>NC_140499.1:42404117-43604117 GCF_964271855.1 Acomys minous
GCTATGCCTGTATTACCTGTAAATAAAACACTGGATGTAAAGCTGTCTAAGGAATTGTGCTATATGGCTTTGTATAAATATAACCAATTGTTAACATTGACCTTATAAAATATGTGGTTGTATCTATGTATGTGTGCATAGCATAAGTAGTACATTTTACAGTCTACCAGGTAAAAATTATGTAGTAGTTTTAGCAACTACTTCATTTAGATCTTAAAGTCTTATCCAATTTTTAAAAAATAAAAAATGCTAGTTGCTGTACATTCTTAACACTATTATTAAGTTTAATATGAAAAATGTATAAATTCTTAGCTCCATAAAAGAAAGTTTTTAATGCTTCTGAATCATGTATTTCCTATTAATAACTAGTATACTATTTTAATAATCTCTTTATCATAAATGTGTTAAAGAGATGCTTTGAGCTATTTTAGTTCCTACATATATTGACCATTATATGGTAATTCCATTTATATTTTTCTTGAGCTTAAGTAGATTAAATGGCCCTTGTAGTGTGATACATGGCACCTTTTCTGTTTTGGTGCCTGAGAACTGTTGAAAATCCCAGCCTTACAACAAAACCTGTTTCAGTTGCTTTTTCCAAGTCTTTTATCCTAACTAAAGCCTAGAGTCCAGGGCGGCAGATGACCTAGTGTCATAGTGCCTCACACATCACAGAGATCTTGAATTGTACTGTGAGCAAATGAACGACTGGTTGGCCCATTGCCTTGTAGATTTATTTTGAGCTTATATGGATTTTAAGTAATCACCATGAATGTGCATGCTAATGCTACTATTTCCCTTCTCTGAGACAAGACCTTAGCTGTTACACAGTTGCTCTAATGAATTATAGTCATGTAAAATGAAGCTAAGTAATAGGAAATGTTATCAGTATTTGCTATATGGCTTTATCTTTACTTAAGTTCACTGAATTTTTCTGTACATTAAAAAACTGGACGAATATATATTGTTGAAGAAAAATTCAGCTGATTAACCTCTCTGACACTGATTCTAAAATATGAAAGGCACATCTTTTATTTATGAGGTTCCCTGTACTTGCTTTGTATAGGTAAATCAGTCACTTTTTAGATTCTTTGTTATTGTTTGCTTCCAATTTTTTCTTATGGATTATATTGAATTCTATTAAATTAACCTTTCCCCGAAGATGATTAATGTATAAGCTACTTTTATTTTGTTTCACATAATTAGTCTAGCTGCAAATTAAAACTTGAGATACATTAATATGAACTTCTGTATCTGAAAGGATAATAATCCTTTATTTCGAATCTAGAAGCCACTAGTAATTCGCTCTGTCACATCATCTATACAATTCATATCTTAATTTCTGAGCATGCTGATATGCAGCACAGGGTTGAAAGCATTGTTCAAATGTAGATAAATACTGTCTATCTGGCTTCCGTCATCCACTCTGTTATCTCAACAAAGCTATTGTATTAGCATAGCAAAAGCTGTACCTTGCAGTTTCACTTTGACTATTATGAAGTCCTTTCCTTTGAGTGTTCTTAAATCAATAGCATATTATGTTTGAAATCATCATGTCCAAGATAGAAGTCAGGCTGTATACCCACAGTGTCCGAGGTAACTGGTTTGCCTTATATACTTCCAATTTTATCCACTTCCTATAGCCCTTACACATAGCTCAGTTGACATACCCTTACTGGTATTGCTAGCACTCAGGTTACAGGCCTGTGTTCATAACCATTTACTAACTCTTTTCACTCTACTGGGGTTATATAAAGTTACATCTCTTAGTAAAAGTGAACAAATAATTCAAAATTTAGTTTTAAAACTTGCATCCTTCAAGGTACTTTTTCCAACTTTAGGCTGTATTGAAGGAAATGACTATTAGATCCTTCAGTTCTATTTTTTTGTTCTTACTTTGACTTGAGTAATATCTCACTTTGGCTCTTTTTCTTAAGTATGTGTTCAAAACTATTCTTGCTATAGTTGCTCAGGTTTTCTGAGGCAGTCTTGACATGTAGCTCAGGCTGCCCTTGCACTCAGGCTCTCTACACATCATCCTCTAAGGGCTGGGATTATATGTATATAACAACAGTGCAGCTCTCTACACATCATTCTCTAAGGGCTGGGATTATATGTGTATAACAACAGTGCAGCTTTCTCTGTGTACTTTTAAAGGAGGTCATTGAAAATGATCTTAACGTCTAGACGCTTTGATACAACTGGTTGGATTTCCTAAATGCTATTTTTATATTTAATTTAGTATTCATTTAAATGTGCCAATTGTGTTTTAACGTATTTATAGGCATAATAATCTTTCTTTTACATTTATTTCTCTAATTTATTTAGTATAAGTACAGTGCCTTTTTAAATCTTCTTCCACTTATGAGTATTCACAAATGCTCTGTTAGGCCATTTTTTTTTACTTCAAATATCTTTGCTTCCAAAAAACTCAAGAAGCCTATGCTAAATTATTTGTGAACATGCGAACATAATATGAGGCAGTTGTAATAAAAACAGAAAGCAAAAACAAAAACAACCACAAGTCTTGTTTAAGTTAAAAATCAAGTCTTTTGCCACAGCTGATTGATGAGAAATAAAATAAAAGTGGCCTTAATTTCCTCCCTTCCTGTCTAGTCATCATTGAACCAAGGTGAGCGCATGAGTGGTAGAAACTAAAGGGAAAGGAGGGACCAGCAATGCTCTAGGTGTTCTATGTGTTTCAACCCCAGTGAGCGCGCGCAAACTGAGTTTCCTGCTATTTTATTTTTTCTGTAATGAGCGGAGGACTGGCCACAAAACACAATGCTTAATCACTTCCTATAGAGCTAGTAAGTGGTGAAGAGTCTCCTTGAACAATCAGAACCCACAAGCCTTAAACTTACTGTTAAAAGTAATATAATCAAGGGTGTGAGGAGATGGCTGGATAAGGAAGGGCACGTGCTGTAAACGCAGGAGGATGAGTGCAGATCTCCAGCACCCATGTACATGAACATGGCTGTGCCTGCCTGTTACCCTAGCTTTGGGGAACAGAGAGAAATGGACTCCAGGAGCTCCTGCTGGCCAGCCGAGACTAAACAAAAAGCTTCAGGCTCAGCCAGAGACCTTGTCTCCAAAGGGTGGAGAAGTCGCCCAACATGCTTCTGTGGCTTGTGCACGCATGTACAGAGACATCCACATTCTCCTACATGTGCACATGCACCACAGACACTGAGAATATGGCTTAGTTCTTCCTTCCTCTATGGTTTGTCCTCCTCTCTGAATCTTGCATTCCACCTCCTGAGCCTCTGTGCATTATAGGTTCTTGTCCTTACTTAGAGTTGTTTCCATAGTGAGTTTTCTCACCTAGGCTTCTGGGATTCCCAGATGAAGCACTCCAGACACAGGCGTGTGTTTTAGCAGGGTATGGGTGTCCTTTTCCTATCAACTTTATCTGCTTTCATCACAGTAGACTATATTAGGGCCATACTTAAGCATCTCAATTCTCAGGTCCCTTTCATGGAGATTTTGCCCACCCTAGTGCTTTATGGTTCTTAATCTTACCATCGTCAGGAGGAGAACTGTTATCATCCCTTTTTACCCTCTCCTGTGATCTATCACCTAAAATCCAGAGAAACGGGTGAATGTTTAAAGTTCTTATATATCTTTAAAAGAAGATTGGTGTGACTTTATTTTTTTTTTAAGATTTATTATATATACAGTATTCTGTACTACATGTACACCTGCAGGCCAGAAGAGGGCATCAGACCACATTATAGATGGTTGTGATCCACCATGTGGTTGCAGGTAATTGAACTCAGGACCTTTGGAAGAACAGCCAGTGCTCTTAACCTCTGAGCCATCTCTCCAGCCCTAGTGTGACTTTAAAAAACAAACAAACAAAAAACCCAGAAGCTGAGCATGACTTGTATGCCCCTCTTCCCAGCAAGTGGTGGGCAGAAGCAGAAGGAGAAAAAAGAACAAAGCCAGCCTTAGCTACATAATGAGTTTAAGACTAGCCTAAGCTATGTGAGATCCTCCTTAAATAAGTAAATAATAAATAAATAACTATGGTAACTGGCACCTGGCTATCCTTTAGGAGTCACTGTTTATTTGACTGGCTTCTTAATGTAAGGTTAGACAAAAATAGAAATATTGCCCCCACCCCCGAGCCTTAATTCTGAATTGGCTACCTATTGTGATATGCAGTAATATTCTAAGATTTAAGTACTTGAGAACTTACCCTATTTTGACTTACTTTGTTAGGTTGTCCCACTGCAAGGTTTAAAATATCTCTTTAGAAAAGTTGTGTTTTCTGTACATCAGATATGACATTCCTGTGTCTTTTATAACCCAGTATTTTTAAAATATCAATAATGGTCATTTTACTATATTAGCTGTAATGTTTGCATGTTATATTCTTAAGAAGAAAATCTACTTAACCTGAATATGCTTTATGATATATTGCTTTATGATATATTTTTCTTGAGTCTTTATTTAGTCAAAAATCACTCCAGACCACTTGTTCCCTTATCAAGCCATCTGTCTTATTTCCCTCAGCAGTGAGTAATTTGTCCCTTATAGTCCCCTTGATTCTGTGTCTGCAAGAATGTGGTTACTAAAGCTTGTTAGCCTTTCTCTTACATATCATTTTGTCTGTTATACAACATAGCATTAACTGTCATCAAAGTGTACTAATTAATTTTTAATTTTTTAACAAAGGGAGAAGAAATCTTTACTTATTTTCTCTTTTTAATAATGCTGTAGTGCTTTAAGGATATAGTCATTGCACACACTGTTAGTGTTCATAAATATAATTTCTTTATTCCAAGTATATCAAAAGCTTTGACCATATTTACATAATCCCTTTTATTTTCAAAACAGCTTAATACTAATGATTTTTCCTTTACATTTTTGTATCACATATTTAGCTATACTCTCTCTGGGGTTGAAAAGCCACTTTAGATGACATGATAGCTCTTTTTTTCAGCAAGATGTGCTTATTCATGAAATACCAATAAACAGATATCTGTATGACCATTGCTAGGCCTCTAGTGACCACACATCATGTATTTCCTTACCAACTTAAATATTTTTTGTTCTCTACAAACACAAATTTTCAAGACCAATTCAAAGCCACAGCCACCATATTCAGTTAACTTTTTTCACTATAATTAAACATTAGGAAGCAGACTTACCTCTTCAGTGGTCATCAGTATATAATCTTAGGAATGTCAGTCAGTGCAGTCTAGGGAGGCAGTTGTGCTCATGTGGAAACCAGCCTGGGGTCCTCGAGCCGACAAAGAGAGTGAGATTTAGAATCTGCTTTGCCATTTCTTGGCTCTGTATTTTGAATAAGTAACTTAATCTCACTGTGACTTTGTAGTAGGGAAGATAATAAAATTTATCTAGAGTTATTATAAAATGTGATGTCATGATCAGAAAGCATTGTATAACTACATAAGTGCTATAAGCTATTATTGCTACTTAGACGTACAGCACAAGAGTGTAATGTTATATATGTTATATAAAACATTTTTGTATTTTTTATATAATCATGCTACATATAATCTTTTTTTCATTGATCTTTTAGTAACTTTTATCATTAAAAATACATCTCCTGGCTGGGTGAGATGGCTCAGGGGGCAAGGACACTTGCTACACAGGCCTGTCAACCTAGTCTCAGCCTCTGAAACTAATATGAAGGGAAAAGAAGAGAACCTGCTCCACAGAGCTGTCCTTGGACCTCCATTTGCTCCCTGTAGGACACTCATGACCACACAGACATCACACACACACACACACACACACACACACACACACACACACACAAAATAATAATAATTTTTAAAATTGAGACGTGTATATGTGTGTTTACCTACTGTTCACTGCATGTTAGGTACTGCTTTGCACTAAGTGAATAGAGCCTGAAAGAGAAAATCAGTGCCCCAGCATAAGAGCTTTCATTGTGCAACAAGAGAGACAAAAAAATCATGAAAATAAATTAATAAGTTTTTTAAAAGTAAACAGAGGCCAGTGCCTTTTCATCCTGTGTAACCTTAGATCATCTCTTTAAATTCAGATTTCCCATCTACTAAAGAAAGGGTGATATTCTTATCTACCATCTAAATACATATGAGAATAATGCGTGTGAAACTCTGATGTGGTCAGTTATTACCCTTTTTTTTTAATTCTAGCACATTTTTGCATACTTACTATAAGTACATTGAGGAAGGCAGAAATGACTGTGATTCTCTGGCTGTCGTGGCACAGTACTTGTTTTAGGAAGGTGTGACTAATGGACATGAGGGATGGTGAAGAGTGTAATTGTGGACTAAATCATTTGGAGATGACTAAATGGAACTTGAATTTCCAAGAGAAAAGTAGGATACCTTTCAGTTGTGTGTTTTGCTTTTTAAAGTCTGATTGTCTTTACTGAAACTATAGGACTCTTTTTTTATGTTTCATTCCAAAATCAGGATAAAATTCATTTGTTTACCTAAGTTTTCTATGTTTTTACAGAAGCAGCTAAATATTAGCATGGAACCAAAATTACATAGTCAAAACCATAGCCTGTGAGGACCAATTATTTTCTGCAGAATGATTTGATTTATTTTTCAAGTTAGTTCAGAATAGCTCGGGTCATAATGCCTATGCCACTTTCCTTAGGAGGAAACTTTGTTTATAATTTCCAGTCACTAAATACAGATTTGTATTTTCTCATGTAAGAACAAAATCTTAGTTCTATTATGTTTAATTCTCTATAAAATTTAGTTAGACTTAACCTTTACAACATTCCAAACATTTTAGTATAAAAAGGATAATCTATATGGTCTTATTTCTTCACATTAAAAATGAAGTATCTAATACAAAATCTAGTTCTCTATAAAATTAATTAAAAATTTGGTCTTACACTGGAAATCTAGTCACAGGGCTAACCACGGGTAATTTTCCTCAGTAAAATTCATTTTAGTAAGCTTTTCTCAAGATAAGAATAAAAGTACCCAAAGGTTCATAATTATTAAGTAACTTTCATTTTTATTTTTTTAGTTTTATAACATTAGTATTTAATTGTATATATTGATATTTTTCTTCTTGTGGATATATGCGTATGAATACATGTAGTCAATGACAACCAAACTAAGATTCATAGAACTACAGAGGTTAGGTATGGGGTGAGGGACTCGGGGCAGGGGTCAGATTCAGATAGCCTAAGACAGGGAGATGGAATAGATGGTTATGGAAGAATGGCAGAGGCGAGCTCGAATGGGAGGATCAAGTGGGGATGGGAGTAGAAATGGGGGACATGGGAGGGAATATGGGGAGAGACAGCTAAAATTAGGGGCCATTTGAGGGGTAGTATGGGAACAATACAACAGAAGGTTCCTAAAATATATACATATATAAAAGCTGTCTAGCCAGGCAAGGTGGCACATGCCTGTAATCCCAGCACTCAGGGAGGCAGAGGCAGGTGGATCTCTGCAAATTTGAGGCCAGCCTGGTCTACAAAGGGAGTCCAAGACAGCCAAATCTACACAGAGAAACCCTGTTTTCAAAAACCAAATAAATAAATAAATAAGGGCAAGCTAAGTAAATTTTCACAAAAATTTGGGAGAAAGATCCCTAACTGGCCATCTCCTGATACCAAACGAAGCTTTCACTCTGGGGATTTGGGTTACATCTACTTGAGTTGTTGACCAAAGGGCTCTCATGGGAATCCCTAAATAATCCACACTGTTACCAAAAGTATAGGTTGCTCTCCAAAATCTGACAGGATGGCACCATTGCTGAAGACAACACCTACACAACTTGTTGGACATGGAGAGTGGAGTTGGTGCCTACATAGAGCTTTCACCTGTGTTCTAGTTTGGCACAAGAAGGTACTTTGCATACTACTAAAAGGAAATATAAATACCAACCCAGCCACAAACACTACATCTACAATGGTGTCCTACCTGCAGATATGCTAGTGTAGTGATGGCACACAACTTGTTAGAGTAACTAACCAACCTGTGATTTGGCTTATGGTCCCACTCCACAAGATGAAACCCAGTCTTGACATGGTTTAGTAACCAAGAACCTGAAACTAATTAGCCCAGGGACACAGAGTAAAACCAAAAAATACTGGTCCACTAAGAGAGTGTGGCAATAAATAACTGCTGTTAACACTCTGCTACACTCATAGATCAGAACCTTGCTCAGCTATCATCAGAGAAGCTTCTTCGCACAGCACATGGGAACAAATACACTGCCAGACATTATGCAGTGAAGGAGAAGCTTTGGAGCACTCGGCCCTAAAAGAACTGTCTCCATCTAATCGCTCCCCTAAGGGCTCAGGGTACCCTGCAAAGGAGGAGGCAGAAGGAGTGTAAGGGCCAGAGGGGATGGAGGACACCAAGAAACCAAGGCCCTCCACATCAACATGATCAAAGTTTATATGCATCCCCAGAGACTGAGGCAGCGTGAGCAGGGGCTGCATGGGCCTGCAGCAGGTGCTCCGCATGTACCTTACGGCCTCATGTCACAGTGTCTTTATGGGATTACTAGGTGTGTGACTGAGTGGGTCTCTGTTTCCTGTGCCCTCTCGTGGCCTCTTCCTGCTCTTTGCTTTGTCCAATTCCAGTGTGTTAGTTTTTGTTGTTATCTTACTATTTTAATTTTATTTTACTTGTCCCTTAGAAGTTTGTTTGTTTTCTAATGAGACAGAAAAGGAATCAATCCAGATGTGAGTGGAGGTATAAAGGGAAGGGAGATCACAATCAGATTATGTTATAAAAACTTTTTTCTAGAAATAATAAATAATAATTAAAATAAATAAATGAAAAATAAAATAATTATGTGGGATAATTGTCCTAGTTCTTATATATTAATCTCAAAATCCATCTCAAAAACAAAAACACCATTTAACATTATAAACAGAATCATTCTGTAGTTTACGAAAATACGTAGTTTCTACTTGTTGGACAAGTAGACCATATAAAACTTAAATTTAACCAAAATTTTTTTCAGAATATTTTTCACTCATTCCTTGGCAATTTCTTACAAGTATATAATATATCTTGATCATCCATTTCAATTCCCCCTCACACTCTCTCTGTTAAGTTCCCCTCCCCCTGCTGGTCCTTTCCTTCTGTTTAGGGATGTTGTTGTTGTTGTTGTTGTTGTTGTTGTTGTTGTTGGGTAACCAACTGAATTCAGTTTCTTCTATTTTCTGGAATGTTGATTGATTTTGGGTAGGTCTTATCCTTAGCTGCAGTAAATTCATGCGTGAACTGCCGTGTCCTAACCGGAAGGCCCTGTTTCACAGCACTCATCCCCGTTCTCCCGCTTTTACATTCTTTCTGTCCCCTCTTCCCCAATGTCCCCCCCACATTGGCGTGGAGAATGATAAAGATGTTCCATTTAAGGCTGAGGACTCAGTAGTCACTGATGCTCAGCATTTTGACCAATTGTGAGTCTTTGCATTACCTGTTGTTCACTGCAGGAAGTAGCTTCTTTGACCAGGATTGAGAGCAACACGAATCTGTAAATTTGACATCATCGTGTCCATTTAGCAGAACAGCAGTGGCTTCCCTTCACAGGGCCTGTCCCCGCCTAAGCCATGGGCTTTTGAGCAGATCACTTTTAAATGTTTGTGAATCACTACTACGTGTCTGCCTCATTATCTGAAGAAAAGTATTGTCGCATACAAGATGATTTTCCAGGCCACTGATTTTGAAAGATGCTAGATACCCAGTTTCTTCAAGCTTGTTCCTGATTATAACAGAAACATGTCATCTACACTAGGAAAATGTTTTACTTACATCATATCTTCTGGATTCAACTACAGCTGCACATGTGAACTCATAGCCTAAGGCAAATGCACAGCCCTGTGCACACTCAACCCAGGCTAAAAACTGAAGTGCAGAAGAGAGCTGGGCGCTCTGGCTCACCTCTAGCCATGGAGTAATTGGCAGTTGGCAGTTGCTGCGGAAAGGGGGCCAGTTGTCTGAAAACTGCATCCCCCTGATAAGTCAACCATATCTAGTGGAAGACTACACATCACAGAATACCTGAAGAGGCACAATAAGCTAAACAAACAAAATAAGTTAAACAAAACAGCTTACTGTATGATGTAGCAGTTCCATTCGTGTATATTTAACTTAAGAGATATATTGAACACATCATATAGACACATACACAAATACCCTTTAGATATGTACATAAACATTCACAGCACAAATGGACAAAATCTAAAGAAATACCAGTGGGCAAAATGGTAAATGATGTGCATTGTATGCATGCAATAGAATATATTTCATCGGTAAGTAGAAATGAGCTACTGCTGATAGGGAGTTTAACATGAATGAGCCTGAAAACATTATACTAGATTAAAGAAGCCAAACAGAAAAGACTGTCTGTATGATATATGAATAACCTGAAAAAAAACAGGGACAAGGAATTTTTTTTAATTCTTCTGGTGATGATGAACATGTTCTAAAACTAGACTGTGGGAATGTTTGCAGCAATTCATTAACTTGGCTTGGAGGTGTGGTTTAATGGTTGTGTGCTTGCCTAGCATGGCCAAGGCCCAAGGGTTTAGCTCCATCACTGCTTGTGGGGGAGGCGAGGGGAGTCATTGAATTGGACACAGTAAAGGGTTAAATCCTTACAATATAATACAATACAATAACATATATGTTATATGTGTATTTCATATAATATAATATAATATAATATAATATAATATAATATAATATATGAAGGTATACCTTAGTAAATTACTACAGCTAAATTTTATTTTAAACTTGACTGGACTAAGAGATCCGTAGGCTAGTGAGTATGTCCTTTCCTCAGAACTGTATAAAATGTTCCTATGATTACTGTCTTCTAGCCGTCCTGCCATAGCAATATAATTAATCATTCACTTCATTCTACAAGTGCTTATTAGTGCCTCTTACGTGCAGACACTGCTCCTCCTGTCTTGGGCCTCAGTAAAAAAACAATGTATTGGAACAACATCCTAATGGTGAGAGGTACTTATGAACAAAAATGTAAATGAGAACAGGTGTTAGAGAAAGCATGGAACATAACAAGGTGACAGGTTGGGAGATGTTTTCTATGTAGGACCTTCGAGAGAGACTTATAATATGATGGCATTTGAGCAGTTTTGAGAGAAAAAAATAAGGACAACTTGCAAAGTTTTCTTGGTTTCGTTGCTTAATAAACTCCACCCCTATAAACCATATTGTTAAATTTTAAATTGCTTTGTGTTAGATGATGCTTGTTCAAAATAAGAGACATGTGACATGCAAATAGAGTAGTTATAATCTCTTGCCAGCTAACAATAGTAAATTTGTATTGCTTAGCATCTTTCCATTCCAGCCACTGTGGCAATGTATTGCTTTTTGTCTACTTTGTCACAACAGTGGGAACCTGAAAGATACAGATGTAAACAAAAGACAAGAAGGAAAAATTAAGTATAAAAACTCAGGAATTTATGCATTGTGGATCAATTCTTACATGTTTTTCTAAATTTTATTACGTATAACAGAGTTTTTAAAATCCATTGAAATAAGATCATATCAAACAAAGCAACCTATTGTTTTGTTGCCACATACATCAGAATATGCCTAAGAAATATAATCTCAAGAGTGTGTTTTAAAAGTACAGAACCCAGACCTCACTCCAACGCAAAAGAAGGACGATCTCTGAAGATGTTAGTCAGTTTGCCGGCAGCAAACCAGAGACTTGCACTTGTGAATAATTACTCTATATCTTGCTCTATATCTTTCATTTGTAGCAAACAGTATAAGATTATGTGTTCTAGTTTTATAATGAGGCTGTCTTTAACATTTTCAAATTATTACCTCCTCCGATGAACTTAGTTTTAAAACATGCAGCAAAGTATGGTATGGCCTTATAGTATCAACCACCTTTTTTCTTTCAAAAGCTTTACTACAAACAGCATAATCTAGTGTGATAGCCCACTTTAGTCTCAGATGCCTAAACAAGTCTGACAAATAAAATCCACACTCTAAAAATTGAGTGTTTGGTAACTTAAATTGTATGGTAGACTGTGAAAAGCAATGTTGTGAATAGTAGACTATGAAAATCCACTTGTCAAGGCAATATATTCATCATTCTTATAAGTGATTTTTAAGGGTATTGGTTGTGTATTTGGATATATTTATGTAAATTATGTAAAATGACTCATTAAGATGAATACTTTCAGCTTTCAGGTGCAGCTTTGTTGGGCAGTCATGTTTGTAATATTGCCTGTAGCTACTAAGTGGCCAGCTTGATGAATCATGATGCCTTAATAGTGGCCTTATAACTAGCAGATCTGGAGCCAGTAGATATCAAATACTATTCTAGAAATCTTGATTACTCTCTTACAGATCTGGCTTTCGGGCTCTCATTGTTCTATTAGTATAGTGTAGTTCTGTTTTTAACAAAAGTGGGGGCAGTATTTAGCAGCTTCTCATTTCTGTCAAATGTAATTATTTGTAAGTTGCTCCTTTTTGGCACGGGCACATTTTCTATAATGCATAAAATTACATGGAAGAAAAACTTGTACAAGTAGGAAATATTTTTTCCCTTAAAAGCTAAAGTTCTCTGTTCTCTAGCTGGGTGTGGTGGCGCACGCTTTTAATCCCAGCACTCGGGAGGCAGAGGCAGGCAGATCACTGTGAGTTCGAGGCCAGCCTGGTCTACAAAATGAGTCCAGGACAGCCAAGGCTACGCTTGGAAACCCTCTCTCAAAACAAAACAAAAGTTCTCTGTTAGTCTCTCTGGATACAGCAAAATCCTAGAGCCAGATGAAAAAATATGTATTAATTTAGAAGTTTTAGAGCCAGTTATTTTGGAAGAATCATAATATATCATCAATTGGTAAAAATTATTTTAGACATTTTCAAAATTTATAGAGTTCTAAAGTTCAGCAGCTCAACCAAATATGCCTTTTACACAGGTATTATTGTAGCTTGCTTTTTTGTCAGATGGCCCAGGCTGACCTAAAACTTCTTATTATCAAAGCATGACAGTGAACTTCTAATTCCCCTGCCTCTACCTCCCAAGTAGTAAAAGTATAGGCATTGAGCACCGTGTCTAGTTTCATGTAGTGCTATGAATGGAGCCCAGGGCTCCCTGCACGCTACACAGTTTAGGGTATTTAAAGTAACATGCTGTACAAACTTTTCTTTCATATATTAAGAATCCAGTGGAAATTTGTGAAAGAAAATATCAGTTTGGAAGAAATGGTGAAAGAATGAGAACATGCTTTCTTTCTAATTGGCTTATACTCCATTCATTTCTTTACGTAGGGAGTATGGGCGTGGCCCTCAGAGGATAACTCAATAGGAGCTGCCCAGCTCTGTCTGCCTCATGGGCTCTAGCGGTCACATTTAGATGAGAAGGCTTGCTGGCAAGTGCTCTTCTCCACTGAGCCATCCTGCTCTCTCCATTTTTTTTCAGATTATACAAGTATTTTTTAATTAATTCTTTTTTGCATAATGTCTCTATCATTACACACACATATATAAAATAAACTACATACAGCAAAAAGAATCATGGAACAATCAGAAATTATATAAGCATTACATTCATAGTGTTTTGGCCATTTGTATTTGGCAACCTCGAAGAAAACATCTTTCCTATTTTGGTGAGTCTAAACTTCTGAATGTAAATCAATATCTATCATATCTCATCTCTATCGACTTAAAACATCTATCTAGACCTAAAAACCATCTTAACCCCTAAACAACTAAAGCTTAATTGTAAAACTAAACTATCTGGTCTCCAACCCTATCAGAGACTTGAGAAGGAATAAAATTAAATACCCGAGCAAACAGGGAGTGCAGGTTAGCAGCTTCAAAGTGAGAAAAAAAAAAATGACAGAGACAGTTTGCTGCCTGAATAGTCACTCAAAACTCTCTATAACATTGGAGCATCATCTTCAGCCTTCTGGCACAGTGTGTCTGATATACATATTTGTGAGGCAGGAACTATTGAGGACTTGCTTACCCTGTCTTGGCAGTTTGGCCATCAACTCTGGCTGTAGCCAAGCTTGCCCATTTTTAGGCAGAATTCTGTCAGGGGCCAAAATGAGGACATTTTACCCAGTGGCTGGTTTGCCACATTTAAAGCCATCTCCATAATTCTTTGGGCTATAGATGTATATTTTAACTGGGAGTTAATTGGTTATAAGTTACTATTGGTCTTATTCAGAGAGATTAAAAGGTTGGACTCAGGGATATATCATTTTTCCTTTATCTTTCTCTCTTAGGTTTGGAGATAGGAGTCAAAAAGAAAGAAGGGGAAATATAGAAATATATCAGGATGATAGTACAAAAAGTAGATTATTGAATCTACTCCTCAACTTAAGGCCTTAATTGTTACTCATAAGATTATTTTTAATTCATTGGTATAGAATTTTGTATATTGATGCAAAATCAGATTAATTTTGGTACATTGGTATAGAACTCAAATTTAAGATTATTCTTCACATACATTATATATATTTCTACTCTGATATGAGATATAGACCCATACAACTCAAATAGAATACAAGGTTTACCTCCAATACTTTTTTTAGTCTTCATGTTATAGTTTCTGTGATAGAACTTAAGCAGATTACAAATACTTACTGGGAACTGGCCATGTCTTTGAAGTAATAAAACTATATTTAATTCTATATTTTATGTTAACTTGTGTGTGATGTGATAATTAAATTTTGTGAGTGATTAAAAGGTTTGATCAGTATGCGTTTAAATGATCTGATTCGCTTTCCTGAAATGACTACCCAGAGTTCTCCTCCTCACAGGTATTTATGTAGAGACCCAGCAAATCCTTGGGGAAAAGGAGTCCTTAAGCTTGTTTGTCATTCACATTCAACAGATTTACAACTTTCAAACATTTTAGGAGGAAGGATAGTACCAAGTTTTTCAAAGTGATCTGTAGATGCTGAAACCCATCTTGCTATTTGAGGAACCTTATTCTTGTGAGCTAGTTTCTGGGCAGCTAGGAAGTAGTATTGTTTATATTTAACTGTATGTCAGCTTTAGAAGTTCTTCCAATTTCTTTCATTGGCTTAACATATTTAAGTTATATTAAGTATAAAGTCTCCCATTAGTTCCTAGCACTCTCTGATCCAGATGAAGCCAGAAAGGGTGATCCTGCCTTGTGTTCACAATTAAAGCCTCTGTGTACTGCTCTGTGCACATAGCTAAACTAGAAAAGATATATAAAGACCTGTTTATTGGGCCCAGTGAATGACTCAGTGTGTTAAGGGTCTTGCTTATGAAAGCCAAGTGATCAGAGTTCAACCTGCAGGATCACATGAAGGTGGAAGGAAAGAACCAATTTGACCTCTACATATACACAGTGTCATTTGTGGAAGTGTTCATACACACACTTGCACACACACAAATAAATAAATAAACCCATTTGATATAAAAATGGAAGGGGAAATACTGGCACTAGAAGGGGGTAAGCAAGTATGGAAGCAAGGAAATGCTCAAGAGTAGGGACATCATGTGGAAAGGTAGACAAAAACTGCTAAGTATTTTAAGAAGATGCCATAAAGAAACCTGCTGCTTTAGAAACTTTCTATAGAAAATAAAATGTTTTGTTTTGTTACAAAACTTTCTTATTGTCCTTTTATAGCTTTATAGTCTTCTCTCACACAAGTCAAGAACAGAGTCTCAACTGAATATTTACACAAAAATCACACACACGCACACACGCACACACACACAGACTGTCACATATTTGGGAAAGGACTACGAGGTCGGAACCAGTTTTGTCAGTAACATTGACTTATATTAGATACATTGAAGTTGCCAGTCCCTGAGCAAACAGAGATCCACAGACCTTTCCTATCACAAACTAAAGAAAGGTAAGAAATCAAGCAAAAGAAAGTGATGTTTAACACTGGGAATGTTTTAAATTTAAGTTCGTGTGTGAACAGTGTTCTGAAAGCTTCTTGAAAGTGAGGACAGCGTCCTGCCTCTATTCGTTTACCTTGACCTGAGCAGCTCTGCAGCATCAATGTGTAATCATGTGATCCGTGGAACATGAGCCATGAGAGAGCAGGGACTGTGCTTACATGTCCACTTTCTATGTCCACTATGAAACAGCGTTTTCAGTGATTTCAAAATGAAAGATAACAATTCCCTAAGGAATTCTAAAAATTCAGAGGGTGAAAGTTGAAAGTAACGTTTGCAGCTTTGGGGAAGAGGGAGCGGGGTTACATCCCGCTGCCCAGCATAGGGAACCTCTGTGTCCAAGCAGCCCTCCCACATCAACCTCCTGAGGTAGCTGGAACTGGAGGTGTGTTTGACACTGTCCAGCTAGAGTTCGCTCTGTAAATATGGCACTGGATAGCGTCGGTGCAGAAAGAAGGCCCAGCAAGACCCTCGGGTATTGTAACACACACTTACTGCCTTCAGATGTGTTTAATAATTCTAAGACACAAAATTCCAAGCAGCAGAGAAAAAGAAAAAAAAAAAGGAAGAAAGGAAAGGAAAAAAGAAAAAGTTGATGTAATTGTTTATGGTCTTATCCAAAAAATAAGTTTAAAGGGAAGAAAATGGTAAAATTATAAAATGTTTAAAGGGAAGAAAATGGTAAAATTATAAAATGTTTTCATTTCTTTGTTTTTGACATGATCATGTGTAATAAGATGATTTCCTGTTATAACATTAATCTTAATTCAAGTACATTTTCACTTCCTTGAAATATCCTGGGCATTCCATGCTACAGGGTCTTTTAATTTAATGTAATCTCAATCTCTCTCTGTGTCTCTGCCTCTGTGTGTGTGTGTGTGTGTGTGTGTGTGTGTGTGTGTGTGTGTGTTACTTCATGTGTGTGTAGGAAGTTGTGGTATTCTACTCTGGTTTTCTGCCTTGTTGTTGTTTCCTTGCTTTTAAGGAGCAGTCCATTCTCTTAAAAGAGCCCTTGGACTTTTCAACAGATGGAAGTTTATCTTAGATCAAAACAAAGCTTCTGTTTCAATGTATTCCTGCCTGAAGGCAGGAAACTGGACCAGAAGACATCATGCAGGCCCCTCGACAGACCTGTGTTTTGTTTGCAAATCTCACTGCTATTTAGTGAGCTGAGATAGAAGGAGCTCCTAGCACCATCAAAGCAGGAGCAGCAGCAGCTATTGACATGCTTTGTAAGTTGTTTTTGCTTTCGTAGTGAAAAGGGAGCCTTAGAAGTATAGGAAGCAGTGCGATACTGTAAAGTTATTGCTTCCCAGCTCATGAGGAAAGGTCCTTATTTCTTCACTTTGTAGTGATGGTGCACCTGCATCATTGTTACTGTAATTGTATTGCCAAATCAGGTGTGAGATTAGTTGTTGGATGTTACATGTAATCTGCACAGAAATCAAATTATTTAACCTCGAAGCCCACAATACCTCCTCCTGCTGGTTTGCTGTTAAATATTCAGTATTTTCTTGTCATGAATACAAATGGAGGACAAATTAGAATCTACAGACAGCTGACCTGAGCTTCAGATTAGAGGCTGAGGGGCTTGCGCTGTTTTAAATGTTTTAATTATCATAGTCCCAGTAGCCAGTTGAAGGACACACATAAAATCATTTTTTAACAAAAGAAAAACCAAGGCTCCTCCTCCTTTTAGTGCAAGTGTTTGAGTGTAATTGTGTTGCGCTTGCATAAGAGCAATGCTGATCTGCTGCAAGGAATTAGGTCTATTAGGACAAGTCATTTTTAAACGCCAAATATCTCCAGGAATATTTTTTCTTGGTGTGTATTTGCCTTGTCGGAAGGATGATGTATAGTCCTCATTTTATTTTGGACAATGGATCTGTTTTTGTGTGTGAATTTAATTTAGACAACAGATCTGGTGGCTAACATTGAATGTGGTGAAATTGTGTAGAATAATGCACTGATTCATACCTAATAGCCTATATTTGCATCGGGGCAGAAGGAACCCAGGTGAAATAAGCTACAAAGGATTATCCTAGAATTAAAATACCTAATGTGTGCTCGTTTGAAATTTATTTTTGAGTAAATAAAATTTTATAGCGTAATCAAAACTTTCATCATTTAAAATAATGAAAAGGATGTGATGTAATTAAAATACTATGTTAGTTGATCAAATATTAATGGATATTTATAGAACAACAATTTTTAAAAGAAAAAATTTTAAATAATTTTATTAACATTTTTATCAGTATTAATCTGGCATCTATAGTCTTATTTGCATTTTTGTTTCTTGTGTATATGTTGGTATAATGCTGATTTGATTAGTTATGCCTGGCTAGTAAGCGGTGAAACATTTTTATATGCTCTTGGGAAATAAATTTGGCAGAAAATCAGCATGAGTAGATTTAATTATCACTCTGAGACCTTTCCCTTTTCTAGCTTAGTGATCCTGAAACTCCATGTGTCTCACTGAAATCTGTGTGGACGCTAAGCTTCGCTTCCCAATTTGTTCTTCCATGCAATGATAAGCCAAGCAATTACTGGTTTATTGATTTTTCATCATGGCAAATTTAAAGTTGATTTTTTCCTGAAAAGGCAGGGGTGATTAAGTGTTTCCCCTCGGTTTAGTACAAGAGAGCTGTGTGGCAGAATCTAATATCCTGAGGTCAGTCTCTGCAGGCAGATAATACGGTGTCTTGGCCACGTGCTAAAGAGAGAAATCAGGGCTACAAATGTGATAGAATATGTGTGGAGACAGTTTAATTTGCTCCATTTATATGAACAAGTCATGTGGCACACGCTGGGAAAACATCATTTTCAATGGGTTTAAAAGTAAAGCCCACGTGGGCAGAGAGAATGAGTGACTGCAAAGAAGGAAGGTGTTGCTGGTTACGAAGGGAATTTCACCACCGTTTTTCAATGAAAATAGCAAAACAGTGGAATATAGGATTTTCAAACCATGGAGTGAAATCCACATTTATTACTGTGAACAATTTGCTAGATTCTAAAATACAAAAATAAACTTCCATGTAAGAAAATTGTGACTGAGCAGTGCATGTGAGCCTTAAATACGTACACATGCTAATCTCTAGGGGCAGGCTCCTGGCAGAGTATATTCTTAGCTTTATGAATATATAAATTTTTCAACAAAATATTCCATACTTGACTCCAAGATTATTTTTAAATACCTTGAACAATTTTTAAAATAACATTTGTAAAATTACTTATTATAAGAAGACCTATAGATAAGGAGACATGACTGTGGGACTCTTTAAACATAAAAATGGTGGACAGGGCATCAGTAACTTAACTGAATATTTGCCATAGTTTTGATTTTTTAAAAAAAATCAAAGGTTATAATTTTAGACTTTTGAGAAACAACAAAATCTGTTAAATCATACAGTAGAAGATAGAAATTCTCAGGGTGCTTATTTTTTTAATCTTTTGTATGACACTGAATATCCTACCAAAAATATTAAACAAATGTAGCGCACTCCCAAATCTTTAAGATCCTTTTCCAACTAGTTCTGCTTCTAATCAAGTCTCTTCCTGTGAATTGGAAGCCCATGTGTCTAGGCCTACGTTACACATTCCATTAAGAAACTCTTCTACTTAGCTCTTTGGTGTTTGCGCTCTGAAGTTTTATGTGTTTTTCCCCTCACATCTGACAATAACTATCTGCGATCACATTTAAAATGCGTGGCTATGCCATCTCAATATCTATTTAAAATTTTTTGATTTGTGATAAATGTACATGAGCACATCATTTTAATAAAGTGACTTATAAGTCAGATGGTTGAGATTGTCGCTGACTTTACTTTTAATTGAAAGATGTTTTCCTCTGAAACAATAAATATTAGAGAAGCATTCTGTTTTCAATGAGAAAAACTTTCTCAGTATATCTGAACCCCATATCATATAAAATATTTATAGAATTCTTAAAAGAATTTAGTCAGAAATGCTTATTTATAAGCACCAAAGAAAATAATTTTATTGTAAGTACTTAGCTATTTAGCAGCCACCCTGCTCATTATTTCTCTGAGTTTTTAAGCAGTATTTCACTACATACTTGTCTCTTCCCCAGAGCCGTTACCAGTATTTTCAGACTATGAAAATGCCAATGTATTATTTTTAAAAGGTTCTTTCCTCTCCCGGGCTTCAAATAACTGCTAGTTGACCTAATAGCTAATTGATCAATCACAGCCTGTCTGACTCATAGTGTTGATTGAGCTGTAGTGACCTCTTTTAGTTAATGGTTGTTCAAAAGAGAGGTCTGTATGGAAACATGATCCCTGCCTTGTTTTTTCATTCATATCCTCTGTTAGCAAAACCTCCTATCAGTTCCTGTCATTGTGCTAAATGCTAGTACTATGAAGATAAATTAGACAAACTCCTTATTCTTTAAAAACACACATATATGTAAAAAAAACATATACATATACATATATGTTTGTGACCATTAGAAAGATATGTCATGTGCATAAGGTGTGAAGCAATGTAGAAACAGCTCCAATAACAAAATGCAGGTAGACTTCTTGTGAAAAGGGGGAGATTACTTGTAGGCAAGAGAATTGGGGAATGCCTTGAAGAAATTGCTTACATTTTTCAAATCTGTCAATATGAACAATCCTGAGGTAAACATATATACTAGGTAGTAGCTGGGGAAGGGAAAAGAGCTATTTTGTTCTGTTTTCTGTTATTTATTCCAACTTTCTTTACTAAAATTAATACCGAGCAATGTTATATAATTATACCTCACAATATCCCTGCAAAGTATCAAGTGTTCTTGTTTTATTAATAAAGTGGGCTTAAGTGACTTACTCAAGATTGTATAGATACTAAATAATGGAGCTAGAACTTGAAAATTCTCAATTTAATGTTATATGCCAAGTTCTTTTTTTATTTTTTTCATATGTGTTTTTGTTTTTCTATTTTGCAATTATGTACCCTACATAGCAATTGGACCTGGATCCTGACTTCATAAGTGACAGACTCTGAAACTGACCATTGTTTCCAAAAGTGGCCTACGTCAGAATAACCTGCGAGTAATCTGTAGCATGTCTAGGTTTCTAATACCTTTTGCTTTTCATAGTTTAGGTGAATTTAACCCCAAATTTATATGTGTCCTAAAGTGTTTATGGTAATTGCAGTTTTCTGCCTTCTCTGTTTCATAAGTAAGCACTTGGAAAGAACTCCAAGCATCTTGATTTAATACACAATGTATATAAGTATATAGTTAATCATTTTCTTTTTTTCTCACTTTTATTTCTTCCTTAAGAATTTCTTACAGTGTATTTTTAATCATATTCAAGCTCTGCCTCGACTCTTCCCTGATCCAGCCCCCTTCCCTCACACCGTAGTTTGTATTCTCTCTTTTTTAAAACCCATCAAGACCAAATTCTACTGCATATACACTCTTGGTTATGGCTCCTTGCACTGGAACGACATCACTTACTAGGGGGCCCCACCCTAAAGAAAACTGATTCCCCTCCTTTCATAACCCATCACTGATTATTTGAATATTGTATAATTTTTCCTATTAATTTATTTTTATTTAAAATATTTTTCATACAATCAATATATTTTGATTATTTTCTTTCCCTTCCCATCAACTCATCCCATAATCTTGCTCATCTCCCTACCTCCCCAACTCCATGTTCTTTCTCTCTCAAAAAAAACAAACAAACCAAAAATATGAATGAACAAAATGAAAACCAAACCCAAAAACCCAATAAGACAAAAAAATGGCAAAACAACATAAATTGGAACAAAAAGCCTACATAAAAACCAAACAAACATGAGTCTGTTTTATGTTGGCCAACTACTCTGGGCATGGAGTGTGCTCTGGAGAGTGGTTGAAGAATACTGGTTTTCCCTTTTCCAGCAAGTTTCAATAACAAATAGCTTATGGTTTAAGGGTACAGCTCTGTGTTTATGTCCCTTTCTCAGTGCTGGGATTTTGTCTGGTTTGAACCTGTATAGATTTTGTGCATGCTGTCACAATTTCTGTGAGTCCATAGGTTTATTAATACTGTTGCATCTGGAAGATGCTGTTTCTTTGGTGCCATTAGCCACTTCTGGTTTGTACAATCTTTCTACTTCCTCTTCTACATAGATCCCTGAGCCTGGAGGGGAGGAGTTTGATAAAGAAATCTCACTTATGGCTGAATGTTCCAAATTATGTCACTCTGCAGATTGTCCAGTCATGAGTCTCTGTGAATCGTCATCTACTGCAAGAAGCTTCTCTGTGAGGGTTGAGCAGTGCTCTGATCTGTGGGTATAGCAGCCTGCCATTGGGAGTCATGCTATTGCTATGCTCCTGTAGTGCATGACCTATCTAGTTTCAAGTTTGTGGCTACTTTAGTAGTAGCAGGTATGATTTTCTATCTCATGGAGTGGGCTTTAAATCCAATCAGAAAGTAGTTGGTTACTGTCATAACATTTGTGCCAGTTTTGCCCCAGTGTATCTTGCAGACAAGACATTGTTGCAGATGACAAGTTCCGTGGCTGGGTGATTGTGATGGTTGCTTTTTTCCTCCAGTCTCATTATGAACATTAGTCAGTAGGAAGGACGCTTCTAGTTGGCCACCAGCTCCGTTTCTCCATTCCTGATGACATCAATACATTGTTTCTTCAGCAGGAAAGTCTTACCATGAGGTTGCAGAGAGTAAGCAATAGCCTGTGATGTTTGGAGGGAGAGATTCTATGAGTCTTTTGGGCAGTGACTCACTAAAATGTAACTTATTCTTGACACTGGAGGTCTAACTTGGTTACATAAAGTGACTATTTGGAATATATCCTATTATGTGGTAACTCCTTTTAAATTCCTTTCATGTGCGTGTGTATTTTAGGAAGGCTCTATGACAGGCGGCCTTTGTGTGGCTTTTCGAAATGCCTTCCCTCTTAGTTGACTCTCCTCACAGCCCTTCCTTCTCCTGCTCTCCTAGCTCTCTCCCCGTTCTGTCCCCCTATTCTAGCTCCCCTTTATCTCTTTAGAGCATTATATGCCATTTCTGTTTCTTTTAGAGGACCTCCTCTTTGCCACCTGGTCCCTTAGTAGCTACCTAACCTTTGTAGGTATTTTAAAGTGCGATGATGTCCAATAAAAATATTTATGGATCTTTAAATATATGTCAAACCACATTTCCTTATTATGAAAGCATAATTTTGTTTTGTTTTGTTTTGTTTTATTGTCAATGATGAGGTCGAACTAACACATACCTTTTTTTGAGGGAGGGAATTCTCTCTGTGTAGCTGTAGTTATCCTTTAACTCGCCATATAAACCAGGCTGACCTTGAGCCCTCAGAGATCCACCTGCCTTGGCCTCCAGAGTGCTGGGATTAAAGTAGTGTAGCACCATTCCCAGCTAAAGCATAACTTTTACATTTATTTTAATATCTCTGAATTCAGAGTTCATCATACAATTAATGTCATCTTAAAATCACCAGACAACAGTTGAGCACTGATGTCCTGTCTATTCTGTGGTGAACCTAGTTGTTATTTTGGCCACATGAAATGTCAACTATCCCTCCACTGGCTATCAAGAAGTGTTCTAAGAACCACTTGAGAAAGGGGAATGAGCTCCTGCTTCTGGTCTACTGACATACTAGATAGCAATTAAGAAAGCGCTTGTCAGGGTAGCATATAGTGTTGTACAGCTATAATCCCAGTGTCCTAAGGCTGGTGACAGGATTAGGAATTTAAGCTCATTCCAGCCTGCATAGCAAGTTCAAGAGCAGGTTGGTCTACATGAGACCTTGTCTTCAAAAACAAAGAGCCTGCATAAAATGTACTAAATGATTGTCAAAACATGAGCAGGAAGTAGAGGTGAGAAGGCTAGGAATTCCCTAGCCCAAGGATGTCTTGGAAATACTGCTTTGTTGTGTTGTTTGTTTGTTTGTTTGTTTGGGGCGTTGAGACAAGTTTTCTCTGTGTAATAACCCTGGCTGTCCTGGTCTCACTTTGTAGACCAGGCTGGCCTCAAACAGAGATCTGTCTGCCTCTGTCTCCCAAGTGCTGGGATTACAGGCCTGTGCCACTAATACCTGGCAGAAATACTATTTTTAAAAGTTTTATTTTAATTGCTATATTGTACATATTGCTAAATTGTATATATTTATGAAGTAAAATTTAATATTTCCTCAATTGTATATATTTTGGATTATGATTGTGATATATAGCTTTATGCACACACCCATTGTGTAGTGGAATTTGAAGTTTCACAAATACTCCTGATGACACAATGCCACTGTGAACATAGTTGTAGACATCAACAGCTGTAAGTTCAAAGAGTAGATTCATTTCCTGCTGTGAAGAAGTTTAGGAATGTTCTACCCAAAGGCTCCTATTGTCTGTTTCTTTTTATATATGTGCATGAGTGATATATAATTACAAATAGGTTTAAATTTGAGAGGGCGTTTTTAACTATAATTTTAACTATAAAATTTGAATGAGAGTATTGTGACAATAATTTAGTTAACAGCTACTTCCTATACTTAGAATTATATACTTCTTATACTTGATATATAGAATTGTGCATCACTATCAGTAGGATCATAGATTTTAGTATCTACATTATATTGTTTTATTATGTTGTTTTATCATTTGATCTCACAGTTGTGCCTGCCATGTTCAGCTCAAATAAATGACTCTGTGGTTATGACTGACAAGAGGAAGTTGTTCAACTAATGCTACATATATTGGAAATTATAAACATTAAAGGGGAGCTGCTCTGATATTGGAGTATATCATGATATTCTAGAAAGTAGCAAAGCATCCTTTATAAAAATAAAATCCCCTAATAATTCTTAAATAAAATAAAGTTAATTTTTTTTTGACAGGTGAAAGAGGCCATTGCCATATTAAGCTCTGTTGTTGAATAGGTAGCTTATTTCTAACTATGTTAAACCAGGAGATGAGTCCCTCTGTTTAACACTTCTTAAAGTACAAGTTAACATCCTGCCTTTATCTAATTGCTATCAAAGACATTAGCCTATTTGGCTCTAGCATGATTCAATTGTATGAGGTCATACAGCCCGACTATAATAACTTAAAGTGCTTCACTTGGTGATAAGAAAATATATTAAAATGCTCTTAGGTTCATTAGTTATTGCCTAAGGTCAGACTTATGGTTAGTCCATTTACTAAAGTTTGTTGTCAAAGCAGTAAGCTGAACTCAACATTTGTAAATCTTTCAATATAAGAAGCATAATGAGTTTTTAACTTGTATTTTAATCCCCCCTTTCCAAAGTTGATTATTCTCATTTTTATCACTTGCTAGAGGGATTGGAGATAAATTCAATGTTATCTTGTCACTTAAGAATATGGAGAAGATTATATTTTCTTTAGTTTTAATTCAGGTGAATTTTTTAAACTTTTAGCAGAAAACAACCTATATAAATAAGAAGGCATTGAGTCACTTCATTTTGACTTTGATTTCAAATCTTTCCGTATTCTTTCTAAATGACCAGATGAGAGCAGACCTCTCTAAGGCCACCCTCTGTGTCCCTCACGGGCACATGTGGCTTCATTAGGCTGCTTGACCACCTGGTGTGGAATCTTTGCTCCCACGAGACTCTCTCAACATCTGGCATTCACTGTGATCTTTATATATGTAGACTTAATCTTTTCATTGACATTTTATAAAGAAAAACATGGGACAAATCAAGAAAATGTACAGAACAATATGAAATAGTTATAGAATGCTTTTTATGGGAGTGTATTTTCATACTTTTAGAAGAAATAAACTAATGAAAAGTGGTCAAAAAGTGTTTCAAATTACTGTATTTTGTAACAGTATAATAGGTACGGTATCTAAGGTATATTTCCTTAGATATTAGATACTAGAAATTGTTCTTAAGTAATAAATCTATAACAAAACTTTAATTTTTCTTTAAATAATTATATATTTCACACAACTATAAGTAATCTCTTGTAACTTTAATACAATTTTAATAGATAAAAATATAAGATGATTTGATAGCAAAATATCAAAAGATTGATATTTTATTAACCTAAAAGATAATACAGTTGAGTTTCTGAATTGTAGAATATTGGGATGGTGTATTAAAGTGAATGTCTTATCCTAGGAAAATTAATGAACCTGTCCTGCTTCCCTACCCCAAAAATAAAAAGAATTATTGAGAAACTGTTATTGAGTTACAATGAAAACCGTGCTAATGCTTTTTAAATAAGAAAATCTATTTTACTGCCTTAATATTTTCCAAAGTGATTTTTGAAAATGTAATTATTTTTATTTATAAAATATTCTCAAGGACTTTTGCACTAGTATCCTATGCAGACAAAGCAAAACAAAAACAAAAATAAAACTGTTGTAGTGATTTGAGGGTTTTTTTCAATACTAAGCCTTTTTTTTTTTAAAGAAAATTTTATTATGTTTCTTTTTAACATATATATTTATATTATTACACATGGGTAAAATAAACTACATACAGCAGGAAGAACCACTAGACATCAGGAATTATATAAATGTTACATTCATAGTGAGTTGGCTATTTGTATTTGGCAAACTTGAAGTAAATATCTTTCCTATGTTGTTGGGTCTAAACTTCTGAATGGAGATTAATATCTATCATATCTCATCTCTACTAACTTAAAACATCTATCTTGATCTAAGAACATCTTAACCCCTAACCTACTAAGCTTAATTGACAGACTAAACTATCAGGTCTTCAAACCCATCAGAGACTTGGGAAGGGGTAAAACTTAAATACTTGAATGAACCCAGAGTTCAGGTTAGCAGCTTCCAAAATGAAAAAATGACAGAGACAGTTTACTGCCTGAACAGTCACCCAACACTCTCTATAACGTTGGAGCATCATGTTCAACCTTCTGGCCCAATATCTCTGACAGAAATATTTGGATGGCCAAACTCTACCAAGCCAGGGTAAGCAAGTCCTCAATAGTTCCTCCCTTGCTAATATGTCTGTCTGAGGTTGTTCTTTTGTGCATTCATGGGTATGGTTATCCCATGTATAATAACTTGATATTGTTATTAGGAGTAACTGAATAGTATTTGCTACATGAGATATATGTGTCCATTTGTATCTGTAAGTAACGTGTTGATTAGATTTCATGTGTATATATTTACACATAGTATGAGGCAATGTTGAGATCACATGTATAATGTATAAATTGTCAGAGCCCAAAAGATGGAGTCTGACCCCAATCTTAGTCTGCTCACGTGCTGAGGGGTCTTGATTAGTGTTGATATTATACATGTACAGCTAAGATTGGGAAGATTATGCAGCTGTTAAAAAATTACTATTTTAACTTAATGGGACAAAGATTAACAGCAACTTCAACAATGATTCGATGTAACACATTCATTAAATATAATTGTAACAGCTGAAGACAAGACTGATAATTTGTGGGATAAGTAGAGACACCATTTATTACTGTGATGCTTAAGAGTGATCAGCACCTGAAAACTGAATCGCAAGCTCTTCCATTGTTGGCCTTTGCTGCTCTAGCAGGACGTCATTAAATTTATCAAGTGTTTCCCAGTTATATATGTAATTTTCTGTTGTCCAGTAGAAATAGACCAGAAAAAGAAATAATAATTTCAGCCATAGGATTGGTTTTCACTGAAAATACCATCATCGCTTTAAGGGTGTTTTGGGTTGGGTTGGGTTTTGGGGCGGGGGGAGGTGTTCTGTTACAATTTTGTCAATGTAAAATGAGAAGTGCCTTAGTGTTAAGTGTAGGGAGCTGTATATGGTGTGGAAATCTTGGGTGAATTATTCCACTTCAAGATATGCCCTAGAAATCAACTGGAGAGTGTAAAGAGTCGCTTGTTTTCCTTTCTCGTCACTAGGAAGTAGCATCTGTTGTCAGGTACTTTTCAAGTAAGATTTTTGTTTATCTTCTTTGTACAATATTTTCTATTTCATCACGTTAAAATTAAGTAAAGTCATAATATTTTAGAACTGTAAAGAACCCTAAAGATTAAACTTAGTTCAACTATTTCACTGCTGTTTACAACTAAGAATTTATTTCTCTTCAACCCCCAGGTCTCCAGTATAATAACCTTTAACAGAGATGTATAGTAATTGGGGGTGGGCAGCAGGTGGAGGCACAGAAAAGTGGGCTCTTGTCAGTTTGATTCTCAGCATCCTCATCAAGTGACTCACAGCTACCTGTCACTCCAATTCTGAAGGACCCTGGTACCACCAGCCTCATAGGGCAACTGCACTCACTTGCACAAACCTACATGAAGACCACACATACACATAACCAAAATAATATTTTTTAAAAATCAAAAAAGGTATTTCTCAGACTATGATGCAGAGAAAAAGTCTAAATACCTTCTTTTTTGGCAAAGTGACCATTTCTGTGAGAGATACAGACTAGACAGACATGGAGAAACTTGATCCCATAACAGGCATAAAGAAGTACACTCAGCATTTCCTGTCAATTCATGTGGTAAGTCCAATCTGCCCCAGTGGAATCTTTAAATCTTCCAATGTAAAAAAGACTTTGAGACAATTTCAGTCAAGTTCATGTTGTTTTGAGGTTTTCACTTTTTAATGGAGAGTGATGGAGGATACGAAATGTCAGCTTCTATACTGACGCTTTGTGAACACACATACTCAAAAGGGGAAACCTACCCTTTTCTTCTCTTTGAAGAGATACTTCATAGTGAGTCCAACTACATTAAATAGATTTTTGGAGTATCCCAAGAAGCACAAAATAAGAAGAAAGATTCAAGACTAGAATAAATAAATCACATTTGATATAGGTTGAAAAAATAAGGAATCACAATTGATTGTTCACAGTCAGTTACAGGAATGTCTTTACTTCAGCAACAAACTTTCTTTAATTGCTTAGTTGTATTGTTGTATTGTCACTATTATCTGGATATAGTTCTAAAGAAATTGCAGTGCGTGGTGCAGCTCAGCAAAAGGCAGAGCAAAGTGACAAATCTGTCAAGACCAAGAACTGTGCCTCTATGTTTTCTTCTTGGTTTTTGTACTCAACAGAATCGCCTGAAGTAAATGGCATTTTCCGGATGAGGAAACCGAGATATGGAAAGAAAATAGTTTTCCCATAATTACATTTGTACTAGAACCAGAGTTCAAACTCATCTTACAGACTTCAAGTCTGTATTGGATTTATTTTGTTTTGTTTTGTTTTTAATACAGTGTCTCAGTGTCCATTTTCTTTAAAAGGGGTAAACTTTGTTCTTTTATTTTCCATACTAGGGATTAAACCCAGGGCCTCATGCCTTCAAGGCCAAGCTACAGTCTTCACTGAACTTGATTTCAAATGATGAATGTCAGAGAATATTTCCATTTCTACAAAGCTCACTAGTTATTAAATCAACAGATATTTAGTGTATACTTATTAAATACATATCACCATTTTAAGTACAAATGGGCATTTTATAATCTTTCTCTGCAAAAGAGTCTCTTTAAAATTTGATTTTGTGGATGCCTTCAGCAATATACACAGAATCTTAATTTATCATAGTACATGTATTTTCTTCACAGAAAGCAATGTCTTTGTGAATTATTCATGCAACATTTGTTTCCTGACTTTGCACGCACTGCCCCCATTCACTCAGGAAGTACAGGTAACAGAACAGTGTTTTAATACAGCTAAAGTTAAGGTTCAGCAAGCTATTGCCATTCGGTCACATTTGTTCACAGGGTGGTTTTAAAAATAAACTACTATTGGAACAAAACCACAATCATGTGTTCATAGTCACTAAGGTCACTTTGTGCCATAGAATCAAGTGCCTTGACACAGCCTGAACTAGTTTTACTGTCTTGCCCTTTGCAGAAAAAGTTTGGTTACCCCAGGCCTAGATCCACACCAGAGAGTAGTTCTAACACCAAAATACAATGACATGTACACATATATGTTGCCTAAATAAAATTATACATACAAAATTTGGACATTTTCTGTTCTTTTTGTGGCATCTATACTAAGCATATTCTTCTGTCCTAGCTTCTTGGCCCTGGATATTAAATATTAATGTTATATCCCTGGTAATATATTTAGTGGTACAGCCACAGCTTAAAATTCATGGGATAGGTTGTTACTCTTTTTCTGTGAATAAGCATTGAACCTTGATTTTATCTGTTCATCTCACACTCCATACTTGGGAGATTGGTTTCTCTTTAATCAGGATAGATCAGAACTTCTCCCAATTGTGCAGGCTACATAGCTTCTGATTCAGGAGTATGGGATAGGGAACAGTGCTTGTGTTTTTAACAAGCGCTTAGCCGATACCGAAGCTGCTGCTCTAGGATCACTATAGTAGACTTCAATGGTAACAAGAAAGCAACAGGACCATTGATAGTGTTCCCTGAGTTAGCCTGAGCTTTGCCCAGAGAGGGTCCTGGGGACTCAGGAGCACTAAGACTGCTTTAGAGAAGCTACTAAGGAGTGTCCTTTTTTGTTGTTGTTGTTGTTTTTGTTTTGTTTTGGTTTGGTTTTTGTTTTGGTGCTTACATACAACTGTGATAAGCCTGTTAGTGGAAACCCTTTGTGCAGTTAATGGTGATTACAAGAGATTACTTGGCAGATAAAGGTGCTCATGCCAAGCCTAAGGTCCTGCATTCTAACCCTAGCACCCCACAGGGGAAGGAGAAAGCTAATTCCTGAAAGTTGTCCTCTGACCTCTACAAGCTTTCCATGACTTGCATGGCTACCCACACAAAGAAACAAACAGATAGATAAATACATAAATGTAATTTAAGAATTTAGGGGAATGCATAGGCCTCTGCAAAATCAACAGAGAGAAAGCTCCATAAGGCAGTCCAATACAGTTATGTAACAGTTAAGGGCTATGAGGAATCTCAGATAAGAGTGTCAGCAAAGAGTATGTCAAATGAAGCAAATGAACAAATATAATAATTGGCTTGTGGGAAAAACAGAGAAAGATTTTATTAAGTAGGAATGAAAAAAACAAAACACAGATAAAATATATATTACAAAATGTATAAAGGGTAGTTAAAGAATGTAAGCTAATATATAGTAAAAATGGAAAGGATGGGACTTTATGACGTTATTATTTTTAAAAAGGTCTCAGTTCACATTCTGGTCTTCCTGCTTAATGGATGAATAAGGCTAGCCGTGTCATCTGACCACACTAAACTTTCTTCACACTGCCTCTCACTGACTCTGTGAAAGCACCTTGTAAATACCTGGATATTAGATCAGCACTATGTAAACAAAATAACCTTGACTATGGAAGAAAATGGTGGGAAAGGCTTCCATTGTTAGGATTCAGGAAGCAAAGTTTGTTAGAGGAGAGATTTAATCAGTGATGTCAGTGCTTAATTATTAAGTTTAGCAGATTCCTCTATTTGCTATTTCATTTCAATTCTGAGGTTTGGACCTTAAATTTCCATTCATTTATACTGTGTAGACTTTTGAGGTTTTCATTTGTCAGAATTGTGAGCTCTTGGGTATTACTAACACAAATATTGATGTGTAGCTTCGGCCTATTAGGTATCAATGGAAATCAGGAAATCAATAAACTTAATAGCTGTTCATTACCCAGTTGATGCATTTGCAAGACTCTGTTGAGTACTGTCAGTGAATAATCAATTCAGTCAACATCTATTACCAGATTGCTGCCAGAACTTCTGTATAATACACTATTTTATTTATGACTTTATATGGCTACTACAGCACTTTTTATGAGTCAGTCTTTGTCTTGTGGGATTCATGTTGCTTATAACTGTGGTCACTGGAAGCACCTGTCACGCTGAAGGTCTTCCTAGATTAACCCTCACTTGACATAAGAATGCCCCCCCCTCTTAAAATAGCTTCTACAGTAGGACTAATTTTAGGTAGCAATTCACTGAGCTTGATAACAGTTAAGAGCACCTACTGTGCTAAATAGGAGTATACCTTTTTGTTTACCTCTGTATTATATCACCTATTAGGTCAAAAGTGTAACCTATGAAGTATAAATGACATATTTAAAGTTTGAGTAAGCTATTGTACATGATAGAGATTCAAAGGGTTGGCATTTGAGCTGACTTTTGCAGGAGGAAAGCTTATGTCGGGAAGACTAGGTGATAGGTATCCAGCCTGAGGGAAGAACTACAAACAGAGAATTCCACTTTAGGGGTTCTCTTTATGTTTAGGATAAATGATTTTGAATTAAAGAGAAAAAAAAAAGAGTGATGAGCAGGGCGTGGTGGCGCATGCTTTTAATCCCAGAGGCAGAAGCAGGCAAATCTCTGTGTGTTCCAGGCCAGCCTGGTCTACAAAGAGAGTTCCAGGATAACCAGGGCTATTACACAGAGAAATCTTGTCTCAAAAAACAAAAAACCCCAAAGTGTTGTATAGATTAAAAATAGGAAGTTTTCCTGATAAAGCAACATATATGAAACCTAGAGGGGAAAGAACACGATTTCTTAGAGTTAAGAATGGAATGAAGTTTAGCATGGCTGCATCTAGGAAACAGCGTGTTCCGTGGAATAAAGTCCTTACCCACACACTAACAAACCCTCATTCAACCAGGTCGCAGAGAAACGCACTGCTGCCACAGGTGTGTCTGCAGAGCAGGTTTTTCTAGCTGCAATCAGGACTGTCCATTGTTCTAAAGGAAAGGGAGCGTGCGGCAGCATCCTTGGGGAAGAAAACACTTGAGGGAAGGACGTAGTCTTTGTGTATGAAATAAACTGTAAGAGCTTCAATCTTACAGTGAGATTAGGAAGTTCTCTCTCTCTCTCCCTCTTTTTTGTTTGTTTGTTTGTTTGTTTGTTTTGTTTTGCTTCGCTTTGTTTGGAATATCTTGTCTGTGTTGTCAGGAATGGCCTTGAACTCATTTGCTCTACCAGTCCTGCCTCAGCTCCCTGTTGCCTTACACCTAGCTTTCAAATTTTAACCAAAATGTTTTTGTGTAGGAGTTTTTATGATATCTTAGTTTTTATATAGTGTTTTAAATATTGTAGGCTTTTTTTAACAGTATATTAAGGAGACTGGAGAGATGACTCAGCAGTTATGAGTGCTGTCTGCTCTTCCAGAGGACCTGAGTTGAATTCTCAGCACCCACGTGGCAGCTAACAACTGTCTGTAACTCCAAATCTGACACTCTCACACAGACATACATGCAGGCAAAGCACCAATGCCCATTAAATTTTTTTTTAATTAAAGGAATTATTTTTTTATTTATTTTTTGTTTGGTTGGTTGGTTGGTTTTTCGAGACAGGGTCTCTCTGTAGTCTTGGCTGTCCTGGACTCACTTTGTAGACCAGGCTGGCCTCAAACTCACAGCGATCCACCTGCCTCTGCCTCCCGAGTGCTAGGATTAAAGGCGTGCGCCACCACGCCCGGCTGGTACATTAAATTTTTAAAAAACGTTTAAACACTATATTAGTTTTTCAGTAAGGAATGTTAGTTAACTGTTTTGCACTTTGCTTCTGAAAGGCTTAATCAGTGTGGAGTCTACAATCCCCAGGTTATCCATGGCCCCAGTCACCTAGTGCTGTCCTTAGGACAGAGCTCTCCAGTTTCTCCTCATCCGGTTTGTTTCCTTCTCCTTTGTTTTTCATCTTTCTGTTTCTCAGGGGGGTTTGTGGGGAGGGATGGGATGGGGAGTGAGTCACACTTGTGTTTCTACTCTCTCTTCCTCTTTCCCTTAGTCTCATTTTCCTTACTCGGTATTTCTGCTTTGCTAAATCTAGTGAAAACTTTTCATATTCTGCCTTCCAGCACCATTCAAACTATTGGAAGTGATTTCTCATGCAGTCCTACCTCCTTTCTTACCCAGTCTCCAGTCACCTTTGTCAACTACCACTCAGACGTCAGCCTTTATTTTTCTCTTTAGGTAAATGTGTCACTTTCATCATAGGCTTTACCTGTCCTTGTTTCTACTTCCAAGTTATTTCTTTAGCCTAGGCTTTCTCCGAAATCAGATGTCAGAGACTTTCTTTTTCTTCTCTGACTTTTAAACTTCCTTTGTAAATAAAATATGTCTCAGTCCGTCATCTTCCAAACTGAACCTTGAACTCTACCACTAACTCTTCCTCACTTAAATATCTGGGCCTTGATTTACCCAGTTGCTTGACTCATCAAACTGAAAACCAACCTTGATTTCTGTATTTGCATTATCCTTTGCTCAGCATTTCTGTGGACTCTCCATCCAGAGTGTGCCTACGCTGTTTCTATTGAGCTAGATGCTTATTGTGTTGTACTTGAACTCTAGGAACAGCCTCACAGCTCTCCACTCTCTCTTCATTTGCTTCCATTCCCAGTGGCCACTATACACTGGGTATTCTGTGTTCTCTGAGAAACTATTATTACCAAAGAGTGAGTGTGAGTGTGAGTGAGTGTGTGTGTGTGTGTGTGTGTGTGTGTGTGTGTGTGTGTGTGTACAGCTACATGGCAGTAATTTAGCTTTTTTTTAACCCCATCACATACACTTCCCAGTCCTCCCAGGTCTACCCCCCACGCTTGTGGCCTCCCCCAAAACAAATGAAAAAGATAAAAGAAAAATACCAAATCCAATTTATGTTGCCCATATCCTCACTGGAGCATAGTCAAACTCACAGTGGCCAGCTCCTGGAGAGTGGGGTCTGACTTTCACACACATTCTGGTGCCTCATATTTGACCACGTCCCCTGGAGGGGGAGGCCTGGTGGCACTCAGAGGAAGGATAGCAGGCTACCAAGAAGAGACTTGATACCCTATGAGCATATACAGGGGGAGGAAGTCCCCCTCAGTCACAGTCATAGGGAAGGGGAGTAAGGGGAAAATGGGAGGGAGGGAGGAATGGGAGGATACAAGGGAGGGGATAACAATTGAGATATAATATGAATAAATTAATAAAATAAAATTTTTTAAAAACTGAGTCCTTCCCCACCCTGTGCACTTCAGCATCCCTATCACAGTTCTTAATCGGTCTCTTCAGTGTCTTCCTGAGTGGATTATTTGTTTGTTTGTTTGTTTGTTTGTTTGTTTGTCTTCACTTTTGGGAGTGGGAGAGCTGTCACAGAAGTCTTCTATGTTTCTCATTCTCCACTGTGAGTCTGCAGTCATTGGTCCCTCTGCAGAAGAAGTTTCCTTGTCCTTAACAGGCAGTGGCAGGCAGTACAGACCACAGACATCCCCATGGCCTTAGGTAGTACCAAAGAGAATTCTCAGTGGAGGGAGCACATCCTCTACAAGGAAGAAAATCAAGCTTAGAGTGCTGGAGAACTGAAGAGCAGACAGCATAACTACAGAAAAGTGTCTTAGTTAATGTTCTATTACTGTGAAGACACTGTATGGCCAAGGTAGCTCCAATAAAAGGACACATTTCATCAGTTTCAGAGAGTTAGTCCATGATCATCATGGCAGTAAGCATGGCAACAGGCAGGCAGGCATTAAGCTACACTTTACATCCTGATCCTGAGTAAGGCAGGGAAATACTCACTCACACGACACAGACACACACAGACACACACACAGACACACACACACACACACACACACACACACACACACACACACACACGGGGGACCAGGTAGGAGGGAAAGAGAGCTCACCCCAGTGATACACCTCCTTCAGCAAGCCAGACCTGTTAATCCTACCTAAAGAGTCCACCAACTGGGAACCAGATATTCAAATATATGAGCCTATGGGGACCATTCTTATTCAAATCACCATAGTAAGGGTACGGAGTATGAATTATATTCTAGATATGACAATGCTAAGTAATAATTTGACTTTATGGGCTGGGAAAGAAAAAAATAAGGCTATGGTAGATAGGTTAATCTAGAGGTTGGAAAATAATATTAAGACCAGAGCTAATGATTTAAGGATCATCAGGTGTATAATTTGAAGGTCATAAAACTTAAATGGTGTGAATTATAAATCACCTAGAGAATGCATATAAAAAGGACTACTAGACACAAAAGTGTGCCTTGCTAGATACCCTAGGTTTACATGAACCAGTATAGGCAAATGAGGCACTACATGCAGTAAAGAGAAGGAAAACCAAACATGTACCCTGCTGTGAATACCAGACTTTAAACAAAGTGTTCTAATAGTGAGAAAGGCAAAATAGAAATGTAATCTTTCTCCTACAGAGTTCATTAGTAAGTAATTTCAGAAACAATGAAAAAGTAACATTTAGGTATGTGCGCTAGAATTTTTTGTAAGAGACTAATATGTTTCTTTTCCCAGTGTTTTACAAACGAAAGAGATTGTTCAAACTTTTCTTTCCTAATAAAGCGGAGTTCTTCGGCCATCCCAGTTTGTCTCTGCGTTGGCCTTACCAGTTTGTCTCTGCAACAGTTCAGCTCCTCATTCGTCAGGTTCGCTGGATTTCTTGTGAGTGTTTAGTATGGCATTAATAAACACTATCCTTTTTAGACCTTTACACTGATTGTTTAGACCCCCACTTTATACTGGTCTGGCCCGTTTCAACTTTTTTAACAGAATTTCAGCACAATTGATAACTTTGTCCCAGGTCAGGTTCTCTTTCTCTTACAGCTGGGCAATTCTCTGGGTAAACAGACACAAAAGACTGAGTACATTGTCTTAGCAGTCATCACCTAAATGACTACTGACATTGTAGACTCCTCCTTTCTGCAGTCATACACATTTGAACCAAGACTTTTGTAGTCAGTAATTTTTATGAGTGTGTATAGTGTACAAATTGTGAGGTTGGAACAGCAGGGAGACACTGACACTTACCTTCTAAATCCATTTTTAGAGCATTTTGGTCAAATGGCTTTCTGGCATGTTGGACAGTAATTGCTCCCAGGGACTTGTTTTACTGTCTGCCTAATCGCTGTCTCGTTGCTTCTGGATTATTGACCCTCTGTCCATCTGGCTGCCAGGATCAAGCCCTGAGTCAGCTGGTAAAACCTCTTCTTGAAATGTTTAAAATTAATTGTGGATTTGCAGTGCTTTCATTGTCAAAGGTTTGTTTTTAATATCTACATTTTAATGTGATAGTTTGTGGTAATTAAATGAATTTGAGTACTCCAGGAATGTATTGTACTTGTATGCATGTGCACACACACACACATGTATATGAACTACGGAGTTTAATGTTATGGATCTGACTGTTATTCTACATTCTCCATTTCTTGCTGGATTAGAGTGGCATGCTTATCTAGCCTAAGTGTTGCTACCTGACTGCCCACTTGCAGTCCACCGAGGGATGTGTGTACCTTAAGAAGTTAACACCATTGTCTATTTGTGTGAACTCATAACAGAGTTGTGCTGAGATTTGGCTACTCAAAGAATGATCGCCACTAACACTGCTACGTGTCCAAAGGTCATGTGTGATCTGAGCATCAGGCGTGTATCAGTGTGTCCGTGTGTGTCCGTGTGTGTGTGTGTGTGTGTGTGTCCGTGTGTGTGTGTGTGTAGCGTGAATGGCACATGCCTTTAATCCCAGCACTCGGGAGGCAGAGGCAGGTGGATTACTGTGCATTCAAGGCCAGCCTGGTCTACAAAGTGAGTCTAGGACTCCAAAAGTTACACAGAGAAACCCTGTCTCAAAAAAAAGAATTGTGGAAAGTGTTAGTAAGTCACTTACAAATTACGTTGCTGTGCTTGAAATCACACCCGAGAGCTACTGTCCTCCACACCCATTGCCTGCAGTTGCACCTGTGAAGCATCAGGGCTGATAAAGACTCCACCCCCCACCTTTCTTAAACTGCCCTAGTTGTTTTCATCCACAACCCCCTTTGTGCTATATTATCCCCAAATGTCGCCACCCGTCATCATTCCCTCCCTCCTAATCTGTCAGCCCTACCAAGCCCTGTTCCTGGCTATAAAACAGCAAACGCATCTCTGTTAAGGAACTCCTTGCCTCCCTCAATCCAGAGGCCACACTTGGACTGTAGTAGCACCATATCCTAACTCACAGGAATGGGGTCTCATGGTAATAGCAATACATTTAACTGGGAAACTCAAACTTACAACAAACTTTTCTAACCTAAATTGTGTATAAATCGAACAACTTCCCTATTATCTGTTTCATAATTTAAGGTGTTGTTTTTATCATGAAAAATATTATTAGCAAAATCAAATTAGTGGACAATATTGATTCTACTTCGTTCCTGGAGCTGATTGCCCTCAGCGGCGCTGAAGGACTAGAACGGTTCTCATTTCCTGCACTTAGGTTTCCTTAAACCTTCCTTATGCCCCATTCCTCATCAGCGCTCAGTGGCACTGGGTATGCCTCAGTTTCTTCTAGCAAATGTGAGGTCTGGGCTTGCTTTCTTTACTGATATCACAATGTATTATAAATAGCTTAAAATATGGGATTTTCTCCATTTTTTGTAAAATATGTGATCATTATTGATCTAGTTGAAAAGTTTGTCCTTCTTTTCCTTAACTGTGTAATGAAAACCATTTGGCAATCTTGCCAAAACTGTGCTACACATATAATTCGTGTGACTGGTTTATCATAATATATTCATAGCATCATCAAAGAAACTCAAGCTATCTAAAGTTATCAGCAATAAGCTAAAGCAAATGAGACTTAATATTTGTTGAATCAACCTGATTAATTGTATTCAGCATGAAAAAATAGCCTGTAATGTCAGGACTTACTGTACAAAAAGTTCAATAAATAATACTTATGGTGTATATAATAGCCTAGAGACTCACTTAAAATAATTTTTAAACTTTATAACTCAATGATTAAAAGATAAGGAATACAATTTTTGAACAAAAGATTTGAACATACATTTCAGTTACAAAATGGCAAATAATTGCATGAGGAAAACTGGTATCATTACTCATCCAGAGACTACACATTAAAACATCAGTAAGCTCTTACTATATTACAATTATAATGCTAAAATTTAAAGTCCAACCAAATCTTGAAGACATGGAGCAGCTATTTCATATGCTGTTGGTGGGATGGTAAGGTGATACAGCTGTTTGGTAATTTGGGGTAGCAGTGCAAGGGATTGAATCCAGGACCAAACACTCCACCACTGAACTCCATCCACATACAGCTTGCTAATTCAACATACATACATACATACATACATACAAACATACATACCCACATACGTACAGTTCAGCCTCTGCATAGTTAATGTCCTTACAGGACATGGTCTGATGGCTCAGGAGGGTTACAGCACTTGCCATGCATATCTGATGACCCGAGTTCAGTCCCTGGAACTCGTGGTGGAAAGAAAGAACTGCCTCTGGAAGGTTCTTCTCTGACCTCCACACATTCACTGTGACACACACATCATACATATAACAGTAAAGTTAAAGTGCTTAGAAAACTTTGTCTATGAATATTATGGTAATTTTATGACACAAAACTAGAAACAACTTATATCCACTGGTGAAGAAACAAGTGAGCACAATTACAGTCATCTATATCCTAGAATTCTACCATCACTAAAAGAGCACATTAAAGCATGTAAAACAATGTAGTTTTGTCTCAAAAGCATGCTGAGTAGAAGATGTAAGATATGCCATTCATATCAAATTCTACATATTGCCCACTAGTATAGTCATGGAAAGCAGACCTATGATGACTCAGGTCAGGATGGCTTGGAGCCTGACTGAAGAGGAGGAGCACAAGGACATTTTTGGTGGCAGTGGAGACATTCTATATCTTGAAAATGGTGGTGCTTGCCCAGGGCTAGCATTTGCCAAAGTGGGAACTGACAGGATAGTGGGCAAGTATGGGGACATACTGTGTTATAAAGTGGCTTTCCATCTGTCAGATCATTTGATCCCCAAAGTTGTAACTTTGGGTAATAAATAATATCCCCCTGATTTGAAAGTTTAAGCCATTTGCCAGTCCTTTGTTTCCTTTCCATGATTCCCCTACTGCAGTAGAGGATTCCTTAGCCTTTGCATCCCTAGTAATGTCATGGTGAATACTCTTGACTGTATTTATATACTTTGAAGTTTTATATACAATTCTGGTCTCTCAAAGAGAGGAAGGATGGTAACAAATGGAAGAACTTTTTTTCCTTAAATATAATAATTTGCTATAATGTAATACAGCATTTTAAAAGAAATACAATAAATACTTAAAATTGCAACTTTAAAATAAGCTTCATTAAGGCCTAACTTAGCATTGTAAGCTCTCCCCTCGAAGTTTCTGGGTCCAAATACAGCATATTTATTTTTTTAAGTGTATTAGAATTCATAGCTTTTTATTGACTGCCTTGATGTTCAAATACGAATATGTTGAGTACCTGCTTTGGATAGAGAGACATTGCAGGCATTATCCTCACTGTTCCTGATCCAGATAAGATTTTTTTTTTACTAAAAATGAAAACAAAGACCTGATCAGGAATGGAAATATAAGAAAAAATTCCAGCCCCTGTCATCGCCTCTATATCTTAAGAAGCTACCAGCATAAGTGTTTATTTTAGTCAACTCTTGAGTATGCGTCTCATGACCTACTTCAATCTCAGCGGTGATGGAGGAACATTGCAGCTGTGTGGCTCTGAGCTGACAGGCCTGCCATCAACACCGGCACTACCAACATTTTCACAGCAAATTTTACTTCATTAATCTTAGTGCTTGCAGAGCATAACTTAGAAACAGACAGAGGCATTGCTGCAGACTCACAAAGGCGGGCTTGAGGTTCTGTGTCTTCTTTGCACCTGTGGGTAAACATCCCCGGTGCGGTAGGGGTGTGGCCACAAGTGTGTCTTGTTCTTATCTGAGACAGAATTAATACCTGTGTTATCCATGGGTTCAAGATTTCTTCCGAGAAATATGTCTTCATTTCAACATCATCTCCTAATAACCCAGAACTTCCTCTTTGCAAAATATGAGGCCCTGGAGTTGCTATATATACCTATAATGTACCTTGGGATAAATGAATCTTTTAGTCTCCTATTACTCTTGACCTCTGTCTCATTGATTTTCAAGTTCTAGATTTTTTTAAATAAATATTTAGGGCTAGAGATATAGCTCAGTGGACACGAGCTTATATATCATGTACAAGGCCCTGGATTTGATCCTGTTTACCACAAAATAAATAAGTAAATAATACAAGGATTTTTATCCTAAAACAGTTAGCCTAGGCAAAGGACCTAAAGATCTTGAAACTTAAATCATTCTGCTTTAAGTAGTTGTTCTTGTAAATGTTTGATCAGCCATTTTTAATATTCCTGTTTTTCCTAATATGTTATGAAAGGTATAACTTTCATAAATAATGCACTACATTTTATCTTAAATCACAAAAATATCTTTATATTTTAACCTAAATGTCAGTATGAATTTGTGAGATCTTATTTTTATATGAATCTGGATTTTTATAATGTATATGATATATGTGTGTGCTTATTATAGCTGTATTTGACTACACTTACATACACCAAGATTTATATAAAGGCATTAGAAAAACAGGCATAGTCACTCATGGATATTAGTTATATATAAAGGTTATTGAGGATGCAAAGATATAAAAGATAGAAGAACCTAGTAATTGCCTTTAAGATCAGAGCACAAAGCATTAGTTTGGATTTTACAAGGCCAGCCAGCAACAAAAGAGCAGTAATTTATGAGCTCAGCGTAAAAGAATAGCATAATTGCATTAAAAATTAATGCTAATGAACACTAAAATGGGGAAGGTGGTTATGATGAAAGTTTGTATTCATCTTCCCTGGTTTGAATGATGGCTAGTGGCTTGATTAATGGCTTAATTTCTATCAATTAGCGGGGAAAAATCTCCTGTGAGACAAGGGTAAATTGAGCATTGAATTACATATCTTGCTTTTGTGTGCTAAGAAAAAAGAGCTGCGTATCTCTGATATTAGCCACAGTGACAAATGTGGTGTGCCCCGAGATGTCTGCACCAGCTCTACTGACAGGCGGGCTGTGTGTGGTTATAGGGTGTTGAAGATGGCTGGCAGACAGCATTCACTCCGAGTTCCTTAGAAACCTTCAGCTCTCCCATCTACAGCATTTTAATTAGAGTCAATAACAATTCTGGAATTAGAATGGACAGCAGACAGCAACTGCAGGTTCCTTATTCTCATCTGGTGATCTGGGCTCTTCGAGTTACCTGCCTCTCTTCTACCTCGTTGCAAACACCCTCCAGGGCCTTGGTTCTGCTGAAATACTGGTTCTTACGGTTGCATTAAAGCAGTCCTGACTACACAGGTTTGCCATGTCTTGAGCAAGCATAAACAAATAATCTATGGAGTTGGACTGCAGAGCAGCCAAATTCATAGTAACTGCGGGCTTTTTTTTTTTCCTAACAGCAGATGTTACACAGTAAATAAAGAACTCTGAAGTGAAAATTTTTCTACTTGGGTTATTTGTAGGCCTAAGTGCTAGGTTTTCAGATACTTTATTGTTTTTTTTTATTATAAAGATTTTAAGAATGGGACATAATAATTCTTTCAAAAAATTGAAGTGTAGGAGGTTCTGATACTATACTTCTACAGTTCAAGGCAAGATAATGGCAGAAGAGCAAGGCCACGTCTACATGTCTTCTACAAGTAGAGCTCTGTTATGTTTTGGTGCATGAATAAGCATTAGAATGCAGAGTGAGTACAACCCCAAGTACATTTGTTATTTCTACCAAATGGATGGAGTAAGGGGAAATAATTTATTGCATGGTGTAAGAAGAGTAAATAATTCATTTTGGAAACAATGACTAGATCACAGGCCAGGACTGGATCCCAGTTCGGCCACCACCTACCCACATAGCCTTGGCTGATTTACTGATGGGCGTAGTTTTTCATCTTGCAGTGAGAATGGTACTGCCTTCCCAGCAGCTCTGATGGGTAAATAGAGTAATGTGTGAAGTAGATAGCGCAGAGGGCCTTCACTCTAGCCTGCTGCTGCTGCTGCTCCCTCTACCAGCATAGTGTACGTGGCTCTAGGTACCGTGTACTAAGTAAGGGAAACTTAGCCTCTGTCGCATTAGAAAGGAGTCCCAAATAACCAGAGCAAAGGGTTTGTGCTAGACTGCAGCAGATTTTCTTTAAACATAAATTCTACCACTTGAGGTAGATCATGCCATGGAAAATGGCAAAAACTCCTGTATCTCAAAACACTGGATCCTGGCAGCTGTGACAACACTGCCGTGACACAGTGTGGCCTGGACAGATAGAACTGTGTGGGGCCTTTTGTACCTTCTTCACCAGCTTCACAAGGCTGCCCTCTAGTGCTGCTACTCTCTGTTGCTCCTTTCCTGCCTGCTGTAGAGTGAATGAACCAAAGCCAGTTACAGCCTGCTTAGATTCAAAATAGGTGGGCAGCTTCCATGTCTTTAGTACTACAACTAAACGTCACTGAGCACATCACTGTATCAGTGTGTGTTTACTTACTGTGTGTTGCAGTGATCCACCAACCTTGCACTGAGCACAGGTAAATGCTTCGGATTTCCATGGCTACCTTTTCATGTCATCCTTCTCTGCTGAAGTACCAGTGTGTCAGTGTCCTTCCCTGTTTCTCCCATCTAATGTAGCTCCCCTAGCTCCTCCCTGACTCTCTACCCTGGGTTTTGTGGTCGTTGTTGTTTTTTGTATTATGAGGTACCTTATTTGTTTATTATTTATCTCCCTACTTAAAATATAAGCTCTGTGAGAGGAACATTCAGCTTCTAAATCCATACATGCAGAACACTGCTTGGTGTGGTAAATATGCTCAAATATTTGAAAAGAAGAAGCAGGGAGTGGGAATCTCTCACTCCTCCTAAGATATGTAGCCCATTATTAGCCCCATACCAGACAAAAGAGCTGAGACCTGCACAGCTTGGACCATTTGCCCAAGGCTATAACAGCTTTCAAGTTGCAGAAAAAATTTAACACGGGCAGTCTAAACCCACAAGTCCTAAAACTGTCGCTTAAAAGGCTGGAGAGATGGCTCAGTTGTTAAAAGCACTGGCTGGTCTTCAGAGGACCCAGCTTCAATTCCCAGCTTTCACATGGAGGCATCATCTATAACTCTGTTTCCAGGGATCCAGTGCCCTCTTCTGGCCTTCATAGGCACCAGCCATTTATTCGTGCATGTACATTGACATGCATGCCTGCAAAACACCAATATACAGAGTAAAGCAAAAACTTTAAAACATTACATTTTTAAAGTTAAAAAACATATTTGTCACTTGCCCAAAACCATTTTGTTTTTAGTGTTTTAATTTTCAGCTATTCAACAAATATACATTAATTGTTCACCAAACAATGCAGCACCCTCCACTAAGCTCTGAAGGTAACACAGAGAGGTATGCTGTCTCCTAACCTGGAGACAGAGCTGCCACTCACACAGAGATTGTGATCAGTGTGAGACGGCTAAGCTTAGAGCCAGGTGAATTATACAAGAAGCCTCTTTTCACATCAGTGGCAAGGCACAGTATCTTCAAAACATAGGCACAGGTGTGACCTTAAATGACAGAGAAAATACAGAGATGAGAAAACTTCCTAGGTGAGGGCAGATGAGGTATTCAGTGAAGATTTGTTTCTATGAATCAAAATGGCCCAAGTCATTTTATACTTAATATGTTTAACTGAAATTATTCTTTGAAAATATAGTCACGCTGAAATTACTTATCTAACCCACTATAGTGAGCACTTTAATATGAGTTGAGCGTGTGCTAGACCCTGACCAATGACTGTGACAAACACCCGAGGAGCCTCTGCTTCCCTTAGGACCCAGTGTTAACAGCATCACCTTCCAGAAGTTTTCTAGACACGGCCTTTTCTACAAAAAGAGTTTTCTGATTTTCAAGTTGTTTGTGAATAAAATTTCTGGAGATTTGCTTCCAGGAATTTGTTTTATGATGCCTTTAAATGTTGAGATTGGATAGGTTTCTCATGTATTTTTTTTTTTTTAAAGAAACATTGCAGATATATTGGTTTGGGCAATGGATAAGTACATAAAATACATTTAATGATAAAAATATAAAATCCAGTGTGATGCTTACCAGCTTCCATTCTAAATGCCTACTATAACTGTCAAGAGTTTCATTTGTTTGTTTGTTTGTTTGTTTGTTTTTTGGTTTTTCAAGACAGGGTTTCTCTATGTAGCCTTGGCTGTCCTGGACTCACTTTGTAGACCAGGCTGGCCTCGAACTCACAGCGATCTACCTGCCTCTGCCTCCCGAGTGCTGGGATTAAAGGCATACCCCACCACCGCCCGGCTGTCAAGAATTTCATTGCATTGTACAGCCTTTGGTTCTAGTTAATAGTTTTTAGTTCTGGTTAATTTTGCTGTGTGGTTTCTTTTTACAACTTTTATAATGAAGTTTATATAAGAAAAATGATAAAGCCAGACATGCTGGCTCACTCCTATAAACCCAGAACTTGGGAGGCAGAGGCAGGTGAATCTCTGTGATTTCGAGCCCAACTTAGTCTACAAAGTGAGTCCAGGAAAGCCAAGGCTACACAGATAAACCCTGGCTCAGAAAACAAAACAACAGCAACAGAAAAAGATAAATTGTTTTAAAAAGGAAAGCAATAATTGTATATGTTAAATTTCATGTTTATAAGAAATTGGCTTAGTAAATTTAAACTTCTAATTTCATTTACCTACAAATTTTGTTGAGTAACAGCTCAAATGATGTTGTCTTTTTTTCTTGGAAAGCGCTTGGAAATGCTTTACAGTACAGAGATTGTTGTTTTATTTGAAATTGTGTGTTCATGGATGTTTCTACTCTTAGTTAATATCCAATTCAATTTTATCTGGAAATGGAGTAATCCTTTGTATTATTAATAGATTTGTAGCAGTACTGTTAGTATATAAATATTTTTCCTGGAACAATATCATAAATAACTCAGTAATGTAGACCAACTGACCCAAATTCTTTGTTAACATAAAACGCATTTTAACTTCGGATATGTCTATAAAATATTAATAACTGGAAGGAACCGTTGACGATGAGCTTGTGTTTAAGATATCTTTGAAACATCACTTGTCCTCATCCCAATAAAACATCCTGGGCAATGGTGCCATCTGCTGTTCCCATCCTGTTCCTGCTATTACAGGAGACCTGCTAATGTTTGTAATCAAAAACTGAAATGTAGACTAAAATTTTGTATTTTCAAATGAAACGAAAAGTTTGCATTAGACTTCATCTTCTCTACTTCACAATGTAAATCTGCATATCACCATTCATTCATAGGTTGGTGATATTCTAAAAGACAATTTGTAAATGATATTATAAGATGAAATTGTTAGAAACTTCAAATAAGAGAGCTTATTTTTATATATAAATTCAACATTAAAAAACATTCTACTTTTCACAAAATATCAAAATTACTTTCTACAAAATTAATTAATACTTATTTTTTGTCTTGAAATGGAATTTTGATTCCTATTTAGAGGAGTGTGTGTGTGTGTGTGTGTGTGTGTGTGTGTGTGTGTGTGTGTGTGTGTGTTTACAATACATCTATTCCATGATATCTGACAAGGAATTCACTGGGTTTTTTTTCCAATAATGAACTTAAGTGCTAGTGGATATGTTCCCCTCCTGTTCCCTATGTTAAGTTTGGGGGACTTGGGTGGTTAGCATTCTTCAGTTTTATTCTTCTAGTAACTTGTGTCCTCCATGCTGGAAATCTAATCCAGGGAGAGCCCACCTCTCTACCCCTAAGCTGGAGCTACTGGCCTCCCTTTCCCAACCTTCCTTTTGCTTTTGAGTCAGGGGTTCACCAAGTTACTCAAACTGGCCTTGCACTCACATCACAGCCCAGTCAAGCCTTGAAGTCACAATTTTCCTGCCTCATCTCCCCAACTAGCTAAGATTACAGGCCTGTACCATAAAGTCAGCTTCCCATAATTTTTGTTTTCCTTTCTTTCTTTGTAGCTAATAAAATGCTTTATTGCATTCATTAAACATGCAAAAAGTAACTGATTTAAGTCAATTTATAAATCTTTACAATGACACAGAATTTATTTAGATGGCATGTAAGAACCTGAACTTAAAGTAGCATAATATATGTTCTTGCTGTGTTTTATTCTGCTTCCTAAAGCTGCAAGGTTATGCTCAGGACTTATATTTGTGGATGTTGATTCTAGAATGTTGAATATGGAACAATTTTAAAATATTTTATGGTTATTGTTTTCAGATAATATATAGCTGAACTATTACTACAAAACAGAAATTTTACATCTCCCATGCATCTTCCTATTTTTAATTTAAGTATCATTGTTGCTGAGTTTGGGATCAGCATTAAAAGATGAAAGCTATGTAGTTTGTTTTCACATTGTAAATCCAGCAAGCTGGCTTTCCCCTCTCTGCCCTGTCACCTTGTTAGTCCCGAGGTGATTTTTTTCTTAAAGGATAAAGATAATGTTCTGTTTTCTCTAATCTTTCTTCTCTCCTTTATAATTTCTACGGTGCTATTTTAATAAGCATACTGGCCCTTTGGCCGGGTTCTGTGATACCACATTTATTTGTATTAGGCACTGGTTGTATTTCCAAATTTAAAGCTACAAACACTACAAGCTTTAGAGATCAGTACTGTTTCTCAGTTCACCTCTGACATTTAATACTAATGATGTGCTTTGCAAATACAAATGAGAGAATATGTTAGACAGTTAGAGAAAAAATCCAGGAGATCTAGCCGCAGATATATAGGAGACATGATCATGAAGTCAGAAATAAGGGTTTCTTGTTGAGAATTTTTGATAAGCAAATAATCTTGGTAAAACTAACTAGGATTCAAAAAATGTTTTTTTTAAGGAGGCTTTACAGTTGTACCCATTTTTTGTTATTTTTCTCTACTATAGCATTCTTCCTATGCATAGAATTTTTTAAATTACACATTAGTAAGGGATGCATTAATATTAATACATTAGCTAGACAAAGAATCTCTCATTTCATATGCTCAGTACATCACATAATTAAAATCTAAAGAACCTTTTATACGAAAGCAAAGGAGCCATTTGCAGTTCTGCAGCACTTGGGCAGTGCATGAGATCATACAGGAAAATGTGTTCTTCCAAACATGGGACCGCCGTTGGCTGCCGCTGTGGCTGCTTCCCAGTGTTCCACACACAGCTTCTCGGCAAGAAAGGCTGCGCACAGCTGGGAGGCTTGGTCTGACCCTGGAGTAAATGGATGGTTGCATGGGACCATACAACTATAATTTGTGATTGGCCAAAAACTGAGGCAAATGTTTTGAAACCGATTTCAGTTTTTACTAAACTTTGCCTTTCGTGTTCTTTCTAATTGTCTCCGTGGCAGCCTCTGTGCCTTCAGGCCAGGGCTGCTGTATGCAAACGCTGCTGTCATGCAGATCCTCGAAGGCCAGCGGTCAAACTAGTTATCGCAACTGTCAAAACTAAGAGCTACCATTATCCATAAAGCCTAAATCCCCAAAAGTGGAGCTGCCTTAGCTGAGTATACAGTGGCTCCTGGTGCAGCCGTGTATTGGAATCAGTGCCGAGCAAGAGTTTTAACATGAAACATGTAATCTTTTCTCCAGCTAACATGTGGGGGAAAAAACACAAAATAAGCAACACCTGAGTGCTGCTTCTTATTAAAACGCTATGACTCAGCCATCATTTGAGCATTCATAAAAATACCATCATAAAACTATAAAATAGGTAACTGCACAGCTGTAAAATAGTAAAGAAAGCTCTAAGCTGCAGTGAGTTGTAGTGAAGACGCCCGACATAAAGAGGAATGTAGTACACTAGTGTCCTGCAGTAAAAAGAGATGTGAGCGCTTAAGGTTTTATAAACGATGGAAGCTAAATCCAAACCTAATAAAATAATTATCTTTGGATTGGAGGAAAAAATGAGGGGCCTAAGATATGAAAAACAATCTAAGTCTCTGAATGGTAATGTTTTACAATTTAAGCTAGAACCACATCACAGTTTAAAAACATGTTAGTCGTAGAGCAAGATGTAAAAATCAAAACTAAACTGAAGCAAATTAATAACCCTATAAATCAGTAGCATAATCAAACAGTGAGTAATGTCCGGTAGCATAGAGCATAGTGTTTTGACAGTTCATCAGAAGAATATGTGTTAAGGTCAAAAATACATTTAACAAGGTGCATCAATACCCCCTGTGGTTTATAGTAATCATTGCCATTTTATTTTTTAATATAATGCACACCTAATAGGAAAATGAGTACTTTCAACAATGTTGTTAATGCTGAATATTTTAACATATGAGAAGATGCATAACCATAAGTTTACTTAAAATCATAATTGCTAATTTAATTGATAGTAATCAGCATGGATTCATATTAAATTTTCTCTTCTACAATATTTTCCCTACACATTAAAACAACTGAAAAGCAACAGCAATTCAGCAATGGTCAGCACGCCAAACACCCAGATCTCTGACCCTGCTGTCCTCTACAGAACAGTCTGGGCTCTATACAGAAGCAGATAGTTATCAGTTCAAGGACAGGCACTGTATGCGATAACTCTGGAGTATCTTGGCATGCCTTCACTACAATTACAAGTTTGGAAGATTTGTTTTTATTTTATGTGTATATTTGAGTGCTTGTGTGTATGTATGTTTACCACATACATTTCTAGTGCGTGCAGAAGCCAGAAGAGTACCTCAGATTCCCTGGACTGGTGTTATAGGCAGTTGTGAGCTGCCCGGTGGATATAGGCAACTGAATCCAGGGCCTTTGCCAGAACAGCAATGGCTCTTAACCACTGAGCCATCTTCCCAAACCTGAAATGATACTTTTTTTTTTTATCAAAATAAATTGAGCTGGTATGGTGCTGATCTGCACAAACAGGGGATGATAGAGGAACTCGTTGGATGACATCATGAGGTTAAAGCCAGCCAGACCCACAAGTCAGGAAACTGAAATAAGTAATTCACTTACTTCACTAAATGAATGACAATGACAGGGAGGGTAGGAGGTCCTGACTGATGGAAAGAGGCTCCTGCTCAAACAAGCTTCTAGAAAGACACTTAAAATTAGACATGGAGCATGCAAATTGTATTTAATTCCTGGTAATTTGAGGCCTGACAAGCAGTATTATGATAACATTTTTATTGGTCTTAATATGTTAGAATTGACCACTAAAATATTGAAAGGAAACAGTTGATAGTTTAGAGCTTGGTTTTGCATAGTACACCCTCTTGGATTTGCTTTTACATAGTCCAAGTTTCCACCCCAAAATAGATTGAGAATGAGGCTCTAGTGGGCTGAGAATAACAAAGTGTTGGTGAATATTGGGTGAGGGTTATGGATGGATTTGTTGTCTTTTTATTCCTTTTGTGTATTTCCATGATAAAATGTTAAACATAGAGGTGTTCCCACAAAATCGGTTTAGATTACCCAAAATCATAATACCAATGCCTGCTCAATGGCTTTAGATTTTACATAAGAGTCTTAGTTTCTAGACATATTTTATTTTTGAAATTGAAGGGGGAAAGTGCTTCTTATAGCTTAATTAGTGAATTTGATTTTCACGTAGGAAAAGGAGGAACACAGCATGGGTATAGCGCTGGTAGCAAGCTTGTACCAAAGTACATTAACATTATTCTTTTTTAGACCAAGCCACCCTGGTAGAACAAGTAAAAAGAGTAAAAGAAATTGAAGCCATTGAAAGCGATTCTTTTGTTCAGCAGACATTCAGATCGAGTAAAGAAGTCAAAAAGGTAAGTTTCCACATGGGCATTATGGTGAGCCTTTGGATTCCACGGAAGAGATGCTTTATTCGTGGACTTTACTTAGATCTAAGTGCTTGCTACAATAGGTAGAGGAGTGAGGGGGAATGTCAGGCATGGTACTGAGAGAATGAGCCAGTGAGAAGCAGCTCAGGTTTACCTACATTATAAAAACACTGTGAGCCTGGTGGTGATGGCGCACGCCTTTAATCCCAGCACTCAGGAGGCAGAGGCAGGTGGATCTCTGTGAGTTCGAGTCCAGCCTGGTTTACAAAGCAAGTCCAGGGCAGCCAAAGCTACACAGAGAAACCCTGTCTTGAAAACAAAACAAAAAACAAAAACAAAAAATAAAAAGAATAAAAGCACAATGAGCATGATTTTGACACCATTTTTATTTTAAAGTTTATCAAAGCAACTAAGATATCACCACATGTGATTCTGTAACTGTAATGTCCCTTCCATGAATATAGTTTTTACACATGTATGTATATGTACTTTTTGAATTATTATTTCTAGATAGATATTAGAAAATGACTTTAATGGATAACACTATTGCCCAAATAGGAGAATATATTTCTAGTCTTTGCCCAGATGTGTGGTACTTATTCAACTTGAGTAAAAAGGAGTTTTCACTGCATTCTATTTCTGTTGAATTTTTACTTATTCTTTCACTCATTAATAAGACTGCTTTTAAGAATGTGCCTTCCCTAGTAGGAACAGATTGTATAGGAAATACATGCACCCTTTAGTAGCATTTATATAATGATGTAATAGCTGTAGCTTCCACTTATTTTAAAGTCTAATACATGTGCAAAAGTGGCAAGCTATTCAACATGCTAATGATAGATGTAATAATCATTTATTTTTTTTCTCCTGTGTCAGACTTCTAAGTAGTTATGCTTTGGAATATTACATGTTTTTAATAAGATGAAGTTGCTTGTTAAAATTGCAGTATTTCATTTTTCAAAACCTATTCTCCAAAAATATTGTTATCAATTTAAATTCTCACTAAAAGTACAAGAAGCTTTGTATCTTTTAAAAGCTTTTTCATGTTTACTAATCTGGTATGTCAAAACTATCAAGTTGTTCCCTTAGCACTTCTGCTGTTAATAGAGATTTGAAACTTTAAATTGCCAGATATTTTTAAAGGCAGAAAGAACTTTCCAAAGACATGAGTTGAGTGTATGATGTATATCAAGTACAGGACTAGATAGCCATGGACATTCCACAGCCCCTATGTTGTCACTGTGTTTATTGCATTTAAACTGTTAGTAGTGTATCCTCACAGCTCCTGAAAGCCACAGCTATGAAAGGATAGTCTCTCCCTCTCTCTGCCCCCACCCCCGCACACGTGTGTGTGTGTGTGTGTGTGTGTGTGTGTGTGTGTGTGTGTGTGTGTACTCATTTTATTTAATATCTTTGGGGGATGGTTTCAAGACAAGCTTTCTCCCTGGCTGTCCTAGACTCACTCTGTAGACCAGGCTGGCCTCAAACTCACAGAGATCCGTCTGCCTCTTCCTCCCTGAGTGCTGGGATTAAAGGTGTGCACCACCACAGCTGGCTTATTTAATATCTGATTCTTGCATAGTTTAAGCCATTTATCTAGAAAGGTGCATTTATTTGAGGGATTGGCCTTGTATTTATCTTCTGAAGTTCATCCTGAACTCTGTATTCTTATTGGGTGTTCTTACAATCGGCAATTTCTCTATGTAGAAATACTACTGTAGAGTCTTTAGACAGAGTTTTGTTCTGTTATACTTCCCTGTCTGCTTCTAAGTATTGTTTCTCTTTCCATTTACTTTTAACTCAAGTTTTCCTTCATGAAAGCGCACCTGGTAAGGATTAGTGTCAACAGGAGAATATGCTAGAGCCTCAGGAGATGGCATTCACTTTAAATATACAGTACAGTCTTAGCCAGCCACCACATGCCTGGTATTAGTAACTAGGCTTCAAAATGATCAGAAGAGCAGTGACGGGCTAACAAGAATACATTTGTCCTCCACTGAAATATAAAACGAGGGACAATTTATTAGCTTAGAAAGTGCCATCGCTTTCTAGTCTGAAACGTCTGTGTCTGCAGTGGAAGGCGAGGACTTGGGATGCCTAAGAAGATGAATTATTTATGAGGCGATTACTTAGCAAGGAGAAGTAAATTATCCTGAGTACTATTTCACCCAGGTCCTGGGAAGACACGATGGGCTATCCTTGCTGCATAGCAAAGATTAACTCTCCTGAGAACTAAATCACCCAGGGCCCAACATTCCATATCTTTCTCCTCTGGACAGTTGTGTGCACTTAGTATAAAGTTTGCTCCTCTAAAAAAGGCTGTCCATGCTGCTACTTTTCAACTGTGGCTTTCTTTAGGTGTTACGTCCACTAATTAAGCTAGAGAACTGTCACCAGGAAGAAAATGCCTCATGGCCATGACTTTCTAGACTCTCTGAGTATCCTATAATATATATAGATTTAACTAGTTTAACTATGAAGCTTTACCCATGTAGTTAGAGATGTGATAGGTCCTTGATGCATCATTAACTTTAGAATCCAAGATACAGCTTGTTTTCAGGATGTTATCCCACATAAACTTGGCATCAGCTGTTTAGCCCTAAGACTGTTGGATCTGGCAAATAATCCTCCCATTTCTTTTTCTTTTTCTTTTTTTTTTTTAATTTATTTATTTATTTATTTTACATTCTTCTTTTTTGTTTTTTTATTAATATATTCTTATTACATCTCAATTGTTATCCCATCCTCTGCATCCTCCCATTCCTCCCTCCCTCCCATTTTCCCCTTACTCCCCTCCCCTATGACTGTGAATGAAGGGAAAGTAAGGAACTCTGCGCAACATGGTCATTTGTATTACTTGGAGGATTAGGAAAGTAATTTTTCTATTCCACCACAAGGTGGCGGTATTGCACAAAGCCAGAAGTTTGTGGGCTGTGCTGAGGTGCATTTTTATGGTTGAGCCAAATTTTTCTCTTACACTTTCCATCACTTAACTAAGAAGCAGCCATGTTCCAGTCCTAACTTTTGGCAGTTTTAATTCCTATGTTTATTTACACTTCTTTTTTTGACATGTTGGGGTTGAAGAAATGGCTTGGTGGGCAAGTGCTCTCTGTTGCATAAAGATGAGCATTTATTTCCCAGTGCATATGGGGGAAATGCCAGAAAAAAGCCAGGGGTGGACACATGTGTGCTGTGGGACACAAACAGGAGGGCCACTGCGTCCTCCTGGCCAGCTCCAGGTTCTGTGAGAGAACCTGTCTCAAGGGAATAGGCAGGCATGAACGATGAAACAGGACTCTTCGCCCTCCCCAGACTCCATGCTTGTTTCCTGGCACATGCACTGCTACACACACAGTGGGAAACACATAAGCAAAACAAGAGTATTGCCGATATAATCAGTGTTCTCTCTTGCCCTTGAAGAGAGAGCCCATGGCGTCGCCACATCTTTTCAAAGCAGCTCAAATTGAATGACTATTTCTTTTAACATCTATAAAAAGCAACATTGTGGTTCACATAAATATCATTGATTATTAGTTTTAGTACTGATAAGCATACTTCATTTGGAAACAATCTGCAGCCTAAATTTCTCTCACTTTGTAAGAATTTCTGCTCTTGTTTTCTGACTTCCCAGAAATACGGCCTTCGGGATCATTTTGTCCGTAAGAGTAGAAGTGTCTCTTGTGCATGCAGACCTCCCTCCTGTAGCATACAGATGAATTCATGTTTGAATCAAATAAGAGGCTAAAACAAAGAATGAATCTTAGCATTAGTTCATCTGGCATGAAGGGATGGCTGAGTCCATCAAGTACGTGTCATGTAAGCATAAAGGCCCCGTGTAAAGGTGTGGTGGTGTGCTTAGAATCTCAGCACTGAGGAGGCAAGACAGGTAGTGCCCTTCAGTCACTGGCCAGCAGGCCTAGCCTGTTTGATGAGCTCCAGGCCAGTAAGAGACCCTGTATCAAGAGCCAACATAGGGAGGGAATACCTAAGGACAGCACCCGGGTTTACCTCTGGCTTTAACATGCACACACACATGCATGCACACACGCACGCACACGCACGCACACACACAGACACAGCCGACACACAGGCACTAGTCTTCTGCTACTGACCACCACGTAAGGGCTTTCCCTTCTACCAAAACTACTATAGAACCTGACAAGATCCATGAAGCAGTCTTCCGGTATCTGACGTTAAGTAGCACAATTCATGAACATCTTGCCATGAATGAAACAAAAAAAATGATTCTCCCAGTTCCTGGCCTCTCTGCCTGGAATCAGTTTCCTGTCCTGGTGCTGAGTGGTGGTGCGGCTGGGCTTAGCAACCTGCTGTCAAGGGCCTGGCCTACAGTGTCTGATTACACATTATCTGCTCTGGCCTCCCTTCTGACTTTTCTCCTCTCGGATTATACACCGCCTCCTCTGGCTAAAGCACTCTCTTCCTTCCTCTTCATATGTCTTAAATTTTACCTCATAAATAAAAGATGCTATCCCTAGGCAACCGATCTAAACTAGACTCACCTCTCCAAACCCCATCATTTTGTGTCAGTACCTTATTTATTTCTTGTGAGCATATCTTATGGCTAATAATTATGTGTTTGTTGTTAGGTGTTTGTTTATAATCTGTTAATTTAGTCAACAACAAAACTTACAAGAAAATACAGACCTTTTTCTAATTTATTCTTATCTAGGTAGGGCTTACGAAGCACTGTTTAATGAGACAGTTAAATTGATAGGTCTCCAAATTGAAGACAAAGTAATCTAAGAAAAACGTAATTAATTTATGCATAATTCATCCTCTAGACATTTTTCATAGTAATATTTGTTTTGAGCTTTGTTCAGAAAATGGGTGTTAAGAAGTAGATATGAGTCGGAAGAAAACAGAAATTAAAAACAATAAATCCCATAGATACAGGAAAAGACTACAGAGGAGAATTTATCTTTTATTCATCTGGTTTATATTATATTTGAATTTTAACTGTAGATTCTGCTCTAATTCATTTCATATAATCCCTGCAGCCTTGCTGCTAATCAGTCCCTGCTCAGGCCACCTCCCCTGTAAGGGAGGATTGAAGGTTAACTGAGTCAGCACTTGTGCTGCTTCCATCAAGGCCAGACAATGATTTATCCATCTTTCTGTTCCAGCATTTAATGCAGTGTATGGGCCATGGCAATCGCTATGGGTAGTTTGGGGAACAAAAGTAAAAATTGTAGTTTTATTCTTATAGAATATGATGCACTTTTTTTTCAAAGCTTTTATTTCAGAATATTTTAAGTAATCTTAAAAGATAGCCTCTTAGTCCACCAATGGATGATGCTCGGGTCAACGTGCAGGTCCATACAGTGGATGTCATTTAACAAGAAAGAGCCAGTCACAGAAAAGCAATTGCTTCACGGTTCCTCTTACACAAAATATTCAGAATAGACAGCCAGAGCGTAGACCAGTTGGCTGCCTCTTCGTACAGATGTTGGAAGAAATAAGCAGTGACTGTTAATAGATATGGAAGTCAGAAAGAGTAATAAAGATATCCTGAGGTAGCCCATGATACGTTGTGTGGTTTTATAGATATGCTAGAATTCATAGTATGGTTTGTGAATTATAGCTGACAAGGATGGATTGTATTTTAAGGATAACTTTTGGATTTGACTTTACACCTGAGGCCAACTTAATGTTATAGGTATATTGTAACATTTTTTTATTATTATAATTTAGACACCAAATATGTATATATTTGTATGCATGTATATATGCATATGGGAGTATTTCAATAGAATAAGATTAAATACCACTTTCATAAAAAAAGCATACTGATCATAGGAAATGAGAACAAATGCCCTACGCACTTGTATTTGCTTCTTGAGTAATCACTTTTGCTCCATCATGAGTATGGAATTTTTTAGATGAATATCATCTCAGAGGAGACTAAGCAGAACAATTATTGTTCAATGTTAGATACTATGATGCTTGACTTGTAAATGCAAGTTTTGCTTAGATTACTGTGTATTGTATTTTCAGTCAGTGGAGCCAATTGAAGTGAAGCCTGTTACTCCAGCATCAGGACCAACATCAGTAGCTCCTGACCCACCCAGCGTTGGAAAGGAAATAGACCCTGACAGCATCCCTACGGCTATCAAGTACCAAGATGACAATTCTCTAGCCCATCCAAATGTGAGCCCCTTAACCATGATGAACCCAACAGTTGTCTTGTGGCCTGGACACTAGAGGGACCCGTGCTGGAAAGGGCTCGTGGCTTCTCTTTGCCTCCAATAGGCAACTGACCTCAGGCCTCAGGGTTTTTTACATTTAAATCTGGTGGTGTCTACACATATTTCCTGACTTCCCGAACTATTCTGTACTTAAGAAAAATGGTCAAAAGAGGGTTCCCTTTTTATAACTGAAAAGAGAAAGTTTTATAGAGTAAAAGTTCTAATGCTAGCCCAGCTCTGGTTTTCCAGCTGTGAACCTGTCACTAATACCATAGTTAATGTCTCTACAGAATGGCATAGTAAAGAATGAACTCACAAATGTAAGGTGTGAAACTGCCAGTCAGTGAGCAACGCTCAGGTTATTTCTTTACTTCAAGGCTCCTGGGCACTCTTCCCTCACTGTGGGTGGGGGTTAAGCAGTGAAGTGGGCATCAGGGTTGGACAGCATCCACGGTTGCTTTGGTAGTGATCTGTCAGAAGGACTGTGTTATATCACATCAGCTCCAAGCTACTGATGCATGCTAACATTTTCCTTCTTTCCTTTACTATAGCTGTTTATTGAAAAAGCTGAAGCTGAAGAAAAGTGGTTCAAGAGATTAATTGCTCTCCGGCAAGAAAGACTGATGGGCAGTCCTGTGGCCTAAGCTGTAGACTTACGGTTGGATTGAAACTAACTTTGAAAATTTAGGTTTTCAAATACAAATATTTACTTTCACTCTTAAAAATACTTTAGCCAATTACATAAAAAGGAAATCTCATTTCTTCCCTCATAGTCAACTCAATATTTGTTAATGTAAATCAAACATTATGAATAGTGAATCTGTTATAAAGGGTTTAAGAATGTGAACACATCATACTGTTAATAAAGCCAATCATAAAAATATCAGTGTTGAAGTAAATGAATACTCGGTAGTGTTTCTCATTCTGGTTTCCAAGGTCATGTTTTTTACCCAATATTTAATAATTTACATATATAGATGAGATTTTTATCTCCTATGTATTATGAAACCCTTCTTGAATCCTTTAGCTCACCTTTCTAAAACTTTTTAGGTATCATAAAAGATTCCCTAAGAGATCTAAGCTGTAGCCATGTTAGATTGAAGGTAGCATGTTCACTAAAACATCTTGTGCTAAGTGTGGTTTCAGTCCTCTAATCATAATCCTGTGGAAGTTTAGGCTGGAGGCTGCGCTGCACAGCACAGCATGTGCTGGGACAACTTGAAGTATAGGGTGAAGCCTCATCTGAAAATTTTTATTAAATAAGTGCATAGTTTTTACTTAGAGACCAAATTTTATTAAATGCCCTTTTGAAACCCATAACTAGACTCTGGTCCTTTCCTTTAGAAGTCACACGCCCAGTGTGTTAGTCATCACTTTATTGTTATGACAAAAGCCTGGCATGTCTCACAGCTTGAGCAGTTTAGTTCCATGGTCAGCTGGTTCCACAGCTTTTAGGCCTGTGCCAGGTAGAAACACCACAGATGCCACAGCTCAGGAGAGCCACTCACTAATGGATGTCAGGAAACAAAGAAAAAGGAAGGGGCGAAGGCCAAGGTGTACCCTACAGAGACACACTGCCGCCACCGCCTCCAGCCTGCCCTCTACCTCCTGGTAGCCCATTCAGCTCTGAGCTCATGGCTTAGTCCGTTACTGAAGTAACGATCGTCATGATGCAGTAGCCTTAAACTTTGATCCTTTGGGAGGACTTCACATCCAACCTCAGTAACCAGGCTAGACCTGGGTGACTGACCCAGTGCCCACGCTGGAAGCGGTATTTCTGAGAAGTGAGAGCTCTCACGGCACTCCTGCGTAGGCCGCGCCGTTCCCTCCAGTGGAAGCCACAGTGCTGTAAGAGCAGAGCCACGGGCATCTCTGCGGTTCACACTAACCATGCCAGAGAGAAGGACTCGGCCTTGCTGTACAAAACGGGATTTCAACCCCGGCACAGATACTTCTTTTTCCCGTTTTGCTCTGCTTTCTTGCACACGGGCTCTCTGAAGACTGGCGCTTGGGGCGTAGCCAAAGGGAGTCCCTGGCATGCGACACATAGGCATTTCAGTTCCATCTCTTTTACACTTTAGAGCTACAGAAATTCTCACCTCCATTACGAGTGAAAACTATGAAGAGTTTACACTCAGTTGCAAGGGCTATGAAGGACATTTGTTTTAAAATGCTTGTTTTCACATATACATTTTCTGATCTTAGCTAAGGCTCTTTTCCTGGGCTCTACGAGTAAATATACCCAGTTAGATGTTCATGTAGATGCACATCTACACAGCAGGGATTTCAGGAGGGATCAATTTTCTCAAATATTTGGCTTTTTAATTCTTTGTATAACTTGTAAACTGTGTATGTCTCACCCTGTTAGGAAGCATATGTCTAGCAAAGGCTACAGCTGCTGATTGCCCATAGAAAGTCTCCATACTTTTCAGTGGGCACGAGGTTCGCCATCTCTACAGCAGTGAAGATACCACAATGTGCTTTATAGTATACCTTCCACCCAAGTTTCTCAGTGACAGATACACTGAATACAGAGGCTTGAATTATATTGAATTTACATGTTAAAGATAAATGTTTTGTGGGAAATTTTTTTTAAAAAATCAAGCTCTGTTTTGTTTTGTTTTGTTTAAGTGAGCAAGTAAATTTGGTCCTAAAGAACTCAGTGGCTACTTCCTCCCTTCATTTTGGTATGTCATTAATTTTGTTTCCTTGTTTTTTCTAAAAACCACAATATGACCACAGAAGCCAAATCAGATTTAATGAGGAGACTTCATAGAACATTATCAAAACAATTGCCAAGCCGAAGCTTGATGACTCACTATGGCCATCTTTAATATCCCAACATAATAAGCCTGTAAAGCAGAACAGTCTGTTTCATGTTACTTGATTAATGAAAATAATTTGACTTATATGTGACCTTAAATGCTTTAAACAGATTTCTTGCAAACGATAGGTACTAATGCAAGGTAGATTTTTATTTCTGACACTAGGTGCACTGTTAGAAAAAAATAGACTAAGAACATCATTTCCAGTGCCACTTACGCAGAGGCCCAAGTGACAAGGGACTGGGTACTTTGGGTCATTTATCTACTTGGCTTGCCCATCCCAGGATGTAAGTTGAGGATATTAATAAATTACTTTTCTACTTTGATTTTGGTGATGGTATTAAAAAATGTTCAGCGAAAAGTGCGTTACTTAGCCCAAGTGAATGTTCTGACGAGGAGGACATTTTAATGAACCACAGAATAAGCAGTTGCATAGGTAATGGTTAGAAAAGCTACGCTCCGGCTTGTGTTAGCGTCTTTGTATTGGAGCTGCTCTTGGCAGTAGCCGGCCTCCCTCCTTTGTGTTCAGCCAACCTTCCCTGATCTGCTTCATTGACAATACCACGAGGAGCCCCACCTGTCCGGCCGCTAGTGACCCGCCATATGTTTACTTGTGGAATCGAGAACTTCATGGTCGTATTTACAACCTTACTTGTGGATGTTATTTTGAGTGCTTAGTTTACGCTTGGCACATTATAGGGACCTTGGGCCATGCACAAGGTTGAGTCAGTGATGGTCCTACCCTCAAGACACTTAGATGCAAATCCCAGACATGTAAATAATGTAAGAGCTTAGTGCACACTGGCAAAGAAGGCTGTGTTCTGTAAAGAGAGAGGGAAATTAGTCTTTATTTAAAAAAAAAAAAAGCTCAGGAAGACGGTGGAAGAGACTACAGTTGAACTACAATGAGACAGCTAAGAAAGCTGGCCTCACTATTCATCCCTGCTGATAGCTACTCTGGAAGACTGTAACTGCCCCAATTTGTTTGTCTATGGTTGGGTCTTTCCCAAAGGTTCTGGTTCTGACATCAGTCAAAAATCTTTCAGTAAAATGGCCAGACAATTGTTAAATACCGCCATAACAAAACTTACTATTGGAATTCCCTGATGGGAAATGTTTTCTCTTCATAAGAAAATACCTGAGATTTTACAAGAAATCCAGAATAAAAATAGAGATAAAGAACACTGTGAATTTTGGTATTATCTTAACTCTTGCCATGAAGATGTACTATTCTTTTCTTTTTGGTCTTTCCAGGCAGGGTTTCTCTGTGTAGCCTTGGAGGTCCTAGATTCGCTTTGTAGACCGGGCTGGCCTCAAATTCACAGAGATCCGCCTGCCTTTGCCTCCCTGAGTGCTGGGATTAAAGGTGTGTGCCACCATGGACAGCTGAAGATGTACTTTTAATACTTGGGCCCCAAGTGTTAGTAGGTTTTATTTTTAAATCAGATAAGAAGTTCAGGCATGATACATTTGAAGGCTACTTTTGCTTTCATTTTACCCCAGAATTTCGCCCAACGTTTGACAACGGGATCACAACTTTTTTTTTTTAATTATGAAAGTGTATTCCCATTTCTTTCTTTCTTTCTTTCTTTTTTTTTTTTTTTTTTTTTTTTTTTTTTTGGTTTTTCGAGACAGGGTTTCTCTGTGTAGCCTTGACTGTCCTGGACTCGCTTTGTAGACCAGGCTGGCCTCGAACTCACAGCGATCCGCCTGCCTCTGCCTCCCGAGTGCTGGGATTAAAGGCGTGCGCCACCACGCCCGGCGTATTCCCATTTCAAATAGCCAGTTTTTTAGCTGTCTGGTTAGCTAAATTGCTCAATTAGGGATATGTTATTTTATGTTAGTTTCTTATTGCTGCGATAAAATCCCTGAGTAAAGCGCCTTATAGGGTGATGGGTTTAATTTTGTTTATGGTTTTGAAGGTTTCAGTGCATCATGACAAGAGAACATGGCAGAGCAGCTTGCATGATACTTAGCAGGAAGCACAGAGTGCAAGCCTGCGCTAGCAAGGCATTCTCCTTCCTCCTTTTGAGACCAGTGATTCTCAACCTTCCTAATGCTACAACCCTTTAACACAGTTCCTCGTGTTGTGGCGACCCTGAACCATAAAGTTATTTTGTTGCTACTTCATAGCTGTAATTTTGCTACTGTTATGAATGGTAATGTAAAGATTTTTGGAGGTAGAGGTTTGTCAAGGGGGTCATGACCCACAGGTAGAGAACTGCTGTGTTTAGTCCATCCAGGTTGCCTAGCCTGTGGGATGATGACAGCCCCATTCAGAGAAGGTCTCCTCTCGGTTAAGCCTTTCTGGATATATGCTCAGAGACACATCCAGGGGTTTGATTTACTAATCTAGACACTTCTCCATCCACTTAAGCTGACAATTAGATTAACCATCATGATATTACTCAGTGATAGGGTGGAGTGTGTGGATTCAAGCCTTGGCACCAAAAATAAACAAAGTAAGTGCAATAAAATAAATATTTCAAGCTCTTTGGAACAAGTATAAAAATAAATTAATTTTACAACCTATTTAGTCTGTTTTCTCTGATTTACATCTCCAGTGTTTCTAATTCTATGGAAACTTGGCTCCCATGAAGTGCAAGATACGTGGTACCTTCTCTTCTGGGTTAGCATCCACTGGCAGCGGCTCTGAACGTTAAGCAAGGATCTCATTAAACTCTACTTTCCACTGCAGTCTTTGTATTGAATTTTTTAAAAGCATAAGTGTTTTCTAAATATCAGCACAATGAAATGAGTAGTTATATTAAAGGCTGGTGGGTGGTTTTGTTTGTTACTTTGATTTTGCTTTGTTTTGTGTTTTTAACAAATTCCATGGATAAATCAAATGATGTATATATAATCATTCAAGATTTACCTCTGACCTCCTATGATTTCCCCTCCTTCCAAAGAGATAGATCAATTTTCAAAAAATAAACCTCACCGATGTAGTAAGACAACGCTTTAAACTCCATAAATGTACCACTTTATTTTTAGGTCTTTGGGAGGAATTGCAAAATGATACTGCTACAGTCTCAGAGTGGTGAACTGAGCTGACCCTCTCTTCTTAGTGCCCTGTACATGGTACTCGGACATGCTCACAGTATGAAAACCCTGCCTTCAGAAACTTCAACAATGAGCTGCCAAGGCCTCGTGTCCTTAGTTAATCCACATCTGCAGCTATCTCCATGTTCCAAAAAGAAATTACAAAGTTAAAGTGGTTTTTTTTTTTAAAGCATAGGCATTTCCAAATATGCCAATGAATTGGGTACTTGTGTTAAAGGCAGATGGAGCTTTGTTGGTGTGTTGTTGTTGTTGTTGTTGTTGATGTTTTGTGTTTTCTTGTTTTGATTTGTTATGTTTTCTTAACAAATTCTGTGGACAGATCATTTATTTGTACTTTTTAATAGATCAAGTAATTCTCCTTGTTGGAGAAGATAAGTCTTAAAATTGTTCACTTTGCAAAAGTTAGAAATAATGGTTTTCACCCAGTTCACGCACCAGGGCCACACTGGAGTGCTGGCAAGGGGAAGAGCAGCTCTCTGCAAAGGGCAGCCGCAGGGGAGGGGAGGGGCGGGGCCCAGTGGGCTAGCTGGAGCCATGCCGGAGATCTCACCCAGGTGCTGTGGATGCTGGAAAGCCAGCGAGCTGACCAGCTCAGCTACCACCCAGGCCCAGATCCAGGGCTTTGAGTTGGCCCATCCCAACATCTACATCATCTGTGAACTGTTGGGATGTGTGAAATGGCAGGTGCTGCTGACCCAAACCTGCAGAATGTCCATGACACTGGGCAACAACAAGGTAAGGAAAAGCAGGTCCCAGTGAGCTTCCAATGTTGATGTTGTAGCCAAAGCCAGAGGCCTCCTACCAGACCAGTGACTCATTGCAATAAAGATTTGTAAGTGAAGATGTGTAGACAGAGGAGTATATTGTGGGACACACTATGACATGTTGCAGCTTTCACAATGAGATGTTTTTCTGTACTTTGTTTTCTTTATTTTTTTTGGTCAGGGAGAGGGGTGCCTCAAGGATAGAGGGTAGATACCAGGGTGCTAAAAGATAAGTGAGACCGGCGTGCATGGGGGACAGGGAGATGACTGGGCCTGGGGCACATGATAGATATTTTAAATAAATTATATAGTGCAAGTATTCCATGTGTCAATAAATCTACACATTTCTTAGCTTTGTATAATGGAAATAGTTTTTTTAAAGATAATGCAAAATGGAAGTTACATATGAGATTATTATTTTCATAAAGAATCAACAGAAAGTAAAACAAAAAAAAAAAAAAACAATGTTTTCTTTCAAAATGTGGTATGTTTGAATGACCGGTGTCTACTCATATGCTTTACCACTGTCCATTAAAATGGGTTTTATAAACAAACCATACAGATAGCAATGTGAGCCCTGTGTCAGTAGCTCTCTACCAAGAACACTTTGACCCTTCGTGGACATCTGTCCTCTGTGCCTGCACCTGTCTATCTAACATCCTGTGGCCCACTTGCAGCAGAGGCACCTCTGCAGAGACTTCCAGCATACTTTTACACTTGGCAATGAGGATGTGACAAGTGACTGACAAACATGTTACTATTCACCACAGCCTTCAACTTGAAGTTCCAATTTTAAGTATTTTTACATTAAAATAACTGTGATATAATTCCCAAGAAACATTGCTGAACTAATTTCTGATGTCCTTGGGAGGATATTTAACACAGACCTATGAGATCTTTGAAGAGGAGTAATATAAAAATATTCTTTCCTTATTTGGAAATGTATTTCAGAATTACCACAATCTGTGACAGAAATCTCAGTCCCTTTTTGTATTAACAAAACCGCCATAAATCAGTGGGAGCGAAATAGTAGATTTCAGTTCTAAAATGGACCTTGTAAATTAAATGATTGCCCACCATCTTACTAGACTCTATGCAAGTTCTTCAAAGGTTTCAATGTTTATCAATATATTTTAAATCAGTCATATAGTGCAAGTATTCCAGGTATCAATAAATCTGCTCATTTCTTAGCTTTGTATAATGGAAATAGTTTTTTAAGATAATGTAAAATGGAAGTTACGTATGAGATTATTATTATTTTCTTAATTCAGCTCCATGGGTTGGTTTGTAGGAACACCTGCAGTCAAGCCTTCAGCCTTAGTTTGGTCCCCTGACTGAACGTGGTGAAAGGAGAGAACTGACTTGCACACGTTGTGCATTGACCTCACCTTGTGGAAAACAGGCAGAGAAGAGAGTGAGGTCTGGGAACAAAGTCTACCTCCAAGGGAGCATTGGTTAGTGGCCTACTGCCTCTAACCAAGTTCCCTATCTCTGTTTCTATCACCTCCCCAAAATGCCATCAGATTATGAAGCCACTTGTGAGTTAAACCAATGGGTTTAGGTTAGAGCCATCGTGATCCGATCACTTCCCAAACGGCCTGCTTTTGAGAGTTACATTGGGCACCGCACCTCAACACATGAGACTGGGCAATGTTTACTATCTAAACCACAGCGGGAATACAGTATCTCAGCTCAGTCAGAGCAGAAGTGTTCCTCATAATTCTGAAGTGATCTCAAAAGGCCAAGTTCTCTCAAGAAGCCACATTTATATTGAAGAACCTACAAACTGACTAAAGCACTGTGATTATGGAGAGATGGAATCTTGCAGATCAAGAGCTAAAATTATCTTGTGCTATCATCAGTACTTTGAATAACTATTTACCTCTGTTTCTACCCTAACAACCTCATTACTACAAAGTAAAAATTTTAGAATGTACTATGAAGCTTAGCAGAAAGCTAGCTTCGACCAATCTTTCAGCTAAGAATACTATATGGTAACTTCTGGAATCCATCCAGAGGTTTCCCCTTGGCTCTAGCTGGCCTTCCTGATGTCCCCACAAAGGCATTTGGTAAAGACACTGTGATGTTTTGAATGATAATGGCCCGATAGGCTCGTATATTTGAATGTGTGGTCCCCAGATAGTGGAACTGTTTAGAATTATTAGGAGGTGTGGCCTTGTTGGAGGAGGTGTGGCCTTTTAGAGGAAAGTGTGTCACTGGGGGTAGGCTTTAAGGTGTCAAAAGCCCACATCAGGCCCAGTGTTTCTCTTCCTCTGCCTGTTCCAGCACCACACCTGTCTGCTTTCCACCTGGATGATCATGGACTCAACTACCCTCAGGAACCGTGAGTCTTAAACTAAATACTATCTTTTATAAGATTTTCCATGATCATGGAATCCCGTCACAGCAATAGAACACCAAGACAACCCCCGATTTCTTTCTTTGGCTCTGTGACTGTAAAAGTTCATATGACCTCCTTCTTTCATGATAAGGAACATTATTCAGGGAAACCTGAGTCTCTGTCACTGGAAATTGCCATTTATATTTGGCCCATCGTAATATATTTTCTCTCAAGCAAAAGCTGTTTTACATCAACAAATCATAAAATTGTATTTTTAAAAAAAACTTGCTATACAATGCATCTACCCATTCAAATGTCTGTTAATATGGAAAAAGGCGTCATGGAAGGTTACTGAATGGCATCATCCTTCTCCGAGCCTTCCAGATGCTTGACAAGCTCCTCCCAGTGAAGTTACAGTAAGTACAACAGCAGTGGCCATATACACAAACATTTCACGTGCCATGTGAGGACATTGAAATCCTGAGGTTTGCTAACCACCCGTGCTCCTCAGCATCTTACCCCAGCCCAGTCCCTTCCAGTTAGAGTAGTTCATTGAAGCTGAAAATATAAAGTCTGCCTTGAATTGACTGTTGTGAAAGTATGCATCCATGGGATGAAGGCCTAGGGGAAAAGAGGCACATCATCAATTTAACTCTGGTTTCTGTCCAGCTTGACAACGTAAGTGATTTAGTATCTTAGCTAAACATTCTCTCTTTTCAAAGGAAAACCAAAAGGAACTTCTCACTCATCACACACTCAACACATAGAAAGTGCTCAATTCAATTCTAATTCTACACTTTCTAAACAAACTTTGCTGCATAATTTCTGTCTCCACCAGCAGGGCATCTGTGTCAACAGACATTTTAAATGACTAACTACTGAATTACCCAGATGCATGATCTCATGCAAATGAAAAAAAAACAAATCCAGTGGGTTTTCATTGCTGTCAGTTTGTTTTAGCCTCCACTTGGTCCTCAAGTGACAGAAGGGAAATAGAAGACAGTCTTGCTCTCTGCATCCTGAGGAGAAAATTTTCTCTGGCCAGCTTACTGAGGTACCCAGCTCTAGAAATCAGGAGCACAACGGAGCATCCACTAGCTATATGCCTGAAAAACAAATGTATTAGCAGGAAATAACTGGACAAAATGTGGATTTAACAAGAGAGAAAGATAGCAGCCCTGATGGAGATTGGTCTGATGCTATACATTTTGGTGCTAATTCCTGGCTCGTTAGATCTAGTTGCTGTGCTGAACCTTGTCTCCCTCACTGGCTGCATAAAAGGCCTAGCCTAGGCAAGGCAGAAGGAAGCAGCAGCGGGAAGATTGGCAGGCTTGGAGCAGAGAGAATCTTGGGAACAAGAAGCAGACAGTAACATACCAGAGGAGGGAGAGGGAAGAGAAGATTGCCATGGGGTCGAAAGAAGTCATATGGGTCAAGAGGAGGAACTCTTAAAGTCCCACGTGAAAGAGGTGGCTCAGATGAATAACTTTAGCAAGTATTTTGGAATTGTGGATGGGAGGCAGATCAAATAGAAATTATTAGAGGTAGGTGGCGTGGGATGGAGGCTGGGATATAAATGAAGACGGCTTAGGAGATGATAGTTGTCTTGTCCTGGGTGGAAATAGGCTATTATAAAATATATCAGGTGTCTATGTCTTAATGATTGTAAAAGTGGGTTAGATAATAGATAAATAAACAGTATTTAGGCCATACCATTAAACTAGCAGCAACACTGCTCCAACACCAGCAATCCACAAGTAGCGACTTATAGTACCCCTTGTTGTTCTCTGTGGTGGCTTTGGAACATGCCTGCAAATTTGTCATGACTCTGAATGCTTATCTGTCCCCATGACTTGCAGCCAACAGATTATATGGGAGATGACATAACATAATGTCCCCATCTAGTTCAGGAAGTTTTGTGCATATGCCTAACCCTCCTGGAACACTCGTACTTGAGACACTTGAGACACAAGATGAACAACTACTGGGCCCACCATAATATGACAAAGCCAGGCTCCTATGGAATCCACTTGTTGGTGTTACCTGTGTAATAGTCTCAAGTGAGTTTCTAGGTTTAAACCTGCATCAAACGTCAGACATTCAAGTACAGACTCCTCCAGTCACACAGTCTTCCCACTAAGGCCCCAACACAAGCACCATTAATTGTCTGTCTAGGTTCTGTACCCACAGAATTTATGAGGCTAATAATGAAATTGTTTTCTAGCACAGCGTTTGGGCTTGATAATGCAATAATAAAACACAAACTCTACTGAGTCACTGAAAATCTGGTTAAATCATGTACTGATGAATACTGATGTTTATTTGAAGGTTGGTGTGGTAGCTTGAATGACAGTGCCCTCCCTCCATAGGCTCATAGGTTTTAATATTTGGTAACCAGAGAGTGGCACTTTTCAAAAAGGTTAGGAGGTGTGGCCTTGTTGGAGGAAGTATGTCACTGCGAGTGGGCTTTAAGGTTTCAAGGGCCCAAGCCAGGGCCAGTGTCTCTCTCTTCCTGCTGCCTGCAGATCCACATTAGAACTCTCAGCTCCTTCTCCAGCACCGAGTCTGCCAGCACGGCACCATGCTTCCCGCCATGGTGATACTGGACTAAACCTCTGAAAGGGTAAGCTAGCCCCAATCAATGTTTTCTTTTACAACAGCTGTGGCCATAGAGTCTCTTCCCAGCAGTAGAGCACTGACTTAAGACAGTCAGCTTAATGCTGGGCAGCTGCTACCGTTAGTGGATGTAGAGTTCAGATTCACAGTTGCAAGGCTCCCCTGGTTCATGATCTCGTAAAAGTCAATTGAGATTTTCCATCATGTCAAGTTCTTATGTGAATGGAGATTCATATGTGTAAAATATTTAACATAATGCTCAAAGGGAAAAAAACAGAGCCAATAAAAGTAGGAATAATACAATTCTCTGAGTTTATGTTCGCCGTCATTTTGCTTTTTAAGGCATTTTTTTTTTCTCTCATGAGCAATTTTCTTATTTTAGAGAGCAGACTCACCATAGAATCTATGGGCAGTACCTTGTAAATGTGCTTGGACTAAATGATAAACACTGTTAGAAAATGAGAGGACCCTGTAATAACAAACAATGGGTTATTTAGTGTCTTTAGCTGAAAACCAGCATGTTCTACAAAGCTGACTGTCATGAGTACGGCTCTATGAGCCGTAGCCATCAAGATGACTGTGAATTAAGAGGGAAAATTAATCCCCAAAGGAAATCACTGTAGATCTCATTATTTCAGGAATAACCCACCTTAGGACTTTAATTAAAAATAATATTTATTCAAAATAAATGAGTGCTGGCAGGTTTCTGCAGAAGCCATAATCTTGGTTATGCTAAATCTTCTTATATTAGTGCCGACATCATTAATCTCATTTGAGATGCCCTCCAGTCTGACAGCCCATACAGCACTGGGGCAATTTCTTGCAGAAGCCTTTTTATCTTCACTGAAGAGTTATAATTCATGCAGATACCTAATGTAAAAAAGGCCTGGGCAATTAGAGGCATCACTCTGAGATCTTCACTGGCACTTTATCATGTCAGCCAGTATCCCTTAATGAGTTTGTTCTCAGACAGAGGCCAATATCTCAACACTGCCATCAAATTAACAGCGGCTACCTTATTGCTTTATTTATGGACACCTACCAGTCTTTATTCTAGAAAGGCATCAGGTGTTTCAGCAAGATTCACAGGATAAATCTAGATAAAAACACAAAATGTGTTAAGTCAGAAGAAAAAAAAATAGGAGAAAGGAGAGAACGAAAGCAGAAAAGGCAAGAAGTTAGAGGTAGGCAAATATACAAACCGTGCACTCGAAAGTTTGGTTAAGACCCACCTTCAAATTTGTCAGCTAAGTGTTGGCAATAGGCTTCAAGCCCAGGATGATGATTAACTCTGATAGTTATGTTCTGGCCTATTATGTCCACTTTTGTATACACTACTAATATATACATAAACAACCAGTACACAGCAATGTACCTGGCCTAACATGTGAGCCCTGAGCCTCAATCTCCAGTATTGCTATGCATCATAAATAAAGGAGGAAGAATTTTTAAAGTGTGTAGGGAGAGAAACAGCTCACTGCTCACATAGCAGATATAAGGCGTCGAGTCAAGCCCCTGTGTCACAAAAAGAAAACAATTGGTGTGTGTATGTGTGTGTGTGTGTGTGTGTGTGTGTGTGTGTATGTGTGTGTGTGTGTGTGTGTGTGTGTGTGTGTGTGTGTGTGTGTGTGTGGTGTTGGTCTACTACTCTTGATTATTGTGTGTGGTAGCTCCATGACAGCAAACACTAAGAGGGTAAAATCTTAGAAATAGACAGTTTTATTTGCAGATTGCTTTGTGTGGATATATGGGCCTTTATTTTGACATCAATAGAATTATTTTACCAAACTATACTAAAAGACAGTCTGGAAAAAAAAATTGTAATGTGCCAGGTGGTGCTGAAGCATGCCTTTAATCCCAGCACTCAGGAGGCAGAGGCAGGTAGATCTCTGTGAGTTCGAGGCCAGCCTGGTCTACAAAGTGAGTAGCCAGGACTACACAGAAACACTCTATCTCAAAAAACAACAAAAACAAAAACAAAACAAGCAAACAAACAAATAAAAAAAAGAAATGCAAGAATTTTGTGCCCAGAAGCCAATATAATTTCAATCCAATTTAAAATTTACTAGAATGAATTTTACAAGTGATAGAGCACATTGAACCCGACAAACTTGAAGTAGGCTTTTATGATCCAGGAGAAAATTAATTTGTAATCTAAATGTCCTACAGAAATGAAATGACTGTCTTGTGACCCTGACATTTTAAAATCTGGACCTCAGTGATGTGGACTGGTGTCCACTGACAAGGGCCTCACGCCAGAGGCCAGGGCACATCTTCACTTTTCCCGACACATGATTTACCGTCAGTCTAGTTTAGAGTTACATGCAGAAGCCAGTGTGTGGATACTATTGGGCTCATGTGTCTCTTTCATGCCATGAAAACACATACTCTCAGTAACCGGATCACAGGCTCTCAGCCTGCAGCCAAATTCAGCCCACAGGCTTGTTTTCTGTGGCCTGCTCAGAGGTACTTTGTTTCTAATTAGTTGTTAACTTTAAAAAAAACTAAGAATTAATGTAAACTCTGTGTTATCATTGGGCATGAATTCCTGCAAGGGCATCTGAGCACTGGACGGTAGTAGCGCTCCTTCAGCTGGAAGTCAGCCCCCTGCAGCGAGCGAAAGGCCTACCCATCTGGGTCTCCACAGCTACACAGCATGATGACACGAGTGGAGTTCTCAGCAGGCTGTGTGACCTTGAACAAGCGGCTTCACTACCCTGATTTGACCCTTAGCTTGCTCTTATGCAAAAGGCATAGTATAGTGTTTATGTCTTTTGATCTTTTGAGCATTAATGTTGCGGCAGCACACAGCAGAAACTCAGTAAAGTTGTTATTTTGATCACTAATCCCATTGTCAGCTTCCGTAGTCCACGTCCCTTGCTTTTTTATGATTTGACTGGCTCCAGTTGGTGTCTGTGTTTCATCCTGCCCCCAACTGACAGTGAGGGAGACAGATCAATGGGTTTGTTCTTTGGTTGGGTGGTTGGTTTTGTTCTTGTTTTGTTCTTGTTTCTTTTTGTTTTGCTGGTTGGGTTTGGTGGTGGTGGTGGTGGTGGTGGTGGTGGTGATGGTGGTGGTTGTTAGGAAAAGGAGCCAGAAGAACTCATACCAGCGCATCGATTAAAACCTCAGATTCTGCAGTGTGACAGCCAACCTTCCAACCAACTCTACCCCTCCCTCGCAATATTGCTGTAGGAAAACTTCTTATCTCTCTACAACAGCCCATTTCCCACTATGAACTACTGGTGAGTTCTGTGAATCAATGTGCCTTGACTCTAGGAGGTTCTACTTTTTATTAAGTAACCTAGACTCGTAAGGACAAACAGCATGGGTTCTTTCATATACAGATCCTAGATTTTAACATTTGTACATATATATGTGTCTGTAGGTGATATATTAGAAAGGAAACTATGAAAGGTAGGATACACACACACACACACACACACACACACACACACCAAGTACATATCATACATCGACAGCACTGAGACCTGCATAGTCTTACAGAGCCTGCAAGCAGATAATCTCACCAATGTGACTCATAAAGGCATCAAAAACTCATCACAAAGGAATGAGCACACCTAGTTTTCAGGATTTTTTCAACAGAGTACCTTGGTTATCTTGCCAGTGGGGCCCTAGCTATAGTTTGAATTCTCTCCAACTCTCACCAAGGACTTAACAATAACTTTCAAAATAGTCCTTTAGATAGTCTCATTAAACCACTCCTGAGAACAGATGTACAATTTTCTGAAGAAACTTTTCTACTTTTCCATTGTTTTAAGTTCCATAATCATAATCCACTCTCTCGCCCTTGGTTTTTTGAGACAGGGTTTCTCTGTATAGAGATTACAGGTGTGCACCAATGCACCTGGCCATGTTTTCTTTCTTTCTTTTTTTTTTTTTTTTTTTCGAGACTGGGTTTCTCTGTGTAGCCTTGGCTGTCCTGGACTAACTTTGTAGACCAGGCTGGCCTCGAACTTACAACGATCCACCTGCTTCTGCCTCCCAAGTGCTGGGTGTGCGCCACCACGCCCAGCTCATGTTTTCTTCTTCTTATCTATATCAATGTAAAACACAGACCTCACCTTAATGGGAATAAGAGGTAGCCATCACAAATGACCAAGGTGACATAGATTCAGTTTGCAGTGACTAAGACATCCTACTGTGAAAGCTATCAAAGGGGGTTTTTATTAAATACAGAATCATTAAAATCACAAATCAAGGCATTTACCTAATACCATAAGTAAGTAGGCATTAGAGAAGCCTGGAAAACTCTGTCTGGGCTTTCAGACGCTGTCAGATGGCTTTTTTGGCTACTGGATTGATGGAAACTAGTAGTCTGCTAAGAATACATTTAAAAATGTTGATAATCAAAAGGAAAGAGGTCTGGGCAATGGTTGGCTTATAGGGTGTTAAAGGGACCAAGAGGAGCCCAGGATAACATGTCTTTGGGTCTACAACATCTTCCACAGTCACAAAGTTTAATCAACCATTTGGTCTTGTAGAATCTTGAACATGGGTATGGGTTTTTCTCCTTTTTTTTTTTTTCTGGAAACTTCAGTTTACGTCTAAAAACACAAAACATTAGAATATCCAAAAATCAGGAGGAAAATACTTCACTTTATGAATTACCTTGAGAAAAAGGCTTTCAGAATCTCAAGGACAATAAAAACTTAAGAACAGACTGATTTAAAAAATATACAAGCATAGTCATATTAGCCTTATTTGTTTAAAAACCAAATAAACAATCCAAAATTCCATCAAGGATAGATGAGTAACTTCATACAGAGTGAGAAAGAATAAACTGCTGCTACCTGTGCAACAGGGGTGCCTTAAAGGAAGAAGCCAATCTGAGAACATGACTTCCCTGAGGCAGTGGCCAGGAAGTAGCATGAGGAAATGTTTTCATACCTAAAACTTGGTGTTCACACACACCAGCTACTCCATGGTCTATGTTTCCCTCCAGTGTTGTCACATGACTAACTGTGTATCATCCTTGGAGCACATCTGTCCTAGTTGTCATTCTGTTTCTGTGGTAAATACCATGGCCAAAAGCAATCTGTGGCGAGTAGGGCTGGTCCCCAGGGAAGTCAGGGAAGTAGCTCAAGGCAGGAACCCGGAAGCAGACTGAAGCATATATAAATCATGGGGGAGTGCTGCCTGCTGGCTTGCTCCCTCTGGCTTGCTGTTTTGCCCTCTTACATAGCCCAGGCTCAGAAACCTAGAGGTGGTGTAGCCCACATCTGTAACCAGCCAAAACAGTTCCCCCGAGATGTGATCACAGGCCAACCTGACTGAAGCAGTTCTTCAATTGGGGGGCCCTGTTCCCAAGGGCCTCTGGGTTGTATCAAGTTGACAGTAAAACTCAGCAGGACAGTCTATGCACTGTTAAAAGGGTCCATGAGACTAGGGCACTGAAATGCACAGTAATGAAGATGCTTACATCGTCTAAAACTTAGAGTCTGGAGAACCTTAATAAAGCAAAATCCCAGCATTCAAAACCCCATTGATTTCTTCTTTCTTAGTCACTTGAGATAAGGTCTTAGAAATATATTGAATGTTCTAAGATGCTGTAACAGTGTTTGTAGCGCTTCTGACACGTGACCTAATGCACTGCTGTGTCCAATAGGCCAGAGAATTGTGTATCCGAAGTGGTCCTTCTTAAGTAACTGGTGAGTTAATGAGTGAAAAACCATGAGTTTCACTGACATTTTGAACTCTTGGTGGTATCAGTAGAATTATGGCTTGTATTTCATGCCTCTTTTTCTTTTTCTTTTTCTTTCTTTCTTTTTTTTCTGGAAGTCTTTATTTGACCTGGTCGGTGTTCTTCCAAAGGAAACATAAGCATCAGTGTAGCTAGAGAGTGCGTGCGTGAATATGTAACTTGCCACACAAATATAATCATATGTGAGCCTGTTAAACTTTACAGGGAGGTGAAGTGCAATTGTAGAGACAATGTAAGCTTTGGAGCAAGACAAATCTCAGTTTAAAGTGAGTCGGCAGTTCTCTGGGCATCAGTGTTTTCATGTACAGTAAAGGATAAGCATCTTAGTACACGTGGCATGCAAAGACTTAACTGAGAAAATGTATTTGAAAACGCTTAGGGCAATGTTTGGAACAGAAAAAGAAATAAATGAGAAGCATTGTCCTAATAAATAAAGCATTATTTTACTCTCTGAAGGTGAGCTTCAAATTATACGGAGAGAACTATACATTATAGGTATCAGGCACCTTTGTACTGGCATGGAAAGCTCAAGATATATATATATTTTATATATATTTATATCATTATATATTTATATATTTACATATTTATTTATATTTTAAATATTTAATATGTAAATATTTATTTAAATATTTAATATTTATATATTTCTTTATATATAAAATGTTCCTATAACATTTTGTTCAAATAAAGACTATGTGGTATCCCCTATTTATAACTGCACACATACTCTATTCTCTCTTCTTAATTTTTCAGTTAGCATAGACTACCATTTAATTTCTAACCTGCCCTCGCACAACATAAATTACAGGAGGGCTTCACAGATAAATTATTATAGTTGTATTTACAGCCAATTCTCAGGCCTTCTCCTCTCAGCCCACTCTATGCATCCCTTGTTTCCTCAATGGGTGTTCAGCCTCTCCTGACCCCCTCCGACCCTTCTTTTGTTTCCATTTAAAATTGATGTCACAGGCTTTTAAGTTCCAATTTGTTTTCTTCTACCACTTTTTAAAAAGGCATTATACATGGTGTCTAAACTGCTTTCTTATTCTCTGTGACCCCCTACTAGCCTGCCCATAGACTAAAGGTTTCATGTTTGTTTTAACAGTATGGTTCTGGGAAAACTTCCATGCAAACAAGATGGAACTTTTTCTCACATTTTCTTTATTTTTGTCTCAATGTTAAACTCAATTAAAAAGTGTTTTAATATTATTGTTTGTCATACTACTGCCTGTATTCTTTTTTGTTTGTTTGTTTGTTTTGCATGATCTCTTTAACATTTGCTTTGTGCCAAAAAGAAACTAATTCCTGGTGTTGTACAGAAAGTTTTGCCATGGAATTAGTTTACACGTTCCCTGATCCATACATGCTCTCTGAGCTTTGTGCTGAGGTCAGAGGAAAATTAAAAATAGCCTATTTATTTCCTGGAAGGGCCGTGTCATTTTAGATTGTGAAGTTGGCTCTGCCTCCAGCCAATAGTCTCAGTGAAGCAGGACTGCCCAAGAAACCTGGTGAAATGGGGGAGGGGTAAAGGTTCAAAGGATTAAATTTCCAGCTCCAAAAATAACCTTGAGTACTCCTGCCGCTTCCAAATCAGGTACTGCACACTTCTTTCCAGTGGCAGCATGCCACGTCTCTCCCACAGGGCCCCGAGGAGCCATGGACACCCACACACACACACCCCTCCCTCAAGGGAACAAGTGAGTTGAGGGCGTGTGTGCAAGGTGGTTTTTTCTCCCTTCCTTGTCCTTACCCTCCTTCTTTGTCTTTTTTCTTCTTTCTTCTCTGTCTACAGTTCTTGGAAAGACCTACAAAGTATTTTACAAACCTCCATAATTGAATAACTTTCACGTTGCTCCCTTCCCCAACCCTACCACATCCCAGACTCACCAGACTTTTTCTTGAAGATCACTTTAAAATGTTTGGACTTATTAAGGTATCACACTGCTTTAAGATGAAGACCAGTGCCCGTGTTATAAATAGAAGGCATCTTTATACTATAATGGAAACAATAGAATTTTAGATAGATATGGCTGCTTGCTTCAGCTCTTGTGCCCAAATTCTGCTTGTTAGGAATGTTGGGAAGGTATTAAAGGTTCATTGACTTTCACAGGAGACCTGATTCTTGAAATGGATATGGAAAGGACCAAAAAGCAATTTCTTTTTGTTTTTCTTATTTATATTTATTCGTTTATTTGATCCTATGTCTACATGTTATTTATGTATTGTGAGACTCTGCTCTGAGTTTAGAATCACGAAAACATGGTGTTTGGTTTATGAAATCTGATAGGCTTCATCTTGTTTCCTTCGAGAAGTGAATACACTACTCGAAAATTGTACTCAAAACTTTTTTTTTCATTATTTGACTAGCTCCCAGAGAATTGCCGCGATTGAGGGTGATTTGGCCAAGGTCATAAAGACCTAGTCTCATGTTTTGGCTCCCGCAGCTCCAATACCAGGTTGACGCTCAGACTGCTTCACTCTCCTTCAGACAAACTTCTTGCCGCCAGTTTGTTTACCGTGGTTGCCATAGCAGCCGCGCATTTGCCCGCCCCTTATCCCGCCTCACTTTAATGACGTCACAGAGTCACGGCCAATGGGCAAGCAGCCAGGCGTCAGGCCCCGCCTTAGTCGCGGGCGCGGCTTTGGCCGCCGGCAGACGCGCGAAGCGAGCGGGGAACGAGCCGGTGGCGGCGGGGTGAGCTGCGTCCTTTTCCACCCTTGTCGGCCGCCCACCGCAGAGCCACGATGTTCCGCATGCTGAACAGCAGCTTTGAGGACGATCCCTTCTTCGCGTGAGTGTCCCCGCCGCTCTCGCCAGGAAAGGCGAGGGGACTGGGTCCTGCAGGTTGGGGGGGGGGGGAGGGCGGCACGCCCGGCGGGAGGCGCGGAGAAGTGACTCTGGGGGGTGAGGATGAGGAGAAGGAGCTGTAAGTTGAAGGGATTTGGGGGGGGTCACTAGGTGAAGAGATCAAGATACGGGGTTTGAGGAGAGGGGTTGAGGGTATACAGCAAGGAGAAATGGAGGACACGGGAGGAGTGAGCTGAGCAGGATTGGGGGCTGTGAGGAGGGTTTAGGGGCGTTATGTGAGCAGTTTGCTGGTGGAAGGTGACGACCAGGATCCTGAACTAGCTAAGGACACACACAGGCTTGCCGATTTGAGATGACTTAGTGCGCCGGTGGCCTCGAACCTGAAGCCCTCCTGTGCAGGGTTTAGGTAGTGACCGTAACTGCCATCTTGGTGGAACTTCTGGTGAGAATTAGTTACTTAGCTTCAGGTAGGGGCGGGGAGTGTTTTACAGGGTGACAGTTCCCTGACTTGAGAAACAGGCAGGGTTTTTTGTTTGTTTGTTTGTTTGTTTGTTTGTTCTTTTATTCCTTATTTTGTTTTGCTTGAGATAGGTCTCACTATGTAGACCTTTCTGGCCTGGTCTACTGGCCTGTAGACCGGGCTGACCTTGAACTCACTGAAGTCTCCCTGCCTCTGCCACCTCCTCCTCTTCATTGCTGGAATAAAAGATGTGTGCGAGACTGTTTAAAACAAGTTTTCACATAGTGAAGGCTGTCACCTGGACAGCACTGAGGGGAAAAGTTATGCTGGCTGCTCCCATGCAGTTGGACGTTGCCATGCGACATGGTTTGTTTTCTCTGCCTGCTTCATTAACAGTACTGGTCTTGTTTGGGAAGGGACGTCTCATTTTATCAACACAAAACTGGGGCAGAGACAAAGAAATGGTGTGTGCTGAACACTTCAGGTGACTCGGAATGGTGAATGGTTCCGAGAGAAATAAATGAGGCCTTGGGAAGAAGGCACTGGAAACAGGTTTCACTATTATCTAGTTTTCTGTGGGTATTTGAGCTTATTATGTGCCTAGTTTTAACGAAATTAGTAATGCCTTAATTAAATGTGTAGTTTGATATGTAATTAGTATCTTAGAAAAAAATTGGCTAGCAGGAGTGTAATTTCAACTGTTGGATGACCCTCTGAGCAAAGGCAGGGAACCCAAGATTTCAGGTCAAAAATAGTAACAGATCAAACAGGCATACACATCAAACAGCACTCTTCCTCCATGCTGTGCACGGAAAGGACCATCAGTCACACTCCTCAACACTTATCTAGCTTTCTTCAGATCCAAGCAATCATCATCAAAACTATAAGGCAAAGTAATAGTAACCATAATACTGATGCATGCATATAATTTATTTTATAACCATTATACAGAGTAAACACATCTGGAGAAAAAGAAGGAAAAGAATGAACTTATATTTCAAGTAATCTGTCCTTTGGTCCTCACCTCTTACTCCATCCTAACAAAATGAACATTCATTATTTAATATAAATTAAAGAACTCATTAAGGTGACAAACTTTCTAGGCCATCTACTAACCTTAGGAATGTAAAAGGGAAGTAGAACACACTGATCATGCTCACTGTTGTACCCAATGCTAATTTTGTACCTAATAATTGGTTTCTCTAGTGGTTACTTTAACTTAGAAAATATTCAGTAACCATTGTATACCAGTGAAGTAGTAGCCTTTGATTTATAAGAAGTTTATGAGTAGTATTTCATAATTGCTCATAGTAATTACTGTTTTCATTAAATAAATGCCATTGTTGTTGGAATTACCTACTTAAAATATTACTCTTCATTCTTATTTTTCTTTTTAAAATAAACCTTATTAAAGTAAAAGCCTTACAAATAAATAAAAATATCATGTGCCAAAATTAACTAGACCCATGGATCTTACAGATAGCACTGAAGTATAAGATGAATACAAAACAGCTTTCTGGAGAAGGTTTTGGGAAATGGTCCAAAGCACATATATATATTCTGAAGAGGACCTAGTAGATAAGGAAAAGAAAATTCTTCCTGGGATCAAGCTCCATATGCTCTATGCAAAGCAGCCAAAGCTGCTAGAAGACTCAAAAGTCTTTCTGGCCTAAGAACCAAGGACAGAGCTCAGTACTACTACAGTCGCTGAAAAATAGGAGGGTTGAGGGTAGGAGTGTACAGCATTCTTACAGGGAGAGCTGGACAGCTTTTCTGTGGATACGTTCTATACAGATCTGTATTAGGATTAATCACTTGTGCATAAATCAGGCTCAGCAGCTTACTGAAGGGGATACAAGAATCAAGGAAGATTTAATCTCCCATTTAGGACACACAATTTGAACTTTAAGGCAACCACATTAATTACCTGCTTAGGGAAGATTCACCATTCCTGAAGAATATAACAAAATTCAGAACCTTTACAACATAATAGCTACATTCTATTGCATCGAGTTCAAAGTTAGTTAACAGAAAAATAGGACTATGTCGGATAAGTCTATACAAAAGACTTATCCTGAAGTTACTCAGATAAACTTTATCATTAAAGTATAAATTGAATACCATTTATCATTTATCAAATATCACTTAAATGTCATTAAATATAAATAGAAAAAATGGCCAAAATATTTAAAGCAGTTTTAATTTTGCCCCATATGTGAGGAAAATATGATTATAATGAAGGAAAATATAATATCTCAACAAAGGAAGTGAAAGTTTATATGTAACATATCTATCTATAATGTATATAAATACATGTATTTATTATATTAAATAGATATTCTACAACTGAAAATTATATTTGAAAGAAAAATATTGACTGAGTAGGCTTAGTAGCAGAATAGAGGTAACAGAACAGTCATTAAAATTGCATAAAGACAGAGAATCAAGCGTGGTAGTGAATGCGCTTCATCAAGTTACTCTAGAGGTAGAGGCCTACGGAGCTCCAGACCAGCCAGGATTAGATAGTGGGACCCTATGGATAGAAGGAGAGGGAGAGGAAAAGAGAAGAGAGACAGAAAGAGAAAAGTCTCCTTTTGAATTATAACAAGAAATAATAGTTACAGTTCAGCCTCAGCAGAGATAATGCTGATATTGCCGAGATTGATGCTTTGGGACCATTGTAGTTTTTTTGTTCTAATTCAGGCTTATATTCTTTAATAAAGAATTCACTTAATCATTTACAGATATTTCATTCAGCATACACCAGTAGCAGTTTAATCACAATCCAGGTTTACAGCACTTCAATCTTCTGGGACATTTTATGCAGACTTGGCGGAAATTGATTTTTTTTTAATTACTTTAAATAATGTTATTTTAGGAGCATGTCTATTGTAGGCAGAATACCTGTTCCTGTAAACATAATCATAACCTAATTCCCAGAACCTATGACTATGTTATTCTACTGGTCAGGAGTTCCATGGGCTTCTTGTGCCTGCCCAGCTGCCCACTAGTATAAGATCATATTCTTGTAATGTATATATGTTATCATTGCTGCAGTAGCTTATGGAATCTTAAAATATTATTTCATATCTTCTGTTGATCAAGAAACTTAGTTGAGTAGTTCTGACTCAAACCACAGGAGGCTACAGTCAAGTTTATTGAACCTGAGGTATTGTCTAAATGAGCATCTGTTTTCAAATTCATTCACATGGCTGCTTTAGAAAATGTGCTTCTAAGTTCCCTCATATAGACTTCTCCCCAAGCCTTCCCAGCCATGTGCATTACAGAGCGCCTAACACAAAGATTGGTCTTTGAAATATGTAATTTTGGATATGAAATCCTGTTATTCCATTACAACCATTTAAAAAACAGGTCCAGATGTCCAGCTTATTATGTTCAAGGGAAGAAGAGGTTACCTGATAGCACTAAACCAGGTATTTGGCACCACTGAATACCAATCGAGTAATTGTCTACCACACATATTTAGACAAGTGAATTTCTTAATATACATTATCGTCAAATTTATATCTCTAACATAATTAAGTTTTAAATAGAGATGAAAGAAAAGACAAGAAATTGTTATAAATAGACTATAACGTACAAGGTAATAATCAGTGGTGAAAGCTGAGCCCTGGACTGGGGGTGTAGCATAGTTGGTAGCGTACTTGCACGAAGCCCTGGATTTGATCCCCAGCACCGCACAGTGACAGCTGTCTATAATCCTCACAGTCTGGATATAGAGGTAGAGAGATCAGAAGTTCAGGCCATTCTCGGCTATCTAGTGATTTCAAGGCCATGCTCAGGTGCATGAGACCCTATCTCAGAACAAAGATAAAAATAGACCTCAACTTGGAAATAACAAAGCTGTGTAGTTGATGTTTTAAAATGAAAAGGGTTGTTTATATAACTCCTAAGAATCAACAACAAAGACAAACATTTTAACATGTGAAAGGATATATTTGTGCACTCATTTGGTTACTTATATAAATGACAAATAGAAAATAAAATCACAATGATGATATTACTGTTCAAATAATTCAAATTGAAAAAACTAACTACCAAGTTCCAGCAGAAATACAGTGCTAAAAGTGCCTGGTACACAGCATTTATAAAGGTAACATGCTCTCACTATACAACCCATCAGCTGTACTTATAGTTACTCAAAAGAAATGAAACTTTTTATGTTCAAAGCCTAGCACCTGGATACCCACAGCAGCCTTATTCATAAAGACAAAAACCTAGAAATAGGTTTGTGATTATATTATGGTGTAATCACATATGTATGCTAAATTTAGTTAACATGTGGTGATTAGACCAGCAGAGATAAATTTCAAAAACATTCTAAGTCAAAGAAACAAGATGTAAAAGATGGCACACTATCATTTCATAAAATGAGGTTCTGAAAAAGGCAAAACTATATTGATAACATCTGTGATATTTAATCTCGATTGTCAGTTTGACTTGAGAGGTGCCTAGATTAGTAAAGCACACCTTTGGCTGCCCATGAGGAGAGGATTAGTTGAGGTGAAAGATCCACTGTGAATGCGGGTGGCACTGTCCCAACAGGCTGGAGGGGGCTAGAGGAGAGAGGGAGGGAGGGAGGGAGGGAGGGAGGGAGGGAGGGGAGAAGAAGAGGAGGAGGAGAGGAGAGAGAAGGACAGAGAGGAGAAGAGCTTACGGAGTGCATGTTTTCCTTGCTTGCTTCCTAAACACTTTATCATGAGCAGCTTCTCTGCATTTTGCCTATTCTACCACTCTGAAATTCTGAGTAAAATGAGTCCTCTAACTGATTTCATCGTGATGATGAAAACCTAACACAAAGTATACTAATGGTAAGTTGATTTGGGGGGAGATGATTACCTGCAAAGGCTTATAACAGAACTTTGGGGATGATGTAACTGTGCGTTTTTGAAAACTCAAAACCGTACAGTTACTCAGTATAAATTATATCCCAACAAAGCTGAATTCAAAGAAAACAAAGACACCTGCATGTACTCTAGACACAAATCCAGTTAAGCATTTGTTAATCCTAAAGCAATCACATGTGAAGCAATTGTGCTTTTTAGAATGTTTTTGAGGGAGAAGAGGATGATGGAAAACATGCAGACATGCTTTGCTATACTCATTTGGGAAACAAACCATGAGAAGTTAAATACAACTATGAGTATTGGGTTATTGAAGAAAATCTAGTTTTAGTAGTTAAATATAATAGGAAACTTAACAGAGCAGAACAAGAGAGAATCCAGAGTGTATCCTAGAAGGATTGGCTCAGTCAGCGACACTGTCTCCTCGCATTGAAGGGGAGTGCCAGTGGTATTCCTCAGGAATGTGCCTTGCATCTGGGAGCCCAGGACAGAATGCTTAAGTAAGGCTGGAAACTGCAAGCAGGCAAGAAACCCTATGCAGAGGACCCCGTCCCAGCCTCTCCAGGCCACTTCTAGTCCTACTCTACTTAATGCCCAGTGCACGTGTAACTATTCACAGTCTCTCTTTTCTCGTGCCTATTTTTCTTCTCTCCGTTCTCTCTTCCTTTTTCCCCTTCTATTCCACTTTGATGAATAAATTCCCAAAAGAATACAAACAACTGGATGAAATGAGGTTAATATGAGATATGAAGAATAATTCAGTAAAGAGAAATTGAGAAGATCAATTTGAAATGCTGGAACTGAAATATTCATTGAATCAAATACAAACCTCAGTGAAAAGCCTCACCAATATAATTGGTCAAGGGGAGACGAGATTAGGGCTTTAAGGCAAGGTGGATGAATTAGAACAAAGGAAAATTAATAAGAAAATACAAACAGAATATATAAGAATATAAGACCTAGAGGACACAGTGAAAAGGCCATATCTATGAATCATGGATATAGAAGAGTTTCATGTTAAAGGTATAAAAACCTTTGGGGGGGTTGTTTGTTTGTTTTTGTTTTCAAGATAGGGTTTCTCTATGTAGCAGAGCCCTGGCAGTCCTGGACTCACTTCACAGGCCAGGCTATAGAAAAATCATAAAGGAAAATTCCCCAAATCTAGAGAAAGAAATGTTTGTCCAGGAACAGGAGGTAGTTAGGTTTTTTAACCCAATAAGACTAGAAAAAACAAACAAAAAACAAAACCCTTCTCACACGAAGTAGTTAAAAATTAAATATGGAAAACAAAGAAGGTACACCTAAAGTTATAAGAGAGAAACATGAGTCACATATAAAGTTGGCTTATCAGAAGAAAAGCAGATTTCTCAAGAGAAACTCTTAGGAACCAGGCAAACTTGGAATGATCTATTTCAAACTCTAAAAGATTGTCAGTCTGGGTAACAATAGCCAGCAACACTGCCATAAAGGAAAGAGAAAGAAAAGCTTCCCCCAATACAAACTAATACAAGGACATGGTGATCACTAAGCCAGCTCTGAAGAGAAAGATAAACAGCCACAACTCTGTAGGAAAGGAGAGCTGTGCTGAAGCAATAGTTAGGCAAATCAGGAACAAGAAAATACCAAGCCTGAGAAAACTAGCAAATGCATGCCTTTCAGTAAGGTCTTAATACCTTAATTAAAAGACAGATCTTTTTTCTATCTGTTGCCTCCAAAAAACGCTCTTTCCTATCAACGACTGAGACTCTGACCCTGAGATCTTCAGAACATATGTTTCTCAGCAAACCATGGAACCTTCTCTAAAATAGATTATAATAGGACATGAATCAAGTCCTAGCAAACACAGGACATTGAAACAATTGTTTTATCTCTAGGCCACAATGGAATTAAAAATAGAACCCAACAGAAAGAGAAACCATAGTACGAGTACAGACTCATGGAGATTGATCAGCAGACTGTTGAACGATGGCTGGAACGCTGAAGAAACCAAGAAGGGAACCAAGAGAATATGAAAACGACACACCAGTACCTATCAGGTGCAAAGAAAGCACCTATAAGAAGGAAGTTTATAGTGACAGGTGCCTACGTTAAATAGACCTCAAATAGCTTAATGATACACTATAGGGCCTTGGAAAAACAAACACAATCTAAACCCAAACTTAGTGGCTAGAAAGAAATAACATTGCAGAAATTAGTAAAATAAAAGTGGAAAAATACAATAAATGAAAGAAACTATGTATTTTTTTCAATTGATTAAAAAGATAAAGATCAACAAACCCTGAACCAAAATAACCAAAGGAAGTAAAAGACACAAAGTAATGAAATTAGTGGTGAAAAGAGAGACATTACAACAGATAGAAATGAAATTCCAGAGATTGTTAGGCTGCACCTCAAATATTATTTGAACTAAATTTAAAAATCACATAAAATGAATTAATTTCTGGATGCATATGACCAACTAAAGTTAAACCAAGATGAGGTAAATGATTTAAACAGATCAATAACAAGAACTGAGATTGAAGCAGTAATTTAAAAAAAACCAATCTTCAACCTAAAAGCAGTGCAAGCCCAGGTGAGTTCAATACTGAAATCTACTGGACCTATAAATAGAAAGTAACCCAGTACTGCTCAGACCACTCCAGAGTATAGAAACAGAGGAAATACTGTCAAGCTCTTTTTACAAAACTAGGATTACTCTGATACCAAAACAAAATAGAGGAAACAATACTGAAAGTGATAGGTCAATCTCTATGATGAACCACTAAAATATTTGCAAACTGAATTCAAACACTTAACAAAAATCATTCATCATAATCAAGTTGGCTTCATTCCTAAAATACGAAGGTAGATTAGACCATGCAGACTAATAAGTATATAAATGGACTGGAGGGAAAAAGTCACATGACCATCTCAGTAGATACAGTGAAAGCCCTAAAGAGGCCAGGAATGGAAGAAACATGTATCAGCATAACAAAGGCTACATATGGCAAACCTGTTAGACAACTTCAGAGAAAAACTCAAAGCATTTCCACTAAGAACAAGAGTGAAACAAAGCTATGCCCTTGTTCTACCCGTACTCAGTACAGTCCTTCAAGTATTAAATATGACAAAGCCTATAGAAGGATACAAATAGGAAAGGAAATCAAAGTAGCCTTACTTGAAGTTCATATGATCCTTTACATAAGAGAGACCACAAAAGACTACCAGAAAACTCTTAGATCTAGTAAACACTTTAAGCAATTTGGAAACCAAACTAATATACAAAAATCAGTGGTTTTCATATATAGTCACAAATATGCAGAAAAAAACCAGGAAAATAATCATTCACAATTATCTCAAAAAATAAAATACTTTGAAATAAGTTGATTCATGCACATTCAATTTCATTATGTTGTAGATGTCCCAAAGTGGTCTTACCTGTTTGTTTGGTTTTGGTTTTGGTTTTGGTTTTGGTTTTGGTTTTGGTTTTGGTTTTGGTTTTGGTTTCAGTTTTCCTCAACTTTTTTGATTGATTATTTGTTTGTTTGTTTTTCAAGACAGGGTTTCTCTGTGTAGCCTTGGCTGTCCTGGACTTGCTTTGTAGACCAGGCTGGGCTCGAACTCATAGTGACCCACCTGCCTCTGCCTCCCAAGTGCTGGGATTAAAGTCATGCGCCACCACACCCAACAGTTTTCCTCATCTTTACTACTTATGTTATGATAATTTGATTTACCATTTTTTTTTTTTTTTTTTTTTGGTTTTTCGAGACAGGGTTTCTCTGTGTAGCCTTGGCCATCCTGGACTCACTTTGTAGACCAGGCTGGCCTCGAGCTCACAGCGATCCACCTGTCTCTGCCTCCCGAGTGCTGGGATTAAAGGCGTGCGCCACCACTGCCCGGCTTGATTTACCATTTTTATACATGAAATAAAAGTATATTTTAGTAGTATAATAAATATAGTGGATAGCAAATAAGGTAAGTTTTTATATTTATAATTGTATTTTATATTTATAATTGTATTTATAAATACAAGTTTTTTATTAAATAATTTTTCTAAATTGCAATAGTTTGTTTTAACAATATATTAGCTCCCAAGTTTCTTTGTAGAGTTTATATGCCAGTTTTTCCTAAACTATAACATTTATTTTCCGTTATTCTATATTTTAAACAGTGATTCTTTTCTTGCACACCGAGAAAGTATGCGCAACATGATGAGCGGTTTCTCTGAACCTTTTGGAAGAAGCTTGCTCAGTATCCCTGATGGTAGAGGAAGAACCCATAAACACAGAGAGCAAGATGATGGTGAAGATTCCTTAGCTGTAAGTTAAAGACAAGTAGCAAGAAAGCTGTGTAAGAACGTGGCAAAAACATTATAGATGTTAGGCATGTTGCAAAACCTGGATCAGTGAATTGGTAATGGTACAGAATTAACACTGTGCTCTTAAAACTCTTAGGATCATATGGTTATACAATTATAAGTCATATTCTTTTGTATGTTTCTTCCCTGATAACTTCTCTCATGTGTTAAATTAAAACCAACAAGTACTCCTGGCACCACATACTTCAAAAGTGTAAATAGTCACAAAATCTAGCATGGTGTTTTATCTTTACTGAACCCTTAAGCTTCTTTCTTTCAGAAGACTTGTATAAGTGCATGTTCTCATCAGGATCATCTGAGAGCTAAACTGGGAGGCTACAAACGTACTCAATTCAATAAAAGAAAATGAAATTTTACATATGTGTGTTATCCATTTTGGGTTTCACCTTTTTTATTTTTCAGCCTCAGGAATGGCAATTACAGAGTAATAAGTCCATAGGAATTTTGGATCTTTGCAATTGAAATATAGATATTTAGAATTCTGCAAATATATGATCAATTCACAGAATTCTAGACTATGCTAGAAAAACATTTTCATATTTTCTGTGCAACAAGCTTAAAGAAAGCAAAATAATTTGAATCACCATAAAATCTGGTAAATAAACTTGCATGTGCCATTTCAAATAACAGCAATCACACTTAAGTTATGTACATACATATAACATATACATAGTTTAATCCATTTTCTTAAAAGTTAAAAATTAATACCAGGAAAATTTGACAGTAAAAAAGCATATTAATTATGAATATTGAAAATCACTTGAATATTAAAATATCTTTGTGTCTTCTGAAACTATAGCAAGCATGTGTCTCTTGGGGTTTACATGCATAAATGAGCTACTCATAGCTAAGCAAGAAAAGGCAATCTTATTACTTTACTTGTAAGCATATAAATAGAACTGCTTATAATTCTGCTGGAAACAAATGTATTGAAGATGTTTATACAAATAGCTATAAGTAAGGAAAACACATAGAAGAAATTTGACTGCATAAAAGTCATGTTTAAATAAGAAATTCAAACAGGAAGATAATTCTGAATAAAAGGAAAGTCCAAGACCAACATTTAAATGAAAATCTAAAATCATTGGTCCCTTGTTTTCACGTTTAGTTGGGCTGCTATAACAAAATATTTTAGGCTGGATGAATAGCTTTTAGATTTTAGACATTTGTTTATTTCTTCATTCTGTGGGTTGGTAATTCTGGGGAAGGGGGCATGTTTTTGGCTTCTCTGGTGAGTGAGGGTTTGTGTTTTGGTCCTTACTTTGTGGCTCTGTCCTCACATGGTGAACACTTGAAATGCGCTCAACAAAAACAGATTTAGGCAAATGGGATGGCATCAAATTAAAATGTCTGTGTGGTGAAGGAAACAACAAAGTAGAGACAGTCTGTATGATAGAAGAAAACACTGGCAACCATGTAGTTAATCCATCTCAGAATATAAGGAGCTCAAGTAGATAAATGAGAGAAAGGCAGATAACCCTTCTAAAACCAGACAGAGAAGCTGAACAGACATTTCTAACAGAACAGTCAAATGGCCGATAGGTGCATGAAAACTGCTAATCACTGATCGGTACAAAAATGCAGGTTAAAACATCTCCTCATATCTACTTAAGAGGTTTTCTTGGTTTTGGTTTTTATCAAAAATGTGAAAGATTCAGTGAGTATTGGAAAGGATGAATAGAAATGCTTTGCTAGTGGCCGTGTATATTAGTTAAGCCATTATTAAAATGGTATGATGCTTCCTTGGAAAATTAAAAATGGGAGCTGGGGATATAGGTCACTGATAAATCATTCTCACAGTCACTATAGTGTTATCATTCATGATTTCCAAGATGAGAAAGCAAGTTCATGGATAAAGTAAATTTGGTATATACATACTGTTATATTATTTATCCTTTAGAAGAAGAGCAATCTTATTTGTAAAAATATAGATGAATCTAGAGGACATCGTGATAAAATAAGCTGGGCCTTTGAAGGACGAATTCCACATTATTTTATTTATATCTGAAATGTAATGAACCTAAACTCATTAAAGATTATACTAATGATTTCTAGAGGCAGCATGAAGAGTTTTTAATTAAGGTATAAGGTTCCATATAAATAGGAGAAATTTTGATGTTTATTGTAAAACAAGGTGGCCACTTCAAATTAACTAAGGGAATGAATCAAAAGGGTAAAATAATTATCTCATTTTAATCATGTTATATTTTATACATTAAAATATTATATTGTAACCTTACACAATTATAATAGTAAACATTTTCATGAAAGAAATAATTGTCCCACACTATTAGTAGCTGCTTTAGTGTATCCGATGATGGACATTTGGTAGACTTAGTATGCTTAGCTCCTTTACACTAACTGTCCACATGCAGTCCATTGCCTTTTCCTCCTTAACTGATCATCTCTAAGCATCTTCCCAGAAACCATAGTGCTCATGCATCTACTAAAGTGTGTGGCAATTTTACTGTATCATATTTTAAAAACCTGTTTATAAAACCATGAACATAAGTCTTACAGCTTTTTATATAGTAATACATTTTGATAGTATTTATAGCCCTCACATGTAAATCAAAGAGTAGTAGACATTCCTCCTTACAACAGTGTATCTCTAACTTAAAAAGCTAACAAAAATGCATACATACTTCTCAACTTCTGAGAGTGTTTGGGCAACTGACAGTTCTTTTAGGGCACATGAAGGACAGCAGTCATTTTTAAAATGAAAACATTTTATCTTGTAACAGCAAATTATCAAAGAAACATTCTTTTAACATAAATTCATTTTGTGCCTTTAAAATGTACACTGAGATGTGGTTTTCCTTTTCCCTATAGTATGTTATGGTTTTTGGCATGTTTGTGTCTAAATTTAAAGGATTTATGCAATGTAATAAATTGAGGAGCTAGAGAAATAGATGGCCCAGAGGTTAAGAGCACTTGCTGCTCTTCCAGGGGAGTGGGCTGTATTTCCTGGTGCTGGACATCGTGGCTCACAGCTGCCTACATTCCAGTTCCAGGGAATTCAAACATCTTTGGGCTCTGGGGACACAACTCACATGGTACAGTCAAAAACACATATACATAAAATAAAGATATTTTAAAATAATTAAAACAAAACATACAGCAAAACCTCACACCAATCTCACTTTTTAAAATAGTCTCTTTTACCTACATATGAACTTGGGGCCCAAATTAAAAATATATTACAGCAAATGGAAAATGTTGCTACTGCTAGGTTTAAAAATGGCAGAACCAATAAAACAGCAGGCATTTTTAAAATAGTAATTTTGCCAGGCACAGTGGCACATGTCTGTAATCCCAGCACTCTAAGAGGCAGAGGCAGGTGGATCTCTGTGAGTTCAAGGGCAGCCTGGTCTACAAAGTGAGTCCAGGATAGCCAGAGCTATTACACAGAGAAACCCTGTCTCAAAAACAAAACAAAAAATAAAAAAGAAAAGGTAATTTTGTTTAAGTCTATTTGAATCTGTAATAAAATTTCATATAAAATCTTATAACAATATTTTAATAAGGTTTTATTTAGCAATAAACTATGTAAATAAACTGATATTTTTAGACAAATTGACATAAATCTAAATTTCATATCAACACCATAATACATTTTTTCTTTACTTGGCTATTTCCTGTGCAATTGTCATCCCATATTATGTTGGAAAACAGAGGCTCACAAGTGTATCAACAATGCCATTTTCTTGTGTTTGTGCTAACATTTTCACTGATCCTCCTGCTTCCACCTCTCCAGTGTAGGGCGTTGAGAAATTTGCCACACTGAGTAATGGTAGGAATCAAACTCAAACTCAGAGCCTTGTGTATGGTAGGTACACACCCTACCAATTACACTGCACCCCTACTGTGTGTTCTTTATGGAGACATTTTTTAACTTAATTGCTTATTTTGCAAGAATTATTATTTAGAGCTAGATAATTTATTTGGACCTGGTGGTACAAACTGGTAGTCCCATCACTTGAGGTGGGCACAGGAAATAGTAGTTCTTTTGTCTCTAGCTACCTACGTCCATCGTCAGCCACCACAGATCCCATCTGTGCTGGGTAGTTTTATGCCATCTTAACACCGGCTAGAGTTATCTGAAGGGAGGGAACCTCGATTGGGAAAATGCCTCCATAAAATCTGGCTGTTAGGCATTTTCTTAATGATTGATGAGAGCGAGCCCAGCCCATGGTAGGTGGTGCCATCCCTTGGCTAGTAGTCCTATGATGTGAGCAAGCCATGAGGAGCAAGCCAGTCAGCAGCACCCCTCCACGGCCTCTGCACCAGCTCCTGCCCCCGGGCTCCTGCCCTGTTTGATACCTTGTCCTGACTTCCTTTGATGATGAACAATGATTTAGAAGCTTAAGCCAAATACACCATTTGCTCCCCAAGTTGCTTTTGTTATGGTGTTTCATCTATTATGTTTAATTTGTTTTGCCTATCATAGACATGTGTGTATACATTAAAATACATGTTTTTTAAAAACTTCTATTACCCTTTCTAAAACATATATTCTCTGAACTGATCCTTAGGAAGCACACATTTTTACCTAGGACATCCACTTGTTTGGTAATGATAATAGCGAGCTTAAATTTTTTTGTTTTAATTGGTAATGGCAGAAGTAGTGGATCTTTGAAAAAATGGAGTGGCAACAGAAAATGCCTAATTCTTGTTGTTATACTTTGTCTTAATTAGTTTTGAAATGTCTGCCTTAGTCTATAGCAAAGACTCTCTTTCAGTTGCCTTACTTAAAATAGTCGTATTTTCAGTAGCACTATGGCTTCTTTGCTTTCTAGTCAGGCAGGTTCTACAACGAGTAATAGGCAGGTAATTTCAAAAGTGCACACCGGGTTCTTTGTTATTAGGCAGTTCTGTAGTGACGGTGCTTCTCACCTCCATGGTCACTCCGTGCATTCTTATGTGTTAGCTGTGCCTATACAATAAATGCAAACAAAAATTATTGTTATTTTTTTTTTTAGGCAACAAGTTTTTCTCTTGCACCTTTTGGAAGGTTTGGTGGAATGGTTCGTGTCATGAGACCAATTATTTTAGCTGTATTTTTTAACAGATACTTTCATTAACTCAGAGTGAGTTTGCATGCATCTCACTAACTGCCATAATGGCTTTTAAGCTTTGTACCGGAAACCTCCGTTACATGTATTAAGTTTATTCAAGTGCTTAGACATGGGCTTTCTAAAGTAATTACCATAGTTGTTAGGGGTCAGAGCCTGGGCCTGACAGCAGTAACCAGCCAGGCTCACCCACTGACCATCAGTAAGCCATTAGACAGATGAGTAATAGTGAAAAGCTGAAGAAGAGATGTATCTGATGCTGCCACATCAAGAGCTAAGAGGTCCAGAGAGAGACCTCCCCAGGTCCATCTTCATGGTCCTTTCCTGGGATTGTGATGTAACTAGAGGGAAGTCCTAGTAAATGTGTCGTCCCATCACTGCTTCCACTCCAGTCTCCTGCAAAGTAATCTGACACTGTCAGTCCTGTGACATCTCTTCCTGGGAGACACACAGTTTTTCACTGGCCACACCAGGCTTTAGCCTTTTCGTTTTCCCACCATGAAATTCCTAAGGAAAATCCAGTTTATTGAGGATTATTTCAGTAGTCTGAAGGCCAAAGAGAGGCACAAATATCTTTTTAAAAATATCATTTCTATCAAGATGGGTACAGTAAAGCAATCACATGGATAAAATTAATCTCTATAAATGGAAAAAGAGTTAGAACATTCACTTAATTTTGAAAGAGACTTGATAATTGTGTTTGGAAGCTGGACTTCCTGTACCCACGGCTCTCCACCAGGTGACAAAGCACATTTGGAAAACTCAGATCAGCTGCTTTCTCTCCGATTTTGTTACTAAGGACACGTTGGCTTTTCTTGCTCTTACACCAGCATGGTTGTTCCGTGGCAGACCTTGTCAACCCCCTGCCTCTGTCTGCCTTGCTAATTCCTAACTCTGAAGGGTAGTCTAAGGGTTAGACACAGTCCATTTAGAATGTCTGAATTTATATTATCACGAAAAGCTCCTTTTTGTTCTTTTACACTGAATTTGAGTTATCAGTGTCTCTGAAGTTTCAGCTGTAATGTTTGTCCTCTCTGAAGGACTAGTGGCAGAAACAAAGCAGCATGTTATAAAGACAGTAATAAACTTATGAGCACACAGCACACAAGCCCACAACCCAGCACTTTAGAGTGTGATGGTGAAGATCAGTCAGGTGACTTATTAAAAAGCATGTGTTTATGTGTGTGGGGGGGGAGTGTTGTACACACAAAGGCAGAGTGAGCATCAGATTCGTGAGAGCTGGAGGTTACACAGGCACTAGCAAGCTGCTTGCCTGCTGGAAGCTAACTCGGGTCCTACTAGAGCAGTATGTGCCGTCTGCCCAGAGCGACTGTGAACTGTAAGGACTAGTAACAAGAAGATGAGATGATCATGGAGGAGAAAAGAACAACCCTGGCTTAAAAATCTGAAAGATGATATGTACATATACCCAAACGTGTCTGTGTGTGTGTATACTATATATACATTGGTGTATAATTTGTGTATATATATATGCGTATATATGCAGTGCTATAATTTCCTATTTTATGTTGGCCGTTTGAGAGTTTGCATATGCTTCCTTTTCTTTAACAAATGACTCTTATAGGATACTCATTAAATTATTTTTGCCTAGTTGATTACTGCATGATTACCTCACAGTAAATTGGGAGGTTTTTTTCAACTGTTTTGGGAATATTTATTTGCTTTTCTGGTATTAACGATATACCTCCTAATATCCTGTAGCATACAGATGTCAACCCTTTCCAGACAATGGATCAGATGATGTTAAATATGAGAAATAGTATGCAGGAGTTACAAAGAAACTTTGTAAGTACTAAAAATAAACTGCTGAAAACATTATTTTGTTATTGATATCCTATATTGTATTGACCTTCAAACATCTTTAACCATATATATTTTACATGATTAATACATATATATAATACTTACATAATTTATACTTGAAACAAACATTTAAATGATTATACTATATCAGGATATTATATCAGCTTGCTGATATTTTCTGTCTTATTCAATAAAAAACTTATAATTATATCTCACTTATTTTATAACCTACAAGTCTGAAAAGTCACATTAGTTGACTTACACAATTAAAAAAGTCCAATCTCAAAATATTCTTCTGAGTCTTTATTATAAATGAACATTTTCTACTAATTTGCTTATTTTATTATTGCCAATTTACTTCCCAAGATGCATGCATGTTAGCAACTAAGCGTTTATATTAAACATTCTCTGAAAACAAAAATAGTCAGGATGTTAGATTAGATCCCTACACTAAATATTTTAAACAAACACTACTACACCTATTGCTCTGTTTGTAATAGTAATGTAAAATCAAATAACCTGTTTTGATCCGAATGTGACCTATGCCTGTCATTCCACTATCCAGTTTGAACTCTATAGATCGATCATGTAAGCATGCAACCATCTAGGGCATTAGCAATGGTTTTGGGGAGGTAGCAATCTGGTACCCAAAGAAAGTACAAAAGTGTCTGTTAATGCCTAATTCGCAGAGTCTGTTCACAGGATCTTTTCAGCTGGCAACAATTAAGCTCCTGCATGAGGTGGTTGCTCTTCTAGTGAATTAATCTCACCTGTTCTCTCACGAGACTGTTCCGATCCCACACTTGGGATCCTAAAAAAAAACAGGTTTATCTCTTCTTCACCAGGTTCCATTTGGATCAACTAGATAGCTAATATTGTTGCTTCTCAGCATTCATCCTTCATATTTAACTAGAATCTTAATTTTCAATTTTCTTTGTCTCTAGGGTCATCTTTCAATGGATCCAAGTGGTCATTCATTTTGTTCTTCCTCTGTTATGACCTATTCCAAAGTAGGAGATGAGCCAGCAAAGGTTTTCCAGGCCTCAAGTCAAACCCGAAGGGCCCCAGGAGGAGTAAGTTTTTATTACTGATGTTTTTAGACGAAGTCTTACTATATCGCTCCAACAAGCTTCACCCTGCCCTGGCCCTGCCTCAGTCTCCTAAGTCTGGAATCGCTGATATGAACTACCATGCCTGGCACTGAGTATTTTTAAAATTCTTACTGCTTTATTAAGTTATAGTAAAAGTATATTGTCTAACAGTGGCAGGGACGGGAGGAAAGCAAGGCGATGAGGTCTCATCAAGTCCAACTGCAGTTAGTTGGTGGAATTTCTGTTCACCACCCATGCAGGTGACCTCCTTCACTTAATTACCTACTGATCATTGTACGCTTATACGTTGATAAAATAGATACTAAAGAAGCCTTTGTTTCATGAAATAAATGTCTTCTTATACTTTATGTATGAAATTAGTTGTTAAACTAATAAAATATTTAAAGTGTACATACAGAAGGGATGTATAAAACACTCATATTCCTCTGGGCATAGAGGCACACTCCTGTAATCCCAGCACTCGGGAGGCAGAGGCAGGCAGATATTCATGAGTATGAGGCCAGCATGGTCTACAAAGCGAGTTCTGGACAGCCAGGGCTACACAGGAAAACCCTGTCTTGTAAAACCAAAAAAAGAAAAAGCAAAAACCCATATTACTGCCTCAGAGATTAGTTAAATCTATTTCTTTTTAGATAATTCCTTTTATTTTTTGAGCATGGAACTCACTTTGCAGACTAGGCTAGCCTTGAACTCATAGAGCTCCCCAGCCTCTGCCTCCCAAGTGCACCACCACACCCAGATTTTTATTTCTTTTCTTTTTAATTATACCCAGAATAACACAAAATTTTATCAATAATTTCCTACATAAAAGTCATTATAGTATTTCTGGATTTTATGTATGCATACCTCTCAACCTTAAAATCAGTAAGGTACTAACCCATACTGAAGAAAATTCTTGGCTTCTACAAACTGTGATAGGAAAATTCCCATTTCTCCATGCCTTGTATGTCAATAAAATTTTAGATTAACAAAATGAATGTAATTTGTTTTCAGTTCTGATGCATGAACATACCCATTAGTGATATGTTTGCATTGTTTAACAAACATTTTGTTTTAACTTGTTGAACATAGTTAAGTCTTAAAGTAAGTATAATTACAGATGTCACATGGAAAATCATATTATAATCTTTGGCTAGCATAAACATTCTAGTGATGCTTCCATGGAGATGGTACGTAGGAGTCACAAGCCCATCAATATAATCAGTAAGTAGTTACACTTATAGATTTTATTACATTGTCAAAGACAGTGTTGAAGGTTTTATATAACTTCTTATTTATATGACTATTTTATATAACTAAGTTTTATATAACATGTTTTAATGTTTTATTACAACTTGGAAAAGATTACATTGTAAACACTTGAAGAAGTATTAGAGATTTTATTAGCACACTTAGTTGATAGAGCTGAGTGTGGTTACCTGTTGTATTTATTATTACTACAAAATAATGGACGTCAGAGCAGCAAAGCTACAGCCTGACTTCAGCAAACCAACCAACCCGATATAGTTAGATGTTAGCTAAAGAACATTTTACTGTTGTTTTTAAAGATAAAAGAAACCAGAAGAGCAATGAGAGATTCTGACAGTGGACTAGAAAAAATGGCTGTTGGTCATCATATCCATGACCGAGCTCATGTCATTAAAAAGTCAAAGAACAACAAGACAGGAGATGAAGAGGTCAATCAAGAGTTCATCAATATGAATGAAAGTAAGTTATCACATACAAAAACATTATTTCCCAAGCTGAAACAGCTGCATTTCTGGAACTTGATGCATTTTTATTTTTATTAAAATAGCTCAGAAAGGAAATGACTGCCAAAGTAACACAATTGTGGTTCTATCATCCAACAGATACGTTTTACAATAATGTTTGTTAATGTGAGGTACCATTCATTTTTTTATAAAGTGATAAAATGAAAGATTTTGAGGTGTTTTTTAATTAATATTATCAATAGACAAAATGAGTTTTTAGTTTTTTCTGATTGTCAAGAAGCATACTTGAAAAGTTTAAAGGAACAAAAGGGGGCTGGAGAGATGACTCAACAGTTAAGAGCAGAGGTCCTGAGTTCAATTCCCAGCAACCACATTGGTGGCTCACAACCACTATACTGGGATCTGATGCCCTCTTCTGGCCTGCAGGTGTACACGCAGATAAAGCATTCATATATATTAAAAAAATAAATAAGTAAAAATAAAGAAACAAAAGATCAATCATAACTTCAATCCCAAAATACCACTCAAGTTTTGATGAACTTCTTTTTAATAGTTTTATGCATGTATATTGTTTTTTGAATTTACTTATTTTGCTGTTTTGTTCATACTGCGTTCGATATATCCACCATTATAACTGTAAAAGCCTATTATTTCCAAAAGTATTCTAAGTGGTTATATAAAAGTTTAATTGTAAATATTGGTATCCTATATTTGATACTTATGTAATGCATTTAAGCCCTTCTAGTGCCTAACCCTTTTATTTTAAATTATATTAAAATTGCTACATTATCAATTGACAAAGCATTCAATTTGGCTAAATAAATATTCAAGAATCAAGCTTTTGTCATAATAGGATTAAATTATATTAAAATGTTACTATATGTTATATTTTCAGGAAATACTTTGGATAAATTATTTTATCATAGTAAAGAGCTTAAATTAATGTATCATTTCAGAAAGAGAAATTATTTGAATTAGATAAAATTACTCTTATGGGATGGTTAGGTGGCTCAGGGGATCAATGCACTTATTACTAAACCTAACAATATAAAGTTTAGCCCCCAGGTATCCTACATGTAGACGGAGAAAGCCTACTCTCCGCAGTTCTCTAACCTCCCTGGCTGCAAAGTGCACCTGCCAAACACGTGACCAAGTGCACATAAAAAGAAATAACGATAAAAAGGTTTTAAAGTATTCTTAAGCAATAAGAGGAAAGCCAAATAACTTGAGCTTTCTTTAATTATAATCACTGTGATCTGTTTAAAAGATATACTGTGTTGCCTGGAGAGATGGGTTAGTCATTAAGAGCACACACTGCTCCTACAGAGGACCCTAGTTCAGCTCCCGCTCTCCGGATGCAGGGAGCAGAGGAAGCCCTAAGTGAGTGGGGTTGCACATGAGTGTGTATCATTGATGTGGGCGCAGCTGTGACAAGAAGCAAGACCTCAGTCCCATGAGAAATTGGCAAAGGCATTCCCCATCTGGCTCAGCCTGGGAGTTGGCAAAGCCTTCTTTCTCTAGCCCAAGTGTGGATATTCATGGAGGGTTGATCAGTGTGTACAAAAGCTAGCAGCTTCAGCTTCCTCCTGGGTGGTTTACAGATTTAGACTCCTTGTCTGCAGAGACCTCCTGTGGAGACTAGCCAACCCTTCCTACTGTGCCGGTGTGTGGTGATTGCTGTTGCTACTCCCACAGAGTGCTTACACCCCGCCTGACCCCAGCTCTTTCTGTCACGTGTGTCTGTTTTACCTTTTTCATTCCCTCCGAGGCCCTAGTCAGGGTTCCAGGGCCAGCCTGTGTGGGATGCATCGTCAGGTGGCTCACATGTACCTGCAGCCCCAGCTCCAGAGAGATGCCTCTGGCCTCCAAGGACACCAGCACTTGGATGATCGTACCCTCACATATACATTTAATTTAAAAAATATATATATATATATATATGTATGTATGTATACTGATTATTTTGTAATTAAGTTTGAAATATTTTTATAAAGGCAATCTAAAAAGCGTCTTATTAGTTTATCTATTTTATGATTTTATAAACTGATAGTGTTAGTTGACAACAAACTTAAGTCCCTAGGAACATGAAAAGCTGACTAAAAACGTAAGCTGCTGAAGGCGTGTCCAAGAACATGGAGAGCATCATGGTCACTGTCAGGTGACACGAAAGGAAATCTCATAAGTAACTATACGTGAAGCCTCCAGTTCACGTAGAATAATAGGATAATCAAGAAGGTGAGTGAAAACCCACATCAATAGCCAGGTAGTGAATAGGAGAGAAGTAAGAAGGGAAAGATTGTGGAAGCGTCCTGCCCCTTGTAAGGTTAGGCTGTGTGCCGTGTGTGATGACCCAAGGCAGCGCTGACAGCTCCCTTCATCTACCACAGGCGATGCTCATGCTTTTGATGATGAGTGGCAAAATGAAGTTTTGAAGTTCAAGCCTACTGGACGGCCATGCAATCTAGAAAACACTAAACTGCGAAGTGTGGGGCAAGAGACTCCAGTATCACGGGAACTCAAAAAGAGGTAAACATTATTCTAAAAGCAGTACTGCTGAAGAAGATTTAAAAGTTATGAGTCTTGGGTTGTAGAGCTGGCTCATTCAAGCTTTTCCCATGTAATATGTTTAATCCTCAAAACCTATGTTAAAAAGCAAAGGGAGCCTGACAAAGCAGCATGCCGCGGTGATCCCAGTACTGGGGAAGAACAGACAGACCCCTGAGTCTCACTGGACAACCAGCCTAACTTACCTTGTGAGTCAAAGCCTAAACAGTGATAGCCAAAATTTGTATGACCTATATAAACATGCGCACACATGAACATGAACCTACCACACATACGTGTACATTCACTCTCATACACATAACAACAACAACAACAACAACAAAAAGAGCTGTGTAACTTACCTCTTATCAAGGTCTTAAGAATATTCAGGTTATGAAAAGGTAACAGCTTTATATTGAATCTAAGTAAGCTATACAAATCGAAACTTGTTTTTGAAAACCAACAAATATATTTTAGCACTGTACTTAATTATCAGGAAAAAGTAGATGGCAAAAATCCTAAGAAAAATTTATATACTCTAATGTATATTGTAAAACAGTTCCTAATGTGGATGTTCAAAGTCATCCATTCCACACAAGTTTGAGATATTTATATAGACAGTAAAAAGGGAAAGATTTTGTATTTAGCTTCCTTACCAAGTCAAATTTTAGCATTTAGTTATAAATACACTTTAAATACTTTTATAATATATAATAGTATTGTATAAATCTTTAATGTAATGTGGTATTTCACATGCAGTAGGTATCCTGGATTAATTTTGCAAAAACTTTAATTTTCTTTGAAATTGCTTTTGGAATAACTGAAAATATTTTTGTTGAAACCACATATTAAAATTTAGAGCGCTTTTATCCTGAAGTTAATCCAAGTTCTTGAGAGAAACTTTAAGGTTCTTGAAACAGAACAAGTCTTGAAATAGAAATCCATTCTAGGCTCTAAAAAAGTGCAGGATTGGAGATGGCTTTGCAGAACCAGCGCTGGACAAATGAGCCTCACATAAATCAGAAGCTTAGCGCAGGAGTCTGCATGCTGCTGTAGTTTCTTTGAAATACTTGTTAGGAATTGAGAGCCTGAACGTTTTCTGTAAATGGCTTAAAAATTTGCCTCTTTCTTTTTGGTAATATTTGTCTCACCTTGAAAACTTATGGTTAACCATTGTAGTCTGACACTGATAAATTTAAACACAAAATCTGGGTCCCAATTAGAGAGGGCATGTTCTGTAAAGCGTGTTTCAGATGCTCTATAATCTATGGCCCCAGCAGCTGCTTTTTCTCTTAGTAGTTCTGTCCAGTAGAGTGTTCAGAAGTGAACTCCCACATGGTAAGCTGTGCCAGCCAACATGGTAACTAGTAGATATGTGTGACTGTTGTATCCCTTTGACACTTGGGTGGCACAACTCAGGAGCTGAATTAAGTGCAAAGATCACTAGTGGTTCTCTCTCTCTCTCTCTCTCTCTCTCTCTCTCTCTCTCTCTCTCTCTCTTTCTCTCTCTCTTTTCCTTAACACCATTTAAGGTACAAGTGACTCAGTATATCTTAGGTGGAAGTAGCTCTACTTTCTTTTTCGGTAGGGAGTGGCTTTTGGGTTTTCGTTTTGGTTTGGTTTGGTTTTTCAAGACAGGGTTTCTTAGTGTAGCCTTGGCAGTCCTGGACTCACTTTGTAGACCAAGCTGGCCTTGAACTCACAGCAATCCGCCTGCTTCTGCCTTCTGAGTTTGTTTGTTAGTTGTTTTGTTTTTCTTTTTGTTGTTTTTGTTTTTGAGACAGGGTTTTCTTGTGTATAGCCTTGGCTGTCCTGGACTCACTGTTAGACCAGGCTGGCCTTGAACTCACAGCAATCCACCAGCCTCTGCCTCCTGGCTGCTAGGATCACAGGTGTACACCACCAAACCCAGCTAGCTCCTACTTTTGTTTCTTTTTAAAATTTATTTATTTATTATGTATACATTATTCTGCCTGCATGTGTGTCTGCACACCAGAAGGCGGCACCGGATCTCATAATAGATGGTTATGAGCCACCATGTGCTTTCTGGGAATTGAACTCAGGACCTCTAGAAGAGCAGACAGTGCTCTTAACCTCTGAGCCATCTCTCCAGCCCACTCCTTTTGTATTAATAAAATAGTCTAGAGTTATTGAAGAATTCTAAAAATGAAACTCTAAACTACAGTGGCTTTTAGCTTACTTGCAGTGACTTATAACCCATTAAGTATTTTTAAATGGTATTAATAGCCATATGTATATTTCTTAGAGAGAAAAGTCATCGAAATTCAGCCATTGAGAGTGGAAGAAAATCGAACATTTTTGTGGACAAACTCAACGTCAAAGGATCACCTGTGAAAATCACCAAAAAATAAATAGCCATGCATTTCATTTGTTTAATTGGTTGTTTTAACAAAGAAAGTCATGGTGCTAGGTAATACACAAAAGACCAATCTCTTGTTGTTAAGTCAACACTATACTTTGGAACGTCCTTTCTGAATCTCAATGTTCTTGTAAGTTTTAGCTTTACATTGTTCATACTTTAGGAATAAAATTTTGATGTTCAACAATGTCATTAAATTGGTAAACATTCTACATAAAGCTCTACCAAATTTAAAACTCAAATGCTGATTTTGGTTTCTCAGTTATTTTGATATTCACTATTATATAAAATAAAACTGGGTAAAATATCACATATATTTTAATAATAGATGTTACATATATATTGTAAATGTATAAGTCCTTGTGTATTTACCATGATGGTTATGGTTTTGAACTACTTCTGTCACTGAGTTCAGTACACAAAAGTAACATTAAAATAAAATCTATCGTGTCTACTATCACCACAGTAGAGTGCTGTGAATCAAAGTGTAGTTTTTCTCAAATTTTATAATGTGCTGTATAATTAGCTAGCGTCAACCCTGAAAATAATAAAACTATTGGTGAGGCAGAAGAACGGCTGTTAGTTTTAAGGTACTAGGCTATGAGAGACCATATCTCAAAAATAAAGTATATATACATATGTACACACATACACATACACTATTAGTATCTTCTAAGAAATAGTACCTTGAAAAAGGACAAGAATAATCAGTTTATTTTCAAGAAATATTCACAAAAATTTTTAAATTTTTATATAAATAATTTATTCAGATTACATCTCAGTTGTTATCCCCTCACTTGTATCTTCCCGTTCTCCCCTCCCTCCTTCTTTCATCCTCTTCTCCTCCCCTAGGCCTGTGACAGAAGTGGACTTCCTCTCCCACTATAAGATCACAGCCTACCAGGTCCCTTCCTCTGAGTGTCACCAGGTCTCCCCACCAACACGAAGTGGTCAAATAGGGGCCACCACAGTTCTTGCCTGAGTCAGTCCCTGCTCTCTACACAGTTGTGGAGAACGTGCTGTCCATTGGCCAGATCTGGATAGGGGTTCTAGGTTTACTGCATGCATTGTCCTCGGTTGGTACAGTAGTTTGAGCTGACTTCCTGGGTCCAGATCTGCCAGCCTTAATGGTCTTCTTGTAGGTTTCTAGGAACCTCTGGATAACTACTATTTCCTCATTCTTCCTTACCTCTTTCACCTAGAGTCCCAATAATGAAAATATTTTAAATTGCTTAAGTATGTGAATTTTGTCATAATTTCTGCATAGAGCATAGGGTTTATTCCATATCTCATTCATATAATTTATCATAACATATATACTTTCTCTTTAAAATTTGTCAGAGCCTAATGAGAGACTCCCTGTATATTTTTTTTAAGTACATTTTCTGATCTGAAAACTGAAATAATTGGTTTTCTCAACATTCATTAGATGTGTATCTCTGAGCAAGGTGTTAATAATTCCGTTGCCCCTCTTTTAGTGATACCAATTAAATGTTCAGTTAGCCTTTTTACGCTGGACTTAAAGCACTAAGCTGGCTTTATAAAAGTTAGGGATGAAGTTTATAACAATATAGAGATCTTAGTTCTTCCATAATTTCTATCAAGGAAAAAATGATTAAAAAAAAAAAAACCAACTCAGCATTCTATAAGCCTCGGTATTTTCTAAGGAGTAAAAACCTATGCTCATACTTTACTAGCTGACTATAATATTTGCTTGTTAATTTTACTGATCTTAGTGTCCTTAATTGGCCATTAAAAGTGTGTTCATTTAATAACTAAAATTAATTGAGCATTATTAGTTAAAATGGTCCTCTTATGCATGGTTTAGTACACCAATAACGTAACAGTCTAAAGTTTTTATATTGCAAATACATATTTTTACTTCATTGTGTGTGTGTGTGTGTGCGCGCGCGTGTGCATACATGTGCCAGTACACATTTGTGTGTGGGTTCGTGTGCACATGGATGCAGAGGCCATAGGACAATCTCGGGTGGTGTTCCTCAGTGGCCAGTCCTCTCGCTGGCCTAGTGCTCACCCATCAAACTTAAGTCATCTGCTCAGCCAGCCCTGAGAACTTACGCTTCTCCAGTTCCCCGAACCTGGAGTGTAAGCGTACACTGCTACACTCACGTTTTTTACATGTGAACCTCGGGTCTTTGTGCTCGCAAGGCAAGCACTTTCCCAGTAAAAGCCTTGGTTTTAAACAGTGCTTTCATATAATTTGACTTGGTAGAGCAAAAATCTCAATAGTCAGCTTAATCTCCTTTTGCCTAAATCACTACACAGATAACGTTCAATCATATTCAAATTCGAAACACCTTAGTTAGCTGTGCCTTATAGTATAACTCCTTTAAATTATAGCAGTTACAGAATATATAGACACTTTCCCCCTTGCAATTTGTCTTCTACTGAAATTAAATAAAATTTAAAAGTTTATGACTCTTAGCAGCAGTGATTCTGTAGGAAATATATATATAGTTATATGTGATTTAGAGACCGTCACACAGTACATGTCACCCAATGTGTAAGTTTTCCGGGGATCTTGCATAGACCCTTAAAAAAATAAAACTATGAGGAATGTCAAGCACCAAATTCTGTTAATTTTCAAATAGGAGACATGTCTTTTTTTTTTTTTTTTTTTTTTTTTTGGTTTTTCGAGACAGCGTTTCTCTATGTATTCTAGCTGTCCTGGACTCACTTTTGTAGACCAGGCTGGCCTCGAACTCACAGCGATCCGCCTGCCTCTGCATCCTGAGTGCTGGGATTAAAGGCGTGCGCCACCACGCCCAGCCCAGGAGACATGTCTTGATAATTTTTCCCATAGGTATATCTTCTTTTATCATTAACCTTTGAACTTGATGCAAACTGTTCCTCATTCTCCTTTAACAGTCACTTATTTTTTGTAGTCTAAACCATGTGTGAATGTAAAATCTTTCATAAAAGCCTAGGTTTTATATGCATTAAATACCAGCTCAAATCAATGAAAGTAATTGAAACAAGTGTGCTTTAAAAATAAAACCATTGCCCTCCATTCCTATTAATAAGCAAATTGTTTCCTTGATTAATAGTCAACACTGGCCCAGCCTTAAAGTGCTTGTTGGAAATAAAGTGAAAAGAGGTAATTAGGCTTCATGTGTCAAATTGTTCAGTTTAGATTTTCTTTGTTAATGCAAAACCACAAACTTACCTCAAAAGGAATGAGAAAATTTATTCTGGAGCCAATTTGAATGGCCATGAACCAGGACTACAAATCCAGATTCCTCTACATGCCATCTTCCAACCTGGCAATGGTTCCTCAAGTTTTGTAATAACTGTACCCAGGAAGTCATAAATCAAGGTGTTTTCCAAATAAGCTGTTGAGTTAATGAAATAGCAAAGCTGGCCCAGTCTGTGATATATGCCTCAGATAGGATCTGATGACATTCTTGAAATTACAAAAAAAGATTTTTTTGCTGGAGGCTAGAGGGATGGCTGCTCTTCCAAAGGTCCTGAGTTCAATTCCTAGCAACCACACAGTGGCTCACAACCATCTATAAGGAGATCTGGTGCCCTCTTCTGGCCTGTAGGCAGAGCACTGTATACATAATAAATCTCAAAAAAAAAAAAAAAAGTAACAAAAATGGGGGAAGTATGATGAAAGTAAAAGAGGAACTGTCTTTTAAAAAGAACGGGATCGAGGAGATGAGGAGAGGGACCAGAGGTGGTAGGAGAGATGCGTATGATCAAAATATAATTGTTGATCCAAAAACAACTCTCATCTCACAAGAGATAACTTATTCTGGAGCCTAATGTGAGTGACTGCTGTGCCTGAGAACACAGACTCGGGTTTCCCCGAATACTACAACATGGTGATAATTTCATGAAGATTTACATTAACAGTACAAAGAAACTCATAAGACTTTTCAAATATGTCCGTGAAAACACTAGGTAGGTGGATTACAGCAAGGTTTTTCTTTTCTGAGAACTTATACTCACAATACAGAGGTATGAAATTGTCTAAATATATATGTAAACCACAAAGGCGGGCAATGAATGGCTGTTTGGCCCGAGACCTGCAACATAACCACAGAAGTTTTAAATAGAGTTGTAGAATCTTTAACACAAGAGTGTTTTTTCCTGAGAAGAGAAAACGTTTGTTCAGACATCACATTTTGTGCCCCATGGCCCTGGGAAGGCTCATTTCCTGGATTTTTTTTTTAATAGATAAGTAAACAGTTAAAGTTAGGACAAAGGCTTGGTAAAGCCACTAAAGAAATCCCTGGACCACATCAAATCCAGCCACAGTGATCTGAGTCGATTTTTTTCCTGTCTTATATGTCTGACATATTTGTGACATATAATAGAACTATTATACCAAAAGTTAAAAGAACCAATAACAATAACTAAAACATAAAAGTGGTAGATAAGGGAAGCACAGTTTAACCAGCTAAGCCCCATAGATAGTGTTTCTCATCTATGTCTTGTACTCTATGTAATATTTCATATGGGGATATTTAATATATTTTAACTTGTTTTCTCTTTGCCTGTTTGATTTCATGACTATAGCTTCATATGGAATATCTAGGTTTCCCCTTTTTATAAAAATGGATTTTTCTCATTTAAGATATCCTGATTACAGTTTCCCCTTCCTCTACCACCAGTCGCTCCCCACCTCCCCATTTAAATCTACTCCCTTTCTGTCTTTCATTAGAAAACAGGCTTCTACAGGATAATAATAAAAATATAATACAATAACACAGAGCAAGATAAAACGAGAAACGACACACCCATTAGACCAAACAAACAAGGAAAAGATCCCAAGAGAAAGAATCAGAGACCCACTCATTCGCACACTCAGAAGTCCCATAAGAACACTAAACTGGAAGCCATAGCACATACATAAAGGGCCTGGTGCAGACGAGTGCAGACCCTGGGCATTTTGCCACAATCTCGATGAGTTCATATGAGCTTTCATCATGTAGATTTAGAGGGCCTTGTTCTGATGTCTTTCATCTCCTCTGGCTCTTCCACAGATTCCCTGAGCTCTGAGGGGAGGGACTTAGTGGAGACATCTCCCAAGGTGTCCCAAGTGTCCCTTAGTGTCCCAAGGTGAAGTCAATAGAATAACTGAAAGGATATTTGGTTTTACCCTAGGTCCCCGGGCTATCTAGTCTCGGGTTCTTAGTCACCCTAGCAGTGTCAGATATCCCTCTATCTTGTGGAGTGGACCGTAAGCCAAATCAATTATTGGTTGGTTACTCCCATAAGCTTTGTGCCACCACTACATTAGTATATCTTTCAGGCAGGACACCATCGTAAATCAAGAGTTTGTGGCTGGGTTGGTGTTTACATTTCTCCTTGGGGAGCATGCAGAGTACCTTTCTGTGGCAGATACTGGAACATGGGTGTAAAGACTTTGTAGGCACCAGCTTGACTTCTCCGTGTTCAAGGAGCTGTGGAGGTGTCGTCTTCAGCAGTGGGGCCTTGCTGTCAGTTTGTGGAGAGCAACTTAACAGTCTTGGCCACAGCCCGGGTTGTTTGGGGACTTCCTTTGGCAAACAGTTGGATTAGATGTAACCCAGTCCCCAGACTGGAAGTTTTATTTGGGAGTAAGAGATGGCCAGTTGGGTCTCTGTCTTGCCCATTTGGAGGTTTCACTTAGATCATCTTCGTATATGTGTCTGTATTAGGAAGTTCCCACTGTATTAGGTTTCCAGGCTACCCCTCCTATGGCCCTTAATTTTAGCTCTCGCTCATTTTCCCTCACTTCCCCACCCACTTCTCTCCCCACTTGATACCCCATTCCAGTCCCCCATTCATTTTTATCTATCCATTTCCTTTTCCTCATGAGATCTAGCTGTTTCCTCTAGTTCCTTCCTCTATACCCAACTCCTGCGATATTATAGATTGTAGCTTTGTTATCACTGACTTAACAGCTAATGTCCCAAGTGTAAGTGCATACATAACCATATTTCTCTTTCTGGGTCTGGCTACTTCACTTGGGTTGATTTTTATCTAGTTCTATAGTTTACCTGTAAATGTCATGATTTCATTCTTTTAAAGGCTGAATAATACTGCAGTGTGTAAACGTCTCACACTTTATCTATTCTATTGAGGCACATGTAGGTTGTTTCCAATTTCTGGTTATTATGAGTGGAGAGCAGCAGTGAACACAGATGAGCAAGTGTCTCTGTGGTAGGACGAGGCATCCCTTGAGGATATGCCCGAGAGAGATGTGGCTAGATCCTAAGGTAGAGCGATTCTCATCTTGAGGAACCGCCACACTGATTTCCAAAGTGGTTGTACATGTTTGTGCTCCCAACAGCAAAGGCTAAGGCTCCACTTTGGAGTACCTAGTCTTAATATTAGGAAATATGAGTCATTCATATCTCAGTTATGGCTCTTACTTGTAGATGATCATTTTATCTGTTGATATATGTCAGCAGACTGCGGAATTCCCTTAATCTTTTAGGGATTTTGTCTCAGGTAAAGCCTTAGCCTGGTCACAGAAAGGAATTTTAGGGTGTGCCAGTATGAACCAGAGATAGGCTTAAGGCCTCTTAAATGCAGAGATTTAAATGCAGATTTTAAGCACAAAAGTAAAGATAAAGTGATCTCAATTTACTTCTTAAAAGGTTGCTAACATATTTTTTTCTCTCGTTTGAAAACTTATATGGGGTGTCTCTGATCACTGTGGATAAGATTGCAATCTGATAAAACTAAAGTCAGGAACCAGTAGGGTTACCACATACATGTGTTTTTAGTGTACAGGGAGCTTCTGGTCAGAGTCCTAGAAAATTGCAGGTTTAGACCTCAAAATAATGCTGACTGTGTTGGAATTCTCGAGTGTTAGCTAGTGAGACCCGTCAGGCTCCTAAGTGAGGGGCTCCTTGCCTTCCCTCGTCCCTATAATCTTTCCCATTGGTATTGCCTCAATTTCCCTCTCGATACTTTGGTTCCTTTCGTTGGACAATGAAGGCTGAAAGTGCATCATCTATAACGTTTTCGGAAATGAAGATGCAGATAGTTCCTACCTCTATGCGGGTCCAAAGTCTGTCTGTGTGATTTAAGCGGGGCTAGAGATCAGGAGGACAAGAGTCCACGGAAATCTGGAAGAGAGCAAATCAAGCCACACAAGTGATAAACCATATACAGCAGATAGTTATGTCAGATCCCAATAAACACCACAAATAACAGATCATTTATATCATACAATCTAATAACCGTGATCCTAGTAAGTTGTTAAAACTGAGGAAGCTGATAAAGCCAGAAGCCAAGAGCGTCTGTCGCACAAAGGAGTTAGGTCCTGCCTGTGACCACTGTACGGCGATGGTTCTGGTGAGAGTCCTCAAAACCTGAAGTTTTTTTTTTTTCTTTTTCTGGTTTTTCAAGACAGGGTTTCTCTTGTAGTCCTGGCTGTCCTGGACTCACTTTGTAGACCAGGCTGGCCTCGAACTCACAGCTATCCGCCTGCCTCTGCCTTTCAAGTGCTGGGATTAAAGGTGTGCGCCACCACACCTGGCACCAAGTCTTATTTCTTATAATCAGAAAGGGAACTAGAACTCCAATAAGGGTTACTTGTAATTTTTGTCCTCGTATTGTTAAAGTACAAATATTTAATTTTTAACCCTGGCTACTGTAAATACTCTTTTAACCAAGGACTATGGACTTTTCAGGCATTTAGAATCTGGTTATTAGGGGGAAAAAAAAAGAATCTGGTTATTTTCTTTGTAATTTGGAAGAAAACAGCCAACCCAAATCTTTGACTATCGCATGAGACAATAGAGTTAAAGTTGCTTAAAGGTAGCCAGGTGTCTGGGTATGCCATAGGGCAGCGCTACACCCAGCATAGTTCCAGAGACAGATCTGACTGGGGTGGCCAGGGAAATGTGCACACAGAAACACACAGGGTTGGTGGACTAGGCTCTCTGTCAGAGAAACCACACAATCCTGTTTGTTTATATGGAGTTGAACAGGAGGTGGGGTTATTTCATACAACTAGAGGAGGAGGAGGAGGCAGGGTTCATGGTACAAGCAGGTGCAAGGAGACAGGCTTAGATGATCTTAGTAGGAGCAATCTCTGTAGAGGGCATAAATATTTGGCTGGGATGAAGCTATGGCGGACATTTTCTGCACACACTAGCAAGATCCACACGTGAATCTGAGGAAAGCTTTGCCCTTTCCTCTAAACCATCATCCCAGAGGAAGGGAGTCTTTGCCATTTACCCTTGATTGGAGGCTAGGATCCTTCACATGGCTGTGCACATGTCAACAGCACACTTTCACTCATGGCTTCACACATGCAGGCCTTCCTACAATAAGGCTTATTAAAATAATTGTGTGTGTGTGTGTGTGTGTGTGTGTGTGTGTGTGTGTGTGTGTGTGTGTGTGTGTGTATGTATGTATGTATTAAAAAGTAGTAGAAACATGGGGCTGGAGAGATGGCTCAGAGGTTAAGAGCACTGACTGCTCTTCCAGAGGTCCTGAGTTCAATTCCCAGCAACCACATGGTGGCTCACAACCATCTATACTGTGATCTGGTGCCCTCTTCTGGCATGCAGCTGTACATGCAGGCACACATTCTGCAGAGCAATGTATAAATAATAAAATAAAAATCTTAAAAAAAAAAAAGTAGTAGAAACATAGTCCAATTGCTTGGACCCAGTAAAAATTTTCTCTTTTTTGAAATGCAAATCAAAACAACTCTGAGAATCCATCTTACACCCATCAGAATGGCTAAGATAAAAAAATTCAAGCGACACCACATGCTGGCGAGGATGTGGAGAGAGAGGAACACTCCTTCATTGCTGGTGGGAATGCAAACTAGTATAACCACTTTGGAAATCTATTTGGCGCTATCTCAGAAAACTGGGAATAGGGCTTCCTCAAGACCCACCTATTCCATTCCTTGGAATATATCCAGAAGATGCTCCAGCACACAACAAGAAAATTTGCTCTACCATGTCCATAGCAGCCTTATAATAGCCAGAACATGGGAACAACCTAAGTGTCCCTCAGAAGAATGGATAAAGAGACTGTGGTACATTTACACTATGGAATACTACTCAGCTATTAAAAACAAGGAATTCCCAAAATTTGTGGACAAATGGATTGACTAGAAATGATCATAATGAGTGAGTTAACCCAGAATCAGAAAGACTCAAATGGTATATACTCACTTATAACTGGACACTAGCCCAAGGGGCATGTCCCGTGAAAGTCTTCACTTACCAGGAAAGTGGGACAGAGGAGAGGGCATTCTATTGGGACTCTAGGTGAGAGAAGTATGGGAGATTGGGGAAATAGAAGGATCCAGAGGGTCCTAGAAATCTATAAGAAGAATACTATGATGGGTGGATCTGGGCTCAAGGGTTCTGCTCAAGCTATGGCACCAACCAAGGACAATACATGCAGTAAGCATCAAACCTCTACCCAGATCCAGCCAATGGACAGGACATTCTCCACAGTTAAGTGGAAAGTGGCGGCTAACTTTCACACGAACTCTGGTACCCCATATTTGACCACATCCCCTTGATGGGGAGGCCCAGTGGCAGGCTCAGAGGAAGGATAGCAGGCTACCAAGAAGAGACTTGATATCCTAGGATCATATACAGGGGGAGGAGGTCCTCCTCAGTCACAGTCACATGGGAGGGGAATAGGGTGAAAGTGGGAGGGAGGGAGGAATGAGAGGATACAAGGGATGGGATAACAATTGAGATATAATATGAATATTATCAATAAAAAGAAAATTTTTCTCTTTTTCTTAGTAGAAAGAATTTTGTTTCTGGCTGTAAGAATTTGGATTCAAAATAGCGCACAGAATGGAATCCTTTTGAGGAGGTTTTTAAGTAGTTTTTGCCAATTTAAATGCTTTCTTTGTGTGCCGGTGTGTATGTACACCACATGCATGCAGATACCGCGCTGCTGCAGCCAAAGGGGGTTGTTGGGTGCCTTGGATCTTCTACTGCCTGGAAGGGAGGGGAGGGGAGGGGAGAGGAGGGGAGGGAGGGGAGGGAGGGGAGTGTGGGGCTGGGGTGGTGAGCCACTTAAGGTGGACCTTGGCATCTAAAAGCAGGCCCTCTGCAGGAACAGTAAGCACTCTCAACCACTGAACAATCTCCCCCACCCCCCACCCCATTTAAAATCTACATTTTACAAGCCAAATTCTACTGAACAAGGACTTCTCTTATGGAGGTTACACTTAGCAATTCTCTTAGTCACTGTCCTGTTGCTGAGAATAGAATCATGACCAAGGAAACTTGTCAAGGGGCCTTAATTGGGGGCTTACAGTTTCCCCGAGTGAGTCCATGACCACCTTTCCAGGGACCCTGGCAGCAGGGAGGCAGGCATGGTGCTGGAACAGTAGTTAGAGCTTACATTGGATCCACAAACTGAGGGCAGAGAGAGAGAGAGAAGAGAGAGAGAGAGAGAGAGAGAGAGAGAGAGAGAGAGAGAGAACAGAGAACAGAGAACAGAGAACAGAGAACAGAGGAGAAGAGAGAAGAGAGAGAAGAGAAAGAGAGAGGAGAGAGAGAGAGAGAGAGAGAGGAGAGAGAGAGTCTGGGCCTGGTGTGGGCTTTTGAAACCTCAATCCACCAATTAGGAGCCAAACAAGTATATAAGCCTACGGGGGTCATCACTCAGATACCGCAGCGATAGTAGAACATACTTGACTCCCTTAAATATGAAAGTTTAAGTAAAGTTGGAGGTGTGGGTCATTGCAGAAATACAAATAACATGAGATGATATTGTGCTCATTTGTACCTCCACTTAAGCCAAGATCAGTATCATTTTATCATTTAGAAATATTACCAAACAAAATCCCCAAGTATCTTACAATATTTTTTAAATATCTTAAAAGTTAGAATGGGGCTGGAGAGATGGCTCAGTGGTTAAGAGCACTGGCTGCTCTTCCAAAGGTCCTGAGTTCAATTCCCAGCAACCACATGGTGGCTCACCACCATCTATAACAAGAGCTGGTGCCCAGTTCTTACAAGGAGATAAACACGTTTTTCCATAAAAGAGTAGCTAGCACTCAAGTTTAGAGAAGTCAGTGAGAATGCCATTGTTTAACCAGTTCAGAGGACTGGAGCTCAGAGGTTCAGTGAAAATTTGTACAGTAGGCCAAATAGACTTAAAATACATTTTACAAAAAATTAAGTATTTTTCCATTCTAATACATACCATTAATATAAAATCTAGCAGGAACAAACCACGGAATTATTTGTTTTGTTTTTCAAGACAGGATTTCTCACTTTGTAGACCATACTGGCCTCGAACTCACAGTGATCCGCCTGCCTCTGCCTCCTGAGGTGCTGGGATTAAAGACCTGTGCCACCACGCCTGGCTAAACTATGGAATTATTATTAATAATTATTTATTATTATTATTAGTAGTAGTAGTAGTAGTGGCAGTAGTAGTGATTATTTTGGTTTTCAAAAGAGTTTCTCTGTGTAGTCCTAACTGTCCTGGAACTTGCTCTGTAGACCAGGCTGGCCTTGAACTCAGAGAGATCTGTAAAAGTAACTTTTATTTGCCTTATTTGTCATCTGCTAACGTAGGCTTGGACCTGGAAGCGTCTAGCCTCCATGAGTGTTTTCAGCCTCTGAGACTTACTGCTGAAGGAGCTCGCCCTTGCTTGCTCTGAGCTCTGGGCTGGCTGCTTCAACTCACCTGTTTTGGCTCAAACTCTTCTTCAAGCTGACTAACTTCAGCTGGCTTTTTTTCTCAGCCTCTGAGTTGCTCTGCTTGGCCTCCACACTAACTCTAGCAATCTGTTCTAATCTTCTGTCTTCCCTTGAGTCTAGCTTGTTCTCTCTTCAATCTCTCTCTCTCTCTCTTTCTCTCTCTCTCTCCTTCCTTACATAGCTTCCCTTTCTTCTCTGTTCTTGTGAGACTTGGGTGTATCCTATTCTGCTGAATCTTTCTCTAATTCTGTCAGTATTTTTTTGTTTGTTGTTGTTGTTGTTGTTGTTTTGTTTGTTTTTTGTTTTGGTTTGTCGAGACAGGGTTTCTCTGTATAGCCTTGGCTGTCCTGGACTCGTTTTGTAGACCAGGCTGGCCTCAAACTCACAGAGATCCACCTGGCTCTGCCTCCCAAGTGCTGGGATTAAAGGCGTGCACCACCATGCCCGGCTAATTTTGTCAGGCTTTTGACCACTCAATTAGTTGTCACTTTCAAACAAGGACACTTCCTTCTACAAGCTACCTTTACCTCCATTATTTGGGATTAAAGATGTGCACCACCACACCTGGACCTAAGCTTTTCTTTACCTCAAACTTGCTCTATACCAGGCTGGCCTGGTATAGATCTGCTTGCATTTGTCTCCTGGGATTAAAGGCATGTGCCACCATGACCCAGCAAGTCACACAGCTGGATCACACAGACCTAGAAAGCCTTTGGATGTGACCTCTTGCCAGAGCAGCTGTGTTCTGAATTAAAATTCCTCCACAGAGTTTGGCCTGCCTTTGCCTCCTGATGCAAGGGTTCAAAAATCACTGAAAGAAGACCCCAGACTCAAATAGTATGTAAAAACAAAGAGTGTTTATTCTTCAGAGACAGCCTGCATGTAGGGGCCAACCAGCCATAAGAAATGGCGGTGACCCAGAGGAAGAGTTCACAGGCTCTTTTAAAGGCTTCTAGGGGAATTCTGTCTGCGGCTATGAGACTCTAACTGGGATTGGCCCGTGTCCGTGGAGGCAGCAGGTGCTCAAAGAGGCTACGTGACTCTAGCTATGGCCTTTTTAGCAATGTCTGGTCCTTTCACTGAGTGCTGGGATTAAAGGCCTGAGCCATTTTATTACAACTTTTTCTGCTACCAAGGCAATAGCTGGCTATGCAACAAGTAAAGTTATACCCTAGAGGGAAATATACAATCTTGGCATCCATGTAAAACCAAATCACCAAGTTCTAAATGCCTCATTAATAAGAGGATAAAACATGGGCCCAGCATGGTGGTGCACACCTTTAATCCCAGCACTGTGAGGCAGAGGCAAGCAGATCTCTGTGAGTTCAAAGCCAGACTGGTCTACAAAGTGAGTCGTGGACAGCCAAGGCTCTGTTACACAGAGAAATTCTGTCTCGAAAAAAACCAAAAAGGAAAAAAACCAAAAAGGACAAAACATAAAATCCTAGGTGGGCAGTGGTGGTGCACACGATTAATTGTAGTATTCAGGAGGCAGAGGCAGGTGGATCTCTGTGAGTTTGAGGACATCCTGGTCTACAAAGTGAGTCCAGGACAGTCAAGGCTACACAGAGAAACCCTGTCTCGAAAAACCAGAAAACAAAACACCCATAAAATCCCTGATGGCTTGTTGGCTTTGTTTAACAATTAAACTTTATTATACAACCCAACTAGCTTACACAGGAGGGAAAAAAGGTTAAAGGGAAACAAGAGTGAACCTTCCGGTATCTGTTCCACAGGACGGGTCCCTAGGTGTCTCTGGCCTGCATGCTGGTCCGGCCTGTTCGCTGATCCTCCTTCCGATCCACGGGCACTCAAGCCCGGTCTGAACCTGCTGCTCCTCTCTCCTCTCCGCCTGCCTGTCTCACGTGCGAAGAGCTGTCTCCTTCTCCCATTGAGGGTCGATTAGAAACACAGTAGTCCAGGTGGAGTCCCCAGGTCTGCTCCCTGAATTCCAGGCCCAGGATGGCTCCACCCTGTCTATCTCAAGGTTAATCTCAGGGAGTATCCATGATGTGTCCAAGGGTAAAGCCCGCCAAGACTGCTTTCACCTGTGACAAAGCTTACAGTCCTTCCCACATGGCTAAGCCAGTTTTTCTGTAAACATTACTGAGAGTAGATCAATATTTTTTTTAAAACCTTAGTAAACAGAGAAACAGGCACTAACTTTACACCAGGGTATAGAATTTTGACCTTAAAAGTCTCATGATCCGTAATTGTAGTTAAAATCACACCATTAGCATATTTTAACTAACATTCACAGTGTTTTTATAATATACTTTGGCCTTCTTTAATAATTTTTTCCCTTTTTTAAAAAAAATTTTTTTTCATTCGGAACAATCGTTACCTTAAGACAAAATATTACTTTACCATAGACAACCCTTTCTGGAGATTCCAATCAGTGCAGCTCCTACTGTTACATCTTCAGGGCCAACACTAACTAGATGGGGGTGGGGGGCTGTGGCTGGGAAAGGCAAGACAGGAAAGACAAGCTGGGTAGCATCAGACGCAAATCAGCGATACAGAGTTTCAGGAGACATCGAAATTCATAGTCATCACCCTTGTCCTAAATGCGTCACTTTTTATGACTACCTAAGCAGAATTTCAACAGAGTTTGTAAAGATTGGAGGAAGGTGATTATTGGGTGGCAGAGATCCCAGGGACGCACACGACGTCAGCGTCACACGGCTCAGGTGACCCAGGTAAGCAGACGAGGACGCCCCTCCAGTTGCTGGGTATCCCCTTCTCCCCACGCCCTTCTCCACCAATGGTGGCTCTCCTGCTTTAGGAGATGTTCTCTCTGGCACAGATCACACGTATATTAAAAAATATATATATCACTAGCTGTTCTCCGGCTAGGCAGGCCTAGCCAGCAAGTGTCTGACAGAGTGGCTCCAGGGCTAAATCTCTGAGTTAGGCCAATGTTGTTAAATAATAAGGTTCTGACATTTTTTTTTTTACAAGAATGAAAGACATCACTGTGATTTGTCATGTGGTATCGTGAAAGGTATAAAATATAATGAACTACAGGAGAAAGTGCAGGATGTGTGCAGACGTAGAAAAGGGTGAGAGAGCCGTGGAATCTTGTCCAGCAGCGGCAAACTGATGATGAGACTTGATAGGCCGAGGTCAGATGTTAGTGGAGGAGGCCTCCCCTCTCTGAGGACTAGGGGAGGGAGGGGGAAGGAGGGAGGGAGGGAGGGAGGGAGGGTGGGTGGGATTGGGTGGGAGCTACAATCGAGATGTAAAATGAACAACTTAAAAAAAATTTTTAAGCGTATTTTAATCGGTTCGGATACTGAAACACAGCAAAGACAAGGCAAAAAGACCAACCCGGTGCTCATCACAGTAATCATAGGAAGAAATGGCCCCGTTGGGGGCTGGAAACAAAGTGGGAGGGTCTGGGTGTATTCTCAAGGTGGCACCTATAGGATATGCTGGGAGATTTAGATTACAGGAGTCAGCAAGCGGTGCCCAAAATGACTGCCATTTTTGGCTAGGCCAGCCGAAAGAAAGGATACTCTTTTGCTAAGATGGAGACTTGTAAAGAAGGTTTGGGAAAGTTCAGAAGCTCCGTCCTATTAGAAGTGTCAAGTTTTAGATGCCTTTAAAATGTCCAAGTAAGCCGGGCGTGGTGGCGCACGCCTTTAATCCCAGCACTTGGGAGGCAGAGGCAGGTGGATCGCTGTGAGTTCGAGGCCAGCCTGTTCTACAAAGTGAGTCTAGGACAGCCAAGGCTACACAGAGAGACCGTGTCTCCAAAACAAAACAAAACAAAAATGTCCAAGTAGAAGCTCATGGGCACAGTTTTGCAGACGCAAGGGTGTATAGCTACTGGTACTGACGAGCAGTAAATAACGTTCCAAAGAAACTCTATTTGTAATTCAACAATCTTCTGTCACTTCCCCCATATTCTCTGATAGGGTACTAATGTGGACAATCTGTGTACTTCTTCCATTTAAATGGTTATACACATTCCCCCATTGCTATGCAGGTGAAACAACCATGTTTAATTTGCTGCTTTTGTTTCACTTTGTTGAAACAGGGTCTGACTGGCCTGGAACTCTATGTAGACCAGGCCAGCTTGAGATGCGCCTATCTCTGCCTCCGAAATATTCTTATTAAAAAAGTGTGGCACCATTCCCGGTGAATTTTTCTTATATATACAGCGATGATTTTTTTAAAAAATATAATTTTATTTATTTATTTATTTATTTTAAAGACAAAGGGACCACACTACCCGACTAGGTAGTAATGCCACCTCCCTATGGCAATCCACGGCACAAACTGCACTTCCTCCTCCTGACCAGGAGAGGGCGCACTACATCGCTCTCAGACGGAGGGGGCCTTTTCCTTTTCCTTCCTCCAGCCGCCCTCCTGACCTTCCTCCCGGAAGTGCTCCTGCGGCTCGGGTTGCCGGCGTGACTTTGAGCGCTGCCGGCGCTGAGCAGAGTTGAACAGAGAGGGAGCCCTGGAAGTGGCTGTTCCAGACTTGTGATGCGGCTGCTGCGGGTCGCCGCCGCCCTGGGGCACGGGCCGCTCCCTCGGGTCCCTGCCGTCCTGGGCTGGCAGGGGAAGCAGGTACTGGTGCCGGGCGAGCCTTCCAGAGCCCGGCAGGTGGCAAAACCCCTTCCTTACCCGGGGTCTAGAGCGCGGCGGTAGCGACCCCAGCCCCGAAAGCCCCGGGGTATCCGCATGCCAGCCGGGTCTTGCCACCCGCAGGTCTGCGCTGGGATCCTCCCTCCTGATGGGTGTAATCTACCTTCAAGTACCCCGAGTGAAGGTCAGGTGAAAGTTAGTGTCCCGGGGGGGCTCGAGCCCCGGACTTCTGGCTCATCGTCCGGTTCTCTTCTGACTACTGGGTATGGTTGGATGTTCTCAGAGAGAGAGAGCGGGTCATGTTGTTCTGTGATTTGGCGCTCAACTTCCTCGTGCTCTTCTCTCGGGTCATGTTTCCCACTTAGGTGTGTAGATTAAACTTTGAAAGACTTTCGCGTGAGATAGAGAAGAGCAGCCTTTGGTAGATGTGGCCCCTTACCTGGCATGGAGCTCCCGTTTCTTTTCCTGCCAAATGTCCCAGTGGCTTAATCATCCAAGCACTTGTCAACTATCTGCTTTGACACGTTCTCAGTTTCTCTCTTCCCAGAAGTGGTTTCAAAGCGTTTGGATGTGCAGTTTTGAATACAGCCCTCTCCCCACAGTAAGATTAACAGGAACAACCCCTTCCCAAAAAGATACTTCATTGTTTTCATGCAGATGAAGTTGGAAACCTTTTGGGCATTGTGTTGAGGCTGCTGTGTAGCCCCTGTATGTCCATATATACCCTGCAAGCTGTGAACTACAGGGCAGGGAAAGACAGAAAACCCAAGGTACAATTTAATCTAAAACTTGTATTTCATTTCTTCTTTCTGTTTTGGTTTGTTAGTTTGTTTTTGAAACAGGCTTCTCTGTGTAGCCCTGGCTGTCCTGGAATTCACTCTGTAGACCAGGCTGGCCTTGAACTTGGAGATCCTCCTGCTTCTGCCTCCCGAATGCAGGCATGGAAAGCGTGTGCCACCCAAAGAAACTTGTTATTTCTTATTAAAGTGGCCCTTGAGAGGTATAGTTCTGATTTTATGATAGTTAGTGTGTATTTTAACACTATGGTCTGGGGCAAACAAGATGGCTCAGCGTAATACATAAGAGCAGTTGCCAAATATGGCAAACTGAATAACAGTCTTGGGGCCCACACGGTGAAGGGGTGAGAATGGAGTCCTTCAAATTGTCCTTTTGACCTGCGCATGTCTGCTCTTCCATACAAGAGTTCGTTTCCAGCACTCACATGTTTGCTCAGAGCCATCCGTAACTCCAGTTCCAGGGGATCCAGTTCCTTTTCTGACCTCTGGCACCAGGCATGCATGTGGTTAACAGGTGTACATACAAGCAAAATACACACACACACACACACACACACACACACACACACACACACACACACCATGCATGTGGTGCACAGGTGTACATGCAAGCAAAACACACACACAAACCTAAAAGGTTTAAAGCTAACATTTAGCAATAGTATCTGTACTACTTTTGCTTTTGAGAATTATTGGGAATTAAATCCAGGGCTCTGTATATAAGACTCCTTGCATTGAGGTCAAGAAAAAAAAAATCTATAGTTCCCATTTGCCCTGTGATCTCTTAATAAAAGGTGTGTTGGTGAGCTTTTAAAACTGTTTTTCAGGCTAATTGGAAGGCCTACCGATGGTGTTCCTCAGGGACAATTCCCAATGAGAAAATACGAAATATTGGGATCTCGGCTCACATTGATTCGGGGAAGACGACGCTCACAGAGCGGGTGCTGTACTACACTGGCAGAATCTCCGCGATGCATGAGGTGTGTGGCTAATGGCCGCTCCCAGAGCGGTGGTGAACATAATTATAAACGTGTGAGCTTCATAAAACCTTGTTTTAGCATGAAAACCGTAGTCACTGAGGTGTGGTTCTCAACTACCCTAATGCTGTGACCCTTTACTATAGTTCCTCATGGTGTGGTGACCTCCCCAACCATAACATTAATTTCGTCGCTACTTCATAACTGTAATTTTACTACTGCTATGGATCATAATGTAACCGTGTGCTTTCTGACGGTCTTAGGCGACCTCTATGAAAGGGTCGCTGCACCCCAGAGGGGTCGTGCATGACCCACAGGTTGAGAGCGACTGTCATAGGGGGGAGTGTCCTTAGCCAAAGTCAGATGGAGAGGTCAGGCCGGCCAGCTGGAAATGTTACTGTGGGTAATCTCTCTCTAAGTGATCACCGCGAGTCACTGACCCGTACACAGCTCTCACAATAGTCGTAGCCGTTTCAGCGAAGGCTCTTGTGTTTATAATGCTAAACCGAGGTGAGTCTCAGAAGGCGCTGTCGATGCACAAAACCGCAGCTCTCGTCTTAAAGAAATAAAAGAGTTAGTTCTGGAGCCAGGCTGAGTGATCATGGCTCAGAAACACAGATTTGGGTCCTCACAGATTCCATGTTCCAACGTGCAAGCGGTTTCATGGTGACTTGGTAGGTATACCAGAGAGGCCAGACCCATGAGAAAGGGGTGGGGGACGGTTCTATAGGCCCAGGATGCTCTCTGATGACATTCTTAGCTTTAGGAGTGGCAGAAGCTTGTGCTCTGCTAAGTCAATAGCTTATAAGAGGTTTAGCTTATTCCCACATGGTATTACTTAAGATACAGAGCGGGGCAGGGCAAGGCTATTCCAGGTGGTGAAAACTAGCAAAGACAGTTAGCCCCCAAACCTGCAAAACTCCACTCTCTCCACAGTACAGAAGTTTTCCAATGGCCCAGCAGTCTCTGCAGATAGACTCCTCCCAGGAGTTTTGCATTCGCAGCCAGACACAGCTTCTTTTCAGGAATTTCTGTTCAGAGCACTAAATGTAATCTATACTAAAACTATACTTTCCTGCCTGGAAAGCACTATTTTAAATAATGACCCTCAAAGATACTGCCACACCACTGAGTAGCTTAGCTCTCCAGCTTGAACTGTTGCTTAGGTGAAGAGCAGCTGTTAAAGCACACACTTAAAAAGCTGACCACTACCTTTTTTTTTGCCTCAGAGTCCAAGTGGAACAGAACTGAGAGGTCAGCTGCCTGAATATGGTCAGTTCATAGCCAGCAGCCAGCAGGACAGGGGAAAGAGACGGTTGCCTCAAATGCTTGTCAGCTACAAGCATGGTAGCCGAGGCAGGAAACGCATCATCAGCTATCAGTGTTATGAAGTGATGTGCCCATAGGGTTAGGCTTCTCTTGCGGTTGTGTACACAAGCTCTGTTTTCCTGTTCCGTTTCAGTAAAGACTTCTTTCTTGGGGTGAAGGACATAAAAGTCTGCATTTTTGTGCTCATGCTCAGGTGAAAGGGAAAGATGGAGTCGGTGCTGTCATGGATTCCATGGAGCTAGAGAGACAGCGAGGAATCACTATTCAGTCCGCCGCCACCTACACCATGTGGAAAGACGTCAATATCAACATTATAGATACTCCAGGTAAGCGGGCGCTTTGTCCTGTAGGCTCTCCGGGCAGCAGTATATGTGGTCCTTTCTTCTGCTATGTCCCGGTTCATCTCTGAGTATCACATTCTAAAAGTAGAAACTGACTCGCTACCAGGTTCGGGACTTAAAGCATGTCACCAGCAGGTTGCTTCGTTGAAAAACAACACGAGAAGGGCTCTCGCCTTTACCGTACTCTGGCATTCCCTCGTTCCTATAGAAGTCATGCTGTTGGGCCTTGGCCCTGATGCTGGCTGCGGGAAGATGGTGACATGAGGATTCCGCGTTATAGTGTAAAGAAGTGTAATGAGCAGAGATGGGAAACTGTTAACAATGCCCCGGTTGGATAGGTTTATGTCAACTTGTCAGATTGCCTGTAGGTGTGTTTGTAGGGCATTTTATTGATTACTAATTGATAGAGGGCCAGGCCCCCCCAGCCCCCTCCCCGTGTGCACACAGGTGGTCCTGAGACATATAGGACAGTGGGCTGAGCAAGCCAGTGAGCAGCCTGTATGGTTTCTGCTTTAGTTCCTGTATCCAGGTTCTGCCTTGGGTTCCTACGTCACTTCCCTTAGGATGGACTGTCGCTTATAAGCCAGATAAAACCTTTTAACCCCAAACTGCAGTGTTTGATCAAATAAATAGCAGACTGGCTAATACAGAACCTGGTACAGGTCGTAGTTGCTGCTGTGACAGACCTGCCTGGCCGTGTTGGTTTTGGAGAGGGTTGTGGAGGAACTTTGGAACTTGGAGCTGAGAAAGGTGTCAAGTGCTGAGAAAGTAGGACTGCTGAAAGGGCCGGTGATGAGGGGCCGAGACTGTATCAGGGCCTCTTGTGTGGTATTTTGAACTAAGAATATATGGTGTCTGGTGAGCTGGGGTGTGGTTAGTAAGCTTCGCTGAGACGGTTGATGGAGGTCAGCTGGAGGTGAGACGTTAGCCATACTTAGGAAGAGACCAGCATCACCGAGGTGCAATCTGGGAGTATTTCCCCAGGGTAAGCACACAGAAGCTGCGCTATTGAGGGGAAGCCAAGGTTGCATGTCGCTGCCAGCAGCTGAACATGGTGCTGTGTAAGAGTCATCCGGTTAGTACTGGTTTTGAAGCCATGAGGGGGCCTTGGAGAGCAGCTGAGGCTTGGCCCTGTGAGCGGCCATTGGTGTGTGTGCAGCCTCAGTCACAGTAGAAGACTCGGGATTGACAGGGTCATGGAGAAGTTGAGGCTCGGCATCGTGTGATACTGTTAGCCCTGAAGAGCTCCTAGGAGAGTCTATGGCTAAAGGTGCAGCTGGTTTTTATGGAACCCCAGAATTTTGGAGGTTCCAGTACAGTGGGGTGAACACCAAGGGCAGCAGGCAGCTGTGGAGTGAGCTGGCCTGAACCCAGAGAGACGCTGTGTGTGTTGTGGATGGCAGATCAGAGAGGTGGGGCTGCCCCAACCTTCGGAAGGAGTATGTTGTTGAATTGTGGGTTTGCTTTGCTTTGATTGTGACTGTGCCCTGGCTCTTCCCTCTTGGAGTAAGAATGCTTTTAACTTGTTTTTTTGTTTGTGTTTTTTTTTTCCAGAAACCCACAGCTATGATTGGATACTTAAGAGAGTCTTTAGACTTCTAAAAGAGACACTGGGTTTTTTAAAGACTGAGACTTTCAAGGTTATGTTTTATATTGTGAGACTAATATTAATATGAGGTCTTGAGGATAAACAAGAAAGGAAAGGTTATTGTTCAAGGTTGATGTATTGAGAAAAAAAAGTTGACAGAGGGGGAAAAAGATCGTTGTATGGGTATGCGAGGTTGACAAGGGATCAATCGTCTTGGTTTGGTTTTTTGTCACCTTGAGAGAAGCTAGAGTCAAGGGGAACAGAAACTTCAATTGTGAAGGTCCCTGCAACATGCTGCGTGCAGGACCTCTGTGGGGGCATTTCTTAGTTGCTAAGGGGTAGGAAGGCCCAGCCCCCTGGCTTGTTACCCCTAGACAAGTGGTCTTGGGTCATATGAGGAAGTGTGCGGAGCTAGCCATGAGGAGCAAGTGAGTGGGCAGCCATGATCCTGGCTTCCGATCCTGTCTTAAGTACCGATGGTGGGCGGTGCATGCATGTCAAGTAAACCCTGTAGTCCCCATGTTGGTTTTGGTCCGTGTTTTATCACAGCAGTGGGAACCTAACAAGGACACATGGTTTGTATATTTAACATGTAAAGCCCTGCCGTACTGCTTGCCTCTCCTAGGCCACGTGGACTTCACAATAGAAGTGGAGAGGGCCCTGCGGGTGCTGGATGGCGCAGTCCTTGTGCTCTGCGCTGTTGGTGGAGTGCAGTGCCAGACCCTGACTGTCAGCCGTCAGATGAAGCGCTACAACGTCCCCTTCTTAACCTTCATCAACAAGCTGGACCGAATGGGCTCCAACCCAGCCAGGGCCCTTCAGCAGATGAGGTACTGAGCCTCGGGTGTGCGGGACCCGGCAGCCAGGACAGTTGATGCAGTTACTCAACTGTATCCTGAAGGTTTAGTCCTGAAAGCCTGCGTGTCTTAGTAAATGGAGCCCAGCATCTGTGGTTTAATTTACCCTGTGGCTCATCAGCTGCCTTCTCTGTGAAATGGGAGAATGTGTCTTGTATTTCTGGGGTGCCAGATGGTTCCAGAAAGCAGGTTGTGCTGCTGTGCCGCTGTGGGGGAAGCTGGAGGTGCAGGAGGAGCTTCCTGGTCTTGACAGATGTAGCAGACATAGCTGTCATGGCCCTGTCAGACTTTACGCAGCAGGGCTGATGGGTGGAGGCTGAAACCTTTGTGGTAGTAAACGCCTAGGAGTGGCATATCTGATGACAACGGTCTGACGGAGGATGTGCTTGCAAATGTGGAAGTGAGGTTTATCGTCTTTGTGTGTTTGAAATATTTTCTTGGTACAAGTAAACATATTTTGGGTCCTTATCTTACTAGTGGTTGCTAGCCAATGAACTCCGCCAGCTCTTCCGATTTCTGAGAACCTTCTCTTTCTGCGTGACTTGATGACTTTGGTTCATTATCTGACTCCTGTTTGTCTTTTCTCAGTTTGGAACTCTTGGGAAGCAGATTTTGGGACTTCTGGACCTGGCCGTCATGTGTTCTCTTCTGTCATACTTTCTCTCCCTCTTGTGCACTGGCTCATAAGAGAACCCTTATTGATTGACTGATTGATTGTTACTGTGTGTGTGGAACATATGTGTGGGTGGTGAGTGTGTGTGCACATCCATGCCACTCACACGTGGGCATCCATGGGCAGCTGTGTGCTTTGAGTCGCCTTCCACCTTCACATGGGCTCCAGGGCTGCATTTTCAGTTATCAAGCTTTTATGGCACGTGTCTTTCTTAGCAACTGAGCAGTCATATTGATTAGTTTTGAATATTAAGTTTTACTCAAGAATTTGATGGTCTTCTGTGTCTTTCCTGTTCCTTAGCCATTTAAAAATATTCAGCAATTCTATAGCTAATTTCCATATTCTTTTCATAGAAGTACTTTTCAAATGTCTAAGTTTGGTTTGGGAATGTCGTTGGGTAGCCAAGCACTTGCCTAGTACGTGTCAGGCCTTGGTTTAATCCTAGCACTACAAAATCTTGATTTTTTTTTCTTTCCTCTGGTAACTCTTGGATATTAATACGTTTCTTTAAAAACTATTTTTATGAGCCTGGAAAGATGGCTCAATGGTTAAGAGCCCTGGCTGCTCTTCCGGAGGACCTGGTTCAATTCCCCAGCAACCACATGGTAGCTCACAACTGTCTGTAACTCTGGTCCCAGGGCATCTGGCACCCTCACACGGACATTACATGTAGGCAAAACACCACATAAAAGTAAATAAATCTTTCAAAAAAATACACATATATAGACTTTTACTTGTGTGTATGTGTATTTGTGTAAGTGTACCGTATGTGTGGATGTCCAGGGAGCCGAGAAGGAGGTCTTGGGTCTCCTGGAGCTGGAGTTACAAGCAGTTGTTAACTCCCTGACAGGTGCTGGGGGGAAAATTCGGGTCCTCTAGAGGAGCCGCAGGTGCTCTTAACCTCCCAGCCACCTTTCCAGCCTCGGACACGAGCAGTGTAAGCTCTTGGCTTTCTTCAGCACTAGTAGTTCTTAGCTCTGTGCTAAGGAGACCTAATCTGTCTGTCTGTCTTATCTACCTACCTACTTTATCTATCTATCTATCTATCTATCTATCTATCTATCTATCTATCTATCCTGCAGTCTGTTCAGCGCGTGTGCCTACCTGTGGGCGGAGGGGAGCCTTTGAGCACTCCCCGTGAACGGCTGTCTTTCTGTCACAAGGTTTAAGAATGAGCACTAGGTTTTCTGTCCCACTGTCTTTTAATTTCCTGGCCTCTGCAGTTGATTGTCTTCTGGATGAGTGTGTTTAGGCATCTGGGCTAGAGGATTATTTGCCATTCTTCCTTATCTGGATGTGGTTGGTGTTTTTTAGTTTCTTGTTCTGCTTCAGCTGCCTGTGTCTCTTTTCCTCACCTGCCTCTCTTGCACTTCTCACTTCTCTGATGTCTGCCATTTTTTTAAAGATACAGTATTTTGCCTGCGTGTACTCCTGCCCCCCAGAAGAGGGCACTAAATCTCATTGTAGATGGTTATGAGCCAGCATGTGGTTGCTGGGAATTGAACTCAAGACGTTTGGAAGAACAGTGCTCTTAACCTCTGAGCCATCTCTCCAGCCCCCTGCCATTTTTTAAAATTTTGTTTTGTTTTTGCCTTTTGTCATTTCAAAATAATTTTGAGAGAAGAGATAAACAAGCATTTCTGTTTTTCAGATCCAAACTAAACCACAATGCAGCGTTCGTGCAAATACCCATTGGTTTGGAGGGTGATTTTGAGGGTGTCATAGACCTCATTGAGGAGCGAGCTGTTTACTTTGACGGAGACTTTGGGTAAGTGCTAAAATACACGACTAAAATCTTATATTTTGAAAAACATCAAAGAAAAGGATGACATAGACTAATCTTTTCAAATGTGCCTAAATGCTATTCTTTCAGGTGATTCTAATAACTTAAAATTAACTGTTCTTAGTCAGCCTGCATTCTAGAGAGGGGACACATCACATCACTTTATGTTGTGCATGCATGAGCCCCACCCCCTATTTTTCTAAGGTCTTCACTTGGGTTGGAAATTACTGTATTGTGCTGGGGGTGTCGCTCAGTGGGAGAGCGGAGCTTGACTTCAATCACTATCCTGCCTCAGCCCCCCAAGTGCTGGGACTACAGGTGTGTGCCGCCACCCTACGGGAGGAGCCTTCAGTTCTCACTAGAGACGTTTCTTTCCTTTCACTTGTTCATTTCATTTTGTAGGCTCCTAGAGTTGCGCTTTTTTTTTTTTTTTTTTTAAAGACTGGGTTTTTCTACCTAGCTCTGGCTGTCCTGGAACTCACTATGTAGATCAGGCTGTTCTTGAACTCATAGAGATCCACCTGCCTCTGCTTCCCAAGTGCTAGGATCAAAAGCATGTGCCACTACACCTGGCTTAAAGTTGCACATATATATCCTGAGATATAAGTTAATAAGGTATAAATTTATAAGTTATAAATGCTTCTCTGACATACTTCATAAGATTACAAAATTAAAACATTAATACGTAGAGACTGGGGAAGTGGCCTATAAGTCAGGTGCCTTCCTCAAAAGTTCAGGGCCTGAATATGAATTTCTAGTCTCTATTTAAAAGCCTGGATGACCCCAGTCCTGGGGGATGGAGGCAGGTGGACCCCTGTCTTATTAAGCAATCAGTCTACCTAGCCACGTTAAGAGTTCAGGATTCATGAATGACCCTGTGTGAGAAAATAAGACGGAGGGACTGGGGAGTTGGCTCGGGAGTTCAGGGCACTCAGCCTCTGCAGAGGACGTGGGCTCAATTCCCAGCACTGTGGCTCACAAATATCCACAATTCCAGTCCGTGGGATCTGACCTGCGTGGGTACCAGGCGTGCATGTGGTGCACAGCCATCCATGTGAGCAAACATCCTTATGCATGAAATAAAAGTCTAAAAAAGAAAGTCATAATTGTACTAAAACAAAACACCTGCAGGGCTTGCTAAGGCACATTCCTGGGTTTTCCTGCATGGTCATGATTCAGTAAATCCAAGCCAGGGAATAAAACTTGTATTTCTGGAGATGCCTGAGGATATGTAGATAACAGTGCATTTACACATTGCAGTTTGAATAACAGTGATCTAGACAGTGTAGGAGTCAGAGTCCTTGTCTCTAAGAAAGGTCCCAGTGGCTCCCCCAAGGCTCCTTTCTGAGGGATTTTCTGCTAAACTGCTGAAGACCATCTGACCTCTTGAAAATTCTGTTGATCATAATCATACTTATCAGAATATTGCCATCTCTAGTAAGGGTGCTTATATGGTTTTTTTGTTTGTTTGTTTGCTTGTCTTTTGAGACAAGGTCTCACTGTGTAGCTTTGGCTGGCCTTGAACTCTGCCTACCTCTGCTCCTGTGCTGGGATTAAAAATGTGGGGCACCACAATGGGCCCTAGGTAGTTTACTCTTTTCCTACAAGTAGCAAAGCTAACCACACAAAGTTTTATTTAGAATACCCCGATTTGGAGTAAGAAATGGACCGAGCATAATGCACTCTTCACCCTTAGCAGCCGTTCTCAGCCTTCCCAAGGCTGCCACCTTTTGAGACAGTCCCTCACTCATGTTGTACTGAGGCTCAACCATACAGTTATTTTTGTTGCTACTTCATAACCCTACTTTTGCTCCTGTTGTGAATTGTAAATATCCGGCATGCAGGATATCTGATACATGACCCACAAAGGGGTGAAGACCCACATGTTGAGAACCGCTCATCTAGGGGCTGAACAGGAGAGAATTAAAACACCAGCGGTGATAACAGAAAGGTGTAACTGCCCGATAGGTAACAAACATCAGTCCTGTGCGTTTCCGGCCACTGGTTTCTAATGGAAAGGCAGAGCTGAGAGCGCAAGTCTGTCATCCTAGCACGTAGAGGCTGAGCCAGGAGCAAGACTAAGGCCAGCACACAGCAGGATTCTGCTTCAAACGCCCCACAAATCCCCCCCTCCGGCCCCCCAATGAAGACAGGTGGTGTGCTTCAGACTAGACAAAAGGCTTTTGTGACTTAAAGCCTTCAGATCTTACTTCCCTTGTTTACAGAATTTCCAGAAGCTTAGGCTTCAGACAGGGTTTGAAACTAGGTTTCTCATCAAAAAGTGCTACTTTTTCTTACAGTGTGCTTGTTTGCGGATCTCTAGTTTATGCTGCTGTAACGCGAGTATTAAATAGACGGGGTTTTCTTTTCTCTTGTTTTCCAGTTAGATGGCAGTAAAAATAGGCCTGTGGCCACACTGAAAAGAATTTGAATCCTTTCTTTAATTCATAACTTTTCTAAGTTGCTTTTTTTTTTTTTTTTTTTTTTTTTTTTTGAGACAGGGTCTCTGTGTAGTCCTGGCTGGCCTGGAACTTGCCACGTACACCAGGCTGTTTTTGAGCTCACAGAGGTCTGCCTGCCTCTACCTTCTCAACGCTGGGATCAAAGGTGTGCCACCACACTTGGTTCCTAAGTCGCAGTTTTGACCTTGTGTTCTGTGGCTCCTTTTAACCTCTAGAATAAGATGAGCCAGTTTGTATTAAATTGGGAAGGACTTTATCTTTGATCATATATCATTCTTAAAAACTTGATATGCAGAAAAATAATCTATGTTCCCTTTTATAACATCAAGGCTGCTGCTTTGTTTCCCTGGTAGCAGACTGTGCTGGGTTAGGCTCTTCTGGTCGCTGGTGTCCTTGACCAGGTTCCACTGAAGTGTTCCTGCTCACTGTTTGTCTGAATGGTGACAATTCATGTTGCCTTCTTGGCTGCTTGAGTGCAGATGCCCCAGAGCTCTTAGCAGCGTCAACAAAACCCCTTGGCTGGTAGCCACACTTCTGCTGTTTTATATGTTTAACTGAACAGTCCTAGGGTTTCTAAAGTACAGTATTCTTTTTCCTAGTCAGGTTGTTCGGTATGGCGAGATTCCAGCAGACTTGAGGGCCGCAGCAGCTGACCACCGGCAGGAACTAATTGAATGTGTGGCTAATTCAGATGAGCAGCTCGGTGAGCTGTTCCTGGAAGAAAAAGTCCCCTCAGTTTCTGATTTAAAGGCAAGTGCTCTCAAAATACATCTTTTTAAAAACATTTTTTAAATGTTTTGCCTGTATGCAGTGCCTTTGGAGGCCAGAAGAGGGCGTTATATCCCTGGAATTGGAGTTGCAGATGATCGTGAATAGCCATGTGGGTGCTAGGATTTGAACCATGGTCTTCTGGAAAAATAGCCAGTGCTCTTAACCGATGAGCCACCTCTTTAGTCTCTCAAAATAAATCTTATATACTAAAAAAAGGATTGATTTGGGGCCAGAGAACATAATTCTTTTGTTAATGATCTTTCTTATTAAAATCTGAGTAAAAATATTTGACTTTTATGGAAGTTACTTTTGAGTAAACATTTCCCCAAAGGAGATAATCAGGTATCAGTGTGTGAAAAGATGTTCTCCAGTGCTAACTAGAAACATGCAAATCAAAGCCATAGTGAGATATGTTCATGTCAAGAAGATGGATGTTATTTCAGACTGACCAACCAACTAGCGAAAGAAACAGAAAGCCCAGAAAGCATGTATCAATGCAGATGTGGGGCAGATCAGACCCTCTGCCTTCCTGTAGAAATGCAACAAACCAACACTGTGGGAAACAGGATGGCTGTCTCTCGCTGGAGGCACACCCTGAGAAAGAGGGGTCCCATCTGGTTTAATTTTTTTTTTTTTTAAGTTTTACTTTTCATTATTATGTATACAGTGTTCTGCCTGCACATGCACCTGCAGGCCAGAAGAGGGCATCAGATCACATTATAGATGGTTGTGAGCCACCATGTGGTTGCTGGGAATTGAACTCAGGACCTCTGGAAGAGCAGTCAGTGCCCTTAACCTCTGAGCCATCTCTCCAGCCCCCCCATCTGGTTTAATTGTACCCCACAACTCCAGAAACACTATCCACAACAGTCAAAGAGGAGACACAACCCTTTAATGAATGTTCATTAAAAATGAATGGATGTATAAAAATTATCGGTCTGTACATAAAAATACTTTTTATTTCAGAAAATTTTGAGGAATGTAACAACGTAAATGAGCTATGAATACATTTTAGTGCCAAACTTCTAAGATAATTCTGCTTATGTGCTATAGCAAGAGTAGTTAAATGTATAGAAAGTAGATTATTGAGCTGAGTGCGGTGGCCCCAGGCCTGGAGTTCAGTACCTGGGAGGCTGAGATAGGCCAATTCCTACTAGTTCAGGGTTATCCTGGGCTACATAGTGAGTAGCCTAGTCTGTGGAGTAAATACTCTGTCTCAAAAACACAAAAATAAGTAAAGTGATTACATGGGTTGTTGGCCTTGATTTCAGGGAGTTATTGTTTTAATTGGAGAATATGAAAGTTTGAAGATGGATAATGATAAGCACGGTATAGCATTATGAATGTACAGAATGTTACTGACTTATATGCTTCAAAACGGTTACAATGGTGAATTTTCTGTATTTTTAAAAAGACAATTTGTTTAAACCACTTGTTATGCATAGCAGAGATCGGATAGTTATTTTTGTACATGTTACATGTAAATGTAAATTCAATAAATCAGAGACAAGAAGTAACTGTGCTGCAGCTGAGGGTCCTTATTGGCTTTCATGGAAGTGTTAAACTGGGGTCATAGCTTGTAATGTGAGTTCTTTAACGACTCAGCAGTTAGCAGTTTAGCCTTGGTGAGTGCAGAACACTCATAGGTCATAGAAGTCTAACCCTAAGTAAAGTCAAGCACATATTGCAAACCATAGTAGAGATGGGTGTGTGTGTTATTAAAATGTGTCCATAGGTTTAGTAACTCACTGGGATTTAGCACATGGCTGCACTTACGGCTTTGATGAACTCCACTGAGAGAAAACTAAGCAAAAGGAAAGACACATGAGATAATCTGAGGGAGCCCGTGTGTGAGCTTCCAGGGGAACCTCAGTAAGAAGTTGTAACAGCACCTGTGGATGCTGGTATCCCAGCCCTGGATCCCAGTACGGGGTCAGCCTGGGCTATGTAGGGAGACCATGTCTCAAAGAATCGAAAGCAAACTGAACAAAGCAAAAACGAGAAACCAAGTGTCCAAGATTTTTATTGGGGTCTACTAGCATGCACTGTTGCCAAAAGAAAGTATTTAACAAACACTGCCTTGTGCAGGGCACCAGCAGAACAAGCCATTGCTGCCAGTTCAAAATGGCAAGGACCTTCCCCAGACCCAGGACTCTGCAGGCCTGTCTGTGCAGAGCGCAGCCCTGTGTCCCCAGGTCGAGGGGGCATATGTTAGGGTCCGTGCTGTGGGTGGATGCTTATTGACATGCTAGAAAACAGCAACTTTTAAAATGTTATGAAAAGGGACCTCTTGGAAAATGGAGACTTTGTTGGACTGTTTTATGGGACAGTTTTAATTTACCCTGCCTTCTATTCCATTTATCACCCTCATATGTCTTAGAGCTGTAGACTGAGTATGATGTGTGTGTCTCTATTTGCATATTAGAGAGAAATGGGAAGCCGTTATGACTTGGGATAGCCTAATTGCTTTTCTCACAGCCATTTCTGAGCCCTCGAAACAGCAGGTGACTTCAGACAGCGCGAGAGCAGTGGACCAGGGCGTGTTTGCTGGTGCTCAGCTCGCTTCTTCCTTTTCACTCAGTCCAGGGCCAGGCTATGAAATGGCACCTTCTGCATTCAGTGTGGGTCTTTCCACCTCAGTGAATGCTGTCAAAATAATCCCCTAAAGACATCTGCAGACCTTCACAGCCCCAACCCCAACCCCCACCTCCACCCGGGATTCTGAACTGAGTTAAGTTGACAATTAAAATTAACCTTCACCATGGTTTACAGTAAAAGCTGTCCTATCCCATTGGACCACTTCCCTGCTCCATCTGAGACCTGATGGTTTCTGATCATGTCTGCAGAGCTTTGGTTTTGGTGTTTGTTTGTGTGCTTGTTTGTTTTGTTTTGTTTTTGAGACCAGGTCTTGATCTCTAACCTTAACTGCTGGCTTTCTGCTCAGAGGTTCGCCTGCCTCTGCCTCTGAGTACTGGGATTAATGGCATGTACTGCCACACCCAGATTGTGTGTGTGTGTGTGTGTATTCATTATTATACAATTGTTAACAGTTTATAGTATTCTGTGTGTCTGTTTTATATGTACGTGCCTCATTTAGTACCAAATAAAAAGGAATGATTTTAGGAGTGTCAAAAAGTAATTGTCCCATAAATCACTTCTTGGCCCTAAGAAAAGCAGAAATTTCCCCATTTTTCAATATTTTGACTGAGGTATAGAGGTTATTTTTGTCTTCTCCCTGGAGTATTGGGTCATTTTGTTTGTTCATAATTGATCTGGAGCATAAGTTGCTAAGGTGACTCATTTTCTCTTTGTTCTGTAGCACGCCATCCGAAGAGCTACTTTGAGTAGGTCGTTTACGCCGGTGTTTTTGGGGAGTGCTTTGAAGAACAAAGGCGTACAGCCTCTTTTGGATGCTGTTTTAGAATTCCTGCCCAATCCGTCTGAAGTACAGAACTATGCCATGCTCAATCAGGAGTAAGTACTGCCACCCGAGTTGTGCTTACGGGAAGATGTGTTAATGCTTGCACACTATGAAGAAGTTTGAGGATTGTTCTTTCATTTTTAGTTGGATGTCAGTTTAGGAATAGAGGGGCATATTTACTGTCTGAGTTCTCACAGCATTTGTAATTTAGAGCTATGATTTGTTTTACTATCTCTCAAGGTTTATAATACTACATTTTTTATTTAGTATCATTTATTTTTAGTTACAGGTATTTTTTTAATCTAAAAAAATGAAACTTGAATCAGTGAGATAGCACATCAGATAAAGCGGTCGGCTCTCTGGCTTCATGACCTCAGTTTACCACTCAGAACCCAAAGGGTGGAAAGAGAGAACTGACTCACAGAGCTTGTCCTCTGATGCTACCTGCATGCATGCCTCCCCCACATAAGCACAAAATAAATAAAATGTAAAGCAACAACAAGGAAAGAACCCTGTCTTTAAGGCTCTCACACATCATTACTCTTTGCCCACTCTGTATCAGCGTTCCAGGTTTTTACATCTACTCTGGCCCTGTCTGTATAGTCACAAAGCCCTTAGGACTCACTCTCACTGAGCTCTTTCAGTGAAACTATTTATGTGTAAGCCGGAAATGGTTAGCAAGCATAAGCTTCTTCTCTTTGCTAAGAACCGACTGGTAGGAAGAAGTGTTGGGACTAGACAGGTGGCTCAGGGGGTGAGCGTGCTCGCTGCGTAAGTGTGAAGACCCGTGTAAGAAGCTGCGTTCGGTGCTGTGCTTGTGACACAAGTGGTGTTGTGGTGACGGGAGGCTCTCGGGTGTGCTGGCTGCCAGCCTCGTTGCAGATTCACTGAGAGACCCTGTCTCAAAAGAGCAAGGCAGGTGGCGGTAGAACAGGACAACCAAGGTCGCTCCCAGCCTCCGTCCCTGCATGCAGGTACATGTGTGGACACGTGTGTGCACACCACTACACACACACTACACACACAAAGAAATATTAGCTTTATGGTTTTATAGTTTGATATTTCTTTTATTTTAAGTGACTCAAAAGAGAAGACCAAAGTCTTGATGAACTCCAGAAGAGACAACTCCCACCCCTTTGTGGGCCTGGCTTTTAAGCTGGAGGTAGGTTGCTTTCTAACGTAGTCCACATAAACACTTAGCAAAGCAGAAGAGATAAGGACGGCCAAACCCTTCAGCAGTAAGCTGATAGTTCCTTGTTTTTAGACATGGTAACTCTTTTTTGGGGCATAGGGGCATGGTTTCAAGTCAGGGTTTCTCTGTGTACTCATGGCTCTCCTAGACTCACTTTGTAGACCACTCGAACTCACAGTGATCCACCTGCCTCTGCCTCCCAAGTGCTGGGATTAAAGGCGTGCGCCACCACCGCCTGGCGATGCAGTAACTCTTGGCTGTTTTAAAGTGTGAAATTTTACAGAAATCATATTCTATGTAATTTTACCTCGGTGTTTCCATTTAACATATATATATATAAACATACTCCATGTTTCTATAAATTGAATGTTTAATTTCTTGTTTTGTGTTCTGGGACAGGGTGTCATATGTAGCCTAGGCTGGCCCCAAATTGAGTGCTGAGATTATAGCTGTATGCTGCCATTGCCAGTTTACTTTAAACATTTTAAATGGTAGTATAAAATTGTATTAAGTAACTGGGGGTGGTGGCAAAACACCTTAATCGCAGCGCTTGGGAGACAGAGACAGGCGTATCTCTGAATTTGAGGCCAGCCTGGTCTACAGAAAGAGTGCCAGGACAACCAAGGCTACATAGAGAAACCCTGTCCCAGAACAACAAAACAACAAAAAAAGTATGTTAAGTAAGTATGACATAATTGGCTTAAAATTATCTAATTATTGGACATTATTATAAACAGTAGTCTGTCCACTTTTAGAAAAAAAGTCCTGAGTCACTTATGAAGGGACTCAAACAAGCTCTATTTTTAAAACTGAAATCTATAGAGAGTTGGAAATGTACAGCATTGTAGTTTGTGTAAGTAAATTGGGGCGTAACTTTATAACAAGCATAAATCTAGAAATATAGTCCACAAAGCTTTTAATTTACCAAGACTGTAAAGTACTAACAGTGAAGTTTTACAGTAACCTCAGACAAACACCTTTTTCTCCTCTTTTCAATAATTTTCTTCTTTTTCTTTTTTTTTTGGTTTTTCGAGACAGAGTTTCGCTGTGTAGCCTTGGTTGTCCTGGATTCACTTTGTAGACCAGGCTGGCCTCGAACTCACAGCAATCTGCCTGCCTCTGCCTCCCAAGTGCTGGGATTAAAGGTGTGCGCCACCACGCCCAGCTGTCCCTTTTCAATAATTTAAGGTTCTGAGAAGATAGACTTACGATCCATGGCCAATGTTAAGATATGGCTACAAAGGAATTCCTAATTGGGGCGTAACTTTATAATGCAATATTATTTAGATTTTGGAAAATAAAGTCTAAATTATTTTAATGATTTCCTTATTTTTGGTTTATGTGTGTGCATGTGTGTCTGTATGTAGCGCCCGTGGAGGCTGCAAAGAGTGTCTGTCCGTCCTCTGGGGCTGGAGTTCAGAGAGCTGACAGTCGCCCTGTGGGTGTTGGGAACTGAACCTGGACCTCTGCAAGAGCAATGGTCCCCGCCATGATGCTTACCTTGGTTTTGTTGTTGTTGTTATTGTTTTCACAAAGGAAGTTGTGAATTTTTAAAACAGCATATTTTAGATTTGCTGAAAAATGATAAAGATTGTACAGAAAATTCATTCCCATTCCCATTGCAATAATGGAGCAATATTAACTCATCTTTAGTAAGCCCCTGTGTACTGAAGTATGTATGGTTATTGCTCATATCCCTTGCAGTCTGTACCCATCCCGCTGGCTTGAGAGATGACATTGTCATGTCCCCTCAGGCTCCTTGGCACAGCTCTCGGCAACTTTTGCTAACAAGTTGGGGGTTTTTGGTGTTTTGTTTGTTTGTTTTCATTTTTTATAGACAGGATTTCTTTGTCCTGGAAATCACTGTAGACCAGGCTGGCCTCGAACTCAAAGAGCCACCTGCCAAGTGCTGGGATTAAAGGCATGCACCACCACCACTCAGCTAACAAGTTGGATTTTTAAAAGCAATTAACAACTTACAATTTGTAGTAAAATATGAGTCTTTCTTCATTTTTTTTTTTTACTTTTTAAAAAAAATTTAACTTGGGGACTTTTCTTTGTATATGTTTTGTGATAATATATTTTTATTTTTTTTGTTTTGTCTCTGCATTGTTAATTCAGCTGGAATTTGTTTTGATGTATGTTATGAGGTTGCATCTTCTCTCTGCTAATCCATTGTTATATATTTACATATAGACTTCTTTTTTTTAAAGAACATTTTTATTTATTTGATAATTTCATACATGCCTGCAATGTATCGTGATCATCTCTAACCCAAATTCCCCTCGCATTCCCCCAGGCCCTTTCAGTACATCTCCTCCTATGTTCCTAGAGTTCTTCTTAAAAAGATCTAGTCATTGATTCATGTATGTATGTATGTATGTATGTGTGCATGAATGCATGCATTCATTCATTTTGTGTGTATGGGGGTTTTGTCTATATGTCTGCCCAGGAGAAGAGGGCACAGCATCCCATGAGACTATGGTTATAGGGGCTGTGAGCTGGCATGTGGGCACCTGGACTTGAACTCAGGACCTCAGGAAGAGCAGCACTCCTAACGAATGCTGTGCCATCCCTCCTGCCTCTTTATGATTTTAAATAGTTAGTGGTCACAACATGTGCATAGGCATGAGGCTTGGGCACCTGCCAGGCTATACCCATTTCTAGAGCCACTTGAATTAAATGCAAGAATGTGCATTTGTAGGAAGGCTCCACATGGGAGGGAGCGCAGACGTTTGTCTTTCTGGGTTGGGTTAGTTAGTGCGGCAGTGTGTCTGTGCTGCCCTTCCCCTCCGTCGTTTCTGTCTGTCTCCCCTCCCTTTGCCATCCATTGGGGATGTACTATACCCTTGATATTGATATTACATTCAGTGGATTGTTAAATGTGACTTGTTCTGGTTCTCTACCAATTCTCCCATTACACTCAGTTATTCCTTCTGTTTTCCTCTTTCCACATACACTCCCTTCTACACTCATGTTTTATGCATACTTTTAAATCTAGATATCATATTTCACAGAAAACATTTATGTCTTCACGTTTGATTTGTTTTGCTTAATATAGTTCTGGTTCCATTTATTTTCCTGAAAGCGGCATGGTTTTGGTTTTTATGGCTTGAGTGGTAAACTTAATTTTTAAAAATTTATTTATTATGTATACAGCACACATTAGATCACATTACAGATGGTTGTGAGCCACCATATGGTTGCTGGGAATTGAACTCAGGACCTCTGGGAGATCAGTCAGTGCTCTTACCGCTGAGCCATCTCTCCAGCCCGAGTGGTAAACTTTTAAGTATGAGCATTAATGTGTTATATCAATAAGAATTTTTTTCTGATTACTGTGGTTTTTGAGAAATGTTTATTTTTATGTGTCCCTCTATGAATTTTAAGGTCACTTATTTAAAGTTTCTGTTGGGAGCATGAGGTGATGCAGGCTTTTAACACCAAGCCTGATGGCCTGAGCCTGATCCCCATCTGATGAGAGAAGAGAACCAGTTCTGCAAAGCCGTTCTCTGACATCCACTAGTGCAGTGTGTCATGCAGGCTCCCCAAACTCTGTTTCCCGAAACACACAGATACATGTAATTTTTTAAAAATACAGCTAAAAACGTTCTGTTGGGATTTTATTGCTGCACTACTAAATACAGAAATTAACCTGATAGAAATGGCAACTCATAAGTATGTATCTAATAATCCAGTGTGGATTACTTAGTCTCTGCATAGAACTCTTCTGTGCTTTGTAAGTGGTTGTTAAAGGTGGCTTTAGACAAAATCTATGGGTATATTGTCTTCATAATTACACATTATATTTTAGACCATATTGTGTTAAACTGATTTTTCAGTTTAGTTTAGTTTAGTAAAAAAGATAACATATAAATAATAAAAATCTAATAACATTAGAAGTACAAGGTTATCTTTGATTCAGGTACCAAAAAGATGGATCAGCAGCAGTCGTGTTTCATTGGCCTGAGAGATTTTCAAATGGCTGTATAGTGTGGCAATCAGCTAAAACGTATTGAGATGATTTCTAAAGCTGAAAGAATATTTGGAGATAACTGAAAAGCTTTCCTTTCCACTTCTAGGCAGGCCGTTTTGGACAGTTAACTTATGTCCGCAATTATCAAGGTGAACTCAAGAAGGGAAACACCATCTACAACACGAGGACAGGAAAGAAAGTGCGGGTACAGCGGCTGGTTCGGATGCATGCCGACATGATGGAGGCAAGTGTATTGCTGAGTCTGCACCGTGTGCGTCCTGGTGTCTGAGCTCAGTGGAGCATCAGCTGTGTTTGAACACGTGCCTCCCGTGCTTCCTTTGCATCAGCCGTGTTGTAACTCTGACCTAGCACCTTGCTCTAGGCTAATTAGTTGGCAGGTGTTATGAATGCAGGTTGTTCCTCTAGAAGGTGCTGTACTTTCTCAGAGGCCAAAGGTCAGGAAAAGAGACTCTAGGATTTGGGACAAGATTGAGTCCTTTCATAAAGAGCTGTGAGATGCATTCAGGAAGCAGGATCACAAGGCCAGCCCGGAATACATAATGCAAACACTTACAGGGCCGTATTGCTTCCAGACTCCACCTGAAGATCGGTAACTTTTCTTCCTGAGGAAGTCACGGTCTTTGACTTACGTCTTGCATTGGCTCTGACTATGCCTTAGCCTGTTGCCATCCGTGCAGACAGGGAAAGATGCTGGGTGCACGAAGCCACTCCTCCTCTAGGCTAGCCCTGTTCCCACAGGGAGCTATTGGCTTAAGGGAAAAATAGAAAGTTATTGGAAGACATACCTTTTATCTCTTGGAAGATGAATACGCAGTCACAAAACTTGGCAGCTTTGGAAAATAGGCAGCAAGGAACACGCTACAGTTAGTAATTGTCACAGATCATTTCATGCCAAGCAAATATGTGTCACCAAAGAAGGCATCCACCACAGCTGTGCTGAGTGGACTGTGAAGGACAGTAGCACGGAAGCCTGGAGCAGCACTGCTTTGTTCTAGCTTTCCTGTGTTTTCCTTCTGCTTGCATCTGTGAGAAATTACAAATATTCTTAGTACAATGGCTTCTGTTCTACTACCTCTGTTTACCAAACTTCCTTTGTAGTTTCCCGTGTAAGTCTGTCTCCCATGGTCTCACTGCCCCGAGGCAGGTTACTGTAACTTCTGCTTTTAAAACAGACCAGTTAAAGAAGCCATAGCCCAGGAATTTTCCACTGAGCGTAAAATCTTGTCAGTGCAGATAGACTGCGTCTTAAAGATCTGCGGAAGTCATGTCTGGCATGACTGCTTATTGGCGTTGGAGCTGCTCGCCCCTGTAGCATGTCTGCATTGCTTATGTGCAGTGTGTTTATAGTGCACTTGCTTCATACTGTGCCTTGATTACTTTTATGTGCAAGCATAATTGCATTATGTCTTTATTTAGGATGTTGAGGAAGCATATGCTGGAGACATCTTTGCATTGTTTGGCATCGACTGTGCAAGCGGAGACACATTCACAAACAAAGACAACAGCGGCCTTTCTATGGTAAGCCGTGCAGCAGAGAAGCTGGCCATCCCCTGATTGTCAGGTGTCTACTTGTACTTGGTGTATTTCACACTGCAGCAAAACAGCTTCGAATGCCAGAGGCAAGCTCGTCATGCCCTTTGTTGGTTTTAGCTCTTTGAATATCAGCTACATAAATGCTTCGTGTGGGCTTAACTGGTTTTCTTCATAAAGCCATCCCACAGTTCTCTGAAGTTTCAGTGTAGAGGGAAGGCTCTACTAGACAGCACTTGGGAAATGTGCCTCCAGCTCTTCACCCCACCGCGGGTGCCACTTTATTGTTGCCCCTGTCAGGTGGCTCTCCTAGTGGAGTGCTACCTACTAAATCAGGACCTGGAGAGCACTCTTCTAGTGGCCTAGAACCACTTTATTATTTAGGATAGACTTGGGGATAACAACATGTCTATGCTTAGAAGATATTTCTTCTGTTGCTATGGAGAAACACCATGATCAAGGTAACTCTTATAAAAGAAGGCACTTAACTGGGGACTTGCTTACAGTTTTAGAGAGTCAGTCCATGATCATCATGGTGTGAGAACCAGACAGACATGGTGCTAGAACAGTAGCTCACAGCCTTACATCAGGATCCATAGGCAGCAGGGATGGGGTGAGTTGGGGGAGGGTTTTTGAAAGCTCCAAGCCCACTTCCAGTGGCACACCTCCTACAACAAAGCCACACATTCTAGTCCTTTCCAAACAGTTCCACTAACTGCAAAGTAAACATTTAAATGTATGAGCCTATGAGGACCATTCTCATTCAAACCAGCACAGAAGGCGGGGAGCCGAGAAGGCAGGCAGAGGTACCACACTGCAGGCAGCTGGCTCTTTGGAATTCAGAGGTCTTTGAAGAACCAGGAGAGAAAAGCATGTTCAAGCAGTTCCTGTCTTTATCCCCATCACTCAACTTATCTATCTTATTCTCCCATAACAGAACAAGGTCTTCAACCCTGTTCATGTGGGTGACACTCCCTGGGCTCAGTAAAAGAGTAGGAGTACGCAGTCCACAGGGGGTTGCTTACTGTGGCGCTCTTACATCAGAACTTAGTCTATTTGACTAAATCCTATAGTAGTTCCTCATACCATATTAAAGACACTTGATATTTTAGATTAGGCATTATGTAAGTGCTTGCTGTGGCTGGAGACATAGCTCAGTGGCAGGAGCTCTTGCTGTTCTTGCAGAGGACCCAGGTTGTGTCCCCAGCACCATATGGTGGCTCACAGCTACTACCTGCAGTTGCAGGGGATCCAGTCCCCTCTTCTGTCCTTCATGGGCTCCTGCACACTGGGTGCACATATGTACATGCAAGCAAAACGCTCATGCCCATAAGGAAAACTTGCCACTGCGTTGTGAAATAGGTGGTTGTTGTGGGAATTGTTCACTTAGACACTGAAGGAAATTGGCCGTGTTAGCCTCACTGCTGCCCGGTACTGCTGCCTGCTCCTTGGCCAAGTCATCCTATGCTCTTTTCAAGCCTTCAGTAACTTGACTTGTAATGTGAGGGTAGGTTCTGCCTCTTAGAGCTCATCAAATAAGATGTGTGCCTAAGGACTCTGGGGCCCTTCTGTTTTCTTTATCATAAATAAGATATAACAACTTATCAGAAAATTGTAATAGGAAACATACAACAGGCAATAAGAACATATGCCCACATTTAATAACTTCATTGTAGTGAGTATGTTAAATACTTAGGTAAATAAGTTAGATCAGTTATTTCATTTGAGGAGAGAGGAGTTCATGTAAGCACATGTCTGTGTTTATTAATGTTACGTGCATACCTTATTTAATACAGAACAGACTAGGATCCATGTAGCCCAGCCTAAGATGGTGGCTAGTGGTTGCCCTTTGTCTTGTTAATGTGCTGCATTTATCTATCACTAGTCATGGTACCGCCTTTGAATGATTGTGTGTTCTTTTAAAAAATGTTTTTTAGGAATCAATTCATGTTCCTGAACCTGTCATTTCAGTAGCAATGAAGCCTTCTAATAAGGTAGGAGTTTGATTTAAGCCTCAACAAATGGCTCTGAACTCGAGCTCTCATTGGTTGTTCTCCACATTGCCCACGGCGTCTTGTGGGAAGCCGCGCGCGCTGGCCTCTGCGTCTTCTGTTGGTATTGAGATCACCGTGTCATTTAGTAGTGGATTCTAGAAAGTCCTCAGTGTACTTAATAGTAGGGAGTACTTTATAACTGTCTTAACACTGGCCATGGATCATAAGTCTACCTTCTCAGAACCTTAAGTTATTGAAAAGGGACAGCTGGGCATGGTAGCGCACACCTTTAATCCCAGCACTTGGGAGGCAGAGGCAGGCAGATCGCTGTGAGTTCGAGGCCAGCCTGGTCTACAAAGTGAATCCAGGACAACCAAGGCTACACAGCGAAACTCTGTCTCGAAAAACCAAAAAAAAAAGAAAAAGAAAAAGAAGAAAATTATTGAAAAGAGGAGAAAAAGGTGTTTGTCTGAGGTTACTGTACAACTTCACTGTTAGTACTTTACAGTCTTGGTAAATTAAAAGCTTTGTGGACTATATTTCTAGATTTATGGTTGTTATAAAGTGCTTTACTATAACATCATAAGCCAAAATGATTTTTTAAGAACTTCATCTATAATTCATAGTCAGGGTTTTAACGAGTGTACTTTTTGACAGTTATCTAACTAGTTTGATGTCACTGGCGTTCTACAGAGCCAGAGCTGCTGGAGTGCCTGCATTCACACTGCTCTCTGCTGCCCTTAGTTCAATCTTGAGCCATAAGTATTTCGGTCCTGACTTGCCTTGTTGGAGTTAATTTTCTCATGTACTGAGTGAACGTTTTACAAAGTCTTGCCATCGGAGAACTGCCATTCACAGACATATTTGGACACACTGTCCTGTAAGATACATCATTAACAGCTGAGAACTGTCATTCACAGACATATTTGGACACACTGTCCTGTAAGATGCATCATTAACGGCTGCTGCTTCATCTGTTTTGAGAAAGTTGGGAGTTTTTTTTTTCTGATCATTTTCCAGTGTAGAGAAGAGAAAGTCAAGGGAGCAAAAACCATGAAAGCAGTCCATCTTCTCAGAATCTTGGGGATAAACTTCACATCTTAAGTCTCTGAAACATGCATTGTTTTGTGCTCTTTCCTAAGGCTCACTAGCAAGGTTAGAAATGAAAGATGTCTTTATGGCTTTCCTGCTCACATTCAGAGTTGATGGAAGGCAGTTAACAGTTAGTAGCTCACAATAACACCAGGAAATGGGGTGAACCGGGGGAACCTGTGTATGCATGCAAACATTTAAACATGTCTTTTCACAGTAGTTCATTTCAATCAAGCGATGAAGGCTCTCACCATAAGGACTTGGGCTTCACGGGGCAGGGACGCTGCTCCTGCTGAGTGCCAGAGTTGGCTCTGCAGAGAAAAGCCAAGAGTGGCCTGGGTGCACTAGCCCCGGGACTGACTGCCCTCGAGTGTTAGCTGTGTGGCTTTGGGCATGTGACCTAACCTCTGTCTACATGTTTACACTACAGTTAAATCTGAAATACCTTGCACATTGGCCATCACAGCTCCAATTATGTGATTCATGCTGCTGCTAATACTAATCATATAGGACGTGTCGTTTTTCTATTGCTGCCATAAGAAATCACCAAAATCTTAGTAACATAAAACAACACAAAGGTGATTATTTTATAGTTCTGTAGGTCAGAGACTAATATGATTCCCTATAGTCTAAATCAATCAAGTGGGGCTATTCGTGTGCATGCGCGCTCCGACCGTCCCTTTTAGTGTGAGTGCAGGCATCTGTTCATAACGGTAAGAGGACACCCTCATGTGGGAGCATCACCTAGTTTGAGACAGGGTCTCTCTTGTTCACCACTGTGTGCCAGACTTGCTCACCTGCTGCCTTCCAGCGATTCTCCTGTCCCTGCCACTCACCTGGCCAGAGGTACTGGGATTACAGATATGCTACCATATTGAGTACTGGGAACTCAGACTCAACCCCTCAGACATGTGACACAAATACTTTACTGACTGAGCCATCTCCACAGCTCAGGCTTACATTCTTTTCTAGAAGTTTTATGGGAAAAAATTTTCATTGCTTACTCATGCTTGGGAAGAGAACTGGGCTCCTGTGGGTTGCGTTTGCATTTCTTTTTCACCTCAGGGCCATTCCTAGCTCCCAGAGGCTGCTCACCTACCTTTTGGGGGAAGAAGGAGACTTTTGCCCCTCCTCTATCCCTGCTATCATTTTTAGATTTCATGTATTTATTTTTAATTACATGTATGTGTGTCCATCTGTGTGTGGATCTATGCGTGTGCTTGCGGGTCCCTAGGGAGATCAATGACATCTGATTCCCTGGAGCTGCAGTTAAAGGTGGTTGTAAGCCACCTGACGTGGGTGCTGGGAACTGAACTCTGGTCCTCTGAGCAGGATGTTCTCTTAACCACTGAGCCATCTCTCCAGTCCTCGGTACCCCCTCCCCACCATTTTTAATGCTGGCATCAAGGGGTTGGGTCTTGTTCCTGCTTTTCTGTCATCATTGCATCCCTTTCCTCCCCCTTCTGCTGCCTGCTATCTTTAAACACCTTGTGACTACACTGAGCCTACTGTGGGTACTCAGAGAGCTCTCCCTATCTTAAGAGTTAGGAGAAGCGGACAGCTCATCCTGCTTACTGTATGGGATTACATCAAAGTACAGAGCCGTCCAGACAGTAACCCGGGGGATTGTTTCAAAAGCGAAACCTCTTGATGTGATACTTCCTTCGCTGTTGGTCTTAAGAGCGGCTAAGCCTCTTGAATTCACGGAAGACCCTTGGCAAGCATGCCGACTGTACTCTACAGAGCATTGCCAAGAGTGTCCTGGTCTTCCTTCAGCTTAGGCAGTCTCCACAGATGGACAGTTCGGTCGCTGTGACAGGAAGTGACAGGGCTAAGTCCTGGACCCTTGTTCTCGGTCTTCAAATGGAGGGCAGTCCGGTGCAGCTGCCAGGGTCTCTTGGCTGTGATGGCCAAGGTTTTATATTTTCCAGAAAAGGTACTAAACATGGATCCACTTTATTTCTTAATTTCTGATATATGGTTTTGTTCAGTAGCATCTTCTCAAAATCCACTTGTTTTTCATGTTTAATCAATCCTATACTGACTTTTTTCCCCCTCTTTTAAAGAATGATCTGGACAAATTTTCAAAAGGTATTGGCAGGTTTACACGGGAAGACCCCACGTTTAAAGTCCACTTTGACACTGAGAGCAAGGAGACAATTGTGTCTGGGATGGGAGAGCTGCACCTGGAGATCTACGCTCAGGTATGGATCACAGTGAAGCGCTGTGCAGCCACATCTGTTCCTGTGTGTGCATTGTGAACAGTGGGTGATGGCGCCCAGCAAGGTGACTTCATCTGTCATCACCCCCGGAGCTGAGGCAGGACAGTTACTATAGGGTCATCCTTGGCTTTGTAGCAAGTTGAAAGAAAAGATAAAGCGTCAATAATGCTCAAAGTAATGACTAAACAGCACTTCTTGAGGCGCTGCTACGGCTTGTAGCATGGCACCGCACTGCTTCCCATGTTGTGTTATAAACTGGTTCTTTTTATATAACTCTTTATTTGTTAAACATTGTAGACTCCTAGAATCAAGGTTCTGGGATTTGTAACAAAACCTTCCTCTATTCCCAGTCCATAATTGGGTCAAGTAAAGCCAGCCTTAGGGAGATAGCCTGGTTTTATACCTACCTCCCGGGACATTTGTTCATGAGGACTGGAGCGGTGGCTTAGTGATTAAAATCACTTGCTGCGCTTCCAGAGGTCTTGACTTCAGCTGCTAGTACCCATGTTGAGTGGCTCACGGCCTGCTGTGACTTCAGCTCCAGTGGATCCAGTGCCCTCTTCAGGCGTCCACACATACATGGCACATGCACACACAGACACAGGGCAGGGCAAAGTGGCCTTTAGTCTCAGAACTCGGGAGGGAGAAGCCGGAGAATCTTTCTGAGTTTGAGGCCAGCCTGGTGTACATAGTGAGCTCTAAACAGAGTTACACAGAGAAGCCTTGTCTCAAAAAATAATGAACTAATTAAATTTAAAACATGGAGGTCAATTCAATAGAGACAAAAAAGAGTCTCATAGATCAAATGTGAACATGGTCAGATGTAAACAGAAGATTCCTGACTCAGTCTCTGCAGCTGGGACAGCAAGTCCTAGCAACAGATTCGTTGTTATTCCAGTGAATGTGCACAAATGTGAAACTACGGTAGATTTTTAGCAGATAGACAATTGGTAGTGAAAATTAGAACTCATTTATATAAGATATGTAAAGGTAGTTTGTAGTTTTAGAATATCACATCTGCTTCTTGCCAGTTATTAATTTAAAATTTAGTGTTTAGTTTTTACTATTATTTCAGTTATTTCATTGGATGCTACTAAAGTATTTTTTCTCTCATTTTACTTTATAAACTACAAAAAAATATCCCCCTCCCCCAATTTATTTCAGAGAATGGAGAGAGAATATGGCTGTCCTTGTATCACAGGAAAGCCCAAAGTGGCCTTTAGAGAGACCATCACTGCCCCTGTGCCGTAAGTATCCAATGCAATTAGACTCTGTGAGGCCGAAGTGGACTTTTATTAGAGGATACACATAGTTCTGTTGCTGCTAGAGAGACATTCTTATATAGTGATATTCTTTATTATGGAATCTGTGCAGCTCGGTACTGTAGCCAAGACATACAGAGTGGCACTGTGGGACTTATCTGGCTTATTAGGCGAGATGCCAGTGAGGACAGTCGTACACATCGTTAATGAGCATGTTTCTGTTTTATCTCCGCGTTAGGGTCTTTGTTTACTCTGCTTGCACTTCCTTTGGGAGTCGGCTGTTGTGCTTTACTTTTGTGCCATATTGTGGATGCCACAGAACTTGCATTTGCCAAGGAATAATCTCCTGCAAGTAAACAAAGTGCCGTTATGAAACTAGAAAACGTACTTGAGTTTATGATTTGTTGGCAGTTTTATTTAAAAGTTGTCTTCACCAGAAATAACACCAACCAAGTTCAGTTGCCACAAGGATAATACACTTCAACCTGGTGCCTGCTTGAACTTTTACTAACTTTTACTTAGAGTCAAAAGAAATAAAGTGACCATATGGCTACAAAAGAATTCCTAATTTTCTAAGTGGCATCAAATAGAGATAAGTCGTGCATATTACCTGTGATGCAATGTCATGGAGTAGAATGGTATAGTCTAACTCAATGAAGTCATCATTTCTTTGCTATGACAAAAAAAAGAGTATTTAAACAATATGACAAAAATAGCATCTTAATTTTTTGAATTAATGTTGATTTATAAAAAATTGAAGTTCATATTTTATAGGAAACTATTTTCTTATATTGAATCAACAAATACTCTCTCAAGCCATTTTTTTTTAAATCATCATTTTGTATTTGTTATTTTAAAAATTGCTCATGTGCTTTTTCTCCTTCCAATTTGTGGCAGCTATCTAAGAGCATTACTGGATATAGCTTTTTATTTAGGAACCCTTAGCATCAACAAAGGCCAAGGGAGCTCACATTAAAAGGAATAAGTTGTATAGCTCCCCCCGCCTCACCCCCCGAGACAGGGTTTCTCTGTGTAGCCTTGGCTGTCCTAGACTCTGTAGACCAAGCTGGCCTCCAACTCACAGAGATCCGCTGGCCTCTGCCTACCCGAGTGCTGGGATTACAGGCATGCACCACTGCCCCCGCCTTTATGTAACATTCTTTAGAAAATGGACCATAATAAAATGTAATGACTAAGTTATCTGACTTTACAACTAAAGCTTTGGTTTGTGCTGGTTGCTACTTCAGAAATAAAAAGCATTTATGCAGTGAGCTACACAGAACTACTCTATGTAGGCTGAAAACATCATCAGAAATCTGCTGTGCCCCACAAGGCTGAGGCTTCTCAAGACTTATCCTTGATGTCCTGAGCCCAGCAGGCAACTCAAGCTCTGGGCGCTACAGCCAGCAGTGCTTATGAACACAGCCCCACAGTCACCATTCATACAACATGTCGATGTGAGCTTTCCTTTGAGTATATCAGCAAAGCGCTCCCCTTAAAGTCAGTGCCTTACACGCACTAGAGCTTTCGTGTTGCATTGTATAGGTAAAGATATATAATATACATAAGCCCTCCTGCTGAGGTTTTCACTAATGCTATTAAAATATCGGGAACATTTACAGGGTTTTGTTTTTAAAAGAATAAAACCACTAGCTTGTATGTTGCTGGATGTAGCTTGAGGATGCTTGATTATGGATTTATGGCCTGCACCTGGCTGGCCTGACAGTTCAGCATCTTCAGAGGAATGCTGGAAGCAAGGTTGGTGTCTGTGAAGTGCATTTGGAAAGCAGATGCGCTGTTTCTCAGAGTGCTGCGGTATTTAGCGGGTCTGCAGCCTCTCAATGCGTGCCGTAACCAGCTGTGCTGCCAGCAGCTGTAGGTGCCTAGTAGGTGGGCACAGAGGTCCCTGAAGACACAGCGCCCCTGCTGTCCTGCAGATTTTGCCGCAGGCTGAAAGAAGGCAGCAGGAAGCCCATTGCTCTCACATTTTATAGAAACTATCTTTCTTGCTTTCCATTAGATACCAGTTGAATTTGCCCTTAAACCTCAAAATGGTAAAACTTAAAGAATTTCTTCTGGTTTATTTCTGGCCTAGGAAAATGCATTTCTTCATAACTGTGATATCAGCCTTGAGAAAGCATAAGGCTATTAAGAAAATGTGAGGTCATAAACTCTGTCTAAAGGGATTAGAGAAAAGAATCATGCGGGAGCCAAGGCACGGCCAGAACCACAGTGCTGCGGTTCTCCCTGGGGGAAATGCCAGGCCTGTGTCTCTAGGTAGCCAGGGAACCACCACTTAGTAGAGAAAAATGCGGTTAGTTCAGTAGTACTTGAAAGTAGCAACTCAAATACAGTATTTAGGTTGCTAAAGGAAATACTCCTTATTAAACTGAATTTTAAAAATCAAATCAAGACCAAAAACAAAAACAAAAAACAAAACCACTTGCCAAATTTTAACTCAAAACTTGCTAATTTTGGAAGTGCAGCTTTACTTGTGAGTGCTACCAAAAATGGCCCTCAGGGCCTTTGTAAAGCAAATTAAAGACAGGGTGATTCATTAAGAGTGTGTAGCATGCCCAAGCCTCTGCTTGTGTATACTAATAAAGCTACAGCCCTTTTGCTCTGGGAATGGGTCTGAATAAAGCATCACAGATAACTGGACCTGAATTGCCTGGCATGAGAGAGTAAGAACGAACAATAAACCTGTGAAACTGCAGTCTAGAAACTACTCATTACTGCAAGATGCTTCATAGGAAATCCTTAGCTTTGCTAAAGCTCACTTCCTGCAACGTGTGACCTGGAAAAGCAGACTCGCCGGACACGACTGTTAGGAAGAGAGAGGCTGTGCAGAGATGCCGCGTCTGCGCTCACTGCTAGGAAGCCAAGTGACTCTTGGGACCCGTGCTATTGTTTTCTCTGCTTCCTTTAACTTGACCCTCTGCAGTCTTGACTGGCCTGCTGTGCTTTCAGACTGCCAGGCTCACCAGTCGCAGTACAAAACGGCAATAGGACCGCTGTCCAACTATGAATTCAGTACCTTGTCAGTATTAACTGTTAACAGCATACTTTGTGGAGAGAGACTACGTACCACTTGCTTGACAGTTTGAATTTTTGTCATTTTATACCATGTGTCTTCCGTCGAATTCTGCCACATTATATAACCACAGGCGACCCAGGCTAAGTGGTGAACTGGCTTCATTTGTGGAGACACATTTCCAAAACTGTCTGGTAGAGGAAACATTTATATACTAAATGTAGTTATTAACCTTTTTAGATTAAAAAAATCCAAATTCTTAGTCATGCTTTCTAGTGTTCCAATATGTGTAAAAACTAAATTAAGCCATAAATGTATACAATTCCGGGCTTGTTTTTACTGTTGGATTAAAGTATTAGATAAGTACTTTTGCAAAAGGCATTTTCAACATAGATAACAGCAAACAGTTTTGAACATGGGTAATAGAGATACACCTCAAGTTTGAGAAACTATAATTTTCCATGCTTTACGTGTGTACCTGGTATGTTCTGTGCATGTAGCGGTTCCTTCAGAGACATGAGTCTCTGGTAAAATGTGTTATCTTCTTCATCTGGGTTCTTGCCAGATTCTCCTTCAAATGTGAAGTTGACCTCTGGTGCCGCACCTTGTCCCGCTTGAGGGTAAAGAACTTCAGCTGTGCAGTTCACTGTAACTTGCTGTTTGGAACATTTTTACAAAAGATCAGTCTCACAGATGGTCATTCATTATTATAAGTTACGACGGTTCAGAATCTTATGAATTCTAACCTTGCCGATGAGCTGTCGGTTTACAAGATCAAATTCTAGTCTAACTACATACCAAAGTACGACTCCTAAGCTCTCGCCATACCCTTTCTCTCTGCTTCTTAAAGCCCCATTTTTCCAAGGGTAGACAGCAGTCTCTCCTAATATAACAGTAATGACTGTGGCAGGCTGAGTGGATGGCTGCTAGCAGCTTGTCTGTCTCTTAGAGGATTTCCTCTAGTTACTCCAGTGTTACACTCAGGGAGGCCGTGGACTTTCCAGGGCTTCAAGGCGGCTGTGGTGTAAACTGCACTTCCTTTTATTTCATTAATAATTTGACAGGCATGAAAAATTTTCAAACTTTCCTGCCCCGCGAGCTACTGAAAGATTAGTGGAATCACAGTTGGCAGGCCTATTGTTCCCGAGTTTCTAAATGTACTTAATTAGAATACCCAGTTAAAAACCAAAGTGAAAGGATGCATGAGAAAGCAGTCCTGACTGGAGAATGAATTACCTCCTTCAGTCATACAAGGCATAAATTCAGACAGCTCAGAATTTATTTAAGAGTAATTTATTTGAACTGAAATACAGACTGTTTTCTAAATAATTCACTAGAAAGAAAGACCGCATCCTGGCGCTGTGGCGTTGCCTGCAGTGCTGTTCCTCAGACATTCACAGCAGCCACAGCAGCCCGAGAGCAAACCCTCCAGTAAAACCACCTAGAAAACTCAGAATCAAAATGCACTCACTGGAAAGGATGCTTCACTTACTTTTTGGATAATTTCTTCCACAGAAAATTTAAGGTGGTACTTGTGCCCTCTTCCTGGGATATCCTAAAATTTAGAAAAATGTAGTGGAGAAAGGACTATTATAATAAGCCAATTTTTTTTTTAGTTAGAAGTCTCTTATTACATGGCTGGTGAGAGGAAATACATTAAAGCTTCGCATCTTTTAAAACACACAACAGTGGATTTCGCGCTGACATTTTTCAGAATGTATGTATTACCATAGCTCATCACCTCTCCCTCAAGCCTCACTTCCTGTTGCCAAGTGGTTAGTGTCTAATTTGGCAGTCTCTAGCAAGTTTATTTTAGATTGTGTAGAAGAATACAGGGCACACAGATGAAATGACAGTAGGATACAGCTTTGGAAAGGTGCATCTTAAAGCAAGGGTCCCAGACTGTTCAGAGACTAAAGTGATTTGAGGCAGATTGTTGCTAAGTGCCCAAAGACAACGTGCCTAAGTGCTGTTTTCACTGTCTCTTGACCTGTCAAACAACATTTCAAAAAATCTTATGAATATTTCACTTTTAAATGAAAAAATACATTTGAAGTTTACACCCGGCAGTTAAAAAAAAAAAGCTAAACATTTCTTTGTCAGCCAAACAAAACAAAACAAAAGCCACCTTTGAGCAGTGAAAAAAAAAATTAGGGGCACTTAGTAGGCTAGGCCTTAAAACCCCTAAGCCTGTTTCAAAGCGCATCATCAGAGGGAGGATGTGGGCAACACACAGTGCTTTTGTCTTTGTACTCTGGGCCGCTTTCTCACATTTTCCCTTCGTTTTGGGCAAAGAACCTAAGAGTTGCTCTTAAAGTTTAGGGAGTTGTTTGGAGAAGCTTTTGTTAACCAAGGCTCCCAGCAGATTGAGAAACAGTAACAGCTTCCAGATTGTTTAGCAGACCTCTTCTCTAGACCTTCTCTCACCACAGCAAAGGGTGAGACCCCCACCTCATTACTTCCCAATTCCTTGAAATAACACGCCTTACGGGGAAAGCATTCGGTTCTGGGGTGAGTCCCTTATAATTTCGGAGGCGGAGCAGGGGGCCGCGGCGGGGTGGGGGGTGGCGGCTGATCCCCGGGCCGATCCCCGGGCCGATCCCTGGGCCGATCCCCGCACACTCACCTCCTTGCTGGCCTGCTGGACCGTCTGCACCAGGAACACCTTGTGCGGGGTTCCCTGCTGATAGTTGATGCAGTTCTCAGCCACCGAGGCGGCCCTGGAGGCCGCATAGTGGGTGGGTGGGATTTCCATCTGGGCAACAGTGAGCGCGGGCTGCCCTAGTTCAAAGGGACCACAGTGTGTGCAGCCTGAATCCTGTTAGTGCTGAGTGCAGCGGCCGAATGGTCTCCTCGCGTGGTGGCGAAGCCGGCTGCTGGGCTGGGTGAGGGATCCTCTGCGCCTTCCTTCCCTCTTCCTCACTCAGGAAACTGTTGGGGCTGTGGCTCTGCTGCTAGGAGCCTGGGCCCCGCCCCGGGGTAGGCGGGTACCGTCTTGAGAAAAGCCTGGGCATTCCCTCTGGCTCCGCTGGCTGGGGCAGGTGTGGGAGGGTTCAGGAGGAAGGGGGAGGGGCTTTCCGACTTGCCTCAGTGTTTGTGGAGGCCTTCAGCTGCTCCTGGCAGACTGTTTCACAGGCAGATTGGAGTACACCTTTTCTCAAATGGGCCTCACGGGGCAAGGTGCAAAGTTCTCAAGTGTGGTTCACCCACTCTCTTCTCTTTGTGGGAGGCTTGCTCACCCAGGCTGATCCAGACTGGAGAAGCAGAAAAACCACGCTATAAAGTTGGGGGACTAACTAGGATCGGAGGAAAAACTTTCAATGTTCCTGCACATTTCCCCTATCTCACTGATCTTAGAAATATAAAGCTTAATGAGCATGAGCTATCATTCGTGGCTCTCTGTCTTAAAATTTTATGTTTATGATTTCTTATTATGTATATATATGTGTGTGTGTGCACATGTGTGTGCAGGTACATCAGATCTCCCTGGAGTTGGACTTCTGTGCATTGGTGAGCCACACAGTGTGAATGCTGGGAGCCAAACTCACACCCTCTGCTGTGCTCTTAGCTCCAGCCCCAGCTCTCTTTTTCTTAAATGTAGATTATTGAAGGTTTTGAGGGTAAAGTACTAATGTATGGTACAGTGACACCCTAAAAAGAAGGGGCAGTGCTACACAGTGTGTGAGGTGTTGCTTTCCTCATGTGCTGCTGGTGTTTTCCTATGAATGAGGACGTGTGTGTATGTAAGTGAACGTTTCTTGGATGGTGTCCAGGAAAGGGCGGCTGTGTCGTTAGTGAGTCAGAAGGTAATGTGCAGAGCAGGCAGTATGGTTTTGTAAGTTACTAGTTGTGTCTCCTGTAACTTCTGTAGACGTCTAGTCAGAGGAGTAAGGGCTGCAGTGTGGGCTTCCAAAGTCAGCATCGTGAAGTCTTCTGGTTAGTCTAAGATTCTGTGCTTAATAATTAGCATAAACTATAACACAATGTCACTTAACAATATAAATACCAACTTGGGTTCTCTCAAAATTATATTACTTAAAAGAGAAACTTACCTTTTCATTTAGATCTTAAATAAGCTGAATTGAAAGAATATCATTCCTACTCTTGTGCCCTTTCTTTCTTCCTTCCTTCCTTCCTTTTTTTTCAAGACAGGGTTTCCCTGTGTAGCCTTGGCTGTCTTGGACTCATTCTGTAGACCAGGCTGGCCTTGAACTCACAGAGATCCACCTGCCTCTGCCTCCCCGGGCGCTGGGATTACAGGTATGCACCATCATTACCCGACCTAAGGCATTTTTTAGAGTGTTTTTGTCTTCATGTTACTTATGTTGCCCAAGGAAGTGTCAGTAAAAGGTGTCACATCTCCTGGAACTGGGGTTACAGATGGCTGTGAGCTGCCATGTTGTTGCTGGGAACCAAACCCTGGTCCTATGCAAGAGCAGAAAGTGTTTTCAACCACTGAGCATCTCTCTGCTCCAGTTGGGTCTTTAAGGTCTTAGTTGCCTACTATAAATTCATTACCTTCAGACTTGGATAATGTGTAGCTTGTTTGTACAATAAGAAGTTTCAATATAAATATAAAGTCAAAATGGCCTAGCATGGTGGCTCATGCTTTTAATCCGAGCGCTTGGAAGGCAGAGCCAGGGAGATCTCTTGAGAGTTTCAGACTGCCCAGGGTAAAATAGTGAGAGGAAAACAAAACAAAACAAAACAACCTAAAGTAAGTAAAAGTGAATCTACAAATTTGATACTAAAAAAAAAGAGAACCAAACAATTCTCCTTAACATTACATTTGCTGTGACATGTTATTTTGACAAAACTAATCGTCTTTCACTGGTGTGACTCTAGGCTAGAAGTTCTTTGACCTTCAGCATGCCTGCCAGTCAGTCAGTCTCCCTTTATGACTGTATGACCTGTTGTCATGCAGTGCCCACTAGTGACACACACCTCAGTGAATGCATTGGCCAGGGGTCCGGTTAGCATTCTTGGAAGATGTTTGGTTAAGGGTGTTGCTTTTGGTATAGATCCTGGCTCAGTGGTAGGTAGCAGTCCCGTTTGTCTAGTGCCTTAGCTTCCAGCTCCCAGGTCTTGTCCTGTAAGACAACACTAGAAACAGTGGTGAGTTCTGGGTTTAGTCTATGCATAGTATTTAACACAAACCTGACACTCTCGTGCTCTGCCACTTGGTTCCTCCTGTTCACAAATTATATTGGTGGTGAGCTGGTCCTTAGGACATTGCTCCCTGCAGACCTCAGCAGTGATGGGGTGCCCTGTGTGGGGGTGCCCTGTGCTGGGGTGCCTTGTACTATGGTGCCCTGTGCTGGGGTGCCCTGCATCTGTGCTGTGGCTGAATTGTCAATTCAGTTTATGTAGCCATGATTAGTTTTAGCCTAATAGTTAATCTATATAGTCCAGATAAAGACTATTTTTTTCATTACGATGAAGACTATTGATTTCATTTTTTAATATTTCATTTTGTATTGGTTCCAGGGTTTGTGTGTGCCATGGCAGGAGTGTAGAGGTTGGAGGACAACCTGTGGGACCTGGTTCTGTTTCCACCATGGAGTTCCAGGGGTTAGACTCAAGTCATTAGACTTGGCAGCAAGCTGGTTTCCCTGCTGAGCCTTCTCTTCAGTGAGGCTATTTTATAGAGATGCTCCATTGTTGTTAGACTGAAACTAACTGCCCAGTACCTCAGGGAGCGCTGAGTGCCTGAGAGCTTCTGGGCAGCACCGATTGTGATTGGGGCGCTCCTTTCGCCTTCTACTTATTGTCTTGCTTCTGATGGGTACTGGTTTTCCCTCTCGGAGAACTAGGTTCTCCCTTTTTGGGGTTGCCCAGCCCGTCCTAAAGCTCTTGGCTTCTGGAAGATTATTAGAAGGCAGCAAGTGAAACACAGTTACACTTGGGCTGTTGAGGCCACCTGCCCCTTCCAGGCTTGCATCTCCTCCCATTATTTACATTTACTTTTTCCAGGCCACTTACAGACTCACCCATTAATGCACACTCACCTGCAGCAGATACTGTAAACACTTTGAAAGTGATTGTCCTCTGGAAGATTCAGGTCAGAGGATGAAGTGGCTGGCTTGTGTCTCCATGTTTTCTAAGAAATAGCCGCCTGTGAGCTTGTGTCTCCATATTTGATGTGTGTAAAATACTTATTCTTATCCTTATTCCATTGGCTTGAAGTAAACTTGTGTGCATTTCTTCTTGAAAGCCCTTTTTGTGCTCCTCGCTATTATTTTGTCATTAATCATCTTCAGGTGTTAATTATTCCATCTGGCGCTCCCTTTGAGTCACCCAAGTCTATAGTGCCAAACACTAAAGCCAAGTAGCAATCGCCTAGATGGTTACTATACCCATCAGAGTTCTTACGTCCACGTGAGCGTCCTTGGTTCCTGCACTGTGTGACGTGGAAGGGTGGCCGTCCAGAGCTGGGTGGACTCTTTGAAATGTAGATTATTAGAAGCCTTGGACTCAGCCTTCTTGTAGACAAATGAAAAAACTTGACTACTAAGGTGGTATGCCTGACTTTCACCACTGAGTGAGAGCAGAACAGAATTTCTTCTAAATAAGTTTCATAAGAAAATTGCATAGTATGGCCATCATGGTCAAAGGATAAAGTAAAACAAATATGAAATGGGGATCTCTGTGTAAATTAGTGGCAGTTTATTTGAGGTGTTAATTGCTAATGTTCTGCTTGTTTTCTCTTCCTAAATCATTTGCAGGTTTGATTTTACACATAAAAAGCAGTCAGGTGGTGCCGGCCAGTTTGGAAAAGTAATAGGCGTGCTGGAACCGCTGGCCCCAGAGGACTACACTAAGTTGGAGTTTTCCGATGAAACATTTGGGTCCAACATTCCAAAGCCCTTTGTGCCTGCCGTTGAGAAGGTAATGCTTAGCAGAGCTCTAGCGATTGTCTCTATTTGAAAGCAGGCTGTTAGGACTGAATCGGTCTTTCTCTTCTGTCCTGCTGGTGTCTGTCATGGTTCCTGTACGTTAGCCAGTGTCCTTATGATACTGTCAGGCTTTCCATCTTAGAACTCCCAGCTCACGTGCTGTGTTAGTCATATGTAACATCTGTTCATAAACTGACACTGACTGTAATCTGTCATTACATCCATTCTGTAGTCTTCAGGGGTTATGCACGTTTCATGTATGCTGTTGTAGGATGCTCGTTCATTACGTTTCTCAGCCCTGGGTACGGCTCTACAGCAGTTTTGCTGAGTGAGTGTTCAGACCTAGGTTGTTCCTTTGAGACAGGGAGTCTGTATGTGGCTCAGAATGGCCTCAGGTCCAAAGAGACCTGCCTCTGCTTCCTTTTTAAATGTGTAAATTGGAAGTAAACTGCTTACCTCCACCCTTCAAAAATATGGAGGCCAGATAAGGTTGGATGTGTGAAACTGCAAAGATCTGTGCACACATGCACAAAGGATCAGTGCTTGCTTCACTTTCCCTGTTACTTAAAGCTGCTGTACGCTCTGAGCAATTGTTGATTGTGTGGACAGCGGGTTATAATTTTTTGATGTTGTTAGTAATGTATTTCATTTAGTATACTGTTATTTTAAGATAATACTTTATCATTCACACACTTCTAAATATCAGATGTCTCCAAAATTCACATAAGAGAATTTACATATTTTTCAGCATACATAATTTACAGTTTTGAAATGTCAGAAATATAACCTTCTGTGTGTGTGCCTGTGTGTGTGTGTGCCTGTGTGTGTGGCTGTGTGACTGAATTGGAGGGTTACTGACTGAAAATGAGTTGCAAACTTGTCAACTGTACTCTTTAAATGGATGCACTTTGTTGGGGATGAGTTATACCTCAGTGAAGCTGTCTTTTAAAAACGTAAATTGCATTTGGGAAAATGAAGCTTCCTTTAATTCTGGTTCTTCACAACGTCACGCATGCATTTACACAGTGATTTTTATGATGCCATCTGCCAGTAAGGCGGGCTCGAGACACATAGGCTTTGGTAAGGTCGGTGACCTTAGTTTGCCTTTCCTCCATTTCCTCGTTGTGAAAGGAAGGTCCTGCTATCTCCGTAATGGAGTGTGAGCAGTAAGTGGTTTCTGTAGTTGAGGCTATGGGGCAGGCATGATGTGTGCCCCTCGCTTAATTCCAGCCAGCTCACGCCTTCATATGCTGTCCTTTTCTACAGAATCGCTCACCCAAATGCCAAGCTTACTCAGGAGTCTTGTGAGAGGTGAAAGGCAGTGTTTATCATAAGGACATCACACTTCTGCGCAATAACCTGTTTGGGCATTTTGGATCAAGCTCTGCCAGTGAAATCTCACTGTACTTTTATATTCGTTCGTTGTTAGGGGTTTTTGGATGCCTGTGAAAAGGGCCCTCTTTCTGGTCACAAGCTTTCTGGGCTACGGTTTGTTCTGCAAGATGGAGCACACCACATGGTTGATTCGAATGAAATCTCTTTCATCCGAGCTGGAGAAGGAGCTCTTAAACAAGGTACGCTGTGTCCTAATGCCCTCCATAGCTGTCTTTGTGGGAGACTGCCACGGCCTCCAGAGCCGCACTGCTGGTCTCCTCAGTGTAGACCTCGGGGTGGCGTGTGGTAGGTAAGGGAGGAGTACTGTTGCTGACAGGAGATGGCTGTGTTCCCTCCCTGCAGAGACCAACGCTCACCCTGCTCTAAATTAGCGGGGTTCATATTTTTCATCTGTTTAGGTTTGTAAATAGTCTGAAGTTCTGGCTTTAACAGAGAAGACAAGTACTCAAAACTCTTAAAGTATCTTAAAGAGAAATTAACTAGTCATGCTATTTTAACTGATTTATTTAAATGTCAAGGAGTTGATAAATTTGTAAGTAATTTTTTCATATATAACGTTTTAAGCTGTTAGGCATTATTATGAATATGGGAAAGTGTTTTAAAGAATTCAGTAAACTTTATGTATAATACAGACTTCCTGCTAAACTGCTAAAATTGCCACCTTACACAGGGTAATATTTCTATGAAAACGGTGAACTAGAACTCTGAGGAGGTGCAGGCAGGCATATCTGGTTCTTTGCCTTTAATTCAGGGGAGTAGGAAACAAATGACAGCAAAGCACTTTGGCATCAGAACTATCCAGCAAAAGAACTTCATAGTTACCCTGAAGTCAGAAAATTCATTTTCTTTGCCTCCTCATTGCTTAGTAATCAATTCCTTAGTTGTCAATTCCTTAGTAATATATAGAAGTGTCTTTACATAATAAATATTCCACAAAATATTTCCATCAAAGAGAATTAAAACAGATAGTAGAGAATTAATATTTCTTAGCAATTATTTCCAAACCATTCTGTAAATCAGAATTCTATTGGTTCTGTATGAATTTGGAGCTTGAACTTTGTTTGGCTCAGTTTGCATCTCTGATTACTGTTAGGCAGTAGCTGGGAGTGCTTCTGTTTTCTACACTATGTTGTTAACTATTTTATTTAAATTTAGTAATTCTAGTCTACTTTTCAGTTATAAAAAGAATAAGTGATCCTCCATTTTCTTAATGTCAAGTTAAAGGTGTTTATACAGGTTCTGCAGAACTAGAGAGATGGCTGAGCAGTTAAGAGCACTAGCTGTTCTTCCAGAGGTCCTGAGTTCAAACCCCAGTAACCACTTGGTGGTTCACAACCATCTATAATGTCATTTGATTCCCTTTTCTGGCCTGCAGGTGTACATGCAAAGAGAGCACTCATACATTAAATAAATAAAGAGGCTTTGCAGTCTGTGGTACAGGAATTGGGTCAGTCTGAAGAAAAAATAATATGGATGTTATTAAGTCAGATTAGATTATCTACTTTTTTACCTTGAAATATTTATTAACATGTAACTTCATCCTTTTTAGCTTTTTCTATATATAAATATAGATACATATCCATAATATACACATATACCAATGAAAAAGTCAGTGAAATTGAGTAATTGTTTAGTGGATGTGCAAAGGAAAACTGGATTATATCTCAAATGGGAACTTTTTATAAAACCAAGTTGTGCAGACAAGCCAGATACTAACGTGAAAAACAGCGCATTTGGGGTCTTCATCTTTACTGTTTGACAAGAACTTCCTGTCTGTGCTTGATTTTATTCAATTAAATTAATTAGTGTGTGGGTTTTGTTTTGTTTTTTTGAGTCAGAGTTTCTCTGTGTAGCCTTGGCTGTCCTGAAACTCACTCTGTAGACCAGGCTGGCCTCGAACTCATGAGATCTGCCTGTCTCTGCCTCCTGAGTACTAGAATTAAAGGCATCCACCCTTAACATTTTAAAACTTCCTCTTTTTTAGGACTTTAAAAGGTAAGCTTATTCTTATTCCAAATTTCATGCCTTTTCTTTGAAAAATTGCATTGTTTTTGGCAAATATTTGCATTTATTTATAGATAAAATGTAGTTCCATGACTTTTTCCCTTTAATCATGAAGAAATAGTCAGAAGAACCCAAATGCTACCTTTGGGGTAAGGACATAGCTTGCTGATCTCAGTATTAGAGTAGCTTATTTTTAGGTTATTGTATTTATTATTATATATAGTAAAATATGGTAAAATTTGTGATATAATATCAAGATTAGGAAATAGTTTAGATTCTCAAAAAACACCAATTTTGAACCTGCCATAGACATCAGTCAGTGAAAGTGATGTGTGAACCCACGTGTGCTTGGCCCAGTCTAACGCACTCTGCCAAACACAGGGCTTCCAGCCATGCTGGACAGAGCCAGAGCTGCCTGTACCTCATTAGCCCAGCAGCCTCTTGGGGCTCTCTTGCCATTGCTGCCAGGCATGGGTCTGAGTCTTTCTTTTCTCCTTACTATGTAGAGTGCCCATCATTTGAACTTCCCAAGTTGCCTGGGAATATTACTTGGAAATTTACCAGGTACATGCATGCATACATACACACATACATGCATGCATGCATTTAGCACACTGAATACAATTCTCCCTGTTATATTGCCTTTGACTAGCATTGTGCCATGTTACTTGTTTCCCGACATGTTTGCCCCATTGTTGCTTACTGACCCACCGTGTTGTGTTGAGTACGTGAGTGGGCTTATCTTCATAGTGGCCTTAGTGCTGGGAGTATTGGGGTTCAGAGTAATTAGTTTCATAACCCAAGCTGACATACTAGTTTGGTGGAGCTTAAAGTTAAGCCTAGACTAGTCTTAGGCCTTGCTTACTTCCTCATTAGCCTCTTAAGTACCCGGCCTGCTGGTATTGGTGCTTTTCCTCGTGGATTGAAATAGAGACTCGCCAGTGTTTCTGTTACATAGACTTTCCATGAATTAGGCATTAGAACCAACAGGTAATTTCAGTAGTGTTCTAGTCAAATACGTTGTATAATTGGCAGAGAAACTTGAACATTTCTAGAGTTTGGTACCTGCCACCAAGTCCCTGCTGGTCCTGAGAGGCATGTATTACATTGTCACTAACAGTTACTGCACTTAGGACTATAGTGTCTTTAGAAGTGCTTATATGAATAGACAGGAATGGTTGATAATTAATTTCTTATGGGTAATTTGATGCCTCTGGGAAAACTATGGTTGTTTTAAAACAAAATAGTTCTTAATTATCTCTCCTGTGTTTTGCTTCCAACCTTTTGCTGGGGATAATGCAGCCGGTTTGAACTTAAGTACTGTGTTCTAGCTCTGCTACTAAATTTTTGTAAATGTTTGAAGTGCAAATATTTGAATTTTTATTGTACTTTTTTTGTAATTATTAGTATTTATAACAAAAAAGTATTAATTGTGTATTAGATGGGACCAGAAAATACAAGAGTTTTGTGTTTAAGTAATTGTTAACATCTAGTTTGATATTTTTTAGTTATTGGTGAAGAAATTTAAGACCTGGACAGACTTTTCACAAGAGGCAAGCAACTTGTTAGAGGACAGAAACTAAAAGCCCAAGTCTCAGTCAGGCAGGGGAACTGTTCAACCTAGAAAGGGGAAGACTTCCCAGAGAGGGGATCCTTTCCTCCTGCGCACCCTCTGCTGCCTGCGATGGGGTGTGTGTGTGTGTGTGTGAGAGAGAGAGAGAGAGAGAGAGACAGAGACAGAGACAGAGACAGAGAGACAGAGAGGGAGGGAGGGAGGGAGAGAGGGAGGGAGGGAGGGAGGGGAGAGAGAGATCATACATGCATGCTAAAGTTTACTTTGGTCTCAAAAGTGACTGTTCCAGAAAGATCACATAGCACCGCCGGATAGTTTACGTAGTGTGGGACTTGATGATTAGTGTTTTCTGTCCTCTGCAGTTAAGGACATTTAAGGATTTTTAAAATTATGCTAATTGAAATACTAGCACCAGAAGGAAATGTCTTCCACATACATCACTGTTACCATGACTACTAAAAAATGTGTGCCGGAGAAATTGTAAGCTTATCATTGTGAAAGTGCTGTCTGTCTCATGTAGACCTGGAGAGAATTTTACTTTAATAGCTGATACACTTAACTTTTTTTTTGAATTGTTGTTTTTTATTTCTACACCTAGCCTTGGCAAATGCCACATTATGTATTCTTGAACCTATTATGTCTGTGGAAGTTATAGCTCCAAACGAATTTCAGGGAACAGTCATTGCAGGAATTAACCGGCGCCATGGAGTGATCACAGGGCAGGATGGAGTGGAGGACTATTTCACGCTGTACGCAGATGTAAGTGTGCTCACTGAGGGTCTCTCGGGCTTCCGTGTTCTGTTGTTTTGAGATCCAGTACCACACTGTAGCTCAGGCTAGCCTGGAATTCAGTGATCCTCATGTCTCAGCCTCACGAAGCAATTCCTCTGGGGATACAGACATGGCTGGCTTTCGTTAGCCACAGAAAGTAATCAGTTAGAGCAAACTGAAACATTTGCTTTTGAGTTTGTGGCAATTTGTGTAATTTTCTGTGAAAACAACTTTTAAGTGCAAAAGCCAAAATTAGGATTCTTTATATTTTGGGGATATATATATATATTTAGCAGCTATCTATCTATGTATCTATATATAGAGAGATACTAAATATAATTTTTGATGATTTGTTATTTTGGTGTATAGTTATTTTTTTCCTGTTTTAACCTTATTTATATAGCTGCTTTGTTGTGTTGTAAGGCTAGTATTTAATTCCTTGATCTATGCCTGCCTTAACTTAAATCTCATGGAGGAGAAAGTATTGATCACATTATAGATCGCCTCTCTAGAGATGTTGCTGTCAGAATATCATGTCAGTACCCAAAGGAGGGCTTAGGTGCTGCTCAGTGGTGAGGTACACTCTGTCACGTATGAGCCTCCAGGTTAGATCCCAAAGTCCTCTGTACCCCCGTCCCCTCATTCCCCCACAGATGCAGACAGTTGAAACTCAATATTTCCATAGAAAAAACAATTGTGAACTGGAGGTAGACAGCAGTGTGGGGATGAGAAGGGAAGGCCACCAGTGATACACACTCGGAATAGAAAGATTTGCTCTAATTATGCCTGTCAACTAACTTTCAAATAGGGTTTCCTGTCTGGGATCAGACTTTGTTGCTGTGGCTTTTGATTCTTTTAATCTTAGAATTGTCATAGAAAGCTATTGTAAGGCATTAAATTGACAGTTACATCCCTGTGTTTTCCTTAAAAATTTTTCGACAGGTGGTGTTAAAATACTCATTGTGTTTGTTTTTAGGTTCCCCTAAATAATATGTTTGGTTATTCCACTGAGCTTCGCTCCTGCACAGAGGTGAGCAGCTTTAACGTGGGGTAAAGTTCACTTGAGTGCTCGTGAGGCTCTGCACCCAGCCTCACTGCACGTGCAAGCAAACCTCTCTCTCTTGAACTTGCAGGGCAAAGGAGAGTACACAATGGAGTATTGCAGGTACCAGCCGTGCTTACCAGCCACACAGGAAGAACTCATTAATAAGTATTTGGAAGCCACGGGTCAACTTCCTGTAAAAAAAGGAAAAGCCAAGAACTGATGTTGCTTCCTTTGGATGCAGCGACTGTTTGCTGCAGGTTTAGAGGTGACGGATTCCCGTGGAATGGCTTCAGGTGGCTGAAGCAAATGTTAGGGGTCCTCCTGAAACAATGCTCAGGAGCTCCTGTGTATATGCAAAGATAATTATGTATATATAAACCATGTTGAATATTTTTATTGTTTAGTGAAAGACCTTAAATAAAATTATATTCCTGATGTATATTTAATATTACATAAGGGAAGAAGAGAAGAACTTCAACTTAGAATATATATAAATTTGCTTTGCAATTTTTTGACATAAGCCAAGGTTCGACTCAAAACTCACAGTCCTCTTGCCACGTGTTGTGTGTTGTGGGTGTGAGCACTGTGCATGTGTGTGTATGTCTGTGATTTTGTGTGTGAATGTACATGCCAGAGGTTGTCTTTCTCAGATGTCCTCCAGCTTACTTTTTCAGATAAAGCTGCTCACTAAGCCTGAAGCTTGCATATTGCTGACCAGAAAGCCCAGAGCCTCTTGCCTGTGCCCCAGCACTGGGCTGCAGCCTGTGCTGCACCGCCTGTCTCCACCAGGGGCTTGAACTCAGCTCCTCATGCTTGCTTGGAGCCAACACACTAGCTCCCGAAATTTTCTTTGTCATGGGATGTAACATAGAGAAAAGTTGGGAAAACAGTACAGAAACCATGCCGTTCTTTCATTTATATTCAAGAGTCAACAGTTTTCAATGCTTTGCTTTTCCAATAAGCTCTCTGTAGCCCTCATTGATATTTTAAAGTTCCTCTGTTGAGACTCTGGGAGTAAATGATGTACATTGAGGCACTTCCTGGAGTGTCATTTAATGAGGCTTTCTGTTTTGTTGTTGTTTGTTTGTTTGTTTGGCTTCCTGTTTTAAAGTGACGTTATGATCTCACTAGAGAGCATTTTTCAGATTCTTCATTGGGGGATTGAAGTACTGAAGATGGCAAATGGCATCAATTTGTAGCATCTACAAGTCTACAGGCACCTGCGTGTTAGGAGTACACTATTATCTGTAGTCTTGTATCGGACAAGAACAAGGTGTTTACATATGTTCTCCTTATTTCTCGTCATAGATTCTGGTAAAGTAGGACTTGGAGAGTTGCTGCTTTGTCAGTTTATTCTGGCGTGGAGTTCAGCTGGAGTAATTAGAGTTGGCCTGTGCTGTGCTCACTGCGCTTGAGAAAGAGCGAGTGTTAAGCTTTTGTTTCCAGAATATGTTGCCCTTTCTTGGGCTGTATTGTCGTAAGACTGCTTTTTCACCCCAAAACCTCTGATGCCATGTACATACCCTAGTCTTGTTTTACTTTCTGGATAAAACTAGATAATAGAAATGCAATAAATTGTTTTTCTGTCCTGTGGGAGTTTTGACAGGCTCTCATGTGGGAAAGGCTAGCCTCGAACTCCCGGTCTTCCTCCCGCCACCTCTCATGTGCTGGTGCTACAGGCCTGTGACACCTCCCTGTGCAGCTTTGTGGTTTTCTTTATTTGTAGACTTTAGGATTTTAGGACTCTGGGATAAAAAGATTTAAATTGAGCACCTGCTTTTCTTAGATACATTATTTAATTCTACAATGTGTCCAGAGAATGAAAAGTACAAATTTAGAGGTGAGCCCTTTTCCCAGAAGCAATTGCCATCCGCCTGCTGTGTGTTGAGTGTGCCGTGACTGGCAAGTCCTGAGCAGTTAGCTCCGTGCATCTCTCAGTTAAACACCAAGGCAAATCAAGTGAAAAACAAGCCGGGCTGCCGAACGTTGACTTGTTAGTGCAGGCTTGCCTGCCCGGGTCGCCTGGACCTTTGCTTATGCAGGAGCGATGAAGTAGGATTTGATAGAAGCAGTTCTTTTTCTCTTTCGAAATTACTAAGTTCTGTTGGTTCCATAGCTGATCCGGATCCAGAACCTTCGTCTGGGCCCTGGAGTTCTTGACAGTGGTACTTGACTTTAAGCGGTTTACCAGGGTACCAGAGCAGCTGAATACGGCAGGGGATGATTTCCTAGGAAAGAAAGGTTTAAACGTCATAAACTCGAAAAACTTGAAATAAAAGCAGTTCGGCACACAACTTTGCATCTTACCTGAGTTGAGAATTCATGAAGTAGAACAGTGAAGTCAAAGTCCACGCCATCGTCATTCATGTTCTAGAGGAAGGAAAACAGGGTTAGCCTAGTGGTCGAGCACTGCGCGCTTTTATAACCTCGGGGTTTGCAAGGCTGTGTCATGTGGGTGGGTTGGGCGGCGTCAGCTCTCCTGCTGAAACACCACTCATGGTGCGGACTAAGTTCTAGAAGTCATGGGTTCTGCTGAGGTGCTATCACTGGGTCCCACGGGAGTCTGGATGAAAGTCCTGAAAGCCTTTTTTCTAGTATTTATGGGTTTTGTCGAAGGCTGAAGTCTGTGAGGATAAGGCGAGTCTTCCTCAGTCTTGGTGATCTAGGTACTGTGGATGTACCTCTGATGTGTTGGCCCTGTTCTCTGAAAAGCACACTGTTTCTGCAGTGCCTGCCACAGGCCAGATGCCACTGCAGGCAGCCAGGGGACATTCTCATGTGATTCTTCCATCTTGCAGGGTTCAAATCTAGGTCTGACTCCAGTCTCTCCATCTTTCATAAATGCTGTGTGCTCCCATAATCTTGCTAAAACCAGTATTTTAGATATGCTTTGGTATGTGGGCATTTGTCCTTATACCCTTGTTTTCTATAAATCTTAACAGTAAGTCAATTTTTAAAATATTTTTATATATTAAGAGTATTTTTTTAACTAATAAAAACAGAAATAGAATTTTTTTTTAAAAAAACTTTCAGTTTTTAGAATATAATTTTAGTCTCCGACCAGGCTTTTAGTGAAACTACTAAATATATGAAAGACCAGGGGAAAACAATGAAGAAGAACTCGACGCTGGGCTTTGTCTTTGCGTTTCGTATATCAGTGGGGATTTTCACAAGCCACGTGCACTAGGAGAGGAGGGGCCTCCAGAAGAGGATGCAAGAAAGCAGGTGAATCAGGGACAGACTGTCCTTGTACGGCGCCTTTCTTGCACTACTGGGTAGGTTTCCTTTCCGCCTGGCTGTATACACACGGTGTTCAAACAGCAGAGGCGCAAGCCACACAATCAAGAGTTCATCAGGGAAAACCCATAAGAGAGTAAGTTACCAGCACTCCCTTTACAGTTACGCTTCTGTATCTGTGGGTGCTGCACACATGCGTGCAACAAACCGAGAATAAAAAATATAAATTCTGAACCTGGGGGGCATGTTTTTGTTGCTGTTCCCTAAACAGAACAGAATAACAATTGATATAGCCTTTGCACCGCACATAGGCAATCTAGAGAGACAGTGTGTGGGAGCACGTGTGGTGCTTATGAACAATCTGTGGTCTCAGGCTTGAGCCAGTCCCCACGGATGCAGGAAATGTGTATTTGGCCTTGCTTGGTCTTCATTTGGTGACTCTCTACCTCAGAAGGAAGTGCTGATCTTGCCCAAGTTGTTACACACCAGCGGACCCTTGTCACGGAATGCTGCTGCCTGCACTGTTTCTCGGGGCCTGGCTTTAATGGGTGTTATTTTTGAGATGCAGTCTTATGTAGCCCACGCTGCCCTTCTATAGCTGAGGCAGGTCTTGAACTCCGAACTTTCCAGCTTCCACCTTCTAAATACTAAGATCACAGGCAACTGTTACTATGCTTAGCATTTTGGAACAAGATTATGGTAATCTTTTAAGTTTTAGGTAAAGAGGCGGGGGCTGGGATTTCCATAAACAATAGAATACCAACTTCATTTAATAAAGTTGTGCTCAAAGCACAGAGCAGTGCTGAAACTGTCTGTAGTTTGGAGGTAGGGTGCCTGCCTCACGTGTGGGAACTATGAGTTCATGCCCGGCAGTGACAAAAAGAAGGGTCTAACCTGTGCTAAGCGTGTGAGTTGAATTATGATTCACTGTGACCATGAAGCTCCTTACTAAAGCTGTGGAAACGTTCTTGCATTTCTGCTTGTATGGACTCCTCCTTCAGGAGGAAGAACCCTTGGATCCAAACCTAAAGCACAGCCTGTTACAGAACTGCAGAGGTAAACCGTCTACCTCGCAGTCTGCCCTCACCATGTCAAGCCCTGCCAAGAAGTCATTATTTTTGATACTGTTCAGAAATAACCTCTTTGGCTTCTATTCAAATTCTCGCAAGTGCCAATTGCTTATGTTCCAGATTGGTGGTGATTTATTTATAGTAGTAGTAGTAGTAGTAACTTAGCACCTTAACCTCCCCAGAAAACCTGAGGGAGCCTTGTATGATACCATGTTTTGTGAGCATCCCCCCCCCCCCCCCGCCTCATGTCCTCTCCATCTCCCAAAGCCCCAATAGAATCAATGTGGTTTTAGTAGGCTAAGTAGGCTTAAGCTCTTAAGATGCATATTTGACCAGACTTCTCAGCAGAATAGATGGGGCTGGGGAGGTAATTTCTGTTCTGTATCTTGTGTGCGTGGGGACCTTAAGCTGGGATAAAGGCTGGAACTGACTAATGGTGAGTGATGGAATGGTGACCTGGTAGATAGGTATTTTAAAGTGGTTACAAGATTTGCCACTGGTGCATTAGGATCAGAATAATGTATAGTTTTACTTTGGCCAATTCGTATCAAAGGTACAGTGAAAGCCTTTATGCCCGTTTTTCTCTTAGGTGATATGTTCTCCTATCTTTGGCATAGTCTATAGTATTGGGATTGCCATTGGTTCCTCAAGTCTAAAGAAATAATTGTGGGTCTGTCTTTATGAATGTACTTCTGCCCATCCTTTCTTTGCCCACGCTTCTCTTGGGTCTCACTCGTTTGGGGCTATGAGTTTCTAAGTTTGCATTTCCTTATACTGTTGCATCAGCAGGTAAGTGTAACCCTGAGTATTCAGATAATCATTCCCATCCAGGAAGTTTGGGGAAGTGATAGCTGTCCCGCCCATGCTCCCCACCTCTGCAAAAGAATGAGAGCCACACCCTGACTTGTTCCATGGCAATAGCCAGTTAGAGGATGGTTGCTAGTAAAAAGAACTCTATGAAAAGATCAGTGAAGGAGGAAGAGAGGAGGAGGAGAAGGAAGAAGAAGAAGAGGAGTTCTTTTTGATGCCTGTTTTACAGTGGTCTTTGGAAAGCAGACAAAATTATCATCAGCATTAAAAATACCGAATGTTTGGCAAGTTCCTCAGAAGATAGTGCTGATGCATCCGAGGGCAAATTGTGACAGTGCTCCTGTTAGTAAGCACTCACAATTGGTTTAGCATGTATCCTGGAGAACCCCCTCTCTTCGTGTATCCCATTTACTTGAGAAAATTCCCAACTCTGGCTAAAGTCAGCTCTCTGCCTACTCCCCTTGCTCAGAGCAACAAGTCATCCTCGCACAGATCACTACCATAGTGGAAGGGGTCCACCTCACATCCCTAACACAGGCTCGTGTCCTCGTCCTCAGCTCATGGCTGCTTTCCCACTTAGAGGGTGTAACAGAGAGCAGAGAACTTCAACTGGCTCCCACCTGAACTAGGTCGCCTGTGACCAGTACCTGGCTGCTGTTGCCAACTTTCCCTCCAGATGGACTCGGCTGTCAGATCTGAGGTTAGAAGAGTCCAGACTCAATCTCAGGCTACCTCCATTAGCGAAAGCACCACGTGAGCTCTCCCTCAGGCAGTGGTTTTAAACACCGTCTCCGTGGGCATGCTATAGCCCATCTCTGTCTCTTAAACACAAACCTCTATGACTAGGTGACTATCCAGACTGCCTTGCTGCCACAAATCAAGGCAGTTTCCTCTAAAACTGTTCTTGATGTCCTTTCTAATTAATTAAGCTATCCTTCCAGTTCAGGCCTACGACTTACCCTTTAACACTTAACCATTTCTACTGTTCATATCCACCTCATAAGCACTATGGCCAGTCCACCTGAACCCACACACCACCTCACTGCTGCCCCTAGTCTAGGCCACCTCCCTCGTTTCACTGTATGCAGTCTTGTCAAAACGGAGGCAGGAAGATCCTGCGAAAATCACACCATGTCACACACTTCTGCTAACAGGATAAAGACAAGCCTGGGCTTACGACCTCCCAGACTTACAAGGGCGGATACCCTCCGCTTCCTGCCGCTTCATCTCATTTCCTGCACAGACTCTGCTCACTCTGTACAGACACACAAGCCTTGTTCCTTCAACCCATCAGCCACCGTGCTGCTGATGGTTTCCTGTCTCAAATTCCCTTCTCTTGCTCTCAGAGCCTTTTGGCTTCTGCTCCAGAGTCATCACTACCTCCATTAGCCTTACTTTGACTATGTGAGTTGCTTATCTGTGGGGAGTGTCCATATAAGCCTTTTGGAGGCCCACAGAGAATGGCAAGGGAAGGGTCAGCGGCTCCTAAGACTCCTTGAAGGGTCCTGATTCACTGCACCCTGTTGGTCCCAGCACATTAGCAAAATCTCAAAACGGATCTGAGGCTAGGGCGGTCCGCTTCCCTCATCTTTACAGAAGTCTCCTGAAGTAATCTTGCCTCCCCACATTTCCCTATAACCTGATTGATTGCTGTCGGTGCTTGAGGCTGGCATGGGATTGTCTGATCTGCCCTTCAACCTGTTAAAGCCTTTACACTGGACACTAAAGTTAGATCTGCACCCGAGTCTGGTCTCCGGAGTCTGATTCCCAGGGTTCTGCATGGGCTCCTCTCCATTGTACCCCCTCTTTCCCCAATCCTGATCCCCATATCTATCAAAATCCTGCATTTCTTTCTCCCCACTTTCTTTTTTTCATAGCATTTCCCACCACCATTTGATATATATTTGTTGGGGTTGTTTTTTTTTGTTTGTTTGTTTGTTTTAGTTTGTTTGGGTTTGGTTTTTCGAGATAGGGTTTCTCTGTGTAGTCCTGGCTGTCGCCTCACTTTGTAGACCAGGCTGGCCTTGAACTCATGGCAATCCACCTGCCTCTGCCTCCCAAGTGCTGGGATTAAAGGTGTGTGCCACCACGCCCGATCTTGTTGGTTTATTAACTATTTATTTGGCTCTTTTCTAGAATTGGTCTCATTGAAGTCAACAAATGTGGTTGTGTTCACTGCTGCCGCTTCAATCCCTGGGCCACTGCAAGTCACTCAAATATTTGCTAAATGAACAAAATGTAATTAAAACTCTTGCCATGAAGGTAAACATTCCCACTGGTCCTGTCAGGAGCACTGTATCTATTGTGGCTCTGCTGGCCCCGCTAATTTTCAAGTTCTTACCAAGTGCTTCACACTGCTGAGCTGGACCATGGAGTAGTGCAGATGCTGGGATGTCTTCTCCCACATCACATAAGAGCTGCCGAGAAAAGCCAAGTCCCGGAGGGGACTCAGTGAGGGATCAACGTGTCCATAAGGGTCTGAGAGGAGGGGGGGGGGGGATAAAAAGCACATTTGTACAAAGGCATTCTTAGGACAAATTGAGACATTTCAGTCATGAAACCAGGGGTGTGGTATTAGGCCACCTCAGCACGAGCTTGATCTGGCCGTGCAGTTAAGATGGAGATTCTGTTCAGTCTGCTGTGCCAAGTACATCCAAACTGACTGGATGACAATTTGCAGCACCATGTACATACAAAACAACAATTGCAATGATACGAATTGTTAATCTAGACATCTGCTGAGAAAACATTACTTTGCTTAAAAAGTCCACCGCCATCTTCTCCCTTGATGGTTTGGCTTGAAAGTCGGTGCCATCATGTCCTTTAGCCACAGGCCTTAAAGCTAACCAATGAATTGCCAGCTTTTCAGTCACTTTCTGAACACATTTTAAAAAAAAATTAGCTGAATTTCCCTATGCCATTTGTTATTTGAACCTTTTTTTTTTTTTTAATTCAGCAAACACTTAAAACCCACTCAATATCAGACTTCAAGAGATAGGAATACAATGATTAATTACTTTTAGAAAGTCAAACTTTAGTGACTAATTTCTAGGATGATGTCACAGATCACCACTGTGTACAGTCTGGTGGAGATAGCTTCTGTCATGGCCTGTCAGCAGTGTGGTACTCCAGCAAGGCAAGCATCCTAGGAAACATTCTTAAGGGAAAGTAAATTTTAGCATGTATCCTATTGGTTGGTAAAAACAGTTGGCTGGTCTGTGGTGATTAACCATTCAGAGATGATTCCCTAATGACTTTGGTGCCTGTGGGTGGCATAGAAGCACAACAGATGCACTCCTAGAGACAGCCAAAGCCAAGCAGGCAAGAGCAAGGTTTCTTTGGACTGGAGAGTGTGAGGGTAGCTCCCAAGGAATGAGTTGGTTTTTTTTTTTTCCTTCAGGGTTTTGAATCCCAGTCTTGTAAGTGGTCAGTGCAGGGAAGGATGCAGGAGCTGAGGAGGACACTGCCAGGCTCAGACTCAATGGCTGGTCTTGAAGGAATATAAATATATGGCTGTGAACACTGTGAACAGCCTCTCTTGCAAAACCAGGAGAACATGGACTCGGTATTGAGTCTGTACAGACAGGCAGGAGGAAACTGAAGTCTAAGCCCTGAGAGGGTCTATTGCTAAGTCCTATGGAAAAGTGCCACAAGAGTGGTTGACAGACAAACTTCAAGAGTTTGAAGACAGCAGAATGGGTCCCAGATGTTTTCCTGGAGGCCAACCTAGGAAGTGGCAAGTTATTAAACGCTAAGAGATGAGGTGACAATGATCAAATTTTCTAGTAAACCCTAGAAGAGTAACACAGTTAAAGGGCAGACTATTCAAGCCTTGCTGGGAGAAGGAGCTTGTTGAGATGTTAGATGTGTGAAGGGTGAGGCTAACCCTTACAGAGGTGGAGGCCGGAACAGTTTCAGTTACCTAAGTGCAGAAGATGGGTTAGGAATGGCCGAGCCGCGTGAAGAGACTCTCCTGAAGAGTGAGCAGAGCAAAGAGGAAAGGGGACGATGGCTCTGGGAAGCACCTGGTCAAAAGAACACTGTCTCCAGCACAAGATGAGGAACTGCTGGTGGGCAGGATTTCAGAGATGAAAAGGATACTGATGGACAAAACCATGGGAGATGCTGGAGAAATGAGAATCAGGGATATAAAAAGAAAAAATGATCCTCTTAGCTGGGCAGTGGTGGCACACGCCTTTAATCCCTATAACTCAGCCAGCAGAGGCAGGCAGATCTCTGAGTTTGAGGCCAGCCTGGTCAATAGAGCAAGTTCCAGGACGGCCAGAGCTACACAGAAACCATGTCTTTAAATAAAAAAAATAAAATAAAATAAAATAAATTTTAAAAGGACAGAAGATAGATCCTGCGATGGAGAGATGATAGCTTAGCACTTAAGAGACTGGCTGCCCTTCCAGAGGACCCTGGTTCAATTCCCAGCACCCTCGTGCTAGCCTAAAACCTTGTGTAACTCTAATCCCAGGGGATCTGATGTCATCCGTCCTCTCTGGGCGCTGCACTGTGGTGCATAAACAGACATGCATGGCAGGCAAAACACACACACCTAAAAACTAAAAGCTTAAAAATAAAGATCCTTGGATGAGAGAGTTTGGGAAGATAAGGTTGGTGGGGTGAGCCGGGCGTGGTGGCGCACGCCTTTAATCCCAGCACTCGGGAGGCAGAGGCAGGCGAATCGCTGTGAGTTCGAGGCCAGCCTGGTCTACAAAGTGAGTCCAGGATGGCCAAGGCTACACAGAGAAACCCTGTCTCGAAAAACCAAAAAAAAAAAAAAAAAGATTGGTGGGGTGAAAAGCTGTAGAAGTGATGGGCTGAGCATGGGGATCAAGGGAGGAACTTGTCACACAAGCCAGAAGACCTGAGTTCAATCCTCAGACCCCACATAAAGGTAGAGGGAGAGACCTGCCTCCACAAAACTACCCCCACACGCATGTCTCCCACCCCTATCCCTCCCCCAGAAATCAAAATAAGTAAAAATTAGAGTTTGACAAGCAACTGGCTCAGCAGAAGGTCAACTGTCTCACACTAAATACAAGAGGCAGGCATGCTCTCCCTACAGCGAGGCAAAAGCTCACATGTGGTTGTTCCATAGAGAACAAGAAGACATTAGGAGTACTGAGTGCCCTGGAGGCTTGGCACGTGGCCAGTGCTTTTAGAAGAAAACTTGAGAGTGAAGATGAGAGGCCTTCGTCCCCTGCTCTGCCACCATCCTCTGTTAGGTGACTCCTCTAAGGCTGTGCTCGCATCAAGCTCTCCTGTTAATATCCAAATGCCTCACACTCAGAATTGAGCACTGATACACTGACTTCTCCAGGTAACTTCTGTAGCCACTTGTCATTCTGCCAAGCCGTGTTAGTCAACTGGGGGCGGGGGGTGGGGGTGGGGTGCGAGCTTGTTGGTGTTGCTGAGGAGACGCTTCAGACTTCTGCCTTCTGGCAGGATTAACACTTTATGAATGCATACGTAGTTTCTCCTTGATGGGAGTAGCTAGTTAAACCATTATGGTTCCAGGATGTGTAATACAAGACTGCAAAGTCAACACAGTCCCAGGAACACCTCTGCCTTGGTTCACTATTGCAGGCAATGGCAGGGACACCTCTGCCTTGGCTCACTGTTACAGGCAGTGCCAGGGACACCTCTGCCTTGGCTCACTATTGCAGGCAGTGCCAGGGACACCTCTGCCTTGGCTCACTGTTACAGGCAGTGCCAGGGACACCTCTGCCTTGGCTCACTGTTACAGGCAGTGCCAGGGACACCTCTGCCTTGGCTCACTATTGCAGGCAATGGCAGGGACACCTCTGCCTTGGCTCACTGTTACAGGCAGTGCCAGGGACACCTCTGCCTTGACTCACTGTTGCAGGTTTCTGAGATCCTTTTCTTCTTCTTTTCCAGTGACTGAAACCTTCATGCAGCTCACCAATATACATATATTATCTTATTGTGGCTTTAGATTTGTGATAGCCAAATGAGTCACCCTCAAAGACAAATGACACTAAATGCTGTCAGTAGTGAGGACATGTGACAAGGATGAATGCTCTCAGCAAGACAGGGCGTCACTGATACATTGTAGCTCCTCAGGTCTTTTCTCCTGTTCATAAATTGTGGTCCCTCTGAGAAGCTTGTGAACTGACTAAAGAGAGGGAATACATTATCCATAATAAAAGCACAAGGGAAAACAAAGTGGAGCAAAGATTAGATTGCCTTGCTCCTTAATTAAACTACAGAAGTTTAATGCCTTGGATTATCTGAATACTGACCGGAAACTGCTAAAACAGCTGGGCATGGTGGAGCACACCTGTAATCCCATCACTAACGGAAGCAGAGGCAGGCAGATCGCTGTGAGTTCGAAGCCAACCTGGTCTACAAAGCCAGGGCTACACAGAGAAATCCTGTCACAAACAAACAAACACTGCTAAGACTTTAACTGGCTACTCCAGGCCTGTCTCCATAGTTGGACTCTATCTAAAACCAACGCCTTTGTTTTTTGTTTTTAGAAATTATGATAAATTCAGTTGATTACAGACATCGACTGTTACTTGATTTTAGCTACTCAGTATATCAAAAGCCATTTCCTATTTGAAACTGGACAAGTAGATTAGAAGGGTAATAATCTTGAGCAAAACTATATTTTTCAACAAATAATAAAAATAAACTTTAATTGGAAGATTAAAGTAGGGATATGTTGTGTGATTTGTTGAATTGTAACATTATAATAAAAGTTCGTGTCTTTTAAACAAACTGTATTTTGTACTTCCTATTGATAACTTGTACTCTCTAAGAATCTAGGGCAACTGCCTCAACAAGTTTTATCCTGCACTCATTCAGTGACACGGACTGTTCCCTTGAAGGAAACATGAGAACAGTGAGTTCATCAATACACAGATCACCTTAGAGATTTATGAACTTTCAGCACAAATGTCTCTGATCTCTTCAGCCTTCGTTCAGACTAAACTCTGGTGTATCTGTCCACTGAATCACTCCCTTTTGGTCCTAAGGAGACAGTTTTGCATGTGTGAACAGTCAGCATCACTCAGTGCCTGCAGAGTTTACAGTCCGCAGAACTCACAGCTTGTTAATGAAAAGGGGCCTCCACTATGACTGAATTATTTATGCATTTGTGTGTGTGTGCCCAGGTGTATGTCGTGGCCTTTGGAGCCATAGCTAACAGGTGTCCGTGGGCTACTGAGCCTTCCTACTTGTGTGATGGGATCCAAACCCAGTAGTTTTTATGATTGTAGCAAATGTTCCTCACCACTGAACCATCTTTCTAGCTGGATATTTTTGACATTTTATAGTAGCTAAATCTAGGTAGACTGTAGAAAGGCCCATACACAGGACTCAAGTCAGTGAACAAGATCTAGAAGAATGATTCTACTGAAAAGTGTCTCAAAGCTAATGATAACACGGCAAATATTTCTGGAAAAAGTTCTGTACAGTCTCAGTGGTTAAGATCCTGTACTGTGCTGGGTGTGGTGGTGCATACCTTTAATGTCAGCACTCGGGAGGCAGAGGCAGGCGGATCACTGTGAGTTCGAGGCCAGCCTGGTCTACAAAGTGAGTTCAGGACAGCCAAGGGTACACAGAGAAACCCTGTTTGGAAAAACAAAAACAAACAAACAAACAAAAACTCCTGTACTGCTCTTACAGCAGACCCACACCACGCAGCTTACAATCAACCTGCAACAGGCTCTTCTGATCTCTATGGGCACATACACACTTATGTGTGCACATTCCTGTACATACACACGTGCACATATTTAAAGAGCAAACTATTTCCCAAACTAAAAGGGGAAATGAAACTCCCGTATAACTATAGATTTCACCATATTAGCCATTAGTTCACTTATACCAAGCAGCATGAATATCTTCAACACTATATTCAGAACTCTCAGAGTCCTCTGGCTCAAGCTTGGATCTTTGTTGTCAATGAAGTCTCGGGCGAGAATCATCTGAGGCTCTAATATTAGAAACGCAAGCAGCGCCATTCGTTGCTGGTGTTTAGTCAGTGTTGGTAAGTGGGGAGGATGCAGTCAGGAATGGAGCCTGAGGTTCTCGGGTGTTGATGAGGGATGGAGGGGTATCTGGGCAAAAGAGCAGAGTGTGGGATGGAGAGTGCTGGAGAGGCCAGATGTCAAGCTCGTGCCCAAGTGCAGAGATGGCTTCTGTGGCTTGGGAAATTGGATTTGCCAGTAAGTGCTGACTACCTACTGCCGCCCGCACACGCTGCTGAGTGCCAAGATAAATGAGCTGTGCTCCTCTCGAGCTGAGTCACTGCAGAGGGCAGGGCACATCTCTTGGAGACGGCTCCAGTGCCCATTAGGTGCTGACCTGAAATGAGATAAACGTGACCCCAATGCAGCAGCCCAGAATGGCTCAGACAGTCACTCAGCCAGCCCTGGGGCAGAAGGGCTGAGCACAGGCACAGTGTCTTGTCAGCTAAACCTTCTAAGGCTAGCAACAAAGAACGGTGCAAGTGTCCCCTCAGATTCTAGACTCCCCTGAAATCTGCACTCTAATCTACACACCGGTTTTTTTGGCTTGGGGGGGGGGTGGTCAGGAGGGGCAAAGACTCTGTTTTTTATTTGTAGAGTCAGTTCTTCTGGGATGCAAATTTTCAGCTAAAGGGACTCAGCGCTGGGTAGCATTAGTATGTTGGAGAGGTGAACAGAAAATGTTTAAGTCATGGGACACATCCCGATCCATGGCTGAAAGTCAGCATCTCTCTGGACATCCAAAAGTAAATAGTCATTCATTTTAAGATCTAATGATTATACATTCCCGATACAGGAGACCCAACGACTGGCTCATACCTGGGATGCTGATGACGCGCAGAGAAGTCGTCAATAGCTTCATCTGCTTGTAAAGTACATAATCCTTTTCTTGTCTCTTCGCTTTCTCAATGAGCCGCGCGCAGGTTACGTTAATGGCCGGCCTGGGTTTATTTTTCTTGAAAAACACCCTCGCAGAACATCTGCCCAAACGTTCCTCACCTTCCTGAAACGAAGGTTTTGTGGTTACCCAGGAAGGTTCCTTATCAACTGTGCTCACTGCAATTCACACAGACACACAGCCTGAGGAGCCAGTGAGCTTGGCAGGCTGGCGGCGACAGATGGAGCCGAATGTTCTAGAAGGTGGGTTTTGTGCTCATGGCTTGTGGTTGGTGTGAACTGGTGCGAACTGGCTAGAGTTCAGAATCGCCTGGGAGATGGGCCTATCAGCACAGCTGGGGTAGGGATGTTGTGTCGATTGTGTTAATCACCCTGGTGTGAGTCTCTGTGATCCTGGAGTATGTAGGTGGAGAAAATGAGGTGAGCAGCCTATATATTCTCACGCCTTGCTTTCTGGTTGGTGGTATGGTGTGACTTCTCTGTTATTGTGGACTGTGTTCCTCAACTGTGAGCTAGGCAAATCCTTTTTCTCTTGTTGCTTTTTTTTTTTTTTTTTTTTTTTTGTATTTTATCACAGCAACAGAAAGGAAACTAAAACACAGCAAGATGGTAATCTTCCATCTTTGCTGTCATTTTAACTTTCACCTCTGATTTCCTCTTTACATAGTAATGCCAGGCCTCTTCTGAAGACATAGCACTGGAGTCTGTAGAACCCTTGTTGGCTCAACAGGCAGGATAGTGGCTGCTTCACTCCATCTGGAACCAACACAGTGAGTACTTGGACATGAAGCCTACTGACTTGGTTCCTGTTAACAAAAATACCATCAGATCCATGCATGAATTGGCTCCTTCCATTCCACTTTTCAAGACCAAAAATGCTAAGGTTTATAAAAGAAGCCACTCCACATCTGAAGCTCTCAGGACTTGAATTTTTTTCCTGTCTGAGCTCATCTCCTAGCCCATGTTATAGTAATTGTGCCTCCCTCTTCTGAGATCTGGTCCAAATTAGACACTCCAATCATCTGCAGAATGATGCTTGTCTGCTCTTGTTCTGTGGATTCTGTGATCACTTATTTCAAATCCAAAGACACTGGAGCTTCTGCTAGACTTCAGCTGTGTGCTCATGGGTAGCGAGTCTTCCCCAGTTTTACTAAGGTTCTTTAACTTGACCATTAAAGCCAAGAACCCTTCCCCAGAAAAATGCACATACCTATACCATCAATATTAGACTTGGATTGAGGAGCCACAGCCCCACCCAAACCAAGCCATGGGCTCCTAGTCAGAGTGCCATATCCAAATGTGGCTGGTGGAACAGCGGAAGCAGCACCCTTCATTTCTTTACAGTGGTTTAAATGGCATCCTGGTTAAGGCAAGAACCAGAAATAAACTCAAAAGGCCCACAGTGAAAGAAATTATAATCAAAGTTGGATCTTCAAAATAAGCCTGCTTCTAGAGCTAGTTCAAAAAACTAAAATAAGCTGGGCCTGGTGGTGCATGCCTTTAATCCCAGCACTTGGGAGGCAGAGGCAGGGCGGATCACTGTGAGTTCGAGGCCAGCCTGGTCTACAAAGGGAGTCCAGGACAGCCAGGGATACACAGAGAAACCCTGTTTCAAAAAACAACAACAAAAAACCCCCCAAACCAAACCAAACCAAACAAACAAACAAAACAACAAAAACAAACAAAAAGCTGAAATAAGCCTCCCACTGGGCAACATTTCTCCTGTAGTGCCTGTTCTGGGTGAGAGGAGGGGTTCGTGGGGTGCATCAATATGCTAGTTGCAGGTGCAGCATAGAAGAACTGAAAGGCTCTTTAAGCTCCTATCAGAGAGGCCCTCCCGATCTCCTTTGGTGTCAATCACTCCCAGGGAAGAGGGGGGGAAAAAAAAACCTGGGCATTCGTGTCTCCTTGAATTGCTCCCCACTGCACAGCTCCATGGACGCAGTGCTGTGAAGGTGAAAGACTGACTTCCACTCCTGTTAGCTAGCTGCACGCCTAGTGTACTGTTCCAAAGGAACATGCTGTTGGTCAGAAAAATAAAGCTGTTTTACCCCCTTCAACTTCACTCCCATGCTTTAAGTTTGTAAAGGACAGAACATCCTCCTACTCCTTAGAGGAAAAACTAACTCAAAGGTTAATAAGCCAAGCTGAGTGTATCGTTTGTGAATTCTGGTAAGATCTCTTCCAGAAGCACTGGGTTAGGGATGGCGTGCCTTGTCCTCTGCCTCTCTGTGACACTTTGATGTGGGGCATGGCCTGCAGTTCCCAGGCTTCTTAGACCCAGGCAACCACCGCTGACAGCCTGGGCTGGCCTCCCAGTGTCGCTGCACACAAGGATACTCATCTGGGCTTAGGAAACCATGGACTGTGTGATGGGGGTTGCATCGAGGCAGATGACGCCTGTAGCATGCATGCATGGGCACGGCTCCGTGTTTTATGCAATGCCTCTGTGTATGGGACTCTTTAACCTGTTATGGAGTTGGCTTCATGCTATGCCAGCCTGCCAACTAGAAATATCACCAGCTGACAGGAAAGAGAACATATTGGCATTTCCTAGTGAGTCATTCTGGGGACTGTGGAGCGGAGCGTGAAGAGGGACACCCAAGGGAGCTGTGAAATTCTCTCCCGGGGGCCCTAAGGAAGGGGGAGACGATGGGTACGTGGACGGTTTTACACGCAGATGCATAAAACCACTAATTGTTGAAGCCATTCGTCAGAGATCAGGAAAGGGAGCTGGTCCTCAAGCATGATGCAGGAATTACAAGCTGCTGCCACAGCTCTGCAGCAGCCTGATCTCTGTGACCCGAGCCTTTGACCGGGACAGAGAGGCGACCAACCAGAACGTCTCTAATTCGCAGGGCCCTTGTTTACATGGCTGAGATTGCAGGCCTGGAAATTACGTACAAAGTGGCTCATGCTAACGTCCAGAATAGTACACCTGCCAATCTGAACTGTCCGCCCTCATGTGACAGGAATTAGCCACCACAAAATGCCACTCAAAGAAACACTGGCTCCCAGAAGAAATAGGCTCCTTAAAAAAATGTTAAGTGCTAGTCATACCCCACTCTCCACTCTACTGTGGAGAATGTTCTGACCATTGGCTAGATCTGGGTAGGGGTTTAAAGTTTACCGCCTGTATTGTCCTTGGCTGGTGCCTTAGTTTGAGCGGGACCCCTGGGCCCAAATCTGCCTATCATAATGTTCCACTTGTAGGTTTCTAGGACCCTCTGGATCCTTCTACTTTGCTATTCTCCCATGCGTCTCTCATCTAGAGTCCCAATAGGATGTCCTCCACTCTGTCCCAGTTTCCTGATAAGTGAAGATTTTCATGGGACATGCCCCTTGGGCTAGTATGCAGGTATAAGTGAGTATATACCATTTGAGACTTTCTGCTTCTGGGTTGGCTCACTCATTATGATCATTTCTAGTTCAATCCATTTGTCCATAAATTTCGGGAATTCCTTGTTTTTAATAGCTGAGTAGTATTCCATAGTGTAAATGTACTCTGGTGCCTCATATTTGACCACATCCTCTGAATAGGGAGACCTGGTGGCACTCAGAGGAAGGATAGCAGGCTACCAAGAAGAGACTTGATACCCTATGAGCATACAAAGGGGGAGGAAGTCCCCCTCAGTCACAGTCATAGGGGAGGGGAGTAGGGGGAAAATGGGAGGGAGGGGGAAATGGCAGGATACAAGGGATGGGATAACCATTGAGATGTAATAAGAATAAATTAATAAAATAAATTTTTAAAAAAATGCTCAATGCTGTGCACAGGAGACCTTGCTACAAGCCAGTGGTCCAGGAGGCCCTAGAGGTACGCAAAGTACCATGACTAAAGATTAGGACCCTGTTACTGAAGACAACAACCATGGTGGCAGGACATCGAGAAATCAATCTCGAACCCACTGGGAAAGTCTCCCGTGCCTGCTGGTTTTCACAGTGGCGGCAGGTGTTCTGCAGGATGCTCGGGGAGAGACATGGTCAGCTGTCTTCCTCAGCACTGGACCCTGTGAGCTCCAACGCTGACCTGCCGGGACAGTTGTGCCCACTGGTGCAGAAGCAACACAACGCTTATGGATGTAACCAATAGGTTTCTGCTGGAATGTGAGGGGTTTTGTGTCGGGTATTGTGAGCCTTATCAAAAGACTTGGGGAATCACAGGCCCCAGGGGTGATGTTTAGATAAATGGTCACATTGTCACACTGTCTTCTTAACTCCTTATGTTTATGCCCATAGGTTTGTGTTGCTTTTAACCTTGGTTAAAAGTGTAGGTTTTTGTTTTGTTTTGTTTTTTGCATCGAGCAGCAATTCATGCTGAGACTCATGAGCAGCCAAAATGCTGAGAACAAGTGACTTGAGTTCTCAGCCATGGACGAGTGTATGGGATATCCGTGTCAACTTCCCCCCACCAAGGCTCAGCACAGCAGAGAAGCGTGTGCAGAAAGAATGCCAAGAGCCAGAGAGAGAGGAGGAAGCTTATGAACAGGCTGACTTCACGCTAGACAGATGAGGCAGCGTTGGGAGCCCGGGCTGCTCTTCCAGAGGACCCAGTGTCGATGCACAGCACTCACATGACGGCTCACACCTGTCTGGAACTCCAATTTTAGGGGAGTCCAATGCCTTCTGCCAGCCTCCAAGGGTACCAGGCACATGCTCAGTGCACAGACACACATGCAGGTAAAGCACCCATATACACAGAACAATTTTTTTAAAAGCCATCTTCCATGACATGGCTGATGCATGCATGCATCAACCCACAGCAGATGTGGTGACCTGCTTGGGCCCCACCCCTAGCTGGGGAACTACTGCAAATTGATGGCTGTTGGGGGAGGGGAACTCACTTTTCTTGGGTGGTGTGGCCACTGGCGAGAGGCCCGTGCACTACGTCTGTAGTGCTCAATACTAATTAAACTCGGTTGCGCTACTACTAATAATCACAGTAGTAATAGTAATGGACATGAGTGCTGGAGAGAGATAGGTTGGTGGCTGTTTGGGGGAGTTGGAGAAGAGCACTAGGGTGTGGAGAAGTTCAAAATACACTATATACATGTATGGAATTTTCAAAGACTAAATCAAAATATTTTCAAATGAAAATTAAGCATATCGACTTAAGGGGAAAAAAATTCACCAGGACTATAAATGTAGCACCCCAATGGCGTCCCCCTAACAGTCCTGCCTTACCTGCAGGCTGCATTCTACCTGCTGCCCAGCCTGCTGCCCTCTTGCAGCACACTCGATAAGCTATCTTCCTATTGTCATGAAGGGTAAGTTCACTGGCCAGTGCTTTCTCCACTGCTGCAACGGGTACTCAGTCTCCTAAACTTTGTCCTTCCTTCCGTTCTTAAAAACAAAAATAGGATGAAAAGAGGATGTCTCCAGGCTTTAAGACTGTATTTATGGACTTTGCCAATAGGCTACCTCACTAATTAGGGCAGCTTACCTGCTCTGGGTTGTAGGGTTTTGTGCTAAAAACCAAGTCCACTTCACATCCCTCCTGAGGGTCAACCTGAAACACAGAAACTGAATCTTAACACAGAGGAGGCAGAAGCATTTTCATATCAAGAATCATATTCTTTTATATTTATTTTTTTTTCGAGACAGGGTTTCTCTTACAGTCCTGGCTGTCCTGGACTCACTTTGTAGACCTGGCTGGCCTCAAACTCACAGAGATCCACCTGTGTGTGTCTGCCTCCCAAGTACTGGGATTACAGGCGCGCACCACTACACCAGGCTAAGATTCGTATTCCTGTTGGATTATAATGGCGCATGTCTTTAGTCACAAGACTTGGGAGGCAGGTTCCTGTGAGTTTGAGGCCAGTGCAGTCTACATACTGAGTTCTGGGACAGCCAGGACTACAAGTAAAATATATCATATTCTTGGGCTGGAGAGATGACTCAGTTAAGAGCACATTCTCCTCTTTCAGGGGACCCAGGTTCAATTCCCAGCGCCCAGGTTATGGTTCACAACTGTAACTCCAGTACCAGGGGACCCAGTGCCCTCTTCTGGCCTCCAAGGGCCCCAGGCATGTATATAGTGCGCATGCGTACAGGTAGGTAGGTATACACTCATACCCATAACATGTTACAAAATACCAAAAGCATCGTGTTCTTGGGGCAGTGCAGCCCGTCAGTGAAGCTGCTGTAGATAACGCCTCAGTAACGCTGGAGATTCTTCAAGAGGACAGACATCTCAGACTTCGATCTGCTTAAAGTGAGTATGGTTTAGCACCTACTCACAAGGACAAAGCTGGGGAAGGGATCTCGTGAACCCAGAGTGGATGCTGACTTTTGTGAGAGTAGTTCAATGAGAAACGGGTGTGTGCGGAAGCTGAGCCACAGTTCCCTCATCCCCCAGATGCTCTGCACCAGTCCCAATCCCTGACCTGGGCACTCAGGCGACATCAGCAGGAAGGCGGATGAACGCTTCCTTGTGTCATTCTGGTCAAATGGAATACAGGTGATGGATGAATAGTGAATTTTCAGGAGAGAGCATTAGGGAAGAGTGGTGGTCAAGGGATGTGCCGAGACAATGCAGTATCCGAGGGATGCCCTACAGGCAGAAATAATGAAGGGCTCCTCAGATCTTCTTACGTGTTAAGGCCTGTGATGAAGGCTTAAAGGCTTAGCCCCTCAAGGTGCCATTGGGAGAAGTGGGACTTTAAGAGGCAGGGTCCAATGACAGGCCTTTAGGCCACCAAAGCATGCTACTACATAAGACCATGCTTATCATCTTCTTGTCTCTGTCTTCCCGGCCATGAAGTGGGCAGTGTTGTTCGGTCACACGTTCCCACTGTGACTTGGGTTCTCGCCACAGGCCCAAACACAACGACACGGAGCCATCATGAGATGAAACTCTTGACACTGTGAGGCAAAAAGAAAACTTTTCCCTTTCTGAGTTGATTGTCTCGGGCACTTGCTGTAACAGAAAGCTGTTTGACACTGACTCCCCTTTATAGTAGCCACAGGCAGGCTAACTTTCTAATCGTTTCATATAGATGTCTGGATGTCTTAAACTTCTGAACTGATTCTAGAACATATTTGGAGTAAATTTAAATTATGTAGAATTGTATATTATTTGCCACAATTTTTAAAACAGACCAAAATCATCACTTAATAAAAGGAGTATTATCTAGAAAAAAAGTTACCTTTGTGTTGCATAGAGCTGAAGTTACTTCATATAGCCCTAATTAAATGGAATTTCATAAATATCAATTTCCTTTTAATTTTGGCCTAAGTATGCAATGGCTAACCTGGCTATTACAACTGGATAAGAGATATCAGTGAATGGTAATTATTTATGTAGAAAACATAAGTATGAAAATTTATGGCTATTTCTGGAAAAATGGTGTTTGTTTAGGGTTAATTATAAAATTTCAACATGTTACCAAAGGCACACACAGAAGACTGTCTGTCCACCCGTTTCCTCTTGTCTACTTCCTATATCAGGCACTGGGAGCTTAAAAGATAAATAAACTACCCTAGGCAGCTTTCCAGAACCTAATTCTAAAGTGCAAGCACCTGAAATGTAACCAATCAATGTGGCTGAGAGCAGCCTGTCCTAGGTTTAGGAAGGTTTTCTGCAGCAGGCAAGGACCGAAACAACTATTTTCAGTTCTAAATTACATTTCTTTGGTGTATATTTGGGGGGTTGGTAGTCAGGGGATAACTTGCAAGAGCTATTTCTTTACTTCTAAATTGTGGGTCTCTGGGATCAAGCCCAGGTCATTAGGTTTGGTGGTGTGATGGGTAAAGTTATGTTTTAACTTTAAAACACACACACACACACACACACACACACATACACACACACACACACACACACACAAGCACACACATGTATATGTGCCTCTAACCTGTAAGCCCCACTTGCCCAAAAACAAATAACTTCTTGGAATACTGGAGGCTCTTGTTCACGAAAAATAATAAGCTGCGTGTTTTTGCTTCTGTAAACAAGCTTGATTGCACCAACTGCACAGGGTGTGTGCTTGATCGCATGTAGGCAGGCTGTACATCAGGGTGTATGCTTAACTCTGATTGGATGAAGGCAGGAAGTATGCAGCCTTGTGTGTCTTGCCTTTGTAAATCCCTGAGTAACATAATTGGCTGCCGTACACTGGGAGTCCTCTGTATGGACCTGGCCTTTAGCCATGGTCCTGGCCAATATTTAATAAAGATTGCTTCAAATTTGGCTCAAAAAAAATTGTGATAGTGGTCTTATTCTCGCTTGGTGGGATTGACAGTGGCAAGCATTTATACCCACTAAGCCCTCTTACCAACTCCTGCGCTAACTCTTGAGCCACTGCTAGCTAGACAAAAATACGGAGACGAAGGGTAGGAGTTGCCTTATCAGAGGAATGTTCCCTGCCCACAGATTTCTAGATCTTTAAAGGCCAGCTGCCCTGCCTCCGGGCCCCTGCCTTCCACATGTGACCTGATGTGTTCTCTGGGGTGTCACAGCTTCGGAATGCTATCTAGTCTGAGGAAGCCAGGGCTGCCCTTAGGTTTGCAGATGTGAGGAGCAGGGGTGGAGGAGGAGCTCTCTGAGAGAAGAATTAGAAGGAGCCATGCAGGACGGCAAGCATCTGAGGTGGCCAAGAGCACTGAGCAGAGGTGGCCGAAGCGTGGACGTGGATATGCTCTCCCCCGGGATGACCTACAGAAAGAGAAGAGCCAAAAGGAGCATCAGCCTTCATGTCAATAACAAGTCCCGGCTGGCTGCTGGCTTGCCAGACAGAAGCACTAGCGGAGGAGGCGTGTCTCCTTATTAACTAGTTCTGCATGTTTATTTAGTTTTGTTGTTTGTTTGCGGTAGGCAAAGCTTGTAGCCTTGTCTGGAAAGCACTATTCAAAACTCATGGAGATCCTCCTGATTCTGTCTTGGGAGTGCTGGGAACAAAGACAAGCAGGGACTTAAGATAGTATTTGAATTACCAGCGTTTGGAAAGACATGAAGCTAAGAGAACTCCCAATAAGCCCTTCCTTGGCAGGAGGAGTAAGGAGCGAGCCAGGGCCAGGCTCATCGAGGTTTCAGAGCCCCCACCCCCCACTTCTCTCTCTCTCTCTGAAATGCTATTTTCTTTGCTATTTGATCTGCTTATTTTAACTAGTTTTACACCCTTGAAAGCTTCTTCATTTCACCCAAAATAGGATTTTAGCACTTTGAGTTGCCCCCTATCATGTATCAAGGCCCGCTCTTATCTTTCCTCCCCAAAGCCTGCCCCTTCTTCCTTACTCAGAGTCACAGGGTGCTTAGCTGGCCTGTGTGAGATAAGCCTCAGGAAGCATCGAAAGGGGGGTGGGGGGAGCCCTCGCTGTCCCTGACTGGTAGCCTTTGCTCTTCAGTAATATCCACTCCAGGACCACAGAGGGTCTGTCTTATCCCAGCCCTAGGCTAGATGAGGAGAAAGCAGGCAAAAACAATACCATTGTCTACCCTGGGGCAGCCTGGAACAACAACAACAAAAATACTCCATCTATATGCCACTGTGGACATGATTATCTGATTAGAGTTGACTTATGATCTTACAAAGGGTGACTGATCCAATCTAAGGGTCTGGAAGTGACTTTTGAGTTCAACTCTGAAGACGGAGGAGGAGCCGACTTTGGGAGGGAGTGGATGAGTCATCTCATAGAGGGGAAGAGAGGGCTGAAAGGCCTGAGGAGTGGCCAGGGGAACTGGAGGACAGAAAGGCTGGATTCCGTGCAGGAAGCAGCTGGCCAGGTAGGTGGGTGAGGGTTGCCTAGCACGTTACAGTGGGCATGACTACAGAGAGGTTTCAAGACCTCTGGCAGAAGAGCAGAGAAAGGATGCCCACAGCAAAGAGAACACAGAGAGTGCAGGAAAATCCCTGAGGGGGACAAAAGTAGGGAGGGGCTTTGGCCACGGTGGGGACCACAAATGCAGAGAGAAGTGCATGTTGGGCTGATTGATAGAAGTCCCTTAGAAGGTACAAGGGGGGCGGGACGGAGAGGTGGCTCAGTGATGGAAAGCACTGGCTGCTCTTACAGAGGACCCAGGTTCAATCCCTGGCACCTGTAATGTGGTTCACAAGCATCCTTAACTCCAGTTCCAGGCACACTGATGATCTCTGACAGCATGTTTGCATCAGGTGTGCTTATGGTGCACAGGCATACACACAAGTAACAGACACACACACACACACATTCCGAAATAAATTCTAAATTTAAAAAAATAGAAGGTACAAAAAGAATTTACACATAGACACATGTTATTCAGTGTTATTTGGTCAACCATGGACCACATATATGTAGATCTGTAAGATTATTACACCACCCCAGTTGTATAAAAATGCAGCACATGGGCTAGAGAGATGGCTCAGTGGTTAAGAACACTGGCTGCTCTTTCAGAGGAATCAATTTTGGTTCCCAGAAACCATATTGGGTGGACACAGCATCTGAAACGTCAGCTCTAGAGGATATGATGCCCTCTTCCTATCTCCATGGGACATACACACACACACACATACACACACACACACACACACACACACACACACATACACATACACACTGAAAAATCTTAAAAGTGTACCACATTGAATTACATATAATGTGCAACACTTGATAATCATTACCATGTTACGTGCTTGCTGTGATGTGCTTTTATCATTTTAGAATATATTCTACTAGAAAAAGTTTGGGTAGAGCAGTATGGGGTGTTAGGTTGGCAGCAGCTGCACACAGTTTGTCTTCATGTATCTCTTGGTTGCTTTAATGAGCCATACTGTGTGACCTCTTCCATCTAGCTTTGTGTGATGACACATTAGGATTATTCGTACAAATGAACAAATAGCCCAATGGTGCAGTTCTCAGTACATATTCCCAGTGTTAAGTGACAAGTGACCCTAACTAAAGACCCAAAGCACATTTTATTCTGAGACAGCATGCTAACATCAAGGGTCATTTGAGATGCTTATGTTTGAAGAACAACCCTAGACACTGGACTGAGCTATCGCTGGGTACTTCCTGAATGCTCTCCTTGAGCTAAGGATGCTGTGACAGCTCTGAAGGCCTGTTTGCGCTCACCCGAAGGAAATGCAAAGTAAAGCCACTGTGATTTGTCCCTGCACAGCTCCCTGACGACTAGCATTGTGAGGGTAGACGGGATCTCTTGCAGGTCATGACGGCATTACAGCTGCCTTGCCTTACTGCTGGGACACTAGCCTGGAAACAGCCTGGATGTCAGTTATCTTCCTCATGCAGCATACACACCAGTATGAAGGTTCTCCTGTCTGGAAACCCTGTACTGTATGCCTAGAGAAGCGGTGAGCAGGTTGAGGAGGGTATTAAGTGAGGCACCATGTGGTAATGTGGGTGTTAGAGGCTGACTTCGAGCAACTAACAGGGGGGAGGCGGTGCCTAAATGGAATAGTGTACAGCAGTCTAAGGGAACAAAGCAGGCATATATACCACAGCATGGACAGATCCCAAAAACCTTGATTTGTACACAAAGCTCTATAATTTCGATAAAAATGGATACAAATACACTATGCCGCTCATATTGGGAAATTGCTGCCAGTGGAAGGGTGCTGATTAGTGGGTGTGGGGCAAGCAAAAAATGGTCTTTCTGTTTGCCTCTGTGGTCTGTGTGTGTGTGTGTGTGTGTGTGTGTGTGTGTGTGTGTGTCTGTCTGTCTGTCTGTCTGTCTGTCTCTCTGTCTCTCTTTCTCTGTGTCTCTCTCTCTGTCTTTCTCTGTGTCTCTGTCTGTCTGTCTTTGTGTCTCTGTCTGTCACTCTCTCTGTGTCTCTGTGTCTCTGTCTCTGTCTCTGTCTCTGTCTCTGTCTCTGTCTCTGTCTCTCTCTCTCTCTCTCTCTCTCTCTCTCTCTCTTTCCTCTCTCTCTCTCTCTCTCTCTCTCTCTCTCTCTCTCTCTCTCTCCCTTCCCCTTTCCCCTCCTTCTCTCCTTTTCTCCTCCTCGCCTCCACTAAGGAAAGCTAAGTATGGAGCTTGAACCAGGAACTTGCTTCTTCAGCACCCCAACATACCCCTACACCCCTCCCCTTGTACCTTTCCAAAAACAAACAGGCCTTTAAAAAGGCATAGAAGCTCTCAAAAGCATTAATCTAACCCAAATTAGCTTGGTGCAGATGCCCCACCCCACAGCTTAGGTTAATAATGTTTTCTCACTGTTAAAGTGATTAGATCCAGGTTTGAATCTAGCCAACCTCCCAGGTCCTGGGATAACTACTCACGGTCAGCTGACTCCCTCTTGCCCACCATGCAGTCCCCCTCTGACTCTTGGACAATAGGCTGCTACATCTGTGTTGTGAAAACTGAGACCATAAAGGAGCCGAATCCAACACTACAGCAGGGAGCCATCTCCAGCTTTCCCACCACAGGGAGCAGGCTGCAGGGAAGATCAGAGCATCTAGTGCCCAGCCGACATCCCATACCACCCAAACTGACCATCTGCAAAACAGATGAGGAGGCCACACCACTGTCTTAAACACAGCCAGAGGCAAAGAGCGTTATTCTCATGCTTTCCAAAATAAAATTCTTTGCCAAGAAAAGTCAAACAAAGCAAGTGGCATGTGACCATAGCATAAAGGAATTAGCAGCTCCTTACTGCAGACTTCTTTTTTTAATTCTGTGTGAAAGTAGAGTATATGCGCTCTAGCCTAGCACATAGCGCCTTACAGCATGGACCATTAGCTGCGGATAGTTTATATTTGAATCTGGGCTTTGTGTATTTGGTCTGTAGATTCCTTAGTTCCCACTTCCCAGTGGCCATGGGAGGAGTGTTGTCTGTCTCTCCTGGCTGTTCTGTCCTTCTTCTGGCTTCTGTGGATGGCTCGGCAATTTGACACTGTTGGGCTTGACTTACAGTCTTTTGGGAGGGTAGGAGGCTACGTGCAAAGTCCTGTTTTAGAAAGCATACAATGGGTACCACCAAAGGATCAGATTCGTCATCCACCAATCTTTCTTTTTCTGGTAAGAGAAATGTTCCTTGGATCCTTATCAAATCAATACCATGTCTTTATATAGTGCTTATATATAAAAGCACCCTGCGAGCCACTGGGGAGGGATGAGTTTATTTCTGTATGTATCTATTACAGTCAGTCAAGGCCATGCACCTGTCTATCTATCTATCTATCTATCTATCTATCTATCTATCTATCTATCTATCTCTTTGTCTGTCTATCTGTCTGTCTATCTGTCATCCTGCCACCATCCATCCATGTACACCTACCACTCTCACTCTACAGATCACCAGAACTTACGTCACCAAGCTTTGAGGTAGATATTCAGTATTGCCAGTTCATAAATGAAGAAACAGGGAACAAGGAATTGCCCAGTTAAAAGATATCAGGTGATGCAAAGAGCTCAAGACATGAAACACCAACAAATCAAATAATCTAATTTAAAAATGGGGTACAGAGCTGAACAGAGAATTCTCAACAGAGGAACATTGCATGGCTGTGAAACATCTAAAGAAATGTTCAACGTCCTTAGTCATTAGGGAAATGCAAATCAAAATGACTCTGAGATTCCATCTTGTACCCATCAGAATGGTTAAGATAAAAACTCATGTGATAGCACATGCTGGTGAGGATGTGGAGAAAGGGGAACACTCCTCCATTGCTCGTGGGAGTGCAAACTTGTACAATAACTTTGGAAATCAATCTGGCATTTTCTCAGAAAATTGGGAATAGGGCTATCCCAAGACTCAGCTATACCACTCCTGGGCATATACCCAAAAGATGCTCCACCATATTGCAAGGACATTTCCTCAACTATGTTCATAGCTGCCTTATGTAATAGCCAGAATCTGGAAACAACCTAGATGTCCCTGAACTGAAGAATGGACAAAGAAACTGTGGTACATTTACACAATGGAACACTACGCAGCTATTAAAAACAAGGAAATCATGAAATTTGCAGGCAAATGGATGGAACTAGAAAAGATCATCCTGAGTAAGGTAATTCAGACCCACAGAGACATTCATGGTATATACTCACTTATAAGTGTGTATTAGCCATATAATACAGAATAACCATATCACAATCCATAGACCTAAAGAAGCTAAATAACAAGGAGGAGCCTAGGGAGGATGCTTAATTCTCATTCAGAAGGGCAAACAGAATAGACACAGGATGCTTGAAGAGAGGAAACAGGACAGGAGCCTACCACAGAGGTCCTCTGAAAGACTCCACCCAGCAGATGCTGAGACTCACACCAAACCTGGGGGTAGGATGGGGGTAGAAGGACTTGGAGGGGACATGAGCTTCACAAGAAGAACAACAGAGCCAACAAATCTGGGACCAGGGGGACCTACAGAGACTGATGCAGCAATCCAGGACAGTGCATGGAGAGGACCAAGCCCTCCTGCTCAGATGTGGTCGATCAGAAGCACAGTGTCCAGGTGAGCCCCATAACATGGGAAGTAGGGGCGGCCTCTGACCTGGGCCTGTTGCCCACTCATTGATCACTTCTCCCTGGTTGGGGTGCCTTACCAGGCCGCAGAGGCAGAAGATGTAGGCAGTCCTGATAGGGGAGGAGGGCCCCCCACCCTCTGAGGACTAGGGGAAGAAGGGAGGGGAAAGAGGGAGGAAAGATGGGACCGGGAGGATATAAGGGAGGGGGGCTACAATCGGGATGTATTGCGAATAGATTAAAAATAAAATAAACTTAAGAAAAAAAAAAGAGCTGTCAGTTGTAGCACGTGGCCTATCGACAGATCCCATCCATCTTCCCCAGAGGTTGCAAAAGACAGCAATGTGGCTGCTGGAGTGTATGCGGAAGAGAGAGAGCGAGAATGAATCCTTGGCTTAAGGTGGACCTTGGGCTGTGCCTGCGACCCAGATCCTTGCAAATGAGAACTTCTCTCTGGCAGGGAGTGGCCTGGAAGGGCCCCTGTGCTAGTTTGCCGGAGTCTCATAGCAGAGGACCACAAACTGGGTGGCTAAGAACAACAGGTGCTTTTCTTCTCACAGTCCTGAAGGCTAGAAATCCAGGTCGAGGTGTCAGGAGGACCAGCCGCGTTTGAGGCTACAGGTGGAACCCATCTTTGCCTCTTCCTGGCTCTAGGCGGTGGATCCCAATCCCTGGCATCCCTGACTTGCAACTGTATCACTCCAGCCTCTGCCACTGGATGCTGTTCTTTCTCTCTGCCTGTCTGTACCTTCTCATGGCCCTATAGCTCTTTTTATAAGGACAGCACTCACTGGATGTAAGGCCCAAGCTAATACAGTATGACCTCATCGTGCCTTGATTACATCTTTCAAGACTCTCATTACAGTAAGGGAGCACTCGCCAGCTGGGTTAGGACCTCAACAGATCCCTTTGGGAGGATATGATGCAGTCCCTAACAGCATGGATGTAAAGATGCTCTGAGATTGTAGAACCCTAAGGATAGACCCTTTTGGGCAAATTGCTAATGGAAGCATGGCTCAGGGTAGGACTGAAAAGTGCAGGAAAGATTAGGACCAAGACAAACAAGGGAAAGAAAAATTGCTCCTGACAGGACAAAGTGCAGCCCAGCTTGCGAGCACATTAACATGGGGTAGAGTTGAGGCTGAGGTCACAGTACTGGACAGGGGCAAAGTAAAGGGAGGGGTCCCTTATGGCTTTATTCTCATGTTGTGGGTGTTCACCAGAATGCCCCAGGGGACTTGCAAAAACCCTGTGTGCTGTGCCCACCCACCGAGGACTAATCCAGTTGGTCTGGGGTGTGGTCTGAGAACTTGCCTTTTAACAAATCCCAGCTGATAGCAATGCTGCTGGCCCTGGGACCACACTTGGAGGAGAATTCTAGCTGCTGGGTTCTGAGGGATAAGTAATTCTAGCAACCACCACTCACATGGGTGTTAAAGTGAAGCCATCACCAGGATCAGTGAAATAGATGGGTCCGTTCAAAGCGTGGCCGATGTAAACATCCAAAGTCTGGAGAATGAAGCTACAGTGCTTCAGGAATCAAGGCAGCAATTCTACCCTCTGCATCAGCACAACTGACAGGCTATCAATCTAGTATTGGGGTAGGTATTTTCCAAGAAGAGACATTTGGAAGAGGCAGTCTGGAATCCTGGAATAAAGTAATTTTTAAAGAAAATTCACTCATTGCTTTCTTTTACGCGGATAAGTACTTTGCTATGTAGTATTTCTCTCTTAAGGGAAGGTGTCATATTTACTTTCTATTGCTGTGACAAAACACCATGACTACGGCCATTTATAAAAGAAAGCTTAAATTTTGGGCTTTTGGTTCCAGGGGCTTAGGGTCCATGGCCATCATGGTGGTAGCCTGGCAGGCAGGCAAGTGGGTGGGCGGGCAAGTAGGTGGGCAAACAGGCAGGCAGGCATGGTGCTGAAGCAGCAGCTTTCTCTTCATCCATAATCATGAGGCAGAGAAAGCTCACTGGGAATGGTATGGAACTTCTTCAGATGAGATACCGTGTACCCCCGCCCCCCAGAACTCCACTCAGTAGGTTTCTCCCACACATCTCCACCCTAAGTTACAGAATCCCATTCCATACTAATTAGTGATTAATACTTTAACTCTGGACACCCTCTGAGGCTGGGACTTGCATTTTTGTTGCAATTCAGCCAGTCTCATAAGGACACTGCAACTGTTTATGCCCATCTGGGACCAGGCAAACTGCATCACTGAGTTTGTTATTTTCCTTTGTTACTGTATTCTGAGATGCTAGAAATTGGTTAATTTTATCACAGAGCCTGTTCCTTTCTTTCCTTAATTAAGCCAGAGATGCTAGAAGCAACCAGCCAGCCATCATTATTTTCTTTGTTGTTGTTTTTTTTTTTCCCACAAATTTTTAGTTAGTGAATTCCTTGCTTCTCACAGGAAGTGAATCAGGATCACCAAGAGCATTGATCTCAATCTGTTTGTTAAATGGTTCACACTGTGGCTTCGCAGTGCTTTCCAGGCACGGCTTCAGTAAGTGTGGGTGCCAGCAATGTGGAAAGCCTGTACCAGGTCCTTGAGAATGGGACTGAGGCCAGGCATGGTGGTGCACATTTTGAATCCTAGCAGATGTAGGTGATCTCTGTGAACTTGAAGCCAGCCTGGTCTACATAGTGAGTTCTAGGGCAGCCAGGGCTATGTGAGGAGATCCGGTCTCCAAAAGAGGTTTGGGGTTATTAGAATGGCCTAGATGCTAGTCCACTTAGACCAACAGTGGCTACCTTATGACGGAAAGGCCAAAAATCCAGTAGATATTTATTCCACAGGGCTGGATCCATACACAGCGTACATGTATGGAATTTTGAAAGAATAAAATTCACTATTAGAAATAGTCACTGAACTTCTTCCAAAATGTTAAATAAATTCTAAATAAAGTCTACATACGTTAGGAAGAAAAGAAGCCACCAAATGTATATGCTTCCTTCTCCTCCCGTCTTCTTATTCCGTCTGCACCTCCATCCGGCTCATTAGACCCACTCTCAGGGCGTGTCTTCCCTTCCCCATCCCATTCATCACAAGCCGCTCCTCTCAGCCAGTCTTCGGTCTATGTTAGCGTCCAAAGAACCAGTTCTGACACTGGAAGAAGTTCAGTGACTATCTTTAATAGCAAACTGTGTTCTTTCATAGCTACACACACCCTCGCTGTGTTCTGGGAGAAGGCTCTGGTCTATCCTGAGCCGGCATTCTCACGGTAGCCGTTCTCCGTGGACTCTGGATTGTCCAGCCTTTGTGTAAGCACATGTACAATTACTCCCTGGGCCTTCAGCCTCAGATTAGGGGGCACATCCTTGGCTTGTTTTGGTCTTAGAACCACAAGTTCTGGAACTGAGCAGCCACAGGTTCCACAGGCTTTCCCGTCTGCGGGTGGCTGCCGTGGAACTGTCCTGCCTCTAGCGGTGTTAGCCAATTCAGTGAGTCCCAGCTTAGGTTACATGTAGATTTTCTCGGTTCTGCTCCACTAAAGAACCCCGGCCAGGGCCGGGCGTGGTGGCGCACGCCTTTAATCCCAGCACTTGGGAGGCAGAGGCTGGTGGATCGCTGTGAGTTCGAGGCCAGCCTAGCCTACAAAGTGAGTCCAGGACAGCCAAGGCTACACAGAGAGACCCTGTCTCGAAAAACCAAAAAAAAAAAAAAAAAAAAGAAAGAAAGAAAGAAAAAAAAGAACCAAAGAACCCCAGCCAACACAATAAGAACTAACAACAATAAAATAGAACTATTAGCAGATAAAATTGCTTCGACACAAGCACTGTGGTGCTGGGACAGTTGGCCTGCTAACCAGGAAGCGACTAAGGGACTAGCAGGTGGTAGACTTACAGTGCAGGCACACAACACGATTGGGTGATTCACGGTGGGACTGGGTGGGCTAGCATGAGAGTTCGGACTATCAGGATGGACTGTAGTTTAAAACTTAGCAATTATTTACTTCTGCAAACTCCACTTCTGCTGTTGACCACCAGAAAGAAACCACAGAAAGCAAAAATCTTTGTGGCCATGTCGGCTGCTATATATGGCACTTGTATACGCACCAAGAAGTAAAAAAGCACATGTTCTAAGTGCAGCTCTACTGATTCAGGCCTTATTTTCAGTAAATGCTGTTGATATCAACCACAATGTGATTTTCATACTAATGGACCAAAGCTGTTTCTCTCTGATCCTGGGGCGGACTCTTCTCAGGCTCTGACGAATGTTGCCAGGTTTCGTCGGCTTTGTCTTGTTTCTGAAATATTGTATAAGCCATTGAGATGTGAGGCGTGAGTATTAGAAAGAAGCCAAGGAACTAAAAGAGAAATGACAGGCATGTCTCCGTGCTAAGGGCACAGTTTACAAACTCATTTGTAACACAAAGAATGTGAGTGATGAGGCAGCCAAGGCTCATGTGTGAAAGGAAGCCCCTGTGCTCCAGCAAAATCCTCCTTCCTGCCATTGCTTGCTGAACTCTGGACCCTCTTTTTCTTTAGGTCCACACCTAAGGACCTAAATGTTTTCAAGCTGGGGACATGGGCAAGCGACAAGCAAGCTATGCTGTAAGGAGTGATAAGAGGCTCTCGTCTCTGCTCTCGCCACACTAGGACCCAGTGGTCTAACATTCTATCTTTAAATGTCCCCTCCAGCTTCATAGTTGGTGAGAAAACATAAATGCCATGCTATTCCAAGAAAAGCAAACCTCTCCACTTTATAAGGTTACTCTTATGCGTCAGGCTCCGTTGGAGAAAAATAATTCATTCGTGAATAAAAATTGTTGTGCCCTTCTTAGGTTCTGGACAGAGTGCAGATTATATTAGACCCTGGAATTATATTATTGCATTTCCTCCTTTTGGGCAAGGGCAGATAAAACAAACCCAGTTTATATCACAGAAGTCAGTCGCTTTTAGGACAGGCCACCGCTGGTGGAGGACGAGGCCATCTTTGCCGGAGGACACTGCATTAGCAGCCTGACCCGGATACATGTTCTTGACCTGGGGTAGGAAGCGTGAAGGGAAATCACCAGATTCTGTCTTCAGCTTGGTTCATTTCTGGACCAAGCTGGACCAAGCTAGATGCAAGAGGAGCACAGTTTCCAAAGCCTCCTCTCCCCAGTGAGGAGAGAGCCAGGAGGGTCTTGGTCTGGCCGTCTCCAAATTTCCCAGTGATCTCAGCGCCCTTCCTGCTATTGTCATTTCATTTTTCTGAACACTGTCTCCAGAAAGGCCTTGTGCTAGTGTGGTGTGGTGCAGAAGCTGAGGTGATGTGACACCCCCTGACCTGCAGAAACTTACAGTGTAATCCAAGAGGCAGATCTGACCATAAACAAAGAAAGCTGTCTATCGAAGAGCCATGTCAAAGCAGACACTGGTCATCCCCAGGAAGCAGGGCAGGAGGCAAGTGGCTCCACAGTGAAAGACAGCCATGGTTTCAAGACTTGAGCAAAAGGAGCAAAGGTAGACATGTGCCAAGAACCATCAATGCCTGGCAACATGGGAAGTATTTTCAAGGGCCTCCGGACTGGTGTGGTTGGGCAAACAGTGACCCTACAGGCTTTACCATTATGGACTGATGAAGTTATCCTAGGTTATTCTGGAGATGAGAGATTTGACGCTGCTGGTGTTGAGGATAAAAGACAGAACCATGAGCCAAGGGATGCAGCTGGTACCAAGAAGAAGCAAGGCCATGGGGCTTCCTCTGAGCCCCCAGGGCAGTGAGGCACTGGGACACTTTGCTTTCAGCCTAGTGTGACCCCACTTTGGATCTCTGATCTCCAGAACCACAAGTGAATGTATTTCATGTTTTGAACCCTCCAGCATCACAGTAATTAGAATTGGCTGGGCTCCCTAACGTGACATTTGCTCTGGACATGTGCCCTTGCCTATAGATTCACACACGCCTTATCTGCAAGTACACACAAGCTCTTTTGTAGCTTGATTTTAGGGCCAGATGATACCCTGAGGGACCGTAACAAATAACCCCAAGAGGACTCTGTCATGGCTACTAGCCTTCACCAGTGTGGGGTCAGCTCTCTAGAGCCCACTGGATGAGCTGCCACTGCCCTGGCTGCCTGTGTGTGCATCTAAGCATGTATGACTCGCTACTTAGCAGTCACTGAAACTGTATCAGTTGATATTAAAAATTAGCCCTTTGAGGATTGAGTATTTGCATTCAATTTCCTGTAGAACCTTCCACAAAGGAAGACTCTAGGGCAGACTCCTGTGTGGAGCAATCACCCACCCTCAACCCCCGCCACACATACACCAGTAGCCTTTATTTGGAGCACTAACACCCTGTGATTACAAACCTCCTGGTCTTACATGTGAAAATCCAAGTGTGAAATGTTGTGGCTAGGGAGACAATATGAAAAAAACCAATTTGTTACAGAGGCATTTCTATACAGTTAGGTTGGGTGACTTGGGGCAAGGGTCAAAGAAAGCCAGTCAAAAGTCGACAACTTCCGGCATTCCCTCACCCAGTGCAGACTCTGCCGTCAGGGAGCTGGGGTGATGCTGCAAAGACTCTAGTCTGCCTGAGCATTTGCAGACCGGGGCAGGAGGGTGCTATCTCTTTGTTCTGTGCTATAAGGTCTCCCCTTAGGCAGTGTGCAGGCCCAGAGACAGCATGGTCCTCACATGGAGTGCCTCTGACTCAGTGGTTGTCTCATGAAGGCCCTAAAAGCACTTAGACTCTTTCTTTCAGTGAAAGAAATTATGACTACACTTTACTCTTTTATTGTCTTCCCTCTTGCTTATGCATGGCAGCCCCTTTAATTCCCCGGTTTTTGTTTCCACGTGACCTGCTCTACATAATGCATTGCTTTCCCATTCTTAATGAACGGCTCTGAATTATTGACATTAATGGAGGGAAGGCTTCAAGAAGAGTTGTAATTAGGTGTCTAATGTTGGACTAAAGTGCTCCGTAGATTGAAAAGGGATGAGGTTCTTTCCTAGTGGAGTGCATGCACTTGGGTCTATAGGGCCCAAGGGACAAACGCTGCTCCTGCTTCAGACCCCACGGTAGGCTGAATCCTGAAAGAACAACCACTACTTTTCCTTCTGGCCTGACAAGGGTGGCCCACTGCTTACCAAAACCCACCTGACTTGCCTTCAGGCTGTAAAGAATGGGTATAAAAAAATGTGCCATGCCCACCGACCTTTTAGACCATGACTAAAAGCAACTTGGGGCTTGGGGGTGGGACTGCAATGGGTTTCTTCGGTTTACACTTCCCCGGCATAGTCCATCACTGAAGGCATCCAAGACAGGAACTCAAGCAAGGCAGGAACCTGGAGGCAGGAACTAAACAGTAGTCACATCTGCTTTCCTGGCTCCCCATGGCTTGCTCAGTCCTCCTTTCAAAACAGCAGCTCAGGATGATCTGCCCAGGGAACACAGCTTACAGTGGCCTGGACCCTCCCACATCAATCATTAATGGGGAAAAAAAATACCCCTGGACTTGATCAATCTGACGCAGATGTTTTCTCAACTGAGGTTCCCTCTTATCAGATGGGCCCAGCTTTTGTCAAGATGGCAGAAAACTAACCGGCACACTCACAAAATCCAAGTTAAATGCTCTAGGAAGAACTGGTGAGGTTGTCTCTTCAACCTTGCTGTTGTGAGTGAGCCAAGACTGTGGAAGACACGGGGGAAAGTAAGACTGGAGTGCTATTCATCAGACCTTCTCAAGGGCACACCCCACTAGCAGGAACCCAAACAGAAACAGAAATGATGTGTTATGGGGTATGCTTTGTTGCTAGAAAAACCCCATGGAGCTTCAACTAGACACCCTACATCAAAACAAAAGGGATATATTTGTGTTACTAGTTTTTATTGGAATAAAACACGGGCAATCCCCTTCTCCCAATACGCATTGTCAAGCTGTTTGTTTGTCTCTGGTCCTGGATGGGAAATGGGGCATTTATCAGTTCCCAAACAACAGCCGATTCCTAGATTTCCTAGGAAATAAATGCCCAGAAAACTGCTCAGATCTCAAAATGTCAGTGAAAGCAGCATATCCAGGAATGCAGAAACCCCGTGGGCCTGATCCAGGGCACTCAGCGGTCTAAGTATCTCCGCCACCACCTGGAATCTGCTCCGTGCTAACTGTCCTGAGGCTGTCCCATGCAGTAGCAGAAATGTAGAAAGTTTTAGTCCTGGAATGGTGGCAAGGAGCAAGGTGACACTAGGCAGCAGCAGCAGAAAACACACGCCTCTGTAAAGTCTCTTCTGTCAGGACACCAGAGACCACTTCCTTAACCCACAGTGATTACTTCATTTGACCACCAGAGGGCGACAGTGTTTCTAGAATGAGCCTCTTGAAGCACTAAGAAGAGAATCAAGGAAATCTCAGAGCTGGAAGAGGTCTTTAAAAATCATTTGGGTGCCTGGCTTTTGTGCTTTTGGTTGGTTTATTGATTTTGTTTTTGAAGATGAGAATTGCATCTCTCATCATGACCTAGTTTATGCACAAATATTTGGGCCATGCCACAAAATACCACTCTCGCTTTTGTTATGTACTCTCATGGTCCACATCATTTGATTACATAGGACTTGGGATGTAGCTCAGTGGTAGAGCATGTACCTCTAGGGTAGAACATGTACCACGTACCAAGGAGCTGTGAATTCAACCCCTAGAACCAAAACTTTAAGCAACTGAGCCCACGTGAATTGACTTCATACCTTGTTTATGGGCCCTTACTTTGAAAAACTCACTTAGTCCCAGTGTACTTATCCCTAAGCGAGGAGGGAGTGCTCCCTACGAGCTATCTTATCCCTTCCCTCACCCAGGCATTCACTTGCTGGCTTCCCCCCCGCCTCCCCCCCCCCCCCCCCACTCTCTCCATCAGTCTTGGGTGAAGGACAGAGGCAACGTGACAACCTAGGACATTATTCTACCAAAGTGCCCATGGAATGAAGACTACACCCATGGGTGGCTGTCTACCAACAGTTCCTTTCTGCAATCCATACTGCGGCTGCTCTTGTCACGGAAGCAGACGCTCTGCCTTTCCAGACCCAGTCTTCCGGACTCCGTCCTCACCAGACTGACTTTGTGCTCTCTCTTAGGGACCAGAACACTTCAAAACCAAGCAGATGCCAAAAGATGCTTTTCCTAAGGGTGCTATGCCACATCTGGGCCAGGAAATCTAGCTTGATGGTTAACACACGAAGCTTAAGGAGCAGCTCCTGGGGAAAGGACTAACTCATATTTTGTTTGCTACTTGGGTGGCTGTATCGTACGATTCAAGTTTTATAACTACACAGAGTTGGCAGAATAGATTTGTTTCTATGCTAAGTGGGGTGAGAGCTAGAGAAGGCTACGGATGGGTGTCCAGGAGGTCACACAGGAGCCAGTTTAAAGTATAAACAGGACCTGCTGCAGCTCCCAGGAAGCCAGCTCAATGCATTTCCCCCATGAGGAATCAGCCCCCATTCCTAGCCATGCTTTCGCATTTCTGCCACCCTCATGGACCCTTGCCAGATGTTTACCTCCCCAATACCAGCCTACTTGATCATCTTTAAGGGTGGATCTTTCTTTAGTAACCTTTGAAGGAAAACAGTGTCAACCTGGATTCATGGGCGAAATTGATTTTTGGCACACTGACCTCTTTTCCTTGCCTCCTGAAATTGCTGGATCAGGGAGGTCGAGGGGAAACAATAGGACATTGTTCCTCAGGGCTGGTGCCTCGGATCCCGTGCTTCCTTACTCCCTCACACAGTCTCACACACAGCCCTTGGGATGATGAGGTAGGCTCTCCTTGAAGTTCCATGACATTGTACTACTGCCGATGATAAACAGCAACGAGCACTTGGTGAAAGGAAAGGGAGTGAGTTCTCCCTCGGGCTCTGAGAGCTAGCTTCTTTTGTAAAGATGCCAGGGACTCCTTTTCCAAGAGGTAGCTACAGGCACAGAAGTGTAAGGTATTTTTGTGATTTATTGCATGTGCGCATGCACGCCACGGCGGGCGTGTGCAGGGCAGAGGACAACTTGGAGGAGTCGGTTCTCTTTTTCCACCTGCAGGTCTGAGGGTCGAACTCACATGATCAGGCTTGCCAGCGGGCACATTTACCCAGTGGCCACCTCACTAGTCTTATTTTATGATTTTTAAAAGTCATAAATGAATGAAGGAAAATAATCCCGGGTATTTGAAAATTGGTGTACTTTGTCAGTCTGATTTGTGTGCTTGTTTGTTTGCTGTATTTAATAAAGAATTCTCCCACAGGTAACCAGAGAGGTTGCTTTCACGGCTACTCTTTCCTCTCTGAGAGGAAGACAAGTTCCTCTTAAATTGTGACCTCATTTCTCTGGTGAGCTAGTACACTAAAGAGCTGGAGCTTGGGGTGGTAGTGTCCCCGAGACAGTAAAAATTATTGTGTTGTTGTTTGTTTGTCTTTTAAACAGCCATAATAGTTTGCCTTCTTCTAGAACTAAGGAACAAAGCTGAGAGTCCAAAAGGTAGTCCCTAGATAGAAGATGGTAGTTACCACCTCCCCCACCATCCTCGACCTTAAATCTTGTGCTCAGCTCTAAGTAAGGTGTAAGGTTGTAGGTCTCTGGATTTGAGGAACATTCGGACAGCCACATTGCCTTTGGGGCTCCACAGCTGTGTAACTTTTTAAGTCTGTTTGATGAAAGGAGCAATTTGGCCTCACTTGTATAACTCCACATGTACACCTGCTGCCTGAGAATCAGCAAAACATGAAGCAGAAGATTGCTGCCCTCCCACTCCCTGCTTAGATCAGGACGCCGGAACTAGATGGTCCCTGGGCTGACTTCTGAGTGATCTTTACTACTTTGTCCCGAAACCTTACACAGTGGCCCGCAAATAAAACAGAACACCAGAAGCTTGCCTGTGACGCTGAGAGCTGGTTTATGTTTTGGACACACCTCCCCTACTTTGGTAGGAGCCTTAGATTCAAAGTCATGAGTCGGTTGGGTACACAGTGCACATCCCAACAGCTGCCCACGCTGGGTACCTCTATCACGGGCTGTTGTTCATGGGATCCTTTTCTAACGTTTCCCAAACACCCTTATCCCAGCCTTAATATGTTAGGTATTTCTGGCCTCAGAAACGCCAGAAAGGCACAGGCAGCGTTGGAGGACTCCGCCCATACCCCTACCCTGCACCGCGCACAATCTTGGGCTGTGAGTGTGGCTGTCCCCGCGCATGTCCCGCCGCGTCGCGCCAGTTCCACTCACCCACGCGCGGCCCTCCTGCACGCCGGCCAGCACCTGCAGCCCGCTGGGCGAGCCGGCGCGGAAGTTGAAGAAATGCAGTGCCGTGCTCCCCGCCAGCTGCAGGATCCCGCGTGGCAGTCCCACGGCTGGAGACTGCGCGGGGACTACGGTGATCTCCTGGTCCCTAGGCGTCGCGGCAGCTGCGGGCAGTGCGAGGCTCAGCAGCAGCCAGAGGCTCAGCAGCAGCACGGGCGACGGAGGTCGATAGGGATGCATGGATGCGGGCGACTGGGGCTAACAGAACTGACTGCGTGGATGAGGGAAGCTGACGTGGAGCTCCCAAAACGAGGTTCGTGGTGCTTTCGGAAATAGGTTGCGGTGGCCACTCCCCTTCGCCCCCGGGTCGCCGGCCCGTGTCCAAGCAGAAGGAACAGAGACGCCTCCAGGAAAGCAAGTCAAAGAGAGTGACCCCCTACGACGAGGTGAGAGAGGCCAGGGGCCAGGGGCCCCGCCCTCAGCAGTGGGAACCTGGTTTATTGCCTGAGGCTGCTACGATTTCACAACTCTCGGGTTTTAGAGAGAACCCACTCCAAAGGTTAGCTGCAGGTAAAAGAAGAGCCAGGATGGGTGGCCTAGGGCCTTAGTAGGGAATTTCAGACGAGATGGCTGGGAACCCGGAAAGCGTGCTGCGGGCAGGTAGTGAGCACCTGGGGGCCAGCCTGGAGACCAGACAGGGAGGACGGGCGGTGGGCTGCAGGACAGAGGTTCTGAGAATCAAGTAGATTAATTAATACTGGAAAGAGGCCTTGGGTTGGAGCCAGATTCTAGTGGAGTGAGGTGTGAACGCAACATGGCAATGAACTGCTGTTTTCTAGACCACAGGTAAGAGAGAAAGCCCATGGGGACCTGCGAGATGGCTCAGCGAATAAAGGGAATAAAAGGCCCTTGCCATGACTCAGCCTGGTGACTGGAGTTTCTTCCCAAGGCCAACGAGGCAGAAGGGAAGAATACACTCAAGCAAGTTGTCATCTGACCACCACCCACCTAGTAAGAGAACAGATTAAATAATAAATGAAACGAGACAGACAGACAGACAGACAGAAAACGAGAAAGCCCAGAACAGCCAGAGATACTCAAGACAAACCCACCTCATCGTCAGTGGCCGCCATACTGAAAGGCCAAACAATATTTGAGACCTAGCTTGTTAAATCCTGCCTGGCATGCTGGAGGAAGCCCTCCGGAGAAAGGGAGCAGTTGGTTGGGTAGCTTCCCTGCCATTCCAACCTGCACCCTTAGATGGCAGCACTCCAATATGGGAATTCTGGAGGAAGCCACCCTAGGACCATCAAAACCACAGTCCCGTGGACAAAGAGCAACTGTCCAAACAGTATCCTCCCTGTTGCCCATCTGTGGACTGTTTCACCTTCTGCAGATTCCTGAGACACCTGGGACACGGAAGATTAGGATGAGCAACCAGATAAGCACCTGGAAGGCACACACCTAGGTGAGTGGGGCTCAGTCACAGAGGCCAAGAGACCGTGTCCTGTGCTGTTTGCAATAACACACTCCGTGGAGAACTGAGGAGCAGACAGCCCATATGCCAGAGACTTAGGCCTGTTCAGGGCTGTCAGTAGAGTCTAAGGGGACATCAGAATCATGGGAGTTGATTGAATATTTCAAAAAGGCCCAGACCCTCTTAGTTTCCACTTTATTTTCCTCTCTCTCTCTCTCCTTGTCCCTAGATGAACCGTGGTCAGTGCCCATGGGGTCACTTGGGAAGCAAAGTGACATCAGCTGTCAGAAAACATGAATCTGCTAGTGTACACTAGTGAGGTATGTCCAGAATGCCAACGAGCAGAGATAGGATTGAATATTTGTTCGGTTTGTTTTGTTTTTCGAAACAGGGTCTCTCTGTGTAGCCTTGGCTGTCCTGAACTCCCTTTGTAGACCAGGCTGGCTCGAACTCACAGCGATCCACCTGCCTCTGCCTCCTGCCTGCTGGCACCCTTAGGTTGCACTTTGTTAGAAAGCCAGGCAATCTGAGAAGGCAGAAGATTAACAGCCTGAGGACAAGCTGCCTTCTATCTCGAGCCCGGAGGAAGGAAACCAGGCAAACCAGAGCTGCTGTGCCTTTCTGCTCATGGGGTCAGACACATCCCTGAGACTACAGATGTCTGTGCCACTCTCGTCACCTTCCACATTCATTGACCATCTAGGCTCAGGGACTTTCCTGGAATCTGAACTCTACTTGATGTCTTCCTGCGTTCATCCACGGCTGCAGGGTTAACTCGGAACAAGTGAGCTGTGCACAGTGTGTATGCACTTAGGCTGTTAACACACACATGCAGGTTCTTTTCAACCGCACGGAACTCAGAAGTATCCCTCTCTATACCCCCTGTCAAGACTCGCCAGTGCCCTCTGGATAGTAATGACTACACAGAATCCTTCCGGAAGAACCAACCAGAAACAGCTACAGTGGTTGCTTCTGGAGAACGGAGTGGAGAGGGGAACATGGGGGTGGGCAGGCTTAAAATGAGGGGCTTGTGACCTGTGTTAGCACCCACACGCTGTCCAGAGTCTGGTGCCTGCACTTGAAGCCAAGACGCCTGGCTTAAGGTGAATTTCCCCTGTTTGTTCTTGGGTGGCCCCTTCTGCCTTACTGAGGGTTGGTGAGGTTTAGGTGAGCCGATACCCGCATGGACGTGCTGAGCACAGAGTAATGGCTCTCTGCAATTGCTATCATTAGTGCTGCTGTCAAGCTAAAAAGAAGATAGAATCATTAAAAAAAAAAACAAAAAAAAAAACAAAAAACAATAAATCCAGCTGTGACTTTCTTTTTTTTTTCTAATGAACGATGAAAGAGTTGTGCTAAAAAAAAAAAAAATAGAACAACAACAACAACAAAACTGCTGGGCTATTCAATAAAGGCTTAGATATTTCTTCCAGCCGCTATAACCTAATCTTTTATAAGTACTGTTACCAATCAAGCCATGTATAAGTCTTTATTTCTTCCCCCTGGCGGAGATGAAAGTAGATGGGCTTGGCAGAAGGATCCGGTAACCCCACCTTGACTATAGAGAACGGAAGCCCAGACAGGACAGGAAAGATTCTGAGCCATGGGACACTAGTGGAGAAACCATAGCTCGTCTGATTCCTTGGAACTTCGTCTCATGATCTAAGAGGCCTTGGCTCCTGTTAGGATGAGACTTTGTGAACTTACCCATCCCTATGCTGCGTCCCTAGCCTGTAATGTCTGTCTCCAAACCCCTTGACGAAGGCTCTTGGCTGCCTACAGAAAAACAGGCTCCCTACTCGAAAGTGCCAACTGCTTTCCAAGTAGCTATGGTCTCTCTGGTCTCTGCCATGAAGTTTTTTGGGTTCATGGGGGGACTTCATGGTGTTCCTGGGCCACATGAGGCTCACAGTGGCTGCTGTAGGACCCTAGGGGTGCTCCTTGTGAGGAGGAAGACCCTGAGTTTGGAGGTTCCCACACCTACCCACATTATCCCACATGCTACAGGGGGTCAAAGGCTGAAGGGCAAAGGGAAGCAGGCTGCTGTCCAGCCACTAGCCAGAGTTCTCTGAACCTGGGAGGTTAAGAAGAAAGGCTTCCCTGCAGAAGGCTGAACTGGAGACAAGGAAGGTTCCTCCCCCAAAAGATGCTGCGGGAAGCAGGGTGCTCGTATTTTCCTCTCCCATCAAGGGACGATTTCAAAGAAACAGATATTTGATGTTTCAGCTTCAGAACCCAAGTGCACTGTCCGGTAGAGCTTTCTGATGAAAATACTGTATCTGCACAAGGCATATGTATATGTAGCTTCAGTTATGCTTCGGATATGTCAAATGCGGTTGAAGACATGAAATCCTAATTTGAGCATATTTAGCGGTAACTATTTGTGGCTGGCAGCAACTACATTTGACAGCGTAGTTGAAGACCTGACTTGGGGCTGTAACATCGTTTTGTTTAATAAAATGGCAGGTTGGAATCGTGGGAAGCCATGCTTTAGACATGGCGCTAGATGCTCGCTCTCACAGGGTGATCTGGTAAATTGCCACAGTTTATTGCCGTGCACTGGGAACTAGAGGGGTTAAGCCATTCGCTCAGATTGCTTTACCATAAAATAGGGAGTGAGGTCATATGCACTCCGGGGCACTGTCTCCTCTCTTTCACAACTGTAGGCATTGCCAGGGTTGTTTGAGGGAGGGGGTCAAAGCCTGAGACCCAACAACAGTCTTACCAAGCTAGATGTGGCCACTTGTTCCCAATATGACAACTACAGACCAGGTGTCAGTCAGCCTTTCCTTCCCCCAATGAGATTCCCATGGGGAAACTGTAATTTTGTGTGTGTGTGGCGGGGGGGGGGGGGGGGAACCACCATTTCAATACTCTTGAGACATGAAAGGAAAATGCAAGTGTCCTCCCCCCCCCCCCCCGCCCTGACTGTTTGAGCCTTTTCACTTTTGCCAGGAGACCAAAGGACTGTTGGAGGGTTCGGACTGTGGAAGCCAAACTAACTGAGGGAAGCTGAGATAATTTTGTTTCAAAAGGAGAATTCTGGCAGAGGCAGTCAACTGAAGGACAGTTTTTGGAGACTGTCTTTCTGCCTGTTTCCTGCTGCTGCCAAGTGTTGTGTTGTGGTTCACAGGGACTCGGGAGGATATGATGAAGTTTTCCCCTTCACATTTCAGTGAGCCTGAAATGGTGGAAGAAAAGATGTAACAGGGAAAATAAATGAAAGTTCCCTAGGAATCGAGTGGTACTGAGGCAGATGGGATCGAGCCCTACAGTCCTGACAGCTTTCACACATGCATTATCTCCTGCCTTTGTTTTATCTTAAAAAAATAAAATGATGTTGCTGCAACAATTCTGGCTAAAGCATAAGTAGATTCACTTCATTTTATCAATTCCCATTTCTTAGTTTATTTTGACGTAAACGAATCACTATCCTAGTTTCTTTTGAGATACAGGGAAACTGAGGTGGTGTGTTTATGTACCCAAGTGTCTAGTAAGAAGCCTTCTTGGGATCAGGTCTTCATAGGTCAAACTCCTGGTCTAGGGGAAGCTCACAGCCTAGCAGCCTTAGGACCCATGATAGCAGCGAGGGTAACCAGATACTTTACAGAAACTTCCGTCCTATAGAAGAAGATGGAGCATCAAGTTTCCTATGCTCAAAACACTTGGTGGTCTCACTATTGCCTGTATGTGAAAGCTCACAGTGGAACCTGCATGTGTGTGCTCCTGCTCTGGATGTAGGGACATCACTAAACATGGGTGATTAATAAACTTGCAATGCTATTCTGTACTCCACTTAGCTGTGGGCAGGAAACAATTCTTTTAAAATCATCTTGTGTTCATGTTTGAAGCTAAAGGTAATTTAAGTTATGTGGATTTCAGAAAATAATGCTTCTCTTGTAAAGACTTGATAGACCCATTTTGGCATGCAATTGTCAACAGATGGTTTGGGTTTTGTTTTAATAGAATGGAATGGAAGTAGTGAGTGGCCTCTGTTAGAGTTTGCAATTTTCCAAAGCAAGCCATCAATGTTGGCATGCCATGCTCCTGAAGAGGACTGTGTCTGTAAAGCCAAGTCATATGATTCTGGTGGATTTGGTATGGTGTCTTCTTCTGGCATGGTGTTTTATTTCCCACCGGCCACTTAATGCAAGACATTTGCCATTCCAATAATGAATTAACACTATACCTTGTCATCTATAAACTGAGATGTTAAATACATTACACATTGGGACTATTTCATTTTTTCAGTCAAAGAACATTGCAATAAAGTTAAGAAGCTGGTATATTCATTACAGGGAGAAACACGTAAGTGAAAAGGACCTCTGCCTCAGCAGCAGTACCTAGGATTTTACGCTCTTCAAAGAAAATTATAAGGAGAAAAGATATTGAATACTTTTTAATATTTGTATACATGACTTTCATGAAATGATTGACGTGGGAAACTGTGATATTAGTGCTTATAAGCCAACTTTGCATAGAGTATGTTATCAAGGCAAACCCAAAGCCAGCCCTTCATACTCCAGAGATAGGCAACTGCCCACGTACCATAGCCTAGATAACAGGCTGATGGGCTGGAGAGAGTGTGGTCAGTATTTCTCCTTCTTGCCATTCTTCCCACACATTCTGTGCATCGCAGAGCATGTTTACAATAGTGGAGATAATCACCAGGGTATTGATAAAGTCATCACCTGCCAAATGGGGAGGTGGCATAATCACCTTGGTGACTTAGGACACAAAGACTCCAGTGGGCTGAGTGCCTTTGAATGTCATGATCCCATGGGTGGATCTTCACGTTAGGAAGCTGATCAAGAAAATCTGGATTTTCAGAGTTTCAGAAGAAAGAGCTAAAGGGCAGCTGTTCCAGACGGAAGGGGGCTCGAGAGAACTCATTATAGGAGGACCAGGAAGGAGAAGAGTGAGCTTGGCTGGAATGGGGCCAGTAACATCCTGAGGTAAAGGAAAAGTGAAACTTGGGGTTCCACAATGGATGCCTCGAAAGCTCCTGGCCTGCAAAGAGCTTGCAGAAGGTGAGCTTGGTTCTGGGTACATTGACCTCCAGTTTCAGCGGATCTGATGTCTTCTTCTGGCCCATAACGTCCTTTGCACTCCCATTCAACAACAACAACAACAACATCTTTAAAAAAGAAAGAAAAGAGAACCGAGAAGCATGGCACAACAGAATAAGGTGTGGCTCCAACACAGTCACATTCACTTTGCCTCTTCTGTGCGAAATGATGTATACAGAGCGGATCATGTGAATGTGGAGTGATTGCTCACTGTGAAGCATCTTCGTTTAGCTGCACCTACCCTCTAAAGCGAACTTAGTTAAACTGTCTTTTCTTTGAACTAAGCAAGATGTCCTACCTTCTGAAAGAAGCTTTGTCTTATCCTCTGACCACCATGAAGGCGCCGTACATTGCCTTATTAGTAAGATATTTGAAGTTTTTAAACATTCAAGCTAAAAAAGATCAATAGTTTTGATATGTCTGCCGTTTAAATAAAACTATTGAATGCTGTTCATTGGATAAACTATACAGCAGTTTGTGAGAAAAGGGAAGCTGCAGCCCGGATGGGTTAGGCTCGGCTGCAGTAACAAAGTGCCTGTAAGCGAGGGCGCAATAAAAAAGGCTCATTGTGGATTGAACTACTTGTACATGGAGGTTTGGCTGGAGGCGCCACTGTGCGATCCATCACCGGCTTAACTTTATGAAGCAGACCGATGGAGCAGATCTTAGTGGGGCATCGAGCATTGCTACGACCCAGTGCACAAGCAAACGTAGTAAGGTGGAGTCAGGTGTTAGCGTTCCTGATCAATGGGCACCCATGCTGCTCCCACTTGCCTTTTGTTATTCAGGGTTAGCAATATGGCTGCCAAGCCTGGTGATCTGAGTTCTCTCCACAAGACCCACCAAGTGGAAGGAAGCCGAGAATCAACTCCATTAAGTTGTCTTCTGACTTTCAAATGTGTCCTGTGTCACATGCATGAGTGCACGTGCACACATAAATATAAATACAATACAAAACCAGGTGTTTGTTTGTTTATTTATTTATTTATTTATTATTTTTCAAGACAGGGTTTCTCTGTGTAGCCCTGGCTGTCCTGGACTCACTTTGTAGACCAGGCTGGCCTTGAGTTTACAGGGATCCGCCTGCCTCTGTCTCCCGAGTGCTGGGATTAAAGGCTTGTGCCACCACACCTGGGTCAAAACTAAGTTTTTAAAGAAGATTTAGAGATATGCAAAATATGTTTAATATTTTAAATTTTATTTTCATTTTATGTGTATGAGTGTTTTGCCTATACATATATAGGTTAAGTGTGTGACATTCATGTAGTACCTAAGGAGACCAGAAGAGGGAGGTGGATTCCCCCAGAACTGGAGTTATACTTGTGAGCTGCCATGTAGATGATGGAAACTGAATCCAACTCCTCTGGAAGAGCATCAAGTGACTTTAATTATTGAGACTTTTCTAAAGAAAAAAAAAAAGGAATGCTTCAAGAATTTGCATGTTAGCCGGGCGTGGTGGCGCACACCTTTAATCCCAGCACTTGGGAGGCAGAGGCAGAGGCAGGTGGATCGCTGTGAGTTCCAGGCCAGCCTGGTCTACAAAGGGAGTCTAGGACAGCCAAGGCTACACAGAGAAACCTTGTCTCGAAAAGCCAAAAAAAAAAAAAAAAAAAAAAGAATTTGCATGTCATTCTCATGCACGTCCCATGCTAATCCCAATATCATTCCTATTTAGTCTATCTGTTGCCAATGTGAACACAAAAATATGATTTTTTAAAAAGCATCTCACATAGCTACTGAGATTGTTGGGGTCAGAGCCTGGGCTCAGACACTCCTCACAGTCACCTGCCCTCAGAAAGCCAATTAAATAGACAAGGAATACTGAGAAACCGAAAATGGAGAGTATTAAATATAGACACATCGGTAAAAGGAACAACAACAAAAAAAGAGCTTCAATAACTAATTGAGTCCATTTTTGGGAGTCCAGACATAAGACTTAGGTTTAGATATGGGTAGGATATATATATATATAAAGTTTTAGTCAACATATGGTCCTGCCCATCACTGACCCAACATTGTGTCAGCTCCAGTCTAGCCTGCAGAAGGTCTGACAACCTGTCAGACTACAGGAAATGTCTTCTTAGAAATGAGTTCCTTCTCTGGCTGACACAGGCTTCAGCCTTTCTTTCTCCCGGCATGAGATTCTGAGGGGCATTCCGTTTTCTCAGGCACAACTGAATCAATAGTCTGATGCCCAGGGATATGTTGTTATGTCTGATCAGAAACCTCGGCTCACCTCCGCTCACGACAGGTAAGCATTTGGGTTACCTAAAATAGGATCACTCCTGCACCTCCTGGAAAACAGTGATTTCTGGGAGAACTCAGTCACTGTCAGAAGCATCCCGGAAGAGATGAAGACATTCTAAAGAGAACAGAGCAGGAACTGGGTCAACAGAGGCCTCCTGTCCCCAAGCTGTGGTGGCCTGCTGCTTCATCTAACCGCTACCCCACCCCACCCCCGACTCCCGCCCCCAGCCTCAGCTCTGTGACGTGCCACCTTCCCCCAAGCTGTGGGGAGCTCGCTGCTCTCCCCTCACAACTCTTCGGCTAGCTCTTGAGCAGCAGGGCCACTAAAAATTTCAAGTGGCTTTGTGCCAGTCCTCCTTCCTGCCTCAGGGCAGTGAGCCCCTCTTTTTCCCTCCCACCGCTATGGAGACTGGGGACAAAATGTCTCCTTTCAGTGCCTCAGCAGGAGCTGTCCATGGTGACTATTCCTGCCTCAGTGGACTGCCATGGAAAAGTGGACACCTTTCCTGCCTCAGAATCCCTGCTGCGGTCACCATGGGAGCTGCCCACGATGAGGACAACCTTTCCTGCTTCAGCCTGCTGCCTTCACGGTGGACTCTTTGTAAATTCTGGGCACTTTGTAAACTTTATAACCCCTCAAGGCAGAAAAGTGCCTAAGAAAATTCCAGTAGACCAGTCCCCACCCCCTGCCCCAGATCTCTGTAACTGCCCTCAGTAGGACTCGTCCCAGATTATGCTAATTTGGGATGAAAAGTCTGGACAAAACCGAACCAATCCCTGAGCAGAAAAACTGGCGAATCTTCAAGCTTCCCAATAAACCCCACCAATCCCTGATCAGGAGAACTGACCAATCCACGAACAGTAAAGACCACCAATCCCTGAGCTTCCTCCTTGCTCAGGACTTGAAATCCCACCAATCCATGCCTCAGAAATCTCTGCCTCAGAAAGCTCCACCCCCTGAGAAACCCTATATAAAAGCTGTGTCTGCCCAGTTCCCTGCTGTCTTCTCTGGGAGCAGAGGCAGCTACTCCTGGATTTCTCCCTCCAATAAACCTCTTGTAAGAGACTCACTGCCTGCTGTGACTCACTCCTCAGAAGAAGCAATGAAGAAGAGGACAAGAAGAAACAAAGAAGGTGCAGAGCTCAGGCTCCTAGGCTCCTCAGCTCCTCAGGTGTTTGGGGCGACCCTCCCTGGGAGCAGTATCGCCTCTGTTGAGGAAGCTTCCTCTCAGAGCTGTGAGGTTCCTGGGATCCCATGCCTCAAGATACCCTGGGACACTGTCCCACCCCAGAGCCGTGAGCTCTCTGGGCTTCTGTGTCTTAGGATAGCCTTGGGATACTATCCCACCTCATGGCTGGGATACCTTCCCAGCCCTCAGAATTGTGGACACCCATCCACCCTGGTACCAGAAGGCAGGCCACCCACCCACAACAATGATAAACAGCCGAATCACATGATGTTAACCAACCTTTCTGGTTGAGCAAGATGCCCAGCCCTTGACAGATCAGATTACACATGTGGAATCTAACTAAGGCTTAGACTTTTGATAGCATACTTAAGTCTCGCAGCATAGTTAGATTCAAGTCTGAGTCTTCCTGACATCCCTCTAACCCATAGTCAGTGCTCCAGACTTTCCAGGCTCAATTCCTGAGCTCTGTGTTTTGGTGTCCATCATGTCTTAGGCTCACAGCTCTGCCTCTCATATTGTGTACTCCCTATCCCGATGCAGGGTCCTCTCTTGACCCCTTCATTAGCAGATAACAACTGTTCTTTTAGGGCTGGACTGGGGTATGTCCCTGCTCTAGTCTTTGAGAATGTAATGTCAGAATCCAGCTCTATTCAGGCCACAGTATCTGCAGCATCAGCCATTCCTTCCTTACAGATACTGAGATGTTGCCTGTGGCTCTCAAGCTGGAAGACCCCCAGGGGCAGGGCTGTCACCTGAGGAGGCAAATATCCACCCAAGGGGTTTTGGTGGCCATACAGTCCATCCCCTGCTTCTTTTCTGGGCACCAGAGAGCCTTGCTGTGGAGCTATCTCCATCCTCAGGAAGGTATAAGACGAGACTCCTACCTTCTGCCACACGGGCCCTGATTTCCTCCTCTCTTCAAAGCTCTTGGTATGCTGTTTGTCTCTGGTTCTAGGCCTTGAACTCTCCTCGGAGGCTCACCATGCTGTTGTCTGTCTGTCTCTCCATCATGTTGTCCAGGCTCTGCGAGACCATCTGTGGTTAGGAAAGTGTTAGGCTGGGCTGAAGCACCTTGGGTAATGACTTAAAATCTGTCCTGGATGCAAATTTTGAGAAAACACCTGGACTTGGCAGGATGCTGAGATGTATTATACATATATATGGAAAGACATTCCATATATATATATATATACACACACATATATATACATATATGGAATATTTGCATATATATGTATATATACATATAGGATTTTGATTCTTTGATGTTGTGAGCATGTTTGATTTTCACCTTGTAGGTGCAAGATGAAAATTCCATTTGATATCACTTTCCAGAACTCCTAAAAGTCTTATGTAAAAGAAGCAGCAAATGAAGCCTGTGTGTATTACAAGGAAAAATATGTTCAGGGTCTGGGGAGTATGGTAGCATGGAATGGAAAGAAATTGGACCACATTCAGGGTTCCTTCTTTTTGTAATTACTGCTCTTGGAAGGAGGCCTGGGAAGGAAGGGGTTTAGACTGGGTTTTCACTACAGATGGCATAAATCACGCCTTCCACACACATGCTCAGGCAAGTCACAAATGTATCAAGACACTACCATTGAGGGACCAGGAGTTAGGTTCTCAGTAGGTAGACAGATAGGGAGAGAGGCCACAGGTAGGTAGTAAAGGTGGGGAGCCAGCATCATGTCCAGCTTCTTCCTCATCCTCCTGGCCAGAGGCAAAAGGCCTGTCAGTAGGGCTGCTGGGGATGGATGGCCCAAGTTCAAGGCCAGGCGGAATCAGCGTGTGTTTACCTAACAGTTGTGTGCCAATCACCCATCCTGTTTTTCTTCAAACTGACCAACTGTAAATTACAGGAGGAAGATCCCTCAGAGACTTTAAAAAAAAATCTCTTGAGAAGAGATGGGATTTGGGTCTTCCGTAGTGCCCCCTCTGCTTTGTGGAGCGTCTTTCTCCCGTGTGTCTGCTGCCTTCGTGTGTCTCCTCTTGCCCACCAGCAGCCTTCAGCTGCCGCTTCTGTCTGCTTCCGGTGGCTGTGTGTGAGATTTCTCTGCCACTGTCTGTTGAGCTGAAGGTTTTCCCTGCCTTTCAGTTCTTTAACTGGCAGAGAGAATGGGCAAACCAGGAGCCCTAGACACATGATTAACACAACACGGCCTCTTTATAAGGCACTGTTGAATGTGCAGGGTGTAGCCACACTGAGTTTTCTAGTAGGTGAATGTCTTTAAGGGTCTTGTCATGGAAGGAGTCGGGAGCTCCTGCTCATGCAGATTTCCCCTGGGCCTTCATCAGAAAAGCTCCTGGGAGCCTCAGACCCCGCTGGCTGGTACCCGACTTTCACTCGGACCTTGGCCAACAGCTCACCCTGGCTTGCCGGAGCGTAGGCTAGGCTTTAAGTCCATGAACACAGCCCAAACCAGGAAGTTTGGTTAGAGACATGTAGTTTGTTGTTGTTTTCATGTTAAATAATGCCACCTCCTGAAATGTTTGTAGATAGTCAAGGTGTCTACATCTACTGTCTGGATTCCCCTCTCCAGGACCATGTTGCCAGTTGTTCTTAGCATGTATCATGGGCAACTAGAAGGCCTACTCAGAGTGGCATTACCGTGGACCTTTTGTGAGTGTATCTAAATTTTAACATCTGTTCACATGCTATTGGCTGAAACTGTTTGTGTACTTGACAGGCTTAGGATGTCATTTCTTTCTTTCTTTCTTTCTTTCTTTCCTTTTTTTGTTGTTGTTGTTTTTGTTTTGTTTTTCGAGACAGGGTTTCTCTGTGTAGCTTTGGCTGTTCTGGATTTACTTTGTAGACCAGGCTAGCCTCGAACTCACAGCAATCCACCTTCCTCTGCCTCCTGAGTGTTGGGATTAAAAGGCGTGCACCACCACTGCCCGGCAGGATGCCATTTCAAGAAGAACACGGAGGGATTGAGCACTTGCTGCTCTTGGGCGAAGGATCCAAGTTCAGTTCTCAGCACCCACATGGTCTGTCACAGTTATATGTAACTTCAGTTTCAAAGGCTCCAACGGCCTCTTATGACCTCTGTGAGCACCAGACATGAGCATGATGCACAGGCATGCGTGCAGGCAAAACATTCACCCACATAAAATAAAAATAAAGAGAAAGACATTGCTGGGGGAAAGGAGTTTATTGTGAACATTATTAATGCTATGGACAGACAGACAGACAGACAGCATGGCAAGGGCTCTGAAGAGAGGAATGGGGCCAATCTAACCTCTGTGACACATTTCTGAGGATGGGGATGCTTTTATACCATTCGTCTGCAGCCAGACTCCCTGTTCTCAGGCAGGAGGCAGGAAGGGGTGGGGAGCAGGAAGTGTGGACATCAGTAACCCCTTTGAGGTAAACGCACCTCTTCAGGTGAGAGACCTGGGCTTTCACTCGAATTTCATAGAGATTCACAGTCTCTCAATTGGGTGCATGTCAGTATCTGTGACACGGAGGGCTATTGCGGGTAAGAGGGGCAGGGGGCAGTCTGCTGTGCATTCTAACATTGCACTTGTACAGTGTCCAATTCAAACCACAGAACTTTCCCCCATAAACTTTGTCAAGGCCCCGCCCCTCTGATTTTATCAAATCTCACCTAATAGCAGCTCCTTTCATGTTCTTTTGTTTCCCTTCAGTGGCTTGGACTTAGTCACTGGCCCTCTTCTAGAGAAGCGAATTGCGAGCCTTTGAGTCTTTGCTTGGTGGTCTTACCTGGGTGTGTGGCCTCTGAACAGTTAGGGGACACATCTTCTGTTACAGTTGTTTAGTGTGTATGGGTGCAGTCGCCAACAAGGTACATGTGGGACTGAGATCCCTTAAATACTGACACCTGCTTCAGAGATGCTGATAGACAGCTGGGGCATTTGGGTCGTTTGTCTCCAGCCAAAGCCTAACCCTCAGCTGGTTCCTTTTTGCTGTTCACGGGATGTATGAGTCACTTACTCTTACCAGCTAATTTAGTAAATTTCTGGGGAATTCTCATCCATTTGCTTAATATTTTAAATTGTTATCCTGTCTCATAAAGAAATTAGAGCCGTGGTATGTGCTTTCCTCTGCAAACTCTTAGACCTTGTTTAACCATTTTGCTTTCTGGACTTTTAAAAGGATATCTTCTTTAAAAGGAGAATTGATGTCTACAGAAAAATGTCCGGCTCTTGAGTACACAGTGCCATGAAGCCAGTGCCCAGCCAAGGTACAGGTCACTCTTCTTGCCCTGTAGTGACCACAGCCTTGGTCAGTCTGACCTTCCACATGTCTGAGACTATAACATGTCTTACTTATAATGCAAATGGATACAGCTAGAGGGTTACATGTCTTAGAGAAATAAGACAGACATACATGACACTAAAAATTCCTTTACGTTAAATTGTCCTGTTCTTGTATATGGCACTTGGTACTATCTCTGGTTTCCTCACATTTCCCAAGGGAGATACCCTTTGAATTATTCAACAATACCAATGTACTCTGTACGTTCGTACCTGCAATATTTTAGAACTAAAACAAGTCTACAATGAGGCACCCTGCCTGGCTATGGATGTCATTGGGTGTACAGAACCAATGCCACAACACCAGGCTGGCAAATTGTTCCATGAGGCCTCCAGGCACAAAGCATTGTAGGTGCAAGAGGAGATTCCACCCATTGGACTGTTTGTCTTGGTCACTGTTTGTGGAGACACATAGCCAGCACATCTCTGACTATGCCATAGATGCTATACCTGTTGTGTGTGTGGAATTAGAGGGATTGCTGAGGCTTGGCCTTGCAGACAGTCATGGCAGCTCTTGGGGAAGAAAATGAACAAGACAGGGCATTTGAGTGTGTGGAAGACAAGGCTACAATGTCACCTTGTAAGGATCACTCCATGTTTATCACTGTGATAGTAATGTGGAGAAAACTCTGGGAATGAGGCAAGATGGAAAGACAAGCACATTTGGGGGACTTGAAATGGGAAGCATCCACTCACCCATCCTATCAAATCCTATCACCTAATTCCAGCAGGATTAATATTTCCATAAAAAACTGATGACCCAGAGTTCATATTCCCTTCTGTGATGGCTACTTTTGGATGGCTACATCTGGAATTAACTGAAACCCCAATGACTGAGTACGTCTGTGAGGGACAATTGTTTAATTAAATCACTTGAAGTAGGAAGACCAATTTCTAATCTGTACCTTTGAGGTGGGAAGGTCCACCTTCGATCAGAACCACACCGACATAAAGGACATGGAAGAGGGGATCTTGCTCTTTTTGCCTGCTTGCTTTCTCTTTCGCTAGCAAGTCCGTTCTTTCACTGGCACTAGAGGCTCCTTCTTCAGGATTCTGGCATATACTGAAGACCAGCTGAGACATCCAGCCTGAACAGCTACTGTGTTCTTGGAACTTTTGTTGATAGACAGCCATTGTTGGCCTAGCTGGACAACAGTCTGTGTGCCACTCTAATAAATACCCTTTCTATCTATATATACAGATTCATTCTGTAAGTTTTATTCCTCCAGATAACCCTGACTAATACAGACTTGGCACCAGGAGTGGATCTAAAGCAACAGAAAGTATAACAATGAATTTTTGGGTTTTTTGTTTGTTTGTTTGTTTGTTTGTTTGTTTCTCTGTGTAGCCATGTCTGTCTTGGAACTCCATTTGTAGACCAGGCTGGCCTCGAACTCACAGAGATCCACCTGCCTCTGCCTCCTGAATGCTAGAATTAAAGGTGTGCTCTACCACCACCCAGCAAGGATGAATTTTTTTAAGTATCTGGAGTAGGCTTTCCATTTGCCAACAGCTATGGTTACTGAAGCCTCTTCTTAAAGCTCAGAGAGTACTAAAAACCCATGGTGTGAACTTACAGACTTAAGGAGATAAATGCATTTGATTATCCTGATTCATCAATTGTGAATGGCAATGGATTTAATGACTGTATATAAAACTTTTAAGAATGTGTTGAAAAATAAGGAAAATGATGATACTGGTTTGTTGCTTTTTAACATCTCTGGATAAACTGACAAAAAAAAGAATGAGCTCCATGAGAAAATTAACCAACTTCTAACATCCCAGAATACGATGAAGGACGATGAACTCAGTGATAAAACGGACTGGCTTTAGATGCATAAAGATGGACTCTGGTTCTCATTCGTTGATCGCTTACCTCTGGCGGGGAGGCCTTGCCAGGCCACAGAGGAAGAGGATGCAGGGAGCCCTGATGAGACTTGGTAGGCTGGGGTCAGATGATAGGGGAAGAGGGCCTCCCTTTCTGAGGACTAGGAAAGGGTAAGGGAAAGAGGGGAGGGGGAGGGAAGGGAGGGAGGGAGGGAGGGGCACTGGGAGGAAGCTACAATCGGGATGTAAAGTGAATAAACAAACAAACAAAAGCAGTCTAAAGGCTTCTAAGTTTGTCTGGGGACAGATTTTCTCTCCAGAAGCCATAGAAGTCAAGTTACAGAAAATCAAGCCAAACTCTTCATTATAAGGTTTGGCTGAGTTATATTGAAAATTCTAGTCCCAGGCTCTGAAGATGTTGGCAGTTAAAGTCAGGGCATTGATTGGTAAAGAATAGAATCCTGTAATGTGGGATGGGGATGAGAAGCTGAGAACTCTGAATCCTCAGATTCTTAAGGGTTTATCTCACATGAGGAAGTAGTCTCTCCACCCTCAGCAGAAGATGGACTCATACTCGGAAGCCCTGAAGGATCGCATTTCCCACAATCCTTCATTGTCTGTTAAACCAGCTGTGACTTCTCTGAAGGAGACTCCCGGCCAAGATGGATGTCCCTCAAGGCTCAGCAACAGTTGCCTCTAAACCTATAATTACACTTAAGGCAAAGCAGGCTCTCAGGAGGGGGAGGGAGGGTTGAAAGTGTAGTTCATGCAGAGCTGCACTGCACTACTAAAGAGCTTAATCAGCTTGCTAATTCATTCAAACAGAGACATCTGGGGAATATGTGTGGGAATGGATTTCAAAAGTGTGGGACCGTGGTGTAAGAAACACACACACACACACACACACACACACACACACACACACACACACACAAACTCAATCAGGCTGAGTTTACTGATATGGGCCCACTGAATGGAGATTTTAGACTTAATATGGACACTCACACAGTTAAAACACTGTTAAATTTTTGTTTAAATGGTTGCTTGAAGCATTTGTCAAAAGATGACCTACTGAAAAGGAGAAAGATGCGTGGTATCTCTTGCCTTAGTGCTGACGAAAGGGTTTTAAGGCTCAGGGAGATCGTAATGCTAGAGTGCTGTGTGCATTACAACTATCTGTAACTCCAGTTCCAGGATACAACACCTTCACACAGATAGCCATGCAGCAAAAACACCAATGCACATAAAAAAGAAAGTCTTAAAATAAAATTTAAAAAAAGAGTAACTGACTTAAGAACAGAAGACTAGGGCCTGGCTGACTAACGGCTCTGCAGGTTATGCGGCCACTATCCAGAAGTGGACAGCTGCAAAATTACAACCCCTTTCTGGGACAACCCCAAGGACATTGGTGGAGGGAAATTTTCACAGAACTTTAGGCAGTACCCATGACCATATAGTTTGTTTGGAAGGAGAAATGGACACATTTGTGATTGTTCACTGGTTCATGGGCTAGAGCCAATGGATTGGATGGTCAGAAACTTGGAAAGAGAATAATTGGAAAATTGGTGAGAAAGATATCTGCGGAAGAAGTGTGTAGATTAGATGATCTCTCCAAATGGGTGAAAGATGTGAAGTTGTCTTGTAAATGCTCCTCAGAGGGTGACTTCAGTCGAGGAGGAGTTCAGTAGTTAAGTAGATAGGATGACCCATTCTGCGGACAGTCAGCCTTTTCCCCAGCCATCCCTGCCATTGCTCAACAGACCCATGAGCTAAGTGGCCATGGTGGCAGAGATGGGGCTTGTGCATGAGCTCAACAGCAGGGACTGCCACGCACCAAGGTTGACTTGGCTACAGCTATTGCTGAGTGCCAGATCTGCCAACAGCAAAGACCAACACTGAGCCCCAGATATTCCCCGGGGATGACCAGCCAGCAATCTGGTGGCAGGTTGACTGCCACTTTCTTCATAGACAGGACAATGCCTTTCTTGTATGTAATGCTTCTGCCAAAGCCACCACCAGTGGACTTACAGGACGCCTGTATGTCATGGTATCTCACACAATATTGCTTCTGACCAATGAATTCACTTCACAGCCAAAGAAGTGTGGCAGTGGGCCCACGATCAAAGAATCCAATGGTCTTACCATGTTCCCCACCATCCTGAGGCAGCTGGCCTGATAGAAAGATGGAATGGCCATTATGTGGCAGCAGCCTGAAGGGCTGGGCAGGGTTCTTCAGAAAGCCATATATGCTTTTAATCAACACCCAATATATGGTATGGTTTCTCCCATAGCAAGAATCCCTGGGCCCAGGAATCAGTGGATAGAAAAGGGAATAGTTTCATTCAATATCACACCCTAGTGATTGATCAGGAAACTTTTTGCTTGTCCCCACTACCTTAAGTTCTACTGGTGTAGAAGTTTTGATGCCAGAAAGGAGAGCATTCTTGCCAGGAGCCACGACAAACATTCCATTGTACCGGAAGCTCAGACTTCCCTTTGGCCATTTTGGGTTTCTGAAGCCCTTAAGTTAACAGGCTAAGAAAAGCATTACAGTGTGTGTGGGGGGCGCGGGTGATGGATCCGGATTACCATGGGGAGATTGGATTGCTTCTCCACGTGGAGGTAAGAAAGATTATGTCTGGAGTTCAGGGGATCCTTTAGGGCATCTCTTGGTGCTGCCGTGTCCCTGTGATTAAAGCCAGTGGGAAACTACAATAGCCTAATCCAGGCAGGATGACAAAGGGCACATCAGGAATGAAGGTCACTCCTCCAGGAAGAGCCAAGACCTGCTGAAGTGCTTGCTGAGGGAGGAAATGCAGAATAGGTGCTAGAGGAAGGCAGTTATAAATACCAGCTAAGGCCAGGTGACTAGTGGCAGAAACAAGGATTATAATTAGCATGGGTGATTCTCTTGTATTCGAAGAATGTGTTTGTACACACATTTGTGCTTTCTTTCCTTGATTTCTTTATTGTGATGTAAAATCAGTTAAGAGTTACATATCAGTGATTATCATATTAAGTTTGAGACATTAAAACAATGTCCCTCAAGGGTCATCGCCACCTCCTTTTTTTTGTTTGTTTGGTGTTTTTAAAGATTTATTTATTATTATGTATACAGTGCTCTGCCTGTGTGTGCACCTACAGGCCAGAAGAGGGCATTCAATAACATAATAGATGGTTGTGAGCCACCATGTGGTCTCTGGGAATTGAACTCAGGACCTTTGGAAGAGCAGACAGGGCTCTTAACCTCCGAGCCATCTCTCCAGCACCCATCGCCACCTATTCTAAATGCACAATGCACTTGCAGTTGTACAAGGGAGAGGAATATCATGTTAGGTACAGTGACAACCGGCTTATTGTTTGCACTTGGAAACTGAGCATGACAGAAAGAGATGACTGTGCATCAAGTCTGATGAGGAGTAGAGGTGTGATGCCTATTCTCGGTTGTCAACTTGACTACATCTGGGATTAACTAAAACTCAAATGACTGGGCACAATAGTGAGGGAGTCAGTCGTTTGTAGTGGGAAGGCCCACTTGTAATCCAGATCTTTTGATTTGGGAAGACACACCCTTAATCCAGACTTTCTGAGGAGGGAAGGTCCGCCTTTAAACTGGACCATACCTTCTGCTGGCAGCCTATTTAAAGGACACAAAAGAAGGAATCCCCCCCCACACACACACTCTTGCTAGCAAGTCCATTTCTTCACTGGCATTAGAGCCTACTTCTTCAGGATTCCAGTGTACACTGAAGACAAAATGAGACATCCAACCTCAGACTCAACATCTACTGGCGTCTTGGACCTTCTGCTGGTAAACAGCCATTGTTGGACTAATTGGACCAAAGCTGTAAGTCATTCTAATAAATCAGAATATATATTCTGACTGTATGTATGTATGTATGTATGTATGTATGTATGTATGTATATATATATGTATGTATGAGATTTATCAGATTTCTTTATAAGAAATCACCCAAGATTTCTTTCCTGACATACTCATCCTGCACCAACTCCTTTCTTAAGTGTGTGCAAGACTTGAGTATATTGCCAGGACTAGCCTTGGCTGTCCTGGACTCCCTTTTGTAGACCAGGCTGGCTTCAAACTCACAGCAATCCGCCTGCCTCTGCCTCCCGAGTGCTGCGATTAAAGGTGTACGTACGCCACCACCGCCCGACGACAAAGGAAATTTAAAAGCTGTTAACTTTGTGATATTTTTTTACTCAACAACAAAAAGCAACACATAAACAGGCAAATCTTTTGTCTGCAATTAATGGTAAGACTGGCTTTCCTTTCTAACCTATGGCTAGCCCCTCCCATGGGCTGAGGTTTTAGAAGGAATAAAAAGGACGGAGAGAGAGAGCCAGTTGACTGCTGGGTCTCCACTTTCAGTTCTTCCTAGTGTCCAGAGATGTGAGCAAGCGGTTGCCATATGCTCCTGTTACCACTGAGCATCCACCCACCACCATGGCTTCCCTGGCATCATGCACCGCATCCCTTCAAACTATGAGACAAAAAGCCAAAACAAAATAAAACAAAACAAAACAAAAAAACCCCTCTCTTTAGTTGGTGTAATGATGCACACATTTAATCTCAGCACTTGAGAGGCAGAAGTAGGTAGGCTTCTCTTAATTTGAAGCCAGCCTCATGTACATAGCAAGTCCCAGGCCACCAGATTTACATAGGGAAACCCTGTCTCAAAGCACACCAAAATAAAGCCCTTTTCCCTTACACTTTTTCTTGCCAGGTATTCGGTCAAAAGAGTGGAGAGCAGTAACTCCCATAGAAAATTGGTACCAACAAGCAGGATGGTTGCCACGACTCATGTAAACTCATGAGTCATGTCATTCATAGGTATTTGAATAAAGATTGTGGGATAATGTGGGAGAATTCATAGAAATTAGCTGGTGTAGCCAGTCGGTGGGGGCACACACCTTTAATCCCAGCACTCAGGAGGCAGAGGCAGCCAGATTGCAGTGAGTTCGAGGCCATCCCGGTCTACAAAGCGAGTCCAGAACAGCTAAGGCTACCCAGAGAAACCCTGTCTTGAAACAAACAAACAAACCAAAGAGAATTAGCAGATGAAACCCTGGAATGCTGTAAGCAGAGCTTGACAGGCCGTTTCAATGGGATTTTGGAGACCAGAACACCAGCGGCGGAGACTGTGCTCATGTGCTTTCAGAAGGGGACAAAGGCCTTTTTCAGGAATGATACTAGAGTTTGTTCGCCTCTTACTCCTGCAAAAAAAAATCTAGATGAGGTCTGGCAGTGCCTTGAAATTTTGAATAGGACTAAATAATATACTAATGGACTATTTGGGGGTGGGCAGAGGGAATTTCAAGACAGCATAACAGTCTGTAGCATGGTTAATGCCGCCTGCTATTGGCCAGACTTACAGTCAGACAGATTAGAAACATATGAAAAAATCTGCAGTGTGGAAGAAGAGTTTGAGTGGGTTTCTAAGTTGTGTGTGTGCTGGATATGATTTTCAGATTAGCTTCTTTTACATGAGTCATAGATAAATCACCTGAACGTGCGAAGGAGATTAACACCATTAAAGAGAAGCTCCTGACTTTCCACTGGGAAATAGAAAAGATGCTTTGAAGGCAAGACCCCGAGCATGAAGAGTTCCAGGTAATAGTGATTCAAATCCATCTGGAACACTTTCATTTGAAAAGGGTATCCTGCTACATCAGGACCACTGATGGATGTGTTTTCCTGAGGTCATCTTTGAAGGTACACCAAGGCTGCTGGCACCGTAGTCCAGAGAGGCAGTCTGCATCTCAGGTCAACAGCTTGACTATAAGTGGGCTTTAATTTTGTTAACTTTATCCTTTAAAACCACTAAAGGACATTATTTTCTCTTTTAGCATGTTTAGCTGGTTACATTTGTGAAGTTAAATGATGATTTTATTTTTGGAATAAAATTTATACTGGGCTTATATGACTCTTCAGTGGGCAAAGCATCTGTCAGACAAACCTGACAACCCAAGTAAAAACTGGACACACGCGCACACACACACACACACACACACACACAGAGCAAGACCCAGTAGTACATGCCAGTGTATGGCAGACTGCTCCTACTGGTGAGTGGAAGGCAAAGCTAGAATTGTTAGAGGCTCACAGAGAGACCCTGTCACAAATAGATGGAAGGTGAGGACTGACACCCATGGTTGTCCATTGATCTCTACACATATGCCATGGAATGTGTGGGCCCACACTCACACACACACTCTTGTATACAAATAAAACAAAAATCAAATACATTGGTGGATCGCATTTGCTATTTCTTCATTTAAGATGATTATGACTTAAAAGATCTGGCACAATCATGTGATTACTTTTTGTTGTCACTTGCTTTCCCCGCTTGGAGCAGAGCGGACCTCGTTAGATCAGCCTTAGGTCCCCACAGCAAAACTGAGGAGGCACAGAGTTTGCACCTTGCATGCACCACTTCTTCCACTACCAATGTGCTAAACTGCTACGACCTGCGCTTGTTGCATGCGGCCACACGGTGCGTTACAAACCAAAGTGCGTGGGCAGCAGTAGAACTCGATCTCGGTGCTGAGCGTTTTATGGATCTGACAAACCTGTGTGGCTTGTGTGGGGTCAGGGTTCCATACGGAGCGGCTTTACGGCCTCGGATTTCTACTCTCTCTGTTCGTTTTTCTTCTTCATCTCAGCCCTTCGAAGCCACTGAGCCTTTTTTAAATCTCCACAGCTTTGCCTTCTCCAGGATGTGATGTAGCTGTATATGATTTTCAGATTAGCTTCTTTTACTGAGTAGTATGAATTTGACTTTTCTCCATGTAGTTACAAAGCGTTGACTACCAGTTTCTCTTGCGTGTTCAGTAAATTTCCATCATCTGGATGTATGACAGTTTATCTGTTCATTTACCCACAGGCCTTTTGGTTGTCATGGAGTCAGGCAATTATGATGAGCAAAGTTGCTAGAAACACCCATGTGTGGAATTTTGAGTATAAGATAAACTTATGACTCACTGGGATAATCTCCAAGTAGTGTGAGTGCTAAACTGTAAAAGGATATTTGGTTTTATAAGAAATTTCCACATTTATTTATTTATTTATAGGCAGGGTCTCACTGTGTAACTCTGGTTGGTCTGGAAGCTGCTATGTAGACCAGGCTGACCAGAACTCAGAGATCCTCCTGCCTTTGCCTCCTGGGTGCTGGGATTAAAGGTGTGTACTGCCATGCCTGGCTTCCTTTTTAATTTTTGCTTTATAAATTTTTACTGATAGTTTCTTAAATCCCTTCATGTCTTTACATTCTTAAGCCAAGAAAATTTCTATTCAATTTTTTAAAAAAAATAAATTGTTTCCATCTAATTGTCTGCTTTTGTTATTTTAATACTTTTAATACTCATAGTATTCTTTGGTGAAGTTGTAAAATATTTCTATCTGTAGTAATACTGCTTTTTGTATTTAGTGTAGTGAATTTTCTCCTTTTACTTTGTTTACTAAAAGTAAAAAGGATGCTTAGGAGTGCTTGCCTGCAAGTATGTATGTATGTATGTATGTATGCGCGTGTTTTGAACCAGAGGAGACCAAGAAAGGGTATCATATTGCCTCGAACTAGAGTTACAGATGTTGTGAGCCTCCAAGTACATGTTGTGAACAAGACCCAGGCCCATGACAGGAGCAACAAGTGCACGCAGCTGCGGAGCTATCTCCCCAGCCTCACTTACCATAGAGCAGTTTTATGAAGGTTTTTTTTCCTCGAACTTTCGTTTCTTTAGAAATTGTCGCTGTTTACATAGTGTTAATTGCCAGTTTTCCAGAATCTAAAATCAGCTGAGACATGGGCCTTTGGATATGATCTTTTAAAAAAGATTTATTTTACTTTTATTTCATGTATATGGGTGTTTTGCCAGCGTGTACCATGTACCTGCAGTACCCATGGACACCAGAAGAGGGCGTTGAATTCCATGGAATTGGAGGTACAGACTGTGAGGTGGGTGCTGAGAATGGAACCTGGGTCCTCTGGAAGGGCAACTGGTGCTCTTAACAGCGGAGCCATCTCTCCATCCCCAGCGGGATGAAACACCCTTTTCCTCCCTCTGAGACATGGTTTCTCTGTGTAGCCTTGGCTGTCCTGGACTTGCTCTGCAGACCAGGCTGACCTCGAACTCACCAAAATCCACCTGCTCCTGCCTCCTCGAGCGCTGGGATTGCAGGCGTGGGCCAGGGAGCCAGGCTGCAGCATGAAACATCTTAACTAGGTTCTGAATGGAATGAAAAGGAGTTGGCCAAAGGCATTTTCTGCTCTCTGCTTCTTCCCAAGGGAAGAAGCATTTGTTAGTTCCTTTTGCTTTTCTTTTTCTTTTTTTTTTTCTTCTGCTTTTCTTATTAGTTTTATAATTTCTTGAACTGAACGCTGTCATTAATTCTTTTTGAGTATGTCTGTTTTTCACTTATGTTCTTCATTAGCCACGTCCACGAGAATGGGATTTTCTTTGGTATATTTATAAAACTTATTTTTTAAATTATTTGTTTATAAAAAAATTTTTAAAATAAAATAAAATAAATTATTTATTTATTTAACTCAGGAACATTTAGAAAAGAGTCAAACATATTGCCTCGTATCGTTCTTTACTTTACGTGTACTCTAGGACAGTTAGAGACCTTTATCTGAATAATACTGACAATGTTGGCGTGTACTCGGCCTCCCCGTAGATTGCTCAGTAACCTCCGACATCGCCTGCCTGCCACTCATTGAGCTCCAGGAGCTCAGGATAAAAGGATGAACCGACTCCCCCTCCCCCACTTTCATTCTCTGTGTCTCTTTCTCTGTGCCCCTGTGGCTCCCCCCCCACCCCCTGCTTTGTTATTCTCTCTCCATGTTCCTACAGTACCTATCCACGTTCATATCTACTGCGTGGTGTGCCATCTCATTTTTAATGATAGCATTTTGGTGGAGGGGAGTCTCAAAACCAGGGAAAGGGGGAGGAATAGAAGTGGCCTGCCCCTAGATTGCTTATGTGCCAGCAGATACTTGTTTTGTTTTCGGTTTTGTGAGACAGGGTCTCATATGGCTCAGGCTGGCTTTGAACCTCCCTTGCAGCTGAGGAGAGTCTTGAACTCACGATGTTCCTGCCGCCCCTCTGGGCGCTATGATTTCAGGTATACTCTAATGCATCCGGCCTTGGATTTGGATGTTTGGGAGATAACTTTTGTGGCTTAGTCGGTGGTTGGTTTTGGAAACCTTCACATTGTCTAGAAGTTTTTAGGTGTGAGCGGAAAATAATCTCTAATCTTAGGCACATGGTTCCCTTTGTCTAAAAATTTACTTCTTAGTTCCTTCACGGGAGTCTCCCAGGTGACAGTTTCCTTACATTTCCAGGGTTTGAAAGGTCCCAGACCAGCACTGCTTTTCTATTTTTGGATCAGGATTCCTGTGTTCTGGTAAAACTGTCAATGTGAGCGCTGTCCCCATAAGTAGGGTGGGCTTGGGGTCTGACTTCACATAGAAAGCCAACTCCCACGCCCCCAACCCCCCAGCAATGGCAAACGCCCACAAGCACAGAATTTACCCTGTTTTATTTGAGATCCACAGGCAGGTGACAAACTCCCCACACACATGACGTAGGAATGAAGCATTTTGGTATGCACAGTTGTTCCAGCCCATGTTTCCTGGAGTTCCAGGCTTGTGCTACATATATTAGACAGGCTAATGTCCCTTGAATAATTGGTTGGGTCATGGAGACCCGATCACTCCAGTCCTGGCTTGGGTTCTCTCTGGAGCATGTGGTTTGTACATTTCCAACATTTGCTTTTGAACTTGACAGAACCATTAGTCACATATTTTTAAAACTTCACTCAATTTGCTCCAGTCATTAACTGGGTCATCCAGGGCTATCTTGGATGACTTATTCTCTACTCGAGAAACTGAAAGGAACTGTTTATCATTAATTTGTATTCACAGAAACAGAGATCAGTTTTAATTAGGACAGACTGGCTGTAAATGAAGTAGTCTGAAGATTTTCTTCCCACTTAGAAAAACAAAACAAAACAGACTCTATCATCAGGCATCCTCATAGGTGAATGGAAACTTCGGTACCTCCCAATTCAGGATTATAATCACTAGGAATGAAGAAACAAAATAACTACAATGTGCTATGCTTGGGGCAAGTAGGAATGAGGTGGAGCTAATTTCTTTAAATATAGAAATACAAGATTTCCCTTTGGCTTCTTGATGAAGGCAAGTCATTATGAATGCTCAAGGCATCTGAGTTAGTCCTTTTTTTTCCCTGTTTTTCAAGACAAGGTCTTTCTGGGTAGCCTTGGCTGTCCTGGACTTGCTTTGTAGACCAGGCTGGCCTCAAACTCACAGCGATTCCACTGCCTCTGCCTCCTGAGTGCTGGGATTAAAGGCATGTGCCACCACACCCGGCCTGAGTTAGTCCTTAATCAGGAGTTACCTTGCTTTATTTTAATCTACGGTAGCTCTGAACTCACTTGCCTATGGACTCATTTATTTTTCTAAGGATGGGTGGAATCTCTCCCCACAGGAGGTTAAGGGTGTTCTGTCCCCCTAATCTGCCTCACTCCTATCCAGGTAGTCCAACAACGGCTATCTCTTGACTAAGAGGCAAAGAGTCCTGTAGTTGTTCAGTCCATGAGGCTGCATGTCTCAGCTGGTCTTCAGTAATGTCCAAACCCTGAAGAAGTGGGCTGTAATGCCAGGGAAGGAATGGAGTTTCCAGCACAAGGGAGGGCAACAGGCCATTAGGATTTTACTTAATTCTATATGTAGTCAAGTTGACAACACAGAATAGCTGTCACCAACCTTCATCAGATGTGAGCCACTACATGCTGGACTCTAGCCTCTATAACTGGGAGACCAATACTACCATTCACTCTAAACTAATACTATTCTAGCATAGGAGCAACTGTCTTAGTTAGGTTTTCTATTGCTGAGATGAAACACCATGGCCAAAAAGCAAGTTGGGGAGGAAAGAGTCCACATTTTTATATCACTGTTCACAGTGAAGGCTGTTGGGACAGGAACTCAAACAGGGCAGGAACCTAGAGGCAGGAGCAGACGCAGAAGCCATGGAGGGGGCGCTGCTTACTAGCTTGCTCTCCACGGCTCATTCAGCCTACTTTCTTATAGAACTCAGGACCTTTGCTCGGGGCCAGCCCCACCCACAAAGGGCAAGGCCCTCCCCCCATCAATCACTAATAAAGAAAAAGCCCTACAGTCCTGCTATAGCCTGATCTTAGGGAGGCATTTCCTTAACCGAGGTTCCCTCCTCTCCAGTGGCTCTAGCTTGTGTCAAGTTGACATGAAACCAGCCAGCACGCAACCCAAGCAACCTTTCTCTTTGTCTTTTGCTGTCAGCTTGATGGGGATAGAGCCTTCTCACTGTATCATTCTGACTAAAGGCATGGGTGAGGGCTCTAACAGGATAGAACTGTAGAAAGCTCAGTTACACTAACAGAGCCATTCAACATCTGGCCAGTATGTGAATGGAGGAGACGAGACAGCCCTTTCACATTGTATGTAAGCCTGCATTTATTTTCTTCCCAGAGAGGAGAGATGCACTGATTAAGACAATCAAACTTTATTAATAAATTGTAGAGAACATGAAGCAAGGGAAAACTCTGCCTGTACTTGGGATATAGATTTGTATTGGTATATCCTGTGTGGAATGGTAGAGAGTGGACTCATATTCTATTTGTAAAAGATGGTTTGTCACAGAACCATTTATTCACACATGAAGCATTTGCTGGAAGGCTGATATACCTGGGCCAGGCATTAGGAAATAGCACAGTAAGCAAACAGATGGCATGGCGTTGTCTGTATAGAAATCAAAGCTTCGTGGAGGAGGATGACATTAATGAATAATCATATATAATTGTATAGCGTGATAAATTCTTGAAGGAAAGGACATTGTTCTAGGAGAGGCAAACTAATCCAAGGCAATGAGTTTCCTGAAGAGAACTGAAGTGTTCTCATGAGACTAGGAAGGGGGGTGGGGAAGCAAGTGGCCTCGCTAGACCTCCATGGCCAGAAAGTGGCCATATGGGGTGTATGAGGAGCTTGCAGAAGGCTTATGTGGCAGAAACAGGAAACGCAAGAGCAACGGGCAAATGGATGAGTAAGAGTCACCCATGACGACGGTCTGACTTTTGTCATCCACATCCAGTTTTCACTCTGTTCCCTGTAGTCAGGTGATTCGGGCATGACATTCACGAGAGGAGTTAGTGGCCTTACAAAAGAGACCTAAGGGAGCTTATTTGCCTGTATGAGTTGAGTGAAATGCTTCCATCTAGAAGGAAGCCAGCCTTCACCAGACGGCAGACATGCCGGTGCCCGATACTGCGCTTCCTAGCATCCGCAGCCGTGTGTAATAAGGGTCTGCAACGTTAGCTAAGCTTAGGCACTCTGTTAGAGCTGAATGTAGACGGGACAGGTACGAAGTTCAGAAGGTCCTGTTAGAACGGATTTCTGTCCTGTTAAGAGTGACGTGGGCCAGGCTAGGCAGTGGCGATGCACGCCTTTAACCCTAGCAGGCAGGCAGAAGCAGGCAGATCTCTGTGAATTTGAGGCTAGGCTAGTCTACATAGCAAGTCCAAGACAGGCAAGGTTGTGTTACACAGAGAAACCCTGTCTTCAAAAACAAAAACAAACAAAGAGTGATGTGGGCCTGTGTCTTGAAGGTATCACATGGGCTGCCCTGCAGTGAACAGGTACCCAAATGCAGAGGTTGCTTGAGGCTCAGTGAGAATGTGACACTTAGGACACCCTGTAGGGGGCTCCCTCTTCCCTATGTTGTCACCAAGTAGAGAGTATCAAGTTACATAACAGTTGGAGAAGTTCTCCCCTCAGCAATTTGTCCTGGCTTTGTGGAAAGGTTTTGAGGGCCTTCTAAGGTTTCAAAAGCTCGACAGGGGAGCTAAATATTGTTTACTACTTATGGGGTTGAGCTTTCCAAAGTCACATAGGCCCTGTTTTCTGCTACATCCAAAGTGCCTTTCTGGAAGTGGTTTATTTGAGATTTCCATAACCCTAATTCCACTCTGCTTGATAAAAATTCTATAGCCCAATGGGGCCTGACTTAAGACTATAGCCCCCAAAATCTTAGTACTCTATGAATTACGAAATGCAGTCCCATGCTTCTCTCACTGATTTCTAGGCCTTCTTACAGCTTTGAGGATTAATTGTGAATTTTCTGGAGACTTCCAAGAAAACATAACTCATATTAAATTTTAATAGTGAAAGATGCAGTTATTTTATCTAATGGAATGAATGAGCTATTATTTTTGTGGTATTAATTTTTAAGCACTATTAGTATGATACTAATCTAGAAATTAAAGCTTGTTTTAGGAACTTTTTTTTTGTCTTTTGCTTTTGGTTTTTCAAGGCAGGATTTCTCTGTGTAACAGCCCTGGCTACCCTGGAACTCACTCTGTAGACCAGGCTGGCCTTGAACTCACAGAGATCTACCTGCCTATACTTCCAGAGTGCTGGCATTAAAGGCATGGTGGAACTTTTTTATGTTTAAAGAAAATATGATAACTGTGTGTTGGATTCAGCAATCAAGCATTTTACTTAGAGACCAATTATATTAAAAAGCACTTTGCTGTTTGCTAATTAGACGGAGATGCTCGTCATATCAGAGAACGGATGTCACGTTCACCTCTTTCCGCCATCTTGGGACTTATGGAGGCCTCCAGGATAGGACTTGTGCTGGCTCTGAGTGGGAGCTCTGGAGGCAGAGTGGGCAGGAAATGGAAGAGCAAAGGGGCAAATGGCTCTTTCTGAAATGGAAATGAAACTAAATTCTATCCTGGCAGAACATAAATGTTCTGTTTGGTTTTAGCAAACCAAACAAATCCAGAGTAACTGGAGAAAGGTAATGAGTATGGGGTGGAAAGAGCAACAGGATTCATGCTAAAGTCCTAAGCTACCTTCCTGCCAGCGTCACTGGGCACAAAATCCATGTGTACTGTGCTCCTTCAAGGTCTCAAATTCATGGAAAAATAAGCCAAATTGTAAACTCCTTGTCTTCTTGGGAAGGTATCAGATATCTGTGTTGAAAAGAACAAACATTGGTCGTGGACATGGAAGGTCTGATCAGGGCAGGTGAGTAGCCAGTCCTTTGGTCTGTCCAGGAGCCTCCTGCCCTCTTCCCCAGCAGGCCACTAATGGGCTGTTTTGATCTAAGTGGTCTTTCATCACGTGTCTCTTTTAGCTGATGTTTCTGGAAGAGGAGAGGCCCATCCTCAGGATGAAAATTGATCATATGAATATGCTTAGCTGCTTGGGGTCAAGACAGTGAAGTGGATGTCCGTAGGGAGGGGGGAAGGGAGGGAGGAGAGGGCGTGTTTTCTTTCGGTTTTTTGAATAATCATTAATAGAACTGGGTGTCCTCAGGTAACCCAACAGGATCAGGCTGCAGTCATCCTCACGGCTTTCTCCGAAGCTGTTCTTCCGTGAACTCATGCTCAGGGAACAGCACCCACATGCTCCGGCTGCTAATTCTAGAAGGGTCTGGTCTGACCGGACTCTCCTGTCACCTGCCATGACCTTCCCCACGGTCTCCTGAAAGAGCCTCCTTCTGCTGTTGTCTATCTCCTCCGCTGCCACCCTGCCTAGCTGCCGACTCCTCCGTGAGGCTTGCCGAGTGCGATGGCTCTGCTTGCTTTCTATGTTTAAATGGCCTCATTGCCTCTCACGATGGATGAAAAGCCCCCGACAGGACCCTCTGTGATCTGCCTTCACCCCCTGTGCCCTCCGTTATCCACAGCTGCCTGCTCCCTTTGTGTTCTCTCTTGCGGTTTCACTCTATGTCTCGGTATCCCAGGATACCTGCTGCTCTCTGCCTGCTCGCTCTGGCTGCACTCTTCCCTCTCTTAGGTTTCAGCCCTCAAGCGTTACTTTGTGGCAGTCTGGACCACTGGCCTCTCTGCGTGTCTCCATAGGACCCCGGAACTCCCAGCTTCTCTCCAGGACTACGTTTCCTGAAGGCAGAGCGTATGCACATCAGTGGAAGGCTGGTTGGAGCAGTGTATGGGGACCATTTTGCTGAGACTTCTGCCCACACAAAAATGCTCCTACTCATTAAATCATGCCATGGAGCATGGGTAAGCTGTGGAAAATGGCAGCGGTAGCTTTGTCCTCTTGTTGAGGACCCCCCCCCCAAAGGAAATCGGACAGAGCAGGCTTCATAACCGCACCCCCAACCCCCGCCCCCGAACCTGAGCGACAAGATGGACAGATTCCTTTAAACAGAACACAAAGTAAAGCTCCCAACATGCCTACTGGGGTTGGATGAGCTTTTGATGACCAGATGCAAGATTTACAGTTTTCTTTATTCTATATTTCCTCTGGGGAGTCTAAGTGTGCCAAAGTCTCTGCTGAGGATGCATGTAGTGGGGGGAAAAACATTCCAGCACATACATGTGTGTGGGCACACACACACACACACACACACACACACACACACACACACACACGCACACACGCACACGCACACACACATACATACACACACGCATGCACAGAATCACTTGCTTTGGAAAGATTGTGCTGTTGTTGTAGTTGTCTTATTTCCCAGAGTTCAGATGTTGGGGTCATACTTGCTAAGGAGAAATATTTATTAAACTGAAAGAACATGGCGCCTCCTGACATTTCACAAATGTGAGTGAAAGCAAAGTAGCTAGAGCAAAGAAAAGAGTGAGGTGAAGGCCAAACAAGCCATTCTTGAGTCCAAGAATTCTTCTGAAGGGCTGGACTGACATGAATTGATGGACCCAGAATTGAGTTTTGGGGATTCTCGAAGATACAGGGGAGGAGATACAACATTCCAAAGCTAGTAATCACCAAACGGAGCTATACAAATGAATGTGGTTACAGCACTCCCAGGTAACAGTGTAGGCATTACCCTAGTCGGGAAAAAAAAATCGATTAGCAGCCACTAAGGGAGTAGACAGGACAGGACCAGCTGTTGGTAGGGGCCCCTTCCACTGACCTGCTGGGAAGGGAAGAGCAGCCACTTCTCTGCCTCAGCTAGAGCACAAAGGTAAACATGGGAACACTTCCTGGATGCCAACCAAATGTGTGCCTTGTTGACCTGTCAGCAGCAGTGTCACCATTTTCCCACACTCAGCCTGCGCATAATCCATAGGAATGATGCTAGCTATCGGAAGCCAGTGGCGGGGAATCCACGCCTTTTCCAGTTCCCACTGAGGGAGCAGGTCAAGACCCACAGTTGTTCCATTCTCTGCACTCATGACTCAAGTGCTTGGTCATACGTTTATATATTTTGCTTCACTCACGTTTTACACAGTACCGTTGGATTGTCATATCTCTGAAAGCAGGAGTGTCCCATGAGCATTAGGGGTGCCCACTTCATATAACATGATGTGTAATAGGTGAAAGGGTCAGAATCGGCATAAGACACACCAAGACCAAGTTCTCAGCACAAAGAAGATGTATTTGCCCAAAGGAACAAAGAGCAGGGAACAAGAGACAAGACAGGAGAGAGAGGACAAGGGAGAAGAGAAAAGGATCAAGGGAGAGGGGGAGGATACTTTGCACTGGAGGGAGAAAGCACTGACTACCTCTGAATAGAGAGGAGTCAGGTGTGGTTTGTAAAGGGAGAAAGGAAAACTCTGTGTCAGGATGAGTTGGTTTGTTTTGATTGGGCATGTTAATTAGGTGAGCTGAAGGGGGCTTTTGATTGCCCAACTTCAATACTTTGATAGCTGGACCCTTGGTGGGCAGCCTCAGGGGGAGGAAGTGGCCAGATAAAGGAATAGACTTTGGTGGCTAGCTTTAGGAATGGAATCTAACAGTTTAGCAAGGCAGAGGCAATGGGGAAAGGGCAAGGCCTGTCAGAGCCATGTCTGCCTTCCTCCTGTCCATGCAAGATCTCCAAGGCAGCTGAGGCAGCAGCAGCAGTAGCAACAATGATGGCTATGTTTTGAAATTGCCTGCAATGACTTCTAACAACACTCAGCTGGCTGCCATGTTGACTTTGTCATGTAAAAGGAAGAGCCATGGCTTCAGTGCCATCTTGACTAAGGGCAGTCATATGACCAGCAGCCATCTTTGTGGTGGAGAGTCATGGCTTCCCTGCCATCTTTACTTCAGGCTACCAGATTCTTGCAAGCTTCAGAAGAGCCACTGGAATTCACTAGAATCCATAGGTCAAATGGACTCCAGATAAGTACTGTCAATCAACAGCTTGTTTCTCTGCTTACGTATTCCTGAGGGTGAGATCCCACCACTGGTTTTGGGACTCTTCCCACCCAACTGTCAACATCAGGAATTTCAAATGTATGCCCAAGGTTGGGGGCGGGGGGGGGGGGGATCTTCCTAAACTCCTTAACTGTATCTGAGGAGGCCTGGTTAAATAAGTCTAGCTGACTCCATGACAGGCTTCAGTTTCTGGTTAGCTTGGAGCAGGCCTGAGCCTCCGTTTCTCAGAAATGAGCTCAGCCGTTATGGGGAATACCACAGATAATGAGCAGCCAATCAGGGATGGCCTAGCCACCTGCCCAGAGGATAAGGTTTGCTTAAGGTTAGTTTACTGCTGATCTGGAAATCTCTTTGTCTACTTTTGGTGCCAGTTTGATGAACTGTGAGCACCTTCTCCGTTGACAGAGAACTCCCTACAAGTTTGAATAAACTAAAAATGTGAATGCATGAACAACCAACCACTTTACTATTCTTCCCCCATTGTGAGGGCTTAGCTGGTGCGAAGTGATTGAAGTGACGGAGTGAGCTGATCGCGAGATGAAGTTATATAAACACAGGGTTATTGGAAGCAGCTCTCGGCTGCCATGCACGAGAGATAAAACAAAACACCCAAAAGCCTCGTGCAGAGAGAGGAGGAAAAGAAGAGAGATGCAGAAAGAAAGAGGATGGCAGAGGGGGAGGGGGAGGGGGAGGGGGAGGGGGAGGGGGAGGGGAGATCAAAATGTCTGGCTTATATAGTGCAGGGCCCCTGAGAGGAGGGAAGGCCCCGCCCTGGGCTGAGGAATTCAGGGTATGCTAGCCAAGCTCTGCTGCAGGTAGGAACCTAGAGATGCCTGAAACCAAACATCCCAGCCTTTTTTTTTTTGGTTTTTCAAGACAGGGTTTCTCTGTGTAGCCTTGACTGTCCTGGACTCACAGCGATGCGCCTGCCTCTGCCTCCCGAGTGCTGGGATTAAAGGCGTGCGCCACCACCGCCCGGCATCATCCCAGTCTTTTGTTGATGATAAATGGATAAGAGGCAAAGTAATAATCTTTGGCTACTTCCTGCTGATACTGAGGGCATTGATGGGGGGGAAGGGCAAAAGGCTGGCATGGGGGAGGGGCAAGGGGCGGAGCGGCAGGCAACCTTCTACAATAAAAGGCTTGAGGAAGAGACCCTTGTACTCATTCCACAATGGGGTCTCCTTCCTGTCCTGGCTCTGTTGGATTAGCTGGAAAGGGACCTTCAGAGTTCACCTGGAGTTTACTGTGCCTGGCTGTGAAATCCCTGGAGCCTGCCCTTGACGATCCTCAGGGGAGGCCTGGGACTGATCTCTCGGTGAATCTGAGGGAAAGAATTACAGTTTTGACCACAAAAACCTCCCCACGGGCTGAAAGATGACCATTTCCCACCCAGCCTTCAGTGAAATGAAACTCAACAGCCCTGGCTTCTGGCCACTCCCCTGACAGGCGAGATTTAGCACTTTGGTTCCCTCCCTTCTGGTAGTGTGCAGTGGTGTCTTTGTTGTTGCTGCTGCTGTTGTTACACCAGATATTCCAAGTTGACACACTTAGGGCTAGTGTAAAAACTCCCCCGCTAAGGCACAGAGTGAAGGCTGATAGTCTCATTGTTACCTAACATTTCCTTTTTCGCACTTGAGTTAAAAATGAGTGCTATGTTTTAATTTACACATGATGCTAACTGCTCTGATGCTGCCCCAGAATCTCTGAAGCCCTCTTCATAGTTCAAACACACCAGGAAACCCACTGCTGCTTTCTTTCTTTCTTTCTTTCTTTCTTTCTTTCTTTCTTTCTTTCTGTATTTATGTATTTATTTATTTTTTAACACAATCCATTAGAAAGCCCATGGGCCTGAGGCTCCTTACTCCAATTATCTTTGTTGAATCCTGTGGCAGCATTCTCTGTTTTGTTCCCAGCCATTTTGTGAAATGCATCTTCCAGTTCTGGCGATATAAAGTGTCCTTGGGCTCTATAGGGTTGGCTGGTGTTGATTTTCTTCCGATACGTCTCTCTATATACATGTATGTATATATGTTTGTGTCTGTCTGTCTATCTATCTCTAGATATTGAGAGACAAGAGTACCGTGTATCCCAGGGAGGGCTCAAACTCACTTTGTAGCCAAGGATTACTTTGGCTTTCAGATACTTAGGAGATGCTGGTGGTCAAACCCAGGGCAAGCACCCACCTGTGCTCAGTACAAGGTTTTAACTAATACACAATGCCCTGAGGGGTTTGTGGTACCTCCAATCCTATACCTGTCAGGCCCTGTGGAGCTAGCCTGCAAGCTTCCTATTTTCTTTGCACCCCAAGCTTTCTCTAAGCCACATACTATTGCTACGTGCTGTCCCATTTCCAACATTTTCTTTCTTTCTTCTTCTTCTTTTTTTTTTTTTTTTTTGGTTTTTCGAGACAGAGTCTCTCTGTGTAGCCTTGGCTGTCCTGGGCTCACTTTGTAGACCAGGCTGGCCTCGAACTCACAGCGATCTGCCTGCCTCTGCCTCCCGAGTGCTGGGATTAAAGGCGTGCGCCACCACGCCCGGCCCCCAACATTTTCTTCACACCTCTTTTTACTCTTATTGCTTAAAAAAAAAAAAAAGAAAGAAAAGAAAGAAAGAAAGAAAGAAAGAAAGAAAGAAAGAAAGAAAAGAGCTCTATCTTAGGGGTTTAGTTTGACATATGATTTGGGTTTGCTTGTCACAGTGAGCCTGTGTCCATGACATACGTGCTAAGGCGTACTGCTTGTGGACCACCTGTGTGGATAATGGAGCACGTAGCGACTCTGAAAATTCAGAAGGTGAGAATGCGGCAGGCTGGGTGACCTTAGGAGCAGTGGCACAGGCTCTGACTCAAATTAGTGTCACCAAGGAAGCTTGCAGAATTACATATTTGTGGGCTCTGTTTCCTTAACAATTAAACTTTATTACAAATTTATTAAACAAAAAGTATCTTTCTTACAACCTGACTACCCTAAACTAGGAGGGAAAAGAGATTAAGCAGAACAAGAATGAAACCTTCTGAGTATCAGTTCCAGGGGGGTAAATCCAAGGGGCAAATCCCTTGGCGTAATTTCTCCCCCCCCCCCCCCCCCCCCCCCCCCCCCCCCGCCGAATCTCGAAGATCCTCTGCCTGATAGAAGTCTGCACACTCTTTGCCTGAACTCCTTGCCCGAACTCCAGCCTTCCCCTCCCCTGCTTGCTGGTCTCCTCTCTAACTCCCGAGGCTGTGGGCAGGAACCTCTGATCTCTTTCACTCTGGTTCCCCAAAGTCCTTTTCCTCCTAATCATGGTCCTTTTTGCAATACAATACCCTGGGCGGGGTCGTAGGAGCCTGTCTTTTGTCTTGGGCTGAAACTTCCTCTGTCTCTGAGTCTATCAAAGGTCTTTATCTCAGTAGGAGTCAAGCCACCCAAGAGTGCTTTCACCTGGGTCCCAGCCTAAGGCTAGGTCACATTCCTTTCACACATATTCCTGGGGTTTGTTCCAGAACTAGCATCTGTTAAAGAGGGTACAGTGAAGCCACGGAACTGGCTGCCCCTGGGTGGAGAGGTTTTTTTTTTATTGTAGATATGGAAGGATGGCCAGAGGAATCTAGGGGAGTCCCAAGCTGCCATGGCCAGGGGAGCAGAAGGAAAAACTGGGGTGACTGAGAAAACCTTGCCACTTTATAGAGGGCAGGGTAGTCGAGGAGAGGCTTGGGAATCAGCATAGGCCTGGAGGAGCTGGGGAGGCCTGGAGTTTAGCATCCAACTTTGAACTTTGATTTGTAACTAGATGCCTCATTTGCTTAACTGGAGTAGGAAGGGACAGGAGAAGTGGCTCTTCCTGTTTCACAGGTTTCTTAAGGAGTGTTGAGTGGGCTGATTTTTGTCAGCCAGCAATACTTTTGTTGTCTAGCCTGAACTAAGCCCAGACCCTCACCTTGACCCTTCCTTTTTTGGGGGTGGTGGTGGTGGTTGGCGTGGTTTGGGGGGGTTCCTTTGGACCTAACAACACCATTTTAATCTTAGCATCAGAGCCTTGGGGCAACTTCAGTTTTACCAAGTACCTATTTACGAAAGGACTAGTTACATGAGCAAAATGAACTTCTCGTGTCTAAAGCACTGTCCACTGTGTTTTTGTTTGCATTTGAAAACATTTCCATAAGACTCAGGCACATGACAGTCTGAGACGCCAAAATGGGGAGGCTCTGTACCCCACGTACTAACAATGCATCCAGCACACATGAACATTGAAAAACAAAAATGTACAGCTGGGTGTGGTGGCGCATGCCTGTAATCCCAGCACTCTGGAAGCAGAGGCAGGTGGATCACTGTGAGTTCGAGCCCAGCTTGGTCTACAAAGCGACTCCAGGACAGCCAAGGCTAACACAGAGAGACCATGTCTCGAAAAACAAACAAACAAAAAAACAAACAAAAAAACAAAACAAAAAAAAAGAAAGAAAGAAAGAAAAAGAAAAGAGTGTATTTTGCTTAGTTTACCTTTGTTTTCTGTTTGAGAAAAGGGAAGGCAAGTGGGAAACAGTACCACCCAGCACTTGGGAGGCAGAGGCAGGTGGATCGCTGTGAGTTCGAGGCCAGCCTGGTCTACAAAGTGAGTCCAGGACAGCCAAGGCTGCACAGAGAAATCTTGTCTTCAGAAACCAAAAACCAATCAAACAAACAAAACAATACAACAACAACAAACTCCCTGTGATGTGCATTTGGGGGTGCTTTCTGAGGGGTGTTTCTCTCCAGACAGTCACTGGCTGGCTAAGTACAGAGTTCCAATTTGAACTTTGGTCATGCAGAGTGGTTGGGGGGGGGGGGAGAGGGCGTGTCTCTACCCTAAACAAACGGAGTTGTCAAATATTGGGGGAGACAAAACCTCAGCATCCTTCACCACCAAGTGAAACCTCCAGTGCTGGGAATGGGTTACATCTAATTAAATTGTTAGCCAGACGATCCAAATGGAAAACCCCCAAACAACTCTTGCCAAGGCTAGTGGTTGTTTTCTACAAATTGATGATGAGGCTCCGCTGCTGAAGACGCCACCCAACTGTCTCATCGAACACAGAGAACTCGAGAACTAACTAGATTCTTCACCCCTACTGACTAGTGCTCACAGTGCTGGAAAGTACTCTTCATGCAAACCAGAGGAGGATGGTAAACGCCAGCCCTGCCACCAACCCTGCAGGCTTCAGTAGTGAGCTGCCCGCAGCATGGACTGTATAATAGAGGCACAAACGCTCTAGGAGTGACCCAAGCACCAGCTGATTGGATTTAAGGCTAGCTCAATGAAATGGAACCTGTGCCTGACCCTGCTCTAGTGGCCAGGACTGAGACTAGATAGGCCATGGACCTAGGTGAAGAGCACATACTGTTATTCTGCTCAGGGAACAAACACTAGCACCTTTCAACAACTCCCATAGATCAATGTCTCACTTGGCCGCCAATCAGAAAAGCTTCCTTCTGCTGTTGACAGGAACTAATGCAACTGAACAATGTGCAAAGGGTAAGAAGCCTTGGGACGAGCCATCCTAAACGAGATGCCTCCATTTAATTCCTCCCCTTGGGGCTCAGGGAAGGCCAGGTAGAAAGATAGTAAGAGCCAGAAGGGGTGGGCAACACCCAGGAAGCAAGGCCTTCTAGACACACCCAGGTCTGACACACATATGGACTCACAGAGACTGTGGCAGCATGCACACTGCCCACACAGGTCTAAGCCAGATGGAGTCCCATCGCTGACATGAGGAAGTAGTCAGGAGTTCACATCCCCAACCAAGAAGCGATCACCAATTAACAACTGCTCCAAGGGAAAATTAGTTTCTTCAAGAGAGTCCCACTGGGTATACTAACCACACCTAAGGGCAGCCTCCATGCCCAGCAGTAGATGGCCAACACCAAATGAATGTAGCATTTTGTAGATTTTTTTGTTGTTTCATATTATTTCATTTAGGCATTCCCTGCCCCCCCCCCCTTAACAATACCGGTCTTTGCTTGTGTATTATGGTTCCCAAGTTTGTGATTTGAATTTTTTTTTTCCTCCTGAGATACGGTTTCTCTGTATAGCCTTGGCTGTCCTGGACTTATTGTGTAGACCAGGCTGGCCTCAAACTCACAAAGATCCGCCTACCTCTGCCTCCCTGAGTGCTGGGATTACAGGCGTGTGCCACCACACCCGGCTGCAAATTTGTGTTTTTATGATGTATATATGTGTGCCTGTGTGCGTATGTATTCCTCATACTCTTTATTTGTTTCTTTGTTGTTTGTTAGTTTGTTAATCTTATTCCTGTTTGTTATTTTTATTTGCCTGTTTGTTTTCTTAAGAGAGAAAGAAGCATGGTGTTGAGTTGGAAGGGTGGGGAGGATCTGGGAGATGTGGGAAGGGAGCTATCATCAGAATGTAGCGCAGCAAAATAACTTCACCTTCAATAAATAAAATTAATGTGGACATCCTTTGAGAAGCAACACCCAGTGTTCTCCTTAGACTCTACAGGAGTATGATTACACATGATACATATAAACGCACATGATACATGTGAACACACACAATGAATGTGAATATACATGATGCATACCTGCATATCCCACCCTATACATACTGAGAAAAAAAAGTGTAGACTCACAAAGTGCTATTTGTCGACTCAATATTTTTAAAACATGTATTTTTTTTTATTAGTTCCCAGTTTCACATCCTTCCTTTCCCACCCAACTGTGTGTCTTTTATACAGTTATAAGAAAAGAAAAGCCAGCAGATATACATTTCACAACTAGCATGTGACTGACTGTGAGCTAACATCCCGCTACATGCCAGCACCCCCTCAGCCTTGCGCAGCATTCTTAGCCATAATGAGGAAGTTGTAAATGAAGTAATCTCACCCAGGGGTGTTTTCTTCTTGTGCTGCCAATTAGGCTATACAGACTGTGGTGGCAGGAGAAGGGCAGAACTTGTCATGGAAGGTGAAAGGTGGGTGAGTGTAATGAGTCATTTCCTGTCCCCAGACACCGGGACTGTGCTGCAGGGTAATGCTTGGAGGTAGCGAGCATTACGGAGTGGGCACAGGCCCCACACTGTACGTGAGTCGCGAGCTAAAGAGCCTCCAGAGTCAGCAGCTGTGAGGGCAGAAATTACCTGTGACACAATGGAACTGAGTGATGATCTTGCTGGAAGGAAATCGGTATTTATAAAAACCCTATCCATATTTATGAACCTTTTCACGCAATCCCGGAGCCTTCACCGTTCTGTCTGGTGAAGATGCCTGAGTGGCAAGCAGCAAAATGTAGCCATCAGACTGTTTATTCTAAAAAAAAAAAAAAAAAAGGGAGGGGTCACTACTCTTTATTCCTGAGAATTTCATGCATTTATACAAGGAAATGTCATACCCACCACATTTCCTTCCCCCTCTTTCAAATCCCTCCTTACATATCCTCCCCCAATTTCATGTCCTCTTTTTCTTTCTTTCTCTCTCTCTTTAAAAACATTCTAAGTCCAATTACTGCTCTCGATATCCGTATGGGTGTAGGACCATTCTCTGAAGCGTGAGAAATCTACCAGCTGCCACACAATTAAAAAAAAAAAAAAAGATCCGCTCTTCCCCCACAACTATCAATTGCCAACAGCTCTTCAGAAAGAGTGGATCTTGGAGCTCCACTCTAGCGTATCCATGTACGCTAGAATTTTGTCTAGCTTGATAATGTACCGGTCACCACAGCTGCTGCGAGTTCACGAGTGGGCTAGCAAGCCAGGGTCCACAGCCCTCTCCATTGCCCAGCCCCGTACAACCTTTCCTCTTCATGAATGTCCCATGAGCCCTGCTGGTGGCAGCAGGAGATGTCTACGGTCCGAGCATTCAGTCTCTCATTCCCAGCACTCTGACCAGTTCTATGTCTCACACTGACCGGTGCCCACCTGCAAGAAGAAGCTCCTCTGACCACGGCTGAGAACAGTCCAGGGATATAGACACAGATATTTATAAGGTGACGTGACAGCGAGGTGATTTCGAAAAGTGATAGACACAGCCTCTGTCTGTCCCAGGGCCTGGGACCTCCCAAGCCATGGGCTTTGACTGAGATTCCAGCACTAGACTCCAAATTCCCATGCCACGGCTCCCACCCTGCCGGTCACTTCCAGAATGCCACTTTCAGATGCTTTGACATCTTCACTGTCGCCTGCCTTTTGTTTTCTCAGCGATTAAACTTGCTTCCTGCCCCACCTTGAGCTGTACTCTGTCTTGGTTTTATGATTCGAAGACCATTGCACTGACTTCCATTTCCCAGTCAGCCCATTTTCCTATGAAGTTTCATTTCACCGTTATTTCAAGAATTGGTGAGCATAAGCACAAAATAATAAACCTTTCATTACTTGACATATAATTACTCAGGCTAGAGAGATGGCTCAGTGGTTAAGAAGCACTGCGGTTCACTCAGATACCAGGAATGTGGCCCTCAGCCCTTTCAACCATATTGTCTCCTATAGGTCCCTCACAACCTCTTCCTCACAGCCTACCAGCCCCGATCTTGTCTTGCCCACTGAAGAGCCTCAGGCCAGAACTCGAGACAGTGTACTCAGCGAAGGAGAACGTGTTTGGTTTGGGTGCAGAGGATGACTGAGCATGGCTTAGTGTTTTGACCTTGTGGGTCCTGCAGGAGCCTGCCCTCTGTCCTTCCTGCCCACTTTTGGTAGGAAACTGGTGCTGTCTTGGAGGTCATAGTCAATGTCAGTGAAAATCCGAAGGCCAATTCTGGTTCCCCAATGCATTGGCTATCTAGAATTTCCAGTGGACTTGATGGATCAGAGTAATGCAAAAGAGGGGACCCCCAGCCCCAAGCTTTATGGCATCCATAAAACACATTTTACAGTTTCTGCTCAATTTTATGCTGTTAGGCTAAACATTTGACATCATATGGCACTTTAAGCACATTGATGTATGGGAAGTCAGCAACTGCGTCTGTAATAAAAAGTCCGAAGTATGGGTTTAAAAAAGTAATCTACTGTATTTATTATTGACATAAACAGTTACCTGCGGTTCATTTGAACACCATCTTAGATTTAACTCATGTATTAAAGATATTATGTTTCCCACTCACCAAGGTCACAGTCAAGGTGAAAACCGTCTGTGGTTGAAAATGAAAAAAGATCTAATGTATAATGATAAATATGTAAAAAGTGATATATGTGATTTCATCTCTGTATAGCCTCGATTAATAATAATATTCTGTTTATTCCCTTTCCCCCCACCCCCCTTGACCCCAAATCTTCAAGCCTGGCAAGCCACTAATCTGTTTTCCATGTGTAGAATTCTGCTCTTTCCACGGTGATATATATATATATGGAATCATAGAGTTTGTAGCCTTTGAGCTTGGCCTTCTTGTTGGTTTAAACTCAGCATAATTCCCTGGAGCTCTGCTTAGTTTTGTGAGGGTTGTCTCATACCTGTTTGAGTGTGGTAATCACAACCAGGGTAGCACAATTCAACTAGCTCAAAATTACTTCCATGCAACCCTAAGTGCCTAAAGCCAAGGTGATTCATAACAAGGGAATTCGGTTTGCAGCACCGAGCCCGCTCTGCCTGCCGAGAAAGGAGGGCTCACTTTAAGGCAACGTTACAGTAGGTTTTCACAGGTACGTATCTAGTCCAGCTGCGAGCTGGTAGGCAGCATGACTTACGTAACACCTATTTTCCCAACACTAATTAAATAGATACATTAGTCAAATGTTGGACAAGAGTTTGGAGAAAGATCCTTCTCATTTTGCATTTGAAAAAGCTATGCATTTCACATTGTACTCATTTCCTGAGATCACCCGGTGCGTACACAGTAAGTCCAAACTTCACGGAGGAAGCAAACCTGTGCGGACCTAGCGCATGCGTCGGGGTTTAAACGGCCTGCTGTTGTGTAGGAAAGCATTTCTTGCTACAGTTCTTGATATATTGCAGGCGGGGTTAATTTTGTTCTTATCAACAAAATGAAAGCTGACAAAGAGAATTTCTTTCCAAAAACTCAGTGGAGGAAGGTTTGAAGTTTTGCATACGTTTCCCGGAGGGCGGCTGCCAGGCAGTGTCATAGGTCCCCAAGGCCACCTCAGGGTGTCTGCAGGGGCACCCTTGGGGCCCAGCATAAATTATGTTACTGGCTTCTGTGGTGGTGGTGGTGGGAGGTTAGGGGGAGGGGAAGCAGGCAGAATCTTTCGTAGTTCTTCTTTAGTAAATGACACAGGACACTTCCCAAGAGTAGCAAATTGCAGGATGTATGCGAAATGTTGCCCAGCAAACAAGCTCATTGGAGAGCCCTGCTCTGGCACCCGGCGTCTTGCATATGCCTGATCCTAGACAAACAGAAGGAAAACGGGCATTCAGAATAAACACTTATACTTCTCAGAGAGATTAGGCACACTGGGTCAGGCTCACCAGTCCATAGTTGTACCTCTCCTGAAATTTGAGTGCACAGATGCCATCCCAAGGACCTGTGGCACTCAGGATGGCACCCCAGGCCTGTGACGTAAGCTTTCTCACACACAAGCCAGCCAGTTCTTCTTTAGCTTGCCAGTTTGCTCGTCTCTCTGCCGTAGAGCCAGGAAGAGACCCTCAGCTGAATTATACGGCAGGGGTAAGTAAACACACAGAGAAGCCAGACAAATATGGAGGGGTGAGCTTGTGGATACACGATCCCAACACCCTCCCAAGTAAGAACTTTATTATCTGTAAATACCATTTTAAGATAGATTTCTACCCACTGTACTTATTGACTAGGTCTATGCTATGGCTTTGAGACATTGATAATGATAAGACATTTAAAACATTTATTTAGTTTCAAATTTCATCCTTCAAAATTGTCTTCACCAGCAGGGCATGGTGGCACACACCTTTAATCCCAGCATTCGGGAGGCAGAGGCAGGTGGATCGCTGTGAGTTCGAGGTCAGCCTGGTCTACAAAGCCTAACACAGCCAAGCCTAACACAGAGAGACCCTGTCTCAAAAAAACAGAAAACAAAAAACAAAACAACAAAATTGTCTTCACTGTGTGTGCTTCCTTGTTACAATACAGATTAGCTACATAGGTACAAGAACACATTTTGAAACTAAATAAATACACATCTTAAAGATGTGTAATCAAACACTGCGCACACCTTTCCATTCTTGAATATAGAATGTATTCATTCTTGATGACCAGTGTTAGCCTAATAGCAAAGTCACACAAAGACTCGGCAAAAACAAACAAGCAAACAAACAAAACAACAACAACAACAACAACAACAACAAACACAGTGGAGCAGCATCTCTCATGAACACAGAGGGCAGAACCAACAGAGCACTGGCAAGCCAAACCCAGAAATGCAGAGAAATAATTACATAGCATGTCCAAGCGGGACTTATTACAGTGCATTATTCTGTTACTTGAATTCATAAACAAAGTTAATCCCACTCTTCTGGAACAAGCCCTCACCCGGTACTGTACTCGGGGTGCTAGCCAGAGAAGTTAGGCATGAAAAAAAGAACAAAGGTTAAAGGAGAGAGCACGGCTGGAGAGACAGCTCAGTGGTAGAGAGCTCTCGCCACTCTTGCAGAGGAGTGGCGTTCACTTCCCAGCACTCACATAGTGGCTCACATCCATCTGTACCACCAGTTCTGGAGGTTCTGATGCCTCTTCTGCCCTCTAAGGGCACTAGCCACACAGACGGTGCATATACGTATGTATGGGCAAAACACTCAGCTATAACAAAAGAAACAAATCTTTAACCAACAAAGTAAATAAGGAGGAAGTGAAATTGTTTTCATGTTGTATCATCTTGTGTATAGAAGATTCTAAAAAATTCACTAAAAAGTATTAGAACACACAAATGAGTTCTGTAACTTTGAAGGATACAGTATCAACTTTAAAAAAAATGTAAGCAGGAAGCAGTGGCACTTGCCTGTAATCCCAGCACTCTGGGTGTCAGAGGCAAGCGTATCTCTGTGAGTTCGAGGCCAGCCTGGTCTACAAAGCAAGTACAGGATAGCCAAGGCTACACAGAGAAACCCTGTCTCAAAAAAACAAAAACAAAAACAAAAACAAAAACCAACAACCAACCAAAGAAACAAAAAAAGTGTATTTTCACATACTAGTAAGGAATAATCTGAAAATTAAATTAGAAAACAATTTGATTTGTAAGTGGAAGACTATGATATTTGGAAATAAATTAAGAACAGACTAAAATTAAATAAAATGAAAATAAATGAAAAGATATTCTATGCTGAATGTTGTTAAGCTGGCAATATCCCCAAGTTGATGTACAGACAATGCAGTCATTGTACAAAATGTCTAAACATCAAAGTCCAAAATTCAAGTTGAATTTTCTTTAAAAAAAAAAAAAACAGAGATTGATAAATTGTTCATAAAATTCACATGAAAATGCAAGGGGCTTGTAATAGCTGAATATTCTTGGGTAAAAACAAACAACAGGTTGGGCATAGTGGCATACATCTTTAATCTCAGCACTTGGGAGGCAGAGGCAGGAGGATCTCTGTGAGTTCAAGGCCAGTCTAGTCTACAAAGTAAGTCTAGGATGCCAAAGCTACACAGAGAAACCCTGTCTTGAAAAGAACAAAACAACAACAACAACAAAACAAACAACAAAATAAAGCAAAACAAAACACTTTCGAGAGATCACAATACTTCGCTCCAAAATTTATTACAAAAACATTGTAGTATTGTTAAAATGGTAGAAATACATATTAGTGAGATATGATTGACAGACAAGAAATAAACTGTTATGTTTATAGTTGGCTAATTTTGACAAGGTTCCACAGCAACACCATCTGGAAAAAATAGCCTTTTCAACAAACTGTGCTGGATAAACTGGATAAAATTCTCTTCTTACACATAGCAACAGATTTAAGGTGGATCACAGCTGGGAACGCTGGCTCATTCCTTTAGGAACAGCATTTGGGAGGCAGAGGCAGGCAGTTAGTTCTCTATGAGTTAGAGGCCAGTTTAGTTTATAGAGTGAGTTCCAGGACAGCTAGAGCGGTGCGTGTTACAGTTTGTGGGAGTTGATTTTCTTCTTGGGAGTGAACTCAGGCTTGATGGCATGTGACCTCTCTTCCTGTGCCACCTTGCGAGCCCCATCTTAACCTTTCTTCTTCAATTCATCATTCAGTGCTTTAGGAATTTGGTCAAAGATCTTTTTTTTTTTTTAAGGTTATGTTAGAAGAAGGACTGCAAGCCCCCAGATGTTTGCCTGTTCTCACTGACAACTGTTCTCTAAGATGCAAAAGCCATCGCCCTCAGGTGGAGAGTGGCCTGCGGAGTGCAGGGGAGACTCCCAGTGGATCTCTGTGCCTGCATATATTTTTTCATCAGAGGACAGAAACGCCAAGCAGTTAAGGGTTGCAGACACTGAGTTCACGTGATTATGGTTTTATTTACACCACCATGGACTTCGCTCTTGATGTAGATTGTCTGAGTTATCACAGCAAAGCCACCGCACACTTTCTGAGGATGTGCTTCAACTGGGCTACGCTAGCTTTTCAGAAAGGTTCCTCCTGTGAAGCATGGCAGCTCTGGGCTTCTCAAAATAAACTCAACCCTGGGGAAGGCCTGTCTCCATTCATCTAATGAACGTGTGCCTTTTACTTGAAGAAGTTTAGATTAAAATATAATTACATAATTCCCCCTTCCCTTTCCTCTTTCTAGCCCATCCCATCCCTCACTGACCAAGTGGATTTTTAAGAGATGATTATTCTAAAATAAACCAAGAGGACTGTAGCTGTGAAAGTTGTCCTAGAGTGACATCCTCTGGCCACAGGACCTGAGTGACTGGGCGATGGTGACAGGACTCTGACAAGCATGCTAGGAATGCTTTGAAGATATGAGCACATCCACTCCGAGATGAATGATTTCCTGTTTTAAGAAACTTACATCCATTACTGTCCCAGGAAAGACAGGCTGCTGGCTCCCAGGCTAGCCAGCCTCGCCCTACTTGACAAATTTCCAGCCAGTAAAACACTATTTAAGTTTGGGCCATGGTAGAGCAGGAAGCAGAGGCAGGTGGACCTCTATGATTCTGAGACCACTCTGGTCTAGAGAGCTAGTTCCTGGCCAGCCAAGGCGACACAGAGAAAGCATGTCTCACAACCACCACCACCACCACCACTGCCGCCGCTGCCGCTGCCACCACCACTACACACACACACACACACACACACACACACACACACACACAGACTTTTTTTTAAAAAGGTAGATGGTACCAGAAAAATGTTAAGAGTATGACACCTAGAATGTTCTTTGGCCTTTATGTTCATGTGCACACATGTGTACTTACACACCCAAACATGCACATGTGTGGCCATTATTTATATCCATTATGACAGACATTTTATGCAACATGTGCATTACAGACCCTCAAACATCCAAAAGCAGCACATTATCTTGCTTTTGGTTGTGGGAAAAGAGAGATTTTCTTTGGATTTTTAAAAAATTGTAAGGTTTTAATTTCATCATTTGTTAGTATGTGCAGTTGATGCTCAGACAATTCACATTCCCACCACAAGCATCTCTGCTCCACTGCAGTTCTCACAGACAAGTGCTGGACGGGGTGGTGGCAGCTGACTACGGCAAGTCTGCCTCATTTCTTGTTAGTCCCTTTCTGTTCTGACAAGGTGGTGTTGGCACCACTTGAGAAACATCCCAGGTGTAAAATCTGCTTCTGTAGAGGTGTGCTCCTCTCTCCTCAGTGCTGTCATTCCAGTGGCATTAAAAATCCCAAACTAAAATCCTTCCCATCCCCAGAGGCCCTTTGAGAGAGGGGGGGGGGGGAGGGAGGGAGGGAGGGAGGGAGGACGGACTCATTCTGGTTTTGTTTTTTTGTTTTTATTTTTGTTTTTTCCCTTAGAAAAACCACATTAGTCCATGTTGTGAGGCTGTGGTCCAGATCAGCAGCCTTTTGGCTGTGGAAGAAGAGAGATGCAGCTCCTCCCTCTGGATGTCTTTCCTGCGCCATCTACTGGCAGAGGTGAACATCGCAGAGGCTGGCACAGGAAAATACCACTTCACGCAGCCCGGGAAAAGGGTAACCTTGGGCGCAAAGGCAGTAAATCCAAAACTCAAGGTGGAGCGTGCTTATTGACACGCCTCACAGTTATTCCTGCTTCATGTTTGTCTTTCTCTTCAGTGTGTGATTCACAAATACACGTGCACCGTTTTAACAGCTTAATGTATATCGACGTATTTCCTTTACTAAGCTAAAAGTCTTCTTTATGAACTTTGCACACCATGGCTTAATGGGTAGAGGGGCTTGATGTCAAGCACGATGACCTGGGTTTCATCCCCAGAACACACAGGGCAGAAGAAGAGAACCTATTTCAGCAAGTTGTCACCTTACCATATACCTATTCGTAAATAAATGAATAAGTAACTGAAAAACCAAATTAGAACCATTCACGACTATCTGGTTTTCTGATTCTCTCATCCCTTAAGGGGGAGGAAAAAAATATAATGTGTTTATTTTTGCAACTGACTTTAATACAGACTTCCAAGCATCTGAGTAGGAGGGTGTGGCAGAGGAAAACTGCTCATCTTGTGGTGGCCAAGAGTCAGGGCAGAGAAGGAAGTGTGTGTGTGTGTGTGTGTGTGTGTGTGTGTGTGTGTGTGTGTGTGTGTGTCTGTGGTGGGGGTGAGAGCAGAGAAGATATAGTAAAAGAGGAGAGAAGGGGGCAGAGAGCAAAGGGGCCTGGGGCTGGATGTATTTCCCAAGGGCGTGTCCCAGTGCACACTCCCTTAATTACACCCATACTGTTTCCTTGCATCTGTTTCCCTGCAAATGTCTCAATGCCATTTATCTTTGGGATCAAATAGATTTCCATTTGGTGTATGTACCACATTTTATTCATTCATGCACTCTGTTGATAGACATCTAGGCCTTTCCCATGTTGCAGCTATTGTGAATAGTGTATCAGTAAATAGGGATGTGTAAACACCTCTGTGGTGCATTGAGTTAGATTCCTTTGGACATGTATCTAAGAGTGCTATGGTTGTACCACATGGCTGCTCTATTTTTATGTTGAAATTGCCCATATTGATCTTCACTGTGGCTGTGTGTAAGGGTTCTCCTTCCCTCATAGCTTGGGTAACATTTGGTGTGTGTGTGTGTGTGTGTGTGTGTGTGTGTGTGTGTGTGTGTGTGTGTGTATTAACCATAGGGCAAAGGGCGGGGAGGAGGAGGGAATTCAAAGTCGTTTTGTCTTTTCATGATGGCTAAAGGGGTTGAAACCCTTCCCACCTATTTACTGGTCACTTTTGTTTCTTCTTTTGCAATCTGTCTATTCATTTCAACAGCCCTCTTATTAACTGGAAGGTTTATGAGGGTGTTATATTCTTGCAATTCTTTATATATTTATGTACTGCTTGATATAGAGTTGATGAAGATCTTCTAATCTGTAGGCTGTCTCTCACTTGTGATTATTTACTCCACATTTTCATTTAATGAAGTCCCATTGTCAGTTCTCGGGGGCAACTTCATGGACCACTGCAGTCCTTTCCGGGAAGTAACCTGCCTCTGTGGAGACCTTGAAATGTTTCCCCATCTTCTTCAGTCACAAAGTTCCGGGTCTTACTCTTAAGGACTTCAGTACATTCTTCTGCATGTGGATATCCATTCTTTCTAGCACCGGTTGTTAAAGAGCCGCCCCCTCCCCAGGCTTTGTTGTGCTGAGGATCGAACCTGGGGTTTTGTGTGAACTAAGGAAACACTCTACTACTGCACCAAGTCCCCAGCTCTGCAATGTACGCTTAGAAGAAAAAGAATCAGGGGGAGCAGAACGGGGAGATGACACCATGGAGGTGGCTGTAGCCATGTGGTTTTTTTTCTAGGTCCTCTGTTCTACTCCTTCGCTCTACATGAGTTTGTGCCAGCACAACGCTTTTTTTTTTTTTATTGCTATGGCTTACTGGTCCATCCAGTGAGCTCCATTGATCCGTCTGTCTTCACTGCCCAGCACTGGCATCGTGGATGCAGGCCACAGCTTTATGTGAATGCTGAGAACTCTGGGCTTCATGCCTGTGTGTCAAGCGCTTTGCCCAGAGGCATCTCTCCAGCACCCTCTTGTGGCTTTCAGGAGACCGTCTTTGTTTTGTACCTTCAGTGTTTTTACAAACAAAAATGTCGGGCTTTCTTTCCTAGTCTTGTTTATTTGGTGTTTTCAATGCCTCTTTTACCTGGATGGGTATCACTTTCCTTGAATATGGAGAAATTTCTGCTATGATCCCCTGTACAATCTTATTAATTTATCCATATGCCCTTGACTGAGTGTTCCAATTCCCATACCTTGTCTTCCAGCCCTGATATTTGTTCTTGCTATGATCTAGTCTACTGGTGAGGTTTTCTACTGAGCTTTTTATTTAGCTTATTGGAAACTTCATTTAAAGAATTTCAGTTTTTTTTCAGTATTTCTATCTCTATAGAATTCTATATTCTGTATAAACTTTATTTTATTTATTTGTTTTCTCTTGGAATTCATATAGGAGTTTGAGTCCTCTGTGATTTCTTTGAACATACTTAAGATAATTATTTTGAATCCTTTGCCATACATTTTCTAGAATTCACTTTTATTGGTGGCTGTTACTTTGGGATGGGTAATTTTTGGAGGACAAATCTTATCTTGGTTTGTCTTGTATATGTTTTTACATTGGGGCTGGAAGGGTTTTCTAGAAGGATGGAAACTATTATGTCTGGTAACTCCGTCTTGACCTAGTGGTTTGCAGGGTACACCACCAGAAGTGAATGCTTGTCCTTTGTGCCGTTACCAATGTTGTTCAAGTCAGATCCAAGGCCCTGGTAGACCGAACCAGCTAGACTCACTCACCTGTCCTCAATAAGCCAATTAAAGAGTCAGGTAATGGTGAAAGGCAGAGAGAGACTTATTTGGCGTGGCCACACTGGGAAGAGGAGCAGCTCCAGTGACCTCCTCCCCAGCCAACCTTTAGGTTTAAGTAGAAGGTAAGAATACATAGCTAAATGGTCCTGGTCAGGGTGCTAACCCACCCACCAGGGACCCATCGATGCCTTTGTTTTTGTCTCTTCTGCAAGGTGGTCTGATGTGTTGTCAGAACTGTGTAAAATCTTTTCTGGAGACAAGCCTCCACTCTGGCTGCCCGCCACATTTCCCATCCCCACTTTTCCTTTCCCAGCAGGAAATTCGAGGGAAATGCCAACTCCATAGGGGTGCACTGTCTCAACAGTTGTATAGCCGAAGGGATGGTCACAAATACACCCAAGATAATCATAAAAGGCAACTGGAAATGTCTGGTTAATAGGTAAAGCAGAGGAGAGATGCCTCCTGCATTTAGGATACAGAAAGTTGCAATAAGCGGCCTTTAGAAATAAGAGGGAAAAGCCGGGCATGGTGGCCTTTAATCCCAGCACTCAGGACGCAGAGACGGGCGGATCGTTGTGAGTTCGAGGCCAGCCTGGTCTACAAAGTGAGTCCAGGACAGCCAAGGCTAACACAGAGAGACCCTGTCTGGAAAAACAAAACAACAACAACAACAACAACAAACCAAAACAAAACAAAAAAAGAAATAAGAGGGAAAGTCACATAAACTACAAGACCCTTTTACTGATGCCACTAGGTGCAGCTGTGGGTACCTGGTAACCAAGCCACCTGGTGTCCTGTGGAGGGCTTCTTACCTCTGAAGCAAAGAAAGCTCTGCTGAGTCTTTGGGGTGCACAGATCAGCGGGTAGAGAACTGGTGGTCATGTGACTCTGTGACTTTCTCACTTGGACGTTTTTGGGGTGGGCTCCCGGGTTTTAATTCCAGGGTCTCTTGCATGTGAGGCATCACTGAGTGATACCCCAACCCTGATTTCTAAAACAACTAAAAAGGCAATTCTTGAGACTGAAAGCAAGCTTCTGTCTTTTCAGAACAAGTTTTAACAAAACCTTGATCAATTCACAACTGCCTCCATTAATGGCTTTGACTCCCTCCCTTCCCACCATGGAGCTAATTACTTCACTGGTGTATGACGAGGGTCTCAGCAGCACACTTGCTCCCCTCAGAGAGCACAGGGCTTCTTTACCTCTAAAAAGAACTTGCCTGTGCCTGGATTGATTCTTCCTAAAAGCCGTCCACATGCTCAACAGCCTGCTCTGCTCAGGGACACTGTGCCTCATCTGCATAGCCCTTCCTGGAGTATGGCTATGCAGAAAAGCTGGGGTCGGCTGGGCCACAGGTGCCCTGATGGAGCTACACCTACTGCTGCTCAGAGTTTACTATGCAAGGAGGTCTCTGCAGATGAGCGCTCGCAGGCTGTAAGCATCTGGGAGGAGGAAGCTGCACTTGCTGGGTTTTGCACACATCACTTATAAGCACTTGTACTTGGGCCAGAGGAAGAAGACCTTGCGAATTCTGAGCCTGACCCCATGTTGGAGAAGGCTTTGCAATTTACTATGGCTCTGAGTGCTTGGACCTTGTCATGGCTGTGCCCATGTCAACAATAAACATTCCCTCCTGACTTCCCTCACTCGGGGCTTCCTCTGCACCATACAACTCCTGTCTAAGTCTTGGCAGCATTAAAAGCTACATACCTGGGATTACAGGCATGCGATCCCATACTCAGCTTTCAGGGTGTTGAAATCTTATTTCAGACGAAAGCCCTGACATTGAGGGGAAAAATTGATTTGGCATGAAAAACTATATATAGAGAAAAATAAGCACAGTTTAAGAAAATTGCAAGTCATAGGCACAGTGGTGATTCCATTTAAGCAATTAGTAAAGGAATAAACCCCAGGAACTCTTCTGAAAACATGGCGTAAAGAGAACATAAAGAGAATGCGTGGAAAGCTGAAAAACATCCATGTGAGAAAAATACTGACCACCACACTAATGGAAGCAATTAAGATTGAGTCCTTTACCGCTGTCCAGATGTAGCTGATGGACAGCTCATTCTCCATGTGGGGAAGGTGGGGGGGGGGGTGGAGAGTGGAGCAGGAACTCTGACATGAACTCTGGTGCCTGCTATTTGACCGCAGCCCTTTGGCGGAGAGGCCCTGTGGGCACACAGAGGAAGAGGATGCAGACTATCCTGAAGAGATCTGATAGGCTGTGTTCAGATGGTGGGGGAGGAGGATGCCCCCGGTCAGAGGTCTAGGGGAAGGAGAATAGGGTGGAAGAGGGAGGGAGGGTGGGGACAGGAAGATAAGAGTGAGGGGATCACAATCAGGATGTAATGTGAATATATATATATAGTCTTGTAGTTGGTGGGTTGCTAAAATGGGCTCATGCCTCAAAGTCTCTTGGTGCCAGTGCTCAGGCATACAGCATTTTAAAGGCAACCTCCACAAAGATCATAATTTACATAAAAGTTAGATGAGGGTGGGACTAGCACCAAAACATCCTCATCCTCATCATCGTTATCTCAGATACAATATATCTATTGTTTTTGACTTATACCTCCTTCAGCTATCTAAGTTTGTATCTAATTAGTTTTGTGAATTCATCTGGACCTGTGTGGTAAGGGTCGTGGAAATCCCAAATGTGCAGCCAGGGCAGATACAGTGGGGCTTTCAGACCTGCTAGTGCTATGAAAAACAACACAGAGGCTTTTTAATCTTTTAAAGCTTAGGGGTTTGGCTGGGCAGATCCCCAGGCAGCTTTTCTAGCTTGTCCCTACTAATCCTGGCATTTTGGCCAGCTCCACCTCTCGGATCCTGTTCATGCCCCTCCATTCACCTGAGTGTCCCTCTGGTGAATCTCCCACTTCTGCTTTCTTCTCCCAGAAACCATCTCTCTCCTGGAAGTTCCACCTTCCACTCTCTGCCCAGATATTAGCCCTCAGCTCTTTATTACATCCAATAGACAAGTGAGGAAGGATGGGTGTTTACGAAGTCTGAGACTGGTGATGGGCCACAGAGATCACGATACCAAGATTGGGCTAGTAGTTAGCCCTCTACCCCAGCTTGGCAATCAGCAGTCAACTCTACAGAGACACAGCTTCAAACAATATACCCCATCAGGCAGACATGGCTGCTGGGAGGCCAGAGGGCTGAGAACTGTCTAAGCAAACACAAAATGGGGTCAGCACAAGACGGTGTTATCTTTGTCATTTCATTAAAATACAGGCGACTACTGTTCAAAAGAAGATCAACCTCCTTCAGCACAAAAGAACCACAGACTGACTATACTGTGATAGTTATTTCTACTTAGACCTTCGAAGACTTAAATTTTGGTAGCAAACTCAATTAGAGATAGTGGCGACCAGGCTCTTGCCTGTATTGCTGATAGACATGTAAATGGAGACAGTTTTTTTTTTTAGTATGAATACTATTTAAAAAATATGGAACATTATAAATATAACTGCTGTTTGATGTAGCCACTAGACTTGTCTTAGGATTTCTATTGGTATGAAACCTGCTTTCCCTGTATACTCAGGTAATTAATTTTATTCCTTCTCAAGTCTCTGATGGGGTTGAAGACCAGATAGTTTAGTTTTACAATTAAGCTTAGTTGTTTAGGGGGTAAGATGTTTTTAGGTCTAGATAGATGTTTTAAGTTGATAAAGGTAAGATATGATAGACTTGGATTTATATTCAGAATTTTAGAAACGTCAAGATATAGGGAAGATGTTTTCTTCAAGGATACAAATAGCCAACACACACACACACACACACACACACTTCCTGATTATTTCGTAGCTCTTCTCGCTGTGGGTGGTTTATTGTATATATGTGTAATAATGTAAATGTATATGTAAAATATCTAATAAAAAAAGAAATCCATGACCAAAGCAAGCTGGGGAGGGAAGAATTTATTTGGCTTAAACTTCCACATTGCAGGCCATCACTAAAGGAAGTCAGGGCAGGAACTCAAACAGGGCAAGGACCTGGAGGCAGGAGCTGATGCAGAGGCCATGAAGGGGTGCTGCTTACTTGCTTGCTGCCCATGGCTTGCTCAGCCTGCTTTCTCATAGAACCCAGGACCACCAGCACAAGGATGGCACCGCCCACAATGGGCTGGGCCTTTCCCCGTCAATCACTAATTAAGAAAATCCCATGGAGTCATTTTCTCAGGGGAGGTTCTCTCCTCTCAGATGACATAAAAGTACCCAAACAGGACACTTAGTAATCTGTCCTGTGGGCAAAGTCAACAAACGTCAAATGAAATTTCGGGCCATTCACTGTAGTACAGTTGATGCTGAGTGAAAAGAGTAAGCCCAAGATGGCGTATAATCATTGTGCTGGTAAAGATGGAGTTGCTAGTCCGGGGAATGGGAGGCAGAAAGCCGCTGTGTATAAACATTCCAAACTGTATTTCTTCCCTGACACTGTCCCTCAGCTTTCCCATGCCCCTATATTTGACACTCTTTGGAGGGTCCAACCTAGAAATCTGGGAGCCATTCCTCCTCTTTCAGAACTCATTTGCTGTTGTTTAAACTCATCACCATTTTACCTTGTAAAGCTCTGCGTCATCCCTTACTGACCCTCCGGGGTCAGGCTTTGAGTCTCTCACTTTCACTTCTGCGGCGTGCTTCATAGCTATTTACCACCTAAACTCGCTCCACTTAAAATTCTTCTGGCAGAGACGTGGGGCACCTAGAAAAGTGGGGCAGAAGGCTGCGCTGCCAAATCCAATTTCTCAAAACAAGCCTAGGGGTTCTTGATACTCTGCGGCACATCTTTGAACAGCTCCTCTTTTAGGACGTTTCGTGTTTCTACTCTCAACTTCCTTCTCTTATGCCAAGATCACCTAAATGTGTAGTTATAAACCTATGAAACCCAGATCAGACATTAGTGAGAAATTTGATGGCTATTGAGGCTGCAGTCATTCGGCCCCAGGCACACTTTTAGTGTCTCTCCCACCCAGCCACCTTGTTAGTGTCTCTCCATTTCTAAGTAAATTCTGTCACCCGTTTCTCAAGGTGAGGGAATTTGTCGGCTTCCCGGTACATCAGAAACAGTTCCATCAGGTCTGGGAGGATGAAGAGTTGGCTTAAGTGAAGGAGGAAAGGACTCAGCTGTGAGAAGGACGTTGTAATTTGGAGTCCCTAGCTGCTCAAGTCAAGCCATCCACCAGGACTTCGGCACTCTAGACTTTAATGGGGCCCGGACAGGACTCAACCCCACTGCATCCCCATAACAGAACAGAAAGGCATTATACTTGTCCCACGCCACCACGTGAACAGCCGTTCACGTGATCACGACAGGGCGTGACCCGCGGGAGTCACGTGAGCGCACGTGGTCACGTGAACCCTGCCTCTCCAGTCTTCCTTTTTGCTTCCTGCTCCATTGCAGGGCTGCAGGCCGATGGAGGAGGAGGATGAGGAGGCGCGGGCGCTGCTTGGGGGCCTCCCCGCGGCGGACAGCGCAGTCCAGGGCGCCCCGCGCTCTCTGTCCGCGCTCTGCGACCCCCGCCGCTTGGCGCACCGGCTCCTGGTGCTGTTGCTGATGTGCTTCCTTGGCTTCGGTGAGTCGGAGAGGGCAGGGGCAGAGGATCGAGGGATTCCGGGGTTCGGTTCCCCGGATCCGTGCTGCCTCGGGGTTTGGGAACCCGATTTTTCCTAACGTCGCGAGCGAGGCCTGGGGCTGAGCTGGCGACTTTTGTTCCTGCTTGGTACCGGAGCGCAGCGAGAGCTCCCTCCCTGGGGACGCCCATGAGAAGGAACCACAGATCTTCCCCCTGGAGCATCGTGCTCAGGAGAATTTCAGAGCGTTGACTAAGTCCCCTTTCCTCACCCCCACCCCCGGCGATCTCTTCCCACCCCCTAGTACTTTTCTTGGCATTCCTTTAGAGCTCGTATCCGTTTTGCATAGTGCTCACCTTCTTGGCAGTTTAGTAGTGATTTCTTACCTTTACTTTGTAAGGCAGCCCTGCGGGACCGCACTTGTTTGGTTGAAGTTGGTTTCACTTAAGAAATCTGATCCCTCGGAAGGCACTTGCTTTAGATACTTTTACAGATGTCTTTCCTCCGGTGTTACAGTTTTTAGTTTACCCTGAAACTGTTCTGATTCGTAAATACTGACTTGGCTTGAAAGTGTGTTTCCGGGGATCAGATTCAGAAATACATGCCCTGGTGTGTAAAAGATACTTTAGACTTTGTTTTCTTTGCAATTAGTATGCACTATGGACTAGTTTTGGGGAAGATGGTACCCATTTTTTTTTTTCTTTAAAGCATGGTATTTAATCCCAGTACTGGAAGGCAGAGACATGAGTCCCTAAGTGTTAGAGAGGCCAGCCAGGGCTACCAAGTGAGATCTTGTCTCAGTAAACCAACAAACCAACCATAGTATTGATTTTCTTATATGCGGTTAAGTCAGGAACCAGAAGTTTCTAGGTCAATAACCAAGAGCTGACAGCTTATTTTTGGTAGGAAGATTGGACTAAAAGTTTGGGTTTGAGAAGCCAACTCCTGCCTCTCTGGTCACCTTCTCCACCTTTGAACTGGTAGTTTGTGTATTTACAGAGTCAGTATGGGAATAGGCCGTGTTATCTTGGGGCCTCTTCAAGCCTGTCAATGACCTTTGAGGTCATGCATAACGGCTCTTGCTCCACTTCTGTTTCTGATTGCTTAGGAGACATTACTGTATTTACATTTGCTCCTTTAGACTCTCAGTTGTGTTGTTCTTGTTTCTAGCACTGCATGCACTCGGTTATTTGCTCCTGGGTACTATTTATTTGTTTCTTGGCAGGATCAGCCCTTATTTCAATTACTGGTTTGCTTTGAATAGCTGAAGTTCATTCACTTTTCTTTTTCTTTTCTTTCTTTCGTTTTTTTGTTTTTCGAGACAGGTTTTTTCTGTTGTAGCCTTGGCTGTCCTGGACTCACTGTGTAGGTCAAGCTGGCCTCGAACTCACAGCATCCGACTGCCTCTGCCTTCCGAATGCTGGGTTTAAAGGCGTGTGCCACCACGCCCGTCTCATTCAGTTTTCAAGAAAAGTGATGACAGCTAACATTCAACTGTGGAGGGTGTTTGTAGAGTTTTTTAAGTAAGGAAAACGCAGCTATTTCATGTAGACGCTAATGCAGTAACAAGCATGGAAGCACGAAGAAAACAAAATGATTAAAACCAGTCCATGTTGACTTCTTAATTAAGTCTCTGGTATTTGCTGTGTGTGCATATTGCTAAATTGTGGAAGTGCCTTTGGATGGTAGATAAGGAAGTGGTTAAAAAAAAAATCAAAATGTTTTCATAGTGTCAGCTGTCCTGGACTTGCTTTGTAGACCAGGCTGGCCTTGAACTCACATCGATCCACCTGTCTCTGCCTCCCGAGTGCTGGGATTAAAGGTGTGTGCCCACACCTGGCAAGAGTGTAAAACTTAAACACCTCTGGGAAGTTACTAGTTATGAGTTGTAACTTGACACTTTTGAGTAGACATTTGTAGAGAAATCCTAATTGAGAACATGGCTTCTCTGAAGAGATCCCATTCAAAGACCTTCTTCTAGGTCTGTGTGATCTGGCTGGAATACAAACACACCTTTAATCCAGGAGAGAGAGGCAAGCAGATCTGAGTTCAAGGCCAGCCTGGTACAGAGCAAGTTTCAGATAAAGAAAAGCTTAGGTCTAGGCTTGGTGGTACATACCTTTGATTCCAAACAATGAATGTAAAGTTAGTTTGTAGAAGGAAGCACCCATGTTTGAAAGTGATGTTTATTTGGTGAGGACAGAATGTTCCAGAGAGTGGGTACGAGGAGCCAGGAGGTGAGAGCAGATTGCTGGAGTCAGTGTGAGGCCAAGCAGAGCCATTCCGGGGCCAAGAGAGAAGCCAGATTGAATAAGTCAGCTGGGAGAGGAGGTTGAGCCAGAACAGCTGAGTTGAACCAGCCAGCCCAGAGCTCAAAAAGAGCAAGAAAGGGTGAGCGTATCAAGCAGTAAGTCTCAAGAGGCTAAAAGCATCCCAGATCTAGGTTAGAATGTATGGAGGACTAGGCCTAGGTTAGCAGAAGGAGGCAGTAAGTCTCTGAGACAACAACTGAAACAGGCGAATAAAAGTTCCTTTTATAGACACTATTGTTCTGAGTGGAACTGTGCTCTTTCTTTTCTAGGGAGCTATTTTTGCTATGACAATCCTGCTGCCCTTCAGACGCAGGTTAAGCAGGTGAGTGGTTCCCCCCCACCCCCCTCACCCCCCGTTCTTGTGCTGCTTTGTTGGAGCACTGACTTACCAGGCTGAGATACCGTGAGCTCCCAGGGTGCCCATCCCAAATGTCCACTTACTTCCTCTTCTAATGCCTGTTAGCCTCAGACACAGGAGCTGAAGAGTTCTTGGGATCAAGTCTGTTTCCCCAAAGAACTCGGTTTGGATAATACATACATGACTGAGATAGTTTCCTTCCTTAGGTATGCAGTTATAAACTCCGTCCACAGTGTTGCTAAAAATGCTAGTTTGCTTACTTGTCTGAATGCTAAGTGAGTTTTTGGGGGATGGCTTTGGCCTCTTAGATAAACTTTGCTGTTATTTACTATTACAAGTGTGGATACTGGTGGCTGGGTATTGTCCCTATCTGCCTTCTTAGTCTGGTTTTGATTTGTAAAATTATATTTGATATTTGTCGTTTCTTGGGCATTTAGACCATTGATATTGTGTGCCTTCTTTTTTTTTTTTTTTAAATCTCTGAGCAGAGTGAAATGCGCAAGCTGTCCTTTTGCATTCCAGTGGGGACTAAAGAGTCCGTAAGGCTAGGAAGGATGATTTTTTTTCTCTCTGTGGGAGGAGTCCGTAATGCAGGCAGAAATAAAGAAGTGAGAGTGTAGGAGGAAGAAACAGACTGAGTTGGCCCCGCGTTGGTGGCTGGGCCTGGAATCCATGAGAAATAGTATGTGGACTTAAGAGGTTCCCAGGTGTGGTTTTTTTCCCTAAGGGCAAGGATTGTAGCATTCACGAGAGTCTCGAGGAAGTAAATAGTTCACAAATGGTTAAGAAACGTACTGCATACAGAAACACAGCTGTAGCCACGTTTGGTTTGGATTTGTTGATTACTAAACTTGTTTGAAAAAAGTTTTCTTTTTTTCCTTTTCTTCCCACATAGGACATGCAAGTGAATACTACGAAATTCATGCTGCTCTATGCCTGGTATTCTTGGCCTAATGTCATTTTGTGTTTCTTGGGTGGCTTTTTGATTGACCGAATATTTGGAATACGGTGAGCTTGAAAAAAAAATTCATTTGTGGGCAAATTTAACCTGGTCGATATGAGAAAGCCTTGTTTTTGTCTCTGGACTTGGGCCTTGAAGCCTGGTTGAATCATCAGTTAGGTCTGGCCTACCAACTGCTGCTGACAGAGTAAGGCCATCAGCTTCTGGAGGCTAGTTATGCTTTTAATTTGGGTCAGATGAGCGAGGGGTGGGTCCACTCGCTGCCTCTTGGTCAGCCCCTTCTGCGCTCACACTTAGCATTTCAGCTCCCCTGCTGAGTAGGGGTAACTAAGCGAGCGATGGAGTTGTAGAGTCTTTGCACATAGGAGGAGATACATCCCTCAGCTCTGCAAAGAAGTAAGATTTCCTTCCCTCAGTTTCTGTCTTTCTTTGGCCATTGGATTTCTTGTGGCCTCACACATTAGATTCTGAAGAGGAATAGTCCTATAAGGTTTGTCCCTTAACATCTTTCTCATCAGCCGCGGAGTTTCTTCAGAAGGCAGAAGTGAAGCTGCTGGCGTGGTATCAAGCCACTTCTGATGGAGAAGGGTTGAAAAACTCCATGTGCTTAGGTTTGGGGGTTGAGTATGGAGGACGTGTTAATTCAGTTTTCCTGGGTCTCAAGGGGTAGAATTAGCTGAGTTTTCAGGGAAACAAATTCCACTACTTGGAGGAGGAGCTTCCTTTTCATAGGGCTGATATCAACCATCCTGGGACGTTGCCATGGAGCTTATATCAGTCATCCTGGGATGCTGTCATAGGGCTGCTGTAAACCATCTTGGGATGTTGAGTTTTCCAGTTTTAGAGCACATTCAGGTGATGATACGATGATACGGCTGTTTCCCAAGGATTTTGAGTGAATTTCAGTTTCAGAGGTTCATTAGCTCCGATGATGTTTGAAGACTTTTCTAATCCTGCTATCTTAGTGCTCTGGTGAAATATTAATTTTATTTAGACTATAATTGGAATTGTAACTCGATTAACTTGGCCTAGACTTGTCTTCTAAAGTAGTTTTCCGTTGTCAAGAATTACATTATCTACTGTAGAATTTCCTAGAGTCAATTCTAAACTTGTAAAATAAATATTTTTATTGTGTGGTGCACACACGCGCCACATGTGTAGAGGTGTCCACAGAGGCCAGTAGAGGAACTGCCCAGGAACTGAAGGTCCAGGCAGTTGTGAGCTGCCTGGCCTTGGGTCCTCTTCGGGAGCAGTGAGTGCTCCTAACTGCTGAGCCATCGCACTAGCCTCCACTTCTGAATGTGGAGTAGAAACTTAATAAACAATTTCCATTTCGAAATGGCTTGCACCTGGGAACTTTTTGGAGCTTATTACATTTTAAAAGGTGATAATGTGTAATGAGCCCATGCCATGGCAGAAGCTTGGGAACCCTGTCAGAACTTTGAACTTTTGTATATTAGTGGTTGGCTTAGGAAAGTTGCAGGTGAGTGCTCATCTTCCTTAGAATGCAGAGTGGGCAAAGAAAACCCAAACTGCTTATTAATACCGGACTCTGTGATGGTGAGAAATAATGTGAAGAAATGACATTTTCTCTCTCACACAGATGGGGTACGGTTATTTTCAGCTGCTTTGTTTGCATTGGACAGGTAAGAAAGGCCAAAGTATTTAATCATTACTTGACAGTGACTTTGCAGCCTTACATAATTAATTCCCCAGGCCAAAATATGTTAAATGAATGACCAACTTAATTAATCAGGTCCATGAATGGCCACGTGGTAAAATTCACGTTAAGCCTTAAGTTACATTGTCTTAGTCACTCTCCTCATTGCTGTGATTGGCAGAAGCCACTTAGGAGGGGCAAGGGTTTATTCCGGCCCAGTTTGAGGGGAAGGCATGTTGACAGGTGCTTGATATAGCTGGTCACATAGTATCGCAGTCCGGAAACAGAGAGTGGTGGGTGCCTGCTCAGCCTGCTTTCTCCTTCTATGCTGGTGGGTAAATATAATGGTGCCACCCACATTCGGGGAGGGTGTTTGTGTGTGGGTTTACCTAACCCAGAAGACCCCTCACAGGGCTGCCTTCTGGTGATTAAAAATTCTACTAAACGCATGAACATTAATATTTTAATTTCTCAAGATTTATTAGTGCAGGCTAGTAAGATTGTGGTAGAAATGAAGATTTGTCGTATCACTTACTCCTTTCGAATACTCTGAATTTATTTTTCTATTACTGTTTGTATTACAGGTTATTTTTGCTCTGGGTGGAATATTTAATGCTTTTTGGCTGATGGAGCTTGGGAGGTTTGTGTTTGGGTAAGTCACACCATAATTTCATGTTATCCTAGCATGTTTATTAAGGATCTGTGCTGCTAAGGATTAAAGCCGGGCCCTCCCTATTCCAGCCAATCTAGTGGCCCATCTATTGGTCCTTTATTAAGGGTTTAAAAGAAATACATAGTAATTGTTTCTTGAGAGATGTTTATGGTCTTAGAGGTGGTAGAACCTGGGAGAATGGAGCTGAAAACTGAGGCAGGCTAATGTCTCATGCGATAGCCAGCTTCATTAAGTGTCAGACAGTTTATATGCTGAGGCTTAAGAAGAGGCACTTGAGTGAAGTATACAATCACAAGGACAAGCCGCACGTGGGGGCAGCCAGGCGCTTGTGGCCGAAACATGCATAATCAGCAATAGCCAGCTGTGATGATGTGGACTCCTGCCCACCTGGGAAGGAGGCAGAAACACATCAAAGAACAATTTTCCTTTATCTTTTCTTCCTTCCTTCCTTCCTGAAGAAACTGAGGTCACAAGACTCTTGTCTTTTTTTTCTTGGGGTTTCTCACAAGTACTCAGAATTCTCTTCGCATGACTCTGTCCCTGGACCATCAGTGATGACTTATTGAAAATCCTTGAAATGTAGCCCAATTATGTGAGTGTGCTTCTTGGTCACAGGCGTTAACTAAGACTTAGCTTTCTGAGAGATCACGGTTACCTTGTAGAGCTTGAATGTTGTAAGCTGCTTCAGAAACGATGCTTCTGGGCTTTTGGAACTTGATTATATTGAAGACTGATTTAAATCTCATTCACAAAAGCATGGACCATCAATTTCTAGGTCGGTTACTGGCATCTTACTTCTCCTTAGTTAGTGGCATATGTATCTCTCCACTCCCTGTTCAGGTGTCTGGAAGAAGCTCAGTATCTCTAGGGTGACTGCCCCATGTGCATTTCAGTGTCATTACACAAACCTGCTCTGAGTCCAGCCTTCTGGTTTCCTACCCTGGGGGATACAGTTGACAGAAAGGAGACTTTTTTTTTTTCAGAGGCCCCAGGGGCAAGCAGACAGAGGTGGCATATACCCAAAGGAAACAAAACACATATAAGAACATGAAAGAGATTCTGGAACAAAAATGTGGTTAAAATGGCCACATGGGTGAAGTGGGACACTTACAGCAGGAAGTGTGGGAGCTGATTTGTAGCTGAGAAAGAAGGTGACTTCAAGCTAGGACAGAGCATGGCAGCACTTACCTTAAGGATGTGGAGGAGACAAAGCTCTGAATTGGGTCTCAAGGGGTGTGATGAACAGTGGAACTAAGTGAAAGAAAATTAGAACCCCGGAAGTACGAGAGTGTTGACTGTGCAAGAGCTTTGCGTGTTGGCCTGAAGAGTGAGTTTTCATTTGTACAAAATGTGGATGAAGACTCTCCTCCATATCTGATTTGCACAGGACAGATGGCGTAGAAGCCAGGTTCCTTCACTTCCTGTCATGGTTACTGACTGTGCATGCCAGATCACTGTAATCCACCACAATAGAAAATAGTAATTGCATTTTGTTTACAACTGGAGACAGGTAGACTGTAGGGGTGGGCTGTCTGTGTCCAGCTGTGTGGGATCTCTGTTGTGGATATCTGTGGAAGGTGGCGGGGTCAGCATCATCTGGAGATCCGTGGAAGGCGGGGGGTCAGCATCATCTGGAAGCTTGTTCTCCATGTTGAATACTTGGGTCCCTTGAAGAACATGTTTATGTTCAAGTGATATCTCTTGGCTTCCTTGCTTTCTTGTAGCATGAGTGTGGTTGCCTTTCATACAAGTAGCTTGGGACTCCAGCTGTGAGCGTTGGACTTATGTGGCAGATGCCATCTTTGGGCTGCTAATGGTCACACAGCATTGCTTCAGTGTATCTTACTCTCTGAAGCACTCAGGCCCTTCCTCCACTCAAGAGGAGACAAAATCCCACTTCTCTCTGTGAAGAGTGTCAAAATCACTAACTGGTATTTCTTTCAAAGCTGTGACTCTTCTTCTCCCATATTTAGGATTGGTGGAGAGTCCTTAGCAGTTGCCCAGAATACATACGCTGTGAGTTGGTTTAAAGGCAAAGAATTAAACCTGGTGTTTGGACTTCAACTCAGCATGGCCAGAATTGTAAGTATGCAGATGGACCTGGGAGAAGCAAAAGACTCAGTCTTATAATGATCTCTGCAAGGTCATAGAAGGAAGTGTGCTAGGGCATACTTGGACCTGAAGAAGTAGGCGTTGATGTTTATAGGTCACTTTTTAAAATGTGTGTGTGTGTGTGTGTGTGTGTGTGTGTGTGTGTGTGTATGTATGTATGTATGTGTGTGTGTATGTAGGTGCCTCTGCCTGCAGAGGACAGATGAGGACATTGGGTGTGTTCCTTGTCAGTCTCTACTTGGCCATTTGAAGGCAGCCATCTCCAGCCTCAGAGCTGTGTTATTAGGCATGCAGGGGCGCTCGCTTGTTAGTGGGTGCTGTGATGGGAACTCATGCCCTCCTGATTGCACAGCAGGCACTGCAACCATGGAGCCACTGCTCCAGCCCCTGATGCCACATAGTTCTCTAGGGCGTAGACTCCATTTACTTTGTCTTCAGGAAAGTACTAAAAAAAAAAAAAAAAGGTAAGACAGCAAAGTCTTCGTCACTGATTTCTCACCCGTTTTGGTGCCCTGCGTCCAAAGTCTCTACAGCCATCGCTCCAGGCTCTGCTCCCACCTTCCCATTGGTAGGAAGCTCACGCTGTGGTGGGCCTGCCCATCCTCCCCCAGTTAACCTTTTATTTTATATTATTTTATTTTTAAAGGCAGCCTCTCTATGGAGTTCTGGTTGGCCTAGAATGTGCTGTGTGGATCAAGCTGGTCTTGAACTCACAGAGATCTACTTGCCTCTGCCTTTAGAGTACTGTCTTTAAAGACGTATGGCACCACAAACTTCTGAAGCCCAGCGTTCCCCCCAAAGGCCTTCCCTGACTGCCCCCACTGTTTTGCTTCCAATCTTCATTTTTACCTTGTTTGCCACGCGATAAGACATACGTTGGCTCTTCAGTTCTTGGTCAGGGATGTCACCTCCTGTGGTCGCCTAAGCCATCTGACAGGAATTTCAGCTTCCTCACCATAATGCTCTCATCTCATTGGTCGTGTCTCTGTCAGCTAGGTTCCTGGTGTTTAGAACTAGAAGTGATCGTACTGTTTTACAGTTTGTCTCAGGGAGGGTACCAGGAGACCAGCATTAGATTTTGATTGATGTATCCTGCGAGTTAGGCATCCCTAAGAACCCCGACCCCGGCTGATATTCCCGCAGCAGCTCCGCCCCTGAGGAGTTTGTATTTGCGGTCTGTTAGGAAGTTTGCTTTAATTCCCGGACAAGCAGTGCCACCATATCCCCCACCCGCTCCGATACTTCTTGAGATTCAGGTCCCATCTCATGTTTCTCCAGCCGATCTGTCGCGTCCCCCCCTCCCTGTCCTCAGGGCTGTAAATGTGTGAGTGCTTGCTTCCGAGTTAATGCCACGTGTCTAGGCTTTCTCTTGGATTCTTTACTTACACAGGCAGCTGCCTGCTCAGTGTTTCCCCTTGGCTGTCTCTGTCTAGGCCTTTCTCCTCAGTTCCCGACCCATCCACCCTGTTCAGACTTTCCCTGAACTGAACTTACGCTGTCCCCAGTTCTTCATATTCTCCCCCCCCCCCTTTGCTGGAGTTCCTCCTCCTCAGCAAGGGCCACTCTCTTCATGGGGCTTATTATGCAGAACTAAGTTATTTATTATGTCATCCTAAGTTCCACCTCCTTCCGTCCTCCCACATGCTTTTTGTTAGCAGATGCTATTGGTTGCACCAAGAAAACACATACATATCCTGAGCATGCCTTACCGTCGTCCTGCCAGTCGCCTGACCTCAGACCCATCCTTCCTGTTTTGGCCAGTAGCTGCAGTGTGATGCTGCCTTGTATCTGCCTCTGATCAAATCTGAGGAGAATAGCCAGGCCAGAGGTGCTTTTCAGGACTGCGGAGAGAGGCTTCTCCAGGATGGCAGGCTTTCTCACCTCTAGCCCGCTGTCTTAGTTTCTTTTCTATTGGGGTGACAACACCGTGACCATGATCAAGGCAGTGTATTAAAAAAAAAGTGTTTAGTTGGGATTATGGTTTCAGAGGGTTGGAGCCTATGGTGGCAGGAACAGTGGAGAGAGAGCTCATGCCTTGCTCTGTAAGTTGGAGGCAGAGAGAACACTGGGAATTGCATGGGCCTTTTAAAACCATATAGCACATCCAAGGTGTGTTCGCCAGGGCCCTAAAGAGTAACAACTTACAGAATGAATTGATCTCTCTCTCTCTCTCTTCTCTCCCTCTCTTTTCTCCCTCTCTCTCATACACACACACACACATACATACGCACACGTATGTATGTATGTATATGTATGGATGTATGTAAAGGGATTTATTAGGCTGACTTACAGACTGCAGTCTACCTAGTCCAACAATGGCTGTCTTTGAGCAGATGGTCCAAGAGCCTAGTAGTTGTTCAGTCCAGGAGGCTGCATGTCTCGGCTGGTCTCATACACCCTGGAATGCTGAAGAAGTGGGCTCTAATGCCAGTGTAGGAATGGACTTGCTAGCAAAGAGAGAGCAAGCAGGCAGAGAGCAAGAGCTTCCTTCCATGTTTTCAGCAGAAGGTGTGGCTCGCTTAGAGGTGGGTCTTCTGCCTCAAAGGGTCTGGATTAAAGGCGTGTCTTCTCACCTCCGTCTAATCCAGACTATCCTCGAGTAATCTGGTTCTGATTATACGTCCTCTCTTAAGCCACCATAAGTAGGGATTTCCCCCCAGAGTGCTAATTATGAGAGACCTGTCGCCTTCTCCCTCCTCAGGGAAGCACAGTGAACATGAACCTCATGGGGTGGCTCTATGGAAAGATTGAAGCCTTACTGGGTTCAGCTGGCCACACGACGCTGGGAGTGACGCTGATGATCGGTGAGTGAAGCCTTGTGCCCCACGTCGTGTCTCTCTCGAAGGCCTGTGGAAGGAGATACTCTAGACGCAGTGCTGAACGGCTGTAGTTACAGGTCGGGGTTCCCCTCCACAGTACCCTAGTTACTCTGACTGTTGTGAAATAGACAGGCATAGGCCTTGTGTCTGAAGGAGAATCTGATTTCCCCTGTGGGCCTCAGTGCTGTCATTTGCATGTCGTGTGTTCAGGGAGGTTGTGTATGAAGTCAGGTCCTCTAGAGAGTGTGTCCACATGGCTCACAGTAATGGGCAAAAAGAAGACTGCGCGTGCGGAGCAGTGGGAAAGCCACGCAGCTGCAACCTAGGTTCATTCTTTGCTGCCCATAACTAATTCCTTTATCAAGGACAAGAGAATTTTATCTCAGTGTTCTGAAGAACTGTAGGTCTTTGCATACTGTGTGGGTCCCTCCTGTCCCTAAGTTCTCTGAGCCCAAGTTCCATGGTGCCCATTGCTGAGTCTCCAAGGAGAATGCGAAGCTCTGTGTGAACGAGCCATGCTGCCCTCAGCACAGAGTCTCAGACTATGGCAGAGTCCCTTGCGTCACTGGCCTCTCACAGGGCCCAATGGTGGCTTTTGTGGCACAGTGGGATGAAAACTCAGTTTTGCATCTTTGATTCCTTGTGTTTACTTGAAGCACACAGCCTGGTTAATGAGAGTAATGGGGGGGGGGCAGTGCTAACAGTAGTCCTGTCTCGACTGCCCTTTCTCAGACCCTCCTTCTCAAATGCTTTGTCTTAGTTAATTTTATTTATTTATTTATTTTAACTCTCAGGGGCTCTTCACCATTCCATTTAGTTTCTTACAGGGAATTGAGCCTCACAGAATCCAAGTCTGTGCCCAGAACCGTCACCCTGTCAGTGGCGGCATTCGAATCTGTCCCCTGGCTCCTGTTACAGCAGTTTCTAGAGTGTGCAGGTCGGATAAAGATCCCTCCCCCTGCTCTTTCTTTCCGTGATGCATGTATGTGTCCACATTGTTCTGTGCACATGTGTATGTGGCTAACCATGTTACATGCATGTAGAGGCCAGAGGCCAGTGTTAGGTGTCTTCTACAATCATTGGCCTTCTTAGTGTTTATGACAAAGTCTCTCAGTGAAACTTGAGCTCACTCCATCACCTAAGCCTGGCTGTCCAGTAGCCTCCAGGGACCTGTGTGTCTTCACCTCCCAAAGCTAGTCGTTGGCTCCTGCTGACTTACAAGACTATTTTGTTCTAATATTTTCCTTCTAATTTCCAACTTTCTATTGAGAAGCAACTGTGATAAACGGATACCCTTGCTTACTGGGTATCTGCCGTTCCAGTGCTCCTCTGTGTGTACTTGGCGTCGGTAGGCTTCTCTTAGCCCCGTCTCTAATGCTTTTCCTTTCAGTGGCCACGCTGCTGCTCCTTAGGTAGCGTGCTGCCTTTCCCATACTCCTGGAATTTTCTTTCTAAAATTTCTCTCCTTTTATTTTTTTAGGGGGTATAACGTGCATTCTTTCACTAATCTGTGCCTTGGCTCTTGCTTACTTGGATCGGAGAGCAGAGAAAATCCTTAATAAAGAACAAGGAAAAACAGGTACATCAGTGTGAGGGAAGAGCGGGACCTGGGGACCCTTAGAGGGGATTACAGCAACGTGAGCACACGGTCCTGTGCTGTGACGCTCAGTGGTTTTATAGTTCCAGATTCAGTTCGACTTAGCTGAGATTTTGGATGCATCCCCCACTTGTAGTGTTTTAGCAGAACGTTCATTCTTGACTTTGTTTTGTATATTAGTAAAATGATTCCAGTTCCTGTAGAACTAGCTTCTGCCTTTTTCCTCCTGTTACTTGGTAAGTTATCAGAGATGATGCTTATGGAGTTTTCTAGAAAAGTGTTTTATTATTACTACTATATGAATAAAAATGATTAGATGGAAGGTCCTTAGGTTTATGAAATAATGTGTCTTCCCTTTCTCAAGGTGAAGTCATTAAATTGACTGATATAAAGGACTTCTCCTTACCCCTGTGGCTGGTCTTCATCATCTGTGTCTGCTACTACGTAGCCGTGTTCCCTTTCATCGGCCTGGGCAAGTGAGTGCTCTCTGGCATCGCTGAGTCACATCAGTGAGTGGGTACCATCTGGAGTTAATTCTACTGCTCTGGATGCTGTATATTTAGACTAGTTATTTTATTTTTAATTTATTTATTCAGCTTACATCTCAATTGCTATCTCCTTGCTTGTCTCCTCCCGTTCTTCCCTCCCTCCCTCTCTCACCCTATTCCCCTCCCCTAGGTCTGTGACAGAAGGGGACCTCCTCCCCCACCATATGGTCACAGCCTATCAAGTCTCATCTTGGTAGCCTGCCTATTCTTTCTCTGAGCTGTCAGGCCTCCCAACCAAGGGTAGACTAGTTATTTTATATTCTAAGATACGGTGGGCAATTTTAGCTCCAGGATTAGCATTGTTTTAATTCTTACATTATCCTCTTGAAGAAATACTTTAAATTTTTTCTTTCTGTTCTCGAATCAGGAGAATGCCTACTGTGAATGGAGGCTGTGCATCCGATCCTGTCCACTTAAGGCTAATTCTGTCAGGCTTAGAGTTAGGGCTCAAGGCAGGCTCTTGCTCATCGTGTCTGCTTTTCTCATTGGCTGCTGTGGTGTGAGAGTGCACGTGTGATTTTATGTCTTCATAACCTTTAAAGCTACATAGTCAGTCTGTGGCAAGAGCTCAATTAAATGGCAAAGGACCTCTGCAGCCTGCTTTTACACATGGTGTTTTGAAGCCATGGGGGCCAAGCATGGCTTAGTCAGTGAAACAGGTTCCGTGAGCACTTAAGCTGCGGCAGATTGCTTTAGGATGGATAAGAGAGAACAGTGGGAGACTAGTGTCAGGAAGGAAAAGCTTATTAAATGGTAGACTTATTTCTAACTTTTTTATATTTCTTGAAAACAAAGTAGTTCTTTCTAATGTGCATACTTTTCTTTTCAATTTTAGAGTTTTCTTCATAGAGAAATTCAGTTTTTCTTCCCAATCAGCAAGTGCAATTAACAGGTATTTGGTGTAATTCTGTCAGTGCTCGTTGCATGTGATGTATGGGGCTTTCATGAACAGGGGCCATGTATGACAGGCCATGAAGACTGCATGACCGGAGCCTCCAACACGACAGACCCAGATCCCAGGGGCCTGGCTTTGAGCTAAGGGAAAACCCAGATAATTCTGTATTTTTATTTTCTGGCAGTCATTTTGGAAGAGTGCTAAGTTAGAGGAGTTAGGCTTTGCTTTGTCTGGTAGTTTTGGGGATATTTTGACACTTAGTTTCTAACTGGTACCTTCTGTTACCTTCGCATGCTCCCCGGCAGTGTTGTGTATATCATCTCAGCTCCCATGTCCCCAATATTTGGACTCTTGGTGGATAAAACTGGGAAGAACATCATCTGGGTTCTGTGTGCGGTAGCTACCACCCTCCTGTCCCACATGATGCTGGCCTTCACCTTTTGGAACCCATGGATTGCTATGGTAATGCTTAGGGGGATGTTCAGGGCTTTAGAGAGAACCCCAAGCCCATGTTGGTGTGCCCAGAAAACTCAGCTGGCAACTGAGGGGGATATGACTAGACTTTTAATTTTTACCACGTAAATATTTTTTAAAAAAGAATTATCAATTGTTACTTTATAAGGTTTGTTTTTCATTTGGCTTATTCAGTAGGGAATCTTCAACGCTGAAGTAGAATTAGAAAGCTAGTTACTTCCAGTCATTTTTCTGAGCTTCATTAAGATAAGTCACTTCACTAAAAGTGACCAGTCTTTCAGCCCAGTATCCTTTCTCTCTCTCTCTCTCTCTCTCTCTCTCTCTCTCTCTCTCTCTTTTTTTTTTTTTTTGCTTTGATGAAAGATTTAAAAAGTAGCAATAAGGGGGCTGGAGAGATGGCTCAGAGGTTAAAAGCACTGGATGCTCTTCCAGAGGTCCTGAGTTCAATTCCCAGCAACCACATGGTGGCTCACAACCATCTACAATGGGATCAGTGTCCTCATGTACATTAAATGAATAAAGAAATAAATCTTTAAAAAAAAAGTAGCAATAAATCCACGAGATTTTAGTTATCCTCAGGATGTCAGGTTTTGGAGTACAGGCTAAAGTGCTGTGCCCTACTTGCTCATAAAGGAACATTTTGAGCATAAGTAGTTATGGATTTGGTAGGCAGATCCACAAGTAAGTCTTCCTGTAGGGGCACCCAGGTTCTAGGAGGAGGGGTGCTGGCACAGAGCTTTTGCACAGTGAACATCTGGACAGATGTTACAGTGCTCAAGAACTTCTCATTTGTAAGGTTGCCAGCAGTGCACAGATATGTCCATTTTCCTTGGTAGTGTTGGCATCAGCATTAGTTTGCTATTTAACTAGTCTGATAGGTATATGCAATACCTAATTTAAACTCAAGTCATACCTTTCCTTTCTTTTTAAAACATTTTTGAGACATTCCTCCTATATATAGCTACTGTTACCTCCAAATTCACTGTGCAGCCTCGACTGACTTGCACTTAGAGCTCTCCTCCACCCACAGGCATGCCACCACTGTGCTTGGCAAGCCCTTTCTTTCTTTTTTTCTTTCTTCCTTTTTTTTTTTTTTTTTTTTTTTTGAGACAGGGATTCTCTGTGTAGCCTTGGCTGTCATAGACTCACTTTGTAGACCAGGCTGGCCTCGAACTTACAGAGATCCGCCTGCCTCTGCCTCCCGATTGCTGGGATTAAAGGCGTGCACCACCATGCCCAGTGGCAATTTCTTTTTCTATTGAGGAAAAAGCAGTGTTTACATAGTGTGTGACAAGTGCTGGTGATGGCAATTGGGTGTCTGCTCTGCTTTTCAGTTCAGAATTAATCATCGAGAGGCAGCAGCGGAATAATGTCACTGTGCTGCCTTTATCACTTCATCTGTAATTCAGGAAAGTGAGTTTGCCTGAAACTTGGAAAAGAACTTTTTGCCAGTTAGCTGTACCCTTGACTGGACGGTGGGCCCAGAGAGTTTTATATGTTTATGTCACAAGAGAAAATGCATAAAACAGTGGAGGGTACTGAGAGAGGCAAGACCTATATATTTAAGTTTTTAGTCTAATTATAGAAAAATGTGTTCACATTGTGTTTTGGCTAGTCTGTCACTTTCATTAATCTTCATCAATGGAAATCACCCGTCACCTGATATATACCATACCTCTCTGCCTTCTTGTCTAGTGTCTCCTGGGGCTGTCCTACTCATTGCTTGCCTGTGCATTGTGGCCGATGGTGGCATTTGTAGTTCCTGAGCACCAGCTGGGAACTGCATATGGTTTGTAAGTATTGCCTTTTCACTGCAGCACATACATGTTGCCTTCTGCAACACATTACAGTGCAACAGTTACAGTGTGTTCTAATTGTAGTTATGCTTGCAAGAACAGAGCTCTGGACAGCTCTGCAGATGCCTAGAAACATCAGTTGATCTACTTTAGCACGTGTTATGCCTGGAGTTTCTTGTCTCTTTCCCTAATTGTGATCTGAGAAAGCCACCCAATGGAGGAGGGTTTATTTTAGATTCTGGCTCTAGAGATTTCTGGCCATAATTCTTGGCTTTGTGGATTCTGGGCCTGTGGTGAGGCAGATCCATCATGGCGCCCAGGAGCAGGCAGGCAGACAGACAGATGTGCATGTATGCACACACTCATACACATACGTCTGCAACAGATGTACATGCATGCACACACACACACACACACATACATCTGCAACAGATGTACACGCATGCACACACACGCACACACATACACCTGCAACAGACATACATGCGTGCATACATGCACACACATATGTCTGCACTAAGGCTGTTCTTTCTTCTCCCCTGTATTAGTCAGAGTTCTCTAGAGTAGCAGAACCTGTAGAATGTATAGAAAATATCTCTCTATATACAGGAAGGGACTTAGTAGAATGATTAACAGATCATGGTCCGGATGATCCAATGTCTAGTCAGGGTTTTATTGCTGTGAAAGAGGCACCATGACCACAGCAACTCTTTTAAAGGAGAACGCCAACCCCCCCCCCCACCCCCCCAAATCACCACATCCAACAATGGCTGTCTATGTAGGGAAAGTCCAAGAGTCCAGTAGTTGTTCAGTCCACGAGGCTGGATGTCTCAGTTGGTCTTCAGCATGTGCTGGAATAGTACCAGAGAAGGGATAGACCTGCCAGGGAAGTGAGAGCAAGTAGGCAAAGAGCAAAGCTTCCTTTGTGTCCTTATAGTCACGTCTAGCAGGAGGCAGGGCTCAGGTTAGAGGTGTGTCTTCCAGCCTCCGAGATCCACACTAGAAGTGGCTCTTCCCACTTGAGATTAAGCAAATACCCCTCATGACGGGCCCTCCATCTTTGGGTTCTAGTTAATTCAGATGTAGTCAAGGTGACAACCAAGAACAGCGGTCACCCTTCCCTTTTATTCTACGCAGGCCTCCAGCCTGGGTTGCTGCTGTCCATATGCAGGCCTTTTCCACTTAAGTTATTCCTCTTTGGACGTGACTGTCACACACCTGGAAGAGTGCTTTTCTACCTGTTAGGTGCTTAGACAAATGGCTGAAACCCGTGAGAGGCGATTGTAGACATGGCCACGCCTGTCCACCTGAGGTCTTCTCAGTGAGAGGTTGACTTCTATCCCAGGCCCTGAGAGGCAGAGGGGGACATCGGCTGCTGTGGCCGCCATGGCCGCTGTGCAGCAGCTCTCCTTTGCACTCACTAGGCAGACATTTTATACTTCGCTTGCCTTGGAGCAGATGGTTTAGAAGCAGATGCAGTCTAGGATGAAACCCAAAACCTGCTGGCTGTGGTGGTGCACCCCGTTAGTCCCAGCACTGTGGAGGGAGAACCAGGTAGATCTTGGTGAGTTTGAGGCAACCTTGGTCTAGAGAGTTCCAGGCCAGCCAGGGCTACATAGTCTCCTTGTCTCAAAAATCAAAATAATATTCATACGCTCCCTGATGGAAATCTTTCATACACCAGTAGTGTTTGGTTCATGATGTTAATATTAATAGTCACGTTGCTATGTGATGAAGACTTTTGACAATGAAATGCTATTTTATCTTAAAATTGTAGCATGCAGTCTATTCAGAATCTCGGGCTGGCCGTCATCGCCATCCTGGCTGGCATGATACTGGACACGCGGGGATACTTGCTTTTGGAGGTTTTCTTCATTGCCTGTGTTTCTTGTGAGTGTGCCATGTGGCAGCGTCTGGTTCCTGTTTTCACAGTTGGGTTTTGCCGTATTGTTTAAAGTAAACTAGACTGTGTCTCAGCAAGTAAGGGCAGAAAGTCGAGCTGTGCCTTGCGGACCCTGAGCTGGCGCTGGGCTTCTGGGAAGCCAAGGGCGAAGCTTTGATCGTGTTTCTTTGTAGAGGCACATGTTGTTCTCAGAAGAGAAATCCCGCCAGAGCTGCTTCTTTGAAACAACAAGCTGGCCAGAAGCTGCCAGGGGTTCTGGGGACAAGAAGAGAGGAAGCGGGGTCAGGGTGGGTGCTGGGTGGGGGGGTGTGGCTCCCTCTCCTGTGGGGTCTCTTCTCTGGCTCTGCCATGCCTGGGCTAAGAAGTGGTGGTTCCCTGTGGGGAAATGCGTGGCCTGTCAGTGCTCAGAAGTAAAACTGTGCAGTGACTTTAAAATGGCAATTATGAGGAATTTGGGTTGTGCTTTACTTTAGATTTTACAAAGGCGTCACTTACAAGTGTGCCTTGTGTTTTTCAGTGTCACTATTAGCTGTGGTCTCCCTGTATCTGGTGAATCGCGCCCGGGGTAAGCAGCTCTTCATCTCCGGTGGATCATCTCGAGGGCTTGAGCCTCCTTTAGTTTGTGTTAGTGATTTCCCAGTCATAGTGACAAGAATGTGTGTTTATAACTGCACGCGCTGGACGTTCGCATGCTAGGATTGCTGTTACGATGTTTCATCTCTAGTCAATTCAGTGTTTCATAATATAAAATCTCAAGTGTTTATTAGCAAAAACCCCTAAGCCTCTCATATATTCTCATTTCTTAAATAAATAAATAAATAAATAAATAATAGCTTTTTACTTTTAAGTTATTTGGCTTAGAATTAGAAATAACAGTTTTTTTTACTAGTATACACTAATATGCATTAGTGTATTTTTTAATAAGCATTTGATGTTACCTTTATTAATCTTTCTAATTCCTTGCTCCTAAGGGGCATGATATACTTTAAGAGAATATAACATAATATTACCTGTATACATTTAGATTTCATTTAACACAGTGTTTCCATTAAAATCTGAAGCAACACATACCTTCATACTTAATAGCACAAAGCTAAAATTAAAGCATGATAATATGACATACTCTCTTTTAATCTTGCATAACTTTTTATGGAAAAATTTTCTAGTATGTTTGATTGAATTTTAATTAGTTATGTTACTTAAAATGATTATGTTCATTTATGTTTTAGGTGGGACTCTAAATTATTCTGCAAAACAAAGGGAAGAATTGAAACTTTCTCAAACCGAGTGAGTACTAAAAGGGAGGAAATTTTATCTTGAAAATCTTAACTATGAGCATTTTATTTTAAGTTAGATTTAGACTTTAATATATTGGTTGCTTCCTTGATTTTTAAGAGCTAACAATTAGGTCTGGATACAGCACTACAAAATTCTTTTGTTGTTGTTTTTCGAGACAGGGTTTCTCTGTGTAGCCTTGGCTGTCCTGGACTTGCTCTGTAGACTAGTCTGGCCTGGAACTCACAGAGATCCACCTGCCTCTGCCTCCTTGAGTGCTGGAATTGAGGCATGCGCCATCACACCTGGCCAAAATTCGTGCCCCCACCCCCCACACCCCAGACAGAGTTTCCCTGTGTAGCCTTGGCTGTCCTGGACTTCTTTGCAGACCAGGCTGGCCTTGAACTCACAGCAATCTGCCTGCCTCTGCCTCCTAAGTGCTGGGATTAAAGGCGTGTGCCACCATGCCCAGCTCATGGCCAAAATTCTTTTTCAAAAAATTTAAGATGGGTATCAAGGCTTAAAAATGAAAGAGTGAAAAAGAATTGGACTTGCCATCTTCTATGCAGTGCAAGCCGTGGGACTTGAGGGAGAGGAGCAAGGCCTTGCCCCTGCCCTGTGCTGCCTGTGCCTACTCCCATTCTGTTGCTGGGCTAAAGACGCTCTCTGACTGAAGGTAGCTTGGGGAGGAAACCATTTATTTGAAGTCAGAATCCCATCCATCACTGAGGGAAGCTGAAACAGAAGCTGGAGGAAGTCCACTTGTGGCTCCTTCTCACTGGCTCCCTTGCCTGCCTTTCTTGTACAGCCTGTGCTCACCTGAGTAGGGATGCTACTGCCCCACAGTGCATAGGACCGAATCAATTAGCCGCCCACAGGCCAGTGTGGTCTAGCACTTCTTCGAAGAGCATATATATTACCCTCTGTCCCTGGTGACTTGAGGCTGTGTCCAGTTGACATCCTGATATCAGTATGCTGTTTGCTTTTTCTCAGATTCCTTCCTAACAGATTAGAGACTGTAGTATGGGGGTTAACTTACTTTTTCTACGCATGTGTTAAAACATGTGATGGTAATTCTGTTTCCTGTTATTTCTAAAATGTTTAGCCATTAAATGTCTTACGATTTAAAGATTTGTTTGTAAATATGCAAATCACCTGATTGTTATGTTTTGTGACTTAAATAGGTTGAAGTCTGGTGTAACAGCCTGTGTTTTTACAAGTAGGGTGGTAGTCTTGGTGTTATCCATGTTTAAAAAAAAATGGAAATGAAAGGTTACAGAGCTAGCTTGGTGGTTGAAAGTGCATGCTGCCCTTACAGAGGCCAGTTTCCATTGTCCATGAATGGCAGTAACACCAGCCCTGGGAGCCCAGTGGTCTCTTCTGTGGGCATTTGCACTCATGTTCACCCCTGCCCCAATAAAAATGATAATATTTTACACTGTGTATTTGACAATGTTACACTTTTCATTTTGAAAACTGCATGGAGCTTCCTGGTTTTTTCTGCTGCTTTTAGGTATTTCTTGTATTGTGTTTTGCAGATAAGGCTGTGATGACTGTGTCTTGAGAATGGGTGACATGCACCACTGATTGGAAACCTTCATGAAGATTTTCTTTTTAAAGAAGTCATTTAGAAAAATCATAGAGTGGAAAGTATATTTATATTTGAAATACACCTACTTGAAGTGTATTCATGCAGACTGTTAGCCTGTGGCTTTTGTGCCATGTGTTACTAAAGAATTTCATCAGCAGTGAATAGTCTAGAAAATCTGGAACATTCAGGCAAGCTTCAGCAAGGACCACTGTAAGATCTGCATCTTCTGCTGGGGTAATTTTCAGTAAGCACATCATCAGGATGTAGCCCTTCTTTTGTATTATAGCAGGAAAAAGAAAAACCCACACTATATGAGGGAGCAGGGGAGAAGGCTGTTACACAGAGAATAAATGATGGCATTTTAACAGGCACTCACTGTGTCATAGAGGATTGGACACAATTGCATTATATTCTCCACTAGGAGATTATATATGCATGTCGTTAATGGCTGCTGAGTAGCAAACTTTTGCAAGTTTTTTTTCTTTTTTCTTTTCCTTAAAGACAATAAAAGTGTCCTTCAATTTATCATGGCTACCTATGTACATGGGTACATAAAACCAGTGCAAAAGATATACTTCATGTCTTCCTTATATTTGTAAAACATTGCAACAGTGTTTTCAATTTTTCTGTGGAGGATAGTCTCCAGAAATCAACGTTGCAATAAAGAAAGTGTCCTAGATATAGTCTCATTGAATAGGTAGAGGTGTAGGTACATGTGGTAAAAAGTTCAGGAACTGTTTGAAAATGCATTCTTTTTTTTTTATTGTGCCATTATTCACGTGTTAGCTTTAAGGCGTATAAAGTTGAGGACTTGCTGCATTTGCTGGCCGACCCCTCTGTACTGGCCCTGTCCTCTCCACTGTGTCCAGACACAAGCTGTAGGAGCTTGACATGTTTATAAGGGGTTGTGTGCCTGCCCCGCTCACAGGCTTGCCCAATGCTACTCTGTACTCTTAGACTGTTCTCTATGCCCACTAACCTGGTTTCACCTGGATTAAACAAAAACCTGTTTCCAGTCCAGCGTCATTCTTCCATATAGAAACTTCTTCAGGCTACTCAGGCCACATAAATTATGATACCTGTGAACTTTGAAAACCACTTACTGTGCCTTTTTCACTCACCTTGATGTTTGAGGAGTTTGTGGCACTGTGGGTTGGGGGTATATTTTCTCCTCCTTAGATTGTCAGCTCCAGGAGAGCAGGGATGTTGTCTGGTTTTTAGTGACTGTATCCACAGCGTGTAGCACAATGTATGTATAAAACTTTTATTTTTATTTTTAAACAATGTATAAAATAAAAGTAATTGGAGTAACCTGTTTGGAGGATAAATGGCAACACAAATAAAAAGACCCGAACTTTGGCTACAAGCCTTCTGGCTTAGAAACCTTATATTTACTACTTACCCTAAGGAAACCACTGGACAATCACATATATTCTAAGACAGTATCTTCTTTCTTGGTTTTATAATGACAGGGAGCCATTCACATCTGTAGTGTAAGAGTCGTTTCAGTGGTGCCGCAGTTGCCCATTTGAGCCAGGGCAGGCCTGCACGGTTAGGCTTCTGCCAGAGGAACAGCCCCAAGTCGCAGACTTTGGGAAACTCCACAGGCATTCTGTGGATGCTAGACACAGCTCATGGCTAGCCACCTTCCTTCTGTATTACTGGCAAAGGCACTGAGTGTGCCAACTTTAGCCTCTTAGCATTGTACCCACTTGCCAAACATGGGGAGGAGTAACACTTGACTACCCACCCTAGAAGGGAATCCACTACAGACCACACATTGTCAGTCTCTCCTCTTCCCTTCACCCCTCCCCCAACCCCTCTCCTCCCTCCCTCCCCTCTCCCCCTCCCTTCTTCCCTCCTTCCTATTTTGAGACAAAATCTTGCTATTTAGCCTTAACTGTCTTGGAACTTGTTGTGCAGACTATTTGGACTGGAACTCAGATTTGGCTGGGATTAAAGGTGTGTCCCACCACGCTCCAAGAACCAATGGGTTTTTATTGCCATTACAGTGGCAGGGAATGACTCAAGAGTGGTTGCATCACACATACAAACTCAGAGACTGGCTACGCACACAGGGCCTACCCACATTCAGGCCAGATGAGGGAAAGTGGACACCAGCTCCCACTCCTAACCATGATACTATCTGCAGTTGATATGTGTTGGCAAAGGAAAGATTACTTTTTTTCTCATGGAGTCTCACTGGGTATATTAACCACGCTTGAGGGTTGGCCAATACAAAGTGAACTTAACGGTGTATTTGTAGACTTTTGTCTGACTTTGTTTTGTTTTGCCCTTACTAGTCTTTTGCTTGTATAACTTGGTTTCTGTGTCATCGTGTTGTCAGCTCCCCCCTAACCCCCTGTGATCAAACTGCCAAAACTGTCTTGAGGGGATGGGACAGAAAAGCAACATTGTAGAAAAGCAAGAGGTTTTGATATGTCAATCAGCAGGGTGAGGGGGTTTTGAGTTGATACAGGCTGTTTGGACTGGAAACCAGGTGCTATTGCCGGAGGTAGTTGGCCTTTGGAACAGATTAATGAAGGTTCACGCTAAAGAGGCCTGTCTTAAAGTGATTCCTGAAGAATGCTGAACTTAGGCTTCTGTTTAGGGCATTGTCACTAGCACTGCCATTTTGGGGGCCTGATTTGGACCTAACTTTTAAAAAGAGAGAAGGGGCATGGAGTTGGTTGAGTGGGGTGGTAGGGAGGATGTGGGGGGGTTGGGGGAGGGGAAAAGTGTAACCTGAGTATATTGTATGAAAATGATCTAAACAAAGTGGGTTGCCTAACCCAAAACCACACCTCTCATAGTCAAGGACTCAAAGTTGCTTTCTTGGAGCTCTGTGGGCGCAGCTTGCAGGTACCTCACAGCCCTGAGGAAGCGCTGCAGCATGTCTGTTCTGGGCTTTCCCACAGCAGGTGCTTATGGCTTCTGTAACTTTTGGGAGGAGTCTTCTGGTAGTGTAGTACACCCCACTTTTCCCAGACAGAAAGCGTACTTTCCGAGTCTCAGCAGTTCCTCTCTTGGAGGGGATGTTCCAGAAGAAACTTACAACAGCATGCTTCAAGTAGAACTTTTAAGTGGTCATTTTTGGTGTGGTAGGGACCATGCTGCTGTGGAATGGTGCAGATGGTGTTATTTGGTTGTTGCTATTTCTATAAATACAAACATGTATGAAGGATGACTATACAGTGTCTCTGGGGGGATTGCTTCCAGGCTTGTGGTTTTCAATATTTCTACAATAAGTATGTAAAAAAAAAAGTGTTAAAACCCACCATGAAGAGTCACTGTCAAGTTTGAGTTACATTGTTTGAAGAAGGTAACTTCCAAAAAGGGGCTTTTGGGACTAAAACAGGGCGAAGAGTTAGCATTGCATTGATGGGAAAGAAAATTTCACGAGAAAGAATATTCTTGGTGAATTGCCAAAGTGACATGAGGGTCCAGTGAAAATAATGCATGCTTATGGCGGGGGGGGGGGGGGGGGGGAGGTAAGGTGAAAAGGCAGTGCATGTGTGTGTGGGTAAAGTGAAGGAGGCGTGTATTCTTAGTCGTGGTGTGCAGTGGAAGCTAAGAGCTTCTCCAGCTTACTTGCAAGCCGTTGATTCTAGATTGTGTTGTCTGCAGCCTCAGACACCTTAGCGTCTTCTAGAGTGCATGGTGTTCCGTGGGGCAGCTCTGAATAGAGATGTGCCTCTGTGAGGTTGATGAGGAAAGTGCTGGGCTTTTATAAGCAATCCCGGGATCCTCACATCATGCAGGGCAGACAGCTGACCTTCTCCAGCTCCCTTTATTCTCTAAGAGTGGCCAAGTACCCCTGTGCACACACCCATGGTGCTCTTTATCTGCATCCTATCTAGGGACCTGCACAACCTTCTCTGCTTCTGATACTAGGATCTCCCCCTGCCCCCCCCCAGCTCCCCCCCCCCCAAGCAAACGGGTTAGTGACATTCTGTGAAGCGGCACAACATTTCATCTGGGACTGCCATGGTAGGAGTCTTTTGAAGTGGGTTGGGAAAAAAAAAGCTTCTATTCCTTGTCACATTTCCTTTTTTTTTTTATGTTTCATTCTGGATTGAATTTGAGAAACATGACTTTGCAGTGTAGCCCTTGCTGGCCTGGAACTTGCAACAGTCTTTGTATCTATCTTCCCAAGTGCTGGGGATACAGGTGAGACGCTGCCATGACTGACCAACATTTTCTGACATGGAAAAATTGCTCATAATTGTGGATCACCATATGATGTTGTGATACTCTGTATCTTCAAATCAGAACTATCTTAGGGTTCCTATTATTGTAACAAATACCATGACCCATTATGGAGGAATGGGGTTTATTTCACCTTAGAGCTGGCGGTCTACCATCCAGAGAAGTCAGGACCATGGAGGAGCACTCTTTACTGGCTTGCTCTTTGTGGCTTGCTTAGCCTGCTTTCTCATAGCACCCAGGTCCATCAGCCCAGGGGTGGCACTGTTGACAGTGATCTGGGCACTCCCACGTCAGGCCGGAGGTGGTACTGATCACTGTGATCTGGGTACTCCCATGTCAGCCACCAGTAAAATGCACAGGCTTGTTCACAGGCCAATCTGATGGGGTCATTTTCTCAACTGAGGTTTCTTCCAAAGTGACTAGCTTGTGTATAGTGGACACAAAATTAGTTCATACAAGAAAAAAATGTTCTCTTTGAATATAATTTCTTTAAAGCTAAAAAATAAAATATATATTTAGCTTGCATATATTTGTTTATTTTACTGAGATTCTCACATGTAGCTCTGGTTGGCCTGGAACTCACTATTTTTTTTTACTTTTTTTTAAGTTTTAAATTAATTTATTCATATTACATCTAAATTGTTATTCCTTGTATCCTCCCATTCCTTCCTCCCTCCTGCTTTCACCCTACTCTCCTCCCCTATGACTGTGACTGAGGGGGACCTCCTCCCCCTCCATATGATCATAGGGTATCAAGTCTCTTCTTGGTAGCCTGCTATCCTTCCTCTGAGTGACACCAGGTCTCCCCATCAAGGGGGCGTGATCAAATATGGGGCACCAGGGGAACTCAGTATTGTAGACCAATTTGACCTCAAACTTAGGAAAATTCCGCTACCCTCTGCATCCCGAAGGCTGGAATTAAAGGAACATGCAAGCACTTTTGGCTCAGTGTTAAAACACACACACACACACACACACACACACACACACACACACACACACTACATTACTGTGACTTACAGCTGCCCTGCTATGCGTGGACTTGTGTCATCACTGATTCATGGGATCATTGGACATAAGCTTCACTAGTGCTGGCCCTTCAGGGATGCATGGCCTGCCTTGCTCAGGGAGTGGCAGTCCCAGGGCAGGTCAGCAGGTCAGAGACGCTGACAAATGAGTATTATATCACAGAGCAGTGTCTGTGGACTAAGGGTTTAGAAAACCTGAAGCTCCAATATCCCCAGAGGGGAGGATCTTTGAGCCTCATTGTATAGGAGGAGCTTGCTGATTCGTTTAGGTGGAGAAGGGGCAGAGTAAGGGAGAGCAGGGGAGGCAGGGTAGACCTCAAGGCTGAGCAAACCTGCTAGGTGTCTGGAATGATAGAAGCTGCAACAGGAGTTTGGGTTGAAAGGGTCCAGAGTGAGACAGATGGCGGAGGGTCTCTTCTCCACATTTAGCGTTGTGGTCTTTGGAATTTTGGGAAGATTTTTATGCTGGGGATTGTCAAGACTTAGTTTGCATTTTTGGACAACTGGAAGGACAGTAGGAAGGGGATGGATTGTAGTCACAGGGAACACATTTGGAGGCAAGGGTGTGGTTAATAGGTTGTGGAGACAGAATGGTTAATAGACCGGAGCAAGGATGCTGGCACCTCAGCAGGGGCCAGGGTAGAACGGAGAGACAGGCTCTGGCGACGTCTAGAGGTCCAACGGAAAGTGTGGCCATCTGAGGTGGGAAAGAAGGGCGCGAATGAAGGCCCCCCCCCTTTCCAGATTTCTGGCTTGGATGGAAGGTGTTATGAGACCACAGGACAGAGCTGCAGTTTGGGAGGCAAATGAGTTCAGCACTGGCTTTGTGGAGCTTGCAGTTAAGTACCCAAGATGCTTAGAGTAGTTTTTGAGTGGACTTGGATGGGACGGGTTCCTAGTGGGACAAGGTTTCGATTTGGGAGCATCAGGGAGCCAGTGAACTGATCCAGTAAGATGTCAAGATGAGTAGAGGGGTTGGAAGGTCACAGTCCTAAGGGCACACACTCAACAGGATGTAGAACAATCTATAGACACCAAGAGAGCTGGCCGAAGGGGGTACACAGGGAGAAACAGCACGGAAATGTCAAACACAGGCTGGTGGGGTTTGATCATTGTAACTGGCAAGTCATTAGTGTGTTGTTGAAACTGTTGGAGAATGGGGTTGGTGCATGGTGGTGGGCTTTCGTTGGCAGTGGCAGCCAGGGAGAATGATTTAGATTATGAAGTTGGGGTAGACTTGCAAAAGAAAGTGTAGCTTATCCTTGTGAGAAACGAGGCCATAAAAAAGAGCGAGCATAAGGAGCCTTCAGCGCGGGCGGCTGCATTGCTTGACGGGCTGATGCTTTGCGAAGGTCCCTCTCCTAATGTGTTCCTCTCCTTGCGGAGCGGAGCAGAGTTCTCAGACTCTGCGATTCTTTCATTTTCTTGAAATGGCACTTTTGGCTTTGTGTCTGTGATTTAAGCGCTATAAAAATGTCCAGCTCCAGCTTGCTCGGAGAACGTAGGCTCTGCCTCTTCACATGGATTTCTTCATGAAGCCATTACCTTGGAAAGAGTTTGATACATTAGCGACAACAAGCCCATAACAAACCCAGAAGCTGGGAAATGGAAATCCTTAAGAGATTTAGCGTGTTTGTAAGAAAGTAAAAGATAATGAGAACACACAAGTGTATAAGCCCAGGAACATGCTTAACTGCAAGTGATTTTTTTCCCCCCTCAAGAATTGCCACTTCTCAGTGTCTTTGGAATATAGACTGAAAAAAAAAAAAAAAGGTGAAAACCTTTGCAGGTAGTTTGTATTCTGGGATCTTTTCAAATAGAAGTTGGTGGGCACTATGATTTGAGTCTGAAGTGTCCCCCACAGAGTGACATGTGGTTCCCCTGGCTGCTGCACTACTTTGGGGTGGGGAGGGATCTGGAAACTTTGAGAGTTGGGATCTGGCTGGAGGAGGGAGGTCACTGGTTGGGTCAGGAGGACGGGCATAGCCGTGGGGGGCTCTGTTATCGCTGATCACTGTTGGTTCCACTGTGGCTGTGATGTGCCTTTCCCACCATGAGGAACTGAACCTTCTATAACCCAAGCCAAAAGAAATCCTTTATTCGTTTTTATTCCCCCAACATTATATTTTTAATTGATTATTTGGGAATTTCACATTATGCACCCTGGTCATACTTCCCAGTTCTCCCATGACTCCCACCCTTGTGACCTCTCTCCCTCTGACCCCCCAAAAGAAATAAGATTTAAAAAATAGTTCATTTTGTGTAGTCCATATATTCACTGCAGCATGCTCAAACTCCCAGTGGCCTGTCCATTAAGGGAAACTGAGTCCTCTGTCTGTACCACCCTCACCACCTCCACTCCATGGACCAGAAGCCATCATTTATGGAGACCTACACTTCAGCATCCCCATCACATTTTTAGAGAGTTCTCTTTGATGTCTAGGATGTTGTTTGTGTGTTTGTGTTGGGGGTGGGGTGGGGTTGGAGGTAGGGGTTGCCATAGAAGCCTTCTATGTTTCTCTTTCTCCGCTGTGTATCTGCAGTCATTGATATCTCTACAAGAGGAGCTTTCTTGCTCTTTACAGTCAGCAGCAGGAGCATAGGTCTTGGGTTTCAACGTGGGTTCTGGTAACAGCATGGACCATGAACATCCAGATGGGCTCTGGCATCAGCATGGGGCCATGGACCAGCGTGTCCTCCAGGAGAAGTGTGGACCATACAGTGCAATTCACTAAAAGGACCATTCTTCATCTAGAGCATCCTGTTGCTGCTCAGAACCCGGGTGATTGGGCAGCTGCACAGCGTGTTCCTGGGCTGAGTCTGCACAAGCTCTAGGCTACTGCACATCATCCAGCCAACCCTACCGAGTAACTCTCCATTAGCCTCAGCCATCTCTCACAGCTGTCATTTCTCCGGTTTGCCTCCCTCCACCTTGCATGCATCACTCTGCTTCTCCATCTTTCCCACCTCTTCATCACATAATCATAGTGCCATTAGAAGCTGCAGTGGGTCACACAATATACTCTTTTGCCCAAACAGCATTATGTGCAAATGATCATGGCAATGTCATTGATCTGGTTCAAGGCCTCTGCTTTCTGCCACACCATCAATACTGAGCCATTGCTGATATCCTGCTGTGGTCCAGAGTCATGGGATTCCTGCAGCTCTGGTTTTGCAGGACTAGATCCTTCATGAACTCCAGCAGATCATAGGTGGGATAGATGTTGGGATGGACTGACTCAAAGCCCTGGATCTGACCGTGAATAGTAGCCAGGGGTTGTCCCTTTATTCCTTTTAAGTTCTTCTGGGGCCAGAGAGACGGTTCAGTGGTAAAGGACACTGGCTACTTTCCCAGAGGACCCAGGCTCAATTCCCAGCACCCATGTGGCAGCCTACAACCATCTGTAACTGCAGTACTAGGGTTCAGACAACCTCTTCTGACCTCTGCGGGCACTGTACACATATGGTGCACAGACATACATGTAGGCAAAACATCTATAAAAAAATGAAGGAAAAAAAAAAAGACCCATACCTTGTGATTTTTGTAGGCCTACATTAATAAATTGGACTGGGAAGTTATTTCAGAAAAGCACACATGCAGAAAATTTGCTGTATATTCATCGCTGCTGCAAAGGTTATCAAGTTGCCACATGTTCAAGGTCTCGTGAGACCCCATAACCAGGGACTGAGATTAAGTAACACATCTGGCAGAGGTGAGGAGCACCTCAAGTGACAATAACGAGTGGGAGAAAGGAGAGGCCCTGCTGATGTAATTAGTGCGACCACGGGAGGCTTCTTGGGAGAAACGGCCCTTAAGCTCTTTGCTGACACCTCCTCTGCTTGACACAAATGAACCTTGGCTTCTTCCTTCCAAGTGGTCACGTGTTTGATATTTCTATGCTGTATCATCATCCAGTGGCAACCCTTGTCTTCCTGTCTGGAACTGCTGTCTGTCCCAGGTCTTCTGCTCTTTTCCTCAGTCCTTCCTCAGAGAGGCCGTTGACTGATGTGGTCTTGCATATTTGCATACATAGGTGATGTCAAGCCTGGGCCCTGAGTCTGTGTAGCCTCCGTCTTCCATCAAATATTTCTATCTTAAAGTCTCAGCAGCTGTTTACACAGAGCTTGTTTAAGTGGGAACTCTCCTATACACACCCAGTTCCATCCTTCCTTCCATCTGCCCTCCCTTGGCACCACTGAGTGTGTTTTGTGCTAGGTGGTTGCTTTATCTTTCTGTCTTTCTTTTTTTCTTCAGACAGTATCTCATATATCTTAGGCTGGCTTTGAACTCATTATGTAGCTGAGGGTGACTTTGAGCCTCTGGTCCTTCTCTCCTTAAGTGCAAGTGCTAGGCTTAGGGTACAGTGCACCGGGGTTATGGTGTTGGGGGAGTGTCCCAGGTTGGCATGTATGCTAGGCAAGTAGCCTGCCAACTGAGCCACATCTCCACTTCCCAGTGTGTCATTCTTTGAAGCTCAGGGTCATTTTCACTATATTTCCCTTCCCACTGGTTTATTTCTTTTCAGTGTATTTAAAGCATATTTATTCTATGAATGCCACCTTAGTTCTGCCCACTGTCTGGGCACTTGGGTCCCTGCTATGGTTTTCTGGTACTCATCCTTCGGTCTTCCTCCTCTTCATTTTCAGTACCTCTTTGCTTCCTCTGCTCTGACTGTAATGTTGCTAGGGGCAACATTACAGCCCTGTGGGCTGAGAACAGAGTCGTGATGATGGGCATTTCTCTGTAAGAATATCTACGGAAGTGACTGGAAATGAGGGAAGCTGGTGTGTAGAAAAATTCTGCTGCTTCTTGCTTCTTTTTCCTTTGAGGCTGGCTAACCTTGAACTCAGTGTATACCTAAAAATGACCTTGAACTCCCAGTCTTCTTGGGGGTCCAATCCACAGTGCTCAGTGCTGTGCTGAGTGAAAGCATGGCTTTGTGCTTCTTAGGCAAGCATTGTATCAAATGAACTATATCTCCAACCGTCCCCCATCCCCGGCAAGATGCTTAAAAATTGGTGTCTTTCTGTGTGTGTGTGTGTCTGTGTTATGTATGACACATATGTGCATATGTGGAGATCAGAGGACAACCTCTGTTATTGGCTCTCACTTTCCACCTTACTTTTCACAGGCTGTATATGACAGGCTGTCTGCTTTTGATCTCAAGGGATTCTCTGCTCACCCTCTTGCCCTGGTAGTACTGGGGTTACAGTTGTGCGCTAATGCCTCTGCCTTTACCTAGCTTGTGGAAATCTGAACTCTGGTCCCCACAACTCATGCAGCAAGTGCTGGACCCACTGAGGAATATCTGAAGCCCCTTGAAAACACTGTGCTGTGTAAGATGGGTTTGAAGGGAAGGAAATCCAATTTAAGAGAGATGGTAGGCCGCTGTCTATGAGATTTTTCTTTCTTTTCTCTAATTAATTTAAGTTCTGGGGACTGCTAGGCTAATGATCATCTGATGGCTGTGCTCAGATGCACGTGGGAGTCCCCCACATCTTGAGAAGGTGACGCTTCTGCTGGCGTTGGAAGGTTCTGTGGTGGCTGCACTTCAGCCTGTTTTCTAACCATGTCAAATTCCCACCCCACCCCCCCTACCCCATTAGGAGGCAGCTGATGTTTGTCTGCAAATTGGATTTACCCATAACGATCCCACTTCCTGTTTTCTTTGCTGCTTAGAAACTCGTTTGGATAGAAGTCACATTCAGCTTTCAGCATGTGCACACCCCCTTTTGGGCTCCTCTCAGCCAGAGTGCTCCCACCTGACCCCGAAAACCTGGGTGACTACGGGTCTCCATTTGATAATGAATAGCTGACATGGTTTCCTTGTAGCTGCCTCCACTGTTAATTAGTGTTCGCACGTTATTTGTTTTTACGTTTTAATTTTTTCCTCCCGTGGCCTATCACCTCCTGAAGGGCTGGGATCTTGGTGGCTGCAGTCATTTTCATCCGTTATAGCTCTAATTATGGTCATCTGAACATGATACTCGCTGACTTTCAGTTTTATTTTTAGCCTGTCCAAACAACCAGAAAGACTACGGAAGATGCCAAGGAACCAAAGGCTAATGGACTTGAGGGTCCCAGATTTCCCTGCATAGGTGGGCACACTCAGGAGGGACATTTGGTTTTTTGGGTTTCCCCGTGTAAGGAGTTTTTTCACTAGTCATAAAGGATGTGTAGAAAGCTCTCCTGTGTTGGAGGATTCAGGTTCCCTCACGATGGCAACTGACTGATTTGATTCATGATCCTGGGAAACCAAGGATATGGTACTCACTGAGTTAGACTGTTTTTCAGCCCAACTTGCTGCAACTAAGATCAAGACGGCTGCTTACACTTTTTGTTTAGGAGGTAAACAAACAGACTCAAAAATCAGCTTTCCATGTGTCAGAGAGACAACTGCAAGTACATGGGTGAACTGGAGCTTAACGGCAGCAAAACACTGTGTGGGAGTGTGACATAATCTTGAGCTGAGAGGCATTCTGTGCTGAGGATTCCCACCTTCAGGCTTGGAAGGACAGTGGGCATTAGAGAGTGGCTCAGTGTGACACGGCATGGCCCCACACTTTCACTGGGGGACTGGTGCTCTGATTCTGCAGTGTTGTGGACATGTATTAAAACCTAAGTGTGAAAATCAGAATGGTTAAGCTGGCTGAATCTTTCCTATGTGCTGAGCAAAGAAATTGCTAGTGTGTGTGTGTGTGTGTGTGTGTGTGAGAGAGAGAGAGAGAGAGAGAGAGAGAGAGAGAGAGAGAGAGAGAAAGAGAGAATATGCAAACAAACAAACGGCTTTAAGCCCTCTCTGTTCTTGTAGAAACATTTACATGGAAACGGCTGACCTGCTAATTAGAAAGCTTCCTTGCTATTCATTAGACCAATTATCCTAAGGAATTCTTCCAAGCAGCACTTAGTTTTGAGCTAATTATTGCGTGGCCTTGAAAGCAATAAACTGTACTTTTAGAATGAAACTTTATGATTTAGACATATGCCTGGTTTATACAGGCATGTTCCGTAATTAGAGTGCTGTAGTGGGAGGGGGAGGTTTGGTTCTTATGAGAAGGATTTGTTCTTCTCTTCCTGGGGGAGATTATAATGATCATTGTTTAGATCAGAAAGGTCCTTGGGGATGGTATTGTTTCAAAGAAGAGTCATTTTGTGTGTGTCTCAAGGTTATATTATTTTTTGGATTGCTTTGGCCCTTTACTAACTAAAAATATTAATTTATAGGAGAAGTTGGGGGTGAGAGTAATGCATTATATACATATATGAAATTATCAAAGAAGAAAACCAGGGTGTTATATAAAATATATTAAAAGACTGAAAATTAATTTAGAGAATGGAAATTGTGTGTGTTGTCAGGAATGGAAGCACTGTGCTTAAATACAAATAGAAACGATCATTCAGAAAGATATTTGACTCCATAGCTACCATTTTATCCAGTGGAGCTTTTCCTAAGTGGGGCACTGTTGAGAAGTGTAGTAAGAGAGCACGGAGGTAGACTCTATGATCTGTCAGTAATGTGGCAATGAGCCCGCTGCCCTATGGGGACAGGCTGTGTTGTTGAGCACTTGGACATTTGCCATATGGGGGTCACATGCTTCTAGGGCCTCTGACTTGCTTGGAGCTTCCCTTCAGTTATGATCTGAGTGGATCATCTCCAGTTGGGGGAACTTGGCCGTAACCTAACGTGTCGTGCTGCAGTTTCCTTACTGCAAACAGGTGACATCAGCACCCAAGTCTACACAGTGAAGGCTTCATTCACTCCACTCTTCACTCACTCACCCCCTCAGCCTCTGTCCACCGTGCAGCACTCTGCGGGGCCCTGCTGTAGAGACTGGTGTTGGGGGGCGGGGGCTCAGCAGTAACACCAGGTTTCTCTCCTGTTCGAACCAGTGTTCCAACAGGACCACACACATCAGGAAAAAAAAAAATCTCCCACTGACAATGATCAGTGAAGACAAAAGAGTGATCGGGTTATGGGGAGAGGCCAACATCAGGGGATGTGGGGGTGTGGCGGTGTGGCGGTGGGGGAGGGGTGCAGCAGAGGCTTCCAAGGTGCTGACTTTGGAGCTGAGACCATAATGACAAGATATCAGTGTCAGCTTACCCTTGGTTTGGTGGCTTTCTCTATATTCTTATTTCCAAAGCTCTCGCCCTTTCTATAAAGCCCCCCATTTTTTACCAGCACCCCTGTAGGAAGGCTTCAGCCCCTCTCCCACTAACGAGCCCCTGTTCTGTGTCCATTTCTTTCTTTCCAGACTTCATCCTGGCAGGGCCCGGACCTGTCTAGCACCTTCTACCGCACCAGTAGGGTGCTCACCCGCCTTGTTCTGTCTCAGCTTCTGCAGGAGCTGGGCTCTGTTGTTGCCCCGTGACAGGAAGTACAGGACCGGGTTGAGGCAGCTGCTCACACTCACCAGAGGTCTACAGATCTTGTAGGCCATGCTGGCTGCTGACAACAGTCGGCAGTCCTGTGAGTTCAGGAATCGGATGACCAAGTAGAAAGATCGGGCAACGTGGAAGGGCACAAAACAGAGGGCGAAGAGGCTACACACCAGCAGGATGGTCCGAATAGACTTGGCACGGGCCGTGTGGCCCGCGGTGGGGAGGGCCTCCCCTGGATTCGTCAGGCTGCGGATCATCAGAGAGTAGCACACCAAAATCATCAAGGAGGGAAGGACAAAACCGGACAATGTCAGAACCACGCCGTAGGCAAAGAAATGATTAAATTCCTCTGGGCTGGCTGTGTCGTAGCAGACCACCTGTCCATTGACAGAGCCCGTGTGAGAGTAGACCAGCGTGGGCAGCAGTTGGAGGACTACCAGGGTCCAGGTGGCGGCAGCCGCTCGCCAGGCGTGCCGCTGAGTCCTGTAGGACAGTGAGCTCAGCGGGCGGCACACGCCTAGGAAGCGGTGCAGAGAGATGCAGGTCAGCAGCAGGATGCTGCTGTAGAGGTTGGTGTAGAAGAGGAAACGCACCAGCCTGCATGGCGTCTCCCCAAAGAACCAGGTGTCGCCCACTGAGTAGGTGATGATGAGGAAGGGCAGGCTCAGCACGTAAAGCAGGTCGGCCACCATCAGGTTCATCAGGTAGATGGTGGCACAGCTCCAGGGCTTGGTTTGGCACCAGGAGTGCCATAAGACAGCCCCATTGAGGGGCAGCCCCAGGAGGAAGATGAGGCTGTAGGTGAGAGGTAGGTAGACTTGCTTGTAACTCTCTGAGAAGTGGCAGGCACCTTGCTCCTTGGAGGTGTTTGTGTCTAGCTTCTCCATCTCCAGAGAGGCTTCTAAGATGGCCTCTACTTCTGCTTCACCTGGGAGGAAACAAAAGGGACAGTCAGCATCAGGACCTCAGCGGGCTGCTAGTCTCTCCTGACCTGGCATTCAGTTTTGCTCCCAATGTTAGAGTCCTTATTTGAGCACAAGCAATCCAGGGGCCAGATGCCTTAAACCCAGTCTTCTGATTCGGTGCTTAGACTTCTGAGCCTCAGGGTGGTCTTACCTCGACTCTCTGTCAGCTCTCTGCTGTTGATAGAACTGCAACAGGGGAGCCAGTGGGCATGGTGGCTGTCATTTAAATGGAACCTAGAAAACTGCCAGTTCCATGACCCACCCCCGTTGCTAGAATCCTTTGCATAGACTCAGAAGCTCTGTTAGGGCACACACTCTGAGAGGATGGTGCACCCTAAGGTGATCTGATACTGCCCACAGTGTGATGCTAGCCACATATACCATAGTGGAGCAGAAAATGACCCGTGGGGTTTCAGGGGGATTAGGGAAAACACAGGTTTTGCTTATAGGCTCTGTGGGAGGATTTTGATTTGTATCCCTTTCAGGATTTATTAACTGCCTATTTGAATACTGGGGACAATTTGCTTATTAGCCATCTCAACCTCCTGGGCATTTAAGAAAACAATTTCAAACTATGAAGCCAGGTGCAGTTTCCTATTGCTACTCAGGCTGACAAAGCAGCTCCAAAGGATGGGCTTCCATAGCAACAGAGGCTGGAATTTGCTGTCACTTTAGGTAAGCCAGTGTGTGGTCAGCCAATTAGCATGGAGCCCAGGGGCTTGAATGATGTCTAATTCCAGGACTTAACAGTAGGCACTTAATATTTAGAGAGATGATTAAAATTAAAAAGTGATAAAATTAGCGTGGTAGCGTGCACTTGTATTCACACTGCCAGGAAGGCCAAGAGACTGAGACCAAACTAAGCAATATAGCAAGACCTTGTTTCAGGACAAGCCAAATCAAACAACAACAACAACAACAACAACAACAACAACAACAACAACATAAAATCTGGCAAGAAAGAAAATTTTAAAGTAGATATTTGCTGACTGCTGACAACTGTATATAGAGAGCTTTATTCACAATGAAAACAGCAAAACTTGGGTGGAAGAGAGAGATGAGTGGGTGAAGGGCTTGTTGTGTTAAGTGTGAAGACCTGTCTTTGATCCTCCAGATCTTGCATCTCAACAAAAGTCAGGCAAGGTGGCACAAACTTATGAAGCCAGCGTTGGGGAGGTGGAGACTGCAGGATCCCTGTGGCTGGCAAGCCAGTCTAGCCTACCTGGTGAGTTCCTGCCCAGTTGCAGATCTCATCTCTATGAAAATAAAGTAGAATGTTACCTAAAGAATGACATTCAAGTTAACTTCTGGCCTCCACATACATGTGCACAATGTACATATATACCTGCACACACACAAACACACACACACACACACACACACACACACACACACACACAACCTTTGTTCTCCAGAATCTCACACCTTCATGGAGGAAGTTAGAAATGGCTACAGCTAATCGTAATTTGTGAGAAATGATCACAAAAGCTGTGGAACATGGCAGGGTATAGCCACTGAGGGACCAAGTGAAGGTTTCTTAACACAGATAGCATTGAGGGCCAGGCATGGTGGCACACACCTTTAATCCCAGCATTTGGGAGGCAAACAAAGGCAGATCGCTGTGAGTTTGAGGCCAGCCTGGTCTACAAAGCGGGTCTAGGACATCCAAGCCTACACAGGGAAACCCTGTCTCGAAAAACCAAAAAAAAAAAACCCCAAAAACCCCAACCCCCAAAAAAGAAGAAGAAGAAGAAGAAGAAGAAGAAGAAGAAGAAGAAGAAGAAGAAGAAGACAGCATTTGAGCTTCTAGGAGAGAAAGAAAGAGGAGCCTGCTAGGCAGAGGTGAGCAGTGTGAGGCTGGGATGAGGACCATTCAGAGAGATGGCACGTGCAGAGAGTCCACATCTGCAAACAGCAGAGTCAGCACTGGAGATGGTGCCTCTGTGAAGAGGACATTCCTGAGTAGGGTAGTGATGGAGTTAGTCTGGCCCATCTTGGGTGTGCACATGACCGGGTTCAGGGATACCCAGACAGCTGGTAAGATAGTACTTGAATCTTGCCTGTGAGAGTGCTTCCAGATGAGAGACTGCCATCTGCATCAGTGGACTGATAAAGGAAGATCCGCCCTCACCCAGTGTGGCATCATCGACTTAGTTGAGACAAGACAAGAAAAAAAAAATTGAGGAAAGGTAAATTCATCGTCCTCACTGGAGGTGGAAGTCTGTCTTCTGGCGTTGGGCATCAGAGCTCTAAGCTTTCTGGCCTTTAGACTTTCTTCAGGGACCCCGAGTTTACAGATTGAGTAAGCCCTGCTACTAGAACTCCCAGGTCCCAGCTCTCAGATATTACACTGTTGGGAAGTTCAGGTGCATGGTCAACTGTAATAACTCCTAGGTGATGCCTGCATTCAGTTGGTCCTGACTATCTGGAAGCCCCTTCTAACGTGTATTTGAAGAAGACACGGTTAATGCCGTAGACCTGAACCTGGATCAGGAAAGGACCAGCTGGACCGGGAGGGGCTGTTGCAGGATGTAGGGGTGAGTCATCTCTGCCCCATGAAAGGACAATCATGATGGACACAGAGCAGGGAGCTACACGAGAAACACTCCAGAGGCGGGAATGCCAGGCGTTCTGCATGAGGCATGGTGAGGCCTGGGCCGTGGAGGCACAGTGGAGATCTGCTCCTGCGGTTGTCAGGAGGTGGAGGTTCTCTGTGCCTCAGGATGACAACAGTTCACCACTTCTCTGACTGGCTTTAAAATCTGCTGGACAAGAAGGAGGAGGACGAGGGGAAAAAGGAGGAGGAGGAGGAGGAGGAGGAGGAGGAGGAAGAAGAAGAAGAAGAAGAAGAAGAAGAAGAAGAAGAAGAAGAAGAAGAAGAAGAAGAAGAAGAAGAAGAAAGCTTCTTGTCTGGGAGAGGGAGCTAAATGTAGTTTCATTCATTTTGTTCCCTGTAATCTTTCATGCTGGGATGCTGGAAAATACTCAGTTATTTCTAGAGAAGCTCTCTTCCCAGCTGGGCCTTTCCCACATGTGACTGACCTTGTGAATCAAGTATTAACTGGGTTTTACTGAAGAAAGTCAGAGAACCCTTGAGGCACATTGTGGACCTCAGTCTGATGGGCAGCCCCTCTGACTGGGTCACCGATTTGGCCCCATCCAAGAACTCTTGGGTGCTGTTTATAGGACTCAGAAGGCTGAGGCAGGGGATTGTGAGGTCGAGGCCAGCAAGGCTACATTACAGAATAAGTAACAGGCCATCCTAAACTATATGGCAAGATTCTGTTTCTGATAACAACAACAACAACAACAACAACAACAACAACAACAACAATAAAACACTAGAGTCTTACTCTTTTGTAAAGATACAAACTTAAATCTAAGAATTGATTTTAGGGTTTAATATTTTACCTGTGTCTAGAAAAAATGTTTTTGAGGTGATAGGAATTGAAGTAGGAACTCCACACCTGTTAACGCCACTGAGTACATGTAATCATCGGAAACCTCTCTTTAACAAAAGAAGCTATTTAATGGAGGCTCATAAATATCCCTAGGCAGTAATTGGTTATTTTTACCAAGTTTTGTTTTCCAGAAATTGTTGACACATACTTGTATGTTTATATATCAATGTATGTATGTATTTACCTGTTGACACACACATAGTATATATTAATATAATATTCATTTATAAAAAAGAATCATTCAGATAACAGCATACATTTTTGCATTTTTTAAAAAGTGGTGGGTGGTATGTAGGTACAGTTAATTCTATGGTAGATTAATGTAGCAAATGTTTTACCTGGAATTAAATTTGTTTCACATGGCACTAGATAATAATTTGATGTTATTTTGGCAACTGACCACTAGATGGCAATAAAGACCACAGACAGTTTTCACCTCCCCCCCTCCCCTTCATGCAAATGAAAATCTGAATTGGGGTTGGGCTCTGTCTACAGTCTAGTAGCTATAGCAGAAAGCCAATCACTGAGGAACAAACTCCTCCCCCCCCAAAATCATACCAGCCAACCCTTCACTTATCACTCTGCATCTATAGTTACTATGTTGGTTTCACACAAAGAAATGGAGTTACAGTTAGCAGAGGGTAGCTCTTTATGGTGGGTGACTATTGCACAGAATACTCTGGGAGGTAAGCATGGAAGACATTCTTTTCTTCATGTTATAGCGGAAAGTCTAAGGTTCAGAGAGGTTCAGTGGAATTGTGTATTGTGGGGCAACTGATGCAAGGCAAGCTTAAAACTTTTTTTTAAAACAAAACTAAATTTCAACCCCTAACTCACTGTATGTACTGACTTTATTACGTGCAACAGAGTACCGCTTTCAACTCAGAGACTAAACAGATCACAGTAGTTGCTCTTTATCCTGGCTTTCACTTGCTGAGATTGCGGTTGTATGAAGTCAGCCACGGTCCAAGAGTATCAAACAGAAAACCCCAGTAGCACACAATCCCTGAGTTTAAGTTGAGTGCCATGCAGAGCAGTATGGTGCATTCTCTTGATGCACATCCTGTCCCATGAGTCAGCTCTATCAGGGGTATGTACTCTGCTTAGCCTGCCGGTCTGTTAGTCACTTGGTAGCCGTGTAGGTTTTCAGATGCAGTGTCATAGTACTAAAGTGCTTGTGTCAAAGGAACCCTCATTTTACTCAGTAGTGTCGCCAAAGCACAACCTTCCATTATATTGCTATAGTTGCTTTGCTCCGTCATTAGCTACTGGGGTTAGCCCCTTCGTGTGCCTCATTTGTACTTTAGGCTTCATCTCCATACCCATGTGTAGGAAGAAGCAGAGTGAACGTGAGGGTCAGTGCCGAACACAGGGTCAGCACTAAGACACGGTACTAAAGCACAGTACTAAACACAGGTGTCCATCGGGTGGGTGCCTTGGAATGTATGCCCCACAACAAGAACAACTGAATGTGTGCTTTTAGGAAATTGTTAAGTTGCAGATCTACATAGCCACCCACTACCCACTTTTGTAGCTGATACGAAGTCTTAAGAGTTAAATATATGCATACTAGCTTTTTAATGATATTGTATTATAACAGTATGGGCTCATGACTGCTCTATACCTGGACTCTGATTCAACATCTGAAATGAGGGAATCTAAGGATATTTATGTTTTCTTCAATAATTTAAAAGACTATCTAATACAGTGAATACTTACTTTAAAAAAAAGATTTATTTATTATGTATACAGTATTCTGCCTGCATGTACGCCTGCATGCCAGAAGAGGGCACCCGATTTCATTATAGATAGTTGTGAGCCACCATATGGTTGCTGGGAAATGAACTCAGGCCCTCTAGAAGAACCAACAGTGCTCTTAACCTCTGAGCCATCTCTCCAGCCTTGAATACTGACTGTCAGTAGTGAGTTTATATAGCAGTGTGAAGGGTTTTGTTTTCTGTTGACAAGGATGTCAACTGGCAGTTTCAAGTCAGTGTACACGTGGAGATGGATGGCAAACATTGTGTTGTCATAGCAAAGAAGGTTCTGGAGCTGTTATTGCTCTGGACAAGCAGACTTTATGCTCTTGTTGATCCACTGTAGGGGCGTGTGAAATCTTTGTTGTTGTTTTCAAGCCTTGGCTGTCCTGAATTTACTTCATAGACCATGCTGGCCTCGAACTCACATAGATCTGCTTGCCTCTGCCTCCTCCAGCACTGGGATTATAGACATGCACCACCACTCCCAGCTGATATCTTTAAACTCAACTCTGAAATTAGAAACTCAGCTTGGGATGTAAGAAAACATAACAAAACAGCAGCAGCAACAACAAACCCCAGTTATAACATCACTCTATGGCTGTGAACGTAGAACCCGAAGAGATGATGTCTAAGAAAATTTTCTCCTTTCCTTTTCACTTAGCATCAGAGACATTTAACTACATCATGCCTGACTCTCTATGTACTGTGTATGGAGGAATAAAGATTGGTTTGGTGTAGGTCGGGAGAGGAAAGCTTCTTCAGAGCCTGAGGTACAGTTGCTCAGGGCTTCTGAGAGCCAGGATCCTTTCTTCCACGCGTCCTCTCCCCAAAGGCAGAGAGCACCTCTTGTAGCTGGTACTGCAAAAGCTAATAGCAGCATAGCCTGAAGCTATCCAGTGGGAAGACTGGCTCTTTCATGAGGGGAGCAAATGATATTTCCTTAGCTTGCATCATCCAGGAAGCAGAGCCCTGGCTACCTGTGCTTCCATCTTTTTGGGAGGGCACAAAGAGACAAGAGGAACACATTCACAGATAGACTTAAGAGGTATTACTGTGGTGGTCCCCATAAAGGGCACCAGAGTGCCCAGCTCTAAGGGACTGCCTTCTGAGGATCTGAACCACCTCCACCTCAGTGAAAGTCTCTGAGGGACAGGAGGAGGGCAGCAGTGGTCCACTTGCTGCCTCTCCTGCTGGTCAGGCCATGCTACATGGACATCTGTTCTGCTCTTTCTCTGATTTAGAGATGCAGCTTCCTCAGATGGGTCTATAACAACTGATGCAGGGGGTGCCCTGTGATGCAGAGGGCACTGGGAGAGAACACACAGCAAAGTAAAAGCTTTTTCTTTGGTCCTGAGCCTTGTTTTACAACCATCCCTTGAGGTGTCATCCCTTCTCTCCTCACACATTATTTCTTGGGAGAGGAAAGGCGCCTGCATATCCCGACCCAGATAGTTTGGTGTGAAGTGATGTTCCAGAATCTTCTAATCTTTCTTAGTCTGTTTTCTGTTGCTTGATTATTGATAAATTAGTATATATACTTATTTATACATATATGTAAATAATATGTAAACATATTCCATGATGTGTGGGTGGCAAGTGGGACTGAATGGGTGATGAATTGAATATGGGATGAAGGAGGCCTAAAGACTTCTGCCCAAACATATATGTATGTATGTATGTATGTGTGTATGTATGTATGTATGTATGTATGTATGTATGTATGTATGTATATGTATATATTAGGTTAAAATCCTCAAAATTATTCATGTCATAATTTCTTTCCTGTTTCATTCTTTGCTTTCCTGACTTAACGGTATATACATGTCAGTTTTTTGGGGCAGGGGTGGAAAAAAATTCTAAATTTTCTTTTATGACAGGATTTCTCCTTTTGGTCCAGGCTGACCTTAGACTGGCTACAACACCAGCCTCGTCCTTAGTGTGCCTACCGCTCAGCTTGCTGTCTCTTTAAAATTTGTGTGTGTGTGTGTGTGTGTGTGTGTGTGTATGTGTGTGTGTGTGTGTGTGTGTGTGTGTGTGTTTGTAGCAGCTTAAGGATTTTTGTATACTTTGAGTAACCGCTGTGTTAGTGTGTGAAAGCCTGTCCCCTTTGGACACGTTTGGTTGTATCCTCCTCTCTGGGTGTCTGCCTGTGTCCGGGAAAGGCGCAACAATATGGTGGGATTCACATCTTGAAGTCACCGCACCTGCTGTCTGAGTAGCAGAGATGTAGTTCACCGGGGCAGGTGAGGTTCTATTGTGCTAGTCCATGATGGGTGCATCCCATGATGTGTGGAAGTGGGATTGAGTGGGTGATGAAATGAATATGGGATGGAGTAGGCCGAACAGACTTCTGCCTGTACCAACAGCTGTCTCACTCTTCTCCCTTTGCTTCGCTGCTTCATGGCTTCTCTGTTCAGTTTTTTTTCTTTCTACTATCCTCCCATGATTCTCCCTACCCCAGTAGGTCCAACCCATGACCTCTGGGTTGCATGCACTCAGGATAGCTATGAATGGGGCCTGACACAAAATTGTAATCTTTAAAATTATGAAGTATTGTTGTTGTTGTTGTTGTTGTTTTGTTTTGTTTTGTAACTCTATTGAGTATTTCTCAAGCAATGTGTTGCAAGGTTCAAATGTTGGATGAGCCTTCTAGGGTATCCTTTGGTTTCTGGTTTTGCTGGAAATATTTAGATCTCTGTACAAATTCAAAGAAATCTTTTCAGGATATAGTGATTGGTCCCACCAGGCCACTTGTATGATGTGGATCAGCACTTCTATTGTTTGCCTGTGTGGTCCTTCATGGTGCTGGGGTGTGTCACTCATGGAGTTAGGGACAGATCATACGTGGTGAATGAACACCCAGGCCTCCTGCTCTGGGAACACAGTTTCTTTCGAAATGGCTGTATGCTGCTGGTCCACGGTGTGTCCTGTGAGGATAGGAAGCATCCAGAAGAGAAGACACATGGGAAAGAACACGATTCCTTTCTCAACCCATTTTTCTTTAATCATTTCTAAGTTATGAGCTGGATTTCTAAAATACATGACTGTAAAATAAAATGTGGATGGAAAAGAATAATTGAAGTCAGTGCCCAAATGCAGAGTTTCATTTATTAAAAATATATCAGCCAGAGCCTTGCTCTGAGATACTTTGTTTGAGCATAAACCGTAAATTTGAGTTGACATTCCTATTAATGATGGGAGGCAGTTATGTATGTTTATGGTAAAAGAACAAAGTGAAAAAATTTGGAGCTGATTTTATATAAGGCTGATTAAAAACAGTAGTTGTGGAGAATGAGAAAGAGCCTTCATTTCATGTTCAGTAAAACACGTCAGAGGTGAGGTCTCTGAGAGCCCTACAGTGAAATATGAGGGAACAGTGTGGAGTTGCAAGGGGTTTCATTTAAACACAAGGTTTGTGTATTAATATTTTCATTGATTTATTTTCATGCCAATATGTCTTGACATAAATATGGTGATCTATAATGTATCGACCATAAAAGTCAACATTATTTTTAAAGCTGACTCAGGGAAATAAAAGCTTCATTGTTAGTGCTGATATATATGGCTTGTTGCCCTGTGGAAAAGTGCCCTCCTGATCCCAGCTGAGTTCAATAAGAGAGATGCATTTTAGTGGCTCCTAACATTCACCACAAGTTTGGTTTCTTGGCCAGTGTCCAATAGCCCAGGCTATGAAGAAAGGGAAAAGGAGAGCATGTGCTCCACCTGGCAAAACAAACAAACAAACAAACAAACAAAAAACAACAGCAAAACAAAATAACAACAACAACAAAAAACATGGAAAGCTGAGAATGGAGGAAAAAACCTTTACACCTAGTACACAGGATGCAGAGGCAGGAGGATTGCTGTGACTTCTAGGTCAGCCTGGTCTACATGTCAGGTTTCAAGCCAGCCAGGGCCATACCATGAGACCCTGTCCCCCAAAACAAAAACAAAACAAAAACCACACATACACAGCAGCTAAAACAACAACAAAGAAAAAAGCTCTGTTAGGAAGAGAGCTACTTTTCTATTTCCTCCTTTGAGTAATATTTGAGCATCTTCCCTTGGATCCTCCTTGTTACTTAACTTCTTTGGGTCTGTGCATTGTAGTATATTTATCCCATGAAATATAGCTAAAATCCACTCATAAGTGATTATATACCATGCATGTCTTTCTGGGTTACCTCACTCAGGATGATCTTTTCTAGCTCCATCACATTTTGTGATGTCCTTGTTTCTAATAGCTGACTAGTATTCCATTGTATAAACATACCACAGTTTCTTTATCCATTCTTTGGTTGAGGGGCATCTAGGTTGTTTCTAGATTCTGGCTGTTACGACTAAAGCTACTATGAACACAGTTGAGCAAATGTCATTGTTGTACGGTGGAGCATCGTTTGGGTATATGCCCAGGGGTGGTATAGCTGGGTTTTGAGGTAGCCCTATTGCCAATTTTCCGAGAAAGCGCCAGATTGATTTTTAAAGTGGTTGTACAAGTTTGCACTCCCACCAGCAATGGAGGAGTGTTCCCCTTTCTCCACATCCTTGCCAGCATGTGCTGTCACTTAATTTTTTAATCTTTATAGGTGTAAGATGGAATTTCAGAGTTGTTTGATTTGCATTTCCCTGATGGCTAAAGATACTGAGCATTTCTGTAAGTGCTTCTCTGCCATTCTAGATTTTTCTGTTGAGAATTCTCTGTTTAACTGTTCCCCATTTTTAAAATTGGGTTATTTTGTTTACTGGTGTTTAATGTTTTGAGTTCTTTATATATTTTGGATATTAGCCTTTGTCAGAGGTAGGGTTGGTGAAGATCTTTCCCCACTGTGTAGGCTGTCATTTTGTTCTGTTGACAGTGTCCTTTGCCTTACAGAAGCTTTTCAGTTTCATGAAGTCCCATTTATTAATTGTTGATATTAGATACTGAGCTGTTGGTGTTCTGTTCAGAAAGTTGTCTCCTGTTCCAATGAGTTCAGAGCTCTTCTCCACTTTCTCCTCTAAGACAGAGGTAGTGGGAGAAGAGAGGGAACAAAATATCATAGAGAAATATGAGGGTGGAGATCTGACCTGGGGAGAGCGGGATTTGGAGGACAGAGGCCTGGAGAGAAAAGAGAAACTGTGGGCAGGGGTATCTCTGTGCCAAGCTGAAGACCTAACTCAGGGGAGGCTCCTGGGAGAATATGAGAGGGACTCTGGCAGAGACTCCCAAGTAGCAGGGGTCATAGTGGCTGAGAAGGACACCCTCTAACTAGACAAGACCCCTAGTAGATGGAAGAGAACACCAACCCACCCACAAGAACCTCAACCCAAAATTTCCCTGTCTACAAGATGTGCAGGCATAAAGATAGAGCAGATAGAGCAGAGATTGAGGGACCATCCAACCAATGCCTGGCCCAACCCAAGACCCACACCATGGGAGAGAGTCAACCCCTGACACTATTAATGATACTCTGCTATGCTTTCAGAAAGAAGCCTAGCAGAGTTGTTCACTGAGAGGCTACACCCAGCAGTGGTTTCAAAACAGATGCCGAGGCTCACAGCCAAACATTAGGTGATGAGTAGGGGAGTCTAATGGAAAAGGACCTAGAGACGACAAGAGCTACACAGGAAGACCAACAGAGCCAACTAAAAAGGGCCTAGATGGGCCTGTGGAGTCTGAAGCACCAACCAAGGACCATGCAAGAACTGGACATAGGCCCCATCCACAGATATAGCCAATGGGCAGCTCAAACTTCATGTGGATCCTCTAGTAAGGGGAGTGGAGACTGTCTCTGATATCAGCTTTTTGATCAGCCCACCGCCCACCCCCGGCAAGACTGCCTTGTTAGACCACAGGGGAAGAGGACATGTACAATCCTGATGTGACTTATGAGCTGGGGTGGATGGGAAGGGGGGGGGGCTCACCTTTTCTGAGGAATAGGGAAGGAGAGAGAGTAGGGCTGGGAGGAGAAGAGGAATGGGGCCATGAGCAGGATGTAAAGTGAATAATAATAATAATAATAATAATAATAATAATAATAAAAGAAATAAATATAACATTCCAGTGCCCCCCCCCAAAGATAGCTACTTGGCAAACAAGTCAACTTCTTAGGATGAAAGGCCATGAGAACCTCCCAGAACAGACACCATGAGCCCATCACTCTTGTCTTGGGTTGATAGCGAAAGTGGCGATGGACATCAGGGTACTCCAGAATACAGAGAAGACACGGAGATATTGTCAGCTGTGGAAAATGGGAGCAGCTTAGCCTGGGTGCCAGAGGTAAGCTCTGTATACCCCAGCTCTGTACAAGCTACACACAGAGCGATGCAGCCTTTGGTAAAATGATCATCATGGGATGAAACTGAGTCAGAAAGAACATAGTTTAGCAATGTAGTGGGAATGCTAACAAGTGCTGGGAAGACCCGGGTGGCTGCTCTTCTGGCTCACTTTCTGAGCAGTATAAATTTGCTGGAAATAGCAAATAGTGAGACCTTTATAGTGTGTGTGAGGTGGGCTAAGGTGGGAGGTTCCTGGGCAGCAGACAGGAGGAATCACTTAAAAGATTCAGAAACTGTTAAATCTCAAGAAGTTAAACAAGTGATTTGCCCAAAGGAAACAGCTAGTTAGTGCCGAGCCATGCCTGGAATGCACATCCAGGGTGTTCCCTTATCCCACATGATGGATTAGATGCCATATCGACAACATACAGGCATGGAGAACACGCCACAGTATCACAGAATCCTGTTTCTCAGTCACCACTGTGTCATAGCTGGTCTTGCCAAATCTCTGGATGACCCTCAGGGTGCAAAGCCCTGGGTGACCCCTGCTGGCTCAGGTGGAGCCTTCAGCACACACCTCAGCTGAGCTTTCACTCCTGCAGCTCTTTCTCTGGCTTGTATCTGCTGATTGACTTCCCTGCTGGTGAGAAAGACCCGTGTCAAAGGTGACCAAGCAAAAATAGCCATTTGTTGACTCCTACAATCTGTCTGTCCTGGGGGGGCTGGCTTTGGGTAAGGCTTGCAGCAAGAGCCTGCACGGTACCACCTGAACGGCCTAAGCTCTGACTGTTTCCTGTCCACTTTCTCCGAGTCTCCTCTATGCTAATGTACACTGCTTCCTTCTTTTGTGCCATAGACAGAACTCTTCCATCTACACATTGGAAAATCCAGTGAGAAAACTGTGTCTCAGCTAGGAAGTCCTGAGATTAGTCCCCAGCAGCCTTATTCTCTTGTCCCAAGCTTTATGTCTATCCTGGGAAGACATGTATTGGCCAGGCAAGGCCTTTGTTGAATGTTCCACCCACTAAGACCTAAAGCAGAAATGACTATATCCAAATTCTATGCAGAGAGAGAAAGAGCGGAGGGAGGGGGGGGGAGTGAGCAGGGAGCGTTGTCTGAAAACATAATAAGGAATATTTTAGCAGATGAGCTGGACACGGTGCAGCCAACCCAGCCAACACCAGACACTTCTCTGACACAGGAAGTTCATACTGTATCTCTTCCTTACACCTTCATCTTGTTTGTGATGCCATGTTCCCAAAAGTGACCTCTAACACTAGAGTCACCAGGGCCCTAGCTAGCTCCAGGCTTCCTTTCTTCCCAGGTGTGTACTCACTGCCAAGGTGATCTTGTCCAATGCATTATGAAGAGGAAAGAGTCTCATAGCCTTTGCCTACCCCCCTTCCCCCAAGTCAACCTTGGCTAACACTATAGTCAAAACTGAAGGCCATGGAGCTTAATGGGAAATAGTATTTAATGAGGAATCTCAAGAGGGGAAGGAAGGCTGTTGACACAAGTGTTTTGAGAATGGAAAGCACGTGCTGCTCCTCATCCTTTTCTCCAGTACCATGGGGCGCACTAACATGCACACACGGACGCAGTTTTGTAGGAAGGAAAAAGGACTCTCGGAGCTCAGTCTGACCAGTGGGCAGCAAAGTCTCTGAAGAGTGCAGGTGGTTTTGAGCAGTTTGTTAGAAGAGTCCAGATGCAAATGAAAGAGCAGAGAGCTGCTGTCAGGTAGTAGGGGCTGTCAAGGCACAGATGGTGTGAAGAAAACAAACACTGTTTATAAAGTATTCTCCAATAGTCACAAATTCTGTTTCTCAAGTAAACTTACAGTAAGGAAGCTAAGACCGAGGACCTCAGTGATGTCTCTCTAGACCAGTGGACCATGACCCCTTCGGAGAGCGCATATCAGATATCCAGCATCTCAGACACATTACGATTCATGGCACTAAATTACAGTTATGAAGTACAATGAAAATAATATTGTGGTTGGGGGAGGTCACCACAACATGAGGAACTGTATTTAAAGGTCACAGCATTAGGAAAGTTGAGAACCCTTCTTTTAGACAGCGTGTTATGAATTTAAGCGGACAAGGGGTGGTCTCAGAGAGAATATCGTTATGCTGGTGGATGGACACGTGACAGCTCAGGAACATAAATTCAACCTCCTACTCCAAACATCCTAATACATTCCGTTTCTTACAGCATTCAAACTGAGAAGTGCAGTCCTCCATGAAAAACAGGCAAGCAGCCTTGGAATCTCGGGCTTAAAAAGAACATATCCCCAGATCTAGCCAATGGTCAGAACATTCTCCACAGTTTAGTGGAGAGTGGGATATGACTTTCTCACGTACTCTGAAGCCTCACATTTGACCATGTCCCCTGGAGGGGGAGACCTGGTGGCACTCAGAGGAAGGACAGCAGCCTACCAAGAAGAGACTTGATACCCTATGAGCATATACAGGGGGAGGTAATCCCCCTCAGGAACAGTCATAGGGGAGGGGAGTAAGGGGAAAATGAGAGGGAGGGAAGAAGGGGAGGATACAATGGATGGGATAACCATTGAGATGTAACAAGAATAAATTAATTAAAAAAAAAGGAAAAAAAAAGAGGAACATATCCCATAGAGGATTGCAATAAACCTCTATGGAGAAGAAGGAGACATCTCACACAAGAGATTTCATTACTTTTCCAGCAAACAAACCAGCCAGAAATCCAGTTTCACAATGAGAATAGCAAGTATAAAGCATTCTAACCTGACTAGCAGGAGTGCGGCCACCTGGCTAGCTCACTTCATTCTTCCTGCCTCTCTGGTAACTACTTATAAATAGTCTTCAACCTGGTCCCCTACTGTGGAGAACAGGATGAGGAGTCACAAGTCCTTTTCATTCTCCAAACACTTGTGTAAAGGGTGTTTTGTTGTACGTGTATTGTGTGTGTGTGTGTGTGTGTGTGTGTGTGTGTGTGTTTGTGTGTATGTGCACATATCTGTGTGCTCAAAGACAACCTCAGGCTGTCATTCCTCAAGTGTTGTGTTGTCCATTTTGGCTTTTACTTTTCCAAAAAAATGAATCCCATGCCGGGCTCCCGCCCCCAACTCTGGCAGGCTCCAGTGAGAATAACAGAGACTCCCCACTGCACCAAAGGCCAAGCTATCGCCAGAAATCCAGCCCCCGGCCTGGTCAGAGACTCCCTACTGGATCAGAGGTCACGCTGGCCACCAGAAATCCAGGCCACAAAGACCAGAAGACCAAAGAAGAAACAGAAATCAAGGAACAAAACACTGATGCAAGAAAGACAAATCCAGAAGTCAGCACCTAGACCTATAGTCATCCCAATCCCACGTGCCCAAACACCAGTGTAAGACTGCAACAACAGCAGCCAGGGCAATATGGTACCACCACCAGAGCCCAGCTATTCCAGTGCAGCTGAGGCACACAAAATGATCTTCAAGCCAACTTTATGAAGATGATAGAGGTCCTTAAAGAGGAAATGAACAGATCCCTTAAAGAAATTGAGGGAAAGATAAACAAAATCATTGGAAGAAAAAAAAATTCACATATGTATGATTTGCTCACTGGCCATTCTCAACTCTGTACCATTTCTGTACATCCGTCTTTTACCCACAAATCTTTCCCATTCATAGCTGTTCATTTCGTTTGGGACCTAAAAGATGAACCAGAGCCAACTGCGTGACTATAGATTTTGGAGCTACTGATTGTAGCTGGGTAAGATCAGCAGAGAAAACACAAGACAATGATTGTTTCTCTTCCAGAATCTCTATATAACAATAGTGCAAAGATGAAGGCTATGGCCCCGTGAGCCCCTCCTCCTTCTTGATTGACTGTAGGGTCAGTCTTATGTGGGCCCAGTGCAGATAACCACATTTGCCAATGTTGTTACAGCATCCTCTGTGTTCTCAGGTCATGTGGCTGAGAGCTGCAACAGTTGCTCCTTCAGTATCACACTACTTTTCTCATAATAGTAACCCAGACTTCACTGTTGGATTCAGTATGGTGAGTGGACTATAAGTTAGTGCAGGATGACACCTACGCACAGGCTTGCACACATCTTCACACATACCTCCTTATGGTATAGCCAAGGTCCAGAAACACTCGAGAGAAGCGGGTGGTACAGGAGGCAGGAGCAGATGCAGTGGATTTTTAATAGCGCTTTCCTCATCACTAGAGTCCTTATTTGGATGTCTGTTCCAAGCAGGACAGGCCTCCCATGGCTTCAAGGGAAGAGGAAGGCTTTTGACTCACATGTCTTTGATACGCAGGCCTCACATTAAGATGTAACTTTCTTTTTCTTTTTTCTTTTTTTGTACAGTGTGCATGGTCTTGCTTTCTCTGTGCTTAGCTCAGCATCAGCAAAGCAGTAGCACCATTGGAAGGAATCACTTTATAGGAAAAATGTGCCTCTCTCTCTCTCTCTCTCCCTCTCCCTCTCCCTCTCCCTCTCCAGCAGTTTAGAAATTCTGTTTCTCAGCAGCCCTGCTCCTCTGGCTCTGATACAGTCTGCAGTATTCCAGCACTGAGCTGGTCCTAGGACTCAAGGCACAAGTCCACTTCTTGGAAAGCCAATCTGCCCCTGGAATATGTCATGCTCTCTCGGGCCTCAGAATCTTCGTGACCCCTTCCCCCTGCTTCAAGCACACGTTCTCTGCTCTTTCTCCTCCTGACCGAATTCTTATCTTTGGGATTTCAACTAAAATGTCATGTACCACGAGGGCTTTTTACTATCTCAGGAACAATCTGTGCTGCAATTTATACCTTTATCAACTTATTATTTTCCACGTTTCCCACAAAATCTGCCTATTTGTGCTGTGATCGATTTTTGTCTCCCCTCCCCCCAACTGAATTATATAGTAATTGAAGTCAGGGAGCTAGCCTTTGTTTTTACAGCACCGTGCACATGTAGACACTCGGCAATTGTCAACTGGTTTCTCCTAGCTATAGTCTAATGATAGATGTCTAACCTGTAGTCGTGGGCTGCATGTGCCCCAGGATAGCTATGAATGTGGACCAACACAAAATTGTAAAGTTACTTACTTGAAACACTATGTGATTTTTTTGGCATATGTTTTTTTTTTTAAACTTGATTGTGTGGTTCCTGGTATGGACCTTGTAGATGACAACGTCATGTCACAGTGCCAAGGGTCTTGATGTTCCTGCAGGGATGCAAACCTGTGGCTTGCGCTGCTGAGGCTCGCTCTATTTCTCCCGCAGCAGTGGAATGGACGTTACTGATGGATTCATATGGCTGATGACCAGCTGGCCTCGGAGGCAGTGGCTGCTGGTGACTACCATCAGACACAGGCAGGAAGTGAAGCAGTTAGAGTTCAAGATGTAGCTCAGTAGTAGAACATCTGGCTGGTATGCACCAGGCCCTGGCTTTGATCCCTAGCACCTGTTAGTGAATAAATAGATGAGTAAATAGGTAAACAAATAGCATTTAGAAGATTCCAAGGTCTTGGCTTTTTGGATGCTTGAGTTCTTTGTTGCTTCTATTCTTCATCTTCCTTTCCAGGTACCAGCTGTAACAGAGGCATTGGTGCCGACACGGAATGTGTTCTTTCACACTCATTTTGGTATGAAGTGTGTGTTCTTGGGAACAGTAAGTGTGATAAAACAGCTGATCCCACAATGAGCTTTTTGTACTCTTCTTGGAAAAGAAGTTCTGTGCAATGTGGAAGCAAATGCACCAAATCAAAGGATTACTCCGCTATGATTTATCCTCATCTTAAAAAAATAATATGTGATTTGGTTTCTTTGATCATGACTTTCTATGAGGTGTTCAGTGATGACTGGTTAAGTGTCTCTGTTGTTATTGCCATTTGATGTTTACTGTATAAGTCAGCTTTTACTGTGTTACGTTGCCATAACAAAGAGCTCTAAAATTTTAATGGTTTACAACAAAATATTATTTCTCATTCATAGCATCAACTGTGGGCCAATCTCAGCACTTTTCTGATTTGTTCTTTATCTTGAAATCCAGACAGAACAAACAGCTTCCATCAGGGGAATTTAGCTTATAGAAGATGAGTTATAAACTTGTGGCATAGTCAAGCCTGACCTCAATGAGACGGTGTAATCCTCTCAAAGGGAGGCAAAGTATACAACTGAGAAGGTTAACACAATCTACTGAATTTTCTACTGAAGACAGAAGGTTTTGCTGCTGCAAAGTTGTGTGTAGGAGTGTGTGTTATTGTGTTTGTGTGTGTCTGTATCTGTGTGTCTGTGTACCTATGTGTCTGTGTCTGTGTGTCTGGGTGTCTGTGTACCTATGTGTCTGTGTGTCTCTGCACTTATGTGTCCATGTCTGTGTGTCTGTGTACCTATGTGTCTGTGTGTCTGTGTACTTATGTGTCTGTGTCTGTGTGTCTGTGTACTTATGTATCCATGTCTATATGTCTGTGTGTCTGTGTACCTATGTGTCTGTGTGCCTGTGTACCTATGTGTCCATGTGTGTGGATTACAAAAGTCCATGTCAAGCTTCTTCCTCTCTTGCTTTCCACACTATTTTCTGAGACTGGATTTGCCTCTGAATCTGGAGCTCACCAAGTAAACTAGACTGCTAGGCAGTTAGTCCCAGAGAGCACCTCATCTCTGCCCCTCCAAAACTGGGATTAAAAGTGTATGTATGCTGTGTCCAGCTTTTTATGTGGCTGCTGGGGATCTGAGCATGGATCTTCATGCTTGCAAGCCAGCCCTTTGCTGGCTGAGCCATCTCTCTATGGATACAGTCTCACTATGTAGTCCAGAGTGATTTTGAATTTGCTGTGCACAACAGCTTCTGAAATGCTAGGGTTACAGGACTGAACCACCATGCCTAATGGCAACTTCTTAAAATGATTGACAAGCAAAGGAAAAAAAAAGTGTTTTTCATGTGGTATGGATGGAACTTGGCTTTGTGTATGGCAGGCATATGCTCTATCACTGAGCTATAGACCTACTCATTGGGAATAAATATTTTAAATTGCCATCATATATTTTATTATGTGCAATGCACGTAATACAGGCAAGGAGCACAAAATAAAAGACTTTGCAGGCCCACAGCCTACTGTGTGAGCTTGAATACAACACTTCATTGGACCTTTCCCCTGCAAATCAAGCTTAAATTATTTAATGGGCTACCCCCAATCCCTTATAAATCAAAGATACCCATTTTTCTGACTGTACACACATGCACACAGGCACACACACACACTGGCTTGTGTGTCTGAGCTTCAGAATGACAGCACTGAGAGTTCAGTTCACGGGGTCTCTTCCAGATGTTAGAATTATTCTTGGATTCCACGGCAGCTGGCCAGATGTATGACCTCTGTCCTTCACTGGCTTGGGAAGGATGGACTCTGTCATTTTCTCCTATGGAGCTTTGCCTTTCTCCCACAGGGGACTGCTGTTCAGTTTATGTATCTTCACTCTCTCTTCATTTAGCCAAAGGGCAAGTTCTGACAAAGCGGCACTGCTTTGGGTATCACCACAGAGGACCAGTGAAGAAAGTGAAGAAAGCAGCAGTATTGTGTGAACAAAAAACCAGACTCTAGCTTGGCCTGACATTGTAAGATTTGGGACAGAAAAAAAAAATTCAGACTCTGAAGAGCCCCTCTATCTGCAGCTTATGCTGTATGACTGGGTGTTGGATGCACCCCTGGGGTTTTGAAACTTGTTCCATGGAATGTGCGCCCGAACCTGTCAAGGCTTTTTTTCCTCCTTAACACATCGAGTCTCATTTCCTTTGCTATTTAGGTCTCCTTGGCATATATCTTAAATTAGACACACTCAACTCTGTCAACCAGACTTACAGCTTAGATCAAACCCTGCAGAGTCACAGTCAATGAATCAGAGCTTCAGGCTCTGGGCGACTTCTGTGTACCCCACTCTTTATCTCCATTCAGACGATTTTTATATAGTCTCAGTCGTGTCCTGAAAGATGAAACGGCGGCTTCAAAGCACTCTCTGAAACATGGCCGTGCCGTTGTGTTATTTTGATGGTGAGTAATTAGAATGTTGATTTAATTTAGTAGGCTGTGTTTCCTCCAATGTGTTAAAAGTTTACATACACGTCACTTGCCATGTGCATTAGGAGGTAGCTACCGGGCTGCTCATTGGCATGGCTTCTAATCAGAGAAAAGTGAGGAGGAGAAGAAGAAGAAGAAGAAGAAGAAGAAGAAGAAGAAGAAGAAGAAGAAGAAGAAGGGAAGAAGAAGAAGAAGAAGAAGGGAAGAAGAAGAAGAAGAAGGGAAGAAGAAGAAGAAGGGAAGAAGAAGAAGAAGAAGAAGAAGAAGAAGAAGAAGAAGAAGAAGAAGAAGAAGCAGCCTAACATTTATCTTCCAGTGCTACCAGCACACCACAGTCACACAGATGCTAAAGTGAATGAGGCAACCTGCAGAGAATAAGACATCCTTAAATGAGACACCCGTATCATCCCCCCTCCACGAAAGACCCTGTGACCAACACTAAGAAGGACGCAGAAAGATTGTAAGAGCCAAAGGTAGCAGATGACTGCCTTGAAACAACATTTTCTGGACATTGGAGGGCATTGCACACATACAATGTGAAATACTAAAAAGTATAGAAGCATACAAGACCGCACATATTATGCAAACACATAATAAATATTTGGAGAAAGAAGAGAAAATCAGAACAGGTCAATGTATGTCTATAATGTTTTACTTCTAAAAAGAGTTGAGCAAGCAGAGGAAAGAAATAACGACTGTGGAATGTAATGTGGCCTAAACTTTGGTGGTGGCCATGAGGGTGTTTGCCATGGCTTCTTTGTATTGTTGATATTTGGGGGCTGTTTAATCCATTTACTGATAACCAGTTTCTTTCTCCCTTGCTCTTTCCCTTTCTCCTTATGACCTCAGAGAGACACCATAGCATTGCAGTAGGCTACTGAGTTCATTTTGTAAGCTTTGAGGTGACCCTTCTTTTTCTTTTTTAATTGAAAACATCACCTCAAATTCTGATACAAAACAGATTTTTGAGAAAAAAGAAACAGACTCTAGGGGTGTGTGTGTTTGTGTGTTTGTGTGTGTGTGTGTGTGTGTGTGTGTTAATACTACAACCACACATATATTTACTATTCATGAGGCCCCTCTCCTGTTCTGGCCCCTCCCAATGCTTAAAAGCCTCAGCTAGCTCCTTGCTGTCTTCAGAAGCCCGGGCCCCACTGTGGCCACAGCCCTGTAGCATCCGGTCCAGGCATCCTCCCCAGCCTGCTGGGATTCCTCTCAGGCTGCTTTGTGGTCTCCCATAGGGATGGTTCTTCTCAGGTGAGTGGCCTCTGCCTGCTGCCTACCTGGCTCTCTCCACACAGGTACTGGCCTACCATTCTACACAGGAACTCGTGATGGCTGTGGCTATATGTACAGGACCTGTACAAGATCAAGCCACCCCAAACCCCAGTTCCCTTTAGCTCCAGGCTCTAGGTAGTTCTCCAAGGGAGCCTTCCTTTACCCTCTTGTGGGGATCTGCACTGACCTCACTGCAGTTTCTGAGGACGTATGAACAATGCACATTTATTAACTCTCACTAGCCTGAAATTACAGTCATGGGGATTAAACAGAAGCAGCCCATCACCCTATAAACCTAGGTATCACTCTTTAGGAGTGGCGACAACTATTTTTCTATTTTTGCTATGTGGAAAACAATGATAGATTGATAGAACTAGATTAATAGAAATTCCTGCCACATATCTTTGGACCTCCTAAAATGTAACATCACTTTGCATTAGTGACACACAGTGTGAAGGGCGTGTTGCCTCACAGATGAAGTACTGTTAGTTATTTTTAAGTTGGTTACTTATGAAGTAGATTATTTAATCGCCAACTCAGGAGGCCGTGTTGGTGATATATTCCCAAGAATTGCTGTGGAGTAATCAGTACTGGCAGGCATTGTACACAGGAAGGAAAACACTCTAAGAGACCCATCTAAAGCACACTTGTTTTAAACTAACGAGTTTAAAGTCAGGGATAATTTTTTTGATCGTTTTGTTGTGGCAGGCTGCTCTGTGGGATGGATTCATGGGGTGGTGTTAAAATCAGGATCCTCTAAGCCTAATCATGCAAGTGAAAATTTATGTAGTGTCCGTCTTGCTTTTGTGTAAGAGGCCGGATGTCTAGAGATCTTAATAGGGTATATCTAATAACATGTTAATAACCCACAAATTGCTGGCTGTGGACTCTAGCCCTTGAGTGAAAGCGCCTTCATGAATTATACATGCCCGACAAATAGGTGATACATTCTTCAAATCACACAGGCTCTTCAGAAGCAGGAACGCTCTGTGGAGAGAATTAAAGAAAATCGATACGTGTTGATTGATAGAGACTCGACTTGAAAACACATCCTCCATGCTGCCTCAGACCATGGGGCGCCTGAGCTCCAAGATCAGTGTCCTCCAAAGCCAGGGCAAGGCTGAAGGGGCGGGCGGGGGAGCGGGGAGAGGCTCCCTGTGATTTGATTGTGGTGCACAGCTCATTCTAGAGGCTCAGTCCAGCCCTGATCCCTTCTCCCCAAAAGCTGAGGGCAGTGGACTGGGCCTTCTGTCTCTCTCCTTCCCTAGGTCACAGGTGATGACTCCACCTCACTGGGATCCTGGGAGGCTTAATTGGGAGGATGATAAGTGCTGTGTGCATTCTAAGCAACATTATCGATTCAGCTTTTTTTCCCCCCTTGTGGTTAATATAAAATTCTCCACATATCAGGTAATGGGTCAGCATTGCACAAACAGCCAAGAATTCCTGGCAGGAGAGAGGCAGCCTGTGTTTTCTCCTGGGAAAATGGATGTCTATAAAATGCCTTTACTTTCGCTGGAAAAAGACATTATTACATAATTTAAATTTGAGCATCTTGTTACTGTACTTTTATTTGCTTGTTGGAGTATTATTTTCTTTCCTTTATTTATTATTTTTAGTAATTATTGGAAATAAATTTGAGCCAGTAAACCCTTCACATTAAGAAGGGCCTTTATTGGAAACAATTTTCCTTGTCTAATTTTGGTTGTGTTATCAAAAAAATAATAGGAGAATACATGTGCAAACACATGTTCATATGTGTACTGGTATATGTGTAAATGTGTGTATTGTCTGTGAATATGTAAGTGTTATGCAAATATAATGCTAATGTACATTAGCCACAACTCACAATTCTGTTAACTAAATATCAGGGATGTAAATATATATATTTAAGGATATAAGTACATCATGTTAATATGCTTATGTTATTGTTATACTAAATAAGTAACTACTAATATGATATTCAGCCAATCAGACATTTTCAATTTAAAACTTTTCAGGGACAGGGTCTCACACAGCCCAGTTGGCCTAAAACTTGCTGTAGAGTTAAGAATAACCTTGAACTTCTGATCCTCCCAACTCTATGCCCTCGGTGCCATGTATAGGTTTGCCCACATGTGTGGCTTCAATTCTGGATTGTTAAAGATATTTTAGGAATTTCACTCCTGAAGTTGCTTCAACAGAAATTTTTATAAGTATAGAGAAAATCTAGGTCAGTCACTTTATCATTATACTGAATTAAAATTTTTATTTTTATGTTTATGGGCATATTGCCTGTATGCATGGTTGTGTGTCTCTTGTGTGCGTGATGCCGTTGGAAGCCAGAAGAGGGAATCAGATCTCCTGGACTTGTAGTTACAGAGAGCTATGAGCTAATGGGGTGCTGGAAATTGAACCCAGGTCCTTTGGAAGAGCAGCCAGTACTCTTAACTGCTGAGCCATCTCTCCAGCCCACTCATCCATACTTTTTTTTTTAAAGCACAAGTTGGCATAATAGACTTGATTATCTATCTTATTTCATCAGACTTGGATCTAGAACACTTTAAAAAAAATGTTTCCAAATTCTTGGGTAGTAGAGGAAGTGCTTACCCAGCAATTGTAAGGCCCTAGGTTCAACCCCTGTCACCACAACTTAAGTAATATAAACAACAACAGACAACAACCAAATGCCCCAAAGCCTCCATCCCATGTTTCTGAATACTAAATACATCTAGGATTAAACACCGTTGATTATTGAAAAAATTACTGTGCTGTGGGCTACTGCACTGAAAGTGAAAATTCTCTTTTGTTAATTTAAAGTGTATTTTGTTAAAACAGACAAACAAAGCTGTCTAATAGTATTTGTGCTAACATTAAAAATCATCATATTTCACTATATATATTGGATCTAATCAATTTTACAATTTCACAGCCACATTACTTTTGTATGGCTCAGCCATGAAAATAGCCTACATATATACTACCAAGGTTTTTGTTTGTTTGGTTGGTTTCTGTTTTTGGAGACAGTGTTTCTCTGTGTAGCCTTGGCTGTCCTGGACTTGCTTGTAGACCAGGCTGGCTTTTCTCTTGCTCCACCTCCCTCGTAAGGTGGAATCTTTTGTGAAATAATGGACCTTGAATGGCACGTGGCCCATACACTCATTCCATCTGGCCTGCAGAGCACTTGGCACTTGGGAAATGAGTTCCTGGTTAATAACTGAAGAGTTTCACACAAGCAGCCGGAGCCTCAAACCCGGAAGAGTCAGTTCCCACCCAGTAGCAAGTGGAGTAAGTGAGCTAGCACTTGGCCAGGCTTGCTCGCCGGGCTACCCGGACCCACGTTAGTCCCACTTCTTCAGTATCTGAGTTTGAGACCTTTGAAGCAGCCCCCTTTCTCCAGCGCTACTCTTCTCTCGGGTTTCAGTGTCTTACAGCAATCTCTGCTGTCCCAGGCTCCCTCCTGGGTAAAAAAAAAGTGAGCATCCCCCAACCCCTGGTGTTCCTGCTATAGAATCTCACACACCAGCTCTCTGCTGTCTCCCTGGGGAAGAGTCTGACATGTCGCTTTCCTGAAGATGAAGGAGCGGGGTGGTTGCCTGTTGACCACCGCCCCCCGCCCCCGCCCCCAGGAGAGTGATGGAGATTTACTGGCAGAACCCAGGCTGAAAGTCCTGCTTCTGAGCTGCTGCTTGTATGCCTGGCCCTGGAGTTTTCTGCCTGCTCCTAAAGCCCTATAGATGAGCTTGATTGCAGTCTAAAATTAGGAGCAACGCAGTAGTGGGGGACTATTTTTTTTTTTTTTTACCTTCGTGGGATTGTAGGCCGTCTGCATACTAATAGCTATAATTACAGTACAGTTGTTTTATAGGTATTTTTAACTTCCATCACGTACATCCTTCCACTGTGACTGAATGCAGCTCCTCTTATTTGCCCTTGTTCTGCAGATATTCCCATCAAGTGGCACAGAGCACCCGCCCAATGCTTCATTGTCTCTTAGCCCATCAGGCTCTCAAATGTCCATAGTGTTCATTTAAAAAATGAATCAAACTGCATGCTGTGGGGACACCATTTGAACCCTGACTCTTTCGCTCTATGGATGTAGCTTAGCCCCCAAGAGCCTCATGGCTGACAGTTATGTTTACCATGTCACTGAATAACAAATGCCAAAGAGGAAGAAATGCTCCGCCTATTCGGGCTAAAGACGTTCTCAATTGAAATCTCCTGCAGCCTGAACTAAATGGTAAAAATACACATTTTTACTTTAGTGACCATGGGCGTTAGCATTCCTAAGTAATCAGAAACTTGCAAAGCATTATCATTTTATCACTGAATATGCAATTATATTCCTAACATTTAAAACGATTTATTAAGTCTTTATTTATGTATATGTGTGTCCCAGTGTATGTGCATGCATGTGCTTGTGCCTCCATAGGACCAGCAAATACTCTTAACTACTGCTCCATCTCTCTAGCCCCCTATTCTTAACATTTTCAATCTAAATTTATATTAACATAAGCTGAAAAAAATTGGTCACATTTTATAGGCAGTTGTGAGCTGCCATGTGGGTACTGGGAATTGAACCATGGTCCTCTAGAAATGCAGCCAGTGATCTTAACCTCCGAGCTATCTCTCCAGCCCCTTCCCAAGCATTTGTGTTCATGGGTAGAGTTGGTGTGTTGGTGAACACAGAGAGACCAACATGTGTGAAAGGCTGTGTCCTTTGAGGGCCAGGATATCCTCTGCAGATTCTTACCCAACGCTGAGGAGCTGCATCTTCACTTGGCTTTGTGGTGAGTCAGACCTCACGGCTGCCTAAAAGCCTCCATCTCAAGAGCTCACAGGAACAACTGCTTTGTGATTGTGGAGTGTCTCTCATTTTATATGTTAGCTTGATTGGTCTCAGAGACAGTTGGAATATATTTTTTTCATGTCTTACATATGAATGCAAATGAGTTTTAAAGTTGCAACACACTAATTCATCTGTTTTACTTTATATGCTTAGATGTTGAGAATTTTGAACTCAGGCAAAATTATGCACATCATAAGATAGTCATTAATTTTAATAGAATGTTCTGATCCCTTTTTTGCTTTTTAAAGAACAAATAATTTCAAGTACTGAAGAATGGAGGAAAAAAACTAAATGTATTCATTTTGAAAAATCTATTCATGAAAGAAACAACAAAATCAACAGGAATCCTTGCAGTTCTTGTGTGTTAGGAATTCATATTACCAGGACCCAGTTTTCTTTTTAGGAATGAAATTCATTGAATCATCTATGCAGTTCATATAGTAGGGCAAGATGGGGCCACTTTATCACCTTGAGATGTGAGGAAAGGCCTGGGGGAAATGCCCATTGGACTTGTTAAAGGGAAATAAAATCTGGGATATCAACCAATTAGCTTGCTACTTTGAAGACTAACCCACTGCACAACATTACTAAGCATATTTATTTAAAGGTGTGTGTGGCTATTTGGATATGTCTACCCATTCTAACAGCTATAATGGCAATCAGAAAAATTGCAGTTTGGAAGTTATTATATTTTAAAAATGTGTACGTTTGGTTCAGAATAGCTCTCAGAGGGTGTGTTGCTTGTATAAACACCAGACTGCAGGCAGGGTGTGGATTAATAGACCACAAAGGACCATTTTTATGGAGAGTTTAAGTGTATCATATTACTAGTCCTAAATTGTATTAATAATTTCCTACACATGTCCAGCATGTGTGTGTAGGGTTTTGGTGTTCTGCAGAATGATATTGCATATGCCATCTCATTTGTCCCTCCCAACAACCTAGGCAAGGGAGTTGGACCACTCGAAGGTGTTGGTGTTGACGCCCTTTGCTTGAGATAAAGTCCCAGGAATGGGAGACAGGCAAAAGATGCCATGAAAACACAAGCATTCTTCTCAGTAATCAATATCACAACAGTTCATAGTGGCTTAGGAAGTGCTAGTCCAGGGGAGGAGACTATTTCATTATCTCTTCTAGATGCTTGGAGGAAGAAAAAGAAGAAAAAAAAACCACCTTCATGATTAGAGGAAAAAATTATCTCCCATTCCACAATTAATTGTAAGCGCTTAGATTCCTTATTGAACACGGTGCCATCTCTTTCTTGTTGAAAGTGGAAAAAATTTGCCCTTCATACATGTAGCTATTGCAAAAGGAAGTGTCCCATTTTGATATTGCAGTTAACAGTGATGAACTTTATATGTATGTATATTAGTCATGGAATACTGTGGGCCTTCCTGTTTTCCCAACAGAAACACAGGAAAACAGAGACAATGGACTGTGGTAGTACGCCCACAGCTAGAAGGGAATCAGGAACCCAGGACTCCAAAATCCTGTAGTCTGTGCTGAAAAAACACTTAAATACTTTATTGTTATAATTATTTCTACAGGGCACAACTCCAGGATTAGATGGTAATTTTATTTGACTTATATAAAGGGGAATTATTACTGCAGTTACCTTTAAAGAGCTCCCTGGGTTTTCTGGGAGTATCTGAATTAACAGTAAATTGAGCCCCATTACATATTAATGGGTCAGCTGATTTATTGGTGGTGTATCTGGCAATTGGCCACCCTGCACAGTGTCTTCTGTTTGGGCATTACTTTCTTACTACTGAATGCAGGCTCAGGAATGAGCACCTTGAACCAGTGGGCTAGTCTGACTGTCAGCCTAATAGGGCCTTGCATCATCTTAATGGTGAGTTATGGTCTGTCTTGAAGGGTACTTGGACACACTTAATATCTTTGGATGACAACTATTGGAAGCATAAATGAAAGTACATGTTGTCATTGAGCCACTAAAAATCTTTACCCAGTCACCAGGTAGCCGTTATGGTATATGAATTGCTTGGGATGTTTCTTTTCTTTTTTATTTTTTTTTCATATGATAACATTGGCTTTAGTTTCTGTGGCACTTATAGAATGAATTTTTGTGAGTCAGCGGTTGTGTACAGAGTTATGGCCCACAGTATTTATTTGCAAGAGTCACTTTGGGGTGCCTAATTTGTCCTCAAGAGGACAATATATATATACACACACACACACACACTCAGCCTGCAAAATGTTGTAATAGAAATTGGTGACTGATGTTGATTATAAGATGAAGTGGCTGGACCACAATGGCCAAGGTTATAAATCAATGAAACCTAGAGCTGTGATTGGCCCTAGAGAAAGCGTTAAGTACGAGTGGGGTTTTTTTTTTAATGAGTCAATATATTTCAAGTCTTTATAGTATTGACTCCTAAAGTTTATTGAAACTGTATTTAAAACATCATTCTACAGTGTGCTTAATAAGTTTCTAATACAATTTGGTTTTGCTTATCTAAGCATGCAGTTGCAGAAGAAATTACATTAAAATTCTCTTCTAAGAGGGAAAGCAGTTTAAGAGTTGGGGAGGGAATAGGAGTCGCTAAATCCAAGCTAATTGCCTGATCGGTCCATTGGAGAATTAGCTATGAGGTTGCTCAGGATTAATTTCCCTGTCTTAACTCCATGAGGGAAAAAGCTCCCTTTTGAGTGTTTATGGTCTGTCATCATCCTTCTCTGTGTGAGGACTGAGCAGTGCAGACACTGGAAAGATGTGGGGGGTCCCTCATTTCTAGCCTGACCAGACAGAGCTTATCAATCTACTTTTCTGCTTCCCAAGTATGCTTACCTTTGGCCATTATGAGGGCCTGCCACACCTTCCAAATGACCCCCACCCTTCTTAGTCAACTCAGAAGTGGTTTCTCTTGCTTCAAACAACAGACCTTACCTGGGCATCGGTGAACTTATAGGAAGTAAGATTTCTTAATGGGGCTGTATTCATTCATTCATTCACTCATTCACTCATTCATTCATTCAATGTTTCATTCATCTACCAAATGTACTACATTTTAGATATTCTTCTCAATTAGGAAATATCCATAAATTAAAAAAAAATCCCCAAATTGGTCCTTTCATAAAATTAGGGTTTTAACAAATGGAGATATAGAAAAAAAAAAGCAGGACAAGCAAGTAACACACACACATATATAATTATGTTAAATGAAAATATATGATATACACATCAGCTAATGATAAGAACTAAACATGGGGAAAGTATGTTTCACATTGGTCCATTCCCTTTTGGTCCCTCAGGCAGGGCATGCCTGTTTGGTGGTGAGCAGTGGGGTGGAATGGTTGAGAGTGATGCTCTTCCACTTTCTCATACCTTTCTTCCACACATGTCTGCAAAGCTCTCAATGGACTTTCTCCTGGGAGCTGAATCAAGCTCGAGGAACAAGCTAGATAAACAACATGGTAGCCACTGAAAGAGAGGCCTATAGAACGGAGGATTTGGGTTACTCTAAAGTGGCAAGTGTTGGGCAAGGCCTGTAGTCTTCCTCCTAAGGTGTTTCTTTCTTCCAGAGTCCTTAGTTAATTTCAGGTAGGTATCAGGGCAACAAGAGTGAGTGAGGAAAGCTAGGTGAGGACTCGGGCAAGTGTCTGGAGGGTACAAGCTGATCTGTGGTGAGAAGAGAGTTCGAAGGTCAGAAAGGAAAGGGAACATCATGATATCAGGTAGAGATGGCCACTGCCCAGCCTCATCTGAAGCTTTCTGACAGCTGCCAGCCTCAAGCTGGGAGGCCAAGGGAGCTGCAGAGAGTGGGCTGAAAATGGCTGTTACAGCAGTAACAGCAGCCACAGGAAAACCAATCAGTCAGTCAGTCAATCAATCAATCAATCATCAGTCAAACAAACATAAACACCCAAACCAACCAAACAACAATAACAATAACAACAAAACCTAGGCTAAGCAAAGCAGTGGGACACAGCAGTCATCTGCGAAGGTCTTGGTAGCTACCAGGAACAGACAGAAGATTTTCAGAATTTCTCTGTGGACCTGATTGTCGACTTCTGGCAACCGTTGCCTTGCTCAGGGTTCTTCCCTTTCCCCACCAGGTTTGACAACTGTTCCTTGACGAATCTTATTTTTTTCACCTTGTTGCATACCCACAACCAGCCATTTGGGGCCTAGTTGGTACCCTGGTACCTCTGTAAGTTCAGGCAATACAAGGCTGCAGAGCCAGTGGCTGTAGGAGCAACGGAGGATAAGGAAGGCTTCGGGGCTGGCTCCTAGCCAGCCTGTTATTAGAGAAGACTGCCTTTAAGACCTGCTGGGTAAGACCTGTTGGATGCTTCTGCCTTGGGAAGGAAGGTCACTCAAACCAGCCTCCAGGATCTAGACAGACAGACCCCTGCCTCAGCCTCCAAGACTAATTGGCCAAGCTATACAGGGGAGATCATTCTTGAAGCTCCTTTCAACTGCTGCAGAGACATGGGACTATGGTTTTCAACATTTGTTAGAGTCTGGAGTGCTGCTGATCCTGCTACTCCCACAGAAGACCCTCAGCCTTGCTCTGCAGGGGCCGGCTCCTGACTGGTACCCTGAAGCCCTCGGGAACTTTGTAGCTGTAGGACTTCTCAGACTGAATGGCTGGCTTCTGGCGAGTGTTCTGCTGCCTCTGTCCTGTTTCCGTTGTCAAACCTCACGGGGGAATCACTTAAAGGGTTGAGCCCGTTTAGAAGTTGTTAATACCAAATCGACATCAGAGAACCTCCATTTGTATCCTTTGTTGTTTTCCCACACTATTCTTGGAAAAGAGGGGGGAAGAAAGAACCCACTTGAAGGCAGACTGAGTCTCCACTGAGGGCTCCAACGGGCTGGACAGAGACAGGGCTGGGAGTCAGGTTTCAGAATGGTTTAGTCTTGATACCAGGGATGAGAGGTTGTTTCTTTAACCAAGGAAACTGGGAAAAGTATGGAAATCCAGAGAAGGCATCAGATGTCATTGAGGGGAATAAAGACTGAATGGTTGTACGGAGGCTATTTCTTCCCTCCTGTAATAAAAATCTAGAGTTGAGAGCGAGTCCCACACTGGTGTCTGTTGTTTAGGTCAAATGAGAAAGTATTGTTGAAGTATAAAGTGTGCATTTATATGGCTGGAGAGATGGCCAAGCAGTTTAAAGTACTTGCTAGTCTGACAGAGTATCTGGGTTCACTTCTCAACCCCTGCATGGCATCTCACAATTGACTCTAACTCCGGCTCCAGGGGATCTAACTCTCTCTTCTGGCCTCTGAGAGCACCAGGGACACACTGTGCATATACATACATGCAGGCAAAACAATGAAAAACATAAAATAAAAATATATCATAAAAAGATAGAAATAGCTGGGTAGTGTATGTCTGTAACTATGTTGTCATGAAAGCTGAATTAGAGTTTGGAAAACTGACAAGGGCAAAAATAGATTTTTCTTTGGTAGATCCATTTTTAGAGCAAATAAAAATTAGCATACTATTGATTGCTGAACAAAAATAATATGATCTCAGTCAATACTTTTTTTTTTGCATAATGAATGCTCTTTCTTTGAATGCCAAAAGACAAAATAGGAAGGGTCAAAGAGTACTGGAGACTAGGGGTGGGAGGTGACACTTTAAGAGCACTCTGCTTTCTAAATTAGCTATGCATGAGCCACCATAGCTGATTGATGAGGATTCATGAAGAACAAAGTTTCAGAGGTCGAGAGATTCGCACAAGCGTACACAATGGCTGTTATTCACACAGGGGCCTGTGAAAAAGCAGAACCCACAAAATACAGGCCAGATGATCTTAGTGTTGAGGTCAAGCAGGAGTGTGGAGTGAATACTAGTGAGGCAGAGGTCAGTGGCTTTCAGCCAAGGATCAAGGGACGAGTAACTTACTTTCTTTTTTTATTGGATCTTAGACCACAGGTGGCAAAGGCATGGCAGTTGTCAGAATTCAGCGAGGCCTATGATAATGATCTCTGAAACTTCTGCACATGTGTATTTTTGGGAAAATCTATACATTCTTTCTTTGTATAAGTTCTAGAGGATTCAAAGATGAATGAGATTTGTTGCTGAAGAATTTACAGGATTGGTGAGAGATAACTTATAAATAAACACTTATAAAACAGGGGTTGGCAAACCATGACCCATGAGCCAAATCTGGCCAGTTACCCATTTAAATAAGTAACCTGTTGTGGGCAATTGTAATTTAAATCTATTTAACCAAGTCATACAATATTTTAAAAGAATATATTTAAATATTTAAAAAGAACATATTTATGGAGTATCATGTGATGCTTTGATACATGTATATGTAGTGTAATAGTTAAATTAGGGAGAACCCAAATGCATGCTGGGACATTTGTTATTTACTTATGAAAAAAATTCCATTTTTTTGTTCAATTTTTTCAGTAACCTACTCCAGCCAGTGGCTTCTGTGTTATCCTAGCTTGATTTAATACTGACAGGAAAGAGCTCAGTGGTTACAATAGAGGCTACCGGGGCGTCTCCAACTATGGAGAGACCATCCAAGACCCCTAAGGATGCCTCAAGCTGCAACTCATACTGTACTCTATGGCTTACACATTGTCCACATTAACTCACTCATAGTGTGTAGTGTGCCATGGCCATGACCTTTACAGTACGAAGTGTGACAGCAAGTCTAGCATGACTTTATTATTATTATTTTTTCTTCTTCTTCATAATTTCACTGGGAGAAAATTCATCCTCCCTGCAGACTTTTACAACCTCAGCATATTTCCCCCTTAAGTTAAGAACTTTCACCTTTTCATTTAAGGGACACACTTTATGGCTTCTGCTGGCATATGCGAATTGCCAGCACCATGCCTCTTGCCCTTTGCAGCCGTTATTAAATGAGATCAGGGCTAAATGAGCGCAGCACTGTAACAGTGTGGCACACAGGGGAGACAGTGGAGAAAGCAGTGAATTGTGGTGACGGGAGTGCATCTATGAAGGCTCCGAAAGGTAGAAATAGTTCATCTGGGACCAAAAAATACGATAGATGGGTCTAAGGAGATGACTCAATGGGTCAAGTGCTGGCTGAGTTCAGATTCCCAGCACACACATAGAAGCTGGGCTTGGTGGCCCATGCCTTGTAACTGCAGCACTGAGAGTGGAGCTGGGACGATCTCAGGGGCCTGATGGTCAGCTAGGACAACAAACTACAAGTCCACTGAGAGACTGTCTCAAAAACTAAAGTAGGAATAATACACCTCCTAAGAGTGCATGTGTATTGGACACAACAAACACATGCATCTCTCTCTCTCTCTCTCTCTCTCTCTCTCTCTCTCTCTCTCTCAGATACACACACACACACACACACACACACACACACACACACACACACACACACATACACATACAGAGACACACGAGAGAGAGAGAGAGAGAGAGAGAGAGAGAGAGAGAGAGAGAGAGAGAGAGAGAGAGAGAGAGAGAGAGAGAGAGAGAGAGAGAGAGAGAGAGAGAGAGAGAGAGAAAGTAGACATAACACTTTCAGTTCATGATCCAGCTTTCTTAATATGTTTTACTGCATTCTGTTAAAATGTGTGTGTGTGTGTGTGTGTGTATGTGTGTGTGTGTGTGTGTGTGTGTCTGCACCTAACATCTCTTGAGCTTCAATGAGGCAGCATCAGTGGCAATACCAACTTGGCAAATTTTTGTATATCTGGGTTTCTGACTTTCACAACTACCATATTTTTTAAATAGTGGGAAAGTTTCCAGTCTTCTTTTACTAACAGAGAGCTTATCTCTTTCCTCCCCAGACCTTGCCATCATTACAATACCTTCGATTTCCAGATAATTTAAACACATTTGTTAAGTGGATTCATTAGCCACTTCACTGAAGCTCAAACTCACAAGCTCTGTTTCAAACACAAACTTTATGTTGACAGGGGCTGTATCTTTTGGGAACAAATCCAAACTTAATGAGCATGTAAACTTCCAAAGCAAATCCAACAGAATTTAAAATGTTGTATGAATGAAACCACAAAGAAACAATGATATGATTTAATGAAACCTGAGAGGATTATAGGAGGAGACATTCCAGCTTCGTTTCAGTTGCTGTGACAAAATACCATGACGAAAGCAACAGTAGAGGAGAAAGGGCTTATTTTACGTCAAAGTTCCAGCTCTAGTACAGCAGAGAAATCAAGCAACTTGAAATTGTTCATCGTATCATTTCCACAGTCCAGGAGAGAGAGGAATGGCTATAGGCATGCTTCCTGGTCTTAGTGAATTTTCTCCATTCACATGCAGGAAATGGTGTCATCCACAGTGGGCTGGGTTTTCCTACACCAGCTAACAATCAAGACCATCCTCCACAGACATGTCTATGAGCTCACCTGATGGTGCATCAGTAAGACTCCCTTCCCGGGAGATCCTAGATTGTGTTATGTTGACACAATTAATTGTTTTAGACAGCTTCAGTAGAAAAGATTTTGCCTCTTTGGGAGGTGCCTTAATTTGATTTCTATTGCTGTGATAAACGCGCTATGCTCAGAATCAACTTGTGTAGGAAAGTGTTTAGTTCAGCTTATGGTTGTAGTACAGCATGAAGGGAAGTGAGGGCAGAAACTCAAGGTAGGAACCCAGCTATGGCAGGAACTGAAGCAGAAGCCAGTGGACCTGCCTTGTTCAGCCTGCTTTATTATACAACCCAAGACCTCTTGCCAGGGGTAATGCCACTTATAATGGGCTTGCCCACCCAAAAACCATTAATAAAGAAAATACATCACAAGCTTGCTTACAGGCCAGTCTGATAGGGGTATTTTCATCAGTTAATGGTCTTTCTGCCAGATGAATGAAGTTTGTATCAAGCTGATAAACAACAAGAGCAGCAGCAGCAGCAACAACAACAATACCAACTACAACCACTACAACTATCCTTCATCAAACCTAAGTAGCACAGGGGTCTGTATCCAGACCTTTAAATAAAAATTTCAGCATATACAGGGGACGAGGTCCCCCTCAGTCACAGTCATAAGGGAGGGGAGTAGGGGGAAAGCAGGAGGGAGGGAGGAATGGGAGGATACAAGGGATGAGATAACTATTGAGATGTAAAATGAATGAATTAATAAAAAAATAAATTAAAAAAATCTCCCTGTCTAGATCTTTTGGAGGGTGAAAGATTGATTTTTTTTCTTCCTTCCTTCCTTCCTTTTGGAGACAGATCTTACCATGTAACTCAATGCGGTGCCATCCTGCCACATCAAGCGTCCAACTTCTAGGATTATATGTATTTACCACCATGACTTAAATCAAACACACACACACACACACACACACACACACACACACACACACATACACACACTCACACTCACACACACACACACCCACTCACACTCTCACACACACACATGAAGGTCCCATGATTCTGAGAAAATATGTTAGTTGAGGACTCAGATCTATGGAAGAAAATATTTTTTCTTACCTGAAATCACCCAAAGACTGGGCAATAGCATGTTCTTATCCAATTCATTTTACACCCTGATCACAGCTTCCTCCCCCTCCTCTCCTCCCAACCCCTCCCTCTCACCTCAACCCCCTGCCTTCCTCCAGTCCTTCTTTCTTCTCAGAAAAGGTTCAGAAAAAGGGAGGCCTTCCATGGATATCAACCCACCTTGGCACATCAAGTTGTAGTAGGACTAGGTATATCTTCTCCTATTGGGCCTAGGAAAGGCAGCCTTATCATATTCTAATTACAGACAAACATTGTTACCTATTAATGGTTTGTAGCAAGGAAGAGACCAGAGCTATGGGAAAATTTTTCTTCCTCATCAAAAGTTTGTTTCATGGGTATGTTATGTGTTCAGTACTGATGGGTCCTAGCTTTTACCTAGGACTTCCCTAGACAGTGTGAGGTTGTGAAGGTGACAGGGGCAGTGTGAGGATGTGAAGGTGACAGGGGCAGTGTGAGTGTGTGAAGGTGACAGGGGCAGTGTGAGGATGTGAAGGTGACAGGGGCAGTGTGAGGATGTGAAGGTGACAGGGGCAGTGTGAGGGTGTGAAGGTGACAGGGGCAGTGTGAGGGTGTGAAGGTGACAGGGGCAGTGTGAGGGTGTGAAGGTGACAGGGGCAGTGTGAGGGTGTGAAGGTGACAGAGGGAGTGTGAGGGTGTGAAGGTGACAGGGGCAGTGTGAGGATGTGAAGGTGACAGAGGGAGTGTGAGGATGTGAAGGTGACAGGGGCAGTGTGAGGGTGTGAAGGTGACAGGGACAGTGTGAGGGTGTGATGGTGACAGGGACAGTATGAGGATGTGAAGGTGACAGGGAAACTGTAAGGGTGTGATGGTGACAGGGAAAGTGTGAGGATGTGAAGGTGACAGGGGCAGTGTGAGGATGTGAAGGTGACAGGGGCAGTGTGAGGATGACATGGCTGATGCCAGTTCTGAGACTTTCACTTCTCCAGATCATAGTGATCATGACAGGATGGTTTTGATCGTCAGATCAGCACACCTCTCTGCATTAACGTCTGGTTAGTGTAACTTGGTGGCTTAGATGTAAACAGGGTGGGACCACTGGAATCATTACAGCTTTGGTCTGAGTGACAAACTGAGCTTTTCTTCACTCAGCCTCATGCATGGCTTCTTCCAATGCCTTAATTGTTCATTGTGATTCATACATTCTTCTGACAGGATGGCAAATGGAAAATGTGAAATGTAATTAAAATAAGTGTGTGTTTCCAATTATGGAAATCTATCGTCCTGAGATGAGTACCATTATCGGGGAGAACCCTGAGAAGGGTGCATTTGGGCATAGAGGACAAATAGTTTCTTGGTTTGTCTTTTGTAGCAATAATTTATCTCAGGAACATGGGCCAAGAAAATGAAGACTGACAGTTTTTTCTCAGAACTTAAAAATAAAAATCCATTGCCTTTGGTTATAATAAAAACTTTTAGGGCAATTATATATATACATATACATATGCATATATATACATATACATATATATATCAGGAGTGCTGTGAAGTGTGCATGGCAATATTGGCCTTATTTCCTACGGAAATAAAATAGCAATGCAATTATAGTTATTTCTATAAATATTCTTTTAAATAAAACTAGGTGTCACTATACTTTTTTTTTTAACAGAATAAATCTTGAGAACTTAAATATTTAACCTTTGGAGAGTCTGAAACATATCCTCTGATAAATGTTTAATATTTATTATTAAAATACAACAGTGCAAATGGACCACAGTTTCTTTATCCATTCTTCAGTGGAGGGACATCTAGGTTGTTTCCAGATTCTAGCTATTACAAATAAAGCTGCTATGAACATAGTTTAGCAAATGCCCTTGCTGTATTGTGGAGCATCTTTTGGGTATTTGCCCAGGAGTGGAATAGCTGAGTCTTGAGGTAGCACTATTCCCAGTCTTCTGAGAGAGTGCCAGATGGATTTCCAAAGTGGCTGTATAAGTTTGCACTTCCTACTAGCAATGCAGGAATGTTCCTCTTCCTCCACATCCTCTCCAGCAAGTGTTGTCACTTAACTTTTTGATCTTAGCCACTTTGATAGGTGTAAGATGGAATCTCAGAGTTGTTTTGATTTGCATTTCCCTGATGACTATAGACATTGAGCATTTCTTTACGTGTTTCTCAATCATTTCATATTCCTCTGTTTTGAATTCTTTGTTTAGCTCTGCACCCCATTTTTAATTGGGTTATTTGGTTTGGTGGTGTTTAATTTCTTGAGTTCTTTACATATTTTAGATATTATCCCTCTGTCAGATATAGGGTTGGTGAAGATCTTTTCCCCTGTGTAGGCTGTCGTTTTGTTCTCTTGACAATGTCCTTTCCTTTGCCTTACAGAAGCTTTTCAGTTTCATGAGGTGCCATTTATTAATTGTTGATCTTAGAGCCTGAGCTATTGGTGCTCTTGTTCAGGAAGTTGTCTCCTGTGCCAATGAGTTCAAGGCTCTTCCCCACTTTTTCTTTTAATAGATTTTGTGTGTAGTTTATCAGAGGTCTAGGGGAGGGGAATAGGGTGAAAGAGGGAGGGAGGGTGGGAACAGGAAGTTATGAGTGAGGGGATAACAATGGGGATGTAATCTATATAAATTATAATAAAAAATCTTTAAAAGCTAGAAGAAGAAGAAGAAGAAGAAGAAGAAGAAGAAGAAGAAGAAGAAGAAGAAGAAGAGAAAACAGAAAAGTCTAGGTGAGCCGGTGAGCCTGCAATCCAGGAAGAAGGGTCTCACCAGACACCAGCCCTATTGTATGTGCTTCCCATGATACTAAATTAAAAGGTTGATGGCCTCGTGCTTTAAAAAAAAAATGCAACAGTTTCATAGAACAGACTAAACTGTGAAGAGAAGCCTCTCACATTTCCAGTAGACTAAGGGAATCTGATCTTTAGATATGTGATGCGTTTATATATTTTTTAAAATACAAGTTTGTATTTTTTTGTACCATTTTTAGTCATTTCATTTCATTGCAACTCACAGAAAAGCTAGTTTTAATGACTTCATTAAAACTAGTTAAAGTCACTGGGCCACACTCCTCAGCCTCTATCCAGACAATTGGTGGTGACTCTATGACTGATGCCTAAACACATGGTCGCCCAGTTTCTCCATCTACCTATGACAGTGGCAATCTCATGTCACTCGTTAATTTCCTGACATACTCATTACCTAATCTAAACCACATTTCTTACCTAAGGATACTTCTCCAAAAGTCATTTCAAGGAACAGGAAACTATTTTTTTGTTTGTCTTTTTTTGCAGAGGTATAGTCACTTCACAGGATATTTGTCTACTTTTTAACGCCTGAAAATAGGTTCTTCTACATGCTAAAGCCCACACCCTTGAGGGCTATGGCATATATTTCTGCTTGGCTACCTCAGCAGAGTTTGACCCAGAGACAAAACTACAGAGCCTGAAGCAGGATAACTTTAATGTAAGGAAGAATGGGCTGTAATTTTTGGTTTGGACTAGTGAAAAATGAGTCAGCAAGTAAACAGAATTCTGAAAAATACAGCCCGGGCAGCAATAGAAGCACTCACATCTTTAAGTCTGAGACAGAACACCTCAGCAAGGGCCCTATTGTCTCCAATGAGATACTGCAGTGAGGGTATGGCCATAGCTAGGGTTGATGGAGATGACATGTACCATGCTTCCAGAATTTGCTGGAAATCTTCCTCTGTGGTGCTAGGGAGAGCATGTACGGGAAGCGTCCATATCTAAGCGCCCGCCTTGAAGCTGCCCAATGGGAGATTTGGAGAAGCCATTTGCAGGAGATGCCTCGTCAGTGGCCTTTCTTAAGAAGCTTCTTCATGGGTGCTGACTAATGGGTGCTGCTGGGCCCAGCATTGTAGGAGTAGAGTGTGGGAGGAATGTGCTGTAGGGATGACGCTGGCAAAGCTGTGTGGGCCGCACGACTCTCAAGAGAAGAGCAGCCAGAGCCTGGAATGGGGTCTCTTTTTCCTCCATAAAGATGCCTTAAGCACTACCAAGTCCCAAGGACTATCAAGGTGACAAAGAAGAAATATTTATAGCTTTCAGTCACAGAGAAAGAGATAAAGAGTAGGTCAGCTGCCCAGGGGCTGCGTATGGCGAACTGCCACAGTTGTTTGGCTGTTTAGTTTTCATACACAATCTTCTATACACACTTGAACTTGAACTTCTATACTTCAGAGAAGTAGCTCTATATGTCTTTGTGTGGGTGTTGTATCTATGTATTTATGGAGACCAAAGATAGATTTCTTTGCCTTCCACCATAGTTCTTTGAGACAGAGCCTCTCACTGAATGCTGCGCTCCCTTGTCAATCTAGGCTGCGTCACTGGCGATCTCCGGGTTTTGCCTGTTTCAGATGCCTGCGAGCACTGGGCTTATAGATTAGTGCTGCATAGCCCAGCTTTTGACCTTTCTCTGCAGCCCCACAATTGTGTTTATCCCTATCAGGACACAGCTGTCCTTCTTACGGGTAAGGAAATTCTCAGCCATCTGCCCAAGTGAAGCACACAGTCCTCCTATCCGGATTTATTAGCAGCTATAGTCACTGCGCATCAATTTTTATTAAACTCCCCATGTTAGTTTGTTACTGTGTTAGTCAAATCCTTCATCAGAATGACAAATAATTGATTTGAGTCTACGGCTTTCAGGGTTATAGTCTGTGGTCATTCGGGGCTCCATCGTTTCTGGGCCTACAGTAGCACATCATGGTTGAGGGGTGCAGCAAACCCGAGTCTCCATCTCATGGTAGCCAGCAAGCAGACAGCCGAATGGGAAGAGCCCAGGGACAACACGTGCGCTTCAGAGGCAAGCCTCTGGTGACTTCCCCTCCTCCAGCTAGTCTCACCTTCCTCGGTGCTATCACTTCCCCACTGCAGTTGCATTTTGAATCCATTAGTGTGATTAGCATCGGATTATGTTGAACCCCTTTTGGTATAGCCCCTCCCCTTCTCTGCATGTCTGCCGGTGGTGTGTGCGCATGCGCACGTGTTCTCTTGTGAGTTCAGAGAACTACTTCGGGTGTAGATCTTTCCTTTCTCCCTTGTTTGAGGTGAGGTCTCCTGTTGCTCACGGCCACCTGTAACTGTCTACTTGGCTCATGAGGTTCTCGAACCTTTCCTGTCACTGCCTTTCATCTCACCAGAGGACACCTGTGGTTACATCACTGCAATTGGTTTTTATGGACATTCTGGGGACTTGAACTTTGGTCCCCATGCTTGTACAACAAACACTTTGTCCACAGAGCCATCTCCCTAGTCGTGAATGTAATCATTTCTGGGAAGTCCTTTGCAGTCACACACAGAAGTATATTATGTGTCTCTCAATCCCAGTAAGGTGATAAGCTTAACCATATCACTTACCTCTGAATGAAATTACAAGGTTAACACACACACACACACACACACACACACACACACACACACGGAAAATAAAAATTCAGAGACAGAAGAAAATTGCTAGCATATAAAATTAAGCACATACATGAGAGCAAGCAAGGATAAAATACGAAAAGCTGCTACAGACCTTATTTTAAATGAGTCAAAAGCTGTGATTCATGCAAGGACCTCTCTATTCTACTATGGTTGCCACATATGTTCCTTCTGCTTTCAAGACAGCACTGTCGCTGTTTGGATTCTTCACCTGGTATAGAAACCCAGTCCTTTCTGCGATGCCATAATCCTTAATTGTCCTTCTTTTTCCCTTTGGTTGCTATGGGTTTTCATTAACCTTTACTATTATTCTTGGAAGGACTGAGCGAGAAGCACTTTAAAGGACCCCATGTTCCAGATGTAGTTGTTCATCCCTATTTTTTTTTTTGAGGTCTGATTTCCCATGGGTAATTAGTAACAAACTCTCTAGCCAAAAGACCAGCAGCTCCATTTCATTTTTTATCTGCGGCTTCACTGTCATAGGCCTAAAACAGCACCACATAGCTGTTTCCTCTGGATGAACCATCTCCTACTGGAGGAAAGGGGAGGCTTGCTGAGAAACAAGACTCAGAGGCTCATGAAACCTACAAGGCTCAAATAAGCCCGGAGGTCACACCAGCAGTAGGAATAAATGGGGGAGATGTTGTACTCAAATAAGTTAGGGCAGGAACTCAAACATGGCAGGAACCTCGAGGCAGGAGCTGATGCTGAGGCCATAGAGAAGTGCTGCTTCCTGGCTTCCTCCCCACGGCTTGATCAGTCTGCTTCCTTATAGAGCCCAGGACCACGAGCCCAGGGGTGCTACTGCCCACAATGGGCTGAGCCCTCCCCCATCAATCACTAATTAAGAAAATCCCCTACAGGCTGCCTATAGCCTGATCTTATGGAGGTGTTTTTCTCAATTGAGGCTTCCACCTCTCGGATAACTACAGCTTGTGTCAAGTTGACATAAAACTAGCTAGCCAGCACAGCAAGTTAGACTAAGATCCTTTCCTTAGTCTGTTTCTGCCCTTTTAAACCTAGAGTAAATAGAAACAGACTCCCCAGGAAAAGAATGGAACACATAGGCAAGCTGCAATCTCATCTTTCAAGTTAATGTTTCCTTTGTTGTATATCCTTATGTAAATAGTTCTTCACTAGGGAAAGTGCACTCTCCTGACCAGCAGGTGAAGAGCAGCAGGGCAGGATGCATCAATAGTTACCCAGTGTACGAGGACCTGCTCTCATGTGTAATGGGGCAGGGTGTATCAATAGCTACACAGTGTAAGAGGGCCTGCTCTCCCTTACAACTTAGGAGTATCTCCTGACTCCCAAGTCTATGTCTTTTGGAAATGGGAATCTTGACACTACATTGTAGTGTGTCTTAGGAAACACGTACTGAGTTCTGTAAGACAGAGGCCCACTTAAGGGTACAAGACTTCAAGTATTCTGGTAATCTAATACTTTGAAAGCAGTTCTGCCTCTCAGCTCCTTTAATGGTTATACTGCCCTTCCTTTGTGAAATGTGTTCATGGATCCTAACCAATATTAAGGTGAATGCTATGATGGTGGACAAAGAAGTTGGTGGCTGTAACAACAACAGTGCTCAAATGAAACCTTCCTTTCCCAGGCATCACTTTGTAGAGAGGCAAATGACTATCCAGAGTATGTACCTATTGTAGTGAGGACAACTCTCTTTCATGCCCTTGTGGTTGGTTACCTGTGGAAATGATGGTGTGCGTGAGGACAAGTGTTGTTCCCAGAGACTGGCAGATTATCTACTTTCGGCAAGATGTGGAAACTCCATGTTATTTAACCCATGTACAGTCTTCCTCACCTCCATACCCCCTGTGTTAGGACATGACCAAGTCCATGTGTGCAGTACACACATTTCATCTTTCTGATTAGTAGAAGTCTTCCCTGCAGTGGATAAGTTTGGAGACCTAGATGGAATATAAACATTTTCCTAGTAGGTATCAGGAAGCCATAGTCATGAATTAAGAGACAGGAGGAAAGCAATGAACAACTGGATTGAGAAACAACAGTGGTCTGCCTATTCAATATCCTCAACCTCTCCAAGCTTCCTTGGCCTTGGCCTGGCTACATAGCACTCAGTTCATGACAAGGAAGTTCAGACCTCATAGTCACCTGATGGCTCATTGTTCAAGACAAATTACTGAATTAAATGGGGGGTGAAGTAGGTTGCACTATCCATGACCTCTGACATGGATGTTTCCTATATTGATGTCAAGAAGTCTTCCAGAGGCCTCAACTCACAGAATTCTTCCAGCTCCCAGGCATTTCTATTTTACTTATTCATTAAAAAATGAGAGTGACTGTAGCATAGTACCATGGACCAATTGTGTCTACTATAATTAGAATTGATGTTAGAATCCAACCATCACCCGGCCTTGTGAGCCCCGAATGCTCACAGTGGCACTTTAGTTTTCTAGGAATTAGTGTCAATTTAGAGTCAGCGTTTAGTAATCCCTAAAGAGTTTGGGCATTTCTTTCTTTTTTTTTCTCATGTACACATGCTCAGGCTGCTGCTGCAGGCTTTCTGGAAGAAGAACTAGAGAAAGAGTATGAATATATAGTTTCCTTTGAGGCAAAATGCTTCACAAATAAATAGCCAGGCAATACACAAGGAATATAATAGATTTTTGTCTGATAGTAAATTTTATTGGTTAATTTAGCAAATAGCATGGGGAACAATTCTCTGAAAGATGCAGCGTAGGAAAAAAAAAAGAAATCTTGTTTTCTCCTGATTTTCCAGCTGAAATTAAGTTCTGTGGTGTTTTAAGGGTATCATAATTCAAACGCTAGCCCTTTGCAGAATAGTATTTATAATGACCCAGGGCTGATATTAGAAGCAATAAATGTAAGAAAGCCAAGAGATTCATTCTCTTACAGTCCAGAACGAAGCAGATTATTATGATGAAGGTCTTTGTAGCCAGTAAAGGTCAACTTGTCACCCTTCCTTTAGCTGCAAATCCCTTTAAAAAGTCGACTTTGAAAGTGACTTAGGGCAATGGGCCAAGTATGTGTTCCCTGGCTACCTGAAAATACAAAGCACCAGAGAGGCTGAGCATTTTCGGCATGAAAGTTACCCAACTTAAAGCAATCAATATGCTTTAAAATGCTGCCAAGTTAAGAGAAATATTATATTTATGCTTGGTCCTTGTCCTGGTTGACTTTAACTATCAACTTGACACAGTTTAAGAGTCATCAGGGAGGAGAGCCTCAGCTGGAGAATTTTCATGAGAGAATGTGTATGGGGAGATTGTCCTGATTGTTAATTGATGTGGGTGAGCCCATCCCACTGTGGGCAGCACCATCCCTATGTAGGTGGTCCTGAACTACGGAAGAAAGCCAGTCCCGTGAGCCAGCTATCAAGTAACATTCTCCCTAGGTCCTGCTGCACGTCTTTGCCTGTGAGGTGAGTTTTCTTGGTCAGAGGAATGCTGCATGGAAGAGCCATCAGGTCTGCCTTCATGCTGCTGTCTTGAGCTCTATCTTGGCTTTCTTAAATGGTGGGAAATGACCTGGAATTATAAGCTGATTAAATTCTTTCCTCCCCTGTGTTGCTATTTGGCAAGGATATGTAGACACGGCAATAGAAATAAAATGAGGATCATCCCCAAGTCCAGTTAAAAACTGAAGATTCATCATGTACCCAGTTGTGTTTACTAGTCCTACAGATAACATCTGGATCTCTTAGCTTGAGGGGCTTCCTTCCCGTACTGAATGTGCTTTGTTTTTTGCTACTGAGCAGGGTCATGGTTCAAAGCAAGTGAGAACAGAGTGCAAATTAGAAAACCTGACAAGTAATTGATAGTCTAAGGGGCTACACAAGCACAGTCCTGGAGCCTGTTGCTGCAGCCTGAGACTTCCTGGCAGAAAGCATAACCTATGAATTCTGTACTGAAGCTGTCACCATTCAGGCTGAGCTTTCTGTTAAAAAGTATCACCTATTTAATATAGCTCATTTTAAGTTTTTGAGGGCAAGGCTCATTTTCTAAGACCTCCTGTAAGAATAATCCCCTTTATAATCATAGATAATTTTAAAGCCATAGACTCCCCTACTCTAATTTAATTATGGACATTAATAATTATTAGATCTTTTAAGTGGTGAATGCAGAGATTGGGCTGCTTCTTAAGACTGCTTCTATTTATTTATTTATTTTTAAATAGTAAACGCAGTAGTGATGCTCTATTCTTAGAATTATTTTTCTCCTATGCTCCATTTTTGACTTCTATTATTAATTGGAAATTAACCAAACAACAGAAAAACAAATCTCAGGAAACAAATCCCAAGCCACACCATGTATGGATATTACTTTTTTGCTAGGTAATTTTATTATTAATAATAAGTATCAAGTTACATATAGTTTGTAGCTTTATCATTACTTTTTTTTCTTTCAGACAGGCTGTCTCTGGGTAGCCCTGCTTTGTTACAAACTCAGAGATCTACCTGTCTCTGCCTCCTTAATGTTGGGCTAAACTCCATGGGCCACCATGAATGGCATATATATTGCTTTAGAAAATGATAACCACCAAGCCATCAAGGAATTGAGAAGATGGCTTGGCAGTTGAGGGTACTTGCTGGCCCTGCAGTGTACCTGAGTTAGGTTCTTAGCACCCATGCAGGGCAGCACACTGCTACCTATACCTTCAATTTCAGGAGATTCAGTGCCACTTTTACCAGCTGTGAGTTTCTGTGTTAATCACCATCTATTGTACAGAAAAATTTCTCCAATGTAGTCTCAAAGCTGCACTGATACATGAGTAGAGGGATATGGACTTAGAAGGTAGGTTGATATTATGTCTGTTTAGCAGAATAGTAGTAGTGGGTTCATGTCTGAGGCCTGCATGTTCCCGACCATGGGTTCTTGGCCAGATTTAGCAGGCCAGCTATGCATTTCCTCATATGGAGTGGGTCTTAAATTCAACCAGAAAGCATTTGGTGACCCCCCCTCCCCCATTGTATTCCTGCCACGATTGCACCCATGGGAACATTTTGTTGTGCTGGTCATTATTGTAGTTCATATGGTTTACAGATCTAAAAGGCTATTGACAACTGTCCTCTCAAAGTTTTCATAGCTCCTTTCAGTACTCTGAAAAGTAGCCAGCAGTGAGAAAGGCTCCTGATTGGTAACGTGTACTATTGCATGTACTGTTAACAATGTGTTCAGTATCTTCAAGAATAGGGTGGTACCATCAAGTGCTGGTGGACAGCCAAGAGCAATCGCGACAGCTTATATTGCTTTGCAGGTTTCTGGGATAATGCCACTCAACAACTCAGGAGGCAGCATCTCACATTTGATGCTGGGCTTTTTATTCCTGTGGCTTAAGGGATGAGTGTTATTCCCCCACGTAGGTTTTTGTAAGGCATTTCCATAGTGTTAAGTGTTCTCCTAATATATTCCAGGTAAATGTCTATGCAAGAGAATCTGTTTATTATGCATGGTATTCTTCCAAGATATATGTGAATTCATTTTAAATTCAAATATTCAACAGCTTTAAGCCTACTCAACAATGTTTTCCACCACCCCTTTAAAAGTCACAGAATTTGAAGGTCATGTATAAGCCTCTTCAATGCAACTTTTTTCCTATTGAGTTACCCATATTATTTGTGATGAAAGAAAGCATTTATGATAGTACACAACACTACCACCCCATTTGCTATTAGACATGCCTCCAGTTTCATACTCACAGAGGCACTTTAATGACACTCACCTGGATCTAGGAGGAATAGGGTTTTACTTTAATAATTTTTATGTGTACTCAAACATCTCTGCAAGCAGTCCAAAATTCAAGTCATCAGTGATAAAATACAATTTAGAGATAGGAGAGTCGAATATACAAAGAGAGCTTGTAGAATGTGCCCCTCCGCTCTATCACATGGGTCTGGTTCTCGAGGTTCAAGTCCATGGCATCATTGATGAAGAAAGGAAATACACAGGTGAGGAAGGATGTGGGTAAATACCCTGATTTTCAGAAGGGTATCCTGGGTACAGTGGAACACAATCAGTATAGATTCCCTAAGCAAAACTAGCCTTAGTAAATTAAGAAGTGAAACATGGGCTAGCTTTTAGTGGTTTTAATATGGAATGGCTGGTTTTGAACCATTCTGACTTAGGAAGATCAAAGACTTTATGTACACTAAGTATTGTTTTGTCTTCAACAAAGAACTTGAAAAGCCTTTTGAGAGTAAGATGGAATCTAAGCTGCTTTTGCTTAGAGAGAATGGACACTGCCTCAGGACTGCCTTGCCTGAGCGTCTCTTGCCGAGAACCTAAGGGCTCCAGCCTGTCCAGTGTTTTCACTGACGTCTTAGGTAAGGCTGTAAAAGCACACTTATTACATTTAGAGGGAATATGAACGAAGAGACATAACTATCCCTGAGTCTAGACATCGAGTGACATCAGCTAACTGAATCTTGTGGCTGGAATTCAACAGTGAAGTAAGAATGGTGAATCAAGACTGTGATATCACATTTGTTTACCTTATCAGTATTTGCAAAACTCCATACCACTTGATAGAGGCCATTACAGATCCCAGGCCTACTGTGAGAACAAAATCAGCGAGCATCCTATGATGGGGTTTGCATTAAGGACACAGACAAGAGTTAAACCACCGCTGTTCAGGCTAGGAAAGCAAAGAGCCCAAATAGAGTAGGTTTATGCAGAGACAATCTGGAGGGTTTTTGGTTGTCAGAACTTTAGAGTCACAAATGTGTTCAGAAAGTACCATGTGTCAGCAATTGTACCCAAAAATTGTTGATCAAGTTGTTAAACGACAAATGGTCTATGACAGCCTAAGATTTGATACCCAATATCATTTGACCCCAGTTTTCTGAGCATTTCAGAGAATTACCAGGGTGAATCATGAAGTGAGTGAGGGGGAAATCGTATTTTAAATGGTTGGCAAACCAAAGTGTAGACAAGTGGGGTCACAATGTCAAAGGAACCAGAAGTCATGTATTTTAAGGAAGTGTAAATATATATATATATATGTAACTGTAAGGATGTGAAGGTATGTAAAAGGCTGAGGAGAAGACGAGGGAGGAGCCTTACTCGTTACTGTATGTAACAGACATAATACAACGCAGTAGAGCTTTTAGATAAGGAAAACTGTAGTTTCGGAGAACTGTGGTATATCTGTGCTGAATAGTTTTAACTAACAACGTGGCACAATCTAGAATCACCAGGAAAGAGTACTAAGAGTACCAGCAGGGCGTGGCTGGCATGGCCAGCCCTCTACCTAGGGGCGGGGCTTCCCGGCTCGAAGAGACTCACTATATAAACCAGACATTTTGGTTTCACTGGCCCCTTTTGTCCTTTGGCTTGCCCTCGCCCTCGCCATTTCCTCCACCTCCCTGGCCTCTCTCCTTCCCTTTACCACCCTTGCGGCCTTTGTCCTTTTCCCACCTCCCTGCCCTCTCTCCTTTCCTTCCCTCCTCTCTCTGCCCGTCTCATGCCGCTTCCAATAAACCTGCATTTATGTATTATAGCTTCGTCGCCAATTAGCTCATTCCGTTTATTTAAGCAATCACCAAGGAGGGATTGTTTATGTCTGGCTGACCGTGGGCGTGTTAAAGAGTATTGTCTTGTGTTGTTATAAAAATTAAATACCAGTTGTTTGATTTTACCAATGAAGACTCAGGAGCCAGATGCTATGTTGAAAGCCTGTTAGCTCAGAGAGGCAGAGAAAACACCCAGCTGATCTTCCTGCTCAGCTGATGTCCCAAGGGAAAGAGCCTATCTACTCAGCTCATGTCCCAGAAGGAGGAAAAAGCCAAAAGCTAAAAAGCCAAAAGCCCCAAACTCCTCTCCTCTTCTCCACGCTGCCTTAAATATCTTTTTCTCAATGGCCCTTCTTTCTATTTAACCCCTGTCAGATGGTTTCTTACTCCGCCTTTTACCTAGGGTTAATTTTCTTTAGCTGTTGTTTACAGAAAGCTCTTGGGTTAAAGGTGTGTGCTAGGGCTGAGCCGCTCCACAACTAGACACAGGTTTTTCCAGTTCACAATGGGATCAAATACCCCTCAACAGTCTTGGTTACTAAGTGAAGTGGAGTACTGGTCCCTGTGGATGGCGCCATTCCTTTAGCTTGGGTCCTGGACTGTATAGGTATAGAGATGAGTCTGAACACAAGTACGTATGGATGTGTTCGTTTCCTCCTGGCTCTAGGCCATAGATGTAACTAGCTGTTACAAGTTCTTGCCTTGACATCCCTTCAGTGATGGACTGTAATCTGAAATTGTAAGCTGAATATGTTGTCAGGATATTTTATCACAGCAACAGATACAAAATTAAGACAATGTCTCGGACATAGAAGTCATTCATCAGTGTAATGGAATGATACATTACTACAAAGAATCCTCTGCTTCTGGGAATATTTAAAGAGAGGCTGGTCAATTCTTGGCCAGAGACAATGAGATGTTACTCCTACCCTGAATCAGAGGTAAGAGAGCTGCTCTCTCTGTCTTAGTTACTGTTCTATTGCTGTGAAGCAACACCACGACCATAATAGTGATATACAGAAATTCTGAATCCATCTTAGTTACCAAAGAAACTGATATTTTAAACCTTAAAGATACAATTAAAAAAAATAAGCTGGAATGGGTATTTCTCTCATTGGAAACAATTTTATTGGACAACTTCTTTCCCTTGGAGGATTTAATGGTAAAGGAGACAGAATGAACAGCCCCCGCAAACAGCCACTGATACTGACTCATGGGTGGAGTGTGTGAGGGGACCCTGGCTCACCTAGGTGACAACAAAGATGGTGGTGATGCTGACGTCGTGGACATGAGTGGCTTTCCCACCATAACAGTCAGAGCTACAGCCTCAGGGTGGGCCAATCTCATGGGGCAACGCTCAGGGCTCTGTTCTAAATCCTTTCACCTTCGTCATCAGCGGGGCTGTGCATGATGCTGGCAATGATTCTGAGGAAGGAAATGAAGACATAAAAGAGAGCTTTACCTATGGAGTCTTTCTTTGAAGTCTGGAAGGAGCTGCGTTCTCAAATGCTGGAGTGTGTCAGTGGTTAAATCTGATAAGGAGACTATAGGAACATGCGAATACAAAGGAGGAAACTTCCTGAACAGAACACCAACAGCCCAGGCCTTAAAGTCAACAATTAATAAATGGGACCTCATGAGGCTGAGAAGCTTCCGTAAGGCAGGAGACACTGTCAACAGAACAAAGCGACAGCCTACAGACTGGGAAAAGATCTTCACCAACCCTACATCTGATAAAGGTCTAATATCCAAAATATATAAAGAACTCAAGAAATTAAACACCACCAAACCAAATAACCCAATTGAGAAATGGGGCTCAGAACTAAACAGAGAATTCTCAACAGAGGAATATCGAATGGGTGAGAAACACTTAAAGAAATGCTCAATGTCTTTAGTCATCAGAGAAATGCAAATCAAAACAACTCTGAGATTCCATCTTACACCCATCAGTCAGAAAACTGGGAATAGGGTTTCCTCAAGACTCAGAAAATGCTCCACCACACAACAGGGACATATGCTCAACCATGTTCATATCAGCCTTATTCATAATAGCCAGAACATGGAAACAGCCTAAATGTCCCTCAGTTAAAAAAATGGATAAAGAAATGGTAGTACGTTTACACTATGGAATACTCTCAGCTATTAAAAACAAAGAAATCCCCAAAATTGTGGGCAAATGGATGGAACTAGAAATGATCATCCTGAGTGAGTTAACCCAGAAGCAGAAAGACTCACATGGTATATGCTCACTTATAATTGGGCACTAGCCCAAAGGCACATGCCATGAAAGTCTTCACTTACCAGGAGATTGGGATAGATGTGAGGACTTCCTAATGGGACTCTAGGTAAGAGAAATATAGGAGATGGGGAAATAGAAGGATCCAGAGGGTCCTAGAAACCTACAAGAAGAACATTGTGACGGGTGGATCGGGGCCCAGTGGGGTCTGCTCAAACTATTGCACTAACCAAGGACAATACAATAGTAAACATCGAACTCCTACTGTGCTCTAGCCAATGGACAGGACATTCTCCACAGTTGTGTGGAGAGAGGGGACTGACTCTGACATGAACTCTGGTGCCCCATATTTGACCACCTCCCCTTTGTGGGGAGGCCTGATGGCACTCAAAGAAAGAATAAGCAGGCTACTAAAGATGAGACTTGATAGCCTATGACCATATAGTGGGGGAGGAGGTCCCCCTCAGTCATAGACCTAGGGGAAGGGAATAGGGTGAAAGTGGGAGGAGGGAGGAATGGGAGGATACAAGTGAAGGGATAAGAGTTGAGTTGTAATTTGAATAAATTAATAAAATTAAAATTAAATTAAAAGTAAAACAAAGGGGGAAGGGCTGTGATTCTTCTAGTCTAGGAGATGATTCAGTCTTTTTGGGGTTCTCTTTCGCTTTGTTTGTCATGGCCTTGCCTCATTCTGCATGACCCCCTTTCCCTTCCAAGTCTAGTTCTACAGGACTTGATATATGCTGATGTTTGGTGTAAAATTAATGCTTTTTTTCTCCTAGCACATTTATCCTATTTGCTCACAATTTTGTTTTTTAAGCCGTGTTCTTCCCATATTGTTATTATAGGATTAACTCCTGGGTGATGCCATGCACAAGATTTAGAATGATTAAAATACTTGTAAGACTGACAACTCTGAATAAAAACTGATCTAGCATTATTGTGTAAGCAACCGGTTATTAAAGTGCCTCAGAGTCAATAGAGTCTCTTTTGTATAAATATGACTCCAGCATTCAGCATGGATAAGATATTAAGCATCATTTTACTCATGTACATATTTATCTCCTGTTAAATCATGTCTTTCAGTGCTAGCATCTCAGCTAGGATCAGATAGGTTGTCAGCTATTCAAGGAATGAAAATGACAAGAATGCTCATTTCTAGTCAGATCACAATGAGGCATTTTTTTTTGTGAGAGCAGTCTTATTTTTATTCTGGTTTTACATAATGCCCACAGATGTTACCATTGCTCTATCTGTGATAGCAAGTGACATATGTGGTGGTAAGAACATATATAATTAGCTTCCAGAGAGTACTGTATCATCCAGACGGGTAGGAAATCCACTTAACAAGTGCAAATAATTATACTTTGCTAAATTATTAATATGATTGTCTAAAAATATTAAAAGTCCCAGTGCCACATGAAATGAGCAGGTTAACATCTGTGATTGGTGAATCCTAGGAGTCTGACAAGTCAGCTTATAGGGAGGAGGGAAGGAGAGAGAGAGAGAGAGAGGGAGGGAGGGAGAGAGAGGGAAGGAGGGAGGGAGAGAAGGGGGTAGGGAGGGAGGGGGAGGGAGGGAGAGGTGGGGAGGAGATGTCTAGGAGCTGAATGGAAGGCATTTATTTCTTCAAACCTTCCTTTTTCTGCTTGTAGAATTTCTAAGTGCTATCTAGGAATGCTTTCCACTTGAGGAAGCTGTAGCTTCGTTCTTTCAGAATCTCTATAAAAGCCACTTGGGTATTCAGTTATTTTCTCTAGCTTGGAATTTAAGCTGTAAATGCAATAGGTGGAAAAGGGCAAATGGAACATTTTATAAGCTTGAACATTTTCTTAGAAGACTGAAAGTTTTATGTAATTCTGAACATCAGGTGCATCATCAGGTGCATCACAGAGAATTTTAATAAACACAAAACATCCTTTCAAGGCAAGGTTTAATTTTAAAATTGTCCACATATCCACCCTTCTCCTCTAGGCTATAACCAATATATTAGTGCTGGAAGTACAAGTGGTTTCCCACTAAATTATATTACACAGTGCAAACGTAGCCAATATTCTTCAGCATTCCTCTTACTTAGTAACTTGTATTTGTGTGTGGCTTTCTGGTGTTGTCTTGACAGATTTTGCATTATTTGAGTGACTGTGTATCTTTTGGCAGATAGACTTGTTTTTCAAGAGGGCTTTGCTATTGTCTTTATATGGTGTCCAGGAGGTGCCAATGTGTGCTTCTTTTCAGTTTGGGTTCTGGCTCACAGAGGTTGATTTCTGTTCAAATAGTGTGGATGGTGCCTGGCAGAGATCACATGATAGGTGTAGGAGACCTCTGCTCAGTGTCTATCCCACTTGGAGGGTGCCTGTAATTCCAATTTATGGCTTTGGTGCTTTGGATTAAGCATTGCTTTCTTTGGTTAATCTTCCTTGAAACTCATAAGTCATATCATTAAGTATGTTTTCTCCTAGTTGTAGTTATCCTGCATTGTTAAATAAACTTTTTATTCATTAGTAGGTATTCCTAAAAGAACAGCAAGTGAATAGAAGGTTTTTAAAAATTTATTTATTTATTTAATTATTTATTTAATTATTTATTTATTTTTAACGTAAATCCAGAACCTTGAATTCAATTGTGGAATAACAATCTTGATGGTTAAAAACATTCTTCTCTTTACTTTATTTTCCCCTAATATAATATTTTTATTTGAGAATTTCATACAATGCACCCCAATCACACTCTGTTCCCATAGCCCCCGGATCCACCCTCCCATCCTTACACCTTCTCCACTAAAAGAAAAAAAAAAGCACACTAAAAAAAAAAAGTCCATTTTGTGTTGCCCATATATGCTCACTGAAGCATGGTCACACTCCCAGTGTCCAGCCCCTTAAAGATAACTGAGGGTCCCATCCTACACTTCCCTGAAGCCATCAACTGTGAAGAGCTGCTCGTGAGCATTGGTGTTTTCATTTTTAAGGTCTCTCTTCAGTAGCTTCCTGTCTGGACTGTTTCTTGTTTGGGGGACAGGGAACGTCTCTCATTCTCAGCTCTGAGCCTGCAGAGGAAGCTCCCCTGTTGCTAACATGCAGCAGCTTTCCCATTTTCCCCTTATTCCCCTCCCCTATGACTGTTCCCGAGGGGGACTTCCTCCCCCTGTATATGCTCATAGGGTATCAAGTCTCTTCTTGGTAACCTGCTGTCCTTCCTCTGAGTGTCCCCAGGTCTCCCCCTCCAGGGGATAATTGGATCACTTGTTTTCTTGATTCTTGTTTTGTTTTAGTTCTTTATATCTTCTGGCTATGTATCTTCTACTGAATGTGTAGCTGAAAAATCTCTCCTACTCTGTAGGCTTCTTCTCCACTGGGCTAGTTATTTCCTTTGCTTTTTAGTTTTATAAGCCCCATTTGCCAGTTGTTGGTCTTAATTTCTAAGTGAATAGAGTTCTATTCAGGAAGTTCTGTCCTGATCTATGTCTTGTAGAGCACCCATGTTTTCTTTGAGCAGTTTCAGAGTTTCATATTCCATCTTGAGGTCTTTGCTTTATCTGGAGTTGGTTTTTCTGCAAGGTGATGCAGATCCAAGTTCATCCTTCTCCATGCGGCCATCTGGCTTTCTCACTATTATTTGTTGAAGATGCCGCCTTTCCTCCAGGATGCGTTTTTGGCATCTTTGTCAAATAGGAGATGGCTGTAGCTATGTGTGCTAACGTCTGGGCCTTCTGTTTTGTCCCGCTGATGTGGATGCCTGTTTTTGTAGAATTTCTTTTCGTAGAATAATCATTTTCACAATAGTAGTTTTCCAATCCATGAGCATGGGAGGGTTTTCCATCTTGTACTGTTTCCTTCAGTTATGTTCTTCAGAAATTTAAAGTTTTCATTGCAGAGGTCTTTCCCCTCCCTGGTTGCATCATTCCTTTAGTTTTCTTTTTCCGCTTTTTTTTTTTTTTGAAATAGTCATGTAGCCCAGGCTGGCCTCAAACTCTCAGTATGTAGATGAGGATGATCTTGAACTTCCGATCTTCCTGCTTCCACTGCCAGAGTGTTGGGACCACAGGTATGTGTCGCCACACCAGGCTTAGGTGGAGTGGGGATTGAATCATGGAGTCTGTGCAAGTTAGGTAAGCATCCTACTAACAGTAGCATTAGCTTTGCCTTTTCTTTTCTTCTTTTCTTTATTCTGTTCTCATGCAACACATCTCAACTGCAGTTTCTTCTCCTTCCATTCATTTCAGTTCTCACCCTCTTTCCCCCCCACCCATTTACCTTCAGAAAAGAGCAGGCCTCCTGGGGACATTGATGGAACATGGCATAACAAGATATGATAGGACTAGACCAAAACATTCATATTAAGGCTGGACGAGGAAACCCAGTAGGATAAAAAGGTCCCAAGAGCAGGCAAATGAGTCAGAGATACCCCCACTTCCACTGTTAGGAGTCCCACCAAACCTCAAGCCAAACCACCCTAACATATACGCAGAGGACTCAGTGCAGACCCGTGGCGGCTCTAATTGTTGCTTCAGTCTCTGTGGTCCAATATGAATCTTGCTTAGTTGATTCTGGGGGCTGTGTTCTCCTGGTGTCCTTGACCCCTATGGCTCCTATAATCCTTCCTCCTCCTCTTCTGTTGAGTTCTGAAAGCTCTGCTTAATGATTTGCTGTGGGTCTCTTCATCTGCTCCCATCAGCTGCTGGAGGAAGCCTCACTGGTATTGATTAGGTTAGGCACTAATCTATGAGTATAGCAGATCATCAGAAGTAATCATTTCATTGACTTTTTTTTTCCGCCAGTCATGTTTGGTTTTATCGTAGGTCTCTGGCCATCCAGGTAGTGTCTGGCACATCCACCTTCCCTTGGCATGGGTCCCAAGTTAGACCAATCATTGCTTGGCTACTCCCACATGTTCTGTGCCACCATCGCCCCAACACATCTTGCAGGTGGGACAGGTTATGGGTCGAAAGTTTTGTGGCTGGGTTAATGTTCCAGTCCCATCACTGGATGGCTTGCCTGGTTACAGAGGATGGCAAGTTCAGGCTCCGTATTCTCCGTTACCAGGATACCTTGGCAGGGTCACCTTATAGATTTCAGGAATTCTTCTCTACTAGGTTTCTACGTCTGCCCCTAATACCACCAGTTCCAGTTTTTTCTCCCTCCATCTCTTACTCCCACCTATCCTTCCTGTTCCCATCCTGACCCACCCCTAATCCAACCACAAAGTCTATTGTATTTTCCCTTCCCAGGGAGATCCATGTGCCCTGCCTAGAGCCCTTCTTGTGTCTTATCCTCTCTGGGTCTGTGGGTTAAAGCTGGATTATCTTTTACTTAACAGCTAACATCCACTTGCAAGTGAATATCATGCTTATCTTTCTGAGTTTGAGTTGCTTCACTCAGGTTAAGAATTTTCTAGTTCCATTCATTTGCCTGTAAATTTCATGTCACTTTGTTTTAACAGCTGAGCAATGCTCCATTGTATAAATGTACCACATTTTCTTTATCCATTCTTTGGTTGAGGCCTGCTTTTTAGTTTTAAGACAGCTTCTTGCTATGTAGTGATGTCAGGCTTGGCACTCACTGTGTGGTTTAAGGCTGTCCTCAAACTCATCGACATCTTCCTCCTCAACTCACTAAGTCCTGAGATTATAAAAATGAGCCACCATGCCCGGCTAGTATTTAAAACTCTGCTTTAAAAGATTGCCTTTGAGCTATTAATATTAATTCTGAATTATTAATATGTTTACCAAATTGATTTATTTTTTTGAGACAAGGACTTTGTAGCCTATAATAGTCTGGAACCTATATGTAGTTCTGGCTGGCTTCAAATTTCCAGCAATCCTCCTGCCTCAGTTTCTAGAGTGATGAATTTAGAGCTAGTCTTTGAATTTTAAAATATAGATGAAAGCATTATTCTCGTTTAAACAAGATTCTGCCGGGTTTTATGTAGACAATCAATCATACACATGTGAACATTGTAAATATATCATTAATAATTTATGTATACTGTACTTAGTTTCATAGTGATGCTTATATGCACTTTACTTCTTTTAAACAAATTATTCATGTATTTGAGCATCTAGTTACTATTTTTCTCCCCCACACAAATAACCAGGAATGAGGCTTCAGGGTCAAATCATAGGCTTACTGGATTGTAGCTGTGATTTCTATGCATGCCATTGGGTGAGACTGTGTGTTCCAGGCTTGCTTCCACACTCTGGATGAAGCTGCACTGGGAAGTTTGCATTCATCTGATATCAGAACAAGGGACTTAATTTTGCTTCATTTGTATTTTTTTCAGCAAACTGCACATCTCTTGCAGGGTTACTACTGCTTGTTACACAACATAGCTTTGAACTATCTTTTAATCGGATAGTGTTTTTTGTTCATTAAGATGTAGAAGTTTCATATGTATTATGAATGATAATTTTTTTGACCATCGGGATTGCAATCTCGTTCACTGTACATCATTTTGGCCCATGGATGACACCTTTGGCAAAGCAAAAATCTCTTATGTTTTGGCTTAAAGATATCTGGTCTCATTTAGAAAACATCTCCAGTCCTAGTTTATAAAAACATTTTTCTTACTTTTTAAAGTTTTTATATTAAGTCATTAACAATATATGTAAACACTGACTACTTTTGAGTTTATTGCTAGAGTAATGGGAGGTAAAAATTCGCCTATTTTCCTTGCAGACATATGAGCAGTTATCCAAGCACTATTTATAAATAAATCATTTTGCCTATTTGAATTTAAATGGTGCCTTTATGTTAGATGTGCTTGCTGATTGGTACAGGTGATTAAAATACACACCTCAAAGTATACACTTTGTCAAGTCTGGTTGCCACTGCTGTTTAATTGCAAGCAAGACATGTGTTTTAAACACAACAGGTGCATGCAGGTAGACACAACCTCCAAACTGCCCTTAAATTCACACAATGCCACCGTTTATTCATGATCTGTTACCAGTTTTCGTTCTTCTACCTTGTGAGGTGTGGCTTGACCAGGAAACATACCTGATGCTTTAGGATGTTTTGTGTTTAACAGTCCCAGTATTTGGTTAATCATAGGCTTTAGTTTCCATTCAATTATAAGCCCTGGGAACTGGTGTTTACTTCTTCAGTTTAGTCCATCCAAACCCAGCAGATTTTAGTATGCAGTCAGCTTCCTTTCTGGTGAATATTGATTCATGGTATGTATTTGTGGTGGTTCATGCAGAAGATGTTGCACTAACGATATTTCAAAACAGAAATGTCCCTAGAAGCCATGAGATTTTAGGCTAGATAAATGTTTTCTTTTCTTTTAAAGTAGTTTATTTTGAGAATGTTATACACAAATCTAATGAAATAATGAAGTATAGTTATATCTACATCCTACTCCATCCCCCAACTCCTGAATTCCCCTACACCACACATCATTCTCAACTTCACGTCATTTTTGATAACAAACTAAGTTCAGCTAGTGCTGTCCGTATGTGCATGGGTGTGGGGCCATATGTCCTGGAGTGTGGGAATCCTACTAGAGGCTGAACAAAGGATGGTTCTCCCTTCCCCAGCAACTGTAGGTGGCCAATAGCTCCTCAGTGCAGGGTAGGGCCTGGAGATCATCTACCCCTCTATCTCACTCACTTTCTTTTACTGTTGTGATAACATCCTATGACCAAGGCAATTTTATAGGAAGGGTTTATTTAGGACTTCCAGTTCCAGAGAGAAAGGAGTCATGCAGTAGGCAGGCAGCCATGTTCCTGGAGCAGCATCTGAGAGCTCATGTCTCAATCCACAGACAGGAAGCTGAGAGTACACTGGAAATGAAAAGAGTCCTTTGAAACCTCACGTCCAACCCCTAGTGACACACCTTTTCCAACAGGGCCACGCCTCCCAATCCTTCCCAAACAGTTCTACCAACTGTGGACCAATTATTCAAACATACATGTCCTGGCCCGCAGGGTCTTCAACCGATACCTGTGGAGGGGGAAGAGGAGTGGGGAGACAGGAGACACAAAGCAATGAGGGCAAGTCTGCGTTCTGATCAAGCCCCGTTTATTGAAAAATTTCACACGGTTTTTATAGTCACGGGGGCATGGGTATTTGTGTAAGCGAGGGTTGCTATGGATACCTAACTGTGAAATGTTTCAGCAAGTGTCTACCTTTAAAGCTAATATAATCACAGAAAATGGAGAAATTCGAGAGAGAAAGGGAAGTTGTAAAAGATCTGGTTAGTCAGGAAAAAGTTCCTGGAACTGCTGCTCGTGGGCAGCTGGCCTTTAATCTGATTTTACCAGTAGTCTTACTGGAAAAGCCAGTTTATAGCCAGAAAGGAGTAGCTCTTACTATGAGCTCGGGGGTCTTAGAATGGACCGTCCCTCACACATACGAGCCCACAAGAGCCACTCTCATTCAAACCACCTTACCATCTACTGACTTGATTATTTTCTTTATCTGATGGAACACCCTTGACCTCATTTAAGGAGATATATTGAATTGGCATTAGTACTTATAATGTCAGAGTAATTGATTTCATGGAGTGCTGGCCTTCAAGGACCACAGATTTGAATGTCACCCATGTTATTAGGTTAGAATCGGTGTTAACAAAAATAGTTACAGACATTAAGTAGGCACACAGGTTTTGTCTTAACTGTAAGTTAAGAGGATCTAAATTTCTCCCCACCCTACTATTAGCTATTTGCAAGATAGCTAATACTGATCAATAAATTATGTCTGATTATTTAATTAAATGCCCAGTGAGTTAGGAATAGATGAAGTGAACAGAAGGGATCAGGGCTCAGTGGGAATGAGTAAATGTAGATCCCGGATCTTCTCATGGCTGGGAGCTAGTGATGCTTCTGAGGAGAAGGCAATCCCTTATTTCAGCATCCTTACTATGGTCTCACCTCTGCCTGTTGACAGTCTAGCTTACCTCCTGTTGGACACATTCCTAGGTACCTCCTCACTGACCCCATGAATTAGGTGTTAGTTTTAATTATTAATTTGCATCACAACTTAGAATCACCTGGGAAGAAACTCTCAATCCTTCATAGGTCTGTCTGGCTCAGACTGGCCTACGGGAATTCTAGGGAATTGTCTTAAATGATGTCATTGATGTAGAGAAGCCCAGTCTAAGGTGGATGGCATCATTCCCTGGCTCGGGACTATATAGCAGTAGAGAAAGTGAGCTATGCACAGAGCATGCGTGCATTCATTATCTCTTCTCTTGACTGAATGTGATATGACCAGTTTGCTCAAGCTCCTGTTGCTATTTCTCTGCCTCAATGAACTGTAATTTGGAATTGTGAACTGAAACAAACCTTTTCTCTCCTAAGTTGATTTTTTTTATAGAGGTTTTTTTTTCCTCCTTTATTAATTTATTCTTGTTACATCTCAATGGTTATCCCATCCCTTGTATCCTCCTTTAAACGAAGAAAACATATAACAAGGGAGGAAGAAACCAAGTTCATCCCTCCCTCCTTCCCTCTCTCATATATAATTTATCTAATCTCTTTACAGCCTGATCCTAGCAGCCTCCCTTCCTGCTCTCCTCCCAGTCCGACCCTCATGCCTCCTTCCCCCATTCCTCCCTTTCCTTCTCAGGGAAGGAGAGATCTGCAAGGGGTACCAACCCACCCTGGCACTTTAAGTCACAGCAAGATTAAGCTCATCCTCTCCCACTGGGGGGAAGGGAAAAGCGATCCTCAGGCAGGCAACAGAGTCAGAGACAGCCCCCACTTCCACGTGTTGACCAGACTGCACATCTGCTACATATGTATAGGGGGTCTGGGTCCAGCCCAGGCATGCTCCTTGATTGGTAGTTTAGTCTCTATGAGCCCCCATGGGCCAGGGTTAGTTTACCTAGTAGGTCTTTTGTGGTGTCCTTGACCTCTCTGACCCCTCCAATCCTTCCTCCCCTTCTTCCCCAGAACTCCCTGAACTTGGCATATTGTTTGGCAATGGGTCTCTGCATCTGTTTTCCTCCGCTGCTGGATGAAGCCTCTCAGAAGACAGTTATGTTAGGCTTCTGTCTGCAAGCACAGCAGAGTATCATTAATAGTGTCAAGGGTTGGCTCTCTCCTGTGGGAGGGGTCTCAAATTGGGCCAGTCATTGGTTTGCCATTTCCTCAAAATCTGCTCCATCTTTATACCTACACTTCTTGTAGGCAAGACAAATTTGAGGTCAAAGGTTTTATGGGTGGGTTGGTGTCCCCCCCACCCTTTACTGGAAGTCCTACCTAGCTATAGCAGGTGGGAACAGGCCCCCACTGCTAGAAGTCTCAGCTAGGGTCACCCCATAGACTCCTGGGAGCCTCCCCTGTCCGAGAGATGACCCCCTCATCCATTTCTGTTCTCTCTCCTGACCCTCCCCACCTTCCCACACCTGGTCCCCAACCCCTCTCCTACCTGCTTACCTCCCTGTATCTACTTCAAATGTCTACTTTATTTCCTATTCTGAACTTTATTTTTGACAGAATATTTTATCATAAGGGAAAGAAATGAAATTAGGATGCCAGCTGACTTGGTTTGGCCAATGAAACACAAGAGAAAGTGATGTTTTTCCATGTGGGCTCAGTATCAGAGAGCTGTGCATGATCACCATGTTGTGGTGTTCTGTTTGACCTGACACACTCCTGATGCTAGAGGCATAGCCTGAGTCCCGGAGTGAGGGTGACACACAGAAGAACGTCCCCTTAGCTTGCGGCGTCACATGATTATAAATAGGAACAAGACCTTTGTTGTTTGAGAGGTTTTATGATTTGGAGGTGGTTTGTTATTACGACACAACGTAGCTTGTGTTTTTAGATGTTTCCTTATGGCTAGTACCGAGGAGTTGCTCCACCCTTCTACAATTATGAAAGGTGGCTGTCGCAAACTCTCTATGCCCTCCTTCCTTATACAGATGCACTCTCAGTAGCCAAACATCATTTGTCTGATCCGCTGTTTTTTGGCTGTAATTGATCGACTGCCTCACTTAAAAATTTTCACGGGATTCGGAGCGGGCTTTGAGAGAACTGCAGTCCTAGGAGGGATGCAGTGAGCAGTGACATCCACCTGGGAGCTGGTAGGCACTTGCAGGCACAGAGAAGCAGGGGATAAGCAGCTGGGTAAGCAGAACCAAGCACGCATGCCTGAACAGCAGCCCAGAGACTGCAGACAGAGGAAGCGGAAGTGTGGAGCAGGGCCCCCTCCTCTCTGGTTTGCCCCGAAGATGGTCTGAAGTGTGTTTCTGTAACACAATAAGAAGTTTCTAGATAAGGCATGAACCCCTCATCATAGGGGCTGTAGCCCAGCTCTGCCAGTGTTCCTAGGAGGATTCAGGGTTGCAGTTTTCCCATTGCCTGGGGTGTAAGTAGCCCTTCCATAGGGCCACCTGGCAAAAATGCCCTAAAAGGCCTGTTAAGGATGCAGGCAGCCTGGCTCCTGCTGCTCAGCGGCGACTTCTGTAGCTGCTCTGCTTCTACCGACACTACCTGAGGAAAACAGAGCCCCAGACATCGCAAAGCATCGAATGTTGTTCCAACACTAATTGTGGAAGACACTCCTCGTTAGAGGGAAAGCAATGGGCATCATATCCAGCACAGAACCTCAGGGAGAGCTCGTTGCTTGTTGGGGATAACTTGGGGGATCAGGTAGGAAGACCTTTGGGGATAATCTCTGTGAAGACAGGGAAACGCATGCAGCCTCTAAGCTGTGAAATGAATAAGAACATTCACTTCAGGGAGAGCCAGGCAAATCCCAATTGTGTCCTTGATGTCTTCCCACGATGGGCAAAATCTGGAAGCGTTGCGGCAGGACTGCTGTAAAACGGCAGCCATGTGAAGGTCTCTAATTGCCAAAGTGTGTCTTGGGACCTGTGTTAACCACTGCTGCTTTAAATCCCAGACTGAAGTGCCGACCCGAGGAGGAGTTGGGCGTGCTGGCTGTGGATGAATGGGGCGGAATAAGGATACGATACGGTAAGGGTGCTGTTTAGATTTGTATTTAAAACGTATCGGAGGAGTCCCAGTCACAGGGGCTTGTGGGAGTAGATATGATCTAGATGTAGAAATGTATGACGTGTTCGAAGAATAAATAAAAAAAATTATTTTCAAAGAAGAAAACGAGGGACGGAGTTAGTTGAAATGAGGAAATATTTCAACTAGATCTCATGTGTGTTCAATGATTGTTCCAGCGGAGAGAATAACTTCAGGTGAATTAAGCGTTCTCATTCATGGGACTGGGAGATGGCTTGGTGGTTTAAGAGCTACCGTCTGCTCTTCCAGAAGACTCAGGTTTGATTCTGAGCACCCAGCTGCCTGTAACCCTAATTCCAGCAATCTGATGCCCTCTCTGGCCTTCTCAGGCACTGCATATATGTGGTGCACACATACACAAAGGCAACACATCCATGCACGTAAAAATAATAAAAATTAAAAAAAAGAAAATAAAAACTTCTCTTCCATCCATTTATTAACACGTTTTTACTAATACACATTTCTGCCAGAAAATGCATAGATAGATCCTAAGATTATTTGGTGGTTCTGTTTTCTTAGGTCTTTTTGTCTAACATGAGTATGGTGGCTATGAAGTTATAGTTTGCTAATAAGAGTTTCATTCATTAATTCTGTTTCTATGCTGCTCTAAGAGAAATCTGAAGAGACTCAAGTGATTTTAATTAACTTCAGATGGGCTGTCTTTGAATTATTTAAGCCCCATTCATCGGAATCAATGCAGACGGCTGTTCTGAGCTTCTAGGCCCATATGCTTGTCCTCTCCTGGTGATGAGTAAGGAAAATAGATGAAGACTCTCTACAGCTGTCACAAAAAAACACCAAACTCTGTGTCCTGTCCACATATCCCGTAACAGATGACAGCCTATGAATGTAGCAAGGAGAATATTATCTTAAGATGTATTTAAAATGTGTTTTATTTTAGGCATGTTAGTGTTTTTGCCTGCATGTATGTAAGTACATCACACGTGTATCTAGTACCCTTGGAGGTCAGAAGAGGGTGTCAGTGCCTTTGGAACTGGAGTTATAGCCACCATGAGTGCTCTGGGAATTGAACCCAGGCCCTCTGCAAGAACAACAGTATCTCTTAGTTGCAGAGCCATCTCTCTCCATTTTTTAATGTTTAATTTAGACTAGGTGATATGACCCCATGCCACAATATTTTAAAGAAAGAAAATAGTATACTGTAAAAAATAAATTTACCATCCTCTCCTGTTCCCTAGTTACTTGCTCAAAGGCAATCAAGTTATTTAATTTCAAGATAATGTATGCAATTGATAAACAAGTGTGCATTAATCCCTACATAAATGATAGCACACTTACATTGTTGTACACCTTCCTCTTTGTTTAATGTGTTTTATAGATTATTCTTCATTCATATGCAATGCCATCCCTTTAACAACTTTTAGAAGTAATTTTTTTTACTAAGTTTACAAGGTAGCAGGCTTCCTTGCAGTATTTTCATGTGTGTGTCCTTATATTTTGTACTTTATTAGAAGCTCATGCACTGTCCAGTGCCCTCTTTGTGCCTCTGCCTCATTCTGGATGGGCCTCTTCTCCTTACAGACTGAAACCTCTTCTGCTTCTGTGCCACATGTATTCTAGCCCCCTTTCCTTCCTCTACCCTTAAGGTCTGTTCTTCCCTGCTCATGATGCCCCCTCCCTCCCTCCTTCCCTCCCTTCCTTTCTCCCTCCCTCTCTCTCCCTCCCTCCCTCCCTTCCCTGCTCTCCTTCTGTCTCTTGTTCAAATCCAGGTTTAAGATATGAGGAAAAATGAAATATTTCTCTATTCGAGTCTTCTGGCTTATTTTGGTAACATAATGATTTTCACTTCTATCTTTCTGCAAATGTCATTTCATTTTTTTTTAACACTTGAATGAAATTCTGTTGTGCATATGTACCATGGTTTTAAAAATCTATGTTAATGGATCTCTAGGCTGGTTCCCTTTCCTGCTATTGTGACTAGTACATCAGTGTACATCTTTCTGTGGTATGTTGACTTACTGACCTGCACGTATAGAGCTAGGAGTGGTATATCTGGGCCATATGATAATTTTATTTGTAGATCTAAAAAAAAAAAAAAACAGCTCCATACTGATATCTATAGGGAGTGATCCTGTTTTTAATACCTTAGAGCATATAACATGTAAATAATCTATAATTTATTTGTCAGTTTCCAGTGTGTGGCCATTTAGGTTTCTAGTAATCTTTTTCTTCTATAAAACAGATCCCTGTTCAAATATCTTACACTTAGAAGTGGATCTATAGAACAAAGAGTGTGCCAAATTTTCTCTGTGTACATGCTCGTGTGTGTGTGTGTGTGTGTGTGTGTGTGTGTGTGTGTGAACGTGCCAACCTCTATTGTTATGTTTGAGACAAAGGTCTTTTCTCTGACACACTAGACTACTTGGCCAGTGATCTCTGGGGATCTTCTTGTCTCTGCCTTGACCCCCAGGACTGGAGCTACAGGTGTTGTTGCCATGCTTGGCTTTTATGTGGGTGTTGGAGATCCAAACTCAGCTCTCCGTGGTGGCACCACAAAGCAGTTTACCCATCAAGCTATATTCCTAGCTCCAGCATACACATGGAAAATTTGATGGCTACTATTAATCATCTTACATGTACATTGTATCAATTTATAGTTTTAATGGTAATATATTCCATCCTCTTTTATATTCTGTGTTGTTAAGTACTTTGATCTTTAATACCTAGTATTAAATAACAATTCAATGTAGTTTTAATTTGTATTTATTTTATTGTAAGAAAAGTTGAATATTTTCATAGGCTTTAAACAGCTCACAGCCTCCCTCTGCCTTCCTAGTGTTGGGGCTAAAGGTGTGCACCACCACCACCACCACCACCACCACCACTATCACCATCACCACCACCATCTAGTATGAACATTTTTTAACATAACATTTTTATCAATCGATCCTCTGAGACTTTCACATCATGCACACTGATCACTTCCCAATCCTTCCATCGTCTGCCTCCAGCCCTTGTAAGCCCCCCTCCCTCCCACCCAAAAAAAGTAAAAATAAAAATAAGATTTAAAAAAAGCCCAATTTGTGTTATCTGGAGCATGCAAACTCTTAGTGGCCCGCCCCTTAAATAGAACTGAGTCCTTCCCCTCTTACACCCCTCCAGAAGCCATCAGTTGTGGAGAGCCACACTTCAGCACCCTGTCACACTTTTAAATAGTTCTCTTCAGTGTCTTCTCGTCTAGGTTGTTACTTTTCGGAGTAGGGGTGGTAGCTGAGGTAAGGGTAGGGGTTGTCACAGAAGCCTTCTGTGACCTTCCCTCTCAGCCGGCACCTGCAGTCAACAGTATCACAACAAAAGTGGCCTCCTCGCTCTTCACGGTCAGCAGGAGCATGGATCATGGACCCCCACATGCTTTCTGGTGACAGCACAGACCACAACCACCACTCCCAGATGCAGTGGGACCAAGGACACAGACATGGCCCTCAGGGGCAGCACACCAGATATAACCGTGGTCTCACATGGCAGAGCAGGTCACTCACATCGATATGGGCCCCTGGCAGCAGCAGGGCCCTATAGACATCAGTGTGGCTTCAGGGTATAGCACAGACCACAGGAGTAACATGGGCCACAGCTATCAATGCAGCCCTGCTGGTGGCTTGCTGGTGGCCCTGTTGGCAGCTTTGAGTTGTGAATATTTTTATCTGATTTATGTTTTAAGTGTGTTGAAAATTTAAATGTCAGTCAGTCTTATTACTGTTCCATTTTTATTGCTTCTGGATTTTGTGTCATTCTTAGGTCTTTCTAAGTCAGTTTTTACAAAATTCTCCTGGGTTTGGTCTATGTGGTTTTCACATTTTGATGTATCTATAGCGAATGAGGAATGACTTCGTGTCCTTACTTTCTTCATTGGCTGGAAATGTCCCCATTTTCTCATTTCCTCACAGCATGTGATGCTTCTTAGGATGTCTTGGGACAGTGTTACAGTTTCTGTGTCACTATGATGTACAGAAAGGCATCTGAGAGAACCAAGGGATTCCCCCAACCCATTTGCTTTTGCCTGTATTACTTTTCTCTCTCTTTTTTTCTATTTCCAGTTGGGTGCTTCTTGAATTTTGATGCATTTGCTAATTCTTAGACATTCCTATCAGAGCAAACTGAACCAGCCTTCCTACCTCATGCTGAAGGAATGGAAGGAAGGGGCAGGTGCAGGACACGGGTAGGCTCATTTGGGTGGGCCTTGGGGAGTTGCCCTGGGGTGTGTAGGGGGCCTGGTGCTCTATGCTGTTCAGTGTTCCAACTTCTTTGGGCCTCTGAATAGTGGCTGGTCACCTAGGGAGTTCAGAGATGCTCACAAAAACCGAAGACTCCAAGCCAGGTGTGTGCATATGCCTGTACTTCTAATGCTTAGGAGGGCTAAGAGGAAAGCAAATTCAGAGCCCACTGTTGCTACTCAGTCATCTTTGTCACAAAACAAACAAACAAACAAGTAGCAAACTCACAAGTCAGTGATGTTATCATATACGTCATTTTTCCCCATTGACTTAAACAATTATTTATTGTAGGATATTGTTTAGAAGTTTGTACACTGTAGCCTTAATGAATATGCTTATGTCTCTGTGGGCAAACATGTTTATCAATGCAAATAATTTGTTTTATTATTTTTTCAGTTCTTTGTCAATCAAAATTCTAGAAGTTGAAGTTGACCCCTCCCTCCCTCCCTCTCTTTCTCTCCTTCTCCCTCTCTCTCCCTCCCTCCTTGTTTTTTAAGATACTAGGTTTGAAGCTTTCCTGATGACTGCTTCTCTGTTATAGCAGTGGGATGCAAAAACACAGTTCTCACTTCCTAGGAAATAAGAGATATCTTATTCTGGAGCCGAATTTGAGTGATCATAGCCCAATAATGGAGATTTAGGTTAGCCCAAGGTCCATGTTCCAACATGAAAGTGGTTTAATGGATATTTTACTGGAACAGAACAAACAATGTTATAAATCAAGGCAGTTTTAAAATAGACTGGTGTTAAGTATTAGAGAGGCAAAGTATAGGTAAGCTGGGGGCATCTCAGCTATTGGCCTCGGATAAAGTCTGATAGCATCCTTAGGCTTTGATTGGTGGATACTATGGTTTTATTAAGTTAATACATTCCTAATGTTTTTATTTATTTATCAGGATGCTAGCCCAGGAGATATCATAATTAGGCTCTGGACCATCAGTGTTCCAAATTCACATTGAAAATTTAATTACTCAGCCTTTGTAGACACAGCTTCTTTTCAGGAATATTCCTTCACAGTAGCGACTTTATGAGAAAACACAGGACAGTTCTCTGTGTTATCTGGAGGAAAACTTGTCAGATGCATGGTAGACAACAGGGTAGTTCTGGATCCAGGCTCAGCTAACTATTTTTTGATTTGGCACACTCTCTCTTTTCCCTTCTTGAACTTCATAATTGGTCTATCTCGGTTGTCTTTGAAAAATCTTATTTTTAAATGTGGTGTGTGCATATGTACATGTTTGGGAATGTGCCTGTGTGTCTGTGTGCATGCACGTAGAGGCAAACGATTGATTTCAGGAGTTTTTCCTCTATCAGTTTCCACATTATTATTGTTATTGCTATTTGTATTATTATTATTGTTTTCTTCTTCTTCTTCTTCTTCTTCTTCTTCTTCTTCTTCTTCTTCTTCTTCTTCTTCTTCTTCTTCTTCTTCTTCTACAGAGTTCCTTGAAGTCAGGTTTTAGATTTGGCAAGACTGGCTGGCCAATACAATCAGAAGACCCTGCTTGCTATACCTGCCTCCCTAGCTCTAGGATTAGAGGTGCCCACTTCCACGGGGATTCATACTCGGGCCTCACACTTGCATGGAAAGTACTTCACTGACTGAACAATGTCCTTAGCCAATAAGCTCTTTTATTATTGTTTACTGTTTATTTTTATCTTGAGACAGGGCCTCACTAGGTATCTCAGGACCCTACTATATAGACCGGGCCAGCCTTGATCTCATAGAGATCCGCTGCCTCTGCCTTCCCAGAGCTGGGGTAAAGGTGTGCCACCATCATGCCTGAACTTAGTCATCTCTGAGACTGTGATGGATACGTGAGAAGAAGAACATATGGGGAGACGTCTGCCTCAGTCCACAGCTTCAGAGACTGCAGGCTATCCCTTGAGCATGAGACAGTGCAGACTATCACAGAGGGAGAGCATTGAGAGAACACAGACTACAAGGATTGGGAGCATGTGAGGTGACATAGACTGTTGTGATGGAGGGGCATGTGTAGGAGGAGGCTACTCAACCTGGTGCAGCTGGGAATGGGGGGGGGCGTGGTGGTTTTTGGAGTTGTCATGGTCAGAAGCTGGGTTCTGCAACTCTCTCAAGATAAGCTGGGCCACCATCTTCCGTACCTCAGTTGAAGACACAGTGAACAGCAGAACAAGGAGAGTGTTTCATACAGAGAAGTTAGGAAGAGGCCCAGTGGTCTCCCAAGTCCATCTTTGGGGTCTCCTCATGAGACTTAGGATCCAATAGAGGGCGATACCCATGCACAACCAAGCAGTCCTGGTCCAGATGTGTGGTCTTATCCCTCATGATCTAGGCTCTAGACTCTCTTGAAAGGTTGTCTGACAAATTGTTGTACCTGTGTGACTATTTCCAGGAGGGAAGCTCCTTCTCTGCTGGCATGGGTTTCCAGCCTTTTCCTTCTCTCAGCAGGAGATGCCTGGGAGAATTTTGTCTGTAGTAGAGGTGGAGTGAGGGAGGGTGGAGGAGGGAGGGGATGAGGGATGTTTATTGTTTCAATAGTCTATACTTAAAGGGAGGACAAGGGCCTCTTTAGAATGCCTTCCTTGCTATTGGCACAGTTAGTCATGAGGTGATCAGCAATGGGTGCCCACTTCCTCTAGCTAGGTCTCCCCTAATAGCCTCCGAATGCATTGATGAATTCTTCAGTGCACTAAAGTTATATAATACACATTGAAGTTAGCACCTTCATTATCCAATCACGGTTTAGAAAGATATAGGTCTTTAGGCCAAGTGAGCCTTGAACTTGCCATGTAGCCAACCTTGAATTCTTGATCCTCCTGACTGCACCTTTCAAGTACTTGGAGTGTAAACTTGTGCTACTGTGCCAATTCATGTGATACTGGGAGACTGAATCCAGGGCAAAGGTAAGCACGCCAATCACCTAGTACTAGCACCAAGAGCTATTAAACAAGTCCTTCATTAGTGAGGCTGAAGGTGATACTTCATATCCAAATACTGACCCTCTGTTTGTTGTCCCCAAGTATCTCAAAGTCTCAACCATTACAGCATTTCATGAAAGTTCAAACCTAGAGTTTTCTCTAACTTGTGTCTGTAAAAGTGTACATTTGAGTATATTCAGAATACAGTGGTGGAGTGGGATATATTTCATCTGGGAAAAAGTATTAGAAAAAAATAGCAAGCAGGAATCAGATCAAAGGAAGCCTCAAGTCAAGTAAGGTAACACTGAGTCCTGTAGCTCCACACCTGGAATCATGGGGGCATGACAAGAGCTGTGATGACCTGGGGAGCCCACTCCTGTGCTTTTGCTATTTATAATCCTTGTAGCATCTTGGGTGGGCTTATGTGCCTTGGGTACCATTAGGGACGTGTGCATCCTCTTATTGTGGTGTTACTTAAAAAGTATAGCCCCGATAGTGAAACGAGATATTCATAAATATAGGACTGCGCAACCGAAGAAGTGTCTTGAGAAGTCTTTCAAGGCCATCCGGAGCCATTTTCCTTCTGAAACACCAAAAAGTCGTAGAACCATCCCTTCAGAATGGGTGGTGTTACTTGGGAGAGGGGACACTGCACTTGTGGTGCCTTGTCATGAATTCCTCCGTGAAGCAGGTACTCAAAACCCAGCCCAGATCCTCCTCAAGTTACCGTGTTGGTAGCAGTCCCTTGAAGGACATGTTTACTGACTGACACCCTAACAACACTGATCACTGATAAATGGTCTTTGGTCATCGTTCCGTGTCACTGAGCTTTCAGCCCTACTCAATCAATCACTGAAGCAGCCTGCTGCATTGGAAACGAGGGTGAGCTCTTGTTCATTAGTGTGTTTGATAAATTCAATCTTGTAAGCTTGGAACTAGGTGATGATATGGCTAGCCTATATTCAAATCAAATAATTTATTGTGATTTTTTTTTTGGCATGGAATTTCACCCCTACTGATCCAGAAACTTATTACAAGGCGGAAGTGAATGCTAATGAAGATTTCCGGACTGCTCCTTCCCTGATAAGTCCTCCTACTCCGCCTACTCTGGGCATTTTATCCCTTCTTTCAGCTGATATCAGCATGTGGCACATCCTGTGTAATAAAAATCCAGAGAAGGCTATGTGATATTTTAAAATATTAGGGCCTAGTCATAAATCATGTAAAACGATTTTCCTATGTTTGGACTTTATGATTGTGGTATTTTTCTAGGGGAGGGGGAATGTTTGAACCTGAGGCTTGTGAGTATTAGCATGACCCATTATCTGGACTCTCGTAGCTTGTAAAGTGCTTCATCATGCCTGCTCCACAACCATGCTCTCCTGAAGCCCTGCCTGGGGGAGCAGCCCAGGGCGGGTGTCTGTGGAATCTTGGATGGAGCTGATGTGACATTTACATCTGGGATGGGAATGTTTCCAGGACTTTGAGAGATGTGAAAGCTGAGGGTGGCATGGCTGAGGGTGGGGTGTCTGAGGGTGGGGTGACTGAGGGTGGGGTGTCTGAGGGTGGGGTGTCTGAGGGTGGGGTGACTGAGGGTGGGGTGACTGAGGGCGGGGTGTCTGAGGGTGGGGTGTCTGAGCATGGAGTGTCTGAGTGTGGGGTGACTGAGGGTGGGGTGACTGAGGGTGGGGTGACTGAGGGTGGGGTGACTGAGGGTGGGGTGTCTGAGGGTGGGGTGACTGAGGGTGGGGTGACTGAGGGCAGGGTGTCTGAGGGTGGGGTGTCTGAGCATGGAGTGTCTGAGTGTGGGGTGACTGAGGGTGGGGTGTCTGAGGGTGGGGTGACTGAGGGTGGGGTGACTGAGGGTGGGGTGACTGAGGGTGGAGTGACTGAGGGTGGGGTGTCTGAGGGGGGGTGTCTGAGGGTGGGGTGTCTGAGGGTGGGGTGTCTGAGGGTGGGGTGACTGAGGGTGGGGTGACTGAGGGTGGGGTGTCTGAGGGTGGGGTGACTGAGGGTGGGGTGACTGAGGGCGGGGTGTCTGAGGGTGGGGTGTCTGAGCGTGGAGTGTCTGAGTGTGGGGTGACTGAGGGTGGGGTGACTGAGGGTGGGGTGACTGAGGGTGGGGTGACTGAGGGTGGGGTGTCTGAGGGTGGGGTGACTGAGGGTGGGGTGACTGAGGGCAGGGTGTCTGAGGGTGGGGTGTCTGAGCATGGAGTGTCTGAGTGTGGGGTGACTGAGGGTGGGGTGTCTGAGGGTGGGGTGACTGAGGGTGGGGTGACTGAGGGTGGGGTGACTGAGGGTGGGGTGTCTGAGGGGGGGGTGTCTGAGGGTGGGGTGTCTGAGGGTGGGGTGTCTGAGGGTGGGGTGACTGAGGGCAGGGTGTCTGAGGGTGGGGTGTCTGAGCATGGAGTGTCTGAGTGTGGGGTGTCTGAAGGTGAAATGGCTGAGGGTGGTGTGTCTGAAGGTGGGGTGGCTGAGGGTCGGGTGTCTGAGGGTGGGGTGGCTGAGGTGTAGTTTGGAGCAGGTCATATGGGAGAAATGCTGGATGTTCTCATTCCTAATTATCTCATGAACCATTACTGTTGAAAAATACTCCTTCATTGCTGGTGGGAACGCAAACTTGTACAACCACTTTGGAGATCTATCTGACGCTTTCTCAGAAAGCTGGGAATAGGGCTTCCTCAAGACCCAGCTATTCCACTCTTTGGAATATACCCAGAAAATGCTCCACCACACCACAAGGACATATGCTCAACCATATTCATAGCAGCCTTATTCATAATAGCCAGAACCTGGAAACAGCCTAAATGTCCCTTGGTTAAAGAATGGATAAAGAAAATGTGGTACATTTACACCATGGAATACTACCCAGCTATAAAAAACAAGAAAAGGCTGAAATTTGTAGACAAATGGATAGAACTAGAAATGATCATAATGAGTGAGTAAATCCAGAAGCAGAAAGACTCACATGGTATATACTCACTTATAATTGGGCACTTGCCCAAAAGGCATGTCCCACAAAAGTCTTCACTTACCAGGAGATTGGGATAGATGTGAGGGCATCCTACTGGGACTCTAGGTAAGAGACATATAGGAGATGGGGAAATAGAAAAACCCAGAGGGTCCTAGAAACCTACAAGAAGAACATTGTGATGCGTGGATTGGGGCCCAGGGGTGTCTGCTCAATCTATTGCACTAACCAAGGACAATACAAGTACTAACATCGGATCCCTACTCTGATCTACCCAATGGACAGGACATTCTCCACAGTTAAGTGGAGAGAGGGCATCACATGAACTCTGGTGCCCCATATTTGACCACCTCCCCTTTGTGGGGATGCCTGATGACACTCAAAGAAAGAATAAACAGGCTACCAAGATGAGACCTGATAGCCTATGACCATATAGTGGGGGAGGAGGTCCCCCTTGGTCTTAGACCTAGGGGAGGGGTGTAGGGTGAAAGCGAAAGGGAAGAAGGAATGGGAGGATACAAGTGATGGGATAACAATTGAGTTGTAATCTGAATAAATTAAATTAAAAATAATAAAATGAATGATCACATAAAAAAAGAAAACTAAAAATTTTGACAAGACATTTGCTTTTGAGATTTAAATCATTAAATGAACTTGATGGTGGTTAATCCACATCTCAGAAAAATATTATTTATACTTTTATATAGCTTGCAAAATATTACTACTTTTATTGAGATGTTCAACAGTTATTCATTGCACTCATCACAGAGTGTGAGTATTCTTCATATTTGCAGGGTTTTTTTTTCTGTCACTTTGAAATCTATTTAACAGCAAAGTCTTATTGGTACCTGAGTAATGAGGAGGTGGGACACTCTCCTAACGCACTAGTTATGAACCAAAATGTGCACACGTTTTTAATGTTGATTTTTAAATGCTGGCAGAGAAGGCTGCATTTAAACAGAATTTCAGTGAAAGCTTTCTCCTGATCAGGATGTTTAAGTGGTAGGCTTATTTAGAGTAATGCATGCAATGATATTCACAATGCCAGTGGATTTAGTATCCAACAGAAAGTAAGGTTTGATTGTGGTTAGATTTAAAGATACAATCTTTTTTTTTTTTTTTTAAATTCTGATTCTTAATGAGCTTTTATGGAACATTCAAAGTGTTATTTTTAAAATTAAAAGTTGGGGCTAGAGAAATAGCTCAGTGGTTAAGGGTGCTTGTTGCTCTTCCAGAGGGCTTGAGTTTGGTTCCCAGCACCAACACTGGGCAGCTCACAGCCTGTTGCAACATCAGGTCTAGGAGATCTAATACTCTCTTCTGGCCTCCATGGGCTCTCATGCATGTGTGACCATTCTCTCTCTCCTGGTCTCTCCCTTCCCCTCTCTCCCTCATCCCTTCTCTCACTTGTCTTCCTGCCCCCCCCCCTCCTTCGTAGCATTGCTCCTTTCTCTCTCACACACATAAATGTAAAATAAATCTTTAAAAAAAAACATTACAAAGCTGCCTCTATTAAAAAGCAGATAAGAGGGTTCTCCGCTCGGAGCACCTTGCCCTGTGGCCCTCCAGGCGGTCAGCGTCTCCCGGGTGGGCACCACGTGCAAGGGCGGCCCCATCTCACTCACGAGGCTTCTCTCTCCATATCTTCCACCTCGCTGCTGCTTCAGGTCGAAAGCCAGCGCCATAACGTGCTCATTTCCTTTTTCAAATTAAACTGACATTGTCTCCATGATTTGGCTAACTTTGAGGAAAAGGTGTGTAGGTCATAGGTCAAATCCATGTCTCGCCACTTAGGACAGCTGGTGCTATGGACCTCTGCCTGTCACTTTCGTTGGTCTCACACAGTTCATTCAAACACTGGCATTTCCTTGGATTTTTGGCTCCAAACCACTCCAAGGGAAAAAAAAAACATACTTACGTTCAAAATTAAATACACAAAAAGGGGGCACTTGAAGCACAGTGTAATAAAAAATGGCTATCATGAAGAGCCAGCTGACGACTCTGCGAGCTTTGTTTTGTGACACCCATAGCAGACTGATTCTGCCTCATTTGACATTTGGTAAAATGTCACTGCATTGATAACCGACATTGCCAGTGGATGAGGTTGTCTTGCTAGAAGTGCTTTCTGGGTACGGATGACAGATGGCCCGGCCTCTTTACTGAGCACTGTTATCTTGACCTTTTGTGTCCATATTTGAAGATTTCCTTAGGCTTTAGTAGGGAGCTGATTGTTCTAAATGATCCCCAGCATTATGGATGTGAGAGCCACAGATGTATGGACACTTGACACTTACTGCCAACTTCAGAGGCAGTGAGGGAGGACCCTGACCTCATGTTGACAAACAAGCTTGGTGATCCATGGAAGGGAAGGACACTGTCGTCTGTAATTCGACTTGATTTGACCAATGCAGTATGAGTACAGTGACACATGTCACTTTGGAACAAAGGCCTCAAACACCACTGCCTGTCCCCACCATCGCTCTTTTACCACTGACTGACATGACCCAGAGATGGGTGACTCCGAGTTCCCGGGGAATGAAGATGCGGAGCTGAAGTTGGCCTTGAACCTCTCACATAAGTTTTAGTCACATGGTTTTAGTCGCTGGGATTTGGGGGTACTTTCCCGCTGGCAGCAGGACTGAGATGGAGCTCATTGATCCAATAGGCGGCAGACCGAACGACACTTAGAATCCTCTGAGAGCCTGTGGAACGGGCTTCTCAGGGTCTGACCCACTTAACAGTGATGCATTTCCTGTGAATTTTGTGCTATCACTCAAGGTTTCCCCAGAAATAAGACATTAGCCACATGGGCATTGTCTGGGAAGACAAAGGAGGGCTGTTTTGCCAAGTTCCGGGTCTCCCACGGCAGAAGGAAAGCAGTTCTGTTCCTGTTCTTTCTGGTGCCCCTCAGCAGCAGCAACTTGTGTGGGAGAGAATGAGAGATGTGAAGGTTCCTCGGGCCAGGAACAGCTCTTTGAAGCACACCACAAAGCGCCGAACGCAGTAGGCATGAAGGCAATGAAAAACTATGGGATGTAGATTACTTGCGGTGCAAAGCCTACTCCGCCTCATTTTCTAAAAAACGCTCCCTTAGCCCAGGCGCGACAGGGATGAAGAATAGGTACGCTACACTAGAGCTCAGTGAAACAGGTTTCAAAGGTGGCACGTAAACAAAGCACCGCCTTCAGGAAAGTAAAGAAGCCATCTATTACCCACACAAGGTACATAATAATAAGGACAAGCACTTCATCACCCGGGGTGACGGCTAGAGGTCAGACACTCCCAAGGAAAACACCATACAATTTCATACTTCAGCCGCAAAGGGCTGTGCCTGACTCGGAGGACTGTTCTGTGTCCGAGGAGATTCTTAAGTACCCCTGGACTCCTCATGACTATTACCTTTAGGCACTCATAGTTTTAAATCTTTTTATTATTGAAACAGGTCTGCACTAAACAAATTATCCTAATGACTTAAGGTGGGGAACATGAAGGACTAGCTTGCGAAAGATCTGCCCTGCAGTTCTTTGCTCGATGGAAAGTTATCATAGGAAACTACAGTTTATTGCCCAGTTATTAACACCCCCTAGTGGAATACGTTTTCTCTAAGAAAGTGTTCAAACTTCTTATCATTATAGCTTATAAGATTTTATTTGTTACTTAATGCTATTTATTCTTTACTAAGCAATTATTTGCTGCCAGCCTACTGTTTAGCAGGGGCTATTCTTGGAGTAAGGGAACAGCAAAGATTGCCCACCGGATAACTGCATTGTAATGGTAGGGGACAAAAACAAAATACCCAAAAATGGAAGCAACAGGAATATCTAATGTACATGTCCTGTGGCAATAAAGACTCAGAAAACAATAAGGCAGAGTATGATAGCTTTTGAAAATGTTTTATCATATTTGTGTGTAGAGAGAGAAGGCTTTCAATCCAGCAACATGGCTGGCTCTTCTAGCTGGAGTACAGACACACCCTTAGAACACACCTTTAATCCTAAACAATGAAGGTAAAGTCGGTTGGCAGAAGGAAGCAGCCAGGCTGGAGTTCTTTCCCGTGTTCAGTGCAGGTTGTAGAGAGAACAAGCTAGAAACAGGCAAAGACAGAATAAGTCAGGGAATGAGAAGGAGCCAGATGATTGGAACAAATTGCCAAAGTTAATATGAGGCCAAGCAGAGCAATTCAGTCAGAAGCTGAATGGAGTCACTGAATCAGTCAGCTTGGAGAGGAATTTTGAGCAGAAAAGCTGAGTTGAACCAACCAGCCAGAGTTCAGAAAGAACTAGAAAGGGTGAGCTTATTCAGCAATAAGTCTCAGAGGCTGAAAGCATTTTAGTCCCAGATTAGATTATACAGAGGCTAGAAGCTTCCAGGACTAGGCCTAGTTTAGCAAATGGAGGCAGTAAGCCTCCAAGCCGACATTTAAAACAGGCAAACACAAGTTACTTTTACATTTATGTGCTTGCATACCTACAGAAGCCGGAAGAGTATATAAGCTTTCCTTGGAGCAGCTGTGAGCTGCCCAATATGAGTGCAGGGAACAAATCTTGTGTCCTCTGGTCATGAAAGACTCTTTCTCTAATCTGATAGCTTTAATGGTCAACTTCACATAATCTAGAAACCTGGGAAGAGAGTCTCAATCAGCAATTGTTTAAACTAAGTTAGCCTATGGGGGCGGTTGTTAATTGGGTTAGTTGAGGTGGGAAACTCACGCTGAAAGTGGGTGACGTCATTTCATAGGCTGGACTCTAGACCGAATGAACAGAGGAGATCCACCCACCCACTAGTAGGCATGTATTTTCTCTGTGCACTTTACTGTGGATATGGCTAGCTGCTTCAGGTTCCTGTGCCATGATGGGCTGTTCTGGCATCTGTGACTTGGTTCTGTTTTGTTCTTTGAGAAACGGTCTCACTATGTAGCCCTTGGCTGGCTTGGAACTCACTGAGATTCCTCTGCCTCCATCTCCTGAGTGTTGGGATCAAAAGCATGTACCACCACACCTGGTATAACCTAGAACTTTGAGCTAAAATAATTCTTTCCTCTTCTAAATTGCTTTTGTCCAGGTATTTTATCACAGCAACTGAAAGGAAACTAGGACAGAGTAAGGACAGATAAAGAATTATTGCCGATGACTGGATGAAATAAGGACATTTTTTTCACTTTTATGAAAAATCCTGAGTAAACTAGGGGGTGGTCCCCCTTTAAAGAGTGGGGAATAGGGGTTACAACTCTTTTCACTAGAGCATAGTCCTGAATGGTTGTGTGTAGATTGTGCTTTATTTTAAGTATTGTATTCATTTATTATCCATTGCTAAAACAAAATACCTGAGGCTGAGTAATCTACGAAGAAAATGTCTGTCTCACTGTACTGGGCGCACAGCATCGGCCTGGCTTCTGATCAGACCTGGTGGAGACTTCATGACAGGGCAAAAAAGGAGCATGTTTTAGGGAGGTCACACAGTGAGACAGGAAGTTGGAGAGTCAAGAGGGGCCAGCCCACCCTCTCAGGAACTTGTCTGCTGAAGGTCCAGCATTCCTTCCGGCCAAGGGCATTGACCTTTATGACTTTAACACCTTGCCCTCAACCTCATTTTCAAAAGGTTCCACCACCAAATACCTTCCCACTGAAGACCAGACTTCCAACATGGGAGGCTCCTGTGAGTACGGGATGTGGTTAATTCACACCATATTAAACCAGCGAGCATTTTATCGAAGCCTGCTGTGATTTAGACAGAAGTCTGTTTTATGCCATGTGTAATTACAACAATCCACACTGCTGCTTAGTTGCATCTCTGAATGAACAATCTAAAGGCTTTGGGATTAGCACATACAAATTATATCAATTATTGCTCCCGCAATGCTGGTCCATGAAAGAGGACCCCCATGATTGGCTTGGCTTTCTCCATGTATTCTTATTTATCCTGAGAATGTTCTGGAAACATAGTTAAAAAAAAATTAGCAGCGGGTATGACCCAAGCCTCGGGTCACAGCTTCCAGATAAGGGTCATTCCACGTGCACTATGGCTTCTTTTCTTTTGAAAATGGCCTTTTCCTGGTGTATTAGCAAGAGTTCTATCACTGTAACAAAACACCAGAGTAATGAACTTAATAGAGGAAAAAGGTTATCTAGGCTCATGCTCTGCATTTATGATCTCATGTTCCAGCTGCTATAACCAGGAGTGTGCATGGTGAAGGAGGCCTGTTCACCCCACCAGTGATGGAAAGCAAAGAGAGAATGGAAACGTCCCATAATTCCTTTCAAGGGTATACCTCTGCTGACCTAAGAGCTTCCATCAGAGCCCATTTCTTCAAGGCTCCATCACCTCCTAACAGTGGCACACTGAGGATGGAGCTATCAGCACAGGCCTGTGGGGGACATGCCAACTTAATCTGGCATCTGGGTTCATTGATTGTTTTGAAAAGCTACACCCCTTCTAATTACAGAGGACAGCAAGTTTCCAACCTTGTTGCCGTAACATTTCAAAGTAATCTTTCTTCATAAGTTTTGATTTTATAACAAAAACGACCTAATCTGGTGGTTTCACAGCAAACCTCAGGCAGTGTGAGCTGTGATCGCCATTGGTAGGTGAGTATGCTGAGATTGTTGCCATTGGTAGAAACTTTACTGGAGAGAAGGCAAGGAGTCAAGAGCCATGGTTCCTGGTCCCCTGGCCTCTCGGCAGTATTTTCTTTCCTGCTGACGTTGGTACAAGAATAAGGCACCAGCCAAGGACAATACAGGCGGTAAACCTTAAACCCCTACCCAGATCTAGACAATGGACAGAACACTCTCCCCAGTAGAGTGGAGAGTGGGATATTACTTTCTCACATACTCTGGTGCCTCACCTTTGACCATGTTCCCTGGAGGGGGAGACCTGGTGGCACTCAGAGGAAGGACAGCAGGTTACCAAGAAGAGACTTGATACCTTATGAACATATACAAGGGGAGGTAATCCCCCTCAGGAACAGTCATAGGGGAGGGAATAAGGGGAAAATGGGAGGGAGGGAAGAATGGGAGGATACAAGGGATGGGATAACTATTGAGATGTAACAAGAATAAATTAATAAAGGAGAAAAAAAAAGAATTGGCAGATCCACCTTCCTAGTATTGCAGCCAATTTATGAATGGTAGTTTTGGAGTTCTGCTCCTAGAAGTGAGCCATTTTTTTCTCCTCTGTCCACAGCTGAGAAACACTCATGAACAGTCTAGACTATTGCATTGTTGCTGCCACGTGCTATTAAAGCTTGGTTTTCTTCGGGTTGCCCAAGATAGTGTTTTTCGCATGTATTTTCTTTCTTGAGTTAAATGGCACACCTGTAACTTTTAATATGTAAAAACACTTGTCTCTTAATGGCAGATTGGTTATTTTATAAGCAAAACACTTCCATCTTTATTTTTCAGATGTACCAGACCAAGCTTTTTTTTTAACCTTAAAAATGCTTACAGTTTATTATTTTTTTTTAAAAAAAGGAATCTGTTTTCTATTTTTTCCTGTGTGTTTTTTCCAAAAGAATCTATTTGTTTATATCTGGGCCTTGAATTAGGGTTTGATGGGATCATAAGACAAGCAAATTCCCTTTAAATCAAAAGACAACCAGATGGTAGAGATTTAAGGATTGAGTTTCCTTCTAGTTCTAGGCTGCGTGTGTGCGCGCGTGCGTGCGTGCGTGCGTGCGTGTGTGTGTGTGTGTGTGTGTGTGTGTCTGTGTGTATTTATCATCTATCTATCTATCTATCTATCTATCTATCTATCTATCTATCATCCATCTATGTATCTATTATCTATCTTCATCCATACATTACTGCATCCATTCACTGACCTTTTCAAAGTGATAGATGCTTGTTTTCTTTTTTCAAAGTTGTTTTTTTAAATGAATTTTCTCCTTGTTCTTCTGACTTCTATAATCTTGTATCATCAATCGTTAACAGGAAGCACACAATGACAGGAGGGGGCTGTGTTGGAGGCATGTCTAAGGGAAATAGAAGAGAAATCAGAGTGTTGGGGTGGATATGATCAAGATATGTTATATACATGTATAAAATTTTTGAAGAATAAATATTTAAAAAAGGATTGCCAACTGCATAGATTAAAACAAGCTTTATCTAATACATAAGCAATACATATATGTATTTTCTCATGTTAAATATATTTTGTTTATGTGTTACTATATGTGTGTGCACAGATATGCATGAATATGTATGTGGGGGCTAGAGACTGACATCTGGTGTTTTCCTCAATTGTTTCCATCTTAAAAAATATTTAATTATTGAAGTGTATTAGTGCATGTATTCTCGTGGTATGATATGGTATGGTGGTGGTGGTGGTGATGGTGGCTGTAGTGTGTGTGTGTGTGTGTGTGTGTGTGTGTGTGTGTGTGTGTGTTATACATGTGGGTGCATATTTCAAGGTACTCTGGGGTTGACAGGTAGATGAGGAGAGCTTTTACCCACTGAGTCATCTCACTGGCTCACTAGCTAAGCCAGCGCCTCTCACTCAACGTGGAACTCAAGAGACTGAGCTAGCCTCGCTGACCTGTGAACCCCAGGGATTCTCCTGTATCTGCTTGCCCAGTGCTAAGTCACTGTATGGCTTTTATGTAGATGCTGTTGCTTCACACTCAGGTCCCATGCTTTCATTGCACATACTTTACTTTCTCTCCAGATCCCTTTTTTAAAGCCCTTTCTTTGGTAAATTTTAGATTATAAATGGATACATTTTTTGCAGAGTGAGCACAGTCAAGTAAACACCATTTGGCTCAAGAAACTAGAGCAATTATCAGCAATCTAGAATCTTCCAACATATTCCCTCCCTGTCATTATCTTTTAAAAATAATTTCTGTTATAGTTTCTGTCACTGTGAGTTTTGTTTTGTTTTGTTTTTGTTTTGTTTTGTTTTGTTTTGCATGCAGTTCAAGAGAGTAGGGCTCCCTGAGCTCCTCCTATTATTCTAAGGGTCTAGGATGGAAATCCTGAGGGAGACTCTCAGTGTCAGGGCTGAGTTGGAACAGGGACTCCTCAGCAGCCAAGGCCCTCTCTCTTGTTTTTGTGTCCTTGCTAGAGTGGTGGTCCAGGACTTCTTACTCCTTGGAGGCCATGTAGGCCATGAAGTCCACCACCTTGCTGTAGCCATATTCATTGTCATGGCAGGAAATGAGTTTTACAAAGTTGTCCTTGGGAGCAATGCCAGCCCCAGTGTTAAACTGTGGAACAGTGGGTATCACTGTTGAAGTTTCAGGAAACAATCCAGTCCTCAGTGTAGCTCAGGATGCCCTTTAGTGGGATCTCTGAGGCTTTACCACTTCATGATGTCATCATACTTGGCAGTTTTCTCCATGTGGCATGTTAGATCCATGATGGACACATTGGGGGTAGGAATATAGAAGGCCATGCCAGTGAGCTTCCCTTTCAGCTCTGAAATGACCTTGCCCACAGCTTTGGCAGTGCCAGTGGATGCAGAGATGATGTTCTGGGTAGCCATCACACCACAGCTTTCCATAATGGCTATCCACAGTCTTCTGGGTAGCAATGATGGCATGGACTGTGGTCATGAGTCCTTCCATGATGCCAAAGTTGTCATGGATGACCTTGGCCAGGGGAGATAAGCAGTTGGTGGTGCAGGAAGCATTGCTGACCATCTAGAGTGACTTGTCATAGTTCTTCTCTTCCATACCCATCACAAACATGGGGGCATCAGCTGAAGGAGTGGAGATGATGACTCTTTTGACCCCACCCTTCAAGTGGGCCCCAGATTTCTCCATGGTGTTGAAGACCATAACATACTAAGCACCAGCATCAGCCCATTTGATGTCAGTGGGATCTTGCACCTGGAAGATGGTGATGGCTTTCCCATTGATGACAAACTTCCTGTTCTCAGCCTTGGTTGTGCCATTGAACTTGCCATGGGTAGACTCATACTGGAATATATAGACTGTGCAGTTGGGGACAATGAAAGGGCCATTGAGGAGACCTGGTGGCACTCAGAGGAAGGACAGCAGGTTACCAAGAAGAGACTTGATACCTTATGAACATATACAGGGGGAGGTAATCCCCCTCAGGAACAATCATAGGGGAGGGGAATAAGGGGAAAATGGGAGGGAAGGAAGAATGGGAGGATACAAGGGATGGGATAACCATTGAGATGTAACAAGAATAAATTAATAAAGGAGAAAAAAAATAAAATAAAATACACATAAAAAAAAAGAAAGGGCCATTGATAACAAAAACTCCAGTTTGCCAGATGAACAGGCAGCCCTGGTAACCAGGTGCCCAATACTGCCAAATCCGTTCAGTCTGACCCTCGCCTAAGGGAAGAGGCTGGCCCTGCACAAGAAGATACAGCTGTCTCTGAAACAGGGAGGAGCAGAGAGCCTGCTTGCTTTTTAATGTGATATGCATGTCCTTTTTTTATCTCCTCCTTCCCTCCAGTATCTGGTTAGATATTACCTGTGTCTTCCAAAGGTCTAATATCCAAAATATATAAAGAACTCAAGAAATTAAACACCACCAAACCAAATAACCCAATTGAGAAATGGGGCTTGGAACTAAACAGAGAATTCTCAACAGAGGAATATCAAATGGCTGAGAAACACTTAAAGAAATGCTCAACCTCCTTAATCATCAGTGAAATGCAAATCAAAACAACTCTGAGATTCCATCTTACACCCATCAGAATGGCTAAGATCAAAAATTCAAGCGACACCACATGCTGGCGAGGATGTGGGGAGAAAGGAACACTCCTTCATTGCTGGTGGGAATGCAAACTAGTACAACCACTTTGGAAATCTATCTGGTGCTATCTCAGAAAAATGGGAATAGGGCTTCCTCAAGACCCAGCTATTCCACTCCTTGGAATATACCCAGAAGATGCTCCAGCACACAACAAGAAAATTTGCTCAACCATGTTCATAGCAGCCTTATTCATAATAGCCAGAACATGGAAACAGCCTAAGTGTCCCTCAATAGAAGAATGGATAAAGAAACTGTGGTACATATACACTATGGAATACTATTCAGCTATTAAAAACAAGGAATTCCCGAAATTTGTGGATAAATGGATTGAGCTAGAAATGATCATAATGAGTGAGTTAACCCAGAAGCAGAAAGAGTCAAATGGTATATACTCACTTATATCTGCATATTAGCCCAAGGGGCATGTCCCACGAAAGCCTTCACTTACCAGGAAAGTGGGACAGAGGGGAGGACATTCTAGTGGGACTCTAGATGAGAGAAGCATGGGAGAATGGCAAAGTAGAAGGATGCAGAGGGTCCTAGAAGCCTACAAGTAGAACATTATGATAGGCAGATTTGGGCCCAGGGGTCCCGCTCAAACTAAGGCACCAGCCAAGGACAATACAGGCGGTAAACCTTAAACCCCTACCCAGATCTAGCCAATGGACAGAAGACTCTCCACAGTGGGGTGGAGAGTGGGATATTACTTTCTCACATACTCTGGTGCCTCATCTTTGACCATGTCCCCTGGAGGGGGAGACCTGGTGGCACTCAGAGGAAGGACAGCAGGTTACCAAGAAGAGACTTGATACCTTATGAACATATACAGGGGGAGGTAATCCCCCTCAGGAACAGTCATAGGGGAGGGGAATAAGGGGAAAATGGGAGGGAGGGAAGAATGGGAGGATACAAGGGATGGGATAACTATTGAGATGTAACAAGAATAAATTAATAAAGGAGAAAAAAAAGAAAAAAATATTACCTGTGTCTTCGTGTATAGTTAGAAAGCTTTTATTTTTTATCTTTTTTTTTTTTTTTTTTTTTTTTTTTTTGTTTTTAGTGTTCACCTTAGGAGTATGGTATTATCTTATATGCTGTCATTGATGGACCTTCAAATTTATTCTAGTTTTTTTGTAACCATGAACAATACACTTTATGGATATTTTTGTATGTTGTTAAGTACACCTACATATGTGTTTCTGTAGCTGCTTAAAATTGCAGGCCATAGGGCATGTTCTTAGAGCTAGTAGCTATTCTTAGGTTTTTAAAGTGATTGTACTACTTTACATTCATATCAGAAGATGCTTATATTCTTGTCAACACTTGGATCTTTTTAATTTTAGCTTTTTTAGTGAATATTTAATAAGCATTAATCATGGCATTAATTTGCACCTCCCTGATGATTGATACTACTGAATATTAGTCACTGTATCATTTTGCCACAAAAATGTTATTTTTTGTGTTGAGTCTTTCAAAATCTTTGGCTCTTCATTTTATTATATTCATCTTTTCTTTATTATTAAGTTATAAAATCTTTTACATTTTCTGGATATTAGTTCTTATCAGCGATAAGCAGTTTAGAAATGCATGAGGTTTTGTTTTCTTTTTCAGATGTAGGCATTGGATGAATGTAAGTTCTAACTTAGCCAAGTCAGTTTATCAGCTTTTTCCTTACGTCTAAGGCATTTGTATCTTGATAAAGAAATCTTTGCTTGCCCAAAGCGATAAAGATTTTCATATATTAGTCCATAGATTTATTTTCCCTTTTATAATTAGGCTCACAATCTATTTGGAATTGATTTATGTGTCTCTGTGAACTAGAAGTCAAGGTTGTACCCCAACTCCAATATGGATATGTAATTAATCTACCATCATTGACAATCATGCTTTCTCTTAATCAGAATAAGTGTTTGCTGGTCACAGCTAACTTTCTAGTCTGTTTCATTCATTTAACTTTGTATCCACACTATTTTGCCTTTCTTACAGTAACTCTATAATGTGTTTTGATATCTTAGCAGTATTTTGTAAAGACCCATGAATCTGAAGAGGAGTATGTGGATCAATGGTAGAGCACTTGCCTAGCAGGATAAGTTCTGGGGTTCAATATCCAATCACTCAAAAGAAAGAAATCCCTGAGATATTTTTATTATTTTAAATATTGCCATAGATATTCCTGTGAGTTTTTTTTTAGCTTAATAAAAAATTTAAACTAGTTTTTGAAATTTCCAAACAATGTCTTAGGAATTTTGTTTGTAATATTATTATTAAAGTTATTGAAATGGGTTGACATATCTACAGTATTGACTTTTCTCTTGGATTAAAAATGTCAAACTTCCTATTTAAGTGGAAAGTTTATTATGTAAAGAGTCAGATTATAAACACTTTAGATTTTGTGTGTATACATGTGTGGGCATATGGAGGCCACAGCACGTGTGTGGTAGTCAGAGGGCAACTTGATAGAGTTTATTCCTTACTGATCAGGGAAATGGGAAAGAAGCTCTTTAGAAATGGGCAGGGAAGGAAATACAGGAGGGCAAAATAACACTGAAGATGTTTGAAAAAGCCATAAGAAATCATACTATCAAGTCTGTACCTAAAACTCCCGTAATACACACAAGTATGTATATACATATTCATATATAGTTTTTCTAATTGTGCATTTTCCCTCTTTATCAAAAATAACTTTATTTTTATCTCAGTGGGAGAAGTTGTGCGTAGTCCTGTAGGGACTTAGTGTGTCAGGGTGAGTTGGTACCCATAAAGGACCTCCCCCTTCACACAGGAGAAGGAGAGGGGAGAATGAGGAAAGGAGTGTGTGTGTGTGTGGGGGGGGGGGGGCTGGGAGGAGAGGGGGAAGGGAGCTGAGATCAGGATGTAAAGTGAAGAGATAAATAAGTAAACAAACAAATAATAAATGGAGACAAAAAAAAGAATATGATCAAATACTGTGTGTGAAATCCCTTTGGAGTAAACTGAATTTTTATTTGAAATGGTTATCAATTGGAGACATTTTCTGGGTTAGGGATGGAGTCATGCATGTGTCCACTTCTTTCATTTCTGGCACCTCACCTGATGAAGGCTCTGTACAGGCTGCGTTGGTCTCTGTAAGTTCACGTGTACATAGATCCTGTTGAGTTTTACAGCTTTATTTTCTTGGCGTCCCCCATCCCCTCTGGATCTTACACTTTTTCTGCATTCCTTTCCATGGGGGTCTCTTAGCCCCGAGAGGAGGGATTTGATGGAGACACCTGTTTAGGGATGAGCATTGCAAAGCCTCTTACTCTCTACACGATGTCCAGCTGTGGGTTTCTGTATTTGTGCTCATCTGTTGTAGGGGGAAGCGTCTTTGATGATGGGCAAGCAAGACACTCATCTATAAGTATTGCAGAATGTCATTAGAAGCCATTTTTATTCTAATTTTAAATTTTTACTTACTTATAGAACAGTAGTGTTTGGCTTTTACACTAGGTCTCCGAGCTCTCTAGTTTCAGGTTCTTGATTACTCAAGCAGTATCAGGTGTGGGTTCCGCCTCATGGACTTGGCTTTAAGTCAATTCAGATATTGGTTGGTTACTCCCCCAAGCTTTGTGCCACCATTGCACTGGCAGATCTTGTAGGCAGGACACCATTGCAGGTGAAAGGTTTGTGGCTGGGTTGGAGTTAAAGTTTCCCCTTTGGAGCCTGCAGAATATTTTCCTGTACCATAGATGCCAGCATGTAGGCATGAAGGCTCTGTGCAGGCACCAGCTTGACTTCTTCATGTTCAACGAGTTGTGTTAGGTGTTATCTTCAACAACACCTGAAGGGGCCTTGCTATTAACTTGTAAAAATCACCCTATAGTCTTGGCAGCAGCCTGAGTTTGGGGATTCTCATGGGGCTCCTGTGGCCTACAATTCAATTATTTATAACTAATTCCTGGTACTGGTACTTGGTGACAAGAGATGAACAGTTTGGGCCCTGCCTCCCCCATTACTTGGCAATTTCATTTCTATCACATTCATGTATGTATATATTTTACAAAGCTTCTGCTATATTAGGTTTTCATTCTATTTCCCAAATGGCCCTTTTGATGTCTCTCACCATACTCTCTTCTTTGGCCCCCTCTTCCCTCCTTCTTGCAATATGAATTTCCCATTTCAGTCCCCCTCAAAAATCCCATCTGTAGCTGTCTATTCTATTTCCCTTTCCTACGAAGATTTAAGAGTCCTCCTGTAGTCTCTTTCTTTGTATGTAACCTTTGTGGCTCTTAGGGTTGTAGCTTGGGTATCATTGGCTTAACAGCCAATATCCACAAATAAGCAAATATATGCCGGTATTTGTATTTTTGGGTCTGGATTACCTCACTCAGGATGATTATTTTCTAGTTCAATCCATTTACCTGCATATTTCATGATTCAATTTTTTTAACAGCTGAGTAATATTTCAGTGTGTAAGCATACCACATTTTCTTTATCTGTTGAAGGACACCTAGGTTCTTTCCAATATATGACTAATGAACAGAGCACCAATGAGCATGGTTGAGCCCATGCCTCTGCAGTTAGATGAAGTGTCTTTTGGGTATATGCCTAAGATCACAATAGCTGGGTCTTGAGACAGCTTGATTTCCATCTTCCTTAGGAACATTCACACTGATTTCCAAGGTGGTGGTACAAATTTTCCCACCCACCAGCAATGGATGAGTGTTCCCTTTATTCCACATCCTGGCCAGCACGATCTGTCATATCTTTTATTGATCTTGGCCATTGTGGTGAATATGAAATGAATCTCAGAGTAGTTTTGCTTTGCCTCTCCATGATGACTAAGGATACTGAACATTTCCTGAAGGGTTTCTCAGCCGTTTCTCTTCTGAGAATTCTCGGTTTAGATCTGTACCCCAGTTTCAGTTGGGCTGTTGTCTTAATATCTAGTTTTTGAGCCTTTTATAAATTTTGGATACCAGATCTTTATCGAATGTGTAGTTGGTAAAAACCTTTTCATAGTTTGTAGGTTACCATTTTGTCTGAATGACAGTGTCCTTTGCCATACAAAAGCTTTTCCGTTTCATAAGGTCTCACTTATTGATTGTTGATTTAAGTGCTTGCGCTATTGGTATTCTGTTCAGAAAGTCTCCTGGGCCAATGAGTTCAAGGCTACTAAGCACTTTCTCATCTATCAAGTTCAGTGTATCTGGTTTATATTGAGGTTTTGATCCGTTTGGACTTGAGTTTTGTGCAGAGTATGGCTCTGTTTGGATTCTTCTACATGTGGACATGCAGTTTGAACAACACCATTTGGCTGAAGATGCTGTGTTTTCTAGTGTGTACTTCTGGCTTCTTTATTTAAAAAATCAGGTGTTCATAGGTGTGTGGGTTTATGTGTGGATCTTTAATTCTATTCCATTGATCAATTTGTTGTTGTTTTTTTTTTTGCCAAAATCATGTTGTTTTTATTACTATAGCTCTGTAGTACAATTTGAGGTCAGGGTGACACCTCCATGAGTTCTTTCATTATTCAAGATTGTTTTAGCTATCCTGTTTTTGTTTTGTTTTTCTTTCATTTTGGGGTGTGTGTGTGTGTGTGTGTGTGTGTGTGTGTGTGTGTGTGTGTACGTGCGCGTGCATGTGTGTGTGTTTCCATATGAAGCTTTCAATATCTGTGAAGAATTGTGTTGGAATTTTCATGTGGATTGTATTAAATTTACAGATGGCCTTTTAAAAAAAATTATATTAATCCTACTGTTCCATGATCACAGAAGATCTTTCCATTTTCTTATCTTCTTCAATGTCTTAAAGTTTTTATCATACAAGTCTTTTACTTGCTTCGTTATGTTATGCCCAAATTGTGAGAGATCCTCCCCTCCCCCAACAGACTACCCAAAAGCCAAGTCTAAATGCAATTGCAAGGAAGTCTTTATTGCAGGCTTGAGCCCAGGGCACATCTCCTATGCACTGACACAGCAGATGCAGGGAAGTGGCCCCAAGTCTCAATTGAGAAGGGTTTTTATAGGTTTTAGAAAAAATAGGTTTTATAGTATATGACTGGATGATAGAGATTTGGGCAGAAATCTGAAAGCGGGAGTTATAGCCTTGGTGTTTTGTGATTGGGTAATATGTGTAGGGGCAAGTTGACCTATAGAAAAGATTGCTTGAAGCAGTCATGGGCCATTAAGAACTTTGGCCCGGCTTCTCCTAATTGGTTGTTGCTATGAGCTTGTCAGCTCGACCAGCAGAGAGTGTATTTGGACTTTCCCAAGGTGAACTGATTGTGTTGCTAGGGGAATTTTTCTGTTTAGACTACTTTGTGGTTTTTCCTGGAATGTGGGTTCAGCCCTTGGCCAGGTTTAGCACAAAATGAAATTTCTTTTTCGAAATGGAGTTTGTTTGGTCCTTACAGTTAGAGTTACTCCAAGATATTTTATATTTTTCAAGGCTATTGTAAAGGCCGTTGTCTCCATGGTTTCTTCCTCAGTCTGGTTGTTGTTTTCATATAGGAAGGATACTAATTTTGTGAGTTAATTTTGTATTTATCTACTTTATTTGAAGTGTTTACTAGCTGTAGGAGTTTCCCTGTTGAATTTTTAGGGTCACCTATGTATATTACCATATCACCTACAAATAAAGATACTTTGATTTCTTTCTTTCTAATTTGTATTCTATTGATCCAATTCAGTTGTCTTATTGTCTAGTTTAGACTTCAAGTACGATATTGAATAGTTATGGAGAGAGAGGACAACTCTGTCTTGTTCCTGATTTTAGTGGAATTGTTTGAATTTCTCTTCATTTAAGTTGATATTGGCTATGCACTTGCTGTAAACTGCCTTTATTGTGTTGGGGTATATACATTGTATCACTAATTGCTCCAGGACTTTTATCATGAAGTTATGCTGGATGTTTTATGCCACTTAAATTTTTTTTTTACTTAGTGCTTCCCCCCAATTCCCCCCACCATACACCTCTTTCTTCTATTTTGTCTTCTGTGTCCGAGATTCTCTCTTCCATCTCTTGTATTCTGTTCATGATACTTGCTTCTGAGATTCTTTTTCAAGTTCCAAAAATTTTCACTTCCAGATTTCTTTCAGTTTGGATTTTCTTTATTATTTTAATTTCAACGTTCAGATCTTGAGAGGTTTTTATTAATTTCCTTCCACTATTTGTGTTTCCATAGATTTCTTTAAGAAATCTTAAGGTCTTTGTCTCATGATTCAGCTATGTTGCAATGCTCAGGGCCCAGTGACATCAGACTGTACACCCATGAAGTCTCAACAATATGGCTGCCATAATGTGAGCTGAACAAGAATGACAACAATGGTTATGACCAAGTGGACAGGAAAAAGCCCAGGAGGCTTCTACTCTACACAAAGAACTACAGACAACTGAGGAATGAAGGGATTGGGAGAGAGAAATAGTCTTCCTCAAGGAACACCAAGTGGTTGTCTAATACCAAGTGGTCAGCCCTGAAAACATAAATACAAGTAACATTATATGGACCCAAAGATTATATTTAGTAATGCATATGTATATGCATGCAGTAATAGTCAATGAAAAAGAGGCCATGAATTTGAAGAAAGCAGGGAAGAACATGTGGGGGAGGACTTGATGGGAGAAAAGGGAAGGGAAGTAAAATTAAAACCTATAGTCCTAGTTCTTTTTCAGGGTTTTTATCCTGAAGGAATTTTGAGCTTCATCTAATACATTTTGTTGCATCTATTGAGATGATCATGCGGTTTATGTATTTGGCTCTATTAATGTGAATTTGGTATATTTATTGATTCAAATATGTTGAGCCATTCTTGCACCCATGGAATAAAGATCACTTGGTCATGATGGATGTGTAGTGGAATGCAACTTGTAAGCATCTTACTGAGGTGTTCATACATGCCTGTTAGGGATATTGGCCTGTAACTTTCTTGGTTATGTTTTTTAAAAATCTGGTTTGATAACAGGGTTATATAGCTTTCGTGAGTTTGGTCATGGTGCTTCCACCTTTATTTTATGGATTGGCTTGAGAAGCATCGATGCAGTTCTGTAAGGCACCGCCATGACTTAGCAGCCATGAAGCCATCTGGTCCAGGGCTTCTCTAAGACACAAGACTGATGGCTGCTGCTTATCTCCTTGCTTACCGTGCATATAGTTTACTTGTTTTTATTACTTAATTTAATTTTAGCAGGTCATGTGTATCTAAAAATGTAGTCATTTCTTTCAAAATTACAGTTTGCTAGAATGTAGGTTTTCAAAGTATGCCCCAACAATCCTTTAACTTTCATTAACATTCTTACTTTTAATCTTTAATTGTTAAAAATTTGAATCTTCTCTCTCTGTTTTAAGTTTGGCTAAGAGTTCATTGATCTTGTTTAACTTTCCAAAGAACCAGCTCTTTTAAATTGATTTTTAAATTTGATTTTAATTGATATTGATATTGTTATCTTTGTTTCTATTCCTTTAATTTCTGTCCTGATCTTTACGATTTCTTTCTACTCGTGGTTTTGAGTTTGTCTTGTTCTTGTTTTATTTAAAGACACAGAGGCTTGTAATTTAGTTATTTATTTGAGATTTCTCTTAACAACCAACTTTTTCTTTGTGAATTTCATACAAATATTTAATGTATTCTGCTTATTCTTTCCCCCTCCTTCTTTTGTCTCCCTCCCACCCCTGCTAGCCCCCTTTCTTCCTTACAAATCTGTTTCCCACATTTGTGACTTTATTTTTGTTCTGTTGAGTTTAATGAGGGTTGTCTGTGTGACCGTAGGTTTGGAATTTTTTATTGGAGCCTGTGGTACTCACCAGTGGGTCCACATTTGAATGCTACTCCCAAAATATTATTTGCCCACAGTGCAGCAGTGAGCAATAGGGATCCATGCTCCTGTCCTCCCTTCCCTACCTCTGCACCTTATCCACAGCTGGCCATTGGCTGGGATAACCAGTGCCAGTAAGTGCAGCTGCTATGAGCCCATGATCGTTATGGCCACGCAGTCCTCAGAAGAAAGGATTTTGCAGTCCTTCTCCCTGTGCGGTGCAAATGCAAGGCCTCATTTATTGTGATAGGACAGTTTACGTATCCAAACTCACAAATGCCCGTCCAGGTTCCCTGGAAAATGGTTCTCAAGAGAGTTAAATCAGGAAAGATAAATCCACACCTGAACTGCCTTCTGATGTTGCAGAGCTGAGGCCCTTAATTAAGACCAGACCTGGGACGCTGTCCAGCATCGTTGTCCTGCAAGGGTGCTGCGGTGCTTGGTCCAGCTCTCCCAGGCCTCCTGAGGAAGTCCCACTCACACACCGCTGGCCATTAGCAAGTCCTGAGAGGAAGCACAGAGTACCTCTGTGCTGTAAACGAAACACTTATCTCTGCAGAGCCACACACATCTGTGCACTATTTTTAAAGGAGTGTGGAGAATAACACATCCTGTGAAGATGTTATCTTTTCTCTTGGTATGTATTTCAGTGAGTAGGCTGTTTCATATATGTCAGGTTTTTAAAAAAATTTTTTATTTTTATAAATGGAGTCTAATGTACACAAAGGTTGTCAGAATTTAACCTTTGTCATTAAGGAATAGTGTGAAAAGAAAAATAGAGTAAGCACTGGGGCTTACTGTATAAAACTCAGCCCCAAGGGTTTTTTGTTTGTTTGTTGTTTTTAGTTTTTTCCCCCCAAAAGACTTGTTAGCCACTATCCACATTGAAAAAGAATCTCAATATAATTAATCATTGATGAAATAGAAATTAAAAGCATGTTTAGACAACTCACATTCATTTGCATAGCTATTATCAAATAAATAAAATGACTAGCAAAACCTTTGGGCGTCAGTGAGGAAGTGGAGAAATGCGAAAACGTGAGGGAATATAAACTACTGTAGCCATCCTAGTCTTTAAGATTAAAGATGGGACACCAACCATAGACCAAAGAAAGGACTCCTTCTGCTTAAATCCAAGTAGGTGAATCAGTGAGTTCATCAACATTACTTCAGAAACATGGCTGGTAGTTACCTGCAAGGACGCCAGTGACCTGTGAAGAGCTGATTTGCTGTAAATTCCCGCACAACGTGGAGAGCAGCTTTACACAGGCCGAAACATCACATTCCTGTGTAGTCAACCTTTCACTTCCTATACCCTCTGGCATCTCTCAAGCTTACTTGTAATTGGGGGCAGGGTGGGCAGGTGGGAGTAATGCCTAGTATCCAAGGCAAGTGTCGTGTGATCATCTACCTTCCTTTACAGGGACTATTAATAGCCTCTTTACTCTCCCCCATAGACTTCTGTTTATTTGGTTGTCACAGCTATCAGGTCAAGGTAGTTTCTACTCCAAGATAGGGGTGGTCTGATCATACTATGCCCAGAGGAAAAAGTCACACTACTCCACTCCACATCCATCTCCCTAAAGTTTACCATGAAAAAGTGTGCCACACACATTTTATTACACACACTGGCAGTGTGTAATAGAGTTTGCATTTAATATGCTCCTTGATTTCATCAAGCTACCATGCGAAGTGATTGTCCTCCACCATCTGAATTTGTGTAAATATTCTCTAGAATGTTCTCCAAGGTCACATTGGCTATGTGACCGTCAGAAAATTCACACCATTTCTCTGAGACTCAGCTTTCTTACTTATAAGACAGCACAGCTAATTTCTTAAGTTAAGCCTGTGGAAAAACCCCTGTCTCTTGAGATTTGCTATAAAGACTGTACTTCACAAAGTGTCTTGGCCTCCTTTTCCTCTCTTCTTCAAGAGGATAATTCCAGCACTCAGAAGAACCTGCTTTGAGATGCACATTGAATTATTAGCAAAATGCCACCCATAGAGAGTATGGCCGGAGCACAGTAGGGAGTCTACAAAGAGAGAAAACTTCAGCTTGGGAATATTTACCCTTAGTAGCTAAATTTTCCTAGTGGCAAGTGGGGCTTGGCTGCTTGGGCCAGTATGCTTTCCATGGTCCTTGGAAACAGAGGCTGTTTGGTGGGGGGAGTGATACATCTTTGTGACAAAGTTCCTGCCAGGAGGGAATGCACATAACTCAGCCCTGAGCCTTTCTGTGAGCTCTGCCAAGTCTGTCGGGCAGGTAGCAAAACACTGGGAAGGAAGCAATGTCAGCGCCAGCCTGGTGACTGTGAACACCACTTCCTTAATTACTTTGCCTCGTGACAAAAGCCATTTGTCAAGCTTGAAATAAAGTGGTTTTAAAGTCAGAAATTTATTTGGCAGCCAGTCAGAGACTGTAATTTTGGAGGCATTGGCTTAAACATAAACTAAGATGAAAACAAATTGAAGAGCCAGCCAGCATTGCATATACACAATACCACTGTTGGCTTTATTTATTTTTCTGATTTCCTTACATCTTTCCACTATGTTTCGAGTCAGTTCTAACATTTTCCCCCAAACAACATTCTGCCCTAGATCTCAAAGGAAGATTCATCCTAGATCTCAAAGGAAGATTCATTAAGTTTACATTTTTTGTTATTTATCAAATATTTCTTACACAAATAATTACAGTGAGAAGAAGGCTGAGGGAGTCCTGGAGCAGTTGATTTATTTATTCAACAAATACTTACTGAGTACCTACTATGTGTCATATATAGACCTAAGGACTAGGGAAGTGTAGTGGTGAGCTGGCAGAAAGGGCTCTGCATTCCTGGGTTTACATGTATATAGGAGGAAAACATAGACATAGATGAGCAGAAATGGGCAGTGGTTAGGGTAACTGCACGAGGGTGTTCTGCTTTCCTTCTCTGTTCTTGTGACTGTCTAAGAGCAGCCTGGGAAGGAAAAAAATTATTGTATCTTATAGTTTCGTTCCATCATCATCGTCATCATCGTCATCATCGTCATCATCATCACCATCATCACCACCATCATGTACATCATTATCATGTATATCATTGTCTACATCATCATCATCATCATCATCATCATCATCGAGGAACTGTATTCTGTGGCATGGAGTATTTCCCACATCCCTCAGGAGATCCCTTCGTTTGTGTTCAATAAAGAGGGCTCCACTGTCCAATGAATATGCTGATGTCATAGGGGTTAAGTCACAAGAACTCGACATTGTGGTGGTGAACAGTTATGATGTGTGGGAAGCAGGATCAGTTATCTCTCTAGGCCCCTCATCCTACAGATAAGGTAAGTTGACTAATATGTCACAGTTAGTGGAAGGTCTTACTGTAGTACTCTCTGGAGCACAGTTCTCCCTTCAGTTACTCATTAACAAGATTCTTTTATTATTTTTGATTTTAACCCTTTCCCCCCTCTCTGTAGCATTCCTGTGCATGAAGAAGTGCATGTGCCATGGAGCTCATGTAGAGGACCTGAGAACAACCTCAGGTGTTAGTGTCTGCCTTCTACCTTGTTTGAGACAAGGTCTATATTTTTGTCTTTCCTTTGTGTGTTGACAGTCTGGCTGCACCACGATCTGATCACCCAGGAATTTTCCTGTCTCCACACAGCACACCTCTGTAGGTGCACTTACCACAGACACTCATGTGAATTCTGGGGCTTTTAATTCAGACCCTCACACTTGCAGTGCAAGGGACTTTATCCATGGAGCTGTCTCTCCATCACAGAATTTCTAAAGCAATAATTCTGGTCCTAGCGATGGATATTTTGAACTACAAAGGTGAGAACTGTACCTTCTAGGTAGGCCATCCCACACCTTGCTAGCTGGCACAGTTCACAGATGTGAGTGCATGGCAGGCTATGCCTCAAGCCTTGAAGAAGGTGAAATGTCCTTGGGCCGTCATTCCGAAAAATCACTACACCTGTGGACTGTTTGGAGCTTGGCTGAATGGTACAAGAAACCACCAGATGTGACTCATGCAAGTAGCAGTACGGCAAGAGAGACGAGAACAAATGCCCTAGACATATGGCAGAGGTAGCAACTTCCAGCCTCAAGAACATAGGATTCTACCCAGCATCTAGACTTTTTCTCAGACTAGCCCATAACAGTCACGCTAGACTATAATCATATCAACTGGAAACCCTAGAACTGTTAGGGTTATTGGGACTTCAATGAGCTAGTCTGGGTGCCTACTCATAATGTGAGTTGTCATAATGGGATATTTTATTAATTATTCCTCTATCAAATATAAAAGTATAACAGGGAAAGGGGGAGACTAATTTCCTTTATTCTGCTCCCACTTATTTTTCTTATGCCATAGTTTTTAAAATGTCTTCTTGGTATTTTCTATGTTTGCATGACAGTTATAATAACTACAAAGTTCATAAGCTTCACCAGAAGGTAACCTTTGAGGTGTCACCAGAGAAGGACAGAAAGCAAGCCGTGTAGCTGTCTGGAGAGGTGTATTAGCCAGGGTTCTCTAGAATGACAGCACTTATAACATGAATCCCTTTTCCTTTATAGGTCTTCAGCAGAAGGTGTGGGCCAGATTAAAGGTGTCTTCCCACATCAAGATCCAGAAAGAGGTGTGTGTCTTCCTACCTCAGAGGTATTAGAGGCGGATTAGAAGTGGATTCACTTCTGGATTAGAAGTGAATTCACCCACTTCAAAGCAAGCAAAAGTAATATCTCCCAGGTGTGCTTTCCATTTCTGGACTATAGTTCATTCCAGAAACAGTCAAATTGACAACCAAGAATACCCATCACAATGGGTAAGAGAATTTCAAGAAGAGGGAACAGCAGTAAGTCCTGGATGAGAGTGTGGCTCAAGGGCCTGAAGAGCAACAGAGAGACCTTACTCAGAAGTAAAAGGGGCGCAGGTGGGCAGAAGCAAGGCCCTGTGTGATCCCAGTCAACACCATAGAGAAGCCGTAGGAGGCTGCCAGGCAACGATCAGTTGAAGGATGGTTGGATTGTGAATTTGGACGGTGGTGAAGTGGAGAAGAGGCTGCATCCCAGATAAAGTTTGAAAGCAGAAATAGCTAATGCAATTTATTGTTGAATTCTTTGTGGTGCTTTAAGAAAGCAAGCAACCTCCAGATTTGATGACGACTATCTGCAATGATGTGCTTGCTAAGTTGTGGTGAGGTCAGCATTCAAAGCCAAGCATGATGGTTTGTAGGATCTGGGCTTCTCCTTCTATGCCCCCTGGTCTTGTGGACACTGTGAAACCACCTATGTTGTTGTGCTATGGTAAAATTTGTGCCCTAAGGTAAAGGGCAAAGGTGAGAATATAGTATTCCACTAAATTGTGTCTAAAAATCGCCTCTTTGTGGATTTTTTTTCCTTAGGTGTCAACTCCTTGTGTGTGCGAGGCAACTGCCCTACCACTGAGTGGCAGCTTCAGCTCAATTTATACTGCTCATTTCCCACACTTGCAAGATGCTCAGTAGAGCTTCGGTGGATCATTCTGAGGACTCTGGACTCACTGGTTGGGGGGTAGCATCACTAGCCCATCATTTTAGAAAGCTCTCTGATTCTGCTTTGGGTAACCACACTCTGTGCAGTGCAGTTCACTGTTCACCACACATCGATCACTTTCTGTGTCTTTTAATGAAAACACAGTGAAGACAAATGCGCTATTTATAATTTTCCTCCTGGAGTTATTTCAATTAAAAGTTAATTAAATGTCTTCACATGATAATTTTAAAGTATTCTTTCTGTAATAGCGAGACAATGTGAGAACTGTAAACCCCCGAGTCTAAATAAACTTCTCCAAGTGCCTTTTGAAATGCCACAGTGTGTACAGACAGCATTGCTTAAGCACAATTAATGCTTTCACAACTTTATTAATCATATTAATACAGTATTGGAGAGATGAGCCTGGGATTGAAGAGGGTTCAATTAAAGTATTCTTTAAGCGTTGAATTCTAGTGGCTTGGGCATCTAGTGTTGCATTTGCTAGCCTGGGGTTAGTCAGTCTCCCATTTGGGGCTGTAACAATTGCAATGGGAATGTCCCTTTAAAGGGTCCATATGTTGAAAGTTTAGTCCTCAGCTCACAGTGCTCTTGGATAGCCTTTAGAAGGCAGTGCCTGGAGGAAGGAAGTTAGCCCACTGGAGACCTTCCTTTAAGGAGAACATTGAGACCCATACTTGCCTCTCTCTTTCTTTTCTTCTCCTCTTCCTTCTTCTTCTTCTTCTCTCCGGACTCCTGACCCCCATGAGGTGAAGAGACCTCCTCCATCATGTATTTCCACCAGGATGTGCCATGCATGCCCAAAGCAATAGGGCTAAGCAACCATGGCTGATATCTCTGAAATCATAAGCCAAATCAACCCTCTCTCCCTTACAGCTTGATTATGTTTGTCACAGTGACAAAAAAAGAAAAATCAACTTATGGCTGACACAGGGATGTTACCAAAACCTGATTTGTTAAAGAAAATCACAATAAACTTAGCTCATTGGTGGCCAAGGCCTGAGCGAATGTTTGCATTAAATCTGGAGGTGAAGTCAGGTGGTGGTGGCGACCCTGGTGGTGGCGGCGTCAGCATCGGCGTCAGCGTCGGCGTTGGCGGTGGCGGTGGCGGCGGCGGTGGCGGCGGCAGCGGTGGTGGTGGTGGCAGCGGTGGTGGTGGTGGTGGCACACGCCTTTCATCTCAGCTCTCCAGAGACAGAGGCAGGTTGATCTCCGTGAACTGGAGGCCAGCCTGGTCTACAGAGCAAGTGTCAGAGTATGCAAGGCTACACAGAGAAACCCTGTCTTGAAAATCAAAACAATATCCTCAGCTAACCAACCAAAACAAATCTACAGGTGATTCCAGGTAACACCAAATTGTAAGAACCACGTTTTCCTCCTCCTTTGTATGGGGCCTCGTGTGTATATGCATGTCCATATGTGTATGGGTGCACATGTGTCTGTATTTGTAAGGAAGGTCAAGGGTGATGTTGGGAATTGCCTACCTTTGTCTTTTTAGGCAATATCTTGAAGTCAAACCCACAGCTCACTGATATACATAGTCTCCCTGGTGAGCTTGCTCTGGGAGTCCCTATCTTCTAAGACTAGAATTACATATGGACCGCCTTGCCCATTCAACCTGAGATTTATGTGGTTTCGGGAGATCAGAACTTTGAACTTTGGTTTATTTTCATTTGTTTGATTGTTTGTGTCTGTCTTTCTTTCTGTTTCTTTTTGGGGGAGCTGTGCTTTTTCAAGCAGTGTTTCTTTGTGTAGCCCTGGCTGTCCTGAAACCTCTATGTATGTTAGGCATCAGGCTGTCCACAAATTCAGAGATCCACCTGCCTGTGCCTCCAAATGCTGGGAGTGTGTGTGCCACCAATACCCGCTTGGTGTTCCTGCTTACTCAGTGAATGCTTTAACTATTGAGGCATTTCCTCACCTCTGAGACCAGCTTCTTAAGATCATCAAAATCCTTTATTCTTTTAGGTCAGTGATTCTTGGATTCTGGTCATGATATACCATAAGACTGAGACTGTGACATCTAAGGGGCTGGTACGTTTGGTGTGATGTCCAACTTCCACACTGTGGCTGAGGCATTGGCTTGTGGGTAAGCAGTCTTCGCACTTTCTCCCAAATATGTCCTCTGCTGTAGAAGATCGCAATTCCATTTTGCTGCTAAAACACATTATCTCAGGTAGCCATAACTGTGGCGGAAGGCTTGTGGGCCAACACCGACATCAGGAGTAGTATTCTGCAATCCAGGATGCCTCTGATAAAGTCTCTGCTGAGGAGGACACTTCCTGCAGGGCTGGGGAATTTTAGTTCTATATTCCACTCCAGAGGAGAAAGATGCTCTTCGACTTCCTGATAATAAACCCAGTAGTAAATGATAAGTACTGTTCTAAGAGCTTTCTGGGCAATCTTTTAATTATCCTTAGAAATCTAGGTGAGGGTTAGATTTATGCCTCCCCATGTTATACAACAGGAATAGATGTACCGATAACTTGTTGGGGGCCATCCTGTCTTTTATAGAAGCTAAGATTCAAACCCAGAATATTTGGCTGAAGAGCTTGTAAGCTTAACCCCCTTTATGGTCTGCTGCTTTCCCAGACTACCTGTCTGTATACCTTCTCTTCCATTATATTGGCCTCTGAACTTTGATAAACTGTAGTGCCTCTGAGAGACGGATCTGGGTCCTGTAGGGGCAGATTGTGGAGTGGTCTGATGTTAGCAAAATAATAGGACTTCCTGGGAGGTCTCCCTCGCTTGAGGAAGAAGGGACCAGGTGGGATGGAGCTTGCAGGGTGGTATCCAGCAGGAGTGCAGTGGTTTGACCAACCCTGTGCCTTACAGACAGCCATCCTGATAGGGAAGTACTCACTCTCCCTATTTACTGACTAGTTTGAATGTTGACTACTCTATGTTACTCCCATGAGTGTCAAGGTTTGCCTGATGACATGTCCTTGAGTCATCATGAACCTTCAAGAGAGAGCCACTTATCCATGAGGCTGATAGGTGCTTTGGCAAAGTAGAAAGCTGAAGGTCATTGGCAAGCCTGGCCCTTAAGTTATGGAATAGGTAGGGGTGGAGAGTGGGGGAGACACAGCAAATGAATTGAGAACTATTATATAGGGCAGGATTTCTCACCTTGATCCAAAAGGGATTTCACCAAAGAGAAAAATATAGCATATCCCCAGTGTTAAAAAATTAGTAGTATGGTTATTGGTCATACAAAGAAACAATTAATCCTTCATATATTACAATGTACCAAGAAAGTAGAAACAAAATTACCAGAGCAATAGAATTCTATATTAGATCGCCAGTTAAGTGTGAGGAATGATAATATTTTTGTGTAAAATACCATGGCTTATAACACATCCATGACATTGACACTGCATGCTCTCTGGGTGTGGCCAGCATCATTTTGGTGTTGTGGGATGACTCGGATCTCCTACCACAGTTGTCTTAGGAGCCATTGAAATATCTCTGTTTATGCAGGGCTGTTAGTGTTTATAAGTCTCCCCCGAAGTCAAAGACTTTTTTCCCTCATTTTTTCGAGATAGGGTCTCTCTGGAACTCACTCTGTAGACCAGGCTGGCCTTGAACTTAGAGATCTACCTGCCTCTGCCTCTAGAGTGCTGGAATTAAAGGTATGGGCCACCGGCATCTGGCAAGACCTTTTGGTTTTTTTTCAATTAAGAGATTTTTTCTGAGATAGCACCAGATAGATTTCCAAAGTGGTTGTACTAGTTTGCATTCCCACCAGCAATGAAGGAGTGTTCCTCTCTCCCCACATCCTCGCCAGCATGTGTGTGTGTGTGTGTGTGTGTGTGTGTGTGTGTGTGTGTGCGCACGCGCATGCTCTTGATAAAGATGCCCGGTAAGAAAATAGAGTCCTTTTACTCCTAGATAACTGTGCCAGTGCTGCCGACCCCTCTGGTGCTCCCTTTATCTCCTAGGTGCTCACCACGTTCTCTCTTCTTATCCATCAGCACATGGCTAGTGATGTCCTTTTTTCCATTCTTTCTTCACTGGGACTTCGCTATGGCCAGTTCCTCATGTCCCTTGGCCTATGACTACCAGCTCTCCTTCTTGGGATTCTCCTACTGTCCTGAGCCCTGCAATGACTTTTCAATCAGACCCTTTCTTTTTGGACTATGATGAACTTTCCTCAGAACCAAAATGGACGCATCTGTAACTCCCCAGAACTCTTTTGTTTCAGAAGCCTTAATTTTCCCTTGGCTCCCCTCTCCTGTCACTGTGACTACTAGAGAGTTCTTCATGAAGTGACTTCTTAAGAGTTGTCCTCTGTAGTGTCACTGGCTTTACTTTCTGGACATTTGTTTTTCTTCTTCTCCTTCTCTCTTTATTGTCACTTTCACTGATGCTTTTTGAAGTCTCAGTGGAGGAGAAGGAAGGGGGGAGGAGGGGATGTGTGTGTGTGTGTGTGTGTGTGTGTGTGTGTGTGTGTGTGTGTGCACATGCGCACGCATGCGTGTGTTTACTTCTACTTTTCAGTAACTTGTTATTTTCAAGTCTGTTCAATTTCTGGAGAGGCTTCTGTTTCTGGTTGTCAGCAGTTTTTAGAATCCAACTTCAGGGTCTTCTTCCCCATCACTCACAGCATAGGCCTGTGATGAATCATTTGCTGTCATGTTTCCCCCCAGTACATTTTGTTTCAATGCAAACTCACTGCTTCATAACTCTGCTATCAGCTCTGAGGGTTGCGTCGATGGCCCTGGGCTGTCACCAGGAGCTGAACGTGCATTGATTCCAGGAAGACAAAACAAGGGATCTGTGTTCACATGACCCGACTTGTGACAATTGCTCCACCTGATTTCTTGAATCTGAATGCCAAAGGGCTGATCTCTGATGTTCATGTCAATATCTTTAGCATATTTTTCACTCCAAGTGCCTTTCTACTGTTCAGTTTTTTAATTCTGTCTCTCCTTCAGTTTCTTCTTTCTTCTTGGTTTCTTTTTAACTCTCGGTGGGGCCTCACACATGACAATAGGGACATTCTTTACATGTTCATCTCTCAGAAGCAATAGTTCCAAAGGCTTAGTCCATTATCATCATTCAGGGAACATGGTGGCAGGCATGTGTGATGCTAGAGAAGTAGCTGAGAGCTACATCCTGATCCTTAGGCCAAACACAGACATTTCTGCTGAGATAGACCAAACAGCTCATGAATGAGTCCTTGGTACCAAAGAGGCCCTAGTACAGACTTGGATACTAAGTTGTTTTGGCCGTTCTTGGTTACAAGGGATTGATAACACCTACAATATACTTATTCATACTTTTCTTGATTTTTATTTTTTGAGGTAGGGTGTTGCGGACCATGCCTCCAGTGGAACTGGCACAGAACTACTGAAATGAGCAGGTTCAAAGCCTGGAAACATCACATTTGAGACTTAAAATATCCTAAGGAGGGAAGGTGAGGGACAAAGCTCTCTGTTTTTTGTGCCTGCCTCGGGAGCATGTGATACAGCCCCAGAGTTACAGGTGGTCACTCAAGGTTAAGGGTGGTCAGTCACATGAGCTTTTCTCCTGTTATTTTTCCACAACAAACACAGTATTGCCAGCATCCTAGTCCCAGTCAATGATATGCGTTCATCCTCCCTCCAAGCCCCTCCCACTGCCCAAGGTTTATAAGTCCCTGTTTCCCATGAAAAAAAAGGGAGAGCACCATCCACTTCACCAAAGATCGCCTGAGATTTGTCATTTATTCTTGCGAAGGAAGGGCTCCTCCTTTTTGAAGGATTTGCCTCTGGAAACCCAGGGTTGACTTCCAGCCAGGCAGCCATACAGGAACTGCCTTGGTCACTGCTGGAACCTACCAGACAACCCAGAGTGCAGGGCTCATCTGAAGGAATGAGCCGAGTGGATGATGATCTTCCAGAAGCAGTTGCCTGTCCTGCGTTCTGGTTGCAAACTGACCAAAACACAGAGGTGTTTACCTACATCCTCTGTTTTTAGCAGTTTAAATGAAGCGTTATAACACTGTGGTATCGCCACCATCTTGGAAGTTTCCCTGTACCTGTAATCTCATTTAAAAAGAGCTGATCTGGATCTTGAGGTAGCACTATTCCCACTTTTCTGAGAAAGTACCAGATTGATTTCCAAAGTGGTTGTACAAGTTTGCACTCCCACCAGCAATGGAGGAGTGTTCCCTTTTCTCCACATCCTTGCCAGGATGTGCTGTCCCTTGAGTTTTTGATCTTAGCCATTCTGATTGATATAAGAGGGAATCTCAGAGTGCTTTTGATCTGCATTTCCCTCATGACTAAGGACATTGAGGATTTCTTTGTTTCTCAGCCATTCGATAGTCCTCTGTTGAGAATTCTGTTTAGCTCTGTACCCCATTTTTAATTGGGTTATTTGGTTAGGTGGAATTTAATTTCTTCAGTTCTTTATATATTTTTGATATTACCCCTTTGTAGGATGTAGGGTTGGTGAAGGTCTTCTCCCAGTTTCTAGGCTGTTGTTTTGTTCTGTTGACAGTGTCCTTTGCCTTACAGAAGCTCTTCAATTTCATGAGGGCCCATTTATTAATTGTTGATCTTAGACCCTGAGCTATTGGTATTCTTTTCAGGAAGTTGTCTTCTGTGCCAATGAGTTCAGGGTTCTTCCCAACCTTTTCTTCTAACAGATTTAGTGTGTCTGGTTTTATGTTGAAGTCTTTAATCCACTTGGACTTGAGTTTCATGCAGGGTGATAAATATGGATCTACTTGCATATTTCTACATGTAGACATCCAGGTAGATCAGCACCATTTGTTGAAGATGCTATCTTTTTTCCATTGTATGGGTTTGGCTACCTCAAGATCCAGCCATAGCACTCCTGGACATATACCCGAAAGACATTCTACTACACGACAAGGACATTTGTTCAACTGTGTTCAAAGCAGCCTAATTCATAATAGCCAGAATCTGGAAACAACCCAGATGTCCCTCAACTGAAGAATAGATAAAGAAACTGTGGTACATTTACATGATGGAATACTCAGCTATTAAAAACAAGGAAATCTTGAAATTTGCAGGCAAATGGATAGAACTAGAAAAAATCATCCTAAGTGAGGCAACCATAATGACACACACGGTATATACTTACTTATAAATGGATATTAGTCCAATTTACATATCCTTTGAGAGCCTCCACTCAGTGAGGGATTGAGCCAGATCCTGGGGTTTGCTGCTGGACTCCAGGTGAGAATGGTATGGAAGAGTGGGGGCAGGATAGAAGGACCCAGAAGGTCCAGGAGCCCCACAAAGAGACCATCAAGGCTAGTAGATCCAGCCTGGTGGAGGGGGCGCTGCATGAACTGCTGCACCAGCCAAGGACAATGCATGCACGAAACCTAGACCCCCTGTTCAGATCTAGCCAATGGACATCTCATTCTCCATGGTTGTGGGGAGAGTGGGGACTGCCTCTGACATGAACTCTGGTGGCCCCTATTTGATCACTTCCCCTTGGTGGGGAGGCCTGGAGGCACACAGGGGAAGGGAAAGCAGACTATCCAGATGAGACCTGATAGGCTGTGGTCATATGGTGGGGGAGGAGGTCCTCTTCTGTCAGAAGTCTACGGGAGGGGAAAGGGAGGGCGGGAATGGAAAGATGCAAATAAGAGGATAACAATGGAGTTGTAATATGAATAAAGTATAATAAAAATATCTAAAAAAAAAGAGCTAATCTGTGACACAGTTGAAAATCTCTTTCCTTTGGGTACAGTGCTTGGTGGCAGCCTGGCAACAGGACTACAGAACTAACAGAAGCACAGTGTGTCTTTATGTCGCTACAGCTAGCCTTGAACTAACTATGTAGCCCAGGTGGACCTCTAATTTGCAACTTTGCTGACTTAGTCTCTTGAGTACTCAGGGTACAGGCATGGTCCAGCAGAGCTGGCTTATTCTTATTGTTTAGATTACTGTGAAGTAACATAAGCTCTCATGAAAAAACAACCTTGATTTTCCCATGTTCCTAGTGCTGAGAATAATGCCAAGATAGCTCCATCCAGTGGAAATACAACACAACCCATAAATACGAGCCCCATATGTAATTTAAAAGTTTCAAACAGCCACTTAAAAAGAAATAAGAACAAACAAGTGTAATTAACTTAATAATATATCTTGTTTGACTCAGTACATTCCAAAATTATTATATTAACATGTAATCAATATAAAATTACTGATTTAAATTTTTTGATAAATCTTTTAAAAATGTATATATTTTGGATTTAGAAAACATCCCAGTTAAGACTAACAACACTCCTGAAGTGTTTCCATGGCTAGTGGCAACTGCTTTGGGCAGCATAGATACAGAAGATAATAGATGCTCAGTAAATGCTTTGAAGAAGAATGCTGTGCAGATGACTAAAAGGCCTTCCAGGGCCTCAGGCCTTTAAGATGCCACCTTTGCAGGTTCTGGTGCTCCTTCCCACTTTATGTAGGGGAGCAGGAGAAAAGGCACTTAGCCTCACAGCTATCGTGGTCCTCCCACCTAGTCTTCCTTTCCTCTATCCTGCCTTGCTCCTCTGGAACCATGCTCACATGCAGAGTGCTTATCCCTAAACTGCAAAGCTCACGGAGACCTGCCCCTTGTTTGTATCTTCCTTTTAAAAAAATTTTTAAATTTTATTTTATTAATTTATTCTTATTACATCTCAATGGTTATCCTATCCCTTGTATCCTCCCATTCCTCCCTCCCTCCCATTTTCCCCTTACTCCCCTCCCGTATGACTGTGACTGAGGGGGACCTCTTCCCCCTTTATATGCTCATAGGATATCAAGCCTCTTCTTGGTAGCCTGCTGTCCTTCCTCTGAGTGCCACGAGGCCTCCCCATCAAGGGGACATGGTCAAATATGAGGCACCAGAGTTTATGTGAAAGTCAGACCCCACTCTTCACTCAACTGTGGAGAATGTCCTGTCCATTGGCTAGAGATCTGGGTAGGGATTTGAAGTTTACGGCCTGTATTGTTCTTGGCTGGTATCTTCCTTTCAAGACCAAGACAATGTCCAAATCCCTCGGCAGAGACTGGTGTTAGCCTTGATAGCATGGCAAACTTGCTTGCCTAGTGATTACTCTGTCCTCTTCTCCCTGAATGCTCTGCCTAGCTGCACTCACTCGGCTCTTTGCACTTCCCCTTTGTGCCTTAGTCCAGCTTGTTTCTTATGCTTACATGCTTTCTCTCTCTCTCTCTCTCTCTCTCTCTCTCTCTCTCTCTCTCTCTCTCTCTCCCTTTCATTCTTCATACTTTGGTCACTCTTACATATCTATCCAGTACAGACTAAAGTGTTGCTTCCTCCAGGAAACTGTCCCTGACCTCATGGTCTGCTTCACTTTCTGATCCTGCTGTTCTGCCCTATCTCTGAGATGTTCCTCATACTTACTCCTATAGCAAAGGCCCCTTTTCAGAGCCCGTGTCTCCTATCCCTTGGGATAGGAGATAAGTTATGGAGGATGAAGACTGATTTGGATCATAGTGGCCTGGGAAATTCCATTCTTGTCACAGATATGTTTTAGGAGTGTTAGAAGAACTAAAGAAATGAAAAAATTCCAACCTAGGCAGGAAACATGTGTTAGTGGGTTAGGGGTGTGGACTCAGTAATAAGGACAATACAGGCGGTAAACCTTAAACCCCTACCTAGATCTAGTCAATGGACAGAACACTCTCCACAGTAGAGTGGAGAGTGGGATATTACTTTCTCACATACTCTGGTGCCTCATATTTGACCATGTCCCTGGATGGGGAGACCTGGTGGCACTCAGAGGAAGGACAGCAAGCTACCAAGAAGAGACTTGATACCCTATGAGGCATATACAGGGGGAGGTAATCCCCCTCAGGAACAGTCATAGGGGAGGGGAATAAGGGGAAAATGGGAGGGAGGGAAGAATGGGAGGATACAAGGGATGGGATAACTATTGAGATGTAACAAGAATAAATTAATAAAGTAAAAAAAAAATAAAAAAAAATAAAAATAAAATAAAATGAAGGATAGTGGAAAAAAAAAAAAGAATGCTTGCATAGCTTGTGAGAGGCCCTGGGCTCTGTTCCTGTGGCACAAAAATGAATGAATGAGTGAATACAACATGTTAGATGAGCCGGGCGTGGTGGCGCACGCCTTTAATCCCAGCACTCGGGAGGCAGAGGCAGGTGGAGCGCTGTGAGTTCGAGGCCAGCCTGGTCTACAAAGTGAGTCCAGGATGGCCAAGGCTACACAGAGAAACCCTGTCTCGAAAAACCAAAAAAAAAAAAAAAAAAACAAAAACAAAAACAAAAAACAACATGTTAGATGACAGTTTAAGTAGCTTTCCAACCCTGCACTTAATGTACCAACCTTTGAGAATTCCTCTCTGCACTCACTGTATGGATGGGGAATTATTTCAATGGGATTGACTGGTCATATTTCTCTTCCTTTGGTAGAGAGACATTTGCTGTGCTAAACCTGTGCATACTGTGTCCTTGAGTACTGCAGTTTCCTCCTAGCTCTCTTAGCATTCCATTAAGATGACCTACAGGAATTATGTTCAGCCAGCACACCAACCACACCATTGCTTCTGAATCAAAGGAGCATCTTGGAATCACCAGAGTGCTTTCCTGAGCATGACTGTTTCATAGTTTCATAAGCACTCTTCTTTACCACCTCCCAAGGCCCAGTGCTGGGATCTCTCTGTAAATGGCTAGGCATGTACGCTGAAACACAGGCATCTCTGACAACTCTGATATGTCTTCTCTGTTAAGAATCAGTGAGTTAGGATAAGGCAAAAGCAAATCAGTCTGAAGGCAAAGGAATTGCAGGTTATAACAAGTGGCCTCTTTCCTAAGGCAGAGAATAGTAAATAAGGGAAGAAATGTTTGCTACTCCAGGAGCACAGTTTAGAAATGCCATTAGCTAGGGCAGGGGTGGACAGCTAGTATAAACAGGCAGCACATTCCAAATCAGAGGGACCAGATTTTATTTGTTCCTGTGTAACTCATAATCTTAACTTTTTATTGCTGCACAGCTGTCAATATGTTTTTATAATGCAAATAAAAGTCTGATATATGTGTATGACAATGTGTTTATTGTTCATCACTTCTATTAAGGGATAAAATACTTTATTATTATCATTCTCAAATGCCTACTGACAAGGACAAGCTAACAGTAAAATCTGACTGTAGAGCTGATATCACCAAGCTGTCAGTGCCTGTATATTTGGGTAGGGGTTGGAATAGACAAAGTATTTTTTTGTTTGCCACTATAGTATTTTATGTTCAGTAAACTTGTACTTACTCTTGGGGGAGCAGAGGAGAAAAAGATCCATACACCAAAATTCATGGCACTTACATCTCATGGGGGAAAATAGCGATAAACACAACATGACCAATGACAAAAGATGCTGGAGATGTGACAATGACTGTGGGGTCAGGTGAAAAGCTGTGAGAGTTAATCTGGGATGAGCACGTAGACATCTGGAGGCAACGTGTTCCAACGAAACAGTACGGGCAAAGGCTCTGAGTTCATTACTTTTATCATCACGAGATGACCAAACACATGCCAGCAACGACTTCAGAGAGGACATTTAGCTCAGTTCTTGGTTTTAGCCTGTCACAGTGAGGAAGTCACGGCACATCTCATGGTAGAGGGAACAAGAGGCACCAGCTTCTCAGAATTCAGTGAGTCACAAAGGAGAGGAGGTAGAGAGCTGGGCTGGAAAGAGGGGCCTGTCTGCAATCCTCAAGCGTACCCCGAGCAGCTAATATCTGACAACTAGGCCTCATGTTCCCAAACAGTAACACCAGCTGTTCATGATGGGGGGAGGGGAGTGGATTTCAGACCCATATCATAACCCATATCAGACCCAGATCCAAGGCAAGAGGCCATTTGGTGTGCCTATGAACTCACCAGCCTAGGGTTGGAATGGACAGAAAAAGGAAGAGTGTGGGGGATGAGGCCAAGGAACTGACAAGGGGTATGGACAGTCTGGGAGGCTCCAGCACGGAGTCAGCTGTCACCCTGAGTGAAAAGGTTTTGCACACCTTTGATTGACATGTAAGACGTGTAACTTAATTTTGAAGGGTAATCCTGGTGCTGGATAGAACTACATTCTCCAGGGACATGGGTGAACCAGTCCCCTGGGGGAATTGTTGCCGTTTCCTACAAGTGTCTTAGACCAGAGGAGCAGAGGTGGAGGTGGAGATGAGAAAGGACTGGATTCTTAAAAAGTGTTCTGGTTAGAGCCGACAGGATTTTCCGGATCTTGTGTTGATAAAAGAAAAGGATCCAGAGTGGGTTGGGGTTCTGGGCAGCTGGAAGGGTGGGGTCGGGGTCACTGCAATGGGAAGACTGCAGGGAGGTCCATGCTGCTGAAGGTCAGGAATCCACTGGACCATTTGAAACTGTGTCTGCCCAGAGATGCTGCTTCAGAATCACATCACTTCTGGCTCAGGCCAGGCATCCACCTTTGCTCATCATCTTCTTGGGTAGGAGATATTAATCTTCTCTGAGACTGTCTTTCCAATATAACCTTTTTTCTTTACAAAGAAAACTCTTGCAACATTTCCTTTAAGTTTGGGTAAATAATTTCTTAACCCTAACTTGGATGTTTTCTTTTTTGTGTAATTTCTTTTCTTTTCTTTCTTTCTTTCTTTTTTTTTTTTTTTAAAGCAAGGGACTGGAGTAATTTTTCTGTAACGCTTTCACTTTTTATAAGTATTTTAAATTTGCATACAAGCATACATAGTGTACACTGACCAGGTTAACTCCTTTGCCTGGTTTCATTTCTGACATCAGAGATCCTGCCAAGACTGCTTTAGCTATAAATTTGTCTGATGTTTCAGAAGGCTCAATCAACAAACACCAGGTTTCAAGCAGCATATAGGAACAGAGAGGCACTTCTATTGGGAGCTGCTTCTACAGGTGACCATTGCTGGTGTCAGCCTGTTCCGCATGAGAAAGACCATGAGCTCTACAGTCAGAGCTGAGTTGCATCTGAATTCTCATGTTGTTGAGTATTTGTGGTAAACCATTTAACGGTTAAGTTTCGGGTGATCGGCTGAAGAAAGACCCCAAGGCAGTATACAAAAGCAAAGAGTATTTATTCTGCAGAAGTTCCAGCATGCAGGGAATCCTCACTCTCTACAAGAGGGCGACCCCAAAATGAGCACGCAGGCTCAATTTATAGACAGTCAGAGGGATTTGTGACAAACTTTTCATCAATTGGTCACAAGTGAGTCCGAGTATATGAAGGGATTCAGGATCGGCTGCTTGTTTAGTTACTGGGGCCTTTTTGAGTTATTGTGATTTTGGCTCTTACTCAGGAGCCAGCCTTCAATTTGTTTGGATAGGGCCAGCTGTGTTCTTTACCAAGGCCATAAAGTAATAAAAAACATGGTATCTGGTCATTTTGACCTATAAATTGATTGGCTGTCCATAAGCTGTGGTTTTTCAAGGAATTGTTTTCCTGAAAGAGAAACTTGGCCTAGTTAGGCAGAGTGAAAGCTTGAAGCCTGTCATGGAGTTGGATTAGTCAAGCAAACTGGGGTCTTCGGGAGATCTAGGGGTCCCTGAGGGAAGGTCCCCATATTATCCCATGTTTCTGTTTCATTCATTATAAATGCTAGCAATGTATGAATCTGAGTTATGGCTCTGCATGCCATATAGCCCTCGATAGATACTTTACTAATGTTGGTGTCCAAATCTCTATTTTACTAAGAAATTGGGCCTGGGTGCCTAAGAGACAGGAATCATGGGATGGTTACTGAGAAGCTGTTTGGATGGGAAGATGTATTCTGAAACCAATTGGGTTCAGGATAAGGCTGCTCAAAGCCAAGGAGCTTGCATTATGTATTTGCATATGCAAGGAAGGATATGTATTTATATCCTGCTAGCTATTGCTAGTTCATTTTTGTCCATCTCTTTTAACCAAGAATTTTCAGGAAGGGAGGTGGCTATCACTTGTGTTGAGAACAGAAGTCTAAAAAAACCGCCATTTTATGTTTAGACCACATGATGCTGATGTGGATACCCAGGATAAGTGACACTGGGCATCCAGAAGACTGTGTGTCAGCACAAAAAGGCTAACGCTGGATGCCTAGGGAATCCAGAGATAAACAATGATGGAACATCACTCTTCTTGCCTATACCACTTTTGTGTGATTCTGTACAAATGTGGCCTTGAGGTCAGGAGTCTTGGGTTGAGCCTTTGAGTTCACCAACTTGCATGTGTTTGTCTGTAGGCACATGTGGCCTAGCTCTCTGTGGCCTGTGTGCTGATCTGATTTGTGCTCATGCCCTTCTGTATGCTCAGGTGTGTGCCTAGGTATGTACCAATGGCTGCCTGCTTGGTAGGCTTCATCCAAAGTATATCAGTCTGCCTGAGAGTTTTCAAACTCTCTTCAGTGCCTCAGCCTCCTATATGTCTCCTTTTTCCAGGCATCAGAGCATGGGCCCAACACATTGCCCACTGTGATGTTTGGCAGTGTCCCCCATGTGAGAATAAGGAAGATTACATGAGTGAATGTTGTTCATAAAAGAAATACTAGCATAAACACTTAGAAAGAAGGAGCTGAGCTCTAATCTAGGAACTTACTATTGGAATTGGAAATTTTTATCCTTTCTGTGCATAACAATGTAATGCCATTTATTGTCTACAAAACTGTGACCACGCTGTTTTATGGCATACTTCTATGAAAGTATGTTGCAAACATTTTCCAAATTTTATATACTTTCCTATTTTAATGACCACATAATAATTTTTGAGTATACATATCATACTCTTTATAGTAAACTAATTTATATGAACTTTATATGAACTAATTTCATAACACTAGATAGCAGTCTGTGTAACACTTTGTAAATATAAATAACATTATGTGAATGCCCTTGTAGTAAAATTCTTGACCAAATAACTTACTAGCATCTCTCCCTCAGTGCCTAAGTCCCCTCACCCCCTGCCTTAGAAATGACCGTCCTGTCAGGTATAGAGGTGCACAACTTTAATCCCAGCACTCAGCTGGCAGAAGCAGGCAGGTTTCTGTGAGTCTCACACCAGCCTGGAGAGATCTTGTCCCCACCCCCACCACAACCTTCACATGCTGTTTAAGGACACATAGGAGAAGGGTCGCTCATGCCCCTCAGTGACAAGGTAACATCTTGCATTGCTCTGTGCCACAACCAGGAGACTGACATCGATAAGATCCTTCAACACTCCATTGATGTTTTTGTTAAATGTTTCTGACATGCTACTGGGAAGTACTGTTTTGCTGATTTTTCGAGCATGCGTGCTTGTTCTGTCAACTACGCGTCCTGTCTCCCTTTCCCAGCAGATCCCTCTTGACTGGCTTGCCTTCTTCGCAGTAGTATTCTCACCATGGCGGCACACATGCGTGAGTTCTGGATCCTCAGAATCCCAAGCCCCATGTCCTCTGGCGTTCCCTGTGAAATGAGCTCAGAGCCGATTTCCCCTTCATGAAATTGCAGCCGGTGTGTTGTTGGTTCCTATACTTTAATACCTGTACAGATAACACCCGCAGCATCAGAGATGACAGCTATCACACTTACAACCTGTTGCTGATAGAGTCACCAACTAGAGGTGTGAATCCACCTGCATGGGTGCGTTTCCTCTGCTCTTCAGATTCCGGGAGGCCGTATTTTACATCTGTGAAAAAGGGCACCTGCAGGATAGTAATAAAATTTCATCTTAGGTGTGGATGACAACACAAGGACTTCAACTAAGACCACCAAGAATTGTGTCAACTCAAAGGAGAAGGGGAAGTCAGGGGAAATGGTGGCTGTGCTTCCCTCTGGTTTCACGGGAGCCCACTTCAGTGCTGTGGAGTGGACAAACCCACTGTGCCTTGTCATAAGGGCACTTCTGAAAATAGTGCTGATTCCTGTTACACGCTCAGCTGAGCGATCATCGCTGGTAAATTGGGTCTTTCTGTAATTGGAAAATAATACCATTCACATGGTAACTCACTGATTCTGGCGCTGGTTTTGGTACAGGTTCTGAGAAGATACTTGAATGGGAACGTAGTTGTAATGAAACACGGCGGAAACAAACATACCTACTACAGTTAATTTCAGAGAAAGCTCTTTGTAGACTATTACAGATAATGCCAAGGAAATTTAAGACTGCATTAAAGCAAACCTTGCTACGATGGTTGTAGATTTATGTGCTAGCATCTTCGCACTTAAAATTTATCCCAGTGGGAAAATTAGTCATGGATTATGCAAGTTTTGATTTATGCAAGGTCTTCAGTAATTTATCACTTACATAAAATGCACGCCCCTGTTCTGGGCTTACTCTATACTTCACCTATGACTGAAGTGTTTTGAGCAATTAAAATAGGGCTTTGAATTTTTTTTCACAATTTATAAATAAGATTTTAAAGTCAGTTGCTTGAAATTCAAGAACATATTTCTCAATAAAAAGTCCTAGTTAAGAACTCACAATTATTGATTTTACACACACACACACACACACACTCACACACACTCCCTCTCTCACTCAGTATTTTACATATTCCATTTTAATTTGGTCTTTTCAGCAACTTTGGAGACATCCCTTTAAATGTATAAAACTGACTTCCAAGAGGCACAGAAGGTCAGCAATCCAAGATACGGATATATGCTAGATTCCAGGCCCATGTTTTATTGGAAAGCCCATGGACCCCTGAGAAGTCAATAGATGGGCCATCAGGTGCAAAATTCCTGAAATTTGGTTATTCCATGTACTCACTGTTGGGGCTGGGAGGTCCATGTTTCCAACCAGACAACCATCTGTTGATCTCCCTCTGTTCCTTCCAGTGCCATTTACCCAAAAGTCACATCAAAATCACCCAGGTACAAGGAACTTCTTCACTTTAATCTGTGTATAAACCACTATAACCAGAATTCATGGCTTTGCAAAGCACCCCTCCCAGCAGAAAAAAAGTTCAGGAAATGGGCGTGCCTCTGTCCAGTGTTCTCTTGACAGTGGGGGGGGGGGGGGTAGAGTAAAACCCACCACCATTGTCTTGAGGAAAGTAATGATGACCTTGCAGCAAGATCCTTTAAAAAGCAGAAAGGTTCAACAAAGTGATTAGGTTGAGTTTTAGTAAGTATTTTACATTAAAAAATGAAATCACAATGCTGGGTGGCGGCGGAGAACATCTATAATCCCAGCACTTTGGGAGGCAAAGACAGGTGGATCTCCATGAGTTTGAGGCCAGCCTGGTCTACAGAGCAAGTTCCAGGACAGCCAAGGCTACACACAGAGAGAGCCTGTTTCAAAAACCCCCAAAATAAAATACAGTTATATTTTTTTAAAAAATGAAATTAGAGAACATAGTACTTTCACCATATTTAAACAGTGACAAAGCATGTATATGAAAAGATAGGCAGCGGGCTGTGGGTATAGCCAGCATAGCAATTAGGTAGTTGCCTAGCATCTGAAGCTCTGCATTCAATCCTTACTACTGATAAACTAAATTAATATTTTTAAAAATAAGTAATTACTTTCCCTTTACTTGATTTACTCGTCTTGCTATTTCCTTTCTTTACCACGGGTAGCCCATCTAATAATACGAATTTTATCATCTTTGCACAGTAATGCCTTAATCTTTCCCTGGACCAAGCCTACAGAGGAGGGGTTAAAAAAAAAAAAAGCATCCCCTCTTGACGGCTGTGCCCTCTGACTGGTGGCAGCCACAGAACTTCCTTCAGCGGGACCTGAAAAAGGAATTTCTCCTCGGGCCACACTCCTGAGACCACATACATCGCCCTCGCAGGAAGCTGTCTCTGACAACAGATCCAAAGTTCAGATGAATGAACTTGGAACGGCGCAAGAGGAAGGAACTCTCTTAAGTCTTTCTTGCCCTCTCCTGACCACACAGAAATTGCCTTGTCCCGTGGCTATTCATTTAGCCAAGCCCCTGCTGCCCTTGCGCCTGCCTTTCCTTTCCCGCTTTTCTGTTGGATGGTGTCTCCTCTGTCAAAATGCCTGAGCGATGCTTCCCTTTTCTCAGCTCCCACAGCCATGTCAAATAGAACGCCAGGGGCATCTGAAGTAAAAACAGCATCCTTCCTGGTACCATGCTAGCTGTAACTCAGGGCCTCGGCGAGGCTTACACATCGCAGCTGACATTTGTCAGAGGCTGTGAGTCTGTCTATCACTAGCACCCCCCCCCCCCAGCCTTTCCGCAAGAGGGTCTAGTTTGGATGAGCCTTTGTCTTGTTTCCACTTGTTGTGTATGGAGAGTGCTGCTCTTGAACCTGCCATGGATTTTACTGCCTTTCCCTGTAATGTTTTCCTGACCTCTGCTTGACTCAGTACCCAGCACACTGGCAACCTTGTCTTTGTATTCATGTTCAGGTCTTTTTTATTTTTATTTTTAATTTTTAATTTTTTGGACAGTCTCCTTGATGTTGATCTTTTGTAATGTCTCTCTGGGCTCTGTAAGCTCCTCTCTATGGTGGTCCCTAACTCACTGCACCTGTCTCCACTGCACCTGTCTCCCTGCGGCACTCCCCTCTGGAGGCAAGAGCTAAGCTACCCTCTGCTCTACCACTGGGCCACCCAGCATCCAGAACGTAGTAACCCTATGCTATGCATGCTGATTGCTCACTGATTGGCCAGTTCGTGCTTTCTGCTTGTGGTCTCACATGCCATAAGTTTATCTGTGAGTGACGTCTGTTCCAATATTTCTAACCCACTATTTTCTTTACCCCAAGTGACCTTGCTTATAAATTCCTCTCTGTTATTCCCTAAAATCTGCATAGTCCTGAAGAGTTAATGGGACCAAATGGAAGTTCTTAAATAGCTTGTGCAGTGTCGTCACTAAAGAATAACAGAATGTTCAGTGTTGAGGTGAGAGGTCAGTTTACCAGATCCCATTACTCTCTGGAGGGAGCCATGCCTTAGGCCAGATCACAAAAATAATTGAATGCCACATTCAGCAATATAGGTTCTAGTCTAAGGCCGGTGGGTGGTTTTTACAGTTTTAAGAGGAAAAAATCTAGAAAGATCTTAACGGGAATAAGGGTTAATCATGAGAAGCTGTATCACCTAAGAGATCCTGGTAGCTTGGTCACACTAGTGATGGCGAGAAAGGACAGAGGACTGACGCTAGCATGATGGCGAGGCATTCTTCCTAGAGCCTGTGGATGAGCAGGCTTTAAAGTCTCAGCCCTCGTTCAGCATGAAAAGCAAGATGAGAGGTTCAGGTCAGATGCTCCTGACCTAAGAACAGCTGTCACATAGAACATAAATGTGACGGCATTTGGAGTCAGAGATTAAAGCTGGGTGTCCCAGGACAAGCTGTGCGACATCTCTGAATTTCAGAGATGTACAATGAAGAAAATGAATCAAGATGGAATGTGAATGTCATCAATGTGACAATAAAAACCATGTGTGCATGCATGCCTGCATGCATCAGTGTGTGTGTGTGTGTGTGTGTGTGTGCGCGCGCGCGCATAGGTAGAGCAACTTGGGGATGTCATTTGCATACTGAAGGTGCATTCTGTGCTTGCAGAATGCATTCTGCATTCCGGTTCCTTTCTTTTTCCCAGGACTGTGTGTATAGATCCAGGTTGCTACTGTACGCGTCTAATCAATTGTGTGCTTGACATCCATTTACTATCTCGTGCTGGGCGGCCCTTACATTTTGCTTATTTATGTTTTCAGATGGCAGACCCGAGAGTGCCTATGCCAACCTCCCCAATGACACTATAGTGAGCATCCTGGAGCATGTTCTTCTATGGCAGCGGTTCTCACTGGGGGATGATTTTGCCTCTCTAAAGATAGTTCACAATATTTGAAGACATGTTGTTTGGTTGTCAAAAATAGAGGAAGATGTTCCTGGCCTCTAGGAGATGGAGCCCTAGGGTGCTCCTCAGTACACTGTAGTGCCCAGGACAGCCTCCCCACACTTATAGTTACTTTATCCACGTATTAGTTACTTTTATAGTGTTGTGATTAGAGTAACTTATAGGAGAGAGAGAAAGTTTATTGGGCTTATGGCCCCAGAGGGATAAGAAATAGACCATTATGGTGGGAAGATGTGGCAGCGGGATCAGGAAGCCAGAGATGATATCTCCAATATCACACAGGAAGCACAGAGTCTGGGGAACATGGAGACTGTGCTGAGGCTATAAAACCATGAGAGCTTCCCCTCGGTGGTGGCAGCCTTCCCCCGGCAAGGCTGCACTTCCTAAACCTTCGCAAACAGGATTACCAACTTGGGAACCAACATTTCTCACTCCAACCACCACAGTCCCAAATGTGAGTGGTGCCAAGAATTAGAAGCTCTCCCTATAGATGTGCATGATGACTTCCTGGGATGCGGTCCTGGGAGCAGGCTTGCTAGGTCAGTACACTTGCATTCCTGTCTCTGGTTAGCCGTAGCCAACTTCTAGTCAGCAGGACTGCATTGCTCTCTGTAGGGGTTGGTTGGTGCTATCTATTAATTGTTTATTGCTGCCCCCTCCTACCCCCACCAAGATCTGGTTATATGCCAGATGAGCATGTTCTCATGTACACCAAATGATGCTGTGTAATTTCACCTCTGTCCTTCCCCACTCTGCCCCACCCCCACCCCCTGCAGCTATCCCTGATGGGCTAGTAAAGCTGTTGACAGCCTGAGCAGATGAAAGGTAGGCCTGTAGGAGTTTCCAGGGTTTGGGGTCTGAGAGAAACCACAAGGCAGGAGAAGGGAGAGGAAGCATAAGATGTAGCAGGAGGAAAGAAGCAGGTCAGCGTGGCCAAGAGCAGCTTACGATGAGGACTATCCCGATGGAGCAGAAACAGCCCAACAGGAACATGTGCAAGTATTCATGGGGATTTTGGATAGGAAGCAGCCCAGCCCAGGTAGGAATGATGAAGGCAAGGAGCATGGGCTATGTGGCTGGGAGATGGTAAAGTAAGGGGACTGATATCTGCCCAGCCCCAGTGTTTTAAGGCTTATTATTAATCTAAGAAGTTCCTCTGTCTTTTATTAATAAAATGGCAGATTAAAGAATAATCTTTAATTGTAATAAAGATTACTGCCACTGTAATAATGGCCAGCGTTAATTAATATTGACAGAACTATTAATTCCATTTACATGTCTGTCCTAATTCAGAGGCTGTTGACTGCCTGCCTCCTATCACTGGGTTACCCTGCTATACTTGTCATCTCATATGTGTAAAATGAGACTCATTGTTGCTCTAACTTACACTTCTGTGATTATTAAATAGTTGGTTGCCTTTTCATTATGCTGTGATAATTTCTAGGGACGCTGAAATAGCACAGAATTATAAAGCCTAGAGCCTGTCATTTTGCTTTTTGTACAAGTTGTGACCAATATTTTGGGCTCTTTGAGCATCATTCAGAATAAAAACAGTGAGTTTGTGGCTGAAGAAGTGGCTCAGTGGTTAAAAGCATTATTCTTTCTTGCAGAGGGCCTAAGTTCTGTTCCCAGCACCCTCGTTGCGTGGCTCACAACCACCTGTAACTCAGCTCCAGGGGATCTATCACCCTATTGTCTGCTTCTTGGGCACCGGTACTCATCTGTGCATGACTCCCCTCACCTATACACACAGACACACAAATACACATAATTTTAAAAAATCTTTTAAAATGTACTGACTTTCTTATTTATTCTGATGCCATTATCTAATTATCATAATAAGTGAGATAATGAAAGCAAAGGCTTCTCTGGCACGCAGTAAGCACTAAACAAAAGTGCTATTATTATAACTTGGCCACTGTCTTATTAAATTATATAGCTCCAAGTGTTCAGAGTATAAAAGTGTTTAATTTAGCCTTACTGAGTAAAAAGCCAAGGGATCAAGGGAGAGGGGAGGCGAGGGGAGGAGAGGTGTGGAGGAATGTTGAGTGAATGTATCCAACGTCAATAAAGTGCTGATAAGCCAATCAGCTGGGCAGAAGGACAGGAAGTGGAAGGTGGGACTTCCTGGAGGGAAAAAGAAAGTTTGACAGTTGGGAGAGGAGAGGGAGTTGATGGAAGAGGTGGACAAGGACCAGGAGAGAAATTGCCTAGCACCATCATAGAGGCAAGTGCTTGGGGTATATGTACGTTAAGAGGTTTAGAGTAGTTTGTTTAGTTTTCGAGTAGATTAGAATCAGTTTAAACTCTGCCCAGCGAAGTGCTGGCAGCTTTAAAGTACTTTTCAGTCTCCCTGTGTCAGTTATTTGTGTGGTAGGCCAAACGGATACAGATTACTGTAACAGAGAGGGGAGGAGAGGGAAAGAAAGGGGAGGAGAGGGGAGGACAGGAGAGGAGAGGGAAGGAGCAGATGTGTTATAACTTGACTAACCTCAGATGGAGTGTTGCTTCTGTGGATGCTGTGAATCTAAGGGAAGTCAAATCCAAGGCTACAAGAGACAACCGCATTCTTATCACTTTCTGATGGTCACAAAGACAAAGGAGTTTGCATCTTTAAGGGAACATTCTGATTATTAAATGCTAGCAAATTCCATGTGTTTCATACATACATATATCATTCACTCTTCACAAGTGTAGATAGATATTCTTATCTTCATTTCACAGAAAGCATACACAACCTACCTGTGCTGGCTTGATTGAGGATGGTCCACATAGCTTTGGTCCCCAGTTGTGGAGCTGTTTGGGAAGGATGAGGAAGTGTGTTACTGGTGGCTTTCAGGGTTTAAAGGGTCATGCCATTCCTTCTTGGCTCTCTCAGCTTTGTGCTTGCTTCTCGAGACATAAGCTCTCAATTGCTGCTACAGTGTCATGCCTGGCTGGAACATGCTGCCATGTTCCCCATCATGATAATCACGGACTCTAACCCTTTGAAATTGTAAGCTCCAAGTAAACTCTTTCTTCTGTAAGTTGCCTTGGACATGGTGTGTTGTCATAGCAATAGTAAAGTAACTAGGCTACCATGCAAGCTGCCGCCTGGAAGATTTGAACTTGGGCCCTTCTGACTCCCCTCAATCTTGTTCCTCTTTACCCCAAACTCCAAGTCTGTTTTCAGAGAACATGTAATTTAGGCAGGTCAGGGACTACACCAAAGAAGCCACAGCCGAGGAAAGGTCAACATCTCAAGCTTTTTTATTTTGAGTATCTGAGATGTGTCTGACTGTATGCAAGTGTATAAAATCTAGGGAACTTGTGTTTGGTGTGTGCATCTTGTGACAGGAACTTCTCTACTGCTTCCATGCAAACGAGCTACATAGATAACATGCTTCATGGTGGATGTAGTGCGCAAGCCTGCTATGGTTTTGTGAAGATATGCAAATGATCTTTAGGCTTGGTCTTGAATCAGCTCGGATTTGATATAAATGGCAAGAGCAACTCAGAAATCGATATGAGGGTTGCACATGGACCATAGTTCTGATTTTCAACTTCTTTTTTTTTTTTTTCACAGTTGGGTTTACAAATTGCCGTTTTGACTCTCATGGAAATACTGTTTGTTTGCTCTCCTTAAAAACTGACTCCAGAAAAGGTTAATTCTGGGGTGCAAAAGGACTTGATCTTTTCCTTAACAAGCTTACTTCCTGCCTTATAAGTATAATGAGCTAATTAATAAACATGCTCTTAATTTGGCCATTCTTCCTTAAGCTGGGCAGGCAGAATTTTGACATAGAATGTTAGCAAAAGACAAGGAGAGAGCTTGACCGTTGAGCACTGAGCAGAGTCACCTTTCTTTGTTCCTGGTTCTTCGTAACATTCCTCTTATTTAAAGGCCAGAAGCTCAGATCTGACACCCAGGAACCTGAGAACTTGGCGACAACACCAAAATGAAAAAGAGATGCTTAATTACTTTCTTGACACCATCACTTGTTGCAGGAAGATAGCTATAAAATGCACTGACATGTTCTACTGCAAATGGCTTTTTAAACCATTAACCGTAACCTAATAAAGAAACGCTTTGACAGAGTAAAACCAAAGAGGTTATTTTTTTTGTATCATGTTAAAGCATTTATGGGTTGATATAAAAATACAGTTCAAGTGATGATAACCTGTGTGCTCTAGCAGACCACATCCACCAGGCCAACTCCTCTTTAGAATGGATTCATCAATTTTGAATCTTTTGTGATGTGTCTCAGGATGATTCATAAATTTGGCTTAGCATGGGATTCTTTTGGAAGACCCCGGTATCAGGAGTGCTCAAGGTATTTGTAAGAATAGAAAGTTCTACCAATTCAGAGCTACTCAGAGTAGCAGCGTTTGAAAGCTGGAGTTTTGTTTGAATGTGCTGAAGCTTCTCAGTGAGGCTTTCCACGGGGACACGGGGGTGGGGGGGGCAGGATTTGTTCTGGTGTGGCTGGGCACCAGGGTCCCAAAGCCAACACCAAAGACAACTCCTGTGTAATGGACGGGGTATGTAAAAACCCACACAAACATATTGTCCAAGGACTTTGACCAGACAGGTGGCTAGATTTACAGTTATAAACTTCATGGGTCCCTGGGACATAAAGTAAACTCATCAGTTGGACTTTATGGTACCAGGTAGAAAGCAGACAAGGACACATTTGTGGGTTTAGTTCTTTGTTTCTGTCCTGGCATCATCTCTTTCTTTGTACATATCAGAAACCATCTAGTTGTACTCATTTTCTAATGAAACTCCTTCAAGCTAATTTCGTGTCTCTTCCAACCAGAAAAAGACAGTGGTGGTGTTACTACGCATTCGGCCTTGACTCTTTGCTAACTAGCATTATGGAAGCTACCATCCGTGAAGATGGCAGGGAGTGTACTGAGGACAAGGGAGTGGCGAGAAGCCTTGTGTGAGCAGGCACGGCCATTTCTCACCTTGCACAGATTGGCGTGACACAAGAAGGGCCAATTAGCTTTGAAGATCGTGCATGCTGAAAGTCACTGTGGTGACACAATGATACCAAAAGGCTGTGTGGTGTGCCACGTAGAACCTAGGCGATGGTGAAGAGTGGGCTGGGTACCTGTGCTAGCATGATGCTGAACTGGAGATGGCATCTTGTTCAAAACACAGGTAAGCCAGGGCGGAAGCATGGACAAATTCAGAAGACCACTGTGTCATCCTAAGTTGTGTGCCCAATATAAGGAGAAGCACCTCCAGGCCAGTACTCTAAGGACACTGTGCACTTTGAAGCACATGGGGGATTCCCCTGGCAGAGATGGGGACCAGTAGGGTGACAGGGCTCTGAAGGGAGTGATGGCAACTGAGATTTGGGTGGTCCTGGTGCAAATGCACAGAATGGCCCTGTGACTTACTTCAACAGCAGAGGAAGGTGCATCCCCACGCAGAGGTTGGTCCAGACCTGGCTACCCTTTCAAGGCAGTACTTCTAAGAGCCTGGCAGAAGCCAGAGACATTCATGTGTGGGGAGTAGAGCTTCAGGGGGCGAGGGGGATACATACTATGTCTACTGGAGATGCCTGGCAAGGACTGGCACAGGCATGGTAATCATCGAGCCTTCTACTCACAAACTATCCCACCTAGCCGGGCTGTCCTGATCTTGCATTGTGTCCTCTGGGGTCTTTGTATTCTCACTTCAGCTGTATATGTGCTTTAGGCGTTTTGTTTCTAGGTAGTAAACTACAGCACGTATTTTTCCTCTCCCATTGTTATGTGCTCTTATTCTCAAAACTGTACATCTACTCTCCCTTTAAAAGAACAGATATAGTCTCCAAGCTTCAGTTCACATCGTTATGGCAAAGTTGCCTTGAAAGGGGCCAGGAAATAGTCTCACCTCCTGTTTCAAATGCTCACCTTGTAGGGTAGAAGGATCCAGGGACAGCACACAGGGAGCAGGCATAGAGGCATTCCAGCAAAACTGTGCTGGGTGTGGTCTTTGCCTCAACTTAGAACCAGAGTCCCAGTGGAATGTCTTTTAAATCTTTGAAGGTGAGTCCCAGAACAAGGAATTTCACCGTACAATCTCTATAACCGCAGTAACAGTTGATAAAGCTTTCCCTGACTTCCACTCTGCCTTTGTGCCTTTGACACAATTTAATCTGTTACAATCTATCTCACTCTAAAACCATGCTGGCCTTAATTCAATGCTGTGATCTAATGACCCACCAGAAGTTGCAACCCATCATGGGAGGCCGTGTTGATGTCTGTGGTCTGTGCTGATGCCAGAGGCCTTGTGGATGTCCGAGGCCCATGCTATTGCCAGAAACCACGTGGAGGTTCATGATCTGTGCTGTTTCTAGCTGTTAAAGGTAAAAATCCTTCTTCTGCAGTGGCATCTATGGCTTCAGTCTCACAGTTGAGAACGAGAGACATTGAAAGTGTCTGTGACACTGCCTCCCTCCCCCAAAGAAAGAGTCTAGACAGGAAGCCATTGATGAGAGCCATTAAAATTGTGATAGGGATTCTGAAGTGTAGCTTTTCACAGTTGATGACTTCTGGTGGGGGTTGGTGATGGTGGGGAACTCAGTTATCTCAAATTTGACATGATGTATTTTTAAATTTTCTTCTTTTTTGGGGGGCACAAGAGTAGGGGACATAGATGTGGGAGGACTGGAAAGTGAGTGATGGGGTGCTTTGTGTGAAATTCCAAAATCATATAAAAATATTATGTTGGAAAAAAGTTGCAACCCACAATTTGAAAGATAATGCCCACGATGTTCAGCCTAGGAGTGGTTCATGATAGTGAGACAGCTGGAGTCTCAGTTCATTTCATTGCAGAAGAAATGGTGAAATGAATTGCAAAATAATCACTTTGCTTTTGATACACACTATAATTTAATGTAGATTTCAGAGTAAAGAGAGGATAAGGGGTAGATTTTTCAGAGCCTAGTACAGAATAAGGATTGTAAGTCCTCTCTTTAAAACATTAAAAATTCCAAGATGGCAACAGCAGTACACTGAACCCATGCCAGGGCTTTGTAATTGCAAAGCCTTCTGTGACTGCAGAGTGACATCCACAAGGCCAGCCCTGCTTAGAGTCAAAGTGGTGAGTTTGACATAGCCCTTTACTGAAGAGGGACAAGGGGCAAAAGGAGAAAATGTGAGCTGAGAGGAGGAAAGGGAAGGGTCTGGGCATGGATCCATGTGTGCGTTGCTGTTAATTCAAGTCTCTGGTTCTTTCCAGGCCCTTTGGTCTTCCATTGAGTCTGCGTTCTAATGGTTTATCATCTCAGGGGTAGGCTTTGCTGTGCTGGCTGTTTTTTTCATCAGTATGAGGTACCCACAGTACCCTCTGCAGTAGCCATGGCACCTCTGTTTGTTACCCAGCACAAGAAATGACTGCACAGAGTGACATCCACAAGGCCAGCCCTGCTTGGAATGAAAGTAGTGAGTTTGCACAAGAAATGACCATGCTTGCTAGATGCCCTTATTTATTTCTTCCTTATTGGAAACAGTCTGTTCTCTACTCTAGGATTCCTATGCATCTTGAAAGGAAGCAGTGGGTCTCACCTGGACTGTTGATGCTCATGTACGAAAGGGTAGATTATCTGATATGGTAACTATTACAAGATGCCACAGCCTGGTTGGGTTAAACAACAACAACAACAAAACAACAAAAGAAGATGCTAGACTCTAGAGCTTAGAAACCAGTGATCGAAGACTTAGTAGGTTTGAGTCATTTTTGTAGACTGTGGGGGTAAGGAAAGGAGTTGGGAGGCAGACACACTGCGTGCTCCAGTCCTTGTTACTAACATCTGGGGTTTTGCTGGAAATCTTGGGTGGTCTTTTAATTATTATTATTGTTGTTGTTGTTGTTGTTGTTATTGTTATTGTTATTGTTATTATTATATTTTTTTTTGCCATATCCTCTATTTTCATCTTTCCCTAGTATTCTCCCAGCCTGTGTGTCAGAGCTCAGAGTTCTCCTTTTTATAAGGACCCCAGTCCCATTGCGTTCATGGCCCCTTCTTTCAGTATGACTTTATATTAGCCAGTTACATCTGCAATGATCCTATTTCCAAATAAGGTCTTATTCTGAGCTTAGGGGTTAGGATACATGAATTTTGTCAGAACACATCCAGTTCACACAGGAAGCAGAGCTGCAACAACACCCCACTGTGATGCTTAGAACAACAGCCCCGAGGGAGCCGGGCTCTTGGCTGACTAACTTAGCTGAGTTGAAACCCCCTTCATTCTTGCCTATGATTCCCTATGGAGTCCTGGGAAATCTAGACATGCCCCAGTTTTTCAGCCCTGCTGACCTACTTTGGGGTAAAGATAAGCAAGCAACAGATGTGTCTGATGGTGTCTGGGGAAGATTTCCCCTGCAGGTAGGAAGACAGAGAGGCCCATGGGAGTCATATTTCTGCTCTGCGGCTTTATGAGATGATAATGGTAGACTGTTCCAGGTCTGCTCCCAGGAGGAAAATACCATCAGATCCCCAGTCCCACACCAGCACTGTGGCCTCCTCTGCTCTCCTCTGCCTGGTTGTGATGGTTGCTGTGCAAGACACTTGATTGTCTACATTGTCTGAGATATCTTTGGTTGGGCACTGCCACTCCCAGCCAACAGCATGGCAATGGATATAGCTGGTCTGTGAAAAGTGCTAACACAGATTAGGGAAATGTTGAAAATGCTGAATATTATAATTTAGCTCATAGCAGCATGACTCTTCAGGAAGTTCTGGTGATCTTACTGACTCCCAAGTGTTTTTTTTTTAAACTGTGAAGAGACTTCTCTCCCACCGTCATTATCTCCCTTTATTCCTTCCCCCCTTATGAATACCTTTTAGATTTTTATAGAATTCCTCATAGAAAACGCTAAAGGTTTGGCTTCAGAAATACTTTTGGCTTCATTGAAGCTGAGAGTTTCTGACTTTGCTGAATGCCGATGCCGTCTTCACACAATGCCGTGTCCAATGGGTCCTTCTCCCAGGACTGGGCACCTCATGACCCCCACCCTCCTGTGGAGGCAGGGGGAAGGATGTATGCTTTGGCCCAGTCTTGGGGAGATAGCACATCCCCTGAGGAGCTCTTCTTGCTCTAAATGGCCTCCCTTGACAGAATAGTGGTGTCAAGGGAGCGCCTCTGCCACTTCTGTGTTTCTCTCAGAGACAAGGAGAAAAATGCTGGAGCCAGAGGCCATGCTGGAGCTGTCAACCCAGGAAGAGCCATGGTCTCCCTGGAGCTAGCAGGGACTAAATTCAGAGAGAATGTATGTACTCCCTCTCTGCAACACAGAATGTAGCAGATGGTCTATTAGCCAGAGTGTAGTTTCATTAGCATCCGTTCAAACTATGGAGAAGTGGCTCTGGGGAAAACTACTGGCAGCTTCTGAGGAAGCAGGTCACCTGGGCACAAAACACATGATCCTGTGTTATGTTTTTAATACTTCTGGGTGTGAGGCGGAAAACAAAAACAAGTTTCCACTGCCCTCCGTTTGCATGACCCTCCACGTCCAGAAGGCGATTTCCATCCGCTCTCGCTGTGGGGAGTTCCTTTACCCACCCCTGTGTCAGAGACGAGATCTTGCTTCTTCACCCATCAAGCCTGAGATTTGCATACTGTGATTTACTTAGTTCATCGTGTGGGGCACCTCCACAGAGCCACACATTTGAGTAACTTCCAGATGGAGCTCACATCCGTCATACAGTAAGTTTTCCCCGAAAGATAGGTATTGTCTCAAGGTTAGAAGCAGAGCAGCCTGCGTGCTGAGCCTATGCCTTGCACGTGGTTCTTTATTTTTTCTTAAGTTTAGGAAATGGCTTGTGTTAGGTCCCTACCTGCTGCAGGGCATGGCTGGCATACTCTGCCCTCTACTTAGGGCCAGGGCTTCCCCTTTCTCAGAGACCCTCCACTGTATAATCTAGACATTTTGGTTCCTCCCTGCCTTTTCTCTTCCATTCCAGCTCTCTGTCTCTCTCTCTTTCCTTTCCTCCTCCTCCTCCTCCTTGTCATGTTTATCTCTTTATCTGGTGCATTGAGACCCTCAGTGAATGAGATGAATTCAGTGGCTGGATGTTAAAAAGGAATGAATAAGTGATTAATAATAAGCCCATTCTATAGAAGCTTGAAATTATAGATTTACCTATATGATGTCTGAAGCTGTTTACCATTTTGACTTGACAACCGCTTACCCATAAAATGTATTTATATTATTTTCTTTGAGCATAAATATCAAAAACATGAATAATTAAAGCAAATGTTAAAAGATTCTAGATCTATCCCCTTTGAAATTTGAGCCAAATGTTGGCCATCCATCCCAGGCCTTCTGATCTGCCTTTGAACAGCTTCCATTTCTCATAGATCAAATATGTGAAAACTGCAGTGTGTGTAGAAGCTACACTAAGGCTTCATAGATACACAGATAATAGAGTAACACTGCAGCCATGTGACCTAACTTTGTCTTTTATAATTGTAGGAGGAAAAGGCAGTGTTTCTTTTATTCGTGAAGGTGGAAGTTCCTACCCACTATGGCAGGGGCGCTGTTACATGCTGAAGTTAGAGCAACAAACAATGGAGATGCCTTTGCTCCTCTGAAATGGGAAATCCGATTGACAGGAAGCAAATACTGTGGTAGCAGAAGAGTCTATGTGTAAGTTATGATACAAGCCAGGAATGAGAGATTCAGCATAGGAGACAGGGGAGCCTTCTGTCGGGGAGAAATAGGCTGAGACTTAAGTCAAATCCCAGAGGATGGGTGAGTACGTCCCAGAACAGCAGGACTTCATGATGGGGAACTGCCAGGCCTGGAGTAAGTAGGACTGGGTGATGGCAAGCTCTGCAGGCAAAGGGAGGCCTTGAGATTTTGTATTAAGGGCAGCAAGGGATTCTTGAGAACACAGATAAGATTTTCAAAAAGTGTGTTGCCCAATGGAAGACACGTTGGGATCAAGTAAAAGTGAGTAAGGAGGAAGCCCCTGCTGTGTACTGGACAGGAGATGGGATGGTGGTGGTTTGGAGGTGAGATGAGGTTAAAAAAAAAATAGAGGTGCGTAACTCTTTGGTGTTTGGTGAGAAGTGTCCCCTAGAGTGATTGAAGCACTGGGCATCTGGGAGTTGGAGGGATGAAGGACCCCAGAGTTTGTGTTTAATCAATTGGCTGGATGGACAGGCTGCTACTCAGAAGAGGACTTGGAAGGAGAGCTTGATAAGAACGCCAAGAAACACAAGCACATGATATCTGTTCTGAGTGTATAGAAATGGATCTAGCTTACTGTTCTTGTTCAACCACCCCCCCCCCCTTTTCAAAGCAGCTGTAGACTATATATCTATTGAGAAGGGAAATAAAATTTGCATTTGCAATCCTCATGTTTTAATTTCTTATGACAGACTTGTCAATGGCTCCTTCTCAGTAGCTGCTATGCAGACAGGAATATATTAGCCACCAAACATTCATTCTGCTGAGCTCTGACAAGGGAAGTGTGGGAAATCAGTCGCACAACATAATGATAGAAGTCTACTTGGCATTACGTGACAGAGATGTTGGCTAGATTCCTCAGACTGGAAGATATAAAGAGCAGTGGGGGTAGAAGTTTATTTATCCATCCCAAGTGTGAGAAGATAATTAAGATTCATTTATATTGGAAACCACTTTTTAAAAAAGATCTGTGGAGATGTTTCCAGAATCCACACTTGGTAGCATTAGGCAACTGCCAGTGGGCTTATGCATATGAGGAATGTAGTACTTTTTCTTTAGCCTGGAAAGGAGTTGGGAGTTCTTTCAAGTTCCACAAAGATGTTTATTTTGACATGGAAAGATTCATTTTGATTCTTTAGGCTTATAATGGGTAGAGAGATAAGATACATATTCTTAGGTTTCCCAGAACATCTGGAATGATTTTACTTGAATATAAATCATCTGGTCTTCTTTACAGTTGGGGAAACATGAGAGAAGGACTCTAAGGGTAATAAAAAGAATCACTTAATTATTTTTATCTAACTGACAACCTGAATCAAAAGACATTAGACATGTGACTATGTCCATTAGGAAGACTAGCAACCAGTCTCAAGAAATTCCAGTGTCACCAGATCGTGGATCACATAGTAATACAGGTTGTTTACTGATTGCATTCCAAAACACATAGGTGAAAAAATAAGCTTGCAATCTACTCATCTACCATTTATGTAATGCAAAAGCTAAACATTGTCAAAAAGACTTCATTACCTTACTATCTAGCAGAAAAACATTTTTGGAGAATGTCATGCAAATTTAAGGTTTTAAATTATTTAACATATGAAAATCCATCTGTGTTACTGTTCATGTAAGAAAAGGCTTTCCTGGTCCCTTGGCAGGGGAAATAAGCTCCGTTTTCCATGTCAAAATTTAATAATGACAAAGTATGGTCCATGCACTTGATAGATTTCCTATAAACAATAGACCTGTCTGATGAGTTTAGTATCTTTGAAACACTTTCTCACAGAATTGGGATATTTCAGATTTCAAATAGTCATGGAGCAATGGAATGGTTAGAGAGGGAAAGAGAGTATAGTTACAGAATGTAAGCCAATTGCGTGAAAGTGTGATTGTCTTTTAAAATAATAGGTGGTATTCACATTTTACTTTTATTACCCTAGTATGTCACTAGAGATGATATGGCCTTAGAAGCAACAGTGCTTGAGTCTATATGTGCCCAGCCAGCCCTCCTGAAGATTTAAATGGAGTATTTTTTCTGGCTTTGAAGAATTAGCCTGCCTCCATCTTAGGCTTGAAAGCCATCTTACAGAAAAGACAAACTAGGCTCATTCCTATTTATGATTGAACTGCTGATATTCAAGGATTGGGCTCTGCCCCCACTGTAACCTTAACTATACATGATTCTGTGCTGTCTGTTTGAGGAATGATGATCACGTCTTTGTTTCAAAGAGTTGTTTGTAATCATTTTGTAACCTTCCCTTTGTTTCAAAAGTTTATATGACCACTTTGTTATGACCATCTTGTAAACATGCCTTTGTTTCAAGACGTTATTAGGACTAACTTGTTTTGCTTATGATCTGCTCCTGTCATAAAAAAAGACATATTTATAAAAATAGCAATTTTGCTACTTTGCTTGTATAACCCCCCATTTGGAAACCCCGTACCCCTGAGCTATAAAAGCCTTGTCCTCCTCACATACAATGTTGACCTCTTGAACCCAACCATAAAGAGAGGCAGCTTTAAGTATTATTTGTTTTAATTAATTTAATAATCACTATTCAGAAGAGCAAGGCCAACTCATAAGCATATTAGCATATTTTACACAGCTGCTGCTCCCAACCTAACCCTGCCCCAGCTACCCTATCTCACAGACCAGCATTCCTCCATATAAATAAAATATTTTTATTTTAAATTATGTGGATGTGTGGATGTCTGTGGATGGGTATGATGGTCATGATGATTTGAGTCAGTGGTGCCTTTCTTCTCTCTTTGGGGCTAACAGTTTCTTCCAAATTCTGGTGGCTCAGGATACTCATGGCTTGTGACAGCATGCACATTCACCACATAAACAGTATAATTTTAAAGTTATATTTGAACCTAAGTGAAGCAGAATATAAATGCAATCATTTCTATGGGTGCCAACACTCATATCCTATGTATTATATATGCCAACAGTCATATCCTATGTATGATGTATAGAAAGCCACAGATTCTGAGCATCAGAGGCATTCAGGGAAGAAAGCTTAAATGAATGTGAGTAAAATCCTTGCTATTTACAACATGTGTTAAAATTCAGAGTTAAAGATTAGCCCTGAGCATCAGGAGTAAAGCTGAGAGGTCTTTTCTTGGTTTTCTCAGATATAGTATTCAATGCTATTATCCGACAACTTAAAGCAACCAACATGTGAAGTCTCGGTTCAGAGCGATCAAATCTGGAACTGTATAAGTAAACCTAGGGTGGAAAATTATGAGTAGGGTTCAGTTCTCGGGGCTGGAGACATCGCTCAGTGGTTAAGAACATGTCTTATGGAGGATCTGAGTTCAGTTCCCAGCAACTACATAGGGTGTCTCACAAGCACGTGTAACTCCAGTTTCAGGGGATATGATGCCCTCTTATGGACTCCACTGGCATCTGCACTCATGTGTACATACCCATCCACAGACATGCACATACACACACAATTAAACATCAAAGTATGCTTTAATTATATGGGGGGAGTGCTGGTCTGTGAAGTAGGCCAGCTGGGGAAGAGTTAAGTGGCAGCAGCTGTGTAAAATATGCGAAGTGTATGGGCTGGGCTTCGTCTTCCGAATAGTGAGATTTCTTCTAAATAATTTGTTTCCTTACTCACAGAAAAACCTGTTATTTCCTTCTTTCTAAATAAGCCTGGATGTTAATAGCATCCTTCACTCTTAAAATAAATCTGGAGTTATCCTGCCAATAAGGAGACCCCCCTACCTATACCCTGGGAGCCAGTGAGGGGTTCTTCTTTCAGGAGTGAGGCACAAGCTTGGCAGGACAGTGCTGCATCCTCCTATCCCTTAAAACTTATCTAGTTAATCAATACGTGTATATCAACCTAGAGTAAAAAAAAAATAGAAAAGAAGATAAATTATAGTTGTTGAGGAAGATGGAGCCTTCAGATTCATGAGTCCTCTCAGGGAGAAGCAAGGTCTAATCGGCAATTCTTTTCCTCTTGGCTGTGGCTCAGGTGATGGATGACAATGGACTGATGGACACAGGGTGACAGGCCTGCTGCCCCAAGAGTGATGAGCTTTCTGCCATGCACAGCCAGTCACTTTCCTGGAAAAGGAGAAATTGGTTTCACTTTCCCCCCTTTGTTTTCCTAGGCCTGCCGAACAGTAAAAGTCCCATTTTACAAAAGGGATTTGAGTTATCATTTATCATTTCAGTTTGGCCAAAAGAGAAATTCAATTCACACAAAGATTTTGAGATTTAAATAAATAATCCATGTGAACACCAACTAAAAAAAGGGCCCAGAGTGATGCCACTCATCTGTGTGTAGACGTGTGTGGAGACGGGAGGATCAGGAGTTCCGGGTCATTCTCTAGTTTGTAAGGCATTCAAGGCTGAGTTGGGCTACATAAGAATCCCTTACCCCATCTCAAAACAAAACAAAACAACAGAAACAAAACCCCCTAGTCAAGTAGGAAGGTTAGTCTACCATGAGAGACACATAATCACTGGCGTTCTCTCCTTTCCATAGATCACCTAGAGGGACACTTACCTTTCTGTATCTCGTTTTATGTACACAATTTTCATCCTTAAGCTGTCCTAGGTCTTCCCAGTGCTGACCCTGGCATATTTATAGTGCAGAGGATTCTGTAACTCTCTCCCACTGAAGGGGCAGTGGCAATGGCCTGGGTGAGTTATTGTGATGTGTAACTGGAAATGCATGCTTTCTTGAAGGGCATGGATGGTGGAGTTACCTGGGGGGGGGGGCGTTGAAAATGGCAAGGGCCTGTAACTGTGGTTTTGAATAGGTCATCCAATCTCTTTAAAGGCAGTGGGCAGCACATTACAGTTGCAAACAAGGTGCCTGGAATTTCTGTTTAGAGTCCTGCTTGGAATTTCTCTTAGGAAGGTGATATGGAGGTTGATATGAATGAGGTGAGAGATGCCCCAGGAATCTCTGTTGTTAAGGAGAAATACACCTGGTACCATCTTGGAGACTCATACACTTTCCCCCACAGAATGCCTCCCTAACCTTTTTTGTCTATTTCTCCTCTTGGTGGCTGGAGTCCTGGTACTGCCAGATTTGGGGTGAAATTAGACAGGTCAATAAAGAGAGATGTTGCTGTTTCTTCCTTACTCCATGTCTGTCTCGGTGTTTGTCTCTGTCTCTTTCTTCTATCTTTCTTTCTAATTTTCTTTTTCTTTTTAAAAGTTTCTTTACTTCAGAAGCAACATTTATTAAGCCACCAGACAAAGAGCTGCCTCTTAACTCAACATAAATTTAATCATGGCTTCATGAGTCCAGGAAGCCTAAGATCATAAAGGACATAGGGTTTTCTTCCCAGGTAGAGTAGGAAATTTCCCGAGGGCATAAAAAAGGGCATTTAGAACCTTCCATCTTAGAATCTTATCTGCTTGGGCCCATAGTACATTTACATTCAGTGGTTTTGAGTTAGGGGGCCTGAAAATCTCGTTTAATAGGCATCGTAGGTGATTATTTTAAATTAAGTTTTATAGTTTATTATTAATGAACACATATCACTTATTATTTATTTAATATATTGTATGTACATTTCAAGTTATTATAAACTAATTAAAATGGAGTAATAAAACACCATATGTCCATTACCCAGTTTCAATGATTAGAAACATTTTGCCTTTCATCTTTGTCCTCACTAACTTTTTTTCTTAAATATTCAGGTCTACATATTCAGGTTACTTCATGGTTAATGATTTAAATATACATCTCTTTTAGTTTTACATAATTGTTGGAGTTGTAACACCTTAACATAGTTCTGTAATATTAATGCTTATTCCACATTCAAATTTCCTAATTTATCTAATAATACATCTTTCTCTGGCTGTTTTGCTTCAGCCTAGTCTTAAGAGGCCCATATGCTATGTATAGATGTTGTATGTCCCAAGTCTCTCTATTCTGTTGGGTTTTCCTTTTTTTCTTTATGGTGTTGGTATGTAAATAAAAGGACCAGGGCTTTTATACATTAATGTGAACAATCAGTTACTTGCTCTGAATTTTATTGAAATTCAAGTCCTAAGAGCAGATCTGGGACAGGTTGTCAGTGTCCACATCTCCAGCAAGCTTGCAGGGGAAACTGAGGCAGCTGAGGATGAAAGAGACAGAGCCCAGGAGTGTCTACAGTCTCCATTTGCTCTTTTTGTTTATAATTTTTCTTTAAACTCTATGTTGACTCTAAATGGCAGTTGAGCTAAGAGACAAATAAGTTCAATTGCATGTTTTGAGTTCTGGCAATAATTATTTTGTAGGTGACATTGTCTTATTACTAGCATGTAATAAAATGAACAGTGTCATGGCGTTTCCTTTTTAGTGGTTCAGGCATGTAGGTTCCAAGTAACTACCTTTTACTTTGTTATATGATTTAGATCTGGGGATTGAGCCCAGGACTCCTTCCCTGGTGACGATGACCTCTACCCCTGTACTGTGTTCTCAGCTCAGATCTTAAGCTATACTGACTCCAGTGTTCCATGAATGACAGGATGGGCAACTTTGTCCTAAGAACAAGATTCTAGTAAAAAAAAAATAGTGAATATACTTGCCTACTGTTAATGAAGTGCTTATTATGGACAAATCACTATTTTAATTACTTGAAATTACCTCATCCTACAACAACCCTAAGAGGTAGCCACTGTTAATGTCCATTGAATAATGGAAACAGAGTCTTATGGCTGTTAACCAACTTGCCCAAGATCACACAGGCAGCATCTAAGCAAAGTGAGATTCAAACCTACATCAGCTCCTGTCTCCAAGTTATCGACCTGAGTCCCTGCCTTGACTTACCTCCGTGATAGGCTATAATCTTTGAAGTGAAATAAACCCTTCCTTATCCAAGTTGTGTGTGGTCATGGTGTTTTGCCACCACAACAGAACCCTAACTAATGCACTTGGTGTTAGCAAAGAGAAACAAACAGGAATGATTTGAGGGGTTATTAATGAAAAGACACAATAGAATCCTAGTTTCCTTCCTGAATCTTCAGAAAAGTTGTGGCACAGACTTTATAACCGGATTTTTAAAAGACTTCTAGGTCATTTACTATTTTTTTTCTTGCATCCCCTTTAACGAACTCAGGCAAACATCTCACTATAGTAGCATTTCAAGAGTGTCTGAGGATGGTCACTTCATCAGAGACCTTTGCGAAAATGTACAGTACCCACAGACCACTGAGTAGATACTGAGTTGCCTACTGGAGTGTGTTCTAGCACACAGCTGTGAAGTTGATCCCAAACATCTGCCTTTGGGTAGAGATGAGACTTTTTTCCTCGCCCCTTACCAAAGAAAATCTTGTCTTTCTCATCACTATATCCAACCAAGACCTGGGCAAACAGCAGGTATCCTCTGCAGCCTGCCCAGGGAACTGTGAAAATAATGGTTTCTATATAGACACCTGCTGTCTACAGTTTAGGATCCATTTGGAAGAGTGCTGTTTAAAGGCTCATTTTATTAGTTACTGTAACAGTTCAGTACTTCTTGAAAAAAACCAAGTAGATGGAATAAAAGTGAAACAGAGAAACTATCAAGGCATAAAAGGTTGGGAAACCATAGTGTTAATATATCCTATAGGTGCTAAAGGGCCCTGCTGAAAGGATAGTCAGCTGTACACAGCTCATGTCACGACTGACGAATAAAACTTTATTTTAAGATGAAATAAGAAACAATGACCTATCAAGTGTTGAGAATCACAGCTTTCCTGGTTTTTACTACTTCAACCACCTACAATAAGTTCCTTGCTATTTTATTCACAAGCCATATAATTCACACACTTAAATGTTATGGCTCAGCGAGTTTTGGTACATATATAAAAATATGTGTGACTTTTACCATAATCAGTTTAATAATCTTTTTATGACTTAGAGAAAAACTCTTTATTCCTTAAGTGTCATTTCCACACCCTCCCACCCCTTTCTCCAGTCCTAAGCAACCCATCTTTCTGTCTCTGTGGATTTCACCCTTCTGGGTATTTTAGATGAATATAATCATACAATACGTGATCTCTTTTGCCTCTTTTCTTAACATAATGTTTTCACGGTTTATCTCCATGGTAGCATGGATCAAAACTTTATCCCTGTATGTGGTTCATAATAGATCATTGTTTGGAAATGTTACATTTTCCTTACCCATTCATCAATTCATGAACATTTGGATCCTTCACATCTTTTGGCTATTACAACTATTATTGCCATGAACATTCCTGTAAAGGTTTTGTGTACATATTTTCATTTCTCATGGGCATATTCCTACGAGTGGAATGGCTTGGTTGTGTGATAGCTCCTGGTTTGATCATTTGAGGGGCTGCCAGATTGCTTTTCCAAATGCCTGAACCATTTTAACACCCCCACAAGCAGTGCTTGAGAATTGGGACTTCTCCATGTTTTCCCCAACATTTATTATTTTCCATTTAAAAGTTATTACAGCCATAAGAGTGGCTATGAAGAACTCTCTCACTTATGTGATCTGCATCTCCCTAATGACTAATGCATATTTGGGTATATTGGCTATTCGTATGTATTCCTTGTAGAAATATCCATGGCTGTTTTTGTTTAATAGTCAATTCTTTTTTTAAAAAAAGATTCCTCTGTAAAGTGAGATTGCAATGCCTCCTTGTTAATAAGAGTACAGGAAGCAGTATACACAAATGTCCAGTTCATGTCTACCTTTGCTTGGGTGATTCTAATCAATCACTTGTCTCAGCTTTTTTCCTTATATCTCTCATTCTGATTTTTTTGTAATTTTTCTGTAATTATAATTATGTATAGTAACTACCAGTATATTAACTTAAGTGGTGTTCTTTGCTAAATGTTAATTAATAAAATTATTTAATTCCTGATCGGTATCTGGTGCTGACCCAACACTGCCTGAGTCATTAATAACAATGAAAGGGAGGATATCCTGGGAATTCTTTTGGGGTTTGATGGCTATTTTTGGTTGTCAACTTGACACTGTCTCGAGTTAACTAAAATCCAAATGGCTGAACATACCTGTGAGGAATTTGTTATCTTTAAGTCCTTTGAAGTGTGAAGAACTACTTCTAATCTGAATGGATATTTTCGGCAGGCAGATCCACCTTTAATCCAGGCCATATCTCTTGGTGGCAGCCAATATAAAAAACATGGAAGAAGGAAGCTTGCTTCTTCTTTGCCTGTTTGCTCTCCTTTCAGTTGTCAATTTAGCACATCAATTTCTTCACTGTCACTAGAGCCTTCTTTGGGATACTGAAGACCAGCTGAGACAGCCAGTTTTATGGACTGAACAACTACTGAATTCTTGGAACTTCTGTTGATAGAAAGCCTTCTTGGGCTAGCTAGGCTATAGCCAGTAGCCATTCTAATAAATCTCCCCATCACACATACGAATAAATACATATATACATATATATACACACACATATCTACATATAAACACACACACACACACACACACACACACACACACACACACACACACACATTCTGTTCCTCTAGAGGACCCTTACTAATACAGACTTTGGTACCAGGAGTGATTCTAGAACAGCGTAAAGATAAGGATAAAATTTTAAAGGGATAGGATGTGCAACTTGCCAACACCTGCCTTGGCTGAAGCCTCTCCAGATACTGAAGCCTCTCCTAGAATCTCAGAGGCCTGAAAGCCCACAGTGTAAACTATTTTATAAACTGGAGGTGACAAATACATTTGGTTATTCTAATCCACCAATTGTGGTAATGTCCACAATGTCCACAATGGCCTGATCCATAATGGGCATCACAGGAAAAGTGAATTTTATGGTGATATGGGCAAACATGGAACTTTTCATACTGGGTAATCAATCATGGTGTTTCCAAGTGTGAAATAGATAAGATGTCTACTGAGGTTTTGTTTGATCTGTGTAAATGGAAAAATTCTCAAACAAAGGAAAGAGAGGCTCCATTGGGTCATGGCAAAAAGGAATCTCAGCCAGTGAACCAATTTCCAAATTGGAGCCAGTTTGCAATCCCAGAAACCCTTGAGTCAAGGGACAGTCAGGTTCCAGGTTCCTCCTGAGGAAACACCTTGATAAAATATATATGAGTTTTACTGTTAGCCTTTTCTTAGGGCTTACTGACAGCCCTTGACAAGTATACACTGGGGTAAAAGAAATATTCAGACTTTCTGGGTTCTATTGGATATTGGCTCTTTAAACAAAACTTTTTATGAGTTTCACATCATGCACCCCAGTCCTGCTCATGTCCCCAGCGCCCCCCCATATCCACCCTTTGCCCTTGCAAGCTCCCCACCAAAATAAAACACATACAAACAAACAAACAAACAAAAAACAAAGCATAGAAAACATCTCACCATGGAAGCTGTAGTGTGTTACAGTGTATCCCACACTATACCCCTTTTTCCACATACCTTCTCTTGCAAATGTTCATTGCAATGAGTCATTGGTCTGGTTTGAGTCCTTTGCCTTCTGTGATGCCATCAATATTGGATCCTCATTAGGACTTCTCCAAGTTATCCTGATGTTGTCCTGTGTCGTGGAGATCCTGCAGCTTTACAACAGCAGGACTGTCATTTTATGCATCTCAAGCATTTGCAGATGACACAGATTTTGGTGTGGGCCAATTCAGAGCCCTGGATCTGGGCCTGGATGGTAGCTGAGCTGGTTAGTTCCCCTGCTCCCCCTTTTTGGCACCGTAAGGGTAAGCTCTCCAGCACTGCTGTGGCTAGTCTATCCAGTGCCACCATCTGCAGGAGACAGGGTGAGCCTCATCCACTGTCATGTTTTTCCACATGGCCAAGGAACTCACTTCACAGCCAGAGAAGTGTGGCAGTATGAAAATGTCATGGAATCCACCAATCTTACCATGTTCCCCAGCACCGTGAAGCAGCTAACCTGATGGCAAGATGAAACAGCCAATGGAAGAGACAATCACAGCACCAATCAGGTGACAGCAGCCTGAAGTGCTGGAACAGGGTTCTTCAGAACATGGTATATGCTTTGGTCAGTGTCCAATATACAGAGTGCTTTCTCCCATAGCCAGGATCCATGGATCCAACAGGCAGAAAGGACACAGTGCCACTCATTACCACTCCTAGTGACCCATTAGGAAAATGCTTGCTTTCAGTTCACAAGACCTGAAGTTCTACTGGCCTAGAAGTTTTGGTTCCAGAGAGAAGAACACTCCTGTTAGGAGCCACAACAAACATTCCATTCAACTGGAAGCTCAGACTTCCTCCTGGCTGGCCGCTTTAGGTTTCTGATGCCCTTAAGTCAACTGGCTAAGAAAGGAGTAACAGTGTTAGGAGGGGTGATTGATCCAGATGAGGGAATTGGATTTCTAGTCCACATTGGAGGTAAGAAAGAGTATGTCTGGAGTGCAGGAGATCCTTTAGTTGCTGGCCTGATGATGTCACCATTTCCTGTGATTAAAGTCAATGGGAAACTACAACAACCATATGCAGACAGGATGACCAAGGGTACAGACCCTCCAGGAATGAAGGTATGAGTTGCTGCTCCAGGAAAGAGTCAAGACCATCTGAGGTGCTTGCTGAAGGCAGAGGAAATACAGAATGGGTACCAGAGGAAGGTAATTATAAATACTAGCTAAAGCCACATGACCAGTTGCAGAAATAAGGATTATAACGGGCATGATTGCTGCTGTCATATTTTATTAAGAATGTGTTTGCACAGATAGTTATGTTTTCTTTCCTTGCTTTCTTTATGATGTAATGTAACATCAATTTTAGAGAATATTAATGGTTATTATAATTTTTATATTTATATTAAGTTTTAACACACAGGGGCCAAGTGTGCAAGCCTCAGAATTTATATAAGTTAAGGAGAAGGCTGAAAGTCAATTAGGTGGAGTAAAATCCAAAGCCAACTTATGTAATTTAAAAAAAAAAAGAGCACTTTTATAGTACGTGCCATGTACCATGCCCTATTGGAAACAATATTCACATTGAATATATTTATGTAATTTCACATAAAATGTTTGTGAATAAACGATGAAAAAAAATACTTCACAAATACCTACCGTGTGTCAGATCCTGTGCTAAATTATGTGGCGTCATGGTGAGCAGAGAATACCAAGTCTCTATTTCCTGTGGTCACCACACACAAAGGGAGGTCAAGCTGCTCAACCATTCCTCCAGCACATGTGAACTGCACGGTGATAGAAGATATGAGAGAAGCCATTGACTCGTATCACACTGTGCACATGTATGAGGCGGGCACAAAACCTTGACGCCCCACAGAGGATCTTGGTCTTTATTCTGAGAGCAATAGGAAGTGAAATGGGATTAACTGTGGAGGGACAAAAACAGATCCGATGTCTGTTCCATTGGCTCCAGTGTGGGTACCAACATGGAAGAGCTCAGAAGGACTGGAGTGAGAGGAGCAGGTGGAGACATGAGGGAACAAATTAGAGAGGTTCAAACTCATCATGAGGTGGCTGACATGAAGTGTCTGTGTAAGGCTTGGCTGGGGATTTGTCTTCTCTGCCATGCTAGGAACTGTCTTCTTATTACCAGGTAGCACAGAAAAGGGGGGGGAAAAACCACATTCCCCAGACGCACAGCAGGAGAAAAGGATGCTAACGTGGGAAACCGAGTCCTTCCTGGTGCTGTTCCTCTCTGAATCCCAGCAGCTGAGGGCTGCACCCTTTCCTTCTGTTTCCCCTCTAGGCGTCTTGCAGGACACAACTCTGCGTTCCACAGCTTTCTTGATTCTTTCCCCTACCAATCGGCTGCCTTTGACCTCTCCTCTCTGAACTCTGTGTTTTGCTTTGGGGGGTTTACAAGGCCAGCAGTTGCTGCCTTTCCTGCATGAGATGTTACCCAAGAACAGAAGTCAATAGAATCTACCAGAATTACTGCACGCTAGCCTAGATGTGAATACATTAATAACCCTTATTACCACTGAGAGAGGGGCTTGTTTCTTGTCTGTTCTCAGTGCCGTTACCCAAACACTTGGAAGAGTTCCAGGCACAGTTAATGCTTAGTGGATAAGTGGATGACTGGGGAAGGGAAGGGAGGAAGCAAGGAAGGAAAGCATGAAGAGAGGAGAGGGAGGGAGGAAAGAAGTGTTTCCTGTAAGCCAATTGCTCTTTTAGGTGTTTACTTGATAGCCTTACCCCAAACTGAGTTTACTATGATCCTCTTAAGGAAAAAGTATGACAAATATGGGTTGAATTTTATGATGCTCATATTTTATATTTTTAAATTTATTTCCTTATGTTATGTGCATCACCTGTGTGCCTGGTGCCTGGAGAGTCCAGTTGAGGGTGATGAAACCCCTGGAATTGGAGGTACAGACAGTTGTGAGCTGCCAAGTAGCTATTGGGAACTGAATCCAGGTCCTCTGTAATAGCAACAAGTACTGTTAACCACTGAGCCATTTCTCCAGCCCTGGTATCCATATTTTAAAGACGTAAAAGGAGGGCGAATTTAACTTATTGGATATTATACTTACAGTATCTGAAATGTCATAGGTAATCTATGCAGAAATATTAGCAAAAATTTTAATGCTCACTCGGGAACACCATGTGTGTATTTCATAGTTACCAGGCCTCTCCATTCAGAATGGCTGCACCCCAAGTGCTCAACAGCCACACATGGCTATGGCTGCCATGTTGGCCATCTGGGCTCCAACAGGCAGTATGCCCAGAGAGTCAAGTTAGCATGCAGCAGACCTGGATTCAAATTGAGGTCACTTGGTTGTAGAACAGTGGACTTAAGCACCATGCATAGTACTCCCTAATGAGCTCCGCTGTATAGCAGATTTAAGAACACACAGAGAAGAAGGCAGCAGACTAAGGTTTAATCATCACCAAGTTCGCGTCAATATAACTGTGATCCTCTGAGGACCGAAAAGATTTTCTTCAGTTTCTGCAGAACCTTTTCTTGGCATCCACCTCCTCTGGGGCTTGTTGCCTGTTCCAGGACTGCAGGCCAGCTTGCTGTCAAAGCCCTTCCAAAGGGATGCCTCAGGCACAATTTCTCTCTGTGATAGCTGCAAATGGTAAAAAAACACCCCTGCTCACTTTGTTTAAACTGCGCAAAACTGAAGCACAGCTTCATGGGGCCATGACCAGGAGATCCAGGCGTGGTACATTCTCCTCTGCTGTTTCCAGTGTATGCTGATCAAAGAGCCAGAAAGAAAGCCACACAATTCCCCTGTGAGTGTCCTTACCATCAGAGAGATGCCTTCTCCTGTCACTTTGAACCCGGGGGCTATGCTATTTCAGCCTCCAACAGAATATATCTTTGTCAAGCAGTACATCTTGGTTAGCTAATACAGCCCCGTGTGTACTGACTGTTTTGGACAAAGACTTCTTTTCAAAAGGGAGGATTTAATATGTTCCCTGTTGTGAATAAAAATGCTTCTATCTGGCAATAATCATGCAATCGTTATGCCCGTCATTTAGCCGCAGTCATTGTCCAGCTTCTTACTTCTGTGAAACAAACCACCTCAGCATTTAGGGTCCTAAAAGGTGCATTTTATTTCACTCATGATTTGGTAGACCAGGGCAATTTTAAGTTGGACTCATCCCTGAACGATGAGGCCTCACTGGGGGCTAGCTGAGCAAAACGCCTGATTTCAGGATGCCCATGGCTGGTGCCTCAGGACCTCTTGGCCTTTTTTGTTTTCTTCTTCTGGCTGTCTTGTCCTCCAGGCTCTTCCCAGCTCAGCGTGGACCTCGCACAAGCGTGTGTTTCTTGGGGTTATTGTTCTTACATGATTACTGGTTTCCAAAATGCAAGAAGCAGCAGCTCACAGCTCAGCTAAGGACTGCCTGAAACAGTGGAACTTGTGCAGTCACCAGGCCCAAGTAAATGTCCAGCTCTTGATGACCATGTGTCACACTGCACAAAAGCCCGTAGGTGGGAAATATTGTGATGGCCATCTTTGGAAAATGTAATGTTTTGAGTCTCTGCTATTCCAAGTAGTATGTTTCTTCTCATCTGGGTATATCTTTCTGTCATTGAGAATAAAAGCATCTTATACTTTCTTATTTCTATTTTTTTTACGTGTATTTATTGTACATGTATTTGTGTTTGTGCACATGCACATGCACATGCACATCAACATGGATGTGGAAGTCCTAGGACAATTTGTGTAAGCATGTTTTTTTTCTGGGCTCTTGGGTTCTTGGAATTGAATTAAGGTTGCCAGCCTTGGCAGCAAGCACCTTTATCCATTTAGCCATACTGTTGGCTCCTTACCTCTAATATTTAACAGTCTCCAACAATCTCATAATAAGCACCGACTAGTTCTTTTTGGTTTGTTGACATCCACAGATACATTCATTGCTGGAATTTTGGGGAAATCTTAAATACCTACTTATCCTATATATAAACATCAGCTTTGGCCAAATGGTTCATTTTTATTACTCAAATAGTCGTGTTGTTTTCTTCTTCCTGTCCTTTCCATACCTTTCAAAACTCATAACCATTTTCCTTCATGCTCTTCTTTGCAGTTAAGTAGCTATTTCCTTCTGTGTATATTAAGTATATATAGTGTCTCCTTAGCTGTTTCCTGCTGCCACCATCCTGATGTTGCACCGACCTCAACTGCTATTTATAGTTTATTACAATCTTAACTTCTTGTTCTTTCTTCTTCTGGTCTTTATTTTAACATTCTTGAGATGAGAGATTATCTTTTGTTTCCTTGTGGTTCTTGTGACATTCTGCACGGTGGCTTGCACTTAGTCAGTGTTCCTATCTCATAGTTTAGGCGTAATAAAAGCTTACCAAATTTTTTAGTGGAGCAGGTAGTCAGAACAGCTTCAGCCTGACCTGGGTGGTCACATCACATCACGCAGGACGTGAAGGCTCACAGAGCAGAGGGGCCTTCTCCTTACATTGTCCCTGGCTACTCTGGATAACTCTATTTGTTAGTGTAGGAAGTGATGTTCTGACCAAAGTGAAGTGTTTAAACCTTATTTGAAAGTGCTAGAAACTATTTGGAACATGGGAATTTCTATGATCTCTTTCATTTTTCTTTGGTAAAAAATACGTGATGATTAATCTATGATATTTGGTCACAAGGTAGAAGTCATTGGAAGAAAACCTCCTTGCTCCTATATTGGTAATGATTCCTCACTAGACTTTTGTGTCATTTGGAGACGGTTAAAGGCCACCATAGTGGCTCAGATCACACTCACAGATGGACATTTCCCCATTAAGTATAAGAAAGAGTAAAACAAAAATCTTTAGTCTGTATAGCTTTCCTTAGTGTCTGTGATGCCTAGTTTTCATTGTCAACTTGATAGCGGATGAAAGGGAACCTCAAGTGAGGAGTTGCCTCCATCATATTGGCCTGTGAGTTGTTTTCTTAATTACTAACCACGGTAGGATGTAGGAGAGTCTAGCACACTGTGTGCGGGGCTATCCCTAAGCAGCCGAGTCTGGGCTGTGTAGGAAAGCTGAGTGAGGTAAAAGAAGAAAGCCACTGAGTAGCATTTGCTATGGTCTCTGCTTCAGTTCCTGCTTTGAGATGCTGCCCCAACTGCCCTTGATGGTGGAACCTGAGAGACAAGCTTTTTCCTCTCCAAGTTGCTTTTGATCAGTGTTTTATCACAGCAAAGGAAAAGCAAACCAGGACACTATCAAACAATGAAGCTCACTCATCCAGTCCCTAAAGCTGGCAATCTAAAGAACTGTGTTATGTTTGCTTTCATGCACCGTATGTCAGTGAAACGAAACACATTGCCAACTGCTATTACCAAAGTTTATCCAGATAATTCCACAATTGTCCCAATTCCTTTTTGCCTGGAAAGCTGACTTCCTTTTGTTGTGATCATAAATATTTGAGTGCTTCAATAATGTTTGGTGTTTTCTGATATTAGAGAATGATTTAAAATAAATCTAAATTATTAAAAATTTAAGGTATTTGCACATGCGTTTCTGGACCAGGAATTAATCACTAATCCATGGAGAGATAAATCAGGCTCCAAGGCAAAGTCTGTGGACCATTTTAAAGTTAAGAGATGCGTTTATAGCTTTCAAAAGTGTTTGAAAATTAAATGTTTGATTTATTAGGGCTGTGTACACAGAGGGCTCAAATTATTCATGTATCACTTGGGAAATGTAAAATGCTTAATGTGCTGACATTATGTGATAATTGCTATTCTAATATATAGTGTCTACTAAATCTTTCTGGGAGCGGGGAAGGGTGGCACTGATATACAGGAGCGCACGCTCCATGTGCCAGTAAATCATTCTTCCATTGAATTAAGGCCAAGGAGGGAGCACCGGGTGGAACTTAAAGTGATATTACAGTGTCTGGTGCTGTTCTAATCAAGAAATATATAGCAGTACCAGTGAGAGATGGGCAGAAACACAAAAATCCACTCAGGAGAAAATGTAATCCGTCTTATCAGTGGTGACTTTTGCAAAGTTTCCAGGAATCAGGACCATCACTCAGCAGGGCTGCGACCCACGCCTGATGCCATCTAATTGTCCCTTTCGCAATGGCTCCTTTCTGATGAAATTCTTTAGAAGCGTTGAACTGTTGTGGATGCTTGCTTTGTCGCTGGACTGGAGAGAACCCCGCACCCCCCTCGCACCCCGGCTCTATCACTAGCCATCTGGATGCGTCTGAGCAAGCTGCTGTGATGGCTAAGCTGCTGTTTGTCTGGTGGGAAGGGGGAGACAGTACACACAGTTACCTTACAGGACCCCTGTGGGTAATGAGATCACACACGTGGAACACCGTGACATGGCCTGGAACACGCTAAACACAATAGATACAGCTATTATGTACCTTCTGCAGATTATTATTATCTACCTTCCTGCAATTTTGATGCATTTTGGCACACTATGAAAGTTCCTAGAAAAATAGGAATGACTACAGAATTGGTACCAAATCCTCAAAGTACTAATGAATGCTAAAGGCATTCTCCACACAGCCATAAGGATGGAAGAAGCCCAACAAATCCGTATAAGAGCTTATTAATCCTATTTCTTTTGGAGTTGCAGGATCCTCCGGGTGAACTTTGTGAATGCTTTGCCTGGCCTGTATCAGTGCGCCGAATTCTTGACAAAAACAGGGCTCAGCACTTGAGGATAAAGAGAGATTTGGTTTACGGTTACATTTCTCCTACAGAAAGCAGCAGTTAGGGAGGTGGTCTGGGAATTTCGGTCAAGGAAGGGGTTGGGGCAAGGTGCGTGGGGACAGATTGGACCGTTGTTTTGTCAGTTTTAAAATCCTAAATCTGCTGAATGCTGTCACACAACCCTATAGTTACCCCATAGTCCCCAATAGTGGCAAAAATTCTAGTATACAATAAGAACACCAGAAATTATATATATATATATATATATATATATATATATATATATATAGTGTGTATGTTGTTTCGCTTGCATGTATGTCTGTATCACATGCATGCTTGGTGCCTGTGGAGTCCAGAAGACGGCATTGTGTCCCTTGGGACTGGAGTTACAGATGGTTGTGCGCCATTATGTAGGGGCTGGGAATTGAACCCAGGTCCTTTGGAAGAACAGTTAGTACTCTTAACCATTCAGGCATTTCTCCAGCCATAGCCCAGCTCACTCTGTCATCTTTTCTTGCTTTTGAGGATATAATCATTCTACAAGCTATTTGGCTAGATGTTCTTTTTCTTTCTTTTTAAAATGTTTTTATTGAAAAACAAAATCATTCATATTACATTTCAATTGCTATCCCATCCCGTGCATCCTCCCATTCCTCCCTCCCTCCCGCTTTCACCCCATTCCCCTTCCCTATGACTGTGACTGATGGGGACCTCCTCCCCTTGAATATGATGCTAGGGTATCAAGTCTCTTCTTGGTAGTCTGCTATCCTTCCTCCGAGTGCCATCAGGCCTCACCATCAAGGGGACATGGCCAAATAAGGGGCACCAGAGTTCGTGTGAAAGTCAGTCCCCAGTCACCACTTAACTGTGGAAAATATTCTGTCCCTTGGCTAGGTCTGGGTAGGGGTTTGATGATGACTGCACATATTGTCCTTGGTTGGTGCCATAGATCAAGCAGAACCCCTGGACCCAGATCTTGGCTAGATGTTCTAAGGATTTTTTTTTTATAAAGTAAGGTTCTCTACCCCTAACACCACCATTATATGTGTATGGGAAATTAGCAACTCTGGTGACATACTGGATTTTTACCATGTTTGCGATTCCTTAAATATCCGTTGGCACTAAGATTATTGAATCGTGGGTGTTCTGTTGGTCCTAGCAGGTGTTGGAGGGAGCAACATCCCACACAGTTAATAGTAGACACTCTAGAGCAGCGATTGTCAAATATGTTCTTCACAGGATCCATTTGCACAAAAAATGAGAGAGAGAGAGAGAGAGAGAGAGAGAGAGAGAGAGAGAGAGAGAGAGAGAGAGAGAGAGATAGATATCTGGGCAGGAGGACAGAGGGCCTGCAGAAAGAAGAGTGACCGTAGATGAGGACATCTCTGTGACAGGCTGGAGACCTTAGACTGGGCAGGCTTCTGGGAGGATGAAGGGGTGACTTTAACTGAGACTCTTAGTAGCAAGAGTCATGGAGACTGAAGAGAAATTCTGTAAGTAGACAGGACTCCTGGGGGGGGGGGAGGGGAGCCACCAACACACACACAAAAACTCTGACTTCCATTATCCAGTGCAACACTATCAAGAAGTGGATCATTTAGGGGTAATCAGATCATGAGCTCTCTGGTCCTACTGATCACATCAGTGTCTTTTCAAGGGATGGGGGAAACAGCCAGGCCCATTTCCATTCCTACCCTTTACGTCGTGAGGACACAGCAATGGGTACTATATTACAGGCAGAGAGAGCAGCCCTAGCCAGAAACTGAACATGCCGGACCTTGGAGTGTCTAGCCTCTGGACCCGTGTGAAATGAATTTCTTTGATTTAGAAATTATACAGCCTCAAGTTTTTTATATATTGTTTTAGCCATTCTGGCAAACTATGACAATTATATTTTCTTTTCTTTTTTTTTTTTTTTTTTACAGAATAGTATAAATGTTTATTTTCTATATGATTTATTCCTCTGCCCTGTTTTTACAATATAGAAAAGTGTATTTTTGAATAGCTCTAGTAAATATAATCTCTCTACTTTGGGATGTAAATAGGGCTTTAAAATTATATACCAAACCCTCCCCAAATAATCTTGTGAAATTTTCGAATTACTGTGGCTATTAACTTTGTTCAGCAATTTGATGCAAATGCCTAATACAAAAGTTGTTTAGTGGGAACCACACAGGAAGAAAGGGACTGATACTTTAGAAAGCTTCTTAAAAATCACAACTAGTAGCATTTGATTGCTCCTTCAAATTTTTACAAGCAAAACATTCTTAAGCAATGCCATCATACATAATCTACAATTATAATAAAAAATTCACAAACATTTTGTGCACACTGTATATAAATACATATCACAATGGTGCAATTAGAATGAACACATAATATATACAAAATGAACAAAGCTTAGGTTTAGACCAAAAACTTATTGCAGCCTTTTGAAAAATAACTTGATTAGATATTATTTTGTCCTCTTAGACTAATTTACATTTATACAGAGTTTACTTAGACACGCTAGCCTGAGGTGCTGAGAACGCCTGCATTATCTACATTTAAAGTTACTGCACTATAGTTTTATGAATCCACATTGTAAAAGGAGGATACTTTAATGAATAACGGAATCCTCTTGGGGTTAACTTCTATTACCTATATCTTTCATGTTCATATGAACATATATACATACTTACTACATACAACTATAGAGTCCTTGTAGGAAGGGTAATAACCATATGCTAATAATTACCAAGGATTAAGGTACCTTACAAAATGCCTCGATTCCAACATATTTCCCCCTTGTCCTAAAGACAATTATATTTTCAAAACAAGGAATTAGGAGAGTCACATTGGGGTGTGTGTGTGTGTGTGTGTGTGTGTGTGTGTGTGTGTGTGTGTGTAGCAAATCTAAAAAAATCTTTTTTTATTCAAGATATACAGATTCTCAGACTGGCTGGTTTCTGAGTTAAGTATGCTGTGATCTCTCAATACAATAAGATTACTACACATTTGTGAGATTGTGAGAACAAAAAGCAAACATCATCTTAGTACTGATATGAAATAATTACAAAATTTAGCCTTTAATTAATTAATTAATTAATGTGTGTGTGTGTGTGTGTGTGTGTGTGTGTGTGTGTGTGTATGTGTGTGTGTGTTGGTGCACAAGTGCCATGGCCCTGTGTGGGGTTCAGAGGACAACTTTGAGGAAGTCTCCCCTTCTGCTTTGAGTTCTGGGGACAAAACTCAGGTTTGAATGGCAACCATTTTACCTGCTGAGGCCTCTTGACAGCCCATGAAAAGGAATGAAGATGGGAATTACACTCTTTAAACTAATTTCAGAGGAAGGAAGAAGAGCGAATTACTCTTGCTGGCTTGGGAACCAGAAAGCTGACAGATCAGAGACAAGGCCATGGGTCTAGAATCAGAGCAGGTCCTGCCACCATGTGACTTGGAAGTTAACTCAACACTGTATCATGCTTTTTGCCTTTAAAGTGTCCACCATTCCCACCCACCGCCACTGACGGTGATTATGAAAATGAGACGTGGGCAAAAATGACTGGCTAAGGCAGGCGATCGGTTTCACCACCTGCTTGGTTTTCTCCTGCTGTTGAAGACCCCCCCCTTTCACTCCCTAACACCCCCAGCTTCCTCTGTCTGATGCAGCGGCTCTGAGTGGCTCTGGGCTCATGTTCAGCTGAAGGTTCAATGATTTTCTTCAAAGCTCCCCTTCCCACAGTCAAGGCGTGAGCACAGGGAAGGTGTTTGCGATTCAACAAGGCACTTGTTTGTTGCTGATGCATTTGGTGGTTTCTCTCCCTTAAAACTAGATTTAAAACCGGGAAACTTAAGAATAAAGATTGGTGAAAATATGTTGTTTTCCCCTGGGAAAAAAAAATTAAATTTAGCTGTTTCAATTGGAACCAATATAGATATCAAAGCAAATAGAACTTAAGAATTTATTTCAAGGTTCTATGGTATTTTTAGGTCAAAGTTATAATAAGGTTTATTTCATGTCTAAATTTAATTGAAGAGTAAATGAAAATATGGTAAAAGACTTTGCTGACATTTCAGTTTATAGAAATACACAGAGTAGGAAATTGCCTTTTAATGGTGGAGGGCACTGAGGAGCCTGGATTCATGGAACAGGACTAACGGAGACAGACAGTAGCTAAAAGGCATATTAAAAAAGGCAAGTGTTGCACCTACAGTTTGATTGAGGACCCAGATCAAAAGAAATCAATACAAATGCTTTGGTTTATTTTTTCTCCACTTTCACTGAAATAGTAGTCTCTAATACAATGAAAAACAGTCACCAAGCATATTTGAAAGGAAATAAGACAGATGATTCCCAAGGTAATAGGATTCCCAGAATGGGGTTCATACTTAGTGTAAATTTACCAGAGCCTTACTGCAGAGTCTTGTGGACGGGCAGGAGGGTGTGCCCATCTGAACTTAATGGGAAGAGGATACGTGCGGAAGATACTGACCCTGCTACAGCTGAAGCGTTTTTATTTACCGTGGGCTCAAAGACAGCACAAAATATGAGGCTTAACTTTGGCATGAAATGCACTAGAGCTCAAACGACAGAAACTTGTGTTGAGAACGAGGCGTAACATGACAAAGGCAAAATTTCCAGGATAGCAGTAATAGAGTTTATAGATGGAAGTGTTTGCTTGGTGTAGAACTACCTTGGGTAATGTCTGTGCTACTGCTGCTGGGAGGGCTATGCTTATGTCATCTTTTCCCACCAAAAGCCACGAGAGAAAATAATTGAAAGCATAGGGTCCTGAAGGCTGAGAAGCAAGTTCAGATTGAACAGTGAACTCCTCCTGACAAAGAGAGATGTATCTGTGCCCACAGGGAAAGGATTTTAGCCTTGACCAGATATACTAAGGATTCTGGTACTTGCAGTAATCATTGGAAAAAATGAATAACATTTTTTCATCTTTCCCCAAAAATATGTAGATCTGAAGACGCAAAGACTGGTTTGCTACCATTTGAACCCACAGAACCTATCTCTGTACCTTAGGCCGAATGAAAATAGCATCCACCCACTTTCAGCTTGTTTCATCCTCAAAGCGGTGTTCTGCCATCTATCCCAGGAGGCTCCCAGGGGGCAGCGTTACAAACACACCCAGATCTCCATCTCTCTCTTTTTTTTTTTCCTGAGCAAATCTATTTCTGATTATGTCCTCAAACGTGTCTTCAAGTTGAGGACACTACAATGCTGCCTGACACTTATGAAGCATGAGGCAGTGAAGCCATCCTCGGTCAACTGGAGTTATGGCTATGGATATACAGGATCAGGTATCCAGGGAGGTGTGCATCAAAACGGCCAAAGAGCTGTGGGTGGAAGTGAAATATGCTGCCTTCCATCCAGAACATTCTTTTGCCAATGCTACCTCACCTTAGAGAACTACAGTGATATGCTCCTTATCTCAGGCTCCTGTGGGGTAATATGGAGCAGGTGTCTTGCTATTTTCACCCACACCAACCACCTGGGTGTTACAGTGGTGCTCTGAAGTACCCTGCGAAGGCTCATGTGTTGTAGGGCTTGGTCCTCAGCCTGTGGGACCAGTGGGAGGTGGTGGAGCCCAGAAGGTGGAGCCTAGGGGAAGGAAGGTAGACCACCAGAGGTTTACCAATGAGGTGCCACATCAGGGATGTGCCTGTCTTCTGCATCCTGACTCCTGTGAAATGAGCAGCTTTGGTCTGCCACATGCTCTACGCCAGAATGTTATGGCTTTATCATAGGCCCTAAAACAATGGCGCCAGGTGACCATGGCCTGCAACCTTGGGAACTACGAACAGGATAAATATATTTTTCCTTTAAGGTGAATTATTTCAGGTATTTTGTCACGGTGATATAAAACTGACTATCACAAATTCATGCTGAACATATAGATGGAACAAAATATGAAAATTTCCCTTCTGGGATATGGAAGTTAGTCCTCAGCATAATATAACTTTTACTTTGACTAATATGCAGTCACCATTTGACTCTTCATCACAGTTGGTTATGAGCTGCCCAATAAGGGTCTAGGAATTGCTCATAAGCACTGAGCCATCACTTCAGGAGGATTTCCAGGACCTGCTGGCTGCCAGTCTAACTGAAAAACTTTAGTTCTAAATTCAGCCAGCAATTTTTTCCCTTAAACAAGGGCAGACAGTGGGAGAGAAAGACATCCAATGCACTTCTTTGATCTCTGTGGGTGTGCACGGGTGCATCCCCCAACCCCAGATTCTAGCTATGGCTTCCCAGGTTCTCCTAATCAGGCATGTTCGAACATTAGTGAAACGTTCAATGCACTGGGAGTAGGAACCAGTGTAAAGACAACAGAGCTCCCTAGCTCGACCTCAAGTCTCTCTGAAGCAGAGATAGAGTGAAGACACAGAATTGGTGATAAATAGGCCTGACCACTTTCTAAATGAGAATTCCAAAGATTGTAAATCATTTGAAAATTCAAGTGATGGCCTGGGAAAATAAGCCCCAAATTAAGAAATATCCAATGAGAGATGGATTAGAGGAAATAAAAGTATGATCTTAAAGTCGGATCCATGGGACAATTTCTTCACAGCTAGCTGGCTCGGTCTAGTTGGAGGAACAGGAGCTGTGGGGTCCATAGCAGACTTGAGAAAGGACTGGAAAAGAAGAGCCAAGGTTTTTTTGGTTTTTTGCTTTGGTTTTTCGAGGCATGGTTTCTCTGTGTAGCCTTGGCTGTCTTGGACTCACTTTGTAGACCAGGCTGGCCTTGAACTCACAGTGATCCACCTGCCTCTGCCTGTCGAGTGCTGGGATTAAAGGCGTGCGCCACCACTCCCGGCTGCAAGTTTTTAATATCATGTAAAAAGTTCATCTAGAATCCAGGGTGATTCAGCATCTTGCTCTGTGCCTATCATTTAAAAAAAATCAGTCTTCAATGGAAGGATTTCAAATGTCTGCTCCTTTAAAACTGATAGGTATTTAATCCATAGTCTTTTATGGATTAGATTAAAAGAAGGTGCAATTTTTGACCCCTATTGTAGAAGTTTTGGTTTCTTTAAAAACTCAATTATGGTCCTCTTCCGGGGACGGTGCTTAGAGACACTCAAAATAGTCCAGCGTTTGACATACCATCATAGGCTCTCCTACAATACAGGCTTTAACAAAACTAAAGAGCCCCTGGCAACAGAATTGTTTCCCTGTACACCCATAAGGTTGGGAAAGCACCTAAATCGACATGTGGTGTGTGCCCAGGCCGACTGTGAGGGGTTCGTGCTGTGAGGCCTAAAATCCTGATGAGACTGTGCAAGACAAAGAAGCACGTCAGCAGGGCCTATGGTGGCTCCATGTGTGCCAAGTGCGTCCGCGACAGGATCAAGCAGGCTTTCCTTATTGAGGAGCAGGCAATCATTGTGAAAGTGTTGAAGACACAAGCACGGAGTCAGAAAGCAAAATAAACACGTAGCTTTTGTAAGTAATAAAAGTCAAGGGTTAGTCTATAAAAAAAAAAAAAACCTCAATTATGTTTGATAAACATGTTTTTGTTTTAATCCCAGGCATAGGGTATGGAGGCTGCTCCAGTTTGTCCACAGCTGATAAAAGCCTCAGGAGAGGGCATGTGACCTTTGTCAGCTGGGAACTGCCTCATGTGGAGGTGTGGTCTTTGCCAGTCGGAAAAAAATATGAGAGGAAAGGGGAGGGGGAGGAGAAAGAGGGGAGGGGGAAGAGAGATACTTGGAGGAGAAAGAGAAGGATGCTGCTGCATTTTCTGTTGCTGGCTGAATATCCTGATAACGGAGATTGGTATTGCTCCGCCCCCCCAAACCTGATAACACTAAACAGCAGAAGCAGCCAAAGAGAACTCTGCCCCTTCTCCCCTCTCCCCTTCTTTCTCTCCTACCTGATATTGGGGTGTTGGAAGGGATTGGGGTGGAGGAAGGAAAAAGAAATATAAGAAACCAAAATAAAGTAAGTTTTAAAAAGATCAAAGCCTATAGTCTTACTGCTAGCAGATTCTACTTAAAGCATAGAAAGTATATCTATAGTTTGATACAAATATATTTTGCAGGTATATCGACTTTTATTTTTTCCATTTGTTCCCAGCTCTTTATTTTTTTCTCCTAGGTACTAGCTTATTTTTTTTTTCAACTCATGTTTGCAGATACTTGAAATTAATATAATTGTACCAAATCCATGAATTCTGCTGTGTGTTTGTGTGTGTGTGTGTGTGCACGCGCGTGCGTGCGCACGTGTGTGGTCACTTAAGACTCTTTTCTCTTGCAGGTTATGGCAGTGGTTGCCTCCTGTGATTGCTGACAGCAGCTATAGCAACAGCCAGCAGCACAATGTCTCAAGACTACGTAATCCACTAGAGTGTATGGCATCTCCGTGCTTCAGACAACAGCGGGCAGTGCACAGCAGGGCAGGGGCTTCGACGGTTCCACGGAAGGAAAGCAGAGTAGTACCAGCCTCAGGCACTAACTCCAGCATCTGTAGTCACTACTGCTGTGTTGCTCTGTCTGTCTAGGAGGAATTTCTTTTCCCTGCAAGGCTGTCTTTGTGGTTACTTGTAAACACACTTCATTTGCCTAAGCCCCTCAGGAAGAGAGGCAGAGGAGGGTCTGTGGTTTTCTTTTCTTGGGTTTCAAGTGGATTGTAAGCTTCAGTCCTTTGCACTCACCCTCTACTCTGAAGATGATCAGCGTATGTGGCTCCAAAGCACACCACTCAGGAGAATTATAGAATCCATAGACACGGCATGAGCTGGTTGCCTTTCCCTATACACCAGAAAACAGAGCATACAATTCTCCTTTGGAGCCATCTCACCTGGAAAGGGATACCAGTTTATTACTGGAGACAAAAACGCCACTGAGAACTATCCCAGCTAAACCCATGTGACTGACTAGCTCTTCCGTAGCTCCTTACGTGTTTGCCTTCCGGCAATTTGTTGCCCCTTCAAGTTCAAAGTCCCTCTCATCTATCTCGTCAGTTCTATGGAAACTATTGCCATTTGCTGAGATGGCATACAAGGTCAAGTCTAACCAGTCTTTGAATGACTCGTCACTGAGAGTTTTGCTGTTGTTGCTGCTGTTTTCTAATCTGATTTTTGTCAGCTTCATTTTTCAGGAGCCAGCCAAAGAAGCCTACCTAGGGAGGATAATGATACGGTTTCATCTTCCAGCCACATCATTTCCCCCATGCTTTCATTGTAGATTTTGAATAGTGTAACTTACAAGGAAAACTTTAGCTTTAAACAACCGTATGAAAAATTGAACTTGCATATGCAGAAAAGGTGTGTGCACTTACATGCACACACCAGCGTCCCAGAATAGAGAGTTAATGGCACCTAAGTCCAAAAGTGCCTGGAGCTCAGCCCTTAAATTATGTTTCTAGCTGTCTGTTCATGTGTCCCTCAGACCTGCCCTTTCCTGCACTGACTTCAGTCCCAAGACAAGTCTTTCTAAGAAATGACCAAAGCAAACACATATACTCTTTCTTTTAGATTAAAAAGATAAGTAGGTGAATTCTTACTTTTCTGCAGTTGCTTGGAGCTGTCATGCCCTGGTTCCGCCTGGTTGGTCAAGGGTCATGTCCACCTTTGAGCCTGGTTCTGAGAACATGGAAACGGATGGTGCTAGGCCAGACCTTGCCTGTACTTCTGGATACAAGGAAAGATGGGAGATGAGGGAAGGAAGTTGTATCCCAAAATAAAATAAAATAAAATTGTATTTTTACTGGAAAATTTAATTTCTGGAAATAAAACCTTTTTTAAAAAATGCACTGTGTACTGTAGCTACTGTGTTGACATCACTCAGCTTACAGGTTTATTTAGCCAATAGAGGCAAAAGCTGGGTTTATTTCATCTTCTCCAACGTATTAATTCATAAAAATAAAGAAGTCTGGTGCCAAAGAATACTTTCCTTTATTAAGCCTGTTTTAGAATCCAGGAGTGAATCTGCATAAATAGGGTTAATATTGATTTTTTTTATTAACCAGTGCCACACAGTCTGAAACCCTTCACGACTTCTATTACACACATCCATTTCACTGTAAGACCCAAGCTTGTCAATTTTGCCAATGTGAAGTGCATTGCCACATACATGGTTCATCATGTGTTTCATTATTTTATATTTGGCACAAGATTTTTTTATTGCTTTTTGTAATGAAAGTGACTAGTTGTCATCGTGCAGCTATAAATCAAAGTTCACCTTGACATTGAAGAGGCTTCGCTGGAAATAAAACTATGCAGTTCTGTGCCAGATTCCTTCACATTACAGTGAGTGGTGCAGGTGGGCTCTGGTCCAGCCCCAGCCTCTAAACTGATCAGGGTGATGCTGGCCTGTAATCCTAGCATTCAAGAATTAGAGGCATTTGAATAAAGAGTTTGAGTTTTCCCTTGGCTCCATAGTAAGGTTGAGACTAGCCTGGGCTACATAAAATACTGTCTTAAAAAAAGACACACACACATAAAACAAAATAAATTTTAAAAAATCCCAATATGCCAGGTGTGGTAACACATGCCTGTAAAACCCCAACACTCTGGGAAGCAGAGGCAAGTGGATCTCTGTGAGTTCGAGGCCAGCCTGGCCTACAAAGCCAGTCCAGGACAACAGCAAAGGTTACACAGAGAAACTCTGTCTTGAAAAACAAAGCAAACAAACGAAATCCCAAGGCCATAACTTAGTGAGCCTGCCTTCATGTTTAATGCAGAGTAAGAGAACCCTTTTCATAGTGCTTTGGAAGGTTCAATTAAGACACGTGACCATCTTTACAACATTGGCTAAGGTTCAATTAATGTTGGCATATTATATAAGATCTAGATGATCGATCACTAGTCCTTTTGGCAAGTACTTTGGCAACTTACTGTGGTATTTGAAGGTAGCCATGATGGTCTGGGATTTACAGCTTTCATAATCCTAAATGCATTCTTTATAATATAAACAGAACAATTTTAAAAAGTTAAACATTGCATGGCATTTTACGTGGAGACATTCTAACTCCTAAATTATAGTGAAAAAGAAAGATAAACCTATAAAAGGAATAGAAAAAAAAACAACATTCACTTATTGATGCAAAGAAAAGAAAAAAATGGGAGTGAGGAGATGCCACCCTGGTAAAAAGCTCTGGTTGCTCTTCCAGAGGTCCCATCTTTAGTCCCCAGCACCCACATGACAGCTTACAACTGCTTGCAACTCCAGAAGTTCAGATGTCCCTTTGGTGTCCATGGTCAATGTATACACATAGTGCACCTACACACGTACAGGCAAACATATATACGCATAAAATGTAAGTATTTTAAAAAGTATAGATACTTGAACACATAAGCCACTGAAGGACAAAAAAGGAGCCCCTTTCAAGGGACCCGGCCCCTCTTAACTGCACCAAGCTGCCAATGTGACTCTTTTAAGATACGGATCATTTGTTTCTTCTGGCTTCTGCCACTCACTATACTGGACTCTAAATTTTGGCGTCTGCCTCTTCGGCTGCTTCTTCCCTCCGCTTGCTCTCTCCTGGGAAGGTGTCTGCCTCAGAGGCTTCTGCTCTGTCTGCTCCTGGAGCCCGTGGCTGCTACAAAACTCACACTAGAGCATCAGCAGCTTTCCTGGCCCCCATCACATGGCAAGGGGCACCTCTCCTCCTGATTTGGGACATTTCTCATTGACAGGTCTCTTGGTCCCCTTGGGTCTACCCTAGATTGAAAGTCTTGTCACCAGGACATTTATCCTTCTCTATCCCATCTGTGCTCTCCATTCCCACCCCATACCCCCTTTTCCTAAAGTCTTCTTGCTCGGTTTGCTCCTGGAGCTTGTTTCCCCCCTCTTCCGATTGACAGCTTGGTTCAGTTAAGAGAGGCCAGGTCCCTTGAAAGGGGCTCTCCCTTTTTGTCCCTCAGTGGCTTATGTATTCAAGTCTCTATATTTAAAAAAAAAATTTACATTTTATTTTATGTGCCTGCTGGAGTCTGGGCTCCATGGGCTCGTTATATCTTTTCCTCCTCAGACTTAGATTTCTTTAAATCCTCAACATCTTACTGAAAATGGCTTGGCCTCAGTAAGGTTCAATGGCCATAGATGGCACAGTCAATTTTCAAGCCCTCACAGATTGTAACAACTTCTGCCCACAGCACAAACCTATGATCCCCAAATCTCTTCTCTCTAAACTTTCTCTGCTTTCCTGTCTCAAAATCTCTTTTCTCTAGGTCTTTTTTTTTTTTTTAACACTTTCTAGTCCCTCCTTCTGATCACTAAATCTAGTTTTTACAGAGATTCAAATATCTTTTGTGTATGGGTAATATTAAAAATGGACACATGGCTTTTCTACTTTATATATATACATATGAATTTTATAAATTCAAAAAAATTTAAATAGATTTTTTAATTGAAAAATTCAAAAATTTAAAAATTTATAAATATGTATTTAATATATGAATAAAATTTATGACTTTATAAAATTTTATAAATTTATTATATATAAAGCTGTCCTTGGAGCTGGCCTATTGTCCTCCCTTTCCAGACACAAGCATTCATGTTTAAAAGTTTCCTCCAAAATTTCTGTCCTGGGTCAGGTGGGTCACTTGACTTTGTGACAGGAAGGAGACAAAACAGATCAGCCCAGGAACAGATATAGTGTGCTTTAAAACAGCTAGAGAGCAAACTATTTCCCAATAGGCATTGCTTGTTTTACTCTCTAAATAATCTCTAAAACTTGCTAAAGTATATACTTTATCTCAAGATTTTTAAGATCATTGTGTAAACTTTCTGTATCTCAGGATTTTTAAGTTCATTGGGTGTGGTTAAAATCTGTAAACTATGTAATAAAAAGTAAACTTAAAACTTGTAATAGACATCTATAGCTCTCTAAAACATTGGAGCATCATCTTCAGCCTTCTGGCCCAGTGTATCTGACAGACATATTTGTGAGGCAGGAACCATTGAGGACTTGCTTACCCTGTTTTGGCAGAGTTTGGCAATCAACAAACAGCCAAAACACTATGAATGTAGCATGAATGTAATTCCTGACTGTTCTGTGGTTCTTTTTGCTGTATGTAGTTTATTTTATATAGGTGTAATAATATAAATGTATATGTAAAAAATAAAAAAATTAACAAAATATTTGTAACAGAAAGGGTCAACACTAAAAATCTAAGGCATGCTTGAAAATAACTTAGATTCAGCACATGTTTAGGAAAATATTTATTTTAAAGGGTATGTGCCTGAGGGTCTCACGTTGGAGTAAATAGCAACCATCTTGGCTGATGATCCCATCAGCACGGGAGCAATATGGGTGGCAGTCATCTTTACTAAGGTTAAAGAAGGCCAAATGACTTCACTGCCATTTTGGTTAAGGTGCCATTGGTTAAGGGTATAAACCAATAAGGTATCACCTCAAAAATCTTCTTAGACCTACTGAGCTCTTTGCTTATCATTGTGTCCTTTTTCACACCAAGGAGGCAACAGTAAGCCCCTAAGAAATTTTGCTTTAAGATGGATTTTTGTGAGGATTTTTTTGTCCTGAGAGTAAAAAATGACAGATGAGGACAAAACAATGAACAAGAATTATGGAAAATAAGACTGAAAAACAACATATATTTAATGATTCAGGTTTATAAATTCCTAAGGTTATAAAGGTCTACTCAACTCAGATTAACAGAAAGTGACTTTGAGGTTTATGTCTGAACATTTAAACCTTTGCTGTACTCAATATCAGGTTTCTAAAATTTTTTTAAAAGATAAGGAACAATATATATTAGATAAATAAAGTTTATGAACTCTTAGGGTCTATTTAGACTAGCAAAAACTGACTTGAAAATAAACATCTCACTTGGTAGACCGCTATCCTTCCTCCGAGTGCCATTGGGCCTCCCCAACAAAGGGACATGGCCAAATATGGGGCACCAGAGATCCTGTGAAAGTCAGTCCCCAGTCTCCACTTAGCTGTGGAGAATGTTCTTTCCCTTGGCTAGATCTGGGTAGGGGTTTGATGATGACTGCCCGTTTTGTCCATGGATGGTGCCTTAGATCAAGCAGAATCACTGGGCTCAGATCTAGCCATCATAATGTTCTTCTTGTAGGTTTCTAGGACCCTCTGGGTCCCCCTACTTGCCTATCCTCTATATTTTCCTCATCTAGAGTCTCAATAGGATGTCCTCACCTCTATCCCCGTTTCCTGGTAGGTGCAGACTTTCATGGGACCTGTCCCTTGGGCTAGTGTCTGGTAATAAGTGAGTATATACCATTTGACTCTTTCTGCTTCTGGGTTAGCTCACTCATTATGATCATTTCTAGTTCAATCCATTTGTCCACAAATTTTGGAAAATCCTTGTTTTTAATAGCTGAGTAGTATTCCATAGTGTATATGTACCACAGTTTCTTTATCCATTCTTCTACTGAGGGGCACTTAGGCTGTTTCCATGTTCTGGTGATTATGAACCACAGCCACCGTCATAGGGAAGGGGGATTGGGGTGAAAGTGGGAGGGAGGGAAGATTGGGAGGATGCATGGGATGGGATAGAAAATGAGATGTAATAGGAATTATTTTTAATTTTCAATAAAAATGTGTTATTAAAAAAAATTAGAAGTCACACAGTGAAATAAACATAATTCAAATAATCTTGCTCCTTTTATTTTTTAAACAATATTTTCCTCCTTATGCATGACATTTGAGCAGACAATAAAGTTTTTTAAATTAAATTCAAACTGATAACATTATTCTTGATACTAGAGTTTTGTTATTATTATATGTGAATAGTTACTTGTACAGAGAAAAATGTATATTATTGTCACTTCATGATAACTCATGTGCTGGGTGTGTGTATTTGTGTATATATTGGTGTGTATGTAAAATTTCTTAAGAGTGAGAGGTTGGAAATATACTTTTTAAACAAAACACTAAGCAAAAGTACAAGACTAATCCAGTATGTATTACCAATAAGCTGTTATGCTAACAAGCACTTATTTTCAATAAAAATTACATTGTAAAAAAATAAATAAACATCTCACCTCTTTGTTTTTGCTAACTTTGTTAAGCTTTAACTTTTTGAGATAAACTAAGTCTTACAAAAACAAAAAGCAAAAACAAACAAACAAACAAAAGAAAAGAAAACAAAAAATCCTGTGATCTTCTGTAAAGGCACGCTATGAAAGGACCAGAAAAACAAGGTCCTCAATTGCTCCCTGACCTGAATTTATTGTTTAAATTTTATTTTTATGCTAAAGGACTTTTAACTAAGTCTTCAGTTCAAATATCTAAGATTCAAACTTAAGGGGGGGATAACACTGTAAAATCCCAGCCTTATAAAAGGTACTAACCTGTTGCAAACTGTTAAAGATAATTAAGACACACATGTCAATGATCAAATTCTTAAACGTGCTTGGAGCTAAATTTATTGTCATGCCGAGTACAAATACAATTAACGTGTAGGGACAAGCTTCAGGGAGTCGTGACTTGGCTCCATCTGTCCCAGGACAAGTGGACTCTGGGATCTCTTTCCTCCGCTCTTGGGATGCTTTTCCACACCTCCAACTACCAGGACCACAGGCCTGAAAGTCTCAAGTCTACTACCAAGATAAAGATTTTTCCCCTAAACGCCTTGACTTTATCTTCAGTCCCAAGTCTATATCTTTCCCAGCATTTTTCCACTCAGCTGACAGACATCATCCAGGAATCCACTGTGGCCTGCAAACTTCTCTAAGAGGGGCTGCAACCCACCAAGCCCCAGGTGGTCCTGCAGAACCAGTGACCCTGGACTTGCTGACAGGCATGGCGAACCAGTCCAGCCGTGGGATTGCTCCCTGTCTCTTCAGATGCTCTGACAAATGCCTCCTGCCAGTGTCTGAATAGCCTCCCTCCTCCAGCCTTTGACCAGCATTCCAGCCTTCCTGGGCCCTGACAATACCCCTCCCTGCAAGGACTAAAGCAGTCAGAGGCTCTCTACCTTTATCATCAACAAAAGGCTGGAATGTGGGGTTTAAAGGCATTGCGATTACCCAAACTCCAACGGACAGTTCATACGTCCAGAAATAAGCTCTGTTTGGACTGTAGGAGGATTTTGGGGTGTTAGATAAAAGCCAGCATCCCTCATGAACTTGTGGAGCCAGTTCCCATCTGCCAAAAAGAGAGACTTCCCTTACCTCTGGCAAAAAAAGGCATGTGGCTTTCCAATTATCATATGTCTGTGGCACCTATTAGTATATCCAGGTCGATGCCTGCCTCTAGGACCCATCAGACCTTACTCAAAAGTACCTGTTACACATTTAAAAGTCCCCACCTGGTCTCCTGGTCCTTCCCTCCCCTCAGAAACTTACCCTCTTTATAACCCTTGCTAGTCTCACCTTGATCTCTCTATTCCCTGTCTCGTCCTACCCTCCTGTCTCTCAGAGATAGTTCCTTCTAGTTTTTTCTATCTCTACTCTGGACTCCTTCGGAAGCTTCTGAATCTTTCCACTCTCTTACACCCAATAAAAAGCTTCCTTTTAACCATAGCATGGTGCAATTATGTCAGCAGTTTCCTTACTGTGTTCCCTCACATCCACCTGGCTGATACCCTTGCATACAGGAACTGATTACAAAAATCTTTACATTTGTATTATTTATTCTATAATAATTATTAATTATTTGTGAATTTGTATAAACATGGACACTCACGGACACCATGCCCTCGCTCACTTGCGGAAGTCAGAGGACAGCTTGAGGATGTCTGTTCTCTCCTTCCTTCATGTAGCTTCTGGGCTCCCGACTCAGGTCATCAAGGCTTGGCAGCAAGTGCCTTCACCTGCTCATCCACCTAATCCTAGTTGTGAGAACTTTAAAGTTACTAAAGACTCTACCACTTGTCATATTGTAACTTGCGTAAACAGTTACACAAGGTCACAGGGAGAGAAGAGAGGAGAGAGCCAGGCTACCCCTCCTGCCTGCCTGGGTCTGCACAGTTGCACTTTCTCTTTCCCAGAATCTCGTTCTAGCCCTCTGAGGGTCCTCTGGCTTGACTGGGCTCCATGGCGTTTCTATTTTAGCTTCACGAGGTGAATCTGCTTTGGAGTCTGATGTATTCTGTCTGACCTTGGGCATGGGGCCCAAAGTTGGTGTCCCCAACTTTGTTGGGGTACGGTTGGTTCAGCAAGAAAGAAGAAATTTTTCCTGGTGTTTATAAGTTGAACTTTCTGTCTCGGAGACTGAAAGGCTTAGCATTTCTACCAGGACATAATTTATGTGACTGACAGGCTAGGGAAAATACTACAAATTGATACAAGAATAGTATTCGGTATAAAGGGATGGCCCTTCCATGGGACTGTGTATTTGACCAGATATGTGCATGTGACATTTCCTCTTATCTTTTTCTATTGACGTTTTTCTGTTTGAAATAAGTGGATTTTCACCCCACTAGGAGATACTGATGAGAAGAATTCTATAAGATGTGGAAAACAAAAACATGAGGAATTTAGACACTCATTGACAATCAAAATGTTACAAGAAAATGATTATCAATAAGTGTCTAAATTCCTCATGTAAGGAAATGCTTCATGGTACAAAACAAAAATTTAAAAATTGCCTAATGGGATAGGCTTCAATTATTACCCATTTTCTCTTGTTTTACTTTAAACTGGCTTTAAAAAGAAAGGTAAGTGAGTGCGGTGGCCTGCCCACAGTTCCAGTGTTTGCTGGTGGAGACAAGGAATCCCCAGAGCAAACTGCCTGACTAGACTAGCCGAATGCGAGAGATCTGGGTTCATCTAGAGACCCTGCCTCCGAAAATAACGTGGAAAGCAATAGAGGAAACACTCCTGACATCAACCTCTGTCCTCCACACATGAATTTACACCTGTACACACACATGCACCCCTACACATATGAACAAGAATGTACACACATACACACACACACACACACGTGCACATGCACGCACGCACATGCACGCGCACAGATACACAGAGTGACATACATCTTATTTTTTTAAATGCATAGAAGAAAGCTTTTAAGCAGTCTTTATTGTAGGCTCAATTTTCTTATCAATTATTTTTTATTATGAACTTATTAAACGAGCCTACCTCCCTAACAACCTGACTATCCCAAAAAAATCTGAAAAGGACATTAAAGAACACTATAATGAAACCTTAAGGATATCAATCCGGAGGAATGATTCTCCTGGCGTAATCAGCAGGATTTCAGCAGACCAGCAAGTCCATCAAAGTTGCTGCTGGAACCGGGGAGCCTCAACTGGAGTCCAAAGCCTTGAAGCCTTCCCTGGAGCAATTCTCTTTAGAAGCTTCTTGAAGTGCTGGGATGAACAGCCAAAAAAACCAAGTCCCAGCAAAAAGCCCCCTCTCCTATTTTAGGCTCATGTACATAAATTCTCTCAGTCTGTTCAAGGATATTTTTCACCAAGCTCCCCCACGAAGTACTTCGACTTCTAAGTGGAAAAACATCCGGCTTTCTCACATCTAAATGGTAAACATCCTGCCCTCTTCTCCATCCCACACTTGGGATCAAAACAGAAACAGGTTTATCTCCCCTTCATTTCATTTTTTTTTAAACCGGTGGACGTGATAAATGTGAACCACAAGACTGTTTGACACAGTGGACAAGATGTGCATTCAGAAAAGAAAAAAAAAACCAAAACCAAAACAACAACAACAACAACAACAAAAAACAACTTAACACTGTAGGAGCTCCTGGATGAAAAGAGGAGAAAAAAGAAGTGGGAAACCAGAACAGTGCACACCGAGAAACACAGAACCTTGGCTCCCTGAAGGGGGTACAACAAAGTGCAAGAGAGGCACTGTGAAGACCCAGTGATAAAACTGCAGCTTCCGAGGCCCATGAAAACATGCAATTCGATGAGTGCTAACTGTAAAAAGATGAAACACACAGTTACTGTTTAGTTTGCATTTTTTGTATGTGTATCTATCATGTTCTTAGAAAGAGGGAACTCCTGAATGCTGTGTCTGTGTTTTCTCAAGCCAGAGTGGTGTGCACTTACTCATGGCAGTGTGAAGTTTGTGAGCCCACTGAGACCCCTCAAACCTCCTGATTCAATTACCTGTTTTTCACCCTTTCTAATTTACTAGCAACCCCCGCCCCCTTTCTGTCTGCTGGCAGAACAACTGAGTGAAATGTCCAGGGGGCAGTTGGAGATATGGTCCAGATGTCAGAGGAGGTGCCAAGGTGACGATAATGATGTGGGAAGTAAGCTTTTAAAGGCCATTCATTCTGCAAACAGTCATTTAGCTCTGAGCTGATTAACCAATACAATTCACTCCACAGTATTTATTAGGAGCCAACTGCGTGCCAAGAACTAAATCAGAGGGAGAAGAGGTTTAAAACAATTCTCTAATTGCTCCATTCTTTGTATTCATGGAGTGCTTGCTGTGTGCATAGCCCTCTGACTTGGACTTTCACAATTTGTTTCAATTTGTATTAACTATATATTGAATTAAAATATAACCACATCATTTTCTCCTTTTCTTTCCTCCTATCTTTTGGCTGTACCCCCCTCATTTACTCTCAAATTCGTAGTCTTATTGTTATGATTTACATGTATGTAATAATGCCCATCTAGGTTTGATTGTATGTATATGACTTGAGGGATGACCACTTGGGATTGGATAACCAATTGAGGGGCTCATCTCTGGGATGACAAATTCTCCTTCTTCCGGAGTCATTAGTACTTGAAGTTCTTTGTCAAGCATGAGACTCTGAGATCCCTCCCTTCCATGATAGTGTATCTCTTGATATCATCATTGTCCAGGTCCTGCTTAGGCAGCCATATTGTTAGGGTGTAAAGCCAGTCTTCTGAGCTGGAGGTGGGGGGATCCTCTGGTGGTGGGGAACGAGCATCTTTGTGAGTACCAGGATCATTCAGGCTCCAAGGTAAGCTGTGGGATTTCCTGAAGAGGTCAGCAGGGATCCTAAAAGAAAGGATTAGACGTGGACAAAAGTGACCAACTGGTTCACAGGTTGTAGGGAAAGATTCTAAATGATGGGGAGCATTTTCGTGTGTCTTTAGTGCATATGGGAACTCTGTTTTTGCATGCTTCTCCCTACGGGTTTTTAGCAATCAAGTTGGGGGTTAGGAGAGAGATAAACAAGTAATTAGAAAATAAGACAATAGGCACAATCAAAAGGCTAGGAGAGTCCAGAAAGGGAAAAACACTGCTACATTGTATGTTAAATATTTACACCTACTCTTTAAGAAGTTGAGGTAACTGTTTTCATTGGATGGGCCAAACCATAACTGTTTTCACTGGATGGATCAACACATACTCAGTACCAGGATCATTCAGGCTCCAAGGTAAGCTGTGGGATTTCCTGAAGAGGTCAGCAAGGATCCTAAAAGAAAGGATTAGACGTGGACAAAAGTGACCAACTGGTTCACAGATTGTAGGGAAAGATTCTAAATGATGGGGAGCATTTTCGTGAATGAGCTCAAGTCTGTTCTAAGGGGAAGAGCCCAATTTCTGCTTCTAGATTGAGCATCTCTTCCTGAAGGATTTTGCAAGGATGTTGCTGCATCGTTCTGATGAATTTCCACATTTAAAAGTAAGACATGGGCCAGGAATATAGCTCCGTGGGTGAGGTGCTCTCTGTATGAGTGTGAGGCACTGAATCTAGATTTTCAGAACTCAGATAAAACTGTATGCTAGAGCAGTTCTCTGCAATCCCAGTGGCCTATGATAAGGTGTGCAGCAGAGGCAGGAGAATTCCTGAAGCTAGCCTGGGGTAGGGGACTTCCTTTTATGAACAAGGCAGAAGTGAGCTCACAATGACACATGCACACACACACACACACACACACACACACACACACACACACACACACATACACAGACATGCACACGCACACTCACTCACTCACTCAGAGGTGGGGGAGAGAAAGAGAGGTATACATTTGTTTTATTTTTGAATTCATCTTAGTTATCCAGTATGCGTTTTCACATCCATTTAATAACTGATTTTGATAGCATTATTTTTCCAAAGAGCCAAAGCCAGAATGGGCAGTTTAGATACTTGGAGCATCAGTACAATGCTGTGGACCCCAGCATCTGTTCAGATTTTGTAGAAATGCTTGCTGCAAGGCTGTTTCTTATTCATAGACAATGATAAAGATTAAGAGAAGGCTGAAGATGATGCTCCAATGTTATAGAGAGTCTTAGGTGAGTGTTCAGGCAGCAAACTGTCATTTTTTTCATTTTGGAAGCTACTAACCTGTACTTCCTGTTTACTCAGGTAATTAAGTTTTATTCCTTTTCAAGTCTCTGATGGGGTTGAAGACCAGAGAGTTTAGTCTTATAATTAAGCTTAGTTGTTTAGAGGTTAAGATATTTTTAGGTCTAGATAGAAGTTTTGAGCTGATAGAGATGAAATATGATAGATATCGATTTTCATTCAGAATAATTTTAGACTCACCAAGGTAGGAAAGATGTTTTCTTTCTTCAAGTTTGCCAAATACAAATAGCCAAATCAATATGAATGTAACATTTATATAATTCCTGATTGTTTTGTGATTCTTCTTGATGTATGTAATTTATTTTATTTATGTGTAATAATATAAATGTATATGTAAAAAAGAAATATAATAAAAAATTTGCTAAGAAAAAAAAAGAGTCGTTGTGGTTTTCTGAGTTTGCAAGACACTGTCCCATACATGATCTTTTATTCTCACAGCAGTTCTGTAAACTAAGAATCTTTATCATTATCTGTACCCTATAAAAGCCATCATCTCTACTCTATAAATGTAGACCGGAGGCCAGAAGTACTTTAGTGATGTTCCCTAAGTTACTAGGCAAGCCTTGCCATTTAGCCCAAGTCTTTGGTTGCAAACTAGGTGCCCTGGCATCAACCGGTGCCTCTCTCAGTACTCAAGTGTGTGTTCCTTTAACGTTTTGGTCAGCAACTATCAACTTGAAAAGTCACCGTGACACACCCCTTACCAACTTTGCCTGAAGAAGTTGGTGGATGCCATGCATGGGAGACTGTTGGGTTTTATTGTAGAAGTAATGGGCTGTCAATGTGTTCCCTGAATGGTACGTCTAGCTCACAGTCCTATGCCTTTGGAAAGCTCTGTAGATAGCGAATGAAATATCCTCTTGTTTTTTGTCCATTCAACCCTTTCTTCCACTGCGTCCCTTTCGGAAGCACTGCTTTTAATTTTCGGAGGCTTTGCAAGTGGGTGGAACAGTGCTGAGTGAGGAGACGCAGCAGGTGTGGGAGTTTCATTTGTCCAGGCTGGTGTCTGCTGAGCAGAGCGTCATCCCAGTTGCTCTCCAAGCACCGCAGTCCCTCTCTGGCAGCCTCTGTTGAGTGACTCAGGCCCTATCTGGTTTCTGGCAATCGATTCCTGTGGCATCTGCTGTAGTGCTCTTGTTCCACCTCAAAGTCACCTAGGTCTGGTGCTGGTCTTTGACGTCGTCTTTATAGAAAGGGCAGAGGTCTCGAGGGCCTCAGGGCGTGGTCAGAGGCCGCGAAGCTGTGGTAGCAACTCCGCAAAAAGCCCTTCAGAATTCTTTTTACATTTCTAGCCCCACAAAGCTGAGGAACTTCCTGACAAAGCCTGTGTTCTTCCCGCGCAGCACTGGGAAGGGCATTTGTTATTTCTCATTCAGACCTATCTCAACGCGACATTCACCAGGGTGAGCAGTGTGCAGGATTCCTTCTGGGAACACCATTGGCTGTCTTGTCTTCCTCAAGATTCTGATCCATTTTCTAGTCCAAAGACTTTATTTTTTTTTCTCTTCTTTCTTTCAGAATTCCACCCTTAAGATTTAGTTTAATTGCTACTTAGCTTATTTGTATTATCTATATGATAATTACTTGATTAACATTTTAAAAAATTTTATGTTCTTCCCTTGCTCCATACTTATAGTAAGACAACCATTTTGATTTATGTAAATGTAACTTGCATACCTTCTTAAAATCCATATTATTTTGGATATATTTAAGTGAACCAACATTATTTGCACAGCAACGCATACTGACAACGATTATGTTCATGAATTATGATTGCCAATGTGAGAACACTACTTCTCTTCTTTGACTGTCCTAGCCTTGTTGACATAGTTGCCGGTGGGGGACCGGCATGAAAAGTAGAAAGTTTTCATTTTTGTGGACACTCTGAAACACCTCCATTTTTTTTCTTACTTGGATAATTTATTCGTTTTAAATGATATGGAGGTGACGGTATAAAAAAAAATAGCCATTATTTCAGCTATCCAGGTAGCTTCTGGTTTTGACTCAAGTGAGGTCAGGATCACGTGACCTCCTGTGAGTGAAGCCTCTCAGCCTGTGTCAGCTCCTCTCATGTAAGGAGGTTAGAAGACAGTGTCAGGGACGGTGCTTGGGTTGAGAGGAGATGCGCTCACTGCAGCCTCTCCACAGAACCCTGCGAGTCAGCTCCTGTCAGAGCTGCTGCTGCTGCAGGCAGAGAAGACAGCTAATCCTGGTTTATGTGAAAGGAGATATTCCAGGAAATGGCAAGGGAATCTGAAAAAGGTACAGTGTAGATAAAAGAGTCCCCACGACACTCAGTCTGCATCTACTGGAAGCCTAGACTTGAAAGTTGTGCGTTCTGTGCTAGTATGTTCTTTTTCGGCAACTCTGACGGCACCTGAGGCTAAATGTGAGGAGGAGGTTTTATTTTATTTATTTCTTCTTTCTTTCTTATTTACTTTCGTTTATTCTTCATCAACTCTGTGTGTGTGTGTGTGTATGTGTGTGTGTGCGAGCGTGCGTGCATGCGTGCGTGTGTATGCGTGTGTCAGAATCATATAGGTCCCAAGAATCAAACTCAGGTCATCAGGCATGGTGCCCTTAACCTCCTGAATCATCTTGTTGGTGACTGAGGAGTTTGAGTTCACTGCTGGCTAAGTTTGGGCTTAGTTTCTGGCTGCAGTGATAAGGGATCAACATGGGCCTCCTCTTTGAGGTGAACTTTTAGCATAACCATCACCAGAGGGAACAACGCTGCTGTAAAAACAGATGTGTAAGGGCTGGAGAGACAGCTCAGCAGTTAAGAGCAACCCCTGTTGGCCAGACTCTGCAGACCAGAATTCTGTTCCCAGCACTCACATTGCGTGCCTCACAATTACCTGTAACTCCAGATCCGGAGACTCAGCTGCCCCCTTCTGGCCTCTCCCCGTAAGCTGAGGAATTGGGATCTGACAAGAGGATCTTAATAAAATGGAGATGACATTAGAAAAAGGGAAAGAGCCAAGAATTTTCTTACTCAAGAGTCAATCTGGCCTCTGACACCTAACCTTGGAAGGCCTTTCGTTTCTTCCCTACCCCTCCTCTTTGCTCTGATGGATGCTCCTGCACCACTGACCTTTTGCACCCTCTCCTAAATGCCTTGCAAAAATCAACTTATTTCTTCTCCCCTGCCAGGAGATTTTATATTGTTATCCCGGAACTAGAGCTGCAGAGGCCTTTGTCTATGTGATTTGATTTGCATAAAACTCAATTCACTCAGGCATTTCTGAGGCATCCTCTGGTAGGAAACTACGCTGGCCTCCTGGAAGTGCGGCAGGGCTCCTGTAATATGTTCCCAAATTTCTTGAGAGATTCAATTGTGAGGCCATCTGGTTCAGAGGCTTATGTCCTTGCCATGAGATGATTGCATTATCTACACGTCAGCAGTGTGTCCCCTTGAACTGAGTCAATACAGTTCCTGAAAGTGTTTTGAGTTGACCCTTTAGTTCTGACTGAAGGGCTAGATGTAAATGCAACTATGGACACACACAAAAAGAGGTTGAATGTAGCATTTCTCTGGGTTCAAGTTCTTCCACAGAGCTGAGCTGGGCCTCTTTTGCTTTCTTGTGTCCTGGTCCTCATCTGTCCTCCCGAAGACAATCTTATTAATAATATACACAACAGAAATGCCTTCTATAAGTAGTGACGATGGGTAAAGCAGGAATTTTTTTGTTAACGCATCTAGAGGCATGTCCTTGGGGGAAGTTGTGACCCATGACTCTGTACCTGGCTGAGACCTCACTACTATCTTTAAGGTAGCATATCTTCAACAGTATGTGGTTCTGACAAATGGGGCAAAAAGAAATGAAAGGTTTTGTTATTGGTGTGGGAGGACAGATGTGTGTGTGTGTGTGTATGCACACTAGTATGTGTGCACTTTGGCCACCATGCACTGTGTTTTGTTCACGTAGAGCTTAATTGAATAGGCTAGGTTGGTTAGCCAGTGAGCCCCAAGGACCCACTTGTCTCTGATTCCCAGTGCTAGGATTAAAAGTGTGCCACTGAGGCACAATTTTTCATTTTTACATGGGTTCTGAAGATCAAAATCAAGTTCTTGTGCATGCGGGGCAAGCAGTCTATGAAGCCAAAACCTTGTTTTTAAAACAAATGCCCTTGGGAAAAGGAGAACTGTTGTCTAAAAGCCTCATGCCCTATAGACAGGGAAACAGCCTGTACAGCTGATCATTGATGTTGAATTCTGGGATCAGCAAAGCATCCAATCCTTACTAGTGACCATTAAAGTTATTTACTTACAATGAAAAATATTACCAATGAGTTGTGGATAAGTACCCCTTATCAATCATTTCAAGTATGTAGACTATTGCCAGGAATCCAGAGCATCCACTCGGGTTGTCTTGAGGCATCCCGCCCTTGGTAAGGCTCCTCCTCCCCACCCCAACAGGATGTGCTGACAGCTCACTGTCAGGAGAATGAAGATAAGTGACCACTTAGAACGCCCCAGCGATTTAGACTATCACCGTTCTAAGTAACTAAAAGCTTTACACTTAGAAACCAATGGCAGTTTCTCTTCATCCTTTCCTGCTGTGGGATGGCCCCAGCACTCAGGCCAGCAGCGGCTGCTCTCCAAATGCCTGGACCAGGACTCTTTCAGAGCTGGGCTCCTTGCCCAAAATGTACAGGCGAGAAAAAGGAAACCACTCACGGAATGGCACTGGGCAGAATGCAGTCTTGTTTGGAATTCGTGAGGCCCCGCAACCTCCTCACCTGGCAGAAAGGCTTCAGGTGACCATGACTAAGGTTGATTTATCTGAGAATACAATCCTGATTATATTGTATATAGAGAGATTTCAGATATTTTAATGTGTATGATAGCTTTGAGTCCATTAGGAGAAATCCAGGTCCTAATTCCTTTGTTTTTCCTATTTTTAATCAGATTAAAAAAAAATTACCAGCACCACCATCCCATCTTGAGTTCTTCTCCACCAGGTGGGATCCTTATGCTTGGAGCCTATCCAGACCCTGGTGCTCCCATGTGGGTGGGCCTTTCAGCTGTGAGCATTTCACTCCATGGGTGACCTCAGTTTGCTGAGGAAGTCAGTACATGGCCGAGTATTAATGACACAAGATGGCTTTAGTGATTTAAAGTGTGTGTGTGTGTGTGTGTGTGTGTGTGTGTGTGTGTGTGTGCACATAAGTGTGCCATGGCACACATGTGGAGGCCAAAGGAGAACCAAAGGAAATGGGTGCTCCCTTTGTAGCATGTGGGTTCCAGGGACGGGAGTCAGGTTACTGGCTTGGTGGCAGGAGACTGAGCCGTATCGCCGATCCTTCAGTGTTTCTTCCTTTGTTTTTTCTTTTTTAAACATTTATTTTCATTTATATGTATGTGTGTGTATTTGTGTGTGCATGCGTGCATGTGCCCCAGATGTATACAGATAACCCCAGAAGCCAGATGAAGGAATCAGACCCTCTGGAGCTAAAGGTTCAAGCCACTCTGAGCCACTGGATGTGGTGCTGGGAACTCTGGTCCTTGGGAAGAGCAGCAAGTACTTCTGACCACTGAGCCACCTCTCTGTTCCTTTTTGATGCTTTGTAGGTAAGTGCAGTTTTCATCTTTTGTACCTTTTAAAGGACCAACAATGGAGGTTCTCTGTTTCCTTGGATGTTTCCTTGAGGAAGGCTTCCTTCCTCAGACATGAGCCTTTATGGGCTTTTAATCCACTCTGCATCCCTGGAGGCCAAGGCAGTTGTCTGATACATAGTATTTTTTTTTAATTTATTTATTTACTCATTTACATCCACAACATGCCCCCTCCTTCCTCTCCTTCTGGTCCTACCCTTGTACCCTCTTTCTCCTTCCCCTTCTTCTCCTCAGAAAAAGAAAGTGCCCCACCCTGACACATTCAGTCACATCAGGGCAAAGTGCATCCTCTTCCAACGAGGTCAGACAAGACAGCTCAGTTATAGGCAAATGATCTAAAAACAGGCAACCAAGTCCATGTCAGAGACAGCCTCCACTCTACTTACTAGGGGACCTATATGAAGACCAAGCTGGCCATCAGTTACATATGTGTCAGGGGCCTAGGTTCAGTCCACGCATGCTCTTTGGTTAGTGTTTCGCTCTCTGTAAGGCTCCATTGACCTAGGTTAGTTGATTCTGTTGGTCTTTTTGTGGACTTTGTGTCCCCTCCAGGTCATTATAATCTTCCCTCAACTCTTCCACAAGCTTCCGAGCTCTGCCTAATGTTTGGCTGTGGGTCTGTCTCTTCTACTAGAAAACAAACTTCCTGGGGGCAAGTGCCTTGTCCATATTCCAGGCTGAGTGCTTACACATGGAAGAGTGGCAGCACACAGTGGGCAGCCATCATCAAAAGTTCATTAGCTGAACAAAGGAAACACGGCTTCTCGCATGTGGCTTATTCAAAGGACATGGACTTAGTTTATCCCAGGCTGTTGCATGTCTTGTATCATTGTTCCTAAAAAATGCACTATGCCATATGTTTGTGATTTCCTCCACAAAGGCAGAACAGAAGCCATGTTCTTGAGGGGCAGTTCTTCAAAGCACATCATCTCTACCTTACTTGATTCATTTTTCTTTGCCTTTGTTCTTAAATTTTCAGGGTGAGACCATAGAGAGCAAGAGACTTGGACAGAATATACTAATTCTTCAGTGCCACGGTGTTTCGTTTATTGGGCAAGCACGCATGTGTGGTACCCAAGCCTCTCTGGTGACTAAGAACCATCTGCTCTAACTTAGTCTTCGTTTCGCAAAACACCTGAGGCTGCTCATAGCCTCGAGCGCAGTTCCCTGGATACCCTCTCCACCTGCTGTTGTTGTCTATGAATCGACTGCTTTTCTCAGACTTATGTGCCTTGGGATGTATATTTTTCGTTGTTCTACAGAACCTCTGAGCTTTCTTATTGTAATAGATGAAAAGAGGTGCCTGATTAACATATATTGGTGTTTTCCCATATAAAGGAGCATCACATGGTCTTGTGCTAAGAAAGAACATTTCTATACTGCTAAATATGTCTTACTTAATTAAGCCTTAGAATTCTTGGAGATTTACTTATATATTTTTGTGTATTTTGCCTGAATATATGTGTATGTATCATGAGGATGCCTGGTACCCTGAAGGTCAGAACTAGAGATAAGAATTTCTATGAGTCACTATGAGGATCCTGGGAACTAGACCCAGGTCCTCTGCAAGAACAACAAGGCTTCTTAGCTACTGAGACACCTCTCTAGTCCTTTAATTATATCTACATGGAAACTATAAGCAGAATTCTTCATGTTTCTGATGAACTCTGATGTTTGTTGTTTAACAGACACAAAGGAAATCAAACATAACCCAAAGTGCCAAGTGATTGGCAGGTACTACTCTCCAGAGGATGATTAAAAGTCAGAAACACCAAGAAAAAAAGAAGGGATTAGATTATGAATTGGAAAATTTATCTTCCAGTATTTATCTCTGCTGAGTTTGTGTCTAAGAATTAGAAGTCATTTGCTGGCTTTTCAAGTCACTTCACTGGCCTTTATTGCTGCCTCTTTTATAGCAGGTTTCTCTGATGTTGCAATACTCCATCTTAGGGGGAAAATTCATGAGATATAGGATGTAACAATGATGTGAAGCAGGACATTTTAGGAGGTGAAACAACTGGATGTTCTACATGGAGGTAAAACGCTCCACCCTGCAGGGAAACTCCTTAAGACAGGAGACAAAATATTCCAAACAGTTTCAGGAAGTCCCTGAAACTGACTAGATTCACTAGGCCACTTCCTTTTTAATCGTGTATAAGCAGTAAAGACTGCTGAGGGTCACTCCCATACAAGCAAAGCTGCAAAGGACACTCTTCAGAAAAGGCTCCCAAGACGGAACAGACAGAGAGTAGACAGAGATCAGCCGAAGTGCCTAGAGGAAACAGAGAGCAGCTGAGCAGCTTTGAAGACTCTCAGATCAACAAAGCCACCAATAAAAGACACCCTCCAATTACTGAGCTATTTGTAGGCTGTGCAGTGTGCTCCAGGTTTCCAGATATTCTGGGAGTGGAGGTGGGGAGCTTTTGGTAATTTAGCTATCGGTGAGTCATTTCTCTTCCTATAACTAAACCCTAACACATATTTCTGTAAGTAGTTCCAATAAAATGTGTTTGTTCACCAAACTGGACTTTGGTGGTATCTGTACTTTGGTCTGTCATCAGTCCCTATCCGGAATGAGCATGTTTTTTTTTTTTATGTCTCCCCAGGAATAGTGTCACACAACACTGGCTTTCCAGGGTGAAAGTCAAATTTAGCAGAAAAACATTCTACTTGCACAGTGCAGTTGATTTGCATCAATGTTTGGCTTAATAATGCTTGGGATTTTTTAATGAGAAGATGAACATTAAAATAATGTCTCACAAATGTGATGTAGATTTGATAAAAAACAATGCCTTGTTTCTGTACTTGGAAACACCTTTAAAAACTGCTTCTGAAAACCCATTTTCTCAGTTGTTTTGTGTTGGCACTGGAGCGTACATACCGTTTTCCAGCCAAGGATATGCTGCTTTCTATGACTTTATTGTTAGCCTTCTCCTTCATTTTCTGCTATACCTAATTTAGCAAAATTACATTTAAATGAGTCCCCAATGAGAGGACCTGGAGCTCACATTTTTGCTTTTAATAGACACATTTGTCTTCCTACATGGGAAGAGTTCATAAATGGCTTCTCATTTTCTTCTGGGAAGATAGCTATAGCACATCACTCAGTGCCTTTCTAGTCTTTCCTTAGGGAATTTACAGGGGTTGTCACTGCTTTGTACCTTGTATTGGTGCTCAAAATTGAGTAACATCTGTGTTCATTTCAACACGAGTCCTGTAATGGTTGCATTTGCTGGGCTCATCTGAGTCACCGAATGTTACTTTCCTTAGTTACCTGAAGGTTGCTGGTGCTTCAACCCTAGAGCGCAGATGAAGAGGAGCAGGGACGGAGGCAAGAATGAGTTGGTGCTATCTACAGGATCGTTCATGACCTGGCACTGGGGCCTCAGGACTGAGTCACTGTTATCTGACCAAGTGCAAGGCTAGTATGCTGGTGATATTAACTGCTCACATTAGAAAGTTGCTATACCAGTTAAAAGAAAAGAAAACGAGACTATCCACGATGCCACTATTGAGAGGTAAGCATTAACATTCAGAGCCCAAGCTTTATAGCCTTTTTGTCTTTGTTTCTCTATAAAAACAGAAGTGGAATCCTCTTATTAGAGACTGATGTGGGCAAGGCCCAAGCTTATGTGGCTTCTCTCTTGTTTTAACCTTGTCTTTCTCTGAGTGTTAGATAAAAGAAAGGCACTGTTTCTACCCTGTGACATCCAGATAGAGACGGACAAGGGCCGAGGGCTACTGTAACCAGCCTGACAACTGCCCTGCAGGAGCTGGTTCCTAGCTTCACTCAAACCTTTCCCTTCTCTCAGACAAGTCAACTCTTTGTGAGTAACTCTAACCCCTCGCACAGGAGCCCAGATACTTCCTTCGTGTGTTGGCCCCTTTCTGTCAACGAGAAGCAAACACATTTCTTTTTTTTTAATGCTATCTTGGTATAAATCTTTGCTCTCTGTGACCCTGGCTTCAGTTTATAACTAACAAAGGGGGGGGGGGCTCTATAATACAAACATATTTGTGATTACCTAGTATAAGTAACCATTAGCTGTGCCTCCCACATATAGTGCTTACTGAGAGAGGATGGCAGGCTACTGTCTTGGGGCACCAGCTCAGGTGACTAGCTTAACTATTGACTCAAAGACTCAAGAGAGAACAGAACCGTGCAAACACTGCTCGAGCAGAGACCTTTGTCACAACAAAACCAACGTGTGCAAGATAGCAGCTCTAGGATGGGACTGAGACTTACAATTCTCATTAGGATATATTAATTATAGTAACAATGAGTTTCCTTATGATATTTTCGCATAGTTGTATAATGTAATGTGAACGTCTTCCCTGCCTTACTCTTTCTTGTCTCCTCCCACTCCTATTGATTCCCTTTCTCATCCCAACTGGTACCCCTCCATTAATCCCCCAAACTTGTGTTAGGATTGTTTACAAGTGTGTGAGAGAAAGGTTAGTTCCAGGAGCACGGAGGACATCTTACTACATTACGTGTAAGTAAGCCACATTGCTTACAATGTCTCCCCTCCCCCAGCAAGTCATCCCCAGGGAAGGATGGGGCCTCCTGGTTCTCTGCCTTCTCTGAGAGAGAATATTGACAGATCCATCTTGTGCAGGTGATCATGACCTCTGTGCATTCAATAGTGCCGCAGCCAAATCATGGCTGGAAGGCACCTGGATTGTACATTCTCTTCATCTTCTCTTCTGTGATGCTCTCTGAGTTTTGGAGAGGGAAACTGGGCTTTCCCCCTAAAGATTCAGGCAAACGATTAGATTGGTGAAGTGTAAGTGGGTGTCATAAGGTTTATAGTTCTTGACCTTCTGGTTGCTACTTGCTAGTTGTCAGGAACTGGAAAGGCCTGATGTTTGTACCCTGCAAACACGCTAGCTATGAGCCTTATAAAACTCCATAGTTACTGGTTAAAGACGTAAGACCTTTAGATGAGGAACAAATGGCTTTCTACCTTAAATCGTGGCAAGATACATGAGATTTATGTTTGAACCATTTTTTTTCTTGTGCATCAAGGCCCTTTGAATGACATGGGGGAAGCCAAGTTATTTGTTTCCTGCAAAAATGAGACATTTCCTTTACTTCTGGTACTTTTCAATGTAGCTATCAGAATGACAGCTTGTCCTCAGATCAGTGATACAAACAATAAAGGGCATGCTCTTCCCCATTAAAAGAGAATGTGCTGGGCGTGAGCATCTTTTTGGGACCTATTCCCAGACTCGGTTGTGGAGACTCGGTGATTCGGTCCTTGCTTAAGAGGATGGCAGATCATAAATTCTCACAGGAGATCTGGGGAGTTTACACTGCGCGTTAACGGCTTCTCAGATGGTATCTCATTTGGGGAATAAACACCCTTGTCATTAGCCTCAAGATATGAAGAGGTGTTCATGCTAGCACCTTTGTTATCAGGATTTCATGCTGCCAGCCTCAGTCAGTTTAAAAAGCCTGAAGGTCTGTTCAGGAAGTTCCATTAAGACATCCTGTGTTTAGGATTGATTTCCATCCTGCCTATATGCCTAACATGATTAATACAGTGTATTACTACTTGCTTAGAGGATAGGAGTTTTGATGTCTCTTATTCCACAGCGTGCTTTATGATGTAGTGCTGACATACCTGGCAGGTGTGATTTCAGGCCCTGGTGATTTCAGGCCATGAGCTCGATGAGGCTCCGCTTTCCTCCTTGCTGATGAGAGCTTTGGAAAACTTGCCTTTCTTGCTGGAGCTCTGAGCTTCTTCCTGGCCCTATTGTTAGTTATGTCCACTGGAGGAGTGCGCTCAGCCAGCTTCTGCACTCTCTGGGAAGACTCTGTGCTCCATTCCCATTTTCATGTTGCACCCAGGCCTTTGCTTTGCTGTGTCCTAGAGGTGAACCTAAGCCATGCTCCAGGCAGTCCAGCCAAGGTGCAGTCTCTGACAACCTCTCTCTGATTAAAGCATCCCTCGTCTTTCTTATCCAAAGCCACCCGGTGTCTTTACTAACCTATTTGTCCAAGCATTCATTCCCCAAGAAGGCTGCATATTTTGTATCCTGCAAACAAGGTGGATGCCATTCTGGTGTTTATTCTAGAGTTTATTATATTAGGGAATACAGGCACATAAAGACTCAGCATTTACAACTTAATTACTGTAGTCCTATTGTCTAAAAAGAAGAAAAACCTGAACGCCAAGGGGACTCATTTTGAATCTTTTATATGTCTTTCCTGAGGGGGAAAGATGTAGCAAATGAATGAAACACTGAATTGGTCACTAGGAAAATGGACTCAAGCCACCCTGACATCCACCTTTTGTAGGAAGTAACGTATGCATGTCTTTCAGAGATGGAGGCCAGGAGTTAGCAAAGTAAAGGAACCACATTTTGCTGAGTAATAGAAGATTAGAAGTCCTTTGTTGACTTTCAAAGCCCATAGTGCCCATTTCTTGTGCACAGAAAGGGGATTCTTTAATTCACTTATGTGCAGACTATGAAGTTTGGTGACATGAAGTTCACCTTGTACTCTAATCTGCTATCTTAGAAATGGAGGGCCTGAAGTAAGTGATGAAATAATAGTGTAAGCACATAAGGGACTTGAGGACTATCCCAGGGAAATATATATATTTATATAACCACCAGAGGGAACACTGTGAAACAATTGATTTTAGGTTGGATGGTTTTGTCTTTAAGAGGGCAAATCCCTTAAATCACGAAGCCATCCAAAGGTTTATCATAAGAGACAACTGTGGGGGTGGGGAGCGGAGACTCCCGGGGAAGAAGGTAATTGTGGGTCCTGAAGGAAGCTGCTGCCATTCAGTGCCTGCATGGTTGTCACTGTGTGAGAGCCTGCAGTATGGTGGGCAGAGGACTGAACAAGATTTGGATGTAAGATTGATTTTTCAGGTTGCTATTTAGTTTACTTCTTGGCTCCTGCACATTTTTGATTTCAGGAGCATGGGTCAGACAAGGTCTGTGAATTTCAAAGTCCAGGCTCTGATCCTGTCAGGTTATTCTTTCCTAGCTTTCTTTCCAGAAGGTTGAGGTGTTCTGCTTTGATAAATGAAGGGTCTTCAGCCATTTGGTGATATTACAGTAAGTCACTTCCCCAATCTTTACCTTCTATTTATTCTGTGGGACATTAGGACTCAACAGTAAATAACTAATAACTCACTGGGCCCTACTGGTACAACTCTTTAACTCTGTAAACACGGCTACTTGGAAGGCTGGCACAGGAAGACCACAAGTATAAGGCAACTTAGTAAGACTATCTCAAAATAAAAACTGAAAACAAATGTCCAGGGATATAGCTTAGAGATTGGGCACTTAGTATGCACAAGTTCTAGGCTCCATTCCCGGGACACAGGAATTCATACCTCATTCGTCAGTGTTCAAATTAGAGTTGAGTCTTCAAGTGAACACATGATTTGAGAAGAGTTCTTACGGGTATTTCTAAAAAAAAAAAAATTATCAAAATGTTAATTTGCATCAACTTTCCAAACAGCTTATAGACAAACATTATTTTTTCATATTAAAGGCAGGATGCCTAATCGTTACTGGGAAATACATAAAATGTGCACCATCTGTAGGCTAGTCAATTATTTATAATATTAGACTACTTACTCAAGTATCAGTTAGCCTTTACTTATAGGCATATCTTAGGGTGCAGAGCAATATTGGCTGGGTTTTGTCACACTATTGATTTTGTACTAGGCTAGACGCCTTGGAAAGATCTGTAGAGTGTGGTGAGGCTCAGTTCTGAGATATTGAATAGTCTTTCCCCTCAGATTCATCATCTGTTTGGTCTTTGACCTAATCTAATCTTGTCACTCAGTTCAAGTCTGTCTCTGTTTCCATTCTTATGCCCTCATCTCCCTCCCACTCATCTTCTATGTAGGAATTCAAGTATCTAATTTCCAAGATTGTAGTTCAACTTCCGAAGGGAGGAAGCAGCCAGTGTTTATCTTATCACTAGATTGAGGTAAAGTTCTCTCTCTCTCTCTCTCTCTCTCTCTCTCTCTCTCTCTCTCTCTCGTTCCCTCTCTCTCTCTCTCTCTCTGTGTGTTATGTGAATAAAGAGTTGCATTTCTTTATTCCTTCCACAAACAATGGGCTTACTGTCATAGATAACAGAAAATCAGAATATCTCATTTTCTTTTCATCACATGATATATAGATTCTTACAAACCTAGATATTGGAGCAATGGTACCCAAGGACAAGAGGGAGAGTAAAAAGAAATAAGAAAATAGTATGTAAGAAGCTCAGTAGAAACCCCCCCCCAAAAAACCCCAACAAAACAAACAAACAAACAAACAAAAACAAAACAAAACAAAAAGAAGCTCAATAGCGAAGACAGATAAGGCAGAAGCAATCACTAGAGGCGAAGGGAGGAACCATGGGGGTCATGCCAAGCGAGAACCAATAACTGGTCAGTGAAGTTTTGAGAGCACAAAGTGTACTTATTTGCTAGTTGTTCCTGAACTCTCTGAATACAGCTCAGAGGCACAATAGGCAGAGGACTGAGTGGGAGGTGCTGCTGCTGAACTTGTGAAGTTAGACACAGCGTGTCGTCCTTGCTCTTGTATCCCAGCGAAGATTAATTCATCCTTATGTGCTAGTACTTAGGTATCTCAGCAGACACCTTCAGATGTTTCTGCAGACTGCCCCCAACTGTCACATGGAGGACTGCACTGCGATGGATTGCTGAGACTCTGGGCTTGTACCAGTGGAACCTTGGCAAAGCTTGCTCACCTAACTTTCTCTTCAGCTGAGTTCTGCTGCCTGATCTCTGCACTCTATTTCCTGATGCCAACTTCTGTCTTAGGGTTTTACCGTTGTGAGGAGACACCATGACCACGACAACTCTTTTAAAGGAAAGCGTTTCAATGGGGCTGGCTCATGGCTCAGAGGTTTAGTCCATTAATGTCATGGCAGGAAATATGGCAGCATGCAGGCCGACATGGTGCTGGAGAAGGAGCTGGGAGTTCTACATCTGGATCTGCAGGCAGCAGGAAGAAAACTGAGACACACTTCCTCCTCCAAGGCCACACCTACTGCAACAAAGCCACACCTCCTAAAAGTACCACTTCCTATGGGCCTATGGGGGCCGTCTTTATTCAAACTACAACATTTTAAGTTCTTCTGTGATTTTTGGTTCAAATGTTTCCAAGAAGGATAATACTGTGATTTCGTATTGAAGCCAAAGTCTAGATATTTATTATGCAAAGCCTGGAAATTATATTAAATGCAGAAAACGGCCAAATCCTCCATTCTAGATGTCACAATTTTCAAAGGTAAAAGAGGCTGGAGGGATGATTTGGGAATTTTACATCTATTTCTTTTTCTTAAAGATTTATTTATTTACTTATTATGTATGCAGGGCTCTGTCTGCATGTACACCTGCAGGTCAGAAAAGGGCATCAGATCACATTTCTTTTAAGCAGTTGCTTAGCACTGCACAGAATATATTGTTTAGAATGAAATGAAAATAGAATGTTTACTAATATTTTGAGCCTAAGTTCCTTAAGTCTAGAGGTTTTTAAATTAGTTTAGCCATTTTATAACAGTTAATGATCAGCTACCAAAAAAAAAAAAATGATAGTGATTTTTAAGCTAGCCTCCAATTTTAACTCCTTTAAAATTTAGCATGTAATTTTTGTCTTACATAAAATGGCAAACTCTGTTGGATAACATTTGCTAACTTTTAAAATTAACTTTCAGAGTTATTTATAATTGACATGCAGCAAAAGGCTCAGCTGTAGGTGTATAGCTTCTAGCTTCTATGCTTATGTCTTTAAAATTTTTATGTTAATTTATTCACTTTACATCTCAACCATAGTTCCTTCCCTTGTCTCCTCCAGGTCCCACCCTTCCTCCCTCTTTCCCCCATCCCTTAGTCATCAGAAAAGGGGAGCCCTCCTCCCTTACCATCTGATCCCAGATTATCAAGTCTCATCAGGACTGCCTACATCCTCTTCCTCTGTGGCCTGGCAAGGGCGCCGCACCACAGGGGGAAGTGATCGAAGATCAGGCAACAAAGTTCATGTGGGAGACAGCCTCTGGTCCCCTTACTGGGGGACCCACGTGGAGACTGAGCTGCTTATTGGCTGCATCTTAGCAGGGGGCCTAGGTCTTCTCCATGCCTGGTCCTTGGTTGGTGCCTCAGTCTGCACAGGTCCCAGTGGGCCCAGGTTTTTTTGGCTCTGTTGGTCTTCTTGTGGAACTCCTGTCCCCTCTGGTCCTTCTATCCCCCAACTCTTCCAAAAGAGTCTGGGCACTCTGCCAAAAGTTTGGCTGTGAATCTCAGCATCTGCTTCGATCCCCTGCTGGGTGGAGTTTTTCAGGGGACATCTGTGGAAGGCTTCTGTCTTGTGTAACCATCACAGGGATCAACGTAGGGAGCCACAGAGAGATGAAAATTGCTTTAAGATTCCATTTTACACTAGATCAACAACAAAAGTGACAGCTCATGCTGGGCATGGATGTATAGTAAGGGGAACATTGCCTCATTGCTGCTAGGAGTGCAAACTTGAACAGCCTGTCCATCTACTTCAAGACCTATTTATTCCACTTTTAGACATATACTCAAAGGACACCTCATCCTACAAGGACAATGGCTCAACCATGTCCATTGCCACTCTATTTATAATATACGGAAACTAGAAACAATCTAGATGCACCTCAACAAAGAAGGGGAAAAATGTACATTTACACAATGGACTATCTCTCGGCTATTGAAAAAAAAATGACATCATGAAATTTGAAGGCAAATAGATGGAACTAGAAAAAAAAATCATCCTTAGTGAGGTAACCCAGGCCCAGAAAGATAAATATGGTATGTACTCACTTATATGTGAAAATTAGTCATTAAATAAACAATAAACAACCTACAATCCATAGACTCAGAGAGGTTAGGTATAGAGGAAGGGACTAGAAGGGACACGTGGATCTCCCTGGGAGGCATAAATAGAGTACATTTTGTGGGTGGACTGGGGGCAGATGGAGACAAAATGGGAGGACCATGTGGAGAAAGGGAGAGGGGATGGGGTTAAGGGAGAGGGTATCTCTATCTAGCTGTCTCTCCCAGAGAGACAGCTGGAATTGAGGGACATTTGAGGATAATATGGAAACTTAATGCAGTGCAAACTTTCTAGAATATATGAAGGCGATCTGAATAATATCTCATAATAGGGGAGTATGGAGTTTCATCTGGGCATCTCTTGTCACCAAACAAAGCTTCTAGTACGGGGACTAGGTTGCATTCAGTTGAGTTGATGGCTAAGGGTGTTTCATGGAAATCCCCCAAACAACCCATGCTGTTGCTAAGACAAACTGATAGAGGGGTCCCATTGCCAACACAGCACCCACCCAACCAATTGGACATGGAGAAGTTGAGATGGTGCCTACATGGAGTTCTTACTCCTATATAGTAGTGTCTCTGGTGCGGGAAGGTACTCTTCAGCCTACCAATGGAGAAATGGAAACACAACCCAGCTACAAAACCTCTGACTTACAATCTGTTCTGCCTGCAAGATATACTGGGGCAATGATGGCACAGAATTTGTGAGAGTAGGCAACCACTGTTTGATTTGACTTAAAGCACACTCCGTGAGACAGAACCCATACGTGACACTGCTTGGGGGACCAAGAACCAGAGAATAGATAGGCCAGGAACCTAGGATGAAACCAAACACTACTGGTCTAAAAAAAAAAAGGTAGCAGTAAAATGAGTCCCAGTGATATTCTGTTATATGCATACACAGTGCCTTATTCAGTCACCACCAGAGAGACGTCTTCCTGCAGCAGACGGGAACAGATACAGAGATCCACAGATGGACATTGACTGGAGAAAGAGCCATTGGAACACACAGGTCTGAATGGGATATCTCCATCAAATTCCTCCCCTCAAAGCTCAGGGAACTTTGGGGAGGGAGAAAGAGTGTAAGATGCGTAAGAGATGGAGGACACTAAGAAAACAAGACCCTCTGAATCAACTCAGTAAGGCCCAGGGCAAGCAAAGCACCTACACAGGTCTACACCAGGTCCTCCGCATTTATTTTACTGCTTTGGTTTAGTGCTTTTGTTGGACCTGTGAGTGCATGAACAAGTGGCTCTCTGATTCTTGCGTCTGCTCCTGGGACTCCTTTTGTTATGTTGGGTTACCTTGTCCAGACTCTATGTGATCATTTTTACTTTATCTTATATATTTGATTTTGTCATGTTTGGTAGAAAGGGAATGAATCTGAAGGGGGAGGGGGTAGAGAGGGACTGGGAGAAGTAGAAAGGGGCGAAGACTATAATCAGCATATATTGTATGAAAAAAGAATCTACTTTCAATAAAGGGAAAAAATGAAAACAAAACCAAATATACCTCTTCTACCGCTTTCTTCTAACATTTTCATTTTTATGAAACCCCATTAACATAAAAAATGAAATGTAGCCTGGAGGAAAATGAGACCATTCCTCAAAAAACTGTCAAGGAACCTGGATCTGCAGGTAAGAGGGAAAAAGTGAGGTCTTTGGGGTCACCAACACCCGCCTGAGTGTGAACGCCTCCGGTCCGGTTCTGTATAATCAAGTCATTATTATTTTTTGCCTAGAGCCTGAAAACTCAGCAACATTGCATAGAACAATGTGATCAGAATTCACACTAGTCTTTTTCTAGAGTGGAGTGGACCAGGAGGGGAAGTGGTGAAGTTATTTTGAGGCTCACTTCAGTTGCCTTACACAAGAGAAGAATGAGTCATGTACTGTATTTGAAGGGAAGATGGGGTCAAAACAAAAAGGCTGGGTGTATTTTGAATATGTTTTAAAATTCTCTAAGCACACAATTCCCTCAATGTGTATGTGCACATATTCTTATATACAACACACACACACACACACACACACACACACACACACACACACACACACACACCACAGGATGCCCATGCATTAGAGAGTGAGGATGAAGACGAAGAGGAATAAAGTGATGACAACCACAGCCTAGGGAGAAGTGGATCACTATCCTTGCCACCATTTGTAAATGAGTTAAGGTGATTTTTCTTTTTCCTAGTAGACATTATCTTTCGCTATACAGTGCCAAGATTTCATACATGTTATTTAATTTCATTACTTGATTGTTACAATTGAAGATACAAGAAACTAGATTTCCAGTACACTTGGTGATTTCCTAGTTGGTGCCAATTATATTAATTTTATGAGAATTGTGCTTCCTGTATGGAATATATGAACTTCCACTTATGTTTTCTACTTATCTTATGAACCAATAAGGACAAAAAATTAGATGAAGATTCATGCTGTTTCACAAATGCATGCGCAGTTGGTTGCAGCCACTGTGGAACTCGTTGCAAGCAGGATGTCCATAGAGTGTGAGTGTAAATGTTTATTACTCAGACAGGGTACGGAAATGCGGGAGTTCTGTGGACAACTATGCTTCACCTAATGCCTCTCAGAGACAAATATGGAAGATAAACCCCAGTTGTAGCTGCTCAGCATCAGGCAGGATAACTTCTTCTCATCCACCTCTTTATCCTCTTCCTTCTCAGAAGCCAAAGACCAAGAGCCTGACTCCCAATTTTAGCTGCACTGTTTGATTCGGTAACCACAATAGCTCAACACATTGATTTGAATGGCTTTACTGTACTTGAAAATTGGATATTGCTAATAAAAGACAGCACAGATGGCAAGCAACAGACCAGAAAGGCATCAAGCCAGTCCCTAATAGCAAGAGTGTGGGTACTTGCCCTTGCCTACAAGGGAGAGCGTCAATTGCTCTAGGATGCCTTCCATGATTCTGCCTGAGGAATATTTTTAAAGCAAATGCTTTAGCAATTGGCTTGGCTTTCCAAGTATCTGGCCAATTTTAGTTCTAAAACCAAACCATTTTTACTACATAAAGAGATCAAAGGTTTTTGTTTGTTCGTTTTTGAGACAGGGTTTCTTTGTGTATCCATGGCTGCCCTGGAACTCACTCTGTAGACCAGGCTGGCCTCAACCTTACAGAGATCCACCTACCTCTGCCTCCCAAGTGCTGGGATTTCAGGCGTTCATCACCACTGCCTGGCTAGGAATGTTTTAGAATTCTCTAAGCACATAACTCCCTCGATGTGTATGTGCATATATTCTTGTATACAACACACACACACACACACACACACACACACACACACACACACACACACACACCACAGTTGCTGCCTCATGATACTTGTCTTTAGAAAGTACAAACTTTATGTTGTCTGACACAAACATTAGTGAGTGAAGCCTCACATTTCCACATTTCCATTAGTGAAAGCTGCTCATTTGAGGAGCTTGTCTATTTCATCTTTTTCTTCATGTAGCTTATATAAGGAGATGGTACCTTACCACTTAAACTATGTATGTATGTATGTGTGTATGTATGTATGTACATACGTATGTGCATATTTGAGACATGGTCTTATGCATCTTAGTCTGGCATCAAACTTGCTAAGTAACCCCAGATGACTTTGAACTTCTGATAATCCTGTCATTACCCCTTGAGTACTAGGATTCCAGGCATGTGCCACCATGCTCTGTTTATGTGGTGCGGGGCACTGGGATCAAATCTAGGGCTGTGTGCATGGTGGGCAAGCTCCCTAGTAACTGGGACACATAGCCAATCCCTTGAAAACCTCTGTTTTACATTTTCAAACATGTGTTAGATATGCTTTATAAACCATGATAATAACTCAAGCACTCATGAATTCACTTCCTGCTTAGGAGTGAAGTTTTCTTTTACCCAAACTGTTGAAGTTTCCTTCTTCTTCATCATCACATTCTTGTCACCTTCAAGAGAAGTCACCATTTTCTTGACTGATGTGTTTTTCATTTCCTTGATTTTTCATTTTTAATATAAAAGTCTACATATTCCTAAGCAGTCTAATGCTGTCCAACGTTCAGTTTTGAGCACTACACAAACTGGAATCAGACTGAATAGGATCTTTGCAAGTGTCTTTTCTGCTCAACATTATGATTCTAAAAAGATTTATTCATGTTGTTGCATTAGTCAGAACTCATTTATTTTCACTGAAATCTGATCGCTTATTATGCAAATATCTCACAGTTTACTGCACATTTTCTTAGCTGCAGTCTTCAGATTGCTCTCAGTATTTTGCTTTTGTGAAGTAGGTTGTGGAGAATTCTTGCCAAGGTCCTAGGTGCACATTTACAAGGACTGATGTAGGAAATGTCCCTGGGAATCTTGTATCAAAGGCTAGGTGTAAACGGTCATCTTGATGATGGCATGATTATTTCATCATATCAGTTTGCATTTTGAATGTCTCAAAGCAGGATGCTGAATCCTAGCACACACCGGAATGACAGGGCTTTTTCATTTTTAAGAAATGGATTAGAAACCGTGGCTCTTAATTTTTGTCCTCTCATTTACCTAAAATAAAATGTGCTTAAAATACCTCAGCTTTTTCATCCTTCTGGCCTATGTATTGCTCCTGCGCCATTGACGTGCTGCTGGAGAGCTGTGCTGTGGAGTGGGGCACACTTGGGACTCCCCTGTTTACTACAGCAGCACTTCACTTGTTCTTTGATTCCTTGTAAGTCTCATAGGTGAGGAAGGATGTGCCCAACGGCCTCTCATGCATTCAATCCCATCTTCTAAAAGCAGTGCTCTTAGTGTTGTCCCGACTGTGCCACATCAGGAGGTATGCCACACAGGGATGGCCTTCTGGGAATGATGCCACAATTAGTTGGTAGTCACCTCTGGAGTCCTCGCCTTAATCTTTCACTATTGATGATTGCTACTTGAACCAACTATTTTGCCTGATATTGAAAAGGAAGAATTTGCTTAATTCTATCATTTCCCCCACCTCCTACATTTACTCACTGGAATACTGGGAAGCTCAAATACAAGTGTGTGTGTGTGTGTGTGTGTGTGTGTGTGTGTGTGTGTGTGTGTGTGTGTGTTACATATGTGTTCATTATGAATTGGGGACTAATTATGGATTTTAAGTTTGTCTTCTCTTTTACTTACAATAAGCCACAAAAACCCACATCTTCACTTTTTTCTTCTGGAAAATGTGTATTTCTTTTTACCTGTTTGCTCAGATTATTGGATATTTATTTATCATCCCTTTCTTTCCCTACATTTTCCCCATGTGTGGCTGTGGTACCACGCTGTGTCTACCTCTCTTTTGCCCTACTAGTGCTGGCTTACGGAAACACTCTGCTCTGTCAGCTTCTCTGCAATATCTGAACTCATGTCCTTTACCAACTGAGCCATCCACTCAGCCCTGACACTTCATTCTTCATCACTGTCAATTTTCTTGCTGTATTTGTTGTCTATCCTTTTAACCAGATAACCAATAAGATGCTTCCGTTTTTATTTTGGCTCCTTTTCAAAATTTGTAATTGTGATTCATGGATTTCCATATCTGTCTAATACCTTTCCGTCTCTTGCAGCCTCAGCTTATCGAGTATTGCCATCATTTAGACTATCTTCAGCCTCAGGAATCTTTCTCTTTATGTTGACTCGTGTTGACCCATTGGCCGCCATTGGCCCCTGTACTGCACTGAACTGGCAGTGTAGTCGTTTCCTACCACTAGCCCTGTCCAGTCATGCCTCTAAGAAATGTTAATTCTGAGAGCATTACGTGTTCATGGTAATCTAGACACTTTGGAAATAACTGCTTGTATCTCTTTATGGCCGAAAGAATGAGGAATTAAGTGTGATTTCTGTTTGTTCTTAAGAAGAAAAAAACAGTCTTGAGTTTCTACTGATGCTGGCAATTGAAACTTAACCTTAGGACGAATTTCATTTATTTTTGTATCTTTTAACTTGGTATCCTGTGTGATTCCTGCATGAATTCCTGCATAGTTACAGCTATGATTTGAAGTGTTTATGTCTTCATTTCTCTTCTCTCCACTCTGTCCCTTTTCTGGATGTGTAAGCAGCTGTCGTGTTTGGGGGAAAATGTCCTCCGCAGGCTCATGAGTTTGGACTCGAGGTCCCCAGCTGGAGACACTGCTTGGGAACGATGGGGCCTGTGGGGGATGGAGCTAGCCTGCAGGCATAGTCCCAAGGGTAAGTGAGCCTTGAGTGTCCCTTTCCAGCTCTGCTTCCTTATCTCCTAGACTTGGGAAGCGGTGGCTGCAAGCTTCTGCCCCCAACACAGAGCTTTTGTAGTTCTCTGACGGAGCGTGCTATGCACCATTTAGGCTCACCCCAAGTTGACTTGGGGTACTAGTGAGCCAATAATACACCCAAGCTAAGCCCAAGATTTAAATTTATGCCCATCTGGCTCTACCCTTTCTAAGGAACTGGTAACCTTAGTCAACTTTCCATTTACTTGTTCCCCGATGCAGTATTTTTGTCAGCTCTATCGGTTTTATGCTGTCAAATTGTATACCATTTCCAAATTAATTTTCCTATAATCCCTACTATAATCAACAATTTTACAGTTAAATCCACTCAGGGCTCAGTTCGTTCTTTATGTCAAAGCTTGTCGAACAACGTCATCTTAATCCTGAGCTCTCTCTCTAGTAATAATGCTCAGGAAAGATGTCCTGGAATTTTTACACAGTTGTAACTGTTTGACCAGACCAGAACATTTACCACACAAAATTCTTATCTTACATTCTTTTTCTTGGACATTCTAAGTGTTCTACTGTTTTCCACCATTAAGTGTTTCTTTTGAAGTCTGATGTCAGTTTGGTTCTATGCTCCTCATCTGCAGCCTGATGCTTTTGTTTAGTGTTCGGGTAACAGTTTTTCTTTTTCTTCAAAGTCCAGTAGTTTTTTTTTTTTTAACTAGAGAATATTTTGTATTTAATTATGGAATACTTTATCTGGCTGTGCTGTGTGGATTTCTTGTATGAAAATTAAAGTATTTTGTATAAAAAATGTCTGGAATTATTTAATTTTTATGTTTCATTCATCTTTTCTCTTGGGTGCTCAAATTACAAGCATGTTGGACTGTAAATTTGCCTTTATTTTCTTTTTCTCATATTTTCTATCATCTTCTCTATGTTGTTTTACCTTTTAACTTGTTTTCTTTTTTATTGAGTATTTCACTCCTCAAAATTCCATAGGGATCTCTCAGCATTCCACTTGTTCATCATTTGCATTTTTAGTTCCTGAAGTGGAACAAATTTGCATCTTATTGTCTTACCATTTTATTTGTGGGCATATTCATTACTGTAAAATGACTTTTGTTTCTTTCAGATCATGTATGTATTTCTTGTTTAGTTGTGCACTGTATTTTGTGATTGATTTTTATCTTTTTAACAATAACTTTGTATAAGATTAGTGTATTCTTCTCCAACTGTATTTAAATGAGATGGATTTTGTTACCATGAACTAAGTGCGAAGACAGTTTCTGAGGAGCCGGTGGCTATTTCTTAAATATGCTTCTCTGGTTCACAGCTCGCAGCTCCTTGTTCTGTGATTATAACAAGGCAAATGGACAGCCTTTGAGGCAGTTATGATAATTCTGTCTCATTGAAAAACATAGTGCATGAGGTTTTGTTTGCTTGTCTTTTCCTTCAGTTCTATTTCCTAGCACATTAGTGACCTTGACTTAAAAGAAGGCCTTTAGCCAGGCTTGGTGGGACACACCTTTAATCCCAGCACCTGGGAGGCAGAGGCAGGATGATTTCTGAGTTTGAGGCCAGTTTGAACTACACAGAAAGTTCCAAGACAGCCAGAGCTATACAGAGAAACCCTGTCTCATAAAAGAAAAGGAAAAAAAAAAAAAAGGAGTGTTCTTGCTTTTGGACAAGCGCTGTTGTTCTTGCAGCCCCCCTTGGCACCACTGCCTCTGGCCTGCCCTTGCTGACTCCTCTCAGTTGACTGTCGGGATCATGTGGGCCTCAGCGGATTTTCATTTTGTTTCTAGTGATTTTTCTCTAGATGAAGTTTGCTTCTTTCCTCCCTGACCCTTCCCCTCTTTCCTTCCTTCCTTCCTTCCTTCCTTCCTTCCTTCCTTCCTTCCTTCCTTCCTTCTTTCCTTCCTTCCTTCCTTCTCCCCCCCCCTCTTTGTTTAAGACTAGGTCTCATGACATAGTCCTAGCTCATCTGAAACTCAAATGTATATCAGGATGGATTCAAACTCACAGATAAACTACTGCTTCAGTTTCCCAAGTGCTGGAACTAAACATGTGCATCAGTATGCCTGGACTTTCTTTTTTAAAAAATATTACTGTGTTTGAGTGCACATGCCAGTGAGTGTGTGTGTGTGTGTGTGTGTGTGTGTGTGTGTGTGTGTGTGTGTGTGTATACAACTGTGCATATCCCACATCATGCATATTGAACTCAGAGACCAGTTTGAGGGAGTAAGCTTTTCTGCCTTGCTGAGGCAGGGTCTCTCTTGTTTCTGTTGTTTCATGCTAGAGGCTAGCTGCATGCAGGCTTCCTGACAATTCTCCCATCTCTGTTTCTCATCTCTCTGTGGGATTGTCGGGATTACAGATGTGTGCCTGTAAATCCAGCTTTTTATATGGGCTCCAGGGTTTGTCAGGCTGGCACGGCAAGTGCTTTTACCCAGTGAACTGTCTCACTAGCTTCGTTTCTTTCTCTTGGAAATTGTACCATAAAAATTTTAGCACTCCGATGATGTCCAAGTCTGTTATCAATATGTCAATCCTTAATAGACATTAATTAACACACACACACACACACACATCTATCCTAAAAACACAATATGCTCCTCTCCAGCTGAGTAGATTACATGCTGGTATTACCTGTTATATTATTCTTTCACACAGACTCTTAAAGTTGACTTTGTCTTGTGGGTTTTATGAAGTCATAGGCTTAGAGTTACCTTTATCATTTCTTCTCACATTACAAACATTCGTTTTCCATTCTTTTTTTCTGTATGCAGTAATGAACAACTTCTATAATATCAATATTGACTTAAGCCAGGAACCCACTGTGTGCTCCACAATGGCCTCAAAGCCACAAGAACCCACTGTGTGCTCCAGAATGGCCTCAAAGCCACAGGAACCCACTGTACACTCCAGAATGGCCTCAAAGCCACAGGAACCCACCGTGTGCTCAGAATGGCCTCAAAGCCACAGGAACCCACTGTACACTCCAGAATGGCCTCAAACCCACAGCAGTCTTTTCACTTCAACCTTTCAAGTGTAGATCCACATCTAGTTTCAAACATTATTTCCTTAAAAATTGGTTCATTTTTTCTCAATTTTCGTCCTTGCAGACTCCAAATCACCCTATTTTATACTTTATGCTCAAGATTTAAGACATATCAGATATTTCCAAAGTTATTTGTGACTTCAAAATAATCTGTTGACTCTTATTCATGAAGACATTTTTTCATGCATTTGTGTGCAGTCTTAACTTTATAAGCTCAATGGAAGTTTTATTTAAAATTTTAAATTCATTTTTAAAAAAAGTTTTAGAGCTATTTATTTAATTAGTATATATATATATGAGTATTTTTACTACATGGATATTTACATATCATCTGTGTTCCTGGTGCCCATGGAGGTCAGAAGAGAGAGAGCATCAGATCTCTTAGGACTGGAGTTACAGACTCATGTAAGACACAAGGTGGATTCTGGGAATCAAACCCTGGTCCTCTGCAAGAACAGCAAGTACTCTTAACCACTGAGGCACTTTCCAGCCTTTAATGTCATTTCAGTTATACTAAGGTTTTAATACATTAATCATTTCTTCATTGTTGTAAAATTAAGCCATTTCCAAATTTTAGGATATAATATTATGATAAAGTTTTGTGTGCATAGACTTTTTTCAGTATTACTTCCTTGTACACACTTCATTTGGAATTACTGTAAAGAAGTACATGAGCATGCTAAAGGACTTTTGATAAGGATTGCCAAATTGCTTTGCAAAAAAAGCTATATCCATTCAAATTGTTGCCAGCACTGTATGAATATGTTTCAGGGCACTTAAGCCAGCATGAGACATCATCATTTGTCTATTAGTCAATTAGTGTTCTTATTGATTTTTAGTTTTCCTGTTGTTGGACGCTACTCAGTCTACCTCTTCGTGTCACTAGAAAGAGCTGGGCTGAGTGACAGTTGAAAAGATGGAGGGTAGAGGGCATCTCAGTTGTTTGGACATCTGTCACAGAATCTAACTGACATCTGTTTCCTTTTGGCCTACCAAAGTTCAGGTCACTTAGCTTCTTTGAACCTCTGTATTGTCTTTCTTGAAGTGAAGGGGTACGGCTAACCACCACCCTGGGTGTCATTTGGTCTCTGCTTTTCATACATCACTGGATGTGATCCTCAAATTTCAAATCGGTACAGTTATTTCCCTGGTTATCTTGCCAGTAGCAGTATACAGTTCTGTCTATCATGCATATTAAATTTTTCCTTGGTGTCTTCACTATAATGCACTTTACATTTTATTCCCCTTATGCACCCTTCCTTTTAAAAGTTATGATTTAAAATGCAAATATGGTATATGAATATTTAATATGAGATTTGCATTTAGCAAATTACACATGATCACATAATTCCCAATATGCCTTTGCATCAAGGAAGGAGTAAGGATATGTATTTTACATTAAAAGCATAACATTTAAATACTTTAATACAAACAAACTACATTTTAATCATATTAATCTTTTTCAAAAAAGACCTTGTAAGATACATTAAATATTTAAAACATTTTTTTTTACAAAGTTCTTGTATCCTTTCAACAGTTTAGTTTTTCTCTGTTATTTTTAAGTTTGAGGAATCCTGGTATTTTTCTGTGCATCTATTGTGAGTTGTGAATCTTTCCCCATGATTCTTTGCCTCTACAGGGATATGAGAAACTGACAGGCTGGCTGAGAATTCTCCAGGGCAGAATACAGTGTGAGCCCAGAGAGCTAAACACGGCAAAGAGGGCATCTGAATATGTAAGAAATGGAAGGAAACTGGTCAACATGCCATGCTCTGCCTAAAAACCTGAAATATAAATGTATACTTTTTTATTTCAGTAGCAAAGACTGAAACCAATGTTTCTCACTTAGCCAATCTCCCACTGAGCTATAGCCTCATGCCAGACCACAGAACCTTTGTACTGATCATGACTTTGAACGTCACCAGTTAAATAAGCTACCCGATGAAGGATCCAACACATGTGCTGATGTTTGGTCAGCCAATTACTTCTTGAATACTTTGAGTATTTGGGAGATAAACATTTTATTAAGCTAAGCCTACCTAGACTGCAGATAGACAGTATTAATTTGTAAAGTTGTTCCTGATTTTGACTTCAATTACCATATCCTCCCTGAAGCAATTAGTAACGAGGTAATTATCAAAATGATTTTGTGTAAAATAATATTCTATAGTCTTCTGTTTTTAATGACCAAAATAAAGTTTTATAAAAAATAAAAGAATAAGCTGAGCATGGCAGGGCACGTCTTTAATCCCAGCACTCTGGGGGCAGAGGCAGGCAGATCTCTGTCTACCAAGAGAGTTCCAGGACAGCCAAGACTACCCAGTGAAACCAACTCTGTCTCAAAAAACAAACAAACAAACAAACAAACAAACAAACAAGACCAAAACCCAAACCAAACTAAACCAGAAGAATGGCAGGAGCAGCAATGACATTAAAAAACAAACAAACAAACAAACAAAACCCTAAGGCATGAATTAGGAAACCAGTTGGGCATCATCAGTAGCAACATTGATGATAAGAACAGTGGCTCCAACAGCCAACCACAGCTATGTGTGTCCTCTGTGTCGGCGCTGGCAGACACTTCAGATGCCGCACATGCTTAACCTTATCCTGTGCTTATGGCCACCTCAGTTCTGTGCTGTTGCATGGTATACAGATGAAGAAACTGGAGCACAAGTAAGGTGCATCTGATTTTATAGGAGAGGGAATAAGTATGTATGATATGCCTCCTGGTGATTTAATATGAGGCCCATATGCTGAAGCCTCATACAGGGCTCTATAGAGGCTGACGCCCTATTACCTGCCAATTGCAGGCAAGAAACCTAGAAGAGTTAAGTGATGTATCAAATGCCTGGAAGCCAGAGAGCTTATGACATAGGAGTGTCTAAGGGTTGAGGACAACTCTGAGGATAGGAGACACCCCATCCACCCATCCACCCCCGCCCCAATGTCCAAGGTGAACAATTCACTCAGCCTTTTTGCACCTTTTTATTCCAAACTTGCCTGATGACTGTCAGTGGGACGGACACCTGCTTCACACAGTCTACCATCTCCAGTGTTACTATCTTCTGGAGGCATCCTCATAGCCTCAGAAGCAGCTAACCAACCACACGGATATTCCACAGCCAGTTCAACTGACAGAACAGTACATTCCTTTCTTCCAGTGCTCCCCACATAACTGGTAAATGATGGTGACTGGTTTTAAAATCAAGACTTTGTCCCCAAGTTTGTGTCAGAATGGATTTTGCTGCCTGCAGAATGCTATAGGGTGTCCATTTAATTTCTCATTTATTCAAAGCAAGATACTTTTGGGGGTTCTTTTGTTTTGTTTTGTTTTGTTTTCTTGAGACAGAATTTCTCTGTGTGTGTAGCCCTGGAATTCACTCTTGTAGACCAGGCTGGCCTTGAACTCACAGAGATCTGACTGCCTTTGCCTCCCAAGTGCTGATATTAAAACTGTGAGCCACTGCCACCCCATCAGGCCACAATACTTTTGAAAGTAAAAGAGCATACTAGTGATAGTTGCTCCTAGTACTACCTAGTTACTCTCTTCCTAAATGACAAGCTTGTAAGAAGAGCTCCGTATCACATGACAAGAAGATTATGATGTTATGAACTCATTAGATATCTAAGTAATTTTTTTTTAGAATGAGAAATAAATTACAATAAAAAACACCAAGGCTCAGAGTCAATTTTTTTTCTCTAAGATCTATTTGGAAAAAATTTCAGAAAACCACAGCCTTCACCTTGAATTCCTCCGTACTTGGGAGTATTTGACAACTCAACACTTTCTCTTCATATGTGTTGCAAATCTAGAGATTTCCTGAGGCTCTGTACACGAACAGTGTCATATTTTCACTAACAGAGAGTAAAAAGACAAGTGCTCACTGAAAAAGAAAAAAAAGAAAAAGAAAAGAAAAAAAAAAAAGAGCTGTTTGTGGTTCTCCATGCAGTTCTGTGCTCTCACAGATGCGAATGAAAAGCTTCTTCATGTTATCCTGGGCAATATCAAGCCCTCCTTCATTTCCGTTTTGTTGGACAGTCCCGCCTCCTCTATCCGAGGATAGAGGATCCGAGGATCCTCCTTGCGATCCTTGCTGTCTCTCACTTCCCAGTGTCTCTCATCTTAATCCTTCAGGATATCAAAGTGCCGATGTAGGTAGAAGAGAAATGCTACATCCCATCTCAGGGTTTGGTGGGGACGGTGGTGAAGTGAGGGGCTATAGTCCTCGGGACCCTACAGAGTGATGTGGAATAGCTGTAGATGTTCCTCCCTGTGGTCCTCAGAAACTTTCCTAGGGAGTCTGGGATCTGAGGCTCCGCTGCCTGTCAGCCCAAGTCGTTCATTATACGCTTGTTTGTCTTGTTTGGATTTTTACATCCCCTGGGCAAGAGGCCAGGCAGCTTTATTACAGTACCCATCTCTCTGTCAACACCATCTAAATTAAAGCAAACACTCTGTTCATATGGCACAGTTTGATCATGTCTCCCTGGGCCCAACTACTCGGGACCGAGAGATTTGAGTTAGCTATGACACCATCAAAATGGATTGGACCACAAATGACTGGGATGTTCCTGAAAAAAAAAATCATTTTCTTATTCTGACACGAGCTGCAGAAGACACATGGAAGCTGTAAAACACAGCTTTGAAGTGACTAATTTTAAAGCCTGTTTATACAGCTGCTCCACCGAAAGGCCGACTTTCATTGTAATTCTTCGTCTGGGAGGGCTTACCGTTTATTTAATTAAAAATGATCGGCAGGGCAGGTTTTTGATAGAGCGGGTCCACAGCGAGACTGTGAGGCAAGTGTAGTTGCAGCAGCTCTCTGACATTCTGCTTTATTAGATGTCACTTTATAATTAAAAATTTGAGTGGCAGAAGTATGAGCACCCAGAAAAATGATCTGGAGGACCTTCGTGCTTCGCAGCCATCTTCCGGAAGCAAAGATGAGACTCCAACACCCAAGGCTGTATTTGCATTGCCCGTACATTTCCTTTTGAAAGATGCAGAAAAAAGAAAATGCTCTAGGGGTTAGGATTGAGGAGAGGGAAATTCTTATTTGAAAAGGCACTGAAGCCATCCCCTGTTAGGTAAAGCTGCTACATGTTTGAAGCTATAGACATTAGAAGCAAAACAAAGGGAACCAGAACCCTCTGGGAAGGCGTCCATCTTGATTATGAAATTAATTAGAAAAATAAAAGTGCCTTTCCCTCTTCCAGGTACACTTGTTATTACTTGCACCATGACATTCACTTTATAGGAATGGTATTTAGAAATTTCTCGATTTTAATGAAAAAAAAAAAGAAAAAAGGAGAAACATTTTCATTTGTGCACATGAATATAACTATTTCCTGGACTTTGAGAATCATTGGATGTTTTATTTTTAATAGCAGGTTCTCTATAGTGAATTAAGCACAGCCATCAAAATTTTTTTCTCATAAAGGCAATTTATGTGCCTGAAGTTCACACTGCAAAACTGAGCTATTTAGAAACTTCTAGAGAGCCAGGCGAATGAATTGTTAATCATATTTGCAAATTACGCAATATATTATTCAAATAAATTATATATTAATAGACTCAGGATGACTTGCAATCTACTTTAAGGTGGCTGCCTTCACCACACTACACTACACTACATCTAAAAGATCAGCTGTTAATAATAAGAGCACAAGCAAAGAGCCCTTGAGTCTACTCTACTTGGATGGTATTTGATTACATTAAAGTGGCAGTTAAGGGACTTAAAAACAAAACGAAACAAAACAAAAAACCATCTTTTGTTATCCAGTATTGTTCAATATAGTGACCAATTAATTCACACATTAGGAAAAGTGTGAAGAGAGATTGTGCACGCTCAAAGACAAAAGACTGAGTTGGTGCTCTGCAGTCTTTGCGCGTCTTTTTTTAGGCATGGGTAGTAGCAAGAAGGAACAGCCATTTTCTGACATCATCAAGGTGATAACTCCCTGAACATTTTTAACACTCATTTGAAAGCCAAGTTCAGAAAATACCAGATCATATTAATTTCCAACAACTACAAATTGGCACATCTCTGAAGTGCCTGATGATAAATTCAAATGTGGTAGGTAAGTTGAGATTTTAAATGAAGTTTGCATGGTGCTCGGAGATGCCTTTTTTTTTTTTAAAGCAGGCAAGCTCCTCTCTAATTAGTTCCCAAGAGGGGAATGAGGTTTTTGGGATTGTATTTTATTTTGTTTTAAGTTCAGCTCTAAACAAAGTGAGCCAGCAGCATTAGTCACCCCTTGGCGCTCAGGTAAAGCACAGGTTAAAATTCTCCAACTCCTGTCACTAAAAGTGACACCACGACACACAGGAGACCAGCTGGCTCAGCTTTACACAGTGAGCTTCGTGATTCCTATGGTTAAAGCATCATCTACTGCTTAAGGCTCTCAGAACCATCATGTGGAAACACACACACACACACACACACACACACACACACACACACACACACACATTGTATGACCTTCCAAAGTAAGTGTAAGAGGGAGGCAGGAGCTCTGGGAAGTGGGCCCTGGGAGTCAGCGGGAAAGCACCACGGTGAAGGCTGAAGGGACTGTTCCACACACACACACACAAAAGCTTTCAGCCCTACTGGCAAACAATGCTCTCATCAAGTCCTGCTTCAAATTCCCTACTGCACTAGCCAGTTTGGCTGAGTCCCCTCTCATCCAGTTAATCGGCAATGTTGGAAAAATAAAAGGCTAGTGAAAGAAATTATTTATCTTTTGTAATGCGTGTTATGAAAGAGCAAATTTGGCTCTAAAACTCTTGGCAGAGAGTGCTAGTGTCCTACGTAATCCTCCGCTTTTTCTTTTTGCCATCTTTTTTGGTATGTTGCATGGAAGGTATTTTAAAATTTAGATTTTATTTTCCAGTTCAATAAAAGTATTTCTCCGAGCCCTACTGCCTCTCATCACCTTCTTATGATTTTGCGTTTTATTTTTTAATTATAATGACATGCAATCTTGGGGGGAGGGGATGCACAGGTGTATCTGTACGCACGTAGAACCGAGGAGGACATTGGGTCTGCTGCTCTCAGCCTCATTTCCTTGAGACAAAGTTTCTCACTAAAGCTGGAGTTAGGCCGCTGCCCTTCTCTCCGGGCTGAGGTTACAGATGCACACAGGGCTTTTCTTTTCTTTTCTTTTCTTTCTTTTTTTTTTTTTTTAAAAACTGTGTAGCCCAGGCTGGCCTCGAACTCGTGATCCTCCTGCCTCTGCCTCCTTCAGCAAATCCTACCGGCGTGTGCCACCACTACCGGCACACACAGGGCTTTTCATATGCGTGCTAAGGGTTTGAACCAAGGCCCTTAAGCTTGCACAGCAAGCTCTTTGGGCTGCTGAGCTGCCTCCCCAGCCCCCACTTATTTTTAATTTTAATAAGTACATGCCTTAGGGTACTCACTTAAAGGATTTGGGCTGTGGAATAATGGGGAAAAAAAATCATTGCAGCTGCCCCAACTAGCTTATTTGTTCATTCATTCATTCAGCACGAACACATGCAGTCCTCCTAATGTGTTAAAAACTAGAGACAGTCAAGTTGCTGGAAAGAAGAGTGATTACAGCATAAATCCTTCTTAAGGGTACAGTGAGACAGGACAAGACCAACAAATAGATAAAGACCTTGCAATACAGCAGCACAACAGTGGTAGGCAATGAAGGGCCTTTATCCTGATGAAGGACTGCTGTAGCCTCATGTGTTCACACACAATCCCCAGACAAACCCCGTAAGTCATCTACTTTTTTTCCAACCCACTTTCAAGGTAAACAAAACACAACAAATGTGTTCAAATAACTAATTCTATGCCGTGTAAATACGAGCAGCTGACTTAGGGGACCAGGTAAATGAATTACCTAATTACTGCTCAGAGGGACAATGCCTGTGTTTTGAAACTCTCGATTTACAGTCCCCTAGATCTTTCTCTACTTTCCTCCCCAACACATGGAACAAGTTCTTCTTTAAATCTTCCAGGGGAAATATGTACATTTTTGTGTTTGAGACAGTTTCTTATGTATTCCAGATATTCTCTCTCTCTCTCTCTCTCTCTCTCTCTCTCTCTCTCTCTCTCTCTCTCTCTCACACACACACACACACACACACACACACACACACACACACACACACACACACACACATATATATACCAGGAGCATCTCTAGCCCCTGAGACTACAGGTATGAATCTCCACCCATGACCATGCTGGGTATATGTGTTGCCCTGGGATTTGTGCATGCTAAGCAATCTCTCCCAGTTGAGCCATATTTTCAGCCCTAGGTCCTGTACCCTACAACTGTTCCTTCCTGGCCTGGGTTTTGGCCAGTTTCATCCTCCTGACTATGCAATGCAAAGATTGGTCTACAGATTAATACCTCATGATGTTGAAGCAGAGTAAGTGTGAGGCGTAATTTTCCCACTTACAGGAAAGATGTGGGGGGAGGGGGGAAGTATTACTTTGAGTTAAAAGTTAGAAGCTTCAAATCAGAGTGCACAGACATAGAGGAGTGTGGGATCTGAGAAAATGCCTGAAGCTTTGTAGTGTTCCCAGGGTTACCATGTATTTCTAATGTAAATTGGAAAACAAGGAGGCCTTGGTAGCAAGCTAGATTGGACATTAGCCTTCATTATGGACAAAGTATTTTCTATAGATTAGTTTTATTTATGGAATTGTGCTGCCTATTTCCTGAGACATAAGTCTCCGTCTTAATGTCTACACTCTTTGAAGGCTGGCCAGCCTCCTTACACACAGAGAGGAGACTGTGTCAGCTGCTTTTCTCTTTGTTATGAGCAAATACTTAACAAAAGAGAGGTTTATTCTAGCTCGCAGTTTGAGGAAATACACTCTATGATGCTGCAATATCCATGCACGCAGGTCACTCTACGGGAGCAGGAACATTTGGCAACAATTTGCTCACACCTCAGTGAAATTGGTACAGAAAGCAGGCCTAGCCATACGCCTTGAGGTTCCTCCTTTAGCTGCCCGTAACTTTCACCTAAGCCCTCCGGCTTTAAAGGGTTTACACCTCCCAAGGCAGCAGAACCAGCTGGGGACCAAGTACTCAAACACACGAGCCTACACAACTACAATTGCTTCTGCGCTGGAAGCTAAGCACTGGAATCACTACTTGGCTCAATGTGACTGAACCTAAGAAGACATTTGCCCAGACAGCCATTTCCCAGCAATGTATCCTGAAGGCTCTGCCTTTTCAGACAGTCTCCTTTCAAATGAATCTACACTGCTATGTTCTAGAACTCTTGACGAATGAAGTCTTGTCCTCACGGCACCTGATGCTTCCTGTTCACGTTGCCAATAACTTTAGCAATTACATCTCATTTTTTCTGAACCTGCCCTGTCTTCGAATTCAAGTTCTGTTCTTCACCACACTAAACAATTGTGTTCACATTTTTTTTTAAGATAGAGTTCACACCCCTTTTCTCAACAAACTGGAAATATTACCCATCTTGCTGCTATACTTTCTGGCTCTCATTGAAATTTTGGGGAAACATAGTATACAATAGCCATGCTGCTGCCTGCATATTATATAGTCTTCAGATTTCTCCTGCCAAAAGCCCAGTCCATTATTTTGGAACTCATCCCCACTTCAGTCATATTTTCAGGACAGGGCAGATGTAACTAGAGTCTTTGCCGGAATAAAAAAGAATGGACTCTTGCTTAGATCCCAATAAAGGCCTTGCTTCTCTCTAAAAGTCCTTGCTTACAGGGTTTCTGTATGCATTTCTGTTGGTATTTTTGTCGTTCGTTCTCTCACCAGAGATCCAGGAATATTCTAGTGTTTCTCTAGGCCTAGCCCATCCTCCCATGGCACTTCTTATATGGCTCACAATGACTATGGAGTCATATACCCGAATGTGGAGGTCACTGAAAAAAAAAAACATAGCAATGGTAAAATACTTCTAAATGAGCAACAGTAAAAAAAAAAAAAACATCAAATGTGTAATTGATCCCAGGTGTTTCTGGACATGCCATCATATTGTAAGACTGAATTGTAGTCTGGGCACACAACACACACTTTGTCATGTCATCTGTTGATGTTTTACCGGAAACATCTCAACTCAGACTTGAGACTTCCATATGCTAGGAATCACGGTGTTTTTTTTTTTTTGTTTTTTTGTTTTTTGTTTTTGTTTTTGCCAGTATCCAAGGTGTTCTAACTTTACACAAGACACTGGGTAAATTACAGAAAATAATTTTAATGTTTTCCTGCTTTTGACTTACTTTACCATTCATTTGTTACACTACCTGATTTTAAAAATTATTACTTAAATTCCTGACTTAAGCTTCACAAAAAACAAATAAGTTTTGATGTTGGGATAGAACAAAATTTCCACTATCTTCTGGAATGGTCCTAAACATACTTTCATAGTTATCTCCTATATATTTATGGAAAATGACATCTTAACACTGAGATTTATAAAATCACAATACAGATCAACTCTAAGAAACATTGAAGGTATCCTAGATCAGGCAATGTCAAATGTTCAGCAAAGATTTATTATTATATAAAAACAAATGCACTCATCACACTAGCAGGTGAATTTGTTAAACTTTAATAAATAATAAATATTTTATGTAATATGCACATAACAAAATATTATTTTTAATATATGTCTATGATTTATCATCAGTGAATGTTTGGTCTGTATACTTGCTTTACACCTCCATATGCCTGGGGCTATCTACAAGTTTCCTGTGTGTAAAGGAGTCATGAGTAGAAAGAATTTAAAAAACCCTGCTCTAACAGGGCCCCAAATGTTCATCTCTTGTCAGTACCAGGAATTAGTTATAAATAAATTGAGTTGTAGGCCACAGGAGCCCCACGAGAATCCCCAAACTCAGGCTGATGCCAAGACTATAGGTTGATTTTCACAAACTGATGGCAATGCCCCTTCAGGTGTTGTTGAAGATAACACCTAACGCAAATCGTTGAACATGAAGAAGACAAGCTGGTGCCTGCACAGAGCCTTCATGCCTACATGCTGGCATCTATGGTACAGGAAAATATTCTGCAGGCTCCAAAGGGGAAACTTTAACTCCAACCCAGCCACAAACCTTTCACCTGCAATGGTGTCCTGCCTACAAGATCTGCCAGTGCAATGGTGGCACAAAGCTTGGGGGAGTAACCAACCAATATCTGAATTGACTTAAAGCCAAGTCCATGAGGCGGAACCCACACCTGATACTGCTTGAGTAATCAAGAACCTGAAACTAGAGAGCTCGGAGACCTAGTGTAAAAGCCAAATACTACTGTTCTATAAGTAAATAAAAATTTAAAATTAGAATAAAAATGGCTTCTAATGACATTCTGCAATGCTTACAGATGAGTGTCTTGCTTGCCCATCATCAAAGACGCTTCCCCCTACAACAGATGAGCACAAATACAGAAACCCACAGCGGACATCGTGTAGAAAGTAAGAGGCTTTGCAATGCTCATCCCTAAACAGGTGTCTCCATCAAATCGCTCCTCTCAGGGCTAAGAGAATCCCATGGAAAGGAATGCAGAAAAAGTGTAAGATCCAGAGGGGATGGGGGACGCCAAGAAAATAAAGTTGTAAAAACTCAACAGGATCTATGTACACGTGAACTTACAGAGACCAACGCAGCCTGTACAGAGCCTTCATCAGGTGAGGTGCCAGAAATGAAAGAAGTGGACACATGACTCCATCCCTAACCCAGAAAATGTCTGCAATTGATAACCATTTCAAAAAATTTAGTTTACTCAAAAAGAAAAAAAGAAAGAAAGAAAGAAAGAAAGAAAGAAAGAAAGAAAGAAAGAAAGAAACCCTGCTCTAATCCACATATCTAAACTCGCAAATAGTTTATGGAACCACATGGTCACATTTATTATGGGAAACGACTTCACTTATTCTTAGTGCCAACTCTATATATGAATTGCTTTCCTCATCTCTGTGATCAAAGGCCTAAGAAACAGTAAGTTAGTGGAGAAGGGGCTTATTTTAGCACCTGGTTTGAGGATTACAGTCAACTATGGTGGGAAGGGCACAGCCACAGTGGCCTGAAGGCAGCAGGAGACTAGGAAACAGAGATGGGACAGGGAGAAGCCCAAGCCATTAACCCCAGGGCCCATGGCCCAGACACGAATGGTCCATAGTCTCCTAACAGCACCGGCAGCTGACGACCAAGTTCAGACACGTGAGCTCATGAGTCAGTGGGGGAATTTTACATCTAAACCCCAACTAGGACTAGACTTTGGATTAAAGCAGAAGGAAAGGGAGACTCCATTCTGGACATAGGGTAGTGTTGGGTGTATGGGGTGGCTGAGGGGGTGTCTTGTCATTCTCTGAAGAAATATTGGGGGTATCACTGGAAAAATACACGAACCTTTAGAACCTTTGCTCAGGATTGGGCCTGGGTCCTCAAGTCATATAACAAAAAAATGAAGGCTGTTTATAAACTTCTACAGTGTATGTGCCTTTACCTTAAAGATACATTTTTAGCTCAAAAAGAAAAATATTTGTCTATTATAAAATGGCCTCATTGCACAGAACACAACAATACAACACATTGACAACTCTCTACTGTACTACCCACATTACACAATCCAGGTTTTCTCCTCTATTTTCAGGGAACTATAGGTAAGTATTCGAGCATATTTCTTCTCTTACCATTATGCCCAAACTTTCATCATGTTTAAAGATTAATAATATTTTCAACTCAGTCTCTAAAAAGTGATAAAGTCATATTGGTCTTTGTGAATACAATAAGCATACGAATACAATAAAGTCAAAGTAGCCAAGCAGTAGATAAGAGGTTCAATGGTTTATTAATGATGCTATGGTTTGAAGAATTTTTGAACCCAATGATAATATCATATTAGTAGAATAACATTATTAAATAACATAATAATGTTGTTAGTCACACATGGCAAAGTGGAAATTTCACCGGCCTTGGACTAAAGAAGAGTGGAAGACAATTTCTAAATCTATCATTTTTACCTGAGTGATACTGGGCATTTCTTTAACCTGAGTATCACTCCTTATCTTTATATTGAGAATGCCAGTTGTCTGAGAAAGGAATTAAAAAAAATAACTGTATGTATACAAAATCCCTAATATTAACCATAAATTACAATAAATGATGGCTACTTAAAAAGATCTAAATTAAACTTTAAAAGGTAAATTTATTATTTTCTAGTTTATGTTTTATGTGTACTTTTAAAAATATTGTTTAAAATCAACTTTGATTGAACATTATTCAATATTGTAAGAATCTTATGGTGATAGAAACCATCTTCTCAACTAATTCAGGAAAATCGCTTTCAGAATTATGTTGTCAAATGCACAGATATTATTGGTTTGGGAACCACCCTCTGCAAGACCTTGTTTATTCCATAAGTTTCTTTGGCCCTTCCTTAACTTTGTGGCTGTCTAGCAAAATGAACTAGGAAAGTCCTATGATTTAAGTAGGCATGGGTTTACTCCTACTTAATTAACCCTAATTAATGAGTGATATTAAAAAGATGGAAATTTACCCCGACTCTGATGTGCAGAGGTGAGGCTTTGAGAAAATAATTGGGTTTGAATAAGTCATTAAGGTGGGATACCTATGACTTTAAATGAAAAAGAAGGAAGAAGAAGAGGAAGAGATTAGATGTGCAGATATACACACACATACATGTGTGCTCAGCCTTTACCTTGTCATGTTATGCTCTTTGCAGTGTCGGAATTTTGCCCTCAAAGCTATGACCGTATGAAAAACATTCACCTGCACAACTAAGGGCCAAAAATAGTTTTCTTTAAAAAAAAAAAGGATAGATTTATTTCTATTTTACATGAGCGTGTGTGTGCCTGCTTGTCTGTGTGTGTACCATCTGTGCAGGTGCCTGTGAAGGACAGAAGAGGCAATGGGTCCCCAGGAGCTGGAGCAACAGGCCATTGTGTACTGCCTGCTTGGTGCTGGGAACAGAATCAACTCCTCTGCCAGTGCATAAGCTGCTGAGTTCCCATCAGTCCTCAACTCTTTCATTATGAAGCTATCTTTAATACACACACACACACACACACACACACACACACACACACACACACATATATATATATATATTTATATATATAAATTTAATATTATCTCACCTCCCAGAACCCTATTCTTATTTAGGTCTCCAACTTGTCCCAGAGATGTCCCCACCCACAGTTTTTCTTTTCTCTGTAGGCCTTCTCAAGACCCAGCTGTACCACTCCTGGACATACACCCAAAAGTTGTTCCACCATACAACAAGGACCTTTGCTCAACTATGTTCATAGCAGCTTTATATGTAATAGTCAAAATCTGGAAACAACCTGGATGCCCCTCAACTGAAGAATGGATAAAGAAACTATGGTACTCTACACAATGGAATACTACTACTCAACTATTAAAAACAAGGAAGGCAGCTGGGAACTGTGGAGCATGCCTGTAAACCCAGCACTCAGGGAGGCAGAGGCAGGCAGATCTTTGTGAGTTTGAGGCTAACCTAGTCTACAAAGTGAGTCCAGAACAACCATGGCTACACACAGAGAGACCCTGTCTCATAAAACCAAAAATCAAAAACAAAAACAAAAACAAAAAACAAAAAAAATAAACAAACAAGCAAACCAAACAAACAAAAAAAGGAAACCATTAAATTTGCAGGCCAATGGATGGAACTAGAAAAGATCATCCTGAGTGAGGTAACCCAGACCCAGAAAGAAATGCATAGTATCTAGTCATTTATAAGTAGATTTTAGCCATTTAGTACAGAATGAACATACTACAATTCACAGACCCAGAGAAGATAAAGTAGCAAGGAGGACCCAAGGGAGGATGCTTAAATCTCAATCGGAAGGGGGAGTAGAGTAGACAGAGGCAGTGTTTGAAGAGAGGGAACAAGTTAGGAGAGGGAACACAGAGAGAAATAAAGATGGAGATCAGACCTGGGGAGAATGGGGATGGGAGAATAGAGAAGAGAGAAATTGTAGATGGGGGCATCTCTGTGATAAGCTGGAGAACTAAATCAGGATAGGCTTATGGGGGGATATGAGGGGGACTCCAGCTGAGACTCATAGAAGCAGGGGCCATAGAGACAAGACTTCTAGTGGAGGGAAAAGAATACCAACACACTACAAAAACTTTGATACAAAACTTACTCTGCCTATTATTATTAACATGTAATCCTGAACAATTGTCTACAGATGGATTGTCTGACCTGAGCTGGACTCATCTTTTCTGGAGGTGACTGGAGAAGTCAAGAATAGAGAAACAATACAGCTATCTTAATTCAATTTTAGATTTAAATTAGGGATTCTTTAATGGTACAGAAACAGCTACATGTAAGAAAAGCAAGAATTCATGTGTTGACTAAATACACATTGATGACACACACATTTTCCTGCCTTTGGGGAAATTGCTAGTTTACGTGTTTTGTGGAAAGAAGATGTATGTACATTAGTTAACCAATAGAAGTCCAGGAATTATCTTAGTGTTTAAATAAAATAGACAATATAACAAAAACTTTCCATACTAATGGAGTGTTAGAATGGGAAAGAACACTACAAGTAATTTAACACATTAGTTCTTTAACCAGAAGTCAATTAGGTACTGAATTGTATTGTGTAGCTATTACCTATTTATATTTATATTTATTTTTGAGTTAACTTTTTTATTTAAATAAGCTACATTATGGCTTAAATAAACTATTATGAAAGCATAAGTAAATCCGTTTTATGTGCTATAAATATAAAAACAAATTCAACAAAGACAAAGCAATATTTAAATTCTAGCTACCTTTGGAAGGCTCTGAAACTAAGCCCTGGACCTCTCTTTATTAAAAAGAAGATTTGCTGGTATTAAGGAACAGTTAAAGCTATGCAAGCACCAAGCTTAGACTTTTACCTTGACCTTTACAAAAAAGCTTAAAGGGACACTGAAAAGAAAACACCGTCCTTACTTTGAGAGTCAACATTATTTAACATCTGTTATTAACTCAGCTTTTATTTTAGTCTGGAAAAAAATCCAGCTTCTCGGAGATCAACATTTGGACTTGAGAACACAGAAACCTGCTTTCTCCTCCTTGCACCTGTCAGGGTAACCAGAAGTGGGACCCTTTTCAGAGGGGCTTGCCTATTCAGGGCATGAGCAATCAGAGCTGACCATTTGTGGATGGTGTCATGGTAGCAGAACATTCCCACCTTGCCCTCTCTTCCTGGATCGATCATTTCCTTTGCCTGATTTCCCTATTTGTAGTTAAACCCAGTGTATGTAGAGTATGGATTTGGAGGTTCTTGAAGGCAAGAGAATAAATAACTTCAGCGACTTAATGATTGCGATGAGTCTGGTCCTCCTCCTCTGCAGACTCCTATTACACTGCACCAGGAGAAGGGTGAACAGCTGGGGTTTTGCTATCACCCTGGGAACAGTTAATTTTGTCCTTGTCACAGTCTACCTGCTTGATATTCTGTGTGTCTTCTCATCAGAGAACGGAAGCAAATATAATATTCTGCTTTTTTAAAAATGTATGTGACACCAGAGCTCATGGCAATGCCAAAGTAACACACCAGGCCAGGGTGTGTCTCGGGCACACCACTCTTTCCCTGAGGCAGTTCTTTATCATATTTTTCTTATGGCATTTGACACTTCAGTGTGAAAGGCAAAGGGCCACATTGCAGCCCAAGAAAGGTTAGAAGTAAAATTACATGTGTGCTTTTGAGTTTTTAGGTCTTTTTGCCTCTGGAAATAAGTAATAACTTACGGGTTTTTTTTTCTGATTTGTTCTTTATTTTGATCCTCCTTTTTTTTTGATACTGAAAACCAATTTTCTATTGTAGTTTTCAAAACATGAATGAAGATTTGTATTGAATTAATTTCATCTTCACTACAAATGAAGATTTGTAATTAAATTTTAGAAGTCCGAAGGCTTTTAAAGTCCCCTTGCAAGGGTTTTCTATGTCCACTGTAAAGTCTCCACACACTTAGTATAATGAGACAACAATGGTTAAACACATTGGTTATCTCACATTTCTGGAGGTCAGAAGTCTGACACAGATCTCTTTAGCCCAACTGAAGGGGTCAAGCAGGCCTTGTTCCTTCTGAAGGCTCTGTAGGAGAATCTTCTCAGTGCCTCCTGCTTCCTAGAGGTGCCGGCAGTTCTGGGCGCCTGGCCTTCCACCTCCACCTTCGAAACCATCTGTGGCTGGAGGGGTTCCTCACCTTGCATCAATTTGACCATAATTCTCCCTCTGTCTCTGCTATGTAGGAACTGCTGATGGCTGTGGGCCTATGGGAGTCATCTTGGTAAATCTACTGGCTTAACGTCAGTCATCAACAATGAGTCTCTCATAACACTCTTAATTCCCCTGTGTCATTTAATATAATAGATGAACACATTTTAGGTAGATATCTTTTGAGAGGGCATCAATCTGCCTTTCAGAGTCCTTTCCTCAAAGCTAGATAGTCTTACATGTAAAAGTATATCTTGAAAAATATAAATTCATCATTAAATGATTATAGATCAGTTAGTGGATTTAAAAATCAACTGTACCTCATTATATAGATGCAACATTTTCTAAAAATAGTATATTTACATTTAAAGATATGAGTCATTGTAAAATATCAATATTTTATAGTTAGGAAGACATTAAAAGTCTTCTCCTACCAACCATTTGACTTTAACCCTTTATGTGCTTTTGGTATTGATTTGCATGTCAGCTTTCCTGAGATTCTGCCCAGCTCTTTGGTAGTAGTTTATATAGATATATGAAATTATTCTCAACTCACTTATCATTTATTCTGCTCTCAACACCTTTCTCTCCATGTTATCTCTGCATTTCTTTCTACTCAAAGGTTTTCAGGAAGTTTATCAGAGCAAATCTACCTCAAGCCTTTCAGTAAAGGCCTGTCTGCCTCTATCATAGAGGCGAGACTGCGCCTCACCCTGGTCTTGATGCATTGCCCAGTATACCAATATTCAGATTTTGAATTCCCTCATAGCACCAGCCAATATTGCAATCTGTCACCTCCTGTGTGCAAAAGTGCTACCAGAGAAGTTAAAGCATTCTAGACGTGGCTTTTCTTCTCAGGGGCACGGAGGAAAGAGGCAGAAATCACAGCAGCCTGACAATAGTGTTTTAGTACAGACTGACAAGACAAGAAATGCCAGAGGCAGCACATGATCAATGATTGATTGGCAAATCAGCGGGACAGGAAATTCGAATAATGAGTTTTGAGAAAGGGGAACTGTCTGGGTGTCCATTACCGACTACAACTTAATTAACTCCGTCAAGCATGCCTCCGAACCCATGGCAATTTTTCACACCATCATCAACCTGCCCTTGTACAGGAAAGATTGGGTATTAGTCATGAATAAGGTCATAGAGTTCATGCTAGGGTTTGGTCGTGCTTAAATGGTTTCTAGATGTCAAGGTTTATGGGGTCATTTCCAAGAAGAGGACAGAAAAGAGCTTGAGAGGAAATGAGCAACGAATAGCAATTGGAATTAAATAAATATGAATGTTAATATTAATATAAAATTCATTTTTAAAAATTCAATGTTTTTCAAGTTAACAGGCAATCTAATTTTTTTGCTGTATATTACTCAAGTACTTTCACAACTTTTTTCATTAACATGTGTTAAGTAAAATCAAACCCAGCCACATTTTAAGTAGTGTTTTCTACCCCAAGACAGACTTAGAACATTTTTGATCATTCTCAATTTTGATTTGTGTTTACCCACAGTGCTGGTATTATTCTATGTATTTGAATGGGAAAAAGCCATTTGGCTTTAATTATAAAATTTAGCTCCATGCTATGAAAATTGAAACAACAGGGAACCATCTTTTAAAAGGCTTTAACTGTTTAGTTCAGGGTGAAAGGTCAAGGTTTTCACCTGGAGTTGTTTTCATTAGATATTTATTTAAATTTTTTTCTATTCTCTGCTTATTTTTTCATATATATATATACACGAAATATATATATATATATATATTTTAGTTTTTTTTTATGTCTAAAATATTTTCTATAGAGTATCCCAGTTTCATTGTCTGAATCTGATTTCTGCTTTTCCCACATTGAGATTTTCCTGTTGATGTAAGTGGCACAAGAGATAGTTTTTTATGAGTCACCATGGTGCGACACAGGTGACTCTGAAAATACAATGTTTCAGCACAGACTTCATGAATAGTCTACTGTAACATGGAAAAAATCATAAATCAAGACACTTCCAAATGGATCAGTGGAAACCTTGGGTAGGCAAGCTACAGCCAAGCAGGGCGACCACCTTAGACATTGTCTGATGACAAGATTAAGCTTTGGGTGGATGGAAAATGGGTGTCATGTTTGTACATTACAAAGAGTATTTGCCTAATCATCACCATGATGTTAGGTCACACACAGAGGTGGGTAACAGATAGCTATTAAGGGAGTCTATAAATAAGCTAAGATAATTTGTGTCCCTAACCTGTAACATTTCAGACTGCCATAGTCAATCAGTCTTGAATGATATTTAAAACAGGTATGCCTCCAACCTCAGGACCTTCACCTCCATTTCTCTTTCAGTTTATCCACTGTACCATTAAATTTTTTTTCTGCATTTAACTCTCAGTAGGTCACTAAGTATTCATTTGCCATGGCTAAGAATGCGTACTCCCACTAAGAGGGTGACTACTCTATAGAGAACTTACTGGATTAGGAGGGAGGTGACTTGGTCTGCTGGAGACTAGCTCTGTACATACCAGATCCTTTCCCCATCTTCCGATTGAACTTCATTTCCCAGCCTTTGGTGCATGGTGGCCAAGGTACTATGCCAACGCATGTGATCAGAGGTGATGTGGCTCTCCTCGCTGGGAATAGAAGGTTGGCTTCCAAAGTGACTCTGGAGAGCACGTGTTGAACATGACAGGCACAGTGTAGAAGGATCCTGGGTCTCTGAATCACTGCTTAGAGAAGAGGTCTCCACTGCCTAAGCCAAGAGGTACCATGTTTTAAGTACAGAAGACAGCTGTTTGCTTTGAATTTGAGGCATTGTTATTTTGGTTGCAGATAAGAATCTTTGTCATGACTCCAGTTCTCTTTTTTACAAAATGAGGGAATTTGCCACATTGGTAAAACAAGGCTAATAAAGTCTAGATGAGGAAGAATATTAGCAGTTAAAAGTGGAGGGAGAGAGAGAGAGAGAGAGAGAGAGAGAGAGAGAGAGAGAGAGAGAGAGAGAGAGAGAGAGGGAGGGAGGGAGGGAGAGGGAAGGAGGGAGGGAGGGAGAGAGAGAACAATAAAATTGCTAAATAAAAAACAAATCTTGTCTTCAAAAATGAATGAGTGTGTGTGTGTGTGTGTGTGTGTGTGTGTGTGTGTGTGTGTGTGTGTGTGTGTCTGGAGGTCAAAGGATGATGTTGCCTGTCTTGTTCTGTCACTCTCTACCTTGAATCTTTCACTGAACCTTGAGATCACTGTTTTTCTGCTACAGTGGCCAAGAAGCCCCAGTAATCTCTTTGTCTCTGGCTCCCCTTCCAGTGCTGGGGTTACAGGTGGCCTTTTATGGATTTGTACATGCTAGGAAACCAAACTCATGTCTTCACGCTTGTACTGAAAGCTTTGTTGCCCACTGAATCATCCCCCTGAGCCTTATTTCTTTACTTTTATTTAATTATGTTAAAGTGTTTATTACTTTATGCTATGTTCACGTGTGTACCTGTGTGTGTTTGTGTGCACCACATACATGCAGGAGTCTGTGGAGGTCAGAAGGGGAATTAAATTACAGGCAGTTAATTTCTAGTCCCATCCATTTGTCCACAAATTTTGGGATTTACTTGTTTTTTATAGCTGAGTAGTATTCCATAGTGTAATGTACCACAGTTTCTTTATTCATTCTTCAACTGAGGGACATTTAGGCTGTTTCCAGGTTCTGACTATTATTAATAAGGCTGCTATGAACATGGTTGAGCATATATCCTTGGTGTATGCTGGAGCATTTTCTGAGCATATTCCAAGAAGTGGAATAGCTGGGTCTTGAGGAAGCCCTATTCCAGTTTTTCTGAGAAAGCGCCAGATAGATTTCCAAAGTAGTTATACTAGTTTGCATTCCCACCAGCAATGAAGGAGTGTTCCTCTTTCTCCACATTCTTGCCAGCATGTGGTGTCACTTGAATTTTTAATCCTAGCCATTCTGATGGGTGTAAGATGGAATCTCAGAGTTGTTTTGATTTGCATTTCTCTGATGACTGAAGATGTTGAGCATTTCTTTAAGTATTCCTCAGCCATTAGATATTCCTCTGTTGAGAATTCCATAATGAGTGAGTCAACCCAGAAACAGAAAGACTCAAATGGTATACACTCACTTATAACTGGACACTAGACCAAGGGACATGTCCCATGAAGGTCTTCACATACCAGGAAAGTGGAATAGATGTGAGGACATCCTATTGGGACTCTAGGTGAGAGAAGTATAGGAGAATGGGGAAATAGAAGGATTCAGAGGGTCCTAGAAACCTACAAGAAGAACATTATGAGGGGTGGATCTGGGCACAGCGGTTCTGCTCAAACTATGGCACCAACCAAGGACAATACATGCAGTAAACACTGAACCCCAATTCAGGTCTAGCCAATGGACAGGACATTCTCCACAGCTGAGTGGAGAGTGGGGACTGACTTTCACATGAACTCTGGTGCCCCATTTTTGACCATGTCCCCTTGATTGGGAGGCCTGGTAGTACTCAGAGAAAAGATAGCAGGCTACCAAGAAGAGACTTGATACCCTATGATCATATAGAGGGGGAGGAGGTCCCCTTCAGTCACAGTCATAGGGGAGGGGAGTAAGGGGAAAACAGAAGAGAGGGAGGATAGAGGGGATGAGATAACAATTGAGATGTAATATGAATGAATTAATAAAAAAATTTAAAAAATAAATTACAAGCAGTTGGGAAGCACCGATGTGATTGCTGGGAATCTTACCTTGCTCCTCTATAAGGGAAGCAAGTGCTCTTAATTGCTGAGCCGTCTTTTCAGTCCCTCTTTATTTTATGATTCATCATAAAATCTGGTCTTGAACTTAAAGTTTTCCTGATTAAGAGTGCATCATGCTCAGCCTCTGCCCCCTTCTAGAGAGTGGTTCCATAACCCACTCCACAAGTCTCTTTATGAATGACTTTGAAGGGGCTTCTGAGGTCTGGGAGGACTTTTCCTTTCGGTCCACAATCTTGAGGGTATAATTAGTGTGAGCATATACTGCTCCAGGCATTGGGCAATAGGCATTTGATGGTCTGAACAGAGAACAGATTATCTTCTGAGTACACATATCTGTGGCCTCAGACCTTTCTGGATGGAAGCAGCGATGTGAGGAAAGGGACCTAGGGTAATGGGGGGAGGGCGGTGCAAGTGCAATGGCCTTGCCACTCAAGGGCTGATATCGTCTTTACTGAGATTGCTGTCAGTCAGATCTATACTCTATAGATGTTGTCTCCTCCTAAGGGGAGTGATTCCATCATAACTTACAAATTTAATTAATCTTGCTGAAATTTTCAATTGAGGAAGTTGAATGATACCCAGCTGAATGCAACGTATTTACTGATACTTCAAACATGCACACGACACCAGTATGACATCTTCAATAAATATTTATACTCCCACTGCAGATGTGGGCTTAATCAGAGTGCTCCATGGAGAAAAAGAGATCCAACTCCCGTTTTTAATGCACTTTTGGTTTTAGGAAAGGTTATTTTATCATGAGAGCCATTCCTAGTACACTAAAATTAGCCACCATGTGATTATAGCATTTACAGCAACATCGCACTTGTGTCTGACAGCTGTGTCTGTCTCTTTGTTGATTCCTCGACCTTTTCACTTATTTTCCATGTTCTCAAAGGTTAATTGTGACGTTGGCTACTGTTTATATGAGGAATTCCTCGGTGAGTCTTAGTGGTGGTCACTCTGTGAGGCTTCAGTTCAGGTGAGGGAAGAACTTTGATCGTCAATCTACAACGTTCTCTAGAAGGCCAGCACATAATTGAATTAGCACCGCCCCGGCTGGGATATTGTTAGGCATAGGGAAATTTGATTTCCTTTCCATTAGGACTCTTTCTTTGGATTCTAACACACAGGCTTCCCCTTTTGCTAAATACTACTCTAGTGATTTATTAGTTATGTCCTGGCACCTTATCTTTTATATTGAAAAGTGTGGCTACAACCTATATGTATACTGGTTTCCTTTTGGTGTTCAAATTTGGTGTAAATAGTGTTTTTTTTTTTTTTCACATAGCAACACCATGAAATAAGCAAGATGCTGCTTCTCCCCATGCAGGTCCCTTCACAGAGAACAAAGGATTTGAGGCTAAATTGCAGTGTTAGGTGATGGAGAAACCAAACCATTTGAGATTCAGTGACTCTCACAGACTCAACTTTTTGATTCTGAGGTGGAAGTTGGCTGGATAGTAATTCTTCATTTTCCATGCCTTGGAGTCCTGTGTGTGGTGGCTGTACCAAGCTGTCATATTCACTGATAGGTTTTTCGGGGCTTGAAAGTATCTTAACTTGTTGTTGTCATTTAAAGATATGTGTATAATTAAAAAGGGGGGAGAGTTGAACCCAGTCTCTTGTGCATACTAAGCAAGCATTCTGCCACTGAGCCATATCCCAGATCAAAAACATATTTGTTCATAGCAAAACATACAGCAATAAATATAGGATGACATCCATCAGAGTATTTTACACTATCTAGGGCTTTTATATCTATTGTCACCAGCTAGAACTGAGGTGCTTTGAGGAGCTGTTGATAATGGTGTGTATGTGAGGACATCAGATCAATTTTCTCCTAGATAAATAAAGGCTCAGAATGGAGCTATCTGCCTATCACTCCCTTACAAGTTTAATGTCTTAGCCCTCGTCTCTTGAATCTTGAATCCATAGTTATCAGGGGATGAAGCTTAATAGCCTCACCCCAGCCCCCGTCCACAGGTTCAGTTGTGGAGTCCAGCCAGTACCTTGGCTGAGGTTTTTGTGGCAGACCCAAAGCATAGCTGTCCAGCCCTCGGCAGGGAAGCATCTGTGATTGCTGCACTGCCATGGTCTCTGGGTATGGGTTGGTAGCAGAAAATGCCAATCTCCCAGCCCTTCTGGCTGAGATGGACAGCTCCCAACAGATCTTTCATGAATAACCATAACCAGAACATCAAAAGACTCCCAGACGGTTAGGGATGAGTATGAGTGTGTAACTGTCCACACTGGCACAGGTGTGCACTTTTTAGGCTCGGAAAAACACCTAGGCAGCTTTGAAGCTCGCTTTCTGTAACTGCATTGATGAGTGGAGACTGTCATGGACTTGCAAAGCAGCTAGGATGAGTTAAAAAGAACCACAAAAATTCATAGATGTAAGAATAATTTTGTAAAAAAAGACTAGCTATAATGTCAGTGTTTTATGTGATTTTTTAAATCCACTTACTATTGGGTATGTGTGACATCAACCTGAAGGATCTCAAGTGATCACTCTATGGATTTAAGTGTGTGGCCAACATCTGACAACCAGCAGTTGCAGGCGTTCCTATCCGTTGCTGTTTTCTGCAAGTCTGGTAGCCAAGCCTTTTAAATCAAAGAGAATCATCAGGGAAAACAAAAGGTAAGACTCTGCTCTTGAGAGGTGGGCCCTTATGTTGTTCCATTAACTGTCTGCCTTAAACATCTGAATAGTTTAAGTAAGTGGAGTGCATTTATCTCCCTGTCTCTGTCCTCATTAGGCAAGATGAGCCGTGAATCTACACAGCAGTGTATGAGTGCACATATGAATGCTCTCTCTCTCTCTCTCTCTCTCTCTCTCTCTCTCTCTCTCTCTCTGTCTCTCTGTCTCTGTCTCTGTCTCTGTCTCTCTGTCTGTCTGTCTGTCTGTCTGTCTGTCTGTCTCTCTCTCTCTCTCTCTCTCTCTCTCTCTCTCTCTCACACACACACACACACACACACGGTGCTTATGTCACTGTTTGCCATACATCGCAGTGTATGAGATCTCTGTCATAAGACGTTCTATATCTCCAAAATCAGATATTGCTTCTCTTAGAAAAATACTTTTGGCTGGGCCTCTGGAAATTTAATTAAAATCTCTGTCGCAAAAACCAAAACAGCAAACAAAACAGACAAACAAACAGAAAACCAGAACCCTCACCATGTTATTGTATCTTAGAATGCAAACCGATGAGGTCAGGAGCCAGAGCTTGTTTGCCTGTTGGTAGGATGGGCGGGATGGTGTGACAGATCAAAGGGTTGCCCGGGCTGCTGTGATGGCTCTCAGGGGACTGTTCTTGGGAAAAATCCCCCATTTAATGAGGGCTAGTCCATCAGCCAGAGTCCCCAGGTTTGAAGATAATTACCCAAAGCACTCACAGATTTTCTTCTATTTGTGTCCTTGACATTGTCTGGGTCATTATGAACAAAAAACCTAAGAAGCTTACGGTGAACTAATTAGCAAATTCATTTACCTTTTTCAGTTATTCATGGCACCATTTAACTTCCCTCGCCTCACTAGATGGAGAGTCACAGGAGGACACAGGCCACACTCGCTTTTCCTTGCTACTTGTTCTTGGTGTCCTAGCCCAGAATACGGCAGTAGGTAGGCGTTCAAAAAAAATGTGCAAAGTTTGTAGAGGACTGTGTCACTCTGGGTGTGAGGAATTGTGACAGAGACCTTTGTTCTCACCTTCAAGGAGCCCACAGGCCACAGGTATCAGAAGCAAGTGGAAATTTGTTATGGATTTCTATTTCTTGAGTAATTTAGGATCTTTCAGATGCTTTTTATATTTTGAGTCACCCAATGACTCCATAAGTCAGCTTTTGGTTTCTTTTACAAAGGGGAAAACCAAGAGGAACTTTATTTATTTTTTTTAGGCAAGGTCTCCTGTATTCTGCTTGGTTGGCCTCAAACTTGCTAGTAGTGGAAGAAGGATTTGAACTCGGATCCTCCTCCTCGTCCTGAGTGCTGGGCCTAGAGGCCTGCATCACCGCTCCTGCTTTGTGTCATGCTGGGGTCAAAGCAGGGCTCCGTCAGCTGAGTTACATCACTAGCCTGGGGCTCACCCAAAGGCACAAGGCAACTAAATAGAGAATTCGGTCTTTTACCACAGGCCCGTCTGTCTCTAATCTCTTTGTATTGAACATTACTGCATTTTGTTCTGTCTTTTGGTTTCAAGGTTTCCCAGTGTTCTTAAAAGAAAGCAAGAGGAGACAGAAAATCATTATTTTTTTTTAAATAGCGTTATTACAGAAGGTGGTTCATGTTTCACTTCATCACATGGTCTTTGTCTTCAAGACATCCATCAGGGTTGGATTCTTCCCAAGTGAATGAAGTGGTGTTCATCACAGAGGGCAAAGGTGCCCTATGTGCTGGACTATTCTTATTCTCACTGTGTGAGTGTGTGTGTGAGTGTGTGTGTGTGTGTATGTGTGTGTGTGTGTATGTGTGTGTGTGTGTGTGTGTGTGTGTGTGTGTGTGAGAGAGAGAGAGAGAGAGAGAGAGAGAGAGAGAGAGAGAGAGAGAGAGAGAGAGAGAGATGGAGTGTTGGGCTGGGCAGACTATCTGGCAAATTCTCTTCCTCCACCTCTGAGGAATGGCCTGAGTGATCTTTTGTCACCAGCAATTAGTAAGAGGGGACCTGTCCAGTGCAGAGAGTTCTGTGAGTACTGAACCCCTCTTCCCAGGCCCTTGCACTTCTTTTAAGAGTATCTGTTGGAGGCATCATGTGGCAGCCTGGCTTCTGGCCATCCGTGTGTCCACACAACTGAAGTTCTAAGATCTGCCACTCACCCGGATGCTCTCTGTGATTAGGACTGAGGCAGCTGCTGAAGCAAAGGATGGTGGGAGTTGGCAGATAGAGCAGTGCTAATGCTGTGGAGTCCTCAGCACGCTTTCATAGGAATGCATAGAAAGTCACTCTGATGAGTGTTGGGACCCTCACTTCTTAGGAGGAAGGTTTTCCCTAACCAGATTTAATTTGCTGCAACTGGGTACCACTTAGCCACACATCCCATGTTCTAAGCCTTGCCCTCTCTAGAGCACACATGTGGCATATATTGGCTCTGTTGCAGGAGGTCTCTTATATTTTTTTGGTAAAATAATTATAGACTTGCAGTCTGTCCTTTTGTTCTACAGAAAAAGGGGCCAGTGGGTAGAGAGGTTGTATAAATGAACCACAAGTTTTAAGCTTTATTTTTGCCTTCACCTTTGGCTTCCAAATTCACTCAGGGTTTTTCAGATTCAAGCCTTGGGTCACACTGATTTTGTATGAAATTTCCCAATGGCTAGCCCACCATGACCCAGAGAGTGGTCAGCTCAAGTAACTCTGTTGACTGTGTCTTACAGCCATGGGCGGGCTTGGCTCCTCCTCTTATGGCCGCCAGGCTTTGTCACCATGATCTTGACTTGAAGTCACATCTGCGGGAGGTGAGAGAAGTCCCATCAGAGTCATGAAGGGAGATTCTCAGAGCATGCATATGGCTCTGCCTGTCTCATACTGCCATCAAGAGTGATTCCAAGAAAGAAGGAGGGCTGCTTTGAGCACCAGCAGTCATGAGTCATCCTGATGCCCCCTGCCCAGTCTACACTGACATTGACAGTAGCAAACTCTGAAGGAGGGTCGACATGTCATTGTATTCTGCACAGTACCTGGCATCTGCCTCAGTAAATATTTTTGGATGAATGCTTGAAGCAAATGGTCAAGAGGGGGAATAAAAACTTCTGGACAATAAGGAGCACTGGACTGTGAGAAGGGTTAGACGTGCCCCTAGGCAATATGTGTTTATTGAACATGCTTAAAGGTGAATCTAGCTTTCTTTAGCTGTCTGGCCATGGACTCCTTATCAATTAACATAAACACTGAGCTGCCCTTGAACTCAGGAGTTAAAGCAATAAATAGCTTAATTGGTCATCATTAATTCCGCTATAGATTTATTACTGGTAAGTGTGGCCTTGGAAAGAATTACACCCACATTCAGCCTGGGAGCATTTTATCCCTGAGCCTCTCAAAGATGCTCTTGTAGTAAAACAAATAAAATCAGTCTTCCTCCTCCCCCACCAGCCCCCCCACCCGTCCTCCCATCAATAGCATATTCACTATTGAATCCAGCCAAATGGCCATTTGCAAGGTTGGATGGGTAGTTAAGCCACACAGGCACCATGTAATATGACAACATCCCTCATGGTAATATCGTCCTCCACTCATTACATTTGAATATAGATTGCCAGAGCACATTGCCCACGGACCCTGCTCTATGCCCGAGGTTGAGTTCTTCAAAGAAGGTGAAGGCCATGAGTGCTCCTCAGAACTTAGTAGCCTGTTTGGAAGCCTAACAAGTTTGTGGCTATTGTCCTTAAGAAGTTAATTTGCTGAAGCTCTTTTCTTCCTGTCCTTAATTATAGACATATTTATAGGTGTAAGCCCCCTGCCTGCTCAGGGATGTGCAGGGCTGTACCTCTGATGTGCCACTTAGTGGCTCGGGGTTCTTTCTTTATGCTTTCTGCACTTCAGACTCTGTTTAAATATCAGTACTCAGCTCAGCTTCTAAGTGTTATGAGGGTTTTTCCCCCCTCTACTTCACGAAGAGCTGTATATAAGCCTTTTAGCATTTTATCTGAACTAAACAGTAGTGGCTTTTCAGGAGAAATGAGAGCTCTGTAAGTAAACCTATGTATTTATAAGAGCAAACTGCATTATAAAAAGAAGCAATGAATCCAGTTTTCTACATAAAAGGAATTAGATTTTCCAGTTTACCTATGCACTGGGATTAGTAAAACGTGCAACAAATAGCCGATGGAACAATCCATTTTGAAGTTTGTAAAGGCATCTGGGGGAGCTGGCCAGAGTACCCTTTTAATGTTTTCCCAACAAGAATTGATGTTAATATTTTATTCGAGCCTGATCCCGGAATGGCTGTTCTTAAACGAGCTCGTCTGTTACCTGCCCGTTTCTGCGTGGCTGAGCAAATTCACTGGGAAATGCAAGTTCTCTCCAATTCCATCAACTATCCATCTCCAAATTACAGAGAATTCATTCCTGAGTTGGAGAGGTGCCAGAAGGTTCTCGTCTCGCTGTCTGTGGGCTGCCTTTCTCTCTCTCCTCTTTGAGGCTCTCTAGTGCTTAGAGTGAGCTCAACTCAAAGGTTTCCAGCCTCACACACGCTCTGCATTCCCCCACAGGCACATCGGGCTCTGCGTTGCCGAGGAACCCTGTGCGCTAGCCTCTGATTCAGCCTCCTCTTTACCTGCAGGTGCTCTAGAAACTTCAAAATGCGACTGGTAACGTATTTGCTTCTCTAACATGCCACTTTCGGGTGCATTAGATGCAGCTGCTGACCATGTTTTTCTAAAGGTTTCTCTTTTGAATAGCATGCATGCAAAAAAGCCTATGAAAGGGGGCTTAAAGAGCAGGGGATTAATTGCTGGTCTTGGTGTGCGTGTGCACGCATGCCTGTTAACGTATGCATGTGTATAGAAATATGGGTAATTTATGTGCACATATGTCTGTTCAGGCAGCTTTCACTAAAGGAGCACGAAAGGAGTCTTGTTGAAAGCAGTACTTTTTATGCGCAGCCAGGTTTTCTAATCAGATCTGGAAAGATCTTCTACAGCAGCAGCAAGTATAAGAAAAATACATTCTTAAACCCATGCAGATGGCATGCTTTAGATAGCTATTCGAATCCTTCCCCCCCCCAAAAAAAAACAAATGAAAGAGGTGTGTGTGTGTGTGTGTGTGTGTGTGTGTGTGTGTGTGTGTGTGTGTGTGTGGTATAAGGGGAGGAGGCTTGAGGTTTTGAAGATTTGCCGAGAAGAGTTACCTGGTTGCTGCAGAGCATTTCCACCCCATGTCACCTGCCTTCTTAAAAGTCAGCAGTCGCTGAGGGAAGAGATGTGGCTGTGCGCTGGAGTAAGCCCAGGGGGACACGTTGAACTCCAGTGTTCCGCAGGCATTTTAGCTACTCTAAATATTAGTGCTCGCGTGATAGGTAGACAGAGTGGGTTTGCTGTAGCTGAATCCGGTAATGTGTTTTGGCTTGTAGGAATCACAGTTACGCAGTGCACAGGATGTGCCTGTGGTTGTTGAACCCCTAGAAAGCGGCATGAGTGTGTGGGCACTCACATAAATCACAGTACTTATTTCCTAGTGTTGGAAGTTAGATTCTAAAATTAAGAAATTACTTAGCAATTAATAATGCACTCGGCAGCCCTGTCTCATTGGGTGAGATTTACATTCTTGGGACTTGCGCCTCTAGTTATAGAGACAAATGATTTAAGGTGCAGGCTTAATTGTTATTTCAAATCCTCATGCTAGAAAGCTACTTCCAATACTTTATTTAAAAGGCTTGGTTTGAGGACCATGTGTGTGAGTGCTCTGTGGTGGTGAGCTAATTATGACTGTAGTGTGTTGTACGCCCAAGATAAAAACAACTTCTCATGAGCATTGCTCACCGAGGTGATAGCAACTTGCTTCTGTATCCTGGTCATTTTGCATGATTTTCTTGCTCTTGGAGACAAGTATCGACTACTTGTAAAGAGGAGAAAGTAAGCAAGTCAGAACCCACAAAGAGAAGCTATTTTCTAAGAAATTAAACAAAATGCATCTTTACAAACAAGCATCCTAAATGTCTACATTTTGGTATGGGTATTTGAAAAACGGAGGCTTCTTAAATAATAACCAGGCAAGTGGGAAAGTCTAAGTCTGTGTTGTGCTGTCTGGCAGTCTCTTGTATGTGTAAACAAGGTGGTAAATCGCCTCGTTATTCTATTATTGACTAATCATTATTTTTTTCCGTGATATTGACTATAAAATAAAAATATGTTTATTTTCTTTGAATTTAAGATGATTGAAAACTTCAGTAACAGTTTATCTAGTTATAATAACAAAAATAAATATTCCTGAAAGTTAGTGTGAATATCACTTTTCCTTCTTATTTTTCATAATTTAGTATTTTGGAACTTAGCTGTGTACTCACAGAGAACTATGTGTGATTTTTAATTGCATAACTTTTAATAGTGATTTTTACTGGACATGTCCAATTAATGTTTATTAAAAGTAGTATAGAGAATTTCAATATGTAAGGGTGGTTTCTTAAAACAGCACCGAGTACTAGGTGCCTTTAAAAACCAGTGTGAAACATTTGATGTTATGTTCTTATATTGCTCTGTATATAACTGGTTTTTATTTTGGGTACTATTTATTCCAGTTCTAGAAATACATCTAAGACTATCATGTGAGAATCTTGCCTTTGAATATAAGCCTTTGAATATAAGATGGTGATGGTTTCATCTAAATGCCCAGGACAGTTGAAGAATCAGTACAACTTTACATATATTATAATATGCTAATGTATGTTATTAAGAAGTGTAAAAAAACAATTTTTTGCACTCCGTCATATTATAAAACACTTTGCCCTACTTCTGAAGTTGGCAGTTTGTGTGAAGTTAGTTTTATGGGAATAAAAGAGGTTTCAAGTTTCTGAGCTCTTATGGCCTTGTGTGGAAACATTCTGTGCTATTTGGTAGGATGTATAATATGTACTCAATAGTGAAAAGAAAGAGTGTTTGCCATCTGCCCTTGATTAAGACTTCTCACTCACTTTTAGATGCTTTCTCGACTGAGTCTTTATTTTATAAAAACCCATTCATGTGGATCCCACACTTAAGTGATTAAAAGACACTTTCTCCTATGTAATAGTGTCCTCATTTGAGGACCAAACATTTCCTTTTTTATGCCTTATGTATGTTAAAAATATAACGTCTTGATTTACTATGTATCTGAAATCATTCATTCTTTAACCATCTACTAAGCATCACACTTCCAAACTGCTTCCTGGTCTGGGACAAAAGGGTGGGGAGGGGAAGTTTTTCTTCCTCAGAAGCAAGAAAGAATTTTTCTCCTTAGCAGCAGTGTATGAAGGCACAAACCCCTCAGCACGGTTTGAGCCTTACCCTATTTCTCATTTGTTTTACCTGGTTTCAAAATGGCACCGTCTGCAGGCTTTGTCAGATAGGACAGTCACACTAGTGGTGGGGAGCAACTCCTCACAGGATTATAAAGGAGAATGAATAGCCACTTGGGGTGGCTAGGAAGAGAAGATGGGAAGAGAGACATGACAGCAGCGGACAGGAAGGTGGGGCACCGTGTGGAGAGGAGCCGCACTGTAAGTAATAGGAAATGGAACTGAGAAACACATTGTGAAAATTATTTCAAAGTGTTTTTAATTATCTTCATTTGCCTTAATAGAAGGAAGTGAACAGCTTTCTGAAACAGGATCTGGCATGCGTGCCTATGTGTGTGTGTGTGATGTTTAATTACTCTTTGTTGAGCATGTTCTTCTATCTGTCATATGTGGGACGTGCACTGTGTAAGTATTGTGTCTTGAAGATTTGTCTATTTATTTTATGTGTGTGTGTGTATACCTGAGTGAATGTATGTGCAGTGCATTCAGAGGTCAGAAGAGGCCGTCAGGTCCCCTGCAACTGGGGTGACAGGCTGTTGTGAGCCACCATGAGGGTGTTGGGAACTGAACCTGGGTCTTCTGCAAAAGCAGCAAATGCTTTTAATTGGTGAACCTTCTCATTTCAGCGCCTGTGCTAAGTAATTTAAATAAATTATCTCACACAGCCTCCGGTCACTGTTAATAGTCCCATCCTGTACATGAGATACCCAGAAGTCATAGAGCTTGTATGGTTGCATAATGGACAAATGGACGAGCCTGGATTTGAACCTCGACTCCAGAGTCAAGTCTTCTGATCATTACAGAGCATAATCATTGGGATGCATCACCTCGTGTCTAATTCCAGTTACCAGCTGGCATGCCTAGTTGTTTACTAGATATGTCATTTTCATCCTCTGGGAAGAAATGATAAGAGCCTTAGTACACTAAATGGTTCATAGAACAATAAAGATGAAAGAGAAGAAATGAAAATGGCCATTGAATGGTTTTATACCGTATTATTGGCATCCCATGCTGGGAAGAAATGACCAGGACTTGTGTGTCTGTCGTGTTCTGTCACTGGTTGGCAGTTCCTAGGAAGAGAATTAACTTCTTTAACAACTGATTCATATCTGAACATTGCATATCTACAGACTTCAATTAATTGCATTTCTTTATAAACTGTATTTTATGTAATTATTAGTGCATGCTAATTGAACATATTAATGGGTTTCAATGTGACATTTCTATCCATACAAGTTACGTAATTTAAATTGTATTTAAGCTCCCAGACGTCCTCTCATGATTCTTGCCCTTCCCACCTTACTTCCTCCATCCCCTGTCCCTAGTAATCTCTCTACCACTTTCAGGTTGTCTTCCTAAATTTTAGTTATCTCATCTGCAAGAACACATGCCATAGTCACTTTTCTGTTTCTGACTCACTTTATTTAACATGATGGCCATTGGCTATATCCATTTTCCTGCAAATGATGTAGTTTTATTATCTATTATGGGAAAACAATGCTCCTTTGGGTATGTGTACTCTGTAATCTTAATCTGTTTGTCTAGTGATGTGTTTTTAGACTGACTCCATAGCTTGCCTATTGTGAGTAGGGATACAATAAGCTTTTCCAGTATTCAGGCATTTCTTATGCATGCATACCTCATTTCTCTTAGTTATATGCCCAGGAGTGGTACATCTGGATCATAAGGTACTTCTAATTATAGTTTTGTAAGAATTTCCATAATGTTTCATATGGTGACTATAACAACTAATATCTGCACCAACAATGTATAAAAAAAATCCCATTTTCTTTCTATCTCCAGCAGCATTTATCGTTTTTAAATGTAATATTCATCCTGGTGGCAGTTAGGTGGAATTTAGTCTTGAGCTGCATTTCTCTATTCTAAAGCTGTTGAGCACTTTCTACATAGTTACCAAGGGTTCTTGTTTCTTCTTTTGAGAAATGCCTGCTCAGATAATTTATCCATTTGCTGAATAGATTATTTATTGTATTGTTAAGGTCTTTATGAGGTTTTTTTTTGTATGGTATGGAATTGAATATCTGGCAAAGACTTTCTCCCATTCCGTATACTGTCTCTTTCCTTGATGTGATCAAAATAGTTTGGGTGACTGTGGCCATAGTATAGAGGCTGTGGTGACTGGAGACCAGCTGGATGAAGGACTCCTGCTAGAAGCCCATTTTAATTATACGTTAGAAGGAAACGAGATCTTAAACTAGGTATACAAAGAATGGGGAAGATGAAAAAATACAAGGTGTGCCTTTATGTGTGTGCGTGAGTGTGAGTTTGTAGTTGTATGTGTTTAAGATTTTGAGATTAGTTGAAGTCAGGGATAAGGAGAAGATAACACTCAGAAGGGTCTTAATAGTTTCCTTTGCTTTGAAGAAGCTTTTTTTTTCCAGACGGGGTTTCTTTGTGTAGCCTTGGTTGTCCTGGACTCACATTGTAGAGCAGGCTGGCCTCGAACTCACAGAGACTGTCTGCCTCTCCCTCCCTGAGTGCTGTGATTACAGGCATTCGCCACCATATCCCAGCTGAAGAAGCTTTTTAATTTGGTGTGCTCCTGTATTTCAGTTCTTGATTCCACTAAATGGTACCTGCTTGCAGGTGATATAATTTTGTACGTGGAAACCCCTGAAGATTTCAGCAAAAGACTCTTAGAACTGAAAAAGCGGTTCTTCAAAGTGTCAGGCTACAAAATCAATGTACAACCATAGAGATTTGCTCTCCACCAATAATGAACTCACCAAGAAAGAAATCAGCAAAACAGTCTAAAGTACAGTAGCTTAAAAATGTATTAGATCCAACCTAGTGAAGCCTTGATGATGAAACTCTATGTCAGTAAATAAAGAGGCTGAAGAAGACACTACAGCATGGAAAGGCACCCCCCCTCTGTTCATAGAAATGAGAATTAACAGCAAACTATAGATTTGGTAAAAACCACATAATATCAATGGCATTCGCCACAGTTCTAGAAAAAATGCCAAATTCATATGGATGCAGGAGACTCAAAGAGCTCCAGCTGTGCTGAGTTAAGACAACAAAACTGGAGGCATACATACTGATACCTAATTTCTTTTTTAAATTATTTTTATTTTTTATCTTTTATTAAGTATGTTTATTTTTTACATATATATATATACAATAAACTACCTATAGCAAGAAGACTAATGAAACAATCAGGAATTATATAAATGTTACATTCCTACTGTTTTGGCTATTTGTATTTAGTAGCCTTGAAGAAAACATCTTTCCTATCTTGGTGCATCTAAACTTCTGAATGTAAATCTATCTCTATCATATTTCATCATTATCAACTTAAAACATCTATCTAGACCTAAAGACATCTTAACCACTAATATAGAATTCAAATTTAAGATTATTCTTCACACACATTTTTATATATATATATATATATATATATATATATATATATATATATATATATATATACATATTACTCTAATATGAGGTATTATACCCATATATCTCAATTGTAATACAAGGTTTACTTCCAATACTTTGAAAGTACTATTATAGGCTGTCTAAGATAAAATAAGTCATACAAGTTAATTGTTAGTTGATCGAATCATGCTCTATTTTATTACTAGTCTATTTTTATCACAAGAATATATATCTTGGGTGCAATAGATAGATATAATTTATAGAAAGATAAGGTAAAATAGATAAAATCTCCAAAAGCATCAGAGACATACAGAATATTTTTAAATGTTTTTGTTATTTTAAAGATTCATAGACAATGACACAGGTTGACTCCTGGCAACACCCAGCCTACCTCGAAGAGGATGATGAGCATCAAAGAACCTCCTTATGCAAATGGCTTCAAATGTGGCAAACAAATCACTGGACAAAATGTCCTCATTTCTGCCACAGACAGGATTCTGCCTAAAAAAGGGCAAACTTGGATGCAGACAGAGTTGACAGCCAAACTCTGCTAAGACAGGGTAAGCAAGTCCTCAATAGTTCCTGCCTCACAAGTATGTCTGTCAGATATATTGGGCCAGAAGGCTGAAGATGATGCTTTAATGTTATAGAGAGTTTTGGGTGACTGCTCATGTAGTAAACTGTAGCTGCCATCTTCTCATTTGGGAAGCTACTAACCTGCACTCGGGTATACTCAGGTAATCAATTTTATTCCTTCTCAAGACTCTGATTGGATTGGAGACCAGATAGCTTAGTTTTACAATTAAGCTGATACCTAATGTCAAGACATGCCACAGAGGTGTAGCAACAAAAACATCATGGTGTTGCAATAAAAGCATACATAGATTGATGTAATGGTATAGAGCACATACACACAGGTATGCATCTACAGCCAGCTGAATTTTTGATAAAATAGACAAATAAACAAAGAAAAGGCAACAACTTTAACATATAAAGAGGAAGCACAGTATCCATTAGCAGCGCCCTCCCCCCCCTCCCCCCAGGCCCACCCTTACACCCTCTCTCTCTCTTTCTCCCATCCTGGCACATCACGTCACAGCAGGACTAAGGGCATCCTCTCCCACAGGTGATGCCAGGTATGGCTTTTGGAAGGAGATCTGAGTTACGTATGTAACCTTCTTTCTGACAAACCGGTATCTCTATGGAGTCCACTAGAGGAACTTAGGGTAAGATGTATGGGACACGGAAGCGAAGGCGCTTCCGTCTCTTAGAACTGGTGTCTCCTGAAGCATGGCGTTCTAGATGTCTCGCCCTCTTACCTGGTTCCCAGAGCCTCCTGTTCAGTGGTTCTCAGCCTTCCTAATGCTGTGACCCTTTCATACAGCTCCTCATGTTGTGGTGACCCCGCCAGAAAATTATTTTTGATATTATAACTGTAATTTTACTACTGTTATGAATCTTAATGTAAATATCTGACGTAAAGGCCATGACCCACAGCTTGAGAACTGCTGATCCAATTGAACACATCTCAGGCACTATTATTCATCTCCTCAAAACTTTGGTTAGTTGTAAATGTACTGCTATTGAGAGACCTTAAAAAATACTCCATTAAATAAAAGATTAGGGTATGGAATAAAAGTCATGTTTTCATACCCCTATTTTACTGACCAAATATACTTTTCTCTTTCTAAATTCAACTGTAAGGAAACATTTTCTTTGAACCCACATATTTCTAAGAGGCAGCGTGAGCAAATTGCATCATTATACTTTATTTTGGTACAAAGTTATCCTGGCTTCATCCAGACCTGATCTTGACTAGCAAGGCTGGTACAGGCTAGCCCATCTAATTGAAGGTCTCCGTTCATTTTGTGGGGAGACACAAAGGTCAACACTGTTGACAATGAGCTGTTTCACCTTCTCACAGGGGAATCTACACCGCTGCATTGTGCTGCCTAAATAACAAAAGGACAAAGAGTTGATCAAACACAGGCGAGGAAGAAGAAGACTAAATATCGTCACATACTATACAATTGAAAACCCAACAGAAAGAGAATAACAGGAAAGCCTGGATGCTAAATAAATTACAAGAACAGACATGAAGAGTGGGTTTCACAAAGATTTGCCCTGTAATCTGGGGTGCACAGAGCAAATATTTAATTGCTCTTAAAACTGATTGACTTGATTTTCAAATTTGCATATTCACCCAGCCTGTCATGTTTTATTGTACAGTGCAGGAAAAGCCTTTAATTAACTTTACATTACTATCATAATGTACAAAAAGAAAAACTTTTCTGGCTGAGACCAGTCCTCAGTGATAGAGTGCTTGTTACTATACATGAGGCCCTGGGTTCTACCCACGGCAGCAGAAAACAATCAAAATAAAGAAAGAAAACTTTAAAGAGATAAAACAAATTAACTGTCAAAGCTTACTAAATAACCATGTGCACTGGCCTGAGCCTAACAAGCTGCGATGATAAAGAGACCATCGGGTGAGGTGTTGTTTGCTCGCTAGTTGACTTTGAGAGGATGGTAACAGGTCTGATGGCCGTTCATAACTATGGCTGCCTGGCGTATATATCCGCTCTGACAGCCGTAGCATGGAACTTTCACAAGCCAAGCCTCCTTTTGGTTTTAGATATAGCTATAAGATATCGTGGTGGTTTTTTTTTCTTTTTTCACCAAAATAAAAAGAAATAAAACATGGGAGAGGAAGTGATGATGGATGGAGTGGGGGCATCTTTTGATTGAGGTTATTCTGTGCTTTATGTACAAACTTTAGGATAGAGATCTGCACTAGACAGTCTGAGTCTTAGTGAGAGCCTGTGGATGCTGGTCCTCTAGGGGACTTAGAGATGAGGCTAGTGAGGATAAGTCCACACAGTGGTAGTGGAGGGGTGTACCAGGATATCTTTGAACCCAGGCCTATGCTCTAAGATGCTGTGCCAGTGGGAGACTGGTCATGAGGAGACTCTCCTTGGTTGCTTTTCCTCCTGCTGCTGCTCTCATGTGTTATGGGAAATACAGGATTGGACATTCTAGACTTGTGGATGGGTAATGCTGCTCTTACTGAGGTTACTGTTGAGTTCTAATGACCTGTTTCTGCAATGAAGTAGATTTTTCCTAATCGCCGAGCTATACCCTTCTTTTCAAGGTGGAATTATTCATGTTTAGAATGTGAAGACATTAATTCTGTCAATGTCTGAAGAGGCAAAGTTTCAGTCAACATTGGGTAATTAGAGCTAGCATTTTTTTCTTTTGTACACAGAGTCCAGTTAGTACTGCTAATGTGAGCATAGGTATTGGAGCCATCCACTGGCACATGGGCAAGTAACCAGGCGCCACCCTCACAAAGGAAAGAGACTCTCCCTTCCCCAGCAGCCTTCTCTATTCATGCTTGACTTTTTAACTGGCGCCATCTGGTGTACTCTTGTGTAAGTGACTGTAGTGGCTATGCATTTGTGTGTACAGTGAGCGCACATGTCCAGAAGACAACGGTTCTGAGCATTCCCTGCCCAAGGCTAGAGGAACATAGTAACCTTGAACTTCATGGGGGAAAAAGCAAATTGCCGCTGTATGTTATATACAAGGATATGCATGTGATTAGGTGGATGCTAGCAGGCTGTTGGAGTGGAGTTCTGATGAGGGTGGATACAGCATAAAGCCACTTTAAACCACTGGGGTGCGAATGATATTTTCTTCTTTGTGTTTCTGCTGCTCTCATCACAGACTGGGTTTTTCGTAATGTGACTAACACATCATTAGGAGCACAGAGGTATAATGTACAATGTTTAAAGTATCTGACTCTGGGCCTGAGCTTTCTAAATTCAAACTGAACTCTACCGTTTGTTAGCTGGGTGACCCTGGGGATTTCCTAAGTTTTCTATGCCTTGTTTTTTCTTATCTGTAACTATATCAGTGTCTTCCCTGTAGGTGTTGGAAGAAATGGGCGCCTTAATGTGGGCAGTGCACTTAGAATGGTACTGACACACAGTACCGGTACCATGACTGTTAGTCCTTTATGAAATTCAGTTCTTTCCAACACGGTTCCTAAAGTGTTTAGAGATTTCCAGTATACCTGAGGTCAAACATTTATCACTTCTGATTCTCAAGGCCTATTGGCATTTAGTCCAGTGTCCACTGAGTCATTCATAACATGTATCTCTGGTTAGTAGTCTAGTTCCTTATGAAATCTATATCTGCATACAGGGTCCTCATTTCTGTGTTAGGGGAAGAGAAAATAATACAACTACCAAGAGAATGCACTCATATATGTCAATATTTAAACGCACAGTATTTGATGCTTTAAGATACTGTCTCACTTTACAACGCAGATTGGCCTGGGACTCACTATGTAACACAGGCTGGCCTCAAACCAGCAATGATCTCCCTGCTGGGATTGTAGTCATGGGCTACTTACTATACCTGGCTTTGTGACTTTTGACTTACGGATGTCACTTCTTTGAGAAGCTCCCTGCAGGGGGCAGGAGACACAGATCAATGGGTTAGAGCATTTGCTCTGCAAGCAGGAGGATCTGAAAGCTGGATTGGAACCCCTAGAACCCACATAAAAGAGCCAGGGGTTGCTGAACGTACCTATGATCCCAACATTGATCTGGTGTAGCCTTGTGCAAGTGACCGCAGTAGCTATGTGTTCATGTGTACAGCGAGCACGCATGTCCAGAAGACAATGGTTCTTAGCACTCCCTGCCCAAGGCTAGAGGAACATAGTGACCTATGTTAGGCTACAGGTACAGAAGATACAGGCAGTTCCCAAGAGCTGGTTGGCCAGCCAGCCTAGCTGGGAAAAAAAAACCCCAATCTTCCAATTCAGTCAGAGACCCTCTCTCCAGGCAATAAGAGAGAAGAACCCATTTGACATTTGCTCTGGCCCCCATATGCACACACTGGAACACATGCACCCACATATTCACATTCATTCAGCAAACACATCGGCATGCACTTATACATATATGTGACATTTTCTTGACATAACCACGTAATTAAATGAAGATGTGGTAAAAATTGCCCAGGATGCTAAAAATCTATAAATAACCAAATCCCAATCCAGAGAAAAACACTTCAATAATTTATGACCTAGCCATGTAATGAGATACTGCTGAGGAAAGTTTAAAATGGTGACAGCCATGCATATGGATGTGAAAACTAAAATCAAACTTTCAAGAGAAGAAAGGCATTTACAAGAGCCATCTACAAGAGTGGCATTGTATTAAACTAGATATTTATAGCCACTCGCTTGTGTAATCCTTGAAGATGTTCAAAGTCCATATGAGAAATCATCAAAGGGAAGCAGAAATATGCAGTGAGGGTTCTGCCTTTTGCTTCATGTGGACCATTTACAATTTTAAACATGACCCCATATCACTTTTATAACTTATCCTAATTTTAAAGTAGTGTCAAGAAAAAATCTCTTCTCTTCACCTTAAGATATTAGGTTTTGTTTTGTTTAATATTATGACGGGCAGATCTGGGCCCAGGGGCCCTGCTCAAACCATGGCACCAGCCAAGCACTATACATGCAGTAAACATTGAACCCCTACCCAGATCTAGCCAATGGACAGGACATTTTCCACAGTTGAGTGAAGAGTAGGGACTGACTTTCACACGAACTCTGGTGCCCCATATTTGACCACGTGCCTGGGTCAGGCCTGGGAGGCCTGGTGGCACTCAGAGGAAGAATAGCAGGCTACCAAGAAGAGACTTGATACCCTATGAGCATATACAGGGGGAGGAGGTCCCCCTCAGTCACAGTCATAGGGGAAGGGAGTAAGGGGAAAGAGGGAAGGAGAAATGAGAAGATAGAAGGATGGGATAACAATTGAGATGTAATATGAATGAATTAATAAAAAAGAAAAAAAGATTAGCCCTCATGCTACTATATTCCTAAGCCTTGTTGTACTATTTTTGAAGAATTGTGCCAGCTCTCACATGGAGTTAAAACAAAATGTGTATTAACTCACTGCCAAAGCTCTAATTTGCTTCCGTGGAGCAGAAACCAAAGTGAGTAACATCAACTCACTGGAGGGTTAAGTCCTGTGGCAAAGACCTTCTGCCCCTAGCATGGAAACATTAAGTCAGAGGCATTAGACAGGAGATGGGGGCACTGAGCCAATGGTTTTCTTTGGGACTTAATAGTGGTAAACTTGGGGAAGCGCTACCCGTGGGACTTCTTCACATTCAGGTTTCTACACATCTGTAAAATCTCACTCTGTCTTTTGCAAATCACTTATAAAAGGTACACTGCCAGGGTTGGGGCAGAAGCAGTTAGTATTCAGGTATGAAATCAGGACTTCTTGATCTTCATGCATTGGGAAGTGTGTACACATACACTATCTCATCCCATACTCACAGATCAGACACTGATGACAAGTATTATCAACTTCGTTTTCGATATAGGGTTCTGAGGCTTGCAGAGGCTGAGAGGTAGCGAGCCAGCAGGAAGCTGGACACACGAGGCCTTAGGTGATGCCTTGGGCATCCTTGCTATCAGCAGCCAAGAGCATTGACTTGTGGCAAATCACTTCTGTGGCTGGACAGTGGGTTGGCGTTAACTTCTTGAAATCATGTTTTCAGGTCTAGGAACACGTACCAGTGGCCACCTGAACTCTTTCCTCAAAGACAATCATCAAAATCACTTAAATATTATTATTTAAACAATTATATTTAATAGTGGTTCTCAACCTTCCTAATGCTGCACTCTTTAATGCAGTTCCTCATGTTGTGGTGACCCCAAGCAAAAACTATTTCATTGCTACTTTATAACTGTAATTTTGCTGCTATTATGAATTATAATGTAAATATCTGATATGCAGGCTATCTGATATGGGACCCCCAACAGGGCCACGACCCACAGCTTAAGAACCGCTGAATTACTAGAAGATGCAAGTAGAACTGGCTTCTCATTTGGATGCTATGTCTTCCTACCTATATAATCTTAGGCAACATTTTTCTTTATCTAGAAAATGAATAATTATAGCTTTACTCTTCCAACATTGTTGTTAAGAGTTTGGGTGAAATATGTTTGGAAGTACCTGACAGAGTAAATAGCAGAGTGTGGGTAAAACTTGGTGACAATAACAATGACTAATATTATAAGTAAATCTGCATCTAGGTTAGTAGGTGGGTCTCTGCTACAGCCTGCTTGGAAATGGGAGGCAGGAGGTCCTTACCGGAGTGGATGCAAATCAGGTTGTGCCCTAATTAAGGAAATCACCAAGAAGGCACAAAGAACCAACCAAGCACAGAACAAAAATTTCCTGATCCGCCCCCCCCATCATTAGTCAGTACAGGGTCTGGAGATTGATAGCTAGATGTCTTGCTTGAATCTGGGTATTGGCTGTCTAGTTCATGGTCAGTAATAGGATATGTGGGAAAGAAGACACAGCACATAGTGTCCTCAGAGGAGTTTCATCCCCCAAGAAAACAACCCTAATATTTTCTTGTCCTCAGTTTGTCTTGAATCTCCTAAGTCAGATCATGAGGGAAATTTTAGAAGCTAGACTTGAAAGTTGGTGTGTTGGTCAGTTTTTGTCAAACATGTGCAAACTAGAGTTATTTAGGAAGAGGGAATTTCTACTGAGAAAATGCCTCCATCAGATGGGCCTATAGGCAAATCTGTGGACTGCTTTCTAGATTGATGTGGGGGAGTCCATGCCATTGTGTGGATGTCATCCTTGGTCAGGTGGTCCTGGCTTATAAGAGCAAATTGAGCAAGTCATGGCTGCATCCCTCCACGGCATCTGCATCAGTTCCTGCCTCCAGTTCCCTCTGTGAGGAACTGTGATATGGAAGTGTAAGCCAAATAAAGCTTTTCCATCCCAAGTTGCTTTGGTCAGAATATTTTATCACAGGAACAGAAAGCAAACTAAAAGAATCTATATAACGAACAATGATGAACTTTCTGTGCTGTTTAAATCTAAAAGTACTATTTTTTTTCTTTTGAGTGTTTAAAAACTGCTTTCCTTTCCTATACAATTGCTTGTTGCTTACTACAAAAAAAGGAAATGTGAAAAAAATTAGAATCAATGTTCATATTTATTTGGTTTACAATATTAAAAATTTTATGAATAAATACATTAAATTTAATTAAATTATAATACACTGCAAATAATGTATAACCTTTTAAAATCCTATAGTGTCATGTGAATCCTTGCATGCCAATAAATGTCTTTCTATGATTTCATTTTCAGTAGTTATAATGTATTTCCCTAGGTAGACATTCTGAAACATTCTCTTGAATGATTAGGCTGTTTTCTTCTTGTAATAATATTTTTTAATTACTGCCTGGAGAGATTGCTCAGTGGTTAAGGACACTTGTCACTCTTGCAGAGGACGAAAATCAGTTCCCAGCATCTGCATGGTGGCTTACAGCTGCCCTAACTCCAGGTCCAGGGATCCACCACCCTCATTTGGCCTCCGTAGGCTCTAGACACAAATGCAGTGCACACACACACTCGTATATACAAGCAAGGTTCTCGTACATATAAAATAAGTAATTACTGTATAAACATTCAATTCTGTCTTTCAAAAAAAATTCCTGGAAGCAAAGCTTCTAAGTCAAAGTGTAAATGCACCTTTAAGACCCATGATATGCCATTATCTTCTAGTTACATGATAACTAACATTAGTCCTATTATTATGTGGCATGCAAGTAGATTAGTGACTAAGTAAATATGACTCTTACTTATGATAAAAGTTGAGTGACCTTCATAATAGCCTGTACTTCTAAGACAGTATTAAAGAATGTGTCTTGTGAAAACCAAGCCCTAGTTTTGTTTCTATGTTCCAGACACAATATAGCCTTAAGATAGTATGTTAGTTAATTGTATTCAGATGGTGGGTGATAATTATTGAGAAATGATTAGCTTTCGCTGCAGTGTCACAGAACCTGTGGAAATGACTTGTAGAGAGATGCTTACAAGCATCCTTCCCTGAAGTCCATTATTTCCACCCACATACTCTTTCTGAGGTGTGAGAATAAAACAATCAAGGGTGCAGAAACCCTTTGATTGTGGATCATCACATCAATTTTCTCCAGGGCTGGAAGCAACCCAGCCTGAGCTCTCTGTAACACAGCAAGCTTCATGGGAGAAGCATTATGATTGGAAGGTTTTCAGCAGAAATTACTCTTGATGCCACAAGCCCCACTGTCGGAGTGATTTCTGCTTGGAAAGACAGCATCTGAATTAATGGTCTAATAAACTGAGTTAGTGTTTCATCTTAGCGAAGGATTAATTAGGGGAGAAGAAACTAACATTTATTCTGTTTCCTATTTGACAGGCCTTTATTATTGCATGATTGCATTTAATATTCAGCATCAACCTAGTGGGTAGGCACGGCTGTGGGCATTTTACAATAAAGGACCTGAAGTTCCTTCAAATAAAGCATCTTGCCTGGGGCTGTATAGTTGGTGAGGTGCCCAGGTGGGTTTTGAACCTAGGCCTCCTGTGTCTTTTGTTCATGCTCTTTATCGTCCTCCCTTATCATGTGTACAGCAAGCCTGGCTGTTTTTCTTCTGGAATGTTAATTGAGAGCATGGACACAGTTTTAGCCAACTAAACTGTGGGTTTCCAATTTAAAAATCTCACTGTCAGAAAGACTCGGTGTTAGACTTTAAATCACTGTGACCAAACTACCTGATAGAGAGAGAAGAGCCATTTAACCTATGATTCCGAAGGGTTCAATCCACCATAGTGAGGAGATTGGAGCAGAGCCATTTGCCTCATGGCAGACAGAAGCAAAGAAGGACGGGAAAGGCCTACAGATAGGATAAACGTAAGGACTTGCCCCATGAACTACTTCCAGTTTCCACAAATAATGGCTCATTTGGAGACCACGCCCACAACACCTGAATCTGGGGAAGGCATTTTAAATTCAAACTATAACATGTAGAGAGTCCACCCAAAAGCAGTGTCAGTCGAGAGACTTTTGAAGCCTAGAAACACAGAGTCCATGATGCTGACCAGAAAGGAGAGGCAAGCTGTTCTAACAAGGTATCCTGAGCTAGAGGCATTCCTGCTTCTTTTCCAAACCTGAGTAATTTTCATTATGCACCAAGTTTTCTGCTCCTCCACCCTATGTTGGCTTGTAGGTATCTAGAGCTCAGAGCACAGCATCTTCATAAAGCTGAAAAAGACAGGGTGTAGCTTGGCTCTCTTCTCATATCTGTTCATCTTGAGAACAAGACAAATGTCTCATTGGCCCCGCTTCGTACTGCATTGCTAAGAGTGGGTCATGTGCCCCTCCCTAAGCCAAATATTGGCACCGGCACTGGCGATGGCTCAGCCAAGATTTCCTCCCTTGAGCTGGTGATACTGCATTGTGAAACCAAAACCAGCTTTGTGGCAGCAAGTGACAGCTCAAATGCTTGCACAGAGCTTTTGAGAGATTTCTGAGGTTGTTTTTTTATGTTTTCTCTTACTTTCTGTGGATACATAGGTGTAAAACTGTACAGCGTGGTGTGGTGTTTTGATACAGATATACATTGTATGACGATCGAGTCAGATAGTTTGCATGCCCATCTCCATAAATATTTATCATTTCTCTATGGTGAAACAGTTGGAATTCTCTCTTCTGGCTATATCGAAGTACATGTTCCACCGTGTTAATTATAGATACCCCACTGCGCAGCAGAACACCAGAACTTATTCCTCCTACCCAGCTTTAACTTTGTACCCAAACATTCTGAGTTCTCCCTTTGTAGTTAATTACGTCTGTATTCTGAGCTTCTCAGCAGCAGAAAAGATTCTGCTGCTTTTCTAGAAAGTTTTCTTTTTATATAACCACTTTCCACACATGAATTTGTCATTTTTTTTTCAGTCTGGTCTGTCAAATCCTTCCCTTTTCCATCAGCTTTATTTTGTGGACTCCTGAATTTTCATTCTAAACTACAATGCTTAACTAACTCTTCTTCGCTAGCACTCCTTGATGCACCTTCTTCCAAAAGTGTGGGGAAGTCAGGTGTGGTGGGATGTAATGTTGAAAGGGACTCAATAGTATCTGTCGAATCAAGTTTGCATGTTGGTTTTGCTCTTAAAAAAAGAAGGCTGTTGATTAGGAAGGATACTGATTATGAAGAAGCAGAAGAAGGAACAAAGGAAGAAAATGAAGGAGATAAAGAAGAAGGAGGAGGAGAAAGAGGAGGAGGAGGAGCAGCCACCACTGCTTGTGCCTACTTTTCTGTCTCTATCAAGTAACCTGAATATCCCTTCCTTCTGTAGGTCATTTAATTTTCCAAGTTGCAATAAAATACAAAACAATTGAAGAAGAGGGCTATTTATCAATTAAACCATCTGTTGATTAGAAGTTGCTCTTTTTTCTTTTGAGCTGGCATAGTAATTGAAATCAAATATGCAATTCAGTTCAACAAATGCGTTCCAGAGCCTATGGTGACCTATTGTAAGATGTACTACAGAAAATGTTATGTGATTGGTGAGGAAGAGCAGTAAGTAGTCAATGCATAACAGACATCTATTATAAACTATTGCACGACGTTATTATAATTACAAATTCAACAGCAATGATTAACACATTGAGAACTGATTGTGATCTAGGTTAGCTCTTATTGTACTTTACACGTGATTTAATTTAGTTTTCAAAAACTCCAGAAAATAAGTTGTTTTCCCGTGAGTCTCATTGTGTAGAGGGAAAGTTGAATAGGACGTAGAGGACTAAGAATGTCAGAGGCATGCAGAACAGGGCAGAAGGTTTCATCCACGGAAGAGGAGCACAATGTCATGGGGGAAATACAGGAAACATGACCTCCTAATCATGGTTGAGGGGGAAGGCCATGAAAAGCTAGTTCTACCATGGGAACAATGGCCCCTAAAAGCCTGAGGTCACCTTGGACCTGTGGACATCAGTGAGATGTGAAGCTGAGGAAAGCTGCCAGGTTGTCTGGACTTCATGTGATGAGCTAAGGACCCATGTCCTCCCATGAAAAGCTAAGCCTCCACTTGCCCACAGGTCTTATTAAAAACTCACAGAATGAATTGGAAACTGCAATGTAAAATACAACACTGAGAATAATTTAGGGAAACATCCGTAGGAAAAAAAAATCTTTGGGACCTGAGGCTAGGTGAAGAACTGATGCTGAAAAAGCACAATCCACAAGAAGAAAAAAATTAGCAAGCAGGGTTCATCAACATTCATCCTGTGAAAGATGTTGGAACAAAAGGCAAAGTGCAGGCTGGGATACAGAGCAAGTCACATATCTAGCAAAGAACTTGAATCTAGAATATATTTAAAAATCTTACAAACTTAGAAGCCAACAATATGGCTCAAACAATCAAACTGGAAAATGGGAAAAGTACAAAAACAAGCCTTTCACTGAAGACATGATAGAGATTCTAAACAAGCATGTGAAAATGTAGTACACCTGTGAACTACTGGTGCAAATGTAAATTAAAATGACAGAGACCTGTCACTATACACTGATCAAAATGGTTATTAGAAGAAGTAGCAATAACAGCAAATATGGAGCAACATGCAAAGACGCTGGATCACTCACACATTTCTTGTGGGGATGCAATATAAAATAGCCACTCTTGAGTAAAATGGGTCAACTTAACTAAAAGTGTGCTCATCATACACCATACCATTAGCTTTGTTACATATTTATCCAATAGAAACAAAAAAGCAAAACCTGACAGCTACTCAAATGAATTTAAAGGTGTAGCTAGCTAGGCAGTTTGTGGTGCCTCAGAGCGTGCTGACCCATTCAGCACTGAAAAGCAAAGAATCACTGATAATGAAGGCTTTGACTATTTTGGGGGGAATAATGATGATGGTTTTAAAAAGGAAGTATCAACACTTTGTTTTCTGACTCTACTCTTGTAAGTATCATGGAGTGATAAAACTACAGAAATGATGGATGAATAAGTAAGTGGCTGCCAAGAATTAGGGACAGGAGGAAGAAAGAGGATGCTATGAAGCAGTAGTATGAAGGATTCCTGTGATATAAAGTGTCTGCATCTTGACTGCGACAGTGACTATATGGACATGTACATATACATGAGATTACACAGAACTAAATAACACAGTGCCGGAAGAAATCTGGCTAATGGAGGAGGGTTGTATCAGTGTTAGTTTCCTGCTTATGATATTACATTACCATTATGCAAAACAACTCAGCAAACAATATACAGTATCTTATTGTGTTATTTTATTTTTTTATAATTGTGGATAAATCCTCAATTATCCAAAAATATTTTAAAAATTAAAAAAATGCAAGCGAGGGAATAAAGATGAATATCCTAGACACGGGAAATGCAGTGTGAATGGGTTTGGTTCTGAGAAGCTAGAATAGTCTAGTAAACTGTTAATAAATGGGACCTCACGAGGCTGAGAAGCTTCTGGAAGGCAGGAGACACTGTCAGGAGAACAAAGTGACAGCCTACAGCCTGGGAAAAGACCTTCACCAACCCTACATCTGACAAAGGTCTAATATCCAAAATATATAAAGAACTCAAAAAATTAAACACCACCAAACCAAATAACTCAATAGAGAAATGGGGCTTGGAACTAAACAGAGAATTCTCAACAGAGGAATATCAAATGGCTGAGAAACACTTAAAGAAATGCTCGACCTCATTAGTCATCAGAGAAATGCAAATCAAAACGACACTGAGATTCCATCTTACACCCATCAGAACAGCTAAGATCAATAACTCAACTGACACCGCATGCTGGCAAGGGTGTGGAGAAAGAGGAACACTCCTTCATTGCTGGTGGGAATGCAAACTAGTACAACCACTTTGGAAAGCTATCTGGCGCTTTCTCAGAAAAATGGGGATAGGGCTTCCTCAAGACCCAGCTATTCCACTCCTTGGAATATACCCAGAAGATGCACTACCACACAACAGGGACATATGCTCAACCATGTTCATAGCTGCCTTATTCATAATAGCCAGAACATGGAAATAACCTACATGTCCCTCAGAAGAAGAATGGATAAAGAAACTGTGGTACATCTACACTATGGAATACTACTCAGCTATTAAAAACAAGGAATTTCCAAAATTTGTGGACAAATGGATTGAACTAGAAATTGTCATAATGAGTGAGTTCACACAGAAGCAAAAAGAGCTAAATGGTATATACTCATTTATATCGAGACACTAGTCCAAGGTGTACGTCCCCATGAAAAACTGTACCTACCAGGAAAGTGGGTAAGAGGGGAGGACATCCTATTGAGACTTTAGGTGTGAGAAGCCTGGGAGAATGAGGAAATAGAAGGATCCAGAGGGTCCTGGAAAACTACAGGCGAGTCTGGGCCCTGGGGTCCTCTGCAAACTATGGCAACAGCCAAGGAAAATATAGGCAATAAACCTCGAACCCCTACTCAGACTAGCCGATGGACAGGACATTCTCCACTGTTGAGTGGAGAAGGAGATCTGACTTTCACACAAACTCTGGTGCCCCATATTTGACAATGTCCCTTGGATGGAGACGCCTGGTGGCACTCAGAGGAAAGATAATAGGTCACCAAGGAGAGACTTGATACCCTATGAGCATATACAGGGGAAGGAGGTCCCCCTCAGACACAGACATAGGGGAGGGGAGGGGAGTAGGGGGGAAGTGGGAGGAAGGGAGAAATGGGAGGATACAAGGGATGGGCTAATAACTGAGATGTAATATGAATAAATTAATAAAAAAACAGTCTTTACTATTTAAAAAAAAGTGTTTCTAGAATGTAAGACTAGATGCTGAGATGAAGAATACTGAAAAAAACCAAAAGGCTATTCGCATTGAAATGGGTAACTTCTCTATGAGCTTGCCTAGGGAGCATAGAGTCATTCTATTAATGACAAGGTGGATGCGTATCATCGACTGATGAAATGCCAGATGCTATGAGATCTCGTGAGCATGGTTTTCATTCTATTACAACACTTCTATGATGTCATTGCTATCACTGGATATATTTTATGGGTGAGGAAAGAAATACTAGAACTGTTAAATAAATTTGCTACACAGATGGTAATCAGAGGGGCTAGCTTAGGGTTTCCAGATGTTGCCTTCTCTCCAGCTCTAGAGAAGTCAGGATGAGAGCACAAGGTGTGTATTTCATTTCTTTCATTTAAAGTTTTGGCAGGAAAAGAGAAAGCCATGAAAATAAGAGAAGTTACCCCCAATCTACATCCAATTTCTGTATTGTGAGATTTATTGAAGGTTTTTTTCTTGTCTTTTAACTTGAGGTTTTCAGTGTCTGTTAGTAGCTTGTTTTCAAAGGAAATGCATTGATTCCATGGTCATGGTGTTGTAGGAGGGAGGAAGCTGCTTCTTGTAAGTATCCTGCTAAAATAATTGGTGGTTGAGGTTGGTCCATGATCCATCATTTACAGAATCAACAGCAAAGGATGGTAATTAGACTTGGAGTTGGGAAGTGGGAACCATGTTACAAGGGTGTCATACTGGAGAATCTAGGAAGAGAGAAATGGTTGGAGAAAATGCAGGTTAGCTTTGAGTAGATGAAATGAGATGATTCTGGAGCTAAGTTTTCAGTGAACTCACTTCCCTATAGCTGGCTGTCTTTATAATTTATCAATTAATCACTAACTTTTATAACACTGAGTAGATAAAACACTCCTAAAGACATGGATAATTCTAAGTGTGTACAGGGAAAATTTCAGAAAGAGTATTTTAGTTTGCTTCGGCTGGGTGATGGTTAGTCTTAATTGTCAGCTTGACACAATCTCTTTGAGGGATTGTCTCAATCAGATTGGCCTGTGGATGCTCATGACATCATCTTGAGTCCTTAATTGAGGACACAAGACCTATGTACTCCAGGCAATATCATTCCCCAGGAAGGAGATTCTGAAACTAAGAGGAAGAAAGAAAAGACATGTACACAAAGCTACTCTTCACACAGTAGCAACTAATAAATGTAAAAAATGATAGTAAAGATTATTAGCAGACCCTAAAATTATGTCATGAATTCAAATTGCTCTCATACTCTCCAAGTCTCACACCTCTGTGGACTTAGATTATTGCCAGGGAAATGTGTGCCTCCAAAATGGAAAGATCTTCTTGAGAATACAATATTACTCAACTTAGTGCATCAAGAGTGGAATAGCCTGATGTTATCTACTTCTTAATGCCTTCCAGGAAGAAGAGAACAGTATCATCTCCCCAGTGCTCTTGCCAAAACTGTCAAACCAGAATGCAATCATAATTCAATAGTCAGATGAACTCAAAACATCAGACATTTTATAGGACAAGTGGCTGGTATCATTATGATAATCAACGCCATGAAACATGATGAACAAAAGGCAGTGACACTAGTTTAGCTATAAAGGAATCAGAAAGGGAAAGAGGGAGAGAAAGAGGGAGGGAAGGAGGGAGGAAGGGAGGGGGAGGGGAGGAGAGAGAGAGAGAGAGAGAGAGAGAGAGAGAGAGAGAGAGAGAGAGAGAGAGAGAGAGAGAGAGAGAGAGAGAGAGAGAGAGAGAGAGAGAGAGAGAGAGAGAGAGAGAGAGAGAGAGAGAGAGAGAGAGAATATCAAAATGTACCCTGTGGACCTACTTCACCCCAGATTCTTCTTATACCTCCACTATGACAAAGACCATAGGAGACAGTGTAGAAGAAATAAGAGACAAGATATTCCTTGACTGTCTGTGAGATCTTATTAAGCTGATTGAGTTTACTTAGCTGGATAGTATATTGTGGTTGTGTAAGGTAATATTCTTGTACTTAGGAGACACACCCTGAAGTACTTAAAGGGAGGGACTGGGTTGTCATCTCTACAATGTACCTCCAAATAATGACATTTCAGTGGGCTTATAATCTGATGCAGTTGCCTAGAATCTTAATTTTGTTGTTTGCTTGTTTAGAATTTCTCATTCCTGAAATTTCAGCAGATTATTTAAAAGCCCTTCATGGGGCAGTCCAAGTTTTGTCTTTCACCTTTAAATGCTTCTTGACTACTTTTTACAAGCTTCATGCTTCCTCCACAATGACGAAGCAAAGTGCCTGAATTTGTGTAAACCTCTGGCGTCCATCAGCATTCTCTACACAGATTGAGACCACACATGTAGGTAGAACATAGATTAGTCCTTTTCCCATTGTTTGTCCTCTCCCTAAGGAAACTTGTGCCCAGCACCTGTGTACCAGGACGTTTCTTCCTTCTGGAGTCTTTTGAAATACTCCATTTTTTTTGTAGGCCATAGTATAACGTATTAACTAATGATTAATTTCTAGCCATGTCTCTTTTAAGAAGTGGAAGTGAAGCAGAACTACTTCGGCCACGGACAGTCCCTGCCTGCAGTCCTGGGCCAGGGTCTCATAGCAACCTATTCAGCCTATTGCTGAAGACACCACATACTTGAGTCTTAAGATATAGAAAAATCAAGCTAGTACTGACCCTGAAGCTTCATGCCTGGCAGCTAGCTCTCATGGTGCTGGGAGGTGCTTGCACACTATCAGAAGAGAAAAGCAATCATCCATCATACCCAGCTGTGAAGTCTGTGAGCTGCAATAGTAGTTAACCTGACATGATATGCCCATTTGTGCAACAGTGGCATAAATGTTATGGGAATCCTCAAACACTTTCTGATTTGGATTTAAGGCTTGCTCCTCCAGACACAACCCACACCCGGCATCATTACTAGGGCCAAGAACTTGGTCTAGATAGGTCATAAACTCTAGGGTAGAACATATTACTATTAGTTTGCTATGGTCACATAGCGTTAAACTGATTCCTAATGAGTTATCTCTAAATCCATAGTTTATTGCATGTCTCAACCCTCACCAGAGAAGCCTTTCCCCCCCTAGTAGGTGGCAATTAACAGAAACTGGTCAATATGTAGTGAATAAGAGACTATAAAGTACTTTGCCGTAAATGGGATATCAATACCATGTTCCTCCTCTCAAGTCTCAGGGATCATTGAGGACTAGAAGGAAGAAAAGATTGAAAGAGACAGAGGAGGTGGATGATTACAAGGAAACTGTGTTTTCAGGATGTAGCAGGGAAATTGTAAACATGATAGTGACTGGGACAGTGTGATGAAAATCCACTCAAGCTCAAGGCAGATAACATTCACCACGGACGGAAGGTGTGAGCATAAAGTCTGACTCGTAGCTGAGGATGTATTGGTGTACTATACCTCCTGGGTCAGTTTTCTTTAATGGTGTGACTTCTTTACTACAAGGGGTGGTCCAGAACCTAATATTGAGACAACATACATTGTACTAGATAAACTTAAAGCAGGGGGAAAAAAAAGACTTGATGCTATAGGGTAGAGGTAGAGATAGGGTGTGTTGGGGTAGGGAGATGAATTTAAACAAAATATATTGAATACAATTCTGAAAGAATTAGTAAAAATAATATTTAAATTAGGAACAAACAGTAAGTCCAGGAATATTAGTTGATTATTTAATTAGTTAATATTGTACTTGCTATAACACAGTATCTGACAAAAGTAACTCAAAGAAAGAAAGAAGGGTTTGTTTTGGCTTGTGGGTCAAAGGATATGACTCAAGATGGCTAGAAAGTTATGATGCTGGGAGCTTGTGGCAGCTGGTTATCTCACAATCATGAAGCAGAAAGATCTGGATGCCTGTGCTCAGCTCTATCTCCCTTAAACAGCTCATAACCCCAGTCCACGACATAGTGCCACTCACAGGTAGGATGGATCTTTCTGTCTTATTTAAGCTAATGCTGAAATCCCCTCACAGACATGGCCAGAGGCAGATAGTCTTGGTGATTTGAGATGTTGCTAAATTAGCAATCATTATTAGCCACCACATACGGGCGCCGCATGATTCGTTTGGTTCTAGAACAAAGTGTAGGCCTTGGGAAAAGCTGAGAGGACAGTTATCAAAGCTTACAGTAAGCTACCCCTCTTTCACTGTTGTGTGACTTTGCACATCTACAAAATAGAAAGAGTCCAACGTGTTGTCCTGAGTTGGTACACTGAGGAGCACAGCACACAGGAAACCCTTGTGAGCCCCTTAGGATTCTTGTTGGAACAGTGAGGTGAGGCTAATACAGTGGAAGACATGCGTACCTACTAGGTCCTAACTTCATGGACTTACATTGGGGAAATGGATTTGATTGAAGAGGGCAAATGAATCTTAAAGAAGTCTTTGTTGTTTATGGCTGGTTGTCATCATAACCAAGGTGATATTTAACTAGTCTACACTCATAATATAATATGAAATTATTCCTCATCACTGGTAATAGATACCATTTTATGAGAGCTCTCAGCTCCACTCTCCTGGCATCTACCTCCAAAATAAATTCACTGCACAAGTCTGGATGCTAAGCAATTGGCACAATGAGGAAACCATTACATATTTTGAATGTCTCCTTTTTACCGGTTATTATATCATTTCAGTTTTTGATATAAATCACCTGTTTTAAAAATAAGTTTATGCCCTAGAGCTTGTCCCACTGATTTTTAATTCTAGCTTTTAAAACCACAGTGTTAGGTGAAAACACAAAATGGTAATGTTTTTCTATTTAAGGTTGTCAAAATGGGTTATGATAGTTAATACTCTTCATCAACTTGACTGGATTTAGAATTCCTATGGTAACACAATTTTTAAAGTATTTATTTATTTATTATGTATATAGTGTTCTGCCCATATTTACACCTGCACAGCAGAAGAGGACACCAGATCTCTTTATAAATGGTTGTGAGCCACCATGTGGTTGCCGGGAATTGAACTCAGGACCTCTGGAAAAGCAGTCAGTGCTCTTAACCTCTGAGCCATTTTTCTACCCTCCCCTGCCCTTTTTTAAAAAGGGCAACACAACTCTAAATTGAGGATATTTAAATGAAGTTTAACTGATGAAAGACAATGAGCCACGCTCCTGAGTGTGAGTGTGAGCGACACCAGTGATAGATGGTGCCTGGATCTCTCTCTGCTGCCTGACCGTGGGTAAAATGTGACCAGCTGACTCCTAATCCTGCTGCCCTGCCTTGCCTTCCCGCCATGACAGATTTCATCCCCTCAAAGCGGGATTGAAAACAAACCTTTCCCTTCTTGAGTTACTGTTGTCGAGCACTCTTCTTTCAGCAAGAGAAATAATTACTATTTGAGTATGAATACAGTCCTTAGGGCTGAGTGCCTGATACAACAGGTGCTTGCCTTGGCAGTATGGAGATCATCAGCAGAGGCAAACTTGAAGGGAATCATGTACAGCGAAGGGTGGTGTTCTAGGTATTCTGTGCACGTTGTTAGTTTGTTCTCTAGGGAGCAATGCTACTCCACAGGCTGGAGGAGCTGACTGAAGGTGCTCCCTACCATCCTGTGCATTGCTCCAGCTGTTGTCTTACCAGAGCTTCGTCATTGCCTGCAGAGCAACAGCTAAGAAAGAGAGAACCTATTTATTGGAGAATACTCACTTATATCTACATGCCCAAGGGGCATGTCCCATGAAAGTCTTTACTTACCAGGAAAGTGGGACAGAGAGGAGGACATCTTATTGGGACTCTAGGTGAGAAAGCATGGGAGAATGGCAAAATAGATATATCTGCATATTAGCCCAAGGGGCATGTCCCATGAAAGCCTTCACTTACCAGGAAACTGAGACAGAGGGGAGGACGTTCTATTGAGACTCTAGATGAGACAAGCATGGCAGAATGGCAAAGTAGAAGGATCCAGAGGGTCCTAGAAATCTACAAGTAGAACATTATGATAGGCAGATTTGGGCCCAGGGGTCCCGCTCAAACTAAGGCACCAGCCAAGGACAATACAGGCCGTAAAACTTTAAACCCCTACCCAGATCTAGCCAATGGTCAGAACACTCTCCACAGTAGAGTGGAGAGTTGGATATGACTTTCTCACATACTCTGGTGCCTCATCTTTGACCATGTCCCCTGGAGGGGGAGACTTGGTGACACTCAGAGGAAGGACAGCAGGTTACCAAGAAGAGACTTGGTACCCTATGAACATATACAGGGGGAGGTAATCCCCCTCAGGAACAGTCATAGGGGAGGGGAGTAAGGGGAAAATGGGAGGGAGGGAAGAATGGGAGAATACAAGGGATGGGATAACCATTGAGATGTAACAAGAATAAATTAATAAAAAAAGGAAAAAAAAAAAAGAAAAAGAAGGACCCAGAGGGTTCTAGAAACCTACAAGAAAAACATTATCCACCAGCCAAGGATAATACATGCAGTAAACTTCAAACCCCAACCCAGATCTAGCCAATGGACAGGACAGTCTCCACAGTTGAGTGAAGAGTTGGGTCTGACTTTCACAGGAACTCTGGTGCCCCATATTTGACCATGTCCCCTGGCTGGGGAGGCCTGGTGGCACTCAGAGGAAGGACAGCAGGCTACCAAGAAGAGACTTGATACCCTATGAGCATATACAGGGAGAGGAGGTCCCCCTCAGTCACAGTCATAGGGTAGGGGAGTAAGGAGAAAATGGGATAGAGGGAAGAATGGGAAGATACAAGGGATGGGATAACCATTGAGATGTAATATGAATAAATCAATAAGATCAAAATAAATAAATTTTTAAAAATACAAGAGAGAGAGAGAGAGAGAGAGAGAGAGAGAGAGAGAGAGAGAGAGAGAGAGAGAGAGAGACCCTAACGCTGACCTTTGCTGACTCCCATAATACACCCTCAAACCCCCTTACCACCGCCACTCTTGGACCTTCCTTACTAAGTTTCACCAGATGTAGACTTTCTTTTGGGATCAATATTTTATTAACACCAACACTCCTTGCTCCTGTGCCACATTCAGTTAAACACAATTTTTCTTAGGCATAGCAAAGGCTAAACTCATTGGACTATTTTGCAGTGGATGTGAAAATATTTCTATTCAAGCTCCTGTGAGAACGTGGTTCTGTATAGTTTCATTCACCCAGTATTTGCACACAGCAGCTGCACGGGTCTTAGCTGCTGAGGGGTTTGATTGCTTTTGAGATTCAAAAAGGAAAAAAAAACCCATAGTAATCACAGCTGGTGTGAGGGGAACAGAACGGCTGTCTTTGTAGTTTCTCGTGCTGCCTTGTGGAATGCGTGTCATACCAGTAGCCGGCCAACAGCATGGTCACCTGAAAAGGTTTCCTTTTATGAACAAGAAATACAACTTGAGTGCTACACATCAGTTTCCAAGCTAATAAGATAATCCACTTTTCATTTCAAAGCCAGAGCTCTTAATCTGAAAACAGAAGTCTCCCTTCTCTGCTCTTTGCAGCAGTCCTTGGATGAAGATTCTGTTATCGTAATCCTATTAAAATGTACTCACTTTTGTGGCACGCCTCCGTAATAGTATTTATCCTTCTAAGCACTTAGGGAGAGGAATGATAAAAGCCAATGCTATTCAAGATTTCAGGAAAAAAAATAGTGGTAGAAATTGAGCAGTTATGATAAGAGCCCGAGAATGAATAGCAACCAATATGCATAGCAGGGAAGAACAGCCGTGAGTTTTTGCATCAGGCTTCTATTGAGGCTGTCCTTGGGAGAGATGGCAGTTTCCCCACTGAAATATCCTGCACTGAAAACAAATGTTGGCTGCCGCAAGCTTCGCAGGGACCGCCACACTTACCCGTAGTAGTCATGATATGCTTAAGGGAAGTCGCCATCATCGAATTCCCTTTAGTGAAAACACCAGGTGTCCTTCAGTTTTTAATTGGTTTATATATTATTTTTCTTCATTGCCTTATAGAAGAAAGAGGAAGATTCCTCATGAGTTGGGAAATCGTTGCTTTCAGTGAGGCTTTTCCCTTCCCACGTCTTTTTCTTTCCCTCCTTGCCTCCCTCTTGCCTTTTCTCTCTTTCTTCTCTCCTTCCTTTCCTTAATTTCCTCCCTTCCACTTCCCTTCATTCCTAACTTCTTCCCTTATCTCCTTCCTCCCACTGACAGAGAAGCTGAGTTCTCTGTTCCTGACATGACCACCCCACACTCATCCTGCTCCATTTAGGTAAAGGTTGCATACAAATCACTTTTCATTGCCACAGGATTTTCTCTGCAATTTTGTTCCAAGTGCATTTCCAATCATCTCTAAATCTTACATTAGCTATAGTACTAGTCTTTTCATTTATTTTTATACCAGCAGTCAGGCTTCTGTGAATTAATGTTATTTTATGTGTGTGGTATTTTCATCAATTGAGAAATAATCAATTTTTGCTCATGAATATTCTAAAAGTTACTTGCAAGTTGATCTAAACCCAATGTTTCCTCATGAGTCCAGAAATGAGCAAAGAGGATGTGAGGCAGTCAGTGACAGAGATCTTGTCTAGAGTGCACAAGGTCCTGGGTTCAATACCTAGCACTGCAGAAAACACACAAGCAAACAAAATGAAATTGTGGATTAGTCTCAGGAGAAAAGAAAAGGCTATGCAGGTCCATTGCCTCTTCCCCAACACGCCTGGCATGTTCTTCCTTCAGGTTCCTAATTACCGAGTCTCTGGCCTTTCTCTTAGCTTCACTCATTCAGTTATTCTATTATGCCTCCCCTGTAGACCAGATTTCAAACTGAGCCACCTACGTAATCCAGAGTTCAATAGACTCTGACCAGGAAACCATGGAGGTCTCATTCTTAATTTATTAACTCATTTACTTCTTTGTCCTTGTGAATATACTCACCATACCCCTCCTTCTTAAGACATCTCCCTGAATCAGGTTCCTATGGTAATATGTGATTCTTTAGGAGACACACCATTTTGGTATGTGTTTATGAGCCACCATGTGGTTGCAGGGAATTGAACTCAGGACCTCAGAAAGAACAGCCAGTGTTCTTAACCTCTCAACCATCTCTCCAGTCCTTGGTGTGTGTTTAAATTTATAATTTCTATGATCTGGTCCTCATTTTCTTAATTTTTTTGTATGTTTTGTTTGTTTGTTTGTTTTTGGTATAGCTTCATCACGCATTTCTAATCATTGTCCCAAAGTTCCTGCCCACTCAGAGCCTGCTTTCTCACCATTTCTTCATACCCAGGGTCTAGCTATTCAGCCTTCTTTATATCCCTAAGATATTACAAAGTTTTTGAAATAGCTGTTTGGTCTCCATGTTCACCAATTCAACAGCATTTGATGTTGCTCATTCTTTATAGATTTCCTCCTAAATGTAATAAAATTGGAAATACTGTGCTGGTTAGTTTTTATCAAAAACTAGAGTCAGTTGGGAAGAGAGAACCTCAACTGAGGAACAGGATTGGCCTGGAGGCATGTCTGCGTGGAATTGTCTTGATTGTTGGTTGATGTGAGAGGGCCCAGACCATTGTGGGTGGGCAGGATGTCCTGGGCAGATATAAGAAAGGTAGTTGAATGTGAGCAGATTTTGTCCTTGGCTCCTGCCTCGGCTCCTACTTTATTTCCTGTCCTGACTTCCCTCAATGATTGGCTGTGGTTGGAATGTGTAAACCTTTCCTCCCTAGTTGCCTTTGGTCATGGTGTTTATCTCAACAACAGAAAGTAAGCTAAGCCAGACGTCTCTCCTGATCTTTCTTCCAACATGTTTACGCCCCTGTTCTGTGCTGACTGGAACCTCTCCTTCCCTTGGTGATGCCAGGCTCAGACTTTACTAAGCTGCTGTGCTACTCAACAACCAAGATCCTAGCTTGTATCTGTTTCTTCTCTATTGAGTGGCTGACTTTTCAATTATTCATCTACTTGGCAATGTGATAGATTCTTATTAAAATACATTGTAGTTAATGAGTGAAACGAAGACCTAAGCTCTGAAACCAAGAAGTCCTTAATTCACACACACACACACACACACACACACACACACACACACACACACACGAAACCAGTAAGAAATCACATGCTCCTCTCACTTACGGTGTAACTGAAGCTCAAGAAGATGAAATGAGTTGTTAATGTCATACACAGATGAATTAGGAAAAGAGGCCTAGAAAGAATTTTCATTTAACTCATGAGATAAAATGAAATAAAATTTTTATTTTCATTTGTGAGGTAGTATTGTAGACTCAGAAGCCCTTTGATAATTTAACTACAATCACCACTATCATTCAGGTTTGTTTACTCCACCTCTGCTGAAGATGTAGATTGTAGAGGAAGAAAACATTCCAACTGTTATACCTACAAAATTCTGAATACAGTCTTGAAGAATCCAAATGCAAACATCATTGGAGTAAACAGGTACACTCTCTACTTCCGTGGAGTTAACATTCTCCTGATGAGCACAATAGAAACAAGAAAGGCATAGTTTGGAGTGTTGTTAAGGGACTTTGGGATGATCCTCTGGTGATGGAAGGTAATTCAAATTGATGCATCAAGACATTTGAACAAAGATATAAATGAAAAGCCATGGAAAATCCAAGCCAAGAGCAATCCAGACTCAAAGCTGGGGGGTGGGGTAGAATATAAGCACTGTGATTTGACCTGGGTAGACAGACTGATGCAGATGCGAGAGAGTGGAGGGGATGAGGTAGATGATTGGCACATCTCATGGAGCCTTATGAGACATTTGGGATCATTGAGGATATGATAGGGAACCATTAAAAGTTTAAAGCCATGGAGTTATTGAATTTTATTTTTAAAAGATCATTTCAGTTATTATAGTAGAAAAAAAAAAGGAATGAGAGATAAAATGCTGGTTAGGAAACTATGACAATAGCTCAAGGTAGTAGCCAAAAGTGGTTAATAGTTTAGATATCATTCAAAAGTAGAGCAAATACAATTTGCCAATTCATACATTTGTGCAGAGGAAATGTGATAGATGAGGTTGGGGAGTGAGAGGGAGGAAGATGTGATGAGCTGAGAAGAATGACAGAGCCATTCACTGAGGAGGTAAAGTCTGAGGGTAGAATCAGTGTTGGGTAGAGAGCCAGAAGGTATGTCTTAGCCCTGCTTCATTTGAGATATCTTCTAGACGTTCAGGGACCTTGTCAAGCAGGGAGTTAGAGTAACAGCCCAAGGCTCAGAGGAGAGATGCAATCTTAGGATATAGATACAAGATTGTCATCCATGTGTGGACTGTGCTAAAGTCAGGATCCTCGAGGGGCTTGTCCACAAATGAGAGGGGAGGACAAAGAAGGAAGACAAGCATTAAGGCTTAGTCCCAGAGGGCTGAAATGCTTAGAACTCAGGAATATAACATATGGGGCATCCAGTCAAAACAGACAAACAGGCAATGGGGTGGACTAACAAATGAGGTAGAAGGTGGAAAGAAGGAAGGAGGTGGGAGCCAGGGAAGTGGGAGAGAGAGAGAGAGAGAGAGAGAGAGAGAGAGAGAGAGAGAGAGAGAGAGAGAGGAAAGAAGAAGAAGAAGGAAGAGGAGGAGAAGAAGAAGAAATAGAAGAAGAAGAAAAAGAAGAAGAGGAGGAGGAGAGGGGAGGGAGGGAGAGAGGGAGGGAGGGAAAGAGAGAAGGAGACAGAGGGTACAGCCTTTTCCCTCAGAAATGTCCATCTATCTGCTAATGGTAGCTTAAACAGACTGCTTAAGTGTGGCAGAAAGGGTAGTAATTTGTTTGGTAATGCAATGTGCTGGGGAAAATGTCCTTGTTGTATGGTGGAGCATCTTTCGGGTTTATGTCCAGGAGTGGAATAGCTGGATCTTGAGGTATAGCTAGTCCCAGTTTTCTAAGAAAGCACTAGATTGATTTCTAAAGCAGCTGTATAAGTTTGCACTCCCACTAGCAATGGAGGAGTGTTATCCCTTTTCCCACATCCTTGCCAGCATGTTCGGTCACTCGAGTTCTTGATCTGAGCCATTCTGACAGATGTAAGATGGAATCTCGGGCATTTTGATTTGCATCTCCCTGATGACTAAGGACATTGAGCATTTCTTTAAGTGCTTCTCAGCCATTCAAGATTCCTCTGTTGAGAATTCTCTGTTTAGGTAATTTTTAATCAGGTTATTTTTTTTTTGCTGGTATTTAATTTTATGAGTTCTTTATATATTTTGGATATTAACCCTCTCACTCAGAAGGGGAAATAGAATAGACAGAGGTAGTGGTTGCAGTGAGGGAACAAGGAGGACAGAAGGTCTGTAAAGAAAAGAGAAACTGTGGGTGGGGGCATCTCTGGGACAAGCTGGGAGACCTAAGTCAGAATAGGCCTCTGGGAGATAAGAGGGGGACTATAACTGGGACTCCTGGTAGCAGGGGCCATGAAGACTGAAGAGGACACTCTCTGGTTAGATGAGACTCCTAGAGGAGGGAGAACACAAAAACTTTGATCCAAAACTTACCCAGTCTATAAGACATGCAGGGATAAAGATAAACCAACTAGAACAAAGATTGAGGGATAGTCCAACCAATGCCTGACCTAACCCAAGTCCTACCCTATGGAAGAGAGCCAACCCCTGACACTACTGGCCATATTCTGCTATGCTTGCAGACAGGAGAGGAGCCTATCAGAGTTGTCCTCTGAGATGCTCCACCCAGTAGCAGTTTGGAAGAGATGCTGAGATTCACAGCCAGACATAAGGCAAAGCATAGGGAGTTTGGGGGAAAAGTGTGGGGAAGGATAAAAGAATCTAGAGGTGACAAGAGCTCCACAAGAAGGCCAGGAGAGCCAACTAACCAGAGGGGTCTGTGGACTGGATCTAGGTGTTCTATATAGATGTAGGCAATGGGCAGCTGGGGCTTCATGTGGGCTCACTAGTAAGGGGAGTGGGGACTGCCTCTAACATTACGCTGTTGTCTGTTTTTGATCATTTCCTCCTGATAGGACTGACTTGCCAGGACACAGGGGAAGAGGACACACAGTCCTGATATGACTTGATGAGCTGGGGTGAGTGGGTAGCAGGGCTTCCCTTTTCAGAGGAACAGGGGAGGGGGGAGGGACGATGGGACTGGGAGTAGAGGAGGGAGGAGGCTAAACCCGTGTAAAGTGAATTAATTAAGTAAGTAATTAAGTTTTTAAAGTAGAAACTTCTTAAAAAGCAAGCAAACAAAAACCTCTCCAGCAGTAATTCATTAAGCTGGCTTAGTTAAGAAACTACATAAAAAATTTATTGGGGATTTCCATTCCCTAAGGTGGGGCTCAGCAGTAAAATCTCATCATATTAATACTTTTATACACCCACAATTTAGTCTGCCATCTATTTCAAGTCTGCCATCAACAAATGACTTTTCTATAAACTCGACGTATTTTCTTGTTTATGTTTTTATTCCTTGTCTTCAGATATCCGAAACCATTGCAATGAAAAATAGCCTTATCCGCCACATAGAGGGAATGGGATTGGTTTTGTATGGAACTGAGTGTGGGGTCAATTATTACTGAGTAGCATTTGATCCCAGGACTGTGGAAGACACTGTATGTATTAACGGATTTAAGGCTTTCAACGATTCTGAGGTGCAGGTGTGATTGCTCCTTATTTCACCAAATGACAGGAGGCGTTCACATGGGACCACAGGTCTCACCGGCTCAGCTTTGCCCTGTGTGGTGGAACTAGTGAGTCTGGGCCCACTGAACCTCATACACAGAACTCAGTGAGGTGGAGAGAAACTGTACCCGCCCTATTGTGTTATGATTTGCCCTTTTGTGATAAAGGTGGCAATTTTCTGAAGATAGACATCATACGCACTCTAGAAATTTAAACAATAAGTGGGCCAATTCTCTACCATTCCTGACCAGAAGGAAATAAAAGAGTGCTACTCCCAGACCGTCTAATATGTTGATGGCACGGACTGGGAGCGGAGCAGTACCGCTAAGGAAGGTGCCTGACTTACACACGCAAGCGCCGATGAGGTATTCTAGCAATCAGACGGGCTTTTTCTCTCTACCTCTGACTTCATGCTGTAGCGGTACCAGGCTATTTATAGCCTTCTGCGCAGCAGGCAGGGAGGTGGGAAGCGCAGCTGTGAAGGCCTTGCTTCCACCTGAGCCGTGCCACTTAGTGGATCGGCTAGGATCTTGGGCAGATTGACCTCCCTAAGACTCAATTTTTTTTAACAGGGCAACTGTCTTGTGATGCTTTAATGAAATAGCATACCAAAGTGGTTGTCGCCATGCCTGGGCGACATTTTCACTGTGAAAATGGCTGTTCTGATTCTCCTTGTTATCACTTCATTGCACAGGCTTTTGGTGCCTTTGTGTGTGTCTCCTGTGCATCTTCTCCCACTTAGTCTTCCCTCTAGAAAACACCTTCCCATATTTTCGAAGAATGTCACTTTCCTCACACCCAGCCAAGACACAACACTCATCCTTCTCCACTGCCTCTTCCTCCCCTTTCACTTGATTCTTCTGTGGCATTGCTCAGACCACCACAGTGCCTGTTTGCAGGGAAGGGGTTGTCCTGCAGATCTGGCCTGTCTTACCCAGCACTGCATCTCTCCCCAGCTCGTGCCAGTGCTTTGCAGCGCCTTCACAACTGGATTTCCTCCCACCCTCCTTCCCTCCCTCCCTCCCTTCCTTTTTTTCTTTTTCTTTTTATAAAGTAACAACATGATTTTTAAAAATAAACACACATGTGACCAAAGTAGATTATAATCAATATTGGACTTGGCATTTTAGAGCTAGCTGTCTTTATTTTGTAAAATAGAAAATCCTTATTAATTAAAAATGCTAAAGACAAGAACACCTCAGTGGTTTAGCTCACTTTAGAGCATCTCATATTTTTGCCCAAGAAAGAGCTGGGCTTCAGGCAGCCGGGGAAAAGCAGTTGCATCAAGTCAAGCATGATTTGAGATATTGAACGCTGACTTAGTGGGCAGCACAGTCTTGGCTGTACCTATTGTAAAGGGGCCCAAGGGCAGCAAATCTGGAAGTTTGGGTCTCTACTCCCACATCAAGTAGACATCTGCCACCAACTGAAAGAAAACTCCATCCTGAAATTATGAGTAAAGGAATTTTATGGTGACATCGTACACAATGGAGCTTAAAATGAAATGACTTAGTGCTAGAAAGTGACTAGTTCTTCAAGGTAATGGAGCACACAGCTAAGCTTACTGATGTGCCTTTTCCTCACAAGTCACCTTCTCGGGTGCATTGTATGGGACGCGTTGCCGCTGGTGTCGCCTTGGTGCTATTGATGCTCCTGACTCCAAGCTGAGGATGAAACTGGAGGTTTTACGTAACTGCCACGGTTGTGATCTGCGCTTGTGACTCCAGTGTTCTCCATTCTGGCAAAGCCTACAAAAACATAGAGTGCGTATCTCCTGATCTCTGACCGCCAAAATATGTAGAGTCCATTGGCGCTAGCGGTTGGAAATCGAGTATTAAAATAATGTTCTAATTTGGAACGATAGAAAACATTTCAAAATATGTCAAATTATATTGAACATATTGCTCTTTGGCCTAGTTTCTTTACCCTTTGGTTGTGGAGTTACAAATGGCAAACCATCTAAAGCCTTATGTAATAAATATGCAGTACTTCTCAGTCTGGCTTTGACTATATTCTCAGGGCCAGGTGCATTTTCTTTGAGAATCTCAAAAAGCTTCTCAAGGGGTTTTGTTTTGGTGAATGTGTTGTCAGAATGAGAAATGTGCCCCACAGGCTCATAGATTTGAATGTCTGGTTTGCAACTGCTGAATTGTTTAGAAGGGTTAAAGAGGAGGCCTTGTTGGAAAAGGTATGTCAGTGTGTGTGTGTGTGTGTGTGTGTGTGTGTGTGTGTGTGTCCTGCTAGTGGATCAGATGTAAAACTTCAGCTCCTGCTCCAAGCCTGCCTGTCTGCTGCCACACTTCCTCCTGTGACGGTCCAGTACTCATCCTCCAAAACTATAAGCAAACCCTTAATTAAATGCTTTTTTTTATTGAAAAAAAAAAGCATGTTGTCTTTGGTCATGGTGTCTCTTTACAGCAATAAAATAGTAGCTAAGACAGTGATAGTTTGAAAATCAGCCTGGACATCTCTGGACTATCCCTTCCCCATGGGGGCTGCATTCTGTTCACGCTGAGGTCAGCCATCTCCTCTTTCCCTTTAGAGGAGGAGCCAAGACTGAAATGACCGACTTCCCAATTAAAATCACATTGCAGAGTGGGATGGGACGGGATGGGACTCTTCAACCCTGTAGAACTTGGGTCCTAGCGGCTAGTGTCACCTTCCCGCTCCATGTCACTTAGTTTCAGCAAAAGACTACAGATTTGTTACATTTAAGTACTGCTGTTAATTGGACTTGGGGTTTTTTTGGGGGGGGGTTGTGTTTTTTTGCATTTAATTTAAATTTTTGCTCTGGTTTAATAGTCTCTCAAAAGAACAATAAGCATAAAGGGTTTAGTTTTACATATATACATATTTAAATAACTTTATAGTTTTTAATGTGAAGCATCTTTGTGTCTTGATCCCCTCCAATTATTTAAAAACAATTCATGTAATTAATGGAGGCTATTTACAGTTCTAAGTTTTCTGGAAGATTCTCTCAGTTAGCAAGTGCCCTTTACATGCTGCCCTGCAAGCAAAGTGGAAGACGGGGTGGAAGGATTGTAGCAGCCAGAGGGCTTGAGGTCCCCACAAGAACATGGCTCACAGAATCAACCAAGCGGGGCTCATAGGAGGTCACAGAGACTGAAGTAATGATCATAGAGCCTCCGTGGGTCTGAGCTGGGTCCCTTGCACACATGCCTTTTGTTTTGTTTAATTGTTTTCTTTTGGTTTTTTAGCCTGGGGTATTTATGGAACTCCTAACAGTGGGAGAAGAGGGTGTCTCTGACTCATCTGCTCATGGAACCCTTTTCTTCCTACTGGGTTGTCTCATCCAGACTTGATATGAGGGTGTGTGCCTGGTTTTATTGTATCTTGTTATGCTGTAAACATATGTTGATGTCACTGGGAAGCAGCTCTTTTCTGAAGGGAAGTGGAGGAGTGGTTTGGGGTAGAGGGGAGGGGTGGTGCTGAGAGGGGGGGAGGGAGGGGCGGCTATATTAGCGATGTATTGTATGAGAGGCTGATGATGATGATGATGATGATGACGAAGACGACGATGATGACAATGATGATGAGGACAATGATGATGACAACGACGACGACGATGATGATGATGACGACAACGATGATGATGATGATCAGGCACACAACACAGGCTTGGTGAACTGAGGCGAGTCCTTGGTTTTGTCCTAATTCTGTAGCAGGTTTGTGCAACAGTGAACAAGCTGCTCATTCTCTGACAGAAATAGTGATACTCTTTAAGCATCTTTCTGCCTCTTATGTAGAGTTTATAAACCCTAGAGACTCCTGCCACTTGTTTAGTTTTGGGCCTCACAATATTGCCTAGCCTGACCCATAAAATTGAGGTTTTTTTCAGGTTCTCAGACACTGGCAACTACAATGCCACATTTGAGTTCATTCAATCAATTTTCCTGAAACATGAACTCACCTTCCTTTTTGGAAGTTGAATGCCTTCCCCCTAACCCCCTTGAAAGAGAAAAATAAAATAAAATGAAAAGAAAACACTTAACCCAGACCTTTGGACACATAGAACTAATAAATCCTTTTGGGAAAAGCTTTAATATTTCCAACAAAGGTGGCTGGGCAGAAACTGAAGCACAGTCTCAGGCCCTCCCTGCCTCTGATCCCGAGGCCATCAGAACTCTTAATTGCTGTGAAATCTCCCCCAAGAGTGTGACAGACATGGGAGGTTGCTCTGCAGTCTGAAGGCCTTTGCGCTGAGAGATACATGCTGTGGCACTTCAATACAATCCCTGAGCTGAATGAATGTGCGAGCTTGTTTGAGCATCCACACCACGGGCCCCACGTTATGGGCTCATTTAGGGCCTGTAGAGACGGACAGGCATTGAGAAAGAGGAAATGCTCTGAAATGGTCAAGTAGCCCTAATGTAGAGCCTAAATCAACCTCAGAAGCCACCAAAGATGTGACCAGCTTAAGAAACGTCTCCTCTAATGCGTGATTGCTTCTGGTTAGTGCATGCTGGGTAGCAGATTAGAAAGAGAGAACGGACTCTTATTGTCACCTTTTGGTTGACGGGCTGTGGGTGAACTCAGCTTTGATTTGAAGCAAAACACTATGCCACAGAGAAAAATGTTTATAGTTGCCATTTGGTTAAAAGATCCCCCAGGCCATCGAACTTTATTATGAAATACTGTCTTGGAACAAAAGGTAGTCCTCCGTGCTTCTGTAAGTTAAAATCTGGTTTCTCCTTAGGCTTATGATTTGAAGTCAGGTTCCTGACTGAAGTGAGATCATTAAAAGGAAAAAAAAAAAAAAAAAAAAAAAAGAGGTGAAGGGATGATGGATGTGGCCCTCAGCCTTGGCATACAGAAAAGCCCTAGCTGTTAGTCTTCTGCTCAGTGTGCACAGCAGATTTATCATCAGGACAGCAACCATATTCAAGGGGAGGAAAAGAAAGAGAAGTTACATATGATCCCCGTAACAGCAGCTGTCACGGAGAAGCAAGTGAATATTCCTATAGGGACATTCTACTGAAAAGAATTGTCTCTTATTGTCCTCTGAGTTGCTTTATGTTCATTTAATAAGCAACATTGAGTTTAAAGATAGCTCTGCCCTTACAACACTCACGATAGGAAGTGATATTCTTGGCACCTCAGTACAGTGGGCCTAGACAGTAATTACATCATCAGTACCTGTCAGGAGCCAGTTGGGAGAGCAGAGGGGCTGGATGGGGAAGGCACTTAGACATGGAAGACTCACAACTCTAATTAGCTGCTGCTTATTCAATGATCTCTGACCATATAAACTGTACCGACTCTATGGAGCCTGAAGTGGTGAATAAGACAAATGAGGCCATAATAGGAAGAAAGCCACCCAAATATTTCTTTTTATGCACTGGGACATTAGGAGGCGGGGCAGTTACAGAACAATGCAAATACTGAATGGCATAAGCTTGCTAGAAACAAAAGAAAGTTAGATAATAATTCTAGCCGATTCTTCTTTTCAGCTCCATTCTCGTCTGCCGAGGATAATTCTATTATTTTCTTCTTCTTCTTTCCACCCCAAAGAAAAAGAAATTAGTCAGAGTGTTGCGCAAAAGTGACACCGGCTGGTTTGCTCACCCCATCTTTCCGAGTGCAGAGTGCTGCCAGCAGACCCCACGTTCCCTGCATAGGTGAGGTGACGATGACTTGTCTGTGAGGAAACAGGACAATGTATTTTGGGGAGTCCTTCGGTGTGTGAGTAATTCTTTTGTATTTTATATTTATAAGCAACGTCGGTTTAATTTCACGCAAGACTTCTTGCTTCTAAGTGATTTTAAGGAGTTTCTAGGGCTAACTTCTGAGTCCCTTTGCGCCCCCTCCCCCAAGGAGAAACCTTATTCCGGAAACATGCCTGGTCCTTTGAGAAACCACACCCCTTTTCTTAGCTTTGGCATTTTCCTTTTTTTCCTCTCTGCCAGTGCCTTCCTATAACTTAGGTAAAAAAGGAAGCAGGTCAGCAGCAAAACCGAGCAAACTCAGGTGGTCAGGTCTGCAGGAATTCTCCGCGCCTTGGGGGGTTAGTATGGAAAGCTTGCTAAAGTAGCCCATGTGTGAAAGCATCCCTCCCCGGGAGGCCTGCACGGTTTCCACGCCAGGCCTCTGCAGGAAATGCATCATGTGGTTCTGCTCTGCTCCTGGAAAAAGAAATGTTCTCAGTCGCCTTCCTGGGTCAGCCAGCTAGTTGACAAGCAACTCCCATAGCTTAGTGGCTTCAAAAAAAAAAAAAAAAATATATATATATATATATATATATATTTCTTGCCGCCTTGCCCCGCCCCCACCTGCCACCTCTGTCTGATTTGCCGCTGTTGTGAGGGGAGAGGATCTGCTTCCTCTGTGTTCCACAATGAGAGACCCCTTTCTTTTGTGGCTCTATCGTTGTCTAGGTCTCATCTTGTCCCCAAGTAGCAGAAGAATGTCAAAACAGAGAGATCATAAAGGATTGCGGAAGCGAGTTTTGAGGCAAGTCTTCCAAGTGGAATGCATGATTTCTGCTCAATTTCCAAGGGCGTCTTGGTGTCTTGGAGGCTCCATCACACTGCAGGGGGAGATGGAAGCCCAGCTGTGCACTCTAGACAGATACAAGCTGTAGTGAATAGGCGACACTTTCCATGTCACAGACAGTGAAATTTGGAGTTTTTCTGGTTCATTCCGATGAGGGGGATCAGGAACGATTGGAAGTCATGATGACAAACATGCACTGTCCTTGCCTGATCAGTGTCGTGAGGTTTTGCCTTGTTGCTTAGGTCTTTCACCATTGATCCTCCTGAGTCTTGCTTGTTTCATGCCATCATCTGTATCCAGGGAGCCTATGAGAAAGGATCGATCAAAGCCTACCCTGGTATTTGGCTTAGAGAAATACTGAAGGCTCTGTCTGCTCTTTCCAATACTGTCCTTCTTTTAAAGATCTGTGGGAGAAATAGAAGTTGGACCCTTCTCCTTAGCAGAGGGCATATCTACAGCCCCCTCTTTGAGTGAAGATCTTCCCAGGGAGGGTCACTGTTTTCAGCTAGCCCTGGGGAAAGGGTTAATAGAATCAGGAGGTCCAAGTGCTTTGACCTATATGGAAATAAGGCTAGAAGTCCACTGTACAAACTCCTTTAGTTAACATTCAATGACTGTTTCTTATTGGTTGCTGCAGAGTCTGCCCTAGTGCCCATATATGCAGAGCAATTGGAAAGCACAGTGTGTGCTTGCTGCCATTCCCTCCTCCCTAGCTTTTATTAAAGGGTGCACACCTTAATCCCAGCACCGGGGAGACAGAGGCAGGTGGATCTCTGTGAGTTGGAGGTCAACCTGTTCTACAAAGATCCAGGACAGCCAGGGCTACACAGAGAAACCATGTCTCTGAAAATAAAAAAGGCGTGTGCACCTAACCTTAAACTCTAGGGCACACTCAGTTGAATCCTCATAGGCATGGTTAATGAACCCTAGTCACCTAATCCCCTAGTTTCGTGAAATGTGCTCATGTTCGAACTTTTCTTTTGTTCTATGTTCTGCTAAGCTATCCCTGTTGCTGGAGATATTTAAAAGGAAACCCATGCATGCAGAGAATCTATGTCATGGATTATACCCTTCCTGCACTGATCCTTGACCTGTCAGGTCCAGGCTCTGGTTCTGTGATTTCACAATCCCTGGCTATTTTCCCCCTTATTCTCTACTTAGTTGAGTCTCCAATTTTATTTACCAAACTAAAAACCAAATCTTCTGTATGTACAAAGGCTATTATCTACTAAGAACTTGGCAACTTACCAAAGTAGCTCAAGTTTTGTGAAGTTAAAGACTCATGGTACAAGGGGAAAAAAAGGCCTTTGGACCAAGGCTTCTGTTTTGGATCTTCTGGTTATGAATTGTACATCAGAAACTTGCTTGGCAGGTTTTCAACAAATAGCTATTGGATGTCTACTATTTGATATATGATGTGCTAAGCCTCGAAATACAGAACCAAGCTAAAGAGACAGCTGCTGCCTTCAGAGAGTGTGTAGCCTATCAGAGAAGATAGTTATTTAACACGCAAAGTTCTAACAATTAACTGGAAAGTAAAGGTTGGTGGCTTTGCGGAGTCTACTAAATACTCTGGGTCACTACTGTCCCCTGTACACCACCCACATATGTTCTTCCTTATTATAATCTTTAGTTTTTGAAATTGTAATATAATTACATCATTCGCCCTCTCTCCCTTCTCCCATCCAACCCCTCTCATACTTGTGCACTTGTGTGTGTGTATGTGTGTGTGTGTGTGTGTGTGTGTGTGTGTGTGTGTGTGTGTGTGTGTTCCTAAACATAAAAAATACAACCTGCTCAGTCCATACACTGTTACTTGTATTAAGTGTTTTTAGGGCTGCCCTTTGGTGCACTCTTCCCTAAGGGAGAGTAGTTCTCCCACTCTCAGCTTTCCTTAGTTGCCTGTAGTTCTTTGTTTAGATGCGAGGCCTCCCTCAAGTCAAGAGCTTTCTCTCTTGCACATTAGCATGTCTCTTGGCGTGGTCCTTGTTTGGGTCATGTTTAGTAGTCCATGTTGTGAGGCTACATGTGTACAGCTTTTCTGATGTTTGTAGGAGACACAATCTCACAGCAGATTTCTCCAGCTAAGACAATCTTTCCTTACCCCCTTCCACAACGATCTATGAGCCTTGGAGGCAGGAGCTGTGTTGTAGATAATTCATTTGGGACTGGGGGCCACACCTCTGCATTTTGATCAGTTATGGCTTTCTGTAAAGGCCTCTGTTTATTTGAAAGAGAAGTTTCCTTGAGGAACACTGAAGACTATACTAATCTGTAGGTAAAAGGATGCATGCTGTAGTTAGGGATTTTGCTGGTTTAGTGCAGTTGTAGGTTCTCCTTTAAGATTCATGACTTCACCATTCTCAGGTAGGTGACTAGGCATCCGGTAACAGGCATGGTGTCCCTCTTGCTGAGTAGGTCTAAAGTCTAATTAGAGCTCTGTAGCTGCCAAGGAATGATTAAACGACTGTACCCTTAGGGTGATGGTGCCATGCTGGTTGGTGTAATGGCTCATAGGTATCACAGCTGGGTAGGATTATAGGTTGCTTCCCTCCTTTGGAGGCTTGAGTGACACCTGTTCTGGTACTAGGAAAGCTACTTGTCAGGCAAGAGAATGTCAGGCCAGATTCAGCTCTCTGAGTCCCATGTCTGAAGTGCATGGTGTCATCATCATCAGGGACGTACGCTTCCTCTGGCAAAGGAGATCAGCCAAGGGATCAGCCCAGTTTATCATGGTGTTAGAGTCTCTTGGACAACTTTGAGCAACAAATCAAAAAAGGGCTTCCCATGCCTGATATCAGGGCTTTGGCTATAGTCTATGACTCATGTTGGGGGAGTGGTGTCAGCCCACATGGGAAAATTTTATTAAGAATATCTATGTATATATGTATACAAAGAGTTCCATATATTATAGGTATTTTTAGGTAGACAGTTAATTGTATTATTTCCATATACATTCTTCTACATATGATTCTTTATTATTCTGGGCTTTTCCATTATCCACCAGCCAGCCTGCCTTACGATAACCAGATGTGGGTACAAAGTAGCTTAAAGTAACTCTCCAGATGCTTTCTCTTTCTCTAGACATCATGTTCTCTTTAATAAGATGAAGGAGGAAGAGCAAAATCCTGAGATGCCATGGAACAAGAACCCTCAGGGCCCTTCTGATAGCTTTCCTCTTCTGTACCACCAGCCATAGTACATCTCAAGGAAAGTGTGCTCAGTCACTGTTGAAGGGTATCTGTGATCCAACCATTGTAAAGTGTGCATACCAACCGGAGCATATTAGAGGATCTGTTACTTAGACAGAGGTGAAAAAAAAAATACTGTCCAGATATATTCAGTGTATAGTACTGGTTTGACAAAAGGAGGTTGATATGTTTGCTTGTCTATTATTTTGTCCGAGCTTCAGTTGGCTGCTACAGTCTCTCACAACTGGCCTTATGGGGTTTGAAGAGGTGCCTCATTTGGAAAGTGCTTGTCACACAAGCATGTGGATTCAAATTTTATCCCTAGCACCCAAGTTAACAAGAAATGCTGGGTATGAGTCAGGGTGTAGGACAGAGAAATTTTTATGTAGTACTAAAACTGGAGAGATAGAGAGATCTCTGGAGCCTAGGGGAGCATAATTAGCAAACTCCATGTTCGGTGAGAGACTGGCTACAAAAATATGGTGGACAGTGACTGAGGATGACACCCAACATTGGCTCTGGCCTTTCCATACAGGTCATCCAGCACATCACATGTGCACACATAGAAACACAAACACACACACACACACACACACACACACACACACACACACGAATACCAGAAATTATAAATTGAACCATAGTTCTTTAAAGTTGAATTTTTTTGTATGTGTATCTTTTCTTAGTTAACAATGAAAAAAAGCCATAAACAGACTTTTGACATGAATCTTGGCATTTAAGTTCTGACCTTTTGTTGCTTGCCATAGTCCTGGAGAAGCTGACACTTGGTAGAGAAGAAGAGGCAGAGTGGCTCTCCATCTTCTGCATTGTATAACACTGAATCCTGCAACACTGTTTCTTTCAGAAGAGTGTACCCAATGCAAGCAGTTCCCCATGAACTTCTTGGACACTAAGATTATGTCTTTATCAGAACAGGGTGCTATATCTTCAACTGTGGGGCTTACAAATAATATGCTTTTATGTTTCCTAGTTTGGGACGGAGGCTGGAAATCCAGGGTCAGGTTCCACCCGTCATGTGCTAGTGAGGAACCCTTTGCATTATAGGCTGCCAATTTTGTAGAGTCCTTACATGGTGAAAAGAAAAACTGAGGGCTCCCTGGGTCCCTGTTCTGAAGACATGGGTCCCACTCATGAGGGGGGGATACCATTCCTCACATTGGGGTTCAGACTTTCAATACATGAATTCGCAAAGGATGACTCCAAAACAATTTCCAACAGATTACGGACACAGATAATAATGAATGAAAAATGTCTATCAACCAAACTTTGCTGTCTGCAGTCCCAGTTTGGCCTAAGATTGGTGACAAGGAAACATGTCCCTCTTTTAATAATAAAGTATACTCCTTAGTGGGACTCTAGAAATGCATGACTGCCTTCCCCTTGCTGTTTGTTTTTGTCTTGTATTCTAGAAAATTTGTAGCCAAGTTGGTGCTCACACAAGTAATGTCTTACTTTGGATTCTGCTTTTAACCATCTTCTATTGAATACAGACTTTTTTTTTTTTACAGTAAACTGACTTTTGAAATATAGGTGAAATAGAACCAACAAATAAATAAGGCAAGCATAAAAGAGACAACTGCAGATTGTTTATTAGTGTCTTATTCCACCACAGCCGTTCCCTGAGGTGGGAGTAATTTGGGCTGTCAGATTTTTCTCGAAGTCTTTGGGTGGCAGAATGACACTCTCACTTTGGAAGTAAATAAATAAGCTTCACTCTTCAATCTGCTCATCTTTCTGCATTTTAACTAGAGCTTAAATCTTGAGAGGGGTTGGCATGAAGGGGCAATTACTACCAAGACAGGCGGTGATGGTGTTTATCATGGCAATGCTGCTTCTTTATTTGAAATTTTAGAGGGAGGCCATCTTTAGCTCAGTCAGTCCCTGAACTTGAAAAGCAGGAGTACTAGATTCCCTGTTTCTTCTAAAATAGCAAATTTTAAATGAGACGGGTACTACATAAGTCATGTTCCAGAGTACCACAGTGTTGTTAGCGGACAATACAATTAAGTGAAGTAAATATGAAAAGGGATATTTCTGTGCATTGATAATCTTTCTTCTGCCCCATCACTGTATATTTAACTTCATACCTCTAGTGGCTCCCATCTCACTCAAAATAGCTATGTGCGCCTTCTCTAGATTTCACTGCAGATGCTGAGGTCCCTGGATGCTTCTGCCCAATCAGCTGCTAAGACCTGGTGGGTTGGGGGCGGGGTTAATGGAATAACTGCTTCTCTTGGGTAAAAATAGTAGGTAGTTAAGATATTGGTTGTGTCCTGTGTCTCATGCCTGTCTTATGTTGTCCCACTTTTTCTAAATATTATTGCCTGACATTTAACACCCCAGGACAAAAGAGCAGAGTGATTCCTCACCGTTCTGGCTCCTCCATCTTCTTTTTTCTTTTCTTTTCTTTCTTTCTTTAAAAAAAAAAGATTTATTTATTTATTTATTATGTATACAGTGTTCTGCCTGCATGTACACTTTCAGGCCAGAAGAGGGCATCATATCACATTACATTATAGATGGCTGTGAGCCACCATGTGGTCGCTGGGGATTGAACTCAGGACCTTTGGAAGAGCAGTCAGTGCTCTTACCCACTGAGCCATCTCTCCAGCCCTCCTCCATCTTCTTTATGGACTGTTCCCAGTGTTTCAGAGCCCTTGCGGCTCACTTCTCCCGGCTGCCCATCGGGAAAAGTCCACTTTCCTCTCCACCCGTTTGACCACTACAGTCTTTGGTCTCTCCGCATCTGCTTGGATCCCATCATGATGGCCAAGCAGCTATGATTTTATCTGTGCTCTGGTTCTACTGGGGCCTATTACAACTTCTTCATTTCTCATGGGACTGGGAAAAATCCATCAGACAGAGAGAATTGGGGGGCTTACGGAAATGGTGCAAAGCCTGGTATTCTGGATCCACTGACCACTGTGGGAACCTAGGCAGGTTTCTAATCTCTGCCTCCCTTAGGCCTCTGTGTGTCGTATTGATTGTCGTTTGCAGTGAAGACTCATGAAATGCTCATAAAATCTCCTAGCACAGCTCTGGTACAAAAATAAGAGCTCAGGAAACCGAAGTTGTTTTTAATCTTGGCAGTACTTATTCTTTTAGCCATAAAGCAATCTGTTTGTGTTTTGAGATTGATCTTGCCAGTTGTACGCTACTCTCGGGATGAACATCAATTTCTCATGACGTGTGCTTATTAAAGCTCTAGGAACGGAAAGGTGGATTGTTCCCGAGCACAGGAGGCAACATGCATTGAGCACTGTGTGTTAGGAAGAGGGTGGGAATTGGAGAGTTTTATCCAATTTACTATCGGTAATTGTAAAATGTAGCTGAGCAATTATCAAAACTTTAAAGGCAAGTTGCATTGTTGATAGCATGCTTATTAGCTCAGTGGGAATGACACTTAATTAAAAACCAGTGGGGATGCCTTTGGGTTTACTGTTAAATGCAAACAATTTTGCTGCACTGCAGAAGTGTAGTGAATGTTCTGTTTTAATCAGGGGGTTCTGGAGTTCTGGGTTTACTTAGGTGATAAACGGCAATCATTGATCTTTGCCGGTTAGTACTACTGTCTATTTAAAAAGAGACCAGACCACTTTCGACCCATTATGTTTGAAAGGCCATGAAGGAAAAAAATTATGAAATTTGTGCTTCCTGGCCACTGGCTATCGTCTCTACAAACCTCTAACGCTATTCAGACTTTTTTTTTTTTCATTTCTTTTTTTGCTGGATAAACCACAGTCTAGAGACATGATTCTGTTATATTGTCAGACACATGCTAAAGTTCAGGCAACCATGAGGGAGAATATCACACAGCATATTTATATTGTTGCATTCTGAGGTAATTTTAGGCTAACATGAGCAAGAAACACTGAAGGCCCACAAAACGTTCATTCTGTTTCATCCAATGACAACTTCTTGACCAAGCATGGTCCAATACCATACCACATCCGGGCAGTGACACCGTCGTTGTCCCTGACTTCTGTCCTCCACCTTCTCCACACCTCTCTGCTTTTCCTAAGGCCTCATCTTGGAAGCAGCTGTGCTGGTTACTCTTCCTGCTGAGATCTCAGTGGGTGCAGCTGGGAAGGGACTCACTTAAATAGAAAGGTGCATTATACTTACTCCCAGATCTGGCAATAAACGAGGGTTCATGAGCTTTCACTCACCTATCCACATGGCTTTGCCCCCCACCCCCAGCATTTTTCCGTGTGTGTGTGTGTGTGTGTGTGTGTGTGTGTGTGTGTGTGTGTGTGTGAGAGAGAGAGAGAGAGAGAGAGAGAGAGAGAGAGAGAGAGAGAGAATAGGGTATATGCATAAGGGTTCTTGGGCTTTCATTCATCTATCCACATGGCTTTGCACCCCCATCTCTCTCTCCGTGTGTGTGTGTGTGTGTGTGTGTGTGTGTGTGTAGCTAATATGTATGTGCACGTGTGCATATGAGTGCATTTGCACATGTATGATTGTGCTTGTGGGTGTCAAGCATCCTTTGCTACCACTCTTTACCTTATCTTTGGAGACAGACTATCTCACTGAGCCTGGTGCCCGCTGATTGACAAGACTGGCTGGCCAGGGGACCCCAGGGATCCTCTAGTCTCCCTCTTCAGTGTTTCCTCTTGTCTCCCTCCTCAGTATTAGTGCTACAGGTGTGTGGGTGCTGGGTATTTGGACTCAAGTTGCCATGGGCAGCAAACTTTAAGTAGGGAACCATCTCCTCCTTGTGAAAGTAATTTCCTTTTGTTTCTCATGCCTTGCGTCAAACCTGTTCTAGATTTTTTTTTTTTAAGGGCAAAGGGGATAAAGGTGACATTGTCTTAGATGACAGCTGAAGAAAGGAGAGTGGACAGAGATGTGAGTGCCTCGTGGCCATTCCCTCAATATCCTTGTCTGAGACGGGATGCCAGGCTTATGGGTTGAGGTGTGGAAGAAGGGATATACACGCACACCTTACATTGAACCACGGTAGCTCCATGGGTATAGATTTATTTCACCAACGCCTACTATATGCTGAGAAGATCCAGGGTCAAATAGAAAGGGTCAGAGATGGTAGATCAGTCTTTGAAACACCCACTTTTGATTTTTGCAATATGATGGCAGAGGAAGACAGCAACAGGAGTGGAGTGGTGGAGTCAAAAATTTACTTCTGCATGGAAACAGATATTTTAGCGGTACTCTGGTTAACTTTATATTTATATATGCATACATCTATTAAAATTATGTCCCTTTTGTTACAAATTAGCTGTCTTTTCTATCTTGCTAAATAGGAGAGACTGCAAGACTATGCTCCTGTAGCACTAGAGAGAAGGAAATGACATCCACCTTTGGCAGCAGAACCTGCTTTAAGAGCGAGCGATTGTCTTAGAAGCTCACAACACTTAATTAACTGGATGCTAATTCTTGTCTTTGTTTATAAGTTCTTGGGGAAAATAAAATTTAGACTAATGATGGAAGATATTTGCAAACTTAATAAGGATTATCATAATAAATACTCGTTAGTGCTCTTCTCATTTAAAAATTTAAATATCATCACATCCTTGCTTAATCTCTCCCATGTTGCTAACATGGGTACTAGGCAGGCTCCATTCAGCGGATCAAAGTCGTTAATTATCACCTACCTTTTAGAAGAAGAGTGTTAATTACTTCTTTGAGCTTTAGCCTTCATCTGTAAAATAGAACTGAAATCTAACCCTCTTACCCCTTCGGGGGGGGGTTATATTTCTGGGGGGGAAATAACGCTTGATAGAATTGGTAAACAGCAAAGGGTATGCACGTGTGAGGTACAGTGTTGGGAGGCTGGCGTAAAGGGGTGAGAATACGCTTGGCCTGTGTTCTGCCACTTGAGCGAGTTCTGTAACCTGGAAGGAACAACCTAATTAGGCCTGCTGTCTGTGTCTGGCTGCCATCCCTCCTTCCGCGTTCATTCCCCGCCCTCCTCCTCACTTCCGTTTTCCCTGTGGTCTGAGCCTGTCTGATCTCTCTTGAGGTATCAAAGCTTTCTGGGCAGCTGGCTTGCAGGTGAGATTGGCCAGTGGAGGCACAGAAGGTCAGAAGACAGTGCGGAGCAGGGAGGCACTGGGGCTCTGTGCCTTCTCCCTGCCTCGGTGGTGGCTAGATTCTGGCAAGGGTTGGGGCTCCTTCCGCCTACAGTGCAGTTCTCACTGCTCTTGGGTTTCCTAAGGCCGCCCCCTCATGCTGCTAGGCTCTGAGCACCTTCACTGCCTCTGGCTTCTGTGCTTAGTCCTCTCCAGGCCCCTATGCTCTTCCTAAGGTCTTTTCTTGGTAGCAGCTTTGCTCCTTATTATTCTTGTGAGGGAACGTGGGAAGGGATTAATTTAACTATAAAGGCAGGCTATTTACTCCTGGATCTGGCAAACAGTAGTAATAAAGAAGAGTCTCCATCTTCGCCTTCTTTTTGTGAGTAAGGCAACTTCCTTTTACTACTCCTGCCTTGCACCAACCCCCTCCCCTCTTTACACCAAGCCCACCCACACTCACACACAAGGAAGCCATGGTTCTGCTGTGCCAGCTTTCCAGCCAATGCACAGGCTCACCCCCTCTGTTTGTAAATATGTTTTTTTATTAATTCCTGAAGATCTTGTGCTAACCAGCAGAATTTCTTCCCAAAACCTTATAGTCTGGTTTTCAGTTGAGAAAATCCTGCTTCTGGTTTTAAGACTGAGGACTATAGCTGGAGGTTACCTTGGGGTCATGTTTTTTATTTTCTCTTCAATACTTAATCTAGCCCTTTTAAGCCCCCAGGCAATTATGAAATGTGATTCGGGGACTGGGGAAATCGCTCAGCTAGTAAAATGCTTGCTTCCCATGCAAGAAACCCTACGTTCAATTCTAGCACTGCATAAATGGGGTGTGACAGTGAATGCCTACAGTCTCAGAAGTGGAGGCTGGGGGATGAGAGTGTAAGGAAATCCCTGACACTATGGTAAGCTCCAGGCCAGCTTGAGATACAGGAGACACTGCGGTCGAACCAACACAAAGGTGTCTGGGGAAAAGAGATCCGTGCATGGGTTAAGATGCTGTCATTTGAGGACCCTTCTGGTTAGGCTCTTCTTCTTTTAAATGGCTGAGAGAGCATAACTTTACATCTGCTTTGGTACTCATAACTTATTTCATTGCATAATTTCCATGAGAAAGATCAACATAATGAAGCTTCATGGCCAGAGACAAGCAACGTGATTGCTGGTGTTCTAGATACAGCCCAAGTCTGCTTCCTGCACATGGACACAGAGACTCCAAGGACTTCAGAGATGAATGGAACAATATTGATGACCTGGTCATCACTCCTAATATCAAAGGCTCAAAGCTAAGCCCTGATTCGATTGTTTGGAAAGACACCTGTTCTCTGTTTTTTTTTTTCAGGGATAAGAAAATCAAAAGCATAATCTAAGATTTGCTATTGACCCCAGGAAGGTGAGAAAGAGACTGCCACTGACTCTTTTAGAAAAACACAAAAACAAGACTGAGAAGTTCTCTGTGCTCCTTCGTTTACAACTAAGAAAATCCCAGTAAATAAGCATGGTGTGTGTGTATGTGTGTGTGTGTGTGTGTGTGTGTGTGTGTGTGTGTGTGTGTGTGTGTTCTTAGCTTTTGATTTTAGGTAACAACCCTCAAGTCTGGTCTACAAAGTGAGTCCAGGACAGCCAAGGCTACACAGAGAAACCCTGTCTTAAAAAACAAAAAACAAACAAACAAAAACAAAAAACCCAAAAACCCAAACAGACAAAAAAAGAGTGTGTCTATCTTTGATCTATGAATGACATTTACTTGTGTGAACAATTATCAGTTCAGTAAGAAAGGAAAGGAGGCATGAAAGCATGCAGAAAGGAAATAGGCAGACTTCTTTTATTTATCATATGTTGTTGGCACAGAGCCCAGGACACATGAGGCTCTCAGGAGAAAAGAGAGCAGATTGAAGCCTGAATAAGAAATCATTGGTTCCAAAATTCTTAGAGAATTCAGAAATTATATTAATAAATATTTAATTAAGCATCTCCTAAACTAACATCATGCCAGGTTCATTAATCGTTCAATTTAGTATTTATGAAAATTTCATGATCTTGGAAAACAGTTGAGGGTTAGCGCTTAGAGCTTCCCCTTTCACAAATTTCCAACTACCATGATAATTGCCAAGAAATCTTTGACGTTCTTCGTTAAACTAGGTTTTGGGCCAACTAATTTCCAAAGCAAAATTGTAAATAATTTTTTCTCATTTTACTTTCCTACCAAGAAAATTATACTTAATATGAGATGTGGATGCCAATGATAGTCACTATCTTATACGAAATGAGGTCTCTAAAAGCAAATGGCGGGCAATCTTTGAGGGACTTTAAACCTGTCCAGTGGCAAGAGGGGCAGCCCCTTTGTAGAGCACATGCATTCCTACACAAAAGGATACACATGCAGTGCCAACAGATGAGGAGCAACAGGGCCAGTAATGATCATGGATGGGAAGACAGCTAAGTCAATTAGTGCTTCATGGCATGAACGTGAGGACCCACACAACCCCGGCATCGCCAGTGGACCTCTGTCCTGGCACCGAGAGGCTGGACAAACGTAGATCACAGGAACTTAGCTTCCAGCCAGCCTAGCTGAACCAGTGAGCTTCAGGTTCAGTGAGAGATCTCAAACTATACGCTTACAAGGAGCACGGGATAGCTCAGTGGGTAAAGACACTTGCCTAATGATCTTACTGTAGTCACCAAGATCCACGTGATGGAAGGGGAAAACCACTTCCTGCAACACCATGACTATAAGCAGCCTTGGGAGGAAAAGGTTTATTTCACTTTACACATTATACTCCATCACGAAGAGAAGTCAGGGCAAAACTCAGAGCAGGAACTAGGACCGAAACCATGGAGGTATGCCTCTCACTATTTTTCCATATGGTTTGCTCAGCCTGCCTTCTTATAGCATTCAGGACAACCAGACCGAAGGTGGCACCACCCACAGTGAGCTCCCTCCTCCCATACACACGAGGTGTTGCCCACAGGCAAGTCTGGTGGGGGCATTTTCTCAATTGAGGTTTCCCCTTCCAAAATGTCTCTGCCTTGTATTGCATTGACATAAAAGTAGGCAGTACCATAAACACCACTACACACGTGTTTGCACATAGACTCTCTCTCTCTCTATCACACACACACACACACACACACACACACACACACACACACACACTAATGAAGCATGCATACTTTATATGGAGTGTGTCAGAAGAAGTGTTAGAAATATTTTATAACTTACTTGAATGTTGTTCAATATTAGCACCATGTTCATGGTACATGGGTATTATTAACAGAATAGGAGGCATTGGTGGGGAGGATCAGTGATGCTGTGAGAAAGTGTACTAATTATCTGTTGCTGTGTAACAAATGATCATATATCTAGAAGCTTCAAACACCGGATTTATTATCTCACAATTTTATGAGTCAAGAACCAAGGCAGCACTTAACTGAGCCCTCTGTGTAGCATCTTACAGACAGTAAATGAGGTGCCTACTAGGCCAAATTTCCCATCTGGGGCTTCGGGTGCAGGAACCTTCTCTTATGAGTGCCTTTGGGTTATAGAATGATTAACTTTTTGTGTGTGGATTTAAGTTATGACTAAGGGTCTCATCTCACTCTATTGGTCACATGCACTAGAGACTGGCCTTGGCTATCAGAGGCGACTGTAGTTTCTTGTCTTGTTGTCCTTGCCATTATGGGTATTTTTGTCATCAAGTCAGTAGGGAGAGGTCTTGAGTATCCTGTTAGTTTGACAGTAGTAGCCACGCAAACATCATAATCTATAAGTTTTGTTGCACTTTCCACAGCAGAAAGTAAGTCAGATCTCTTCCATACTCAAGGAGAGATGGCTGCACAGCAGCGTGACCACTAGGAGGCAGGGGTTCACAGTAGAACCACCTATAAGTGTGCCCTGTGCTCAGAGAATTCCTGGGGCCTGTGTATTCGCTGGATCTATTCATCTGTGTCTCAATTATTACCTAGGGAGTTGTGAAACAAAGCCAAGAGTGAATAGAAAATACAGGACCCCCACCAAAGCAGTTGTAACTTCTTTTAGTGGCCTTGTCTACCTTTCTAGGACCTTCGATAGATGGCTTGCTAACACTCACATGGTTTCCCAAGCTGCCTTTCTCAGAAGCTGTCCATACAGAGTCCAGACCTTCCCATCATCAAAATTTATGCATTTCCTCCCATTCATGTAAGTTGTGAGATACTGCTCTTCAGAGCAATGCTCACTGACTCAGCATTTCCAGATTGAAAAAAAACTGTATTTGAACCCAATATAAATTACATGGGCTTGTGAGAAATGTAGGGATTGTAATCAGACAAGACTGCCTGGAAAGATGTCTGGGCACTTTATACTAAATTCAAAACCTATAATATATCCACAGACTTAGAAAATTCCTCATTAGGACAGTTTTGTTTTATTTTTGTTTTTTGTTTTGTTTTGCTTTGTGTGTGCCAGTGGGAAGGGGAATGCTAGTGAACAAAAGGAAGTTGCTTTCAAGAAGTTATTTGGAGCCAGCTGGACTAGTGTGTGTCCCTGTGCTTTGGACAGCTGTGCTGGCAGCAGCCATCTTTCAACTCATGTTTCCTCAGAGAGTCCTCTGTTTTTTTATTTAAATTTGACACTTCCTGGGAGGCTTACTTGCACCAGCCTTTGGCTGACCTACCACTCTGATTTACTTTCTGAATGTCTTTTCAGTATCACCCTGTTCTCCCGACATCTAACCTCAGCTCTACCCAATAGACACTAGTTATCCCTCTACTGTAGCTTACAGTCCCAACCATGAACACTGGAATGTGTGGTTAAGGTGAATTAGTAGCTACTGTCATGACATCATAGCTCACCAATGGTATTCATTTATTCCTCAATGACACAACAGGGGCTCGGGGCAAGCTGCTGTGTGTCTCTCTCTCATAGACACTCAAGTTCCTTCCTCTAACACATGATTCTTCTTTTGCTATGTTTATCTGTTTCAAACTGTTCTGGAAGAAAGCTTGTGAAAGGCTGGATTAAGAGATTGTGCACTAACCTTGGCATGGTACCAAGCATTTCTCGCCTTTGCTGGGCATGCCCAAGTACAAATGGGTCTGCGATATGTAGTCTGTGTGGCCAGGGAGAAGGGAAGACATAGCTGTCCATTTCTGCCAAACAGAACCACTGACACTCACGAGGCTGTATTCATGTGCACAGTGAGCCAGCATCCTGGATAATATCTTTAGGGGAAAGGCCAGTGTCTAATAATTTATTCACTAAATAACAAACAGGTATAATATATCCGATAAAGATATAGAGCCTAAAGGCCTAAGTACTGTTATCTGCATTTACAGATGAAAAGCTGAGGCACACAGTGGCCAAAAAGATTTCTCAATATGGCAGGACAGTAGATGGCCACAGGGAGGATCTGAACCTGAACTTACTGATTTTAGAATCAGTGTTTGGTGACAACACATCACAGGAAGTGTGACACATGAGGAAAGATATTCTTATTGGTGAGGGAATTGGGTATCTTGGTAAGCTTCACCCAAAAAGGAAAGGTACTCCCTTCTTTCTGTGGTGCTGGGTGTTAAACAAAGTTCCATGTGTGTGACACAAACATTCTGCCATTGTGCTGCACCCTCAGCCAGGACTTTACTGTCCTTCCTTTGTAGATGACCCAGCCATCCATGGATGTGCTGCACAACCAGAGGCAATTAGTCTCTATGCTCACGCGGGAAGGTTTATGCTTCTCATTAATCTTAGAGCTCCTCATAGCCTTATGCAGGCTTTGTTGGGAACTTTGTACTCCCAGCAAAAATGCTATTCTGATGCTCCTTTATAGGCAAGAATCAGAATGCTCTATCTGAGCTTTCTTGCATCTTACTTGCATTTTAGTCAACTTGAGCTGCTATAACCAAGTGTCACAGACCAGGAGATTTATTTTTTTTAAAAAAAATCTCAGATTTCTAGAGGCAGAGAGAAATTCCATGTCTACTTAGCATCCGCTGTCCAGATGGCTCTCTTCTATGTCCTCATGTGATACATGAGTGAAAGTTCTCTGGGATCTCCTTTTAAGGGCATTAACCATTCAGAGCAGCTCCACCTTCTAATCACCTTTCCAAAGTCCTCCTCAGACCATCACTTTACTGGTCTGAACTTCCATACATAAACAGTGTAGCAGCAATGTTGCTAATGTTAAGTAGCTGCTTACTTAATCCAAGAGGGGAAGGACAGGCCTAAGAATGAATACCAGATGTTGCGACCTCAGACCTCCAGCTGGCATGGGGCCTTAAGTGTGGCATAAATTGGCCGCACAGATTCAAAAGGCTTTTCTGTGTCACAAGAATCCAGCAGCCACTGATGTCAAAAAATACAATGAGCTTCAGAAAATCCTTCACACAATTCGAGTTTGCTTATTGTTGAAAAATAACACCTAGAGCTCTTGGCGTGACCTTCATACAGAGAATATTTAAGAGCATCCCCCGGCCATGCACTGACCTTTGTGCTTCTTGGATCCATCTAGGAAAAGAAATCTAAGCTCAGTCTTTTAAACGTATGCCTTGGATCTTCAGACCTGGGACTGAGTTATCATAGCAGTGTCTTTAAAAACAGAAGAAAAGCAGAGCTGTATTCCTTCGGCACATTAATTACACTCATCACACAGCTCTGTAACTTCAGCTCTTATTTTTGGATTTGTGTAAAGAAGAAGAAGAAGAAGAAGAAGAAGAAGAAGAGGAGGAGGAGGAGGAAGAGGAAGAGGAGGAAGAGGAGGAGCAAGAGAAGGAGGAGGATGAAGAGGAGGAGAAGGAGGAGGAGGAAGAGGAGGATGTAACATAAGACATGTTTTCTTCCTTAGCTTTGCCTATTGAGAATTCTGGATTTTTATTTACTTCCGTCTGCTGACATTGATGGGAAAATGGACCCTAAGCTACCACTGTCAACACTTGTCCTGAAATAAAAAGAGGGAAAGAAAATGAATTCATTATGTCTGTGTTTATTCCCTTACACGTAGAACTATGTATGCAAACAAGTTTACTTTTTAAAAACCCCTACATTTGTGTCGCAGTATTGTTACAATTTTCACTGTGACTCCAACTGGGCTGGAAGATTCCCAGTTTTCACGTAGTGTCATGGATTTTTTCTTTTGCCTGATATGATTTACATGTATCTTTATGGTCCAGTGGCCAGATGGTCTGCTTTCAGGATATCTGGTGCATTGCACTTCCCCCTGGGGCTGAACTCCTCTTGCCAGAGCCCTGCCTGGCTGAGCTGCCAATGCCTAACAGCTGGGAAATAGCATTTCCATCTGTTGAGGCTGCTACTGTGAAGAACCAGGAGAACAGCATTCCCAGAGTTCACCAAGGAGACTTGGGACCCATTCCCCACTCCCTGCCAAGCGGTGGGCTGGACTAGCTCTTGGAAGCGCCTCCTAGGAGAGATTCTCTTCTCACCACAACCCCTGCTAGAAGCACCTGACACTGAGATGAGCCTTGAACAGACATGTACTAAGACCTAGTCTTGTAGATTTCTTCAGTGCTGCTCTAGAATTGCATCATATGGTAATGGAAGATCAGATAGGGGACCTAGCATCAGGCCTATTTCCCTGACAAAGATACAATACAGTAAAGGCATGCTGGCTGAAGTTGCACATCTGGGGACCAACAGGGCCAAGAGGTAAACCTGAGTACCTAAAGTTATTGAAATGTTCAAGTAGAACCCTACACAGACTAGCCTACATTCTAGCAACCTTGGGACAGCAAAATGGAGCAGAAAATACAGCATTCAACATACTCCAAAAACCAGCAGAGTGTCACTGGACACAGAGAGGATCGTCTGCCAACTTTTGACACCTCAGTGATGTTGGAATATAAATGGCTTCCTTCGGTTACTTAGCAACCTATGACTCAGAAGTCATCATTTTCCACTGCCAGGTGTGCCAGATCATAAAGGGGCCGACCTACCACCTTGTCTCTCTCTTGCTTAGGCTCTTACTCTTACTCTCTCTCTTTCTGTTCCTATGAGGCACCCTTCCTCTCTCCCTTCTTTTTCTCCCCACACCTCTACAATAAGTCTCTCCACATCATATCCGCTGAGCGACATCTCATTTTAAAATCCTAACAAGTGGTACATACACTACAGCTGCTGAATGCACATCAGTGCCTTGTGCACGCCCAAAGTCTCAGTTTGCATTAAGACTCACATGGTATGGTGTAGTTTATGTGTTTAGAAAAATGTATAGTGGCATTTTTAGGTCGCAGTAAGAACAGCCTTCTGACTTCAGATCCACTGCATGGTGAGCCCAGGAGAAGGAGAGGAAACCAGAGATAAGCCAATATGGATGAAGCAACTGGAACGCTATGTGTGTGTCTGTGAGTCACACTTGGCGTGTTGAAAGCCTCTGGTACCTTCTATAGCTTGAGTAGTTCATGCTATAGGACATCTACATTTAAAATGTACGTGGTGTAGCAGCACACAGAAGACTTGCACAGGTTCAAGCCGGACTGAGCCTCTGACTTGGGATGAGGGAGTGGACACAGTGTCCTTTAGCTTTAACGAAGACGCTATTGATCCCTCTGGCAAAAGGAAATCAGTTTTCTCCATGAAGTGTCACTGGGTATCTCAACCACACTACAGGGCTCGGCCCATGCCCAGGAGTAGTTGGCCAACACAAAACCAACTCAATCGTATTTTTGTAGCCTTTTGTTCTGTTTTGGCTTTTTTTTTTTCATTTTTGTATTTTGTGAGGTTTTGTTATTTGTTTTTAGTTTTGAAAGAGAAAGAGAGAAAGAACATAAAGTCAGATGGATAGGAAGCTGGGAAGGACCTGGGAAAAGTTGGAGAAGGGAAAGAAACATGATCAATATGTGTTGTCTAAAAAAAATTAAAATAACAGTAAGAATTACATGCTAATCCACAGTGTGAACTGTTTAGGTCATTTTCATTAAGGTACCTAAGATCAAGCATGGTATGCCAAAGACATAGTTTAAACCAGAAGCCCCAGGTCTTTAGGATTCCCGACATAGCCCTGGTGAGAGAGTGCTCTATCCAAAGCTGTATTTTCTTCCAAATCATCTAAGCATTCACTATGTGCGAAGTGTGCTGATGGGTTCTGCTAGAATCACTTCCACACATGAACAGTAATTGTAGGAAGCTACTTTTAGGAAGCAAAGCTCCCTGTGTGTGCTCATTAGCCCTTGGTCTATTGTTTCTTTGGTGCACATGAAGTTGAGTCGGTGCCATGGATGCATACCTCTTTGTAGCTAAAGGAAATAAACAAAAACCAGTGTCCTCCAGTTGGCTTGGCAACGTAGGCATAGACCGATGCTTTCCCTTACATCTTTGCATCCTCCTCCTGGGTTCTGCCTCTGTGCTGGTAGCACTAGCTCAGTTGCTTCCCTTGTACATCGTCTTAACAGTTCCTTGAAGGGGGACAGATGGAACTGTGTTTTATTTTGCAGTTGCTGTTTCAAAACTATCTGTTCCTGATCATGCTTTAACTCATTTCCTGAGGGTTCGGAATAAACCGAAGTTAAAAGGCCTGTTGCTTGTGTCCCATGAGACCACAAGGTCTGGTGCTTGTCACAGCACATGTGCAGGCCATGTGGGCCACCAGTGAATAGCTGTATTGATGACACCAATGAAGAAGAACAGCACTGTGAGCTGGAGAGCTTTAATCAGGCAGTGGTAATGAATCCACGACAGCTCTGCCCTGTGCCTTCGTCGCTTCCCCAAAGGCAAAGTTCTTAGTTATAAATCTACTGGGAGTTCTATACACTTTTTTTTAGAGGGGACATAGCATTGGATACAAGCAAAGCTCAACAGAAATCAGAGAGGAAAATGATGCCAGAACAGATGAGGTGATGTTACAAGTTGGGCAGTGGTTAGCTTGCAGATCTTGTATTGAATCATCTCATATTGAATCTAAGCCCCTTGAGTCCCCCCTTTACTTCAGCATCCTTCCCCCTAGTTATCTGAAGATAGTTATACAAGCACACTAGACTTGGTTTTGTGTAAAGGCACAGAATAGCTCACGTGCCTCGGGCATGTCTTAAGAATCACCAAGATTTCTACTATTGACCCTAAGCAAAACAGAGATTTGATTGACAATTCTCCGCCCTCCCCCCCTCACCAAATTCTCACAATAATCCTGTGAGGTAGGTTCACAGACATGATCAGGCTCTTCTACTGGTGGAGCATACAGGATGAGGGATACAGGATGCAGAGATGTGGAGTGACCTGATTCAGGTCACATTTCTGTGTAAACAACTGAGCTGCAGTTGTTTACTAGATCCCCTGACTTCTGATGTGCTTCTCAGTCTTACACACACACACACACACACACACACACACACACACACACACACACACACACGCCTGCATGCGCACACACACTCACACACACACACACACACACACACACACACGTTCACACATGTACACCACTTCCTATTACCTGTAAAACCACCCTAATGGAATGGGTCGGATGCTGTAAGGGCTTTGGACTTTGGGTAGGAAAGATAACCTCGATAAATTCAAAAGAAAATAGATGAGTGCTTTAAAGGGATCTTCTTTAAGTAATTGGCTATGAAGAAATAGCCTCATTTCAAATAAAGAAGCTGTGTGCTCTTTTACTTTGCTTAAATTATTTCCACGTTGCTTGAGGGATGCTTAAAAGTTTCCTTAACAAGAAAATTGTTTGAGTCTCTCTCTTTCTCTTTCTCACTGCCCCCCTCCCCCACCCTGCCGCCGCCCCTCCCCCACTCCGGGCCTGCAATGATGATGAGATCATCTTCTGCTTCCTTTCATTGGTGCTGTCTGGGTTAGCAGGAAATTCTACTTCCTTCATCTGTAGGAGCTTCAGTCCTTTGCTTTCTTTTGAAATCTGACCCCTGCACAAGGCTGTGCCATCCAGAAAGCAGGAGCTGAATTGATTTATTTCAGATTGTTGCCATGGTGATTCTCTACCAATATAGAAAGAAAATGAAGACTGGAAAGGAGCCTGTTGAGGACGATGGGCAAGGAGTCGGAACAAGGAAGGGCCTGAGAGCTGTGGGTGGAGTCTTCTGGGCTTTCTAGGAGTTCTTTGTGGCAAGCACCAATAATCCATTTCATTTTTTAGGAAATAGCGTTTTTCTCATAAGAGTAACAAAATGTACCATAAGTGGCTTTACAATTTCCAAAGATTAGTGAAAATGTATTTCAAAGATATTTTTTTGTGTGTGACCACATCATTTAGATTCTTAAAAATTGTTTTCTTGGTTATACTTTATTAAGATATTTTCTGAAATAGTAGGAAAAGAACTTGTCTGGAGGGGAAAAAATGTATAATCATTATACTAGGTTGCCTGTCATTCTTTATGCATTCTATCAGTTTTTGTTTTCTTCAGTTTTCCACTCATCCTTTCACTCACCATAATTCACGGGCCCTAGATATAGAATAGCAAACATAATACATATTAGTAAAGTTAGCATGTGCGAATATCGAGGCTTACCTGCATGCAAGACAACAGGTAGATCACAGTGGGATGTGGCTTTGAGGACTGTGAACAGGCAGAAAGCTCAGACCCACAGCCGGAGTCAGTGCTACCCATCTTGGTTATCAAAGCCACTGTGAAGACATTTCTGTGTCAGTGAAGGCTACATAAAAGAGATGAGGGGACCCCCCCCCCACTAAAGTGGGATAAAAGGAAGGGAATCTGTAGGAAAAGCATGCACTTGTGATTGAAAAGATATGACACTGGGTTCCTTTATGACTCAGATATTGATGGCATTTGTAGAAATGTCAGCTAGTTAGCTGCAGCTGAAAGAATGGCAAGCAGATGTCATCGGTTCAGGTGGAGGGAAAGGTGAGACGGAGTTGTCATAAACACTTGCTGCTTCTTGGAATTTAAGGGTGAAAACAGGAATAGGCAGTGAAATGTGACAGAACAGAATGCCACACAAAAGACCGTTGTGGAGACTACTTTTTAGGCCCTTTTCTCTCCTCATGGCCTCTGAAGATCTCCTTTATGTGAAAAAGAATTAGGAGAAGGTTGTTACACACATAACCTTCTAGTACGGTCTCTCCTTCACTCTGCCTTCCCATAGGGCTAGTACCTCGGATAATGAGGGGCAAAAATTAGGGGTATCTTTATTTCTTAAGTCTGAGAAGAACTGTAATGGTTTAACATTTGTTTTTAGTACGCAAATAAGAGCCCAAGGTATAAAGTAATTACATAGAATGATTTGAGCCTTACCAGCTCATCAGACAGAACATTCTTGGAGAGAACACTGTGATTCTATCTCATTTTGCAGCCAAGATTAAGCCATCAAGGGCTGTCTAGTGGGATTAGCCTCCTCGGCCTTCACTGATGTTAAAAATATACTTTGAGTGATTATCATAAATAATTCAATGTCAGTTATTAAAATAAATGAAAGGCTATATTCCTGTTTTTCATATGGTGTTTCCGCCATCTGTAAATCCACACTCCATTCAATTCCAGAATTTAGCCTGGAGAACATTGGATTCATTTTTCACATTTATATAATCTCTCTTTACTTATGTCAGTGTGGAACTTATGCTAATTTTGATGAAGTCAAGCCTTCATAGAAAAAGGAGGCTGTCTTTGAGCTCCTTTAGGAAGAATTGAGAGAAGAGACATTTGTTGGGAGCTAAGGGAAGTGCTGTTGTAATTTTCTCCTGGAGTCTGGCCTGAGCTTAAAATCCGGGCTCTGATGTAAAGGCTCTCATTTTCACCAGGTTGTAAGGAATCGGCCAGCACATGGCTTTTCAATCCCAGCCTTTGCTCCTCCACTTCCTCAAGCTGTACATCTTGGGGCAGGATAATAAGCTCTGTTCTCACATCAAGGCAGAAAATATAAGACCGTCCGAGACAGAGCACCAACCACTCTGGGCATCCCTGGGCTTTCTCCAAGGCGCCTGCTGTGAACTGGGGACTGACCTTAACCCAGATCCTGAACCATCCAGCAAACTGACTGCGGCCTCCTCGCATAAATCTCAGCGAGTAAAACTTCCATCTCTTCTTCCTTTGGAGTGAAGCTTTGACTGGTAGAGGAAACCTGAAAGGGAGGGGTAGTAGGAAAAGCACTGTTACAAAATAACAACGGTTGTTCAGTTCTAGATAAATGTCTCAGTTTATGCTCACATAACTAATATGCGCCGTCTTTGTGGTTGGCTTGTCTACATAAGTTTTGCATTTTAACTGGCCCTGGAAACACATGGCTGATGGTGTGGTATCGTTTCTAAGTGTGTTTACCAAAGTGGAATCACCAACTGTGAATTCATTTGTTAGATATTCTGCTAAATCCATTTATGCCAATAGTTTTCAAAGCCCACCCCTTAGACCAGCAGTATTAATGGTATCTGAGATACAGAAAATGCAAATTGGGCCCAGTGAGATGGCTCAGCTGGGAAAGGCACTTGCTGCACAAGCTTGGCCACTGGAGTTTGACCCCTGGAGCCCATGTAAAGATGGAAGGAGAGAAGTAATTCCACAAAGCTGTCCTCTGACTGCCATGATGTATGCCCACACATGCATATCAAGTACTTGTGTGCTCATACACACACAAACAAATAAGTGCTACTACTAACTATAAACAAACAAACAAATGTAGGGGCAAGAGAGATGGCTCAGCAGTTAAGAGCACTTCCTACTCTCTCAGAAGAGCTGAATTCAATTTCCAGCACCCCTGTGGGGTGGCTCACCTGTAACCCTGACTCCAAGTGATCCAGTACCCACTTCTGGCTTTTTTGGACCCCTGCACACCTATGGGAAACTCACCACCCCCCTCTCTGTCTCTCTCTCTCTGTCTCTCTCTATCTCTCTCTATCTCTCTCATTTTTTAAGAAATAAAGGAAGAAAAACTACTAGGCTCCATGCCTAATCCACTGAATTAGAATTGGATTAGAGTGACAGTAAGACCCAAATGGCCGTGTTTTTCCAAGTCTGTCTGTTAACGCAAGCTACGGCTTGAGAACGACCAGTTCATGGCATTGGTGAATATTAGCTATGTTAACTTGTTGAATTAGAAGTAGCACCTAGTTTTAAGGAAACAGATATCTTAGCTATATTGTGCCTCTTTGTTCATTGTTTATGGTTACTATGCAGACCTCAGATCTTTTCCTCATAATTTTTGACTGTTAGGAATCACACAGAATTGAAGCTTTATTCGTCGTCTTTCAGCCCTCCTTCCTGGGTCTCTTTTTCTTTCTTATCCTTATTTTCCCTTTGCTTCAATATCTTTCATACAATTATTTTTACCAGGTAAAGGTATTGTATTAAGTAAATGGATGTGTTTTTAGCATGGGAAATAAACAAAAACTCTAATACTATTTCCCGGCACTAGTTCTTAGCTGGTTCATTTTGTATACAAAGCCAAAGCTTCACTTGAGATGAGACGCTCTCAAGAGAATTTATAAGACGTAGGTTTAGATAGCTGAGCTCTTTGGTCTGATAGCACCCACATACAAAGTGATCCATTAGCTTAAATACTTTGAAACCCAGAAGTCTTTTTTGCCTCTCACTGGCAGCGCCTTCCCCTAATGGCAGTAAAGTTTTCCTCAAGGATTCCCTTGCCATCAAAGACACTCCATTTGACATTGCAAAATCACACCCATCTGGTGGCTTTATCAACACACCGGGTGCCACTTGTGATTGCCAACAATGGATTTTTCTTCAAAGAGCCATTGTTTCGGGAGGAAGATGCCAAAAGTTACATGCAATTTCAGGCAAAGTCTAGCTCCCAGCAGCCACTGGCTCAGAGGGCTCACCTTGGCAGACACCTTAATGAACAAAGTCAGGGTCGAACATCCTGCCAGCCACATCAGCAGGGTGACTGACAAGGCTCTTTCAGGTACCTTTTAGATGACACTGTTATCATCATTTAATTGTGTCACATCTGTGCACATTTAGCACACACATTTAATAAGAGTCATGTGCCCCTATATGTTTCGTAGTGGAGCTTGGGACTCCACTAAACAGTCAACTAAATGAAGGCTAATTTTCTTACTTTTAATTTTCACCCAGCCCACAATGGTTAATAATTTACAAGATACAAATGACTCAGAACTCCAAATGCCTTCTCTGCCTGCTCTCACGTGGGCACGCTCTCTGAGCAGATCCCACCTTATTGACTGTTCATTTGTACCAGAAACGACCCCAGAGAAAACAGTCTTCAATGTGAGCCGAGCTTTAATAAAAGGAGCAGCAGACTCTGGAGGCTTTTTCATATTTCCATATAATCCCAGGATCATTTGTCTGAAGCTGTTTCTGAATTATTCATACCGACCATAGCTCTCTCAGATATTGGATAGGAGCAGTTTCTGTGCTAGGGTCTTTTTTTTTTTATGGCGTTTTAAAAATAGAACATTTTTTTCCCTATTCCAGATAGCTCTTAGGTAGTTCCGGGTGAGTTATATTAGCAAAAACATTAAACATTAAGAAGCTGTTTGAGAGCTAATGCAAGACTTCCCTAGGTGAAAGGGAGGAGAATGGAGAATTAGAAAGAGAATGAACCATTCCTGGGAAAGTGCTCACTTTGGCTCAGCTTTTGAAACTCTGGGTCGGTCTCCCAGTGTATTGAAGAGAGGGGAGTCAACATTTGTTTTCATTCATTGCAGTCTTAGCACCAGTAAATTGGATTTAAGGGATTTACTCTGCAGATCCTATTGTTCTTCTGCCCCATTTGACATCAAGCCTTGCATCTGTGGTTTCAACTTCCAAGAGAAAGGCAAAGCTCTGCTGGGAGGCTTCCAAGGGTAGGAGATAGGCCCCTCCCTTCCCAACCTGCTGCACTCACTCCCCACCCCCAGGCCTGAGTTCTTTGTGGTCTCTCCTGCTCCAGGGAAAGTTTCCCTTGCTTTTCCTGACACAGATCCATTTGCCTAACATGCCCAACATGTCCAACCTAACCTAACAGTACCCCTTCTGCCTGCTTTCCCTCCATTTCAATTCTTTAAATCAGCTGTTTTCATCCTGTAGGTAAGTGACTCCTTTGGGGGGGGGGGTGTCATATACGAGATAGCCTGCCTATCGGATATTTACATTGCGATTCATAACAGTAGCAAAATTACAGTTATGAAGTAGCAATGAAATCATTTTACGGTTGCAGATCACCACATCATGAGGACCTGTGTTAAAGGGTCACAGCATTAGAAAGGCTGAGAACCGCTGCCTTAAAGGAAGATGAGTTCATATTCTCAGCCCCCACTGGGTTGCTTTGGAGCACAACTCCACCAGGCACCATTCTCCTCCCCAAGGAATGAACCCTCAAGAATGGAGGCAGATGGGTAGGGAGGTGGATAAAGGCGAATGAAGTTGCAAGGAACTGATGAATGCCTGCTATGATCTGTTTACCAGGCAGGACCCTGACGAGAAGTCAGGCAGAGGTAGGCCTGCATGGGAGGAGCCAGCAAAAGAGCAGATTGCAGCTCGGTTAATGGCTGTGACTCGTTTTTGGAGGCACAACATAGACCCTGGGAGCCTGGTGTGAGGTCAGCTTTGAACCGCTAACTGCAGAGAATTGTTGGTAGGCTCAGCATGACCCACAGCCATGTGTTGAAGCAGCAAGCACTAAGCAAGACATGTACGGGGCACCAGGAGCATCTGTGTCATTGCACCCCCATCCCTATGCACATCGATATGCAAAAATACTGGGTGTTGAGTGTCTCCAAGGCAACAGCTACTTAGCTATCTTCATACCCTTTATGTCCTATTGTAGCCTTGGGCCACAGGTACTTACCAGCCAATGTTGGCCAAAGCAGCAAACGATCGAATGACTCTTTTGAGCAGATCTACCCGAACTTCATTTCTGTTCCTTCCTCTAAACCTACTCTATGTATTACTAAAGTGTCTCCTTCCTTCCTTTTAATCTAACTTTCATGGTTCCGATGCACGCGTGTGTTTCTGAACACCTACCATGGTGTTTTTATATTTCTACCCTGAGAGCAATATGGCAGCCTGCCCATCCACTTCGCTGCAGGTACTTCTCGGTCGGGTGTTTCGGCTAAAGGAGGCCGCAGTATGGGATATACGGGCAAGAAGGTGAGGGGATGGGAGGGTGTTGGTGCATCTTCCTGCTTCTTCTTTAATGTTCTGGGATGGGGTGGCCAAAGGCCCCAGAGGTCTGGCTCTCTGGAAGGAGCAGAATGTCTCTTCAGCAAGGAGTTTGCCCAAATTCCCAGTGAAGGCAGATGTCTACTGCCCAGCTTGGTAGGCAGTATTCCCTTAACCAAGCCTCATTTTTGCATGTGTCCAGCCTGAATGCCAGCCAGTTTTTAGGAGCCAGGGTATCCTGCCAGGGCTCCGTGGATCCAGCCAACTTGGCTCAAGTCTACTATTTTGGCCTGATTCACTGGGCAGTGTCCTCAAAATTGCTGCAGCCTCACTCCTCTCTTCTCAAGCCATACTGTCCCACTACTCCATCTAGCCTACTTTGTCACCATCCTCCCTCTCTCTCCCTACATCTATCCTCTGTGGCATCAAGTTTCTCATGGTCCAGGTTCTGGAAAAGTTCAGTCAAATCACTTATCTATTCTGGTCTCAGCTTCATTGTGAAAACAAAATAAAATAGAAGAAATTTAAACTGAGTGATTCCTAAAACTCTGACCAAGTCTTGCATTCAAATTCCATGACTTGAGATTGTTCCTACTAGCCACTGGGAACTCATTTGTATGTATGCTATCCATCCTAAATGTGTTGAACTTCAAATGGTACAAAATTCTCCCCAAGGCATGTGGTGGGCAGCAGTGACACCACTCCTGAGGACCCACCCTGTGATGCTCATGTGTGGTTTGCAATGACACCTGTGGAGTTTTTGTGGCAGTTTGTGGAGTTTGTCTTGTGCTCAGAAGTAAGTGCTGAGCTGGAAATTCTGTTCATTCTGGCAACTTGGGGCTGTGGTTTCTTTTCTTGGAGGTCCTGTTCTCCACTGTCACACTCTCTGAGGACCACAGCATTAGAGGGGTGAACAGGGTTCTGAAGTACCCTCCATTATAGGTAACTGTGATTCTGCACCCAGAGTGAATATGGACATTGAAGCCAGACTGAAGATCTTATCAAATACAAGCCTATTTTTCATTTTTGCTTCTTCGAATCTCATTTTCTTCACTTAAAGCAAGTGGCTAATACCTGCTTTTTTAGCATTATATGAAATTAATTCCATAAGTGCTAATTGAGAACTTACTGTGGCCCAGATTATTTATATGTATTTATGGAAAAGAGACACAGAGAAAATCAACTATAATTATTGCTTCATCCCTAACTCAGATTCCAGTAAGGGACATAGAAATAATAATGATAACCTAGTCTGAAAAGTAACAATTAATAAAACATATCACTCATTTTCATAGAAACAAATTCCAGTAATATTTATCTTCCTTCTCCTTCCTCAGTAGGAAAAATAAATCGACTGCTAGAAGATGAGCTAAGATGGCTCATCACAGGCTACAGGCACCATACTACACACGCGCTAGTGCAAACTTTCATACTTCATACATATATCAAAGATTTTGAGTCCCATAATAGTACATCATTTTCATAACCTTGAGTCATTAAGAAAAGGTGAAATAATGTTAAAGAATCAAGGAGGTACAGAATATCTTTTTAAAACATTTTAAAATCTCAAAGTCACTAAATAGGACCTCTGTGTCACACCCTCTCTTCCCAGGGTCATTGCAGAAGAGGACACAGACGGATTGTAAGGGCCAAATGTGGTGTGACTACATGGTAACAATAATTTCCGGGCACAGCAGGGCAGTTGCTCTTATGAACCTGTAGCGATTAGGACAGCATGTACAGCCCCTGAACATGCTCACACAAAACCTCAGTGTGAAGAGGGTAAGTGGGGATGAGGCTCCACCCCCTTAGCTGAGGAGCTGTTGGCAACTGTCAGCTACTGCGGGAAGGGAGAGTTAGGACTCTTTAAGGATGGGGCCCTCCCCCAGTAGGTCAACCAAGCTCCAGTGCATAGCCACACACCCAGCAGTGTATGGGCAGCACAAACTGGATTTGACATAGATTTTTATGGATAGGTCATATTCTGTTCTATGCTCTTCCTCCTTCCTCCTCTCCACTTCCTTAGAATAAGTTTATGTTAACTAATTTTCCAGTCTTCCACAATAGCTGTAATCCGTCGATATTCTTTTGCTTTACTGCAGATTATTGTGTGAACTCAATACCAGAAGCCTTAAATGTCAATTTTAATTCCAGAAGACCGATAGTATTTTACAAAAATGAAATGATCCTGAAATCTTTAAAAAACATGTAATATTCATGCACCCAAATAGCACAGACAGCAGATGGGCATCCACAAACATTTATCCAGTGATTTGCAGATAATTTCGGGAGGAGTGAAATTTGGCTCTTTTGTCCAGTGTTGGAATCGACCACACATTTCGAAAGTTGAATTGTTGTCATAACACGTACACCTGAAAAGGATGGTGGGGACTGAACGCATGCCTTCTCATTTCTAAACGCACTCATGTGTTTAGCACTCCACACATTTTGAGAGCCTCCTGCTTTCATCTAGTTTCCTGTGTGTTTTCATTTAATATTCCTTAAGCTCTGCTATGTGGCAGATCAAAGAAATGAGAGGAATCGACAGACTAGGTTCTCTTTTGGAGGTATTGCTAATTTGTTGGAAAACTGAATGCAGTTTTTAAAAAAATGAGTAAAATGGGGTGAGCAGGCCAAGGAAGAGATGATTCAGAAGGCAGGCAACCTGAGGGAGGTAGGCCTTGAAGGCCTGGGCTCCACAGAGCCTGTGAGGGACTCATGGGCAAGGCAGGGAAGGGTCTTCAGCTGAGCAGAAAGGATGTGTTGGCTTCACAACGTACTTCAGGAGCAACAGGCAGATTCACTTGATGGTTCACGGTGGCGGCTGGTGAGGCAAGCAGTGAGAACCTGTTTCTGGAAAGTCTTGAAGAGCAGGCAAAGCAAATTGAACTTGATTTTTTTAAAAAACAAACAAATAAAATAAAAATAAACAAAAACAAAACAAGAAAAAAAAATGTCTGAGGAGACCACAGCCTCTGTGAAGTTGGCTCTGGTTCTTTTGTAGGAAGATAGTGAGTGCAGAGGGAATGGTGGGACGACAGAGCTCTGAGTGCCCTGCTTTCTTTTTTTACTTACATACTCATAAGTACGTGCATTACGCTTCTTTAAGAAGGCTCCTAGTGCTAAGGTTAGTACAGAGACTGATGCCAAGTCAATAAAAAGACAAAGGGTTTTGAGTACACCCAAGGCTTAGTTACTAAGAACTTGCCTACCAGATTGGATGCCAGAAGGAAGTGGTCTTAAGTCTTAAGTCTTCACAGCATATACCTGGATGCTTTAGAAGAGCAGAAAATCTCAAATGCTTAACTTTGGGTGGCACTGTCTGGTCTTTCCTCTGGCAAATTTACCTCCCTAATTGTGCTTTACTTAGCTCAATTCTGGCATTAGTCTGTGTTCCCTGAACACAAGTCTGGGCAGCAGGAGGAGGGTGGGAGAGAATAAGTGGAAGAAATGGAGAGGGAGGTTGTTGTCTAGGGAGCTGGCTCAGGACATGGAATTAGACGCATAATTTGCTCTGTGGGAAATTCCCCCCCATCCCCCCCCAGTAATTACAATCCACAAGGGTCTAGAAAACTGACTATTCCGTTGACAAGCTGTGGTAGGTCCGCTCCAAATAAATGTGTTTACAAGTGGCTGCCTTTGAAATTCATGAGTGCAGGAATGCACTTCTCGACTCTGTGTTGCAGTTAACTGTTTCTGGTGATTGGCTTTATTGGCTGAAAATAAGCAAGCAAGCCAACAAACAAACAAACAAACGGGACATTTAATGCTTCTGGTCAAAGGAAACCTTAGGCAACATGGCTTGGTACGAAGCCATTTGTCTTTACATAATGTAAGTAGTGGATATATGCTGGCCTATTCATGGGTGCCAGGTACAACTATAACGGCATTGTAACAAATCTGTCCTGGATAAGGCATTACATCACATGGCCTTGGCAGAAATGCCAATCTATAGGTAGAGACAGAGCAGCTTAAAAATGAATTTTTTTTCTTTCTTTTTCTAACGTCTGCAGAATTCCTAGTGGTCCACATTCAAGTTGGTCTCTTAGGCCTTTCTTTTTTTACACACCATACACACACACACACACACACACACACACACACACACACACACACACACTTTTCCTCTCATTTACACACGAGCGGCACATATACACAGCACAGGACATGTGATGCATGATTTCTTTCACATAGCATGTCCTGATGATGTTTCCATTTCAATACATAAAACCTTATTTTTCTGAAGGATCTAAATTGCATGAATGAATACACGCTAGCTTGTTGTTGTTTGTTTGCTTGGTTGTTGGTTGGCTCTTTTAACCAGCTTCCTACAGATAGACATTTGGACTGTTTCCAGTTTTTCTTCATTACAGCCAGTGACAAAAGGAATATTTCTATACTACTATAAGTCACCATTTCCTGGAAGAATTGTTAGATCAAAGAGAAAGTTTGCTTTAATACAGTGGATTAGTATACAGAAGATTTCCTTTCATATCAAAGCTTCTCTGTCTTATTTGTGTATGTGTGTGTGTGTGTGTGTGTGTGTGTGTGTGTGTGTGTGTGTGTTAATGATAGATGCACACAGTGGGTAATGCCAATTGGATTTTCTGTTCAAAATATTTATAAGGCACCATTCTGTGACCACCCAACACATGTGTCATTGGGCTGTGTCTTGTGACTCTCCCTTCTGAACCATAGCTGCAGTGGCTCAGTGATTTGTGGGACTGATGCACTAGAGTAGTGACTGTGCACTGGAGTGCTGACTGTGCCCTGGAGTGCTGACCGCGAACTAGATTGCTGACTGTGCACTAGAGTGCCGAGTGTGCACTGGAGTGGGTAGAGAATTCTACGGAATAAAGGAAACTTTGGGAGGTACAGACAGAAGAATATCTCTGAGACAGAAGAATATTTCCCTCATGATTGGCGTCACTAGTCAGAAGTCACATGGTGAGGCTTGCTTATGTCACTGGCTGTCCTTAGTGGCTGACTGGAAAGCAAATGTCAGAACTCAAACCTGAAATGAGCTTGGCAAAGTTGGTGGTCTTGCCATCATTGTAATACCAGCCCCATCTCTTCCTGGCAGTTCTTAACTTGGGGTCCTTGCAGTATGCAATTCAGGGATCAGTGGATCGCATAGGAGGGAAAACATTCATTTTCTTATCCCTGTCCAAACTGAAGCATTGCTTTCCACTACGAATATGGGTGCAGCACAGCCAGATCAGCCACAAGCAACCTTCTCACTGAAGGGATCACAGATGGAACCATGGCGCACTACCCTGCAAATCATCTGGCAGCCCACACACTCACTGTAAGATCACACACTGAGGCTGGTGTGAGGCACACAGTGCTCTCCTAAAGTGTGGACTTGCGCTTGCTCAATCAGGAATGGTGACGTGTGCATGGCCCTGGCCATCTGAGAGGTTGGTGTTCCCAGGCCTCTGGCAGCAGAAGGTTGAGTGGACTGCTCAAAGCTCCAGGAGAGCACGGGGTTGGGGGGGAGGTCATCGTGCGTGAGGTAAAAGAGAGGATCAGCATGGTCCTCCGCCATTCCTGGGTTTTCATAGGAAGACTCAGAAGGCACAGGGTCGAGCTTAGGTCTGTGTAGTTTGATGGACTCTGAGCTACAGGGGACACCCCAGTTGTACCTCACCTTGATTAGCTTGGTAAGCGAGCTTGATGGAGGGATGGTTGCGGTTATGACTCTGTTCATAGACATACTTTAGTTCTCGGAGGACCAGGAACTCAGGGATCAAGACCTCAGATGTCAGAGCATCAAAAATACAGAAAATAAACAAAGTGTGGCTACACCTGTAATCCCAATACTCAGGAGGAGGAGGAGGCAGGAGGATCTCAAATTCAAGAAGAGCCTGGGATGCAGAGGGTAAGGTTCAGGCAAGACTTGGACCCGAGATCTATCTTTAAAAAAAAAAATGGAGAAAATATAATCAACAATTTAATAGCTCAATTATATTCTAAAAAAAAAGACATTGAAAAGGTGTGATCCCAAAAAAGACATTGGAAAGCTGTGACCACAACTGGGATCTTAGTACTTCAACCTAATCAGCTTCTTTCATCGTTGATTTTATATAGTTGCATTGTCTTGAGGTAGAAACTACGCTCTCCACCGTGCTGCGTCAATAATAGGTTCTGAAGACAGAGATGGTATCTTTCCTCATTAAAATTGGTTTATTGATTAACGTCCAGAACACATGGGGCAGAACACACTGTGCTGTCACCCAATCCCTCCATCAACATCACCATACCACTTGTCGCCTGTGCTGGCTAAAGATACTTGTCATAACTATAATCTATTGATCCTTTCCTACTTGCCCGAAATACCTCGATACACCTTTCACATGCCATCTCATTTGCTCCTTATGGAAGTTTTATACAGTATGTGTAGCTCTCACTCTCATTTCACAGGTGAAGGAACAAGGTCCAGAATGTTAACCATCTGGCTGAGGCCACGCCCTGGCGGCAGGAACGTGCTGGCGTTGGGGCAGTGTGGATGTGACATGCCTGGTGTATGCATCCATTAATTTGTCCTTGTATGGTGTTGGGAGAAGGGATTCTTGGGTGATTGACAGCCTGTGTGTATAGAGGTTGGAAAGCCAGTGTGGGTACAGATCTAGCAAGCATCTGTCTTTAGTCTAGAAGCTCTAAGCCGCATATCAAAGTTAGGTAACTTGGTGATTTAGGTAAGGCAGCTGTGGAAATGAATTGATAGTATAGTTAAGCTGTGTTTGTTAATAAGTTATTTGCTAAATTAAGCTCACCTGAGCTGTAGCCACTTGAAACTCACTGCGTGTGACTTGATCAGGAACCGTAAAACAGAAGAGGAGTTCCAGGCCAGCCTAATCTACAAAGTGAGTCCAGGACAGCCAAGGCTACACAAAGAGACCCTGTCTCAAAAAACAAACAAACAAACAAACAAACAAAAAACAAATGAAGAGGAACTGGCTGACATCTCTGACAGAGCCGCGATCAGTGGCTAATGTTTTTGTTTGTTTGTTTGCTTGCTTGCTTGTTTTTGTTTTCAGAAAGAAAGAAGCCGAGGTCTAAGGCGTTCTCTCCACTCAACTTTCACATGCAGTGTCAGATGCTCCCAGTGTCGGAGTGGCTGTGGCGTTTTTGCTACTGATGTTCAGACATAATATTCCGTCCTAGTGTTTGTTGGGTTGTGTTTGACTTCCTATGTAACCTTGACTGACATGGTACTCACTCTGTAGCTTAGGTTGATCGCAAACTCATGGGAATCCTCCTGCCTCGGCCTACTGCCTGCTAGAACTATGGATGTGTATCACCAGGGTACCCCTAAGATTTCTGGGGTGGTCTTGAACTTGAAATCCTCTTGACTCATTTCCTGAGTAGCTGCAGTTTGGAAACTTGCACCATGAGGATTGGCTTCATTATTATTTTTTAAATTTTATGAAAAAATTCTCATTAACTTTCCTGTTGAGTCTTTTGTATGAGCCTATTCCAGTTGGGATTAGGTTTAGCTGTGTGTGAGCACAAACCCCCAATCACCGTAGACTATATTACATACAATATACAGTTCCCTATTCATCTTCCAGAGCCGTTTTAGAAGATGCATGATGATAAAGCATCTCCAAGATTGTAGTTACATTACCCTTCCATTTGGATGTAAGTATTCAGTCACAGTCTTAGCCACACACACTACTTGGGCATCTTAATGGTGGTTGGTAACACCACTAGAGTGGCACGTCATAAGCTCAGTTGCCTTCCAAGGCAAATTAATGCCTTGCACATTATATCTACCAACCCAAATATGGCAGTGTAATGCTGCCATATACCACAGAGTATTATGGTACCTGCCCTCCTGGACAGCATACTGTGCAAGGGTGACAAGTTCAAGCAAATCCTCTACACAGACAGCACCCTAAAGGGTGGTAATACCAGGTTCTCTGTATCCTTGAGAGATGTGTGGGTGGAAGGCTTTGCTTATTTCTTGAGTTCTATCACTCAGGCAGTTGCACATGCAGCTTGAACAGAAGGCAGTTTCTCTATTTTCATTTATGACAGAAACTCTATGGAAATAAGCTTCATTTAGGAAAGACTGGGCCATTGTCAAAATTTGTTAAAGTGCATTTTTTAAAGAAATATTAGCGTCTTTGAAGGAAGTAAACATGCATATATCTTCGGAAGCCTGGAATCAAGCAAGCACACCATGCATTCAATTGAGTCACTGGCTCATTTTCCTACTTTTTTGATTTGCAAAGGAATAATTTTATTGATGCTTTTCTCTAGCAGGTGGAAATCATAACAGAATCATGCAAGGCAGGAAAGAGTTGCTAGGCAACTATTTTCAGTGTTTAGAAAATTCCCAAACCTTTCTTTTAAATATCAGAAAGATTAGTTATTTTGGAAGCCGACTTTGAGTGAGACCTCTGTGGTGTACAGAAGTTGCAGCACCCTTGTCCTGTTTCCCACTCGGTAACAGCCTCCACTAGTGACAGCACGTTCTTCAAAGGCAGTTTCAGACCTGGGTCATGCTAGCTGAGGAATGCTGCAAATAGAGTTAAAATGCTTGATCCTCTTTCAATTATAGCTTTGTAAGTCTGAGATCTATTGACAAGAGGATTCTTACATGCTGTTTTCAGTGTCCTTGGATTTAAAATTATGCCTGCGCTGAGTCTTGGATAATTCAGAAAAATGAATTCACTGTAGGCATTGGGTTGTAATTAAGCTTTGATATCAAATCCCTTGACCTCCTACCCCTCCCCTACTCTGAAAAAATAAAATCAATTGGTTTGCTGTGAATAAGTTCAAGGATTTGAAAATACTGCTGGTCATTGTACCAAGGGCAGCCATGTGGGCTTAAGGGGGCGTTTACATGTATGTATCAGCTATGGTGCTGCCTGAGGCCTGGAGGATGGTTACCAAGGTTACAGACATATTTTATGCAAAGGGAAAATTGAATGCCCTCTTCAAGTCGGCCTGTGGCTGACTGTGATATCCACTGAGTCCCCAAAAGAAGACAAAAACAGTACTTTGGCATTCCTAGTGGGCTTCCATCATCATGACTGCCCACGGGCCATTGGAGATGATGCCTTGGCAAGCTGAGGCAGACCTGCTGCTAAGGGGCATGTGTTTAATGCATGTCCAGATGTTAGAGATGCGGGAGTCATTCGTTACCCTCCTCATAGTGTCATTGTAGCCTACTAGCATTTCCTAGTTTGGCTAGTGGTCTTGAACAAAGTGAGTTTTGACATAGTTTGCCTTTGACCCATGTTGATTTCTCCCTGTGCTGTTCCATCCAAAGTGTCCTCTGTTGACATTCCAGCTGCCCAGAAACCCCAGCACAGAATTCTCCTGCTGGTTGAATGCACTGTGCCTCCATGAAGTTTTTGTCATGAGTTTTCCCATTCCTCACAACACTTGCTTCCATAGCAACCCTTCCAGGCTAGGACAGAGGACACATTCTCTGTTTCTGATAAGGAAGACAGGTCATCTGCAAGCGCAGTTCAGTTTGGATCTGAGAACTTCCTGCGTTTGGCAGGGCTGGTCTAACCAAGGTATGGGTCACACACACACACACACACCTCTGTTCTATGTCTCTTTGTCAGCGGATTCCAAGAGACTGGTAACTTTGCGCTGTAAATTGAAAATATGTGAGGCAGGAGCTTGATTTCCCTAAGCTCCGGAATGTCTTACCCATCTGATCCGGTAGAGCCTGTGGATCTGCTGCTCTCCTAACAAGGTAGCAAGGGGGAGAAGTGGCTTCCCCATTGCCGTCGTTAGGAGCACTTCTAGCGAGGATCGTTAGAAAGTAGATCAAAACTCAAAACTCAGTACAATCCCATCAGCGTGCAAGTTCTTTCTGAACAATCATGAAGTTAAAAGTTGTAATTCCAATCAGGATGAGTCAGTGACATACAAAATAAACAGTTAAAAATCCCCATTGGGTTGCCTTGGGTAAAAAAAAATGACATTTCTTGGGGGCTTTGAATCTCAGCTGTGGAATTCAATGGCATCTTTAAAAGCAGCCAGTAGATGGGTCTCCAGCTAGGATGACCCCCTAAAATAAGGAGCTTAACTAAGCAAGGCAGTTCTAAAGACTCCAGGAGGGGTATTGGAATTCAATGTTGTTCACTTCATTGTTTTGAAATGAAGATCATAGCCAATAAGCTACCCCATGAGAAGGTCTGGTGCAGAGGACCACAGAGCCAGCCAGGGCTTTCTCTCATAGCCTAGTCACAAGCATCTGGCTCCAAAGCCTCAGCTGTGGGTTCCTCTCTCCAAAGCCCAATTTAAAAAGAGAGCAGTGAAGTCATCCATCATTTTAGTCTCGTCTAATATTAGCTTTCCAGTCCCAGCTAATTAAGGTGCAGTGTTTTCTTTAGTCATTCTCCTAGGCATGATTATATTTAAATAACTTTTCTGGTCTCTCCTTATGCCCATGGAAAGCTTTGTCTCCATTATTTTGGTCTTTCTAAGCTGCTAATTTAATAACCAGCCAGTTCCTTATAATATATTATCTTACCAATCAAAACCTCAAACTTTATTTTTAAGGTCATTATTCTTGGGTATCAGTTTGTGAAGAAATATGGACAATGTTTAGCTGAGTTAGAAAGTAAAAAATATAATAAGTCAGTAACAAGGTACTATTGAACACCAGCCCCTAATGAAATTAGTCAGCATATATGACCGTATGTGTATAATAACATGCACAGATGCACGCACAGTCCCCTGGTGTCTGTGGATTCCACACCACTGAATTCCAATAACTGCAGACTGATTGGAAATATTTGAGGAGGACTGAGAAGGTGACTTAATGTGCAAAGTGCTTCGTGTGCAAATGTGAATGCCTGAATTCAGGAGCCCAGGCTAGGTGCCACTTCTGTAACCCCAGTGCCCGAGGGGTAAGATAGGAAGATTCCCGAGGCGTGCTGGCCAGCCAGCCTAGGTAATCTGTACCCACCAGGCTCCGTGAGAGACTTCTTCTCAAAACTAAGATGGAGGGTGTTAGAAAGGACAACCATCTTTGACTTCTACCTTCCATATATTTACCTCCACCTGTGTATGTATAAGTGTATATATTACACACAAGAAAGCATTTTTTAAAGTGCACACATATTGAGTATGTACAGAATATTTGTCTTGTCATCATTTCTTAACCAATACTGCATAATGTCCAGTTACATAACACTTACATTGTATGGGCATTATTGGAAATTTGAAGATGACTTAAAGTATTTAGAAGGGGTTGAGTTGTAGCTCAGTTGGTAAAGTACTTAGCATGCATAAAGCTTTTATTGTGCTATCCCACAGAACATAAACCAGATGTGGCAGCACACACCTATAATCCCAGCAGGCTAGAGGATCAAGAAATTCAATCCCAGAACTCAGGAGGTAAACATAGGTGGATCTCTGTGAGTTCCAGGACAACCCAGGTTTTACACAGAGAAGCTCTGTCTCAAAACAACAACAACAGCAAAACAAAACAAAAGAAGAAGGAGAAGAGGAGGAGGAGGAGGAGGAGGTGGAGGAGGAGGAAGAGGAACTTGTTCAAGGTCAGTCTCCACTATATTACACGTTCAAAGCCAGCCTAGGATCCATGAGATTCTGACTTTAAAAAAACGCTATCTCAGAATTTGAATACAGGTGATTTGTAAGTGTTATGGTTTTTGCTAAGTAAAAGATGAGGATCGGTGGATGTTTGGATCCCAGGTGTCCTAGAACCAGTTCCCTGTAGATACTGACTAATGATGATAGAGACAGATGATTGATAGATTGAAAAGGAGATAGATGATAGATAGATAGATAGATAGATAGATAGATAGATAGATAGATAGATAGGTGATTGATGATAGATAGATAGATAGATAGATAGATAGATAGACAGACAGACAGACAGACAGACAGTAGACAGAACATTCTAGAAGCTTCCCCATAGGGTAATATTCTGAACTCTTGATTTCCAGCTGAGGGCGACAATTTTGGGAGCTATGGAATTTCTAGGAGGTGAAGGTCAAGTGTGAGAAGTAAGTCATTAGGAACAAGTCTTTGAACCTGCCCTCAGCTCTGGGTACTCTCTGCTTTATGGTGTGCTCTGATGTGAGGAGTCTTTCCCACAGCTGTGAACTCCACCATACCCTCCTCACTATGATTGGCTAAACCTTCTGACACTGAAGGCCAAAAGAAATCACTCCTCTCTTGAATGTTTCTGTCAGATTTTTTTTTCATCATAGTTATACAAAAAGAATAGGGGTGTGGGTGTAATTACAGCCACACAGGTACTTGCGCTGCATAGGTACTGTCCCTATCTAAATAGTCGATCAGACAGGTGAGCATTTATCAGATGCTCAGACTTCAGCATCTATCAGTTTATTAAACAAAGGTGATTTTTAGACCCTGCCCCTAAGATTCTGGGTGTGTGCTGAGAGTCTGTACTATTATGATAAGGTCCTAGATGATCCTGATGCCACAGATGCCGGAGTCAGGAGCAAACGCCACTACCTGAGACTGGTGGGCCCCAGCGCTGGAGGTAGGCTAGCATTCTGCAAGAGTACATCAATGTCTGTGTTCTCCACAGAGTCAAATCTAAACTCTTGGGACTGTTCCTTGGGTGGGTTGTAGAATACCAAAGGTTATTGTGTGTGGGTGGTGCAGAGCCACTGCTGTCTGGTTAGTAGTCTTCAGATTTGTGTCACCTTCCAAACCTCCTGGAAGGCTTGTCAAATACAGATTTCTGCCCCTGACCCAGGGATCTGACTCAGTATACATGGGGCTAGCCAGGGAAGTTGGAAGCCTAGGAACAACACAACATTGAGAGGCGGCTGCAATGTTTAGAGCGACTGCCCTAACAGAGGCAGAACAGGCTGAGCCATAACCTCCGTGCTCTCACTGCTAGCACACATTGTTTGAAAATATTGTAGCAATAAATGCTAAGATACATGAATACCTTTGTGGCTGTTGATCTAGTAATTCCATTTAGAAAACTCAATCTGAAGAAATAAGCTAGTTCTGGAAAGTAGCTATATGCTTGGTTTCTGAAACTGGTTTTTATAATGGTCAAAATATGACATAGCTAAAAATGTCTACAAGTAGGTGGTTGCTTTCATAAATCATAGTATATCCCCATAATGGCATAGCTGTGGAAGTTAGCAACATGGAAAAATGTTTGTCATTTAAATCTGATTTAAAAATACATAAGTGCTGTATTATAACCATGAAACAAGTGTAGAAAAACAGCACGAGGAAATAAACTAAAACAATAAATGTCACATTACCAAAATAGGATTATGTATTGTGTCTTTTCTCATTTTCAAATTTTCTACAACTGTTTAAATGCACGATGCATGTGTGTGTGTGTGTTTAGCTGTGTGTGTGTGTGTGTGTGTGTGTGTGTGTGTGTGTGTGTGTGTGTTGAGTGATGAGCATACCAACGAAATGGTATCTCTATCCACCATGCTTGCAATATCTAAAGAACTTACAAGACATGCCAATTATGACCTGATTTCTGTGCTGGGCCCACAAAGGAGGTAGGACTTAGTTCCCCATGTCACTACTTAAGACAATGTAGCAGATCAGCTTCCACGCCTGGAAATATTCTTTTATAAGACTGCTCACTGTATTGCAATAGATCTAAGGATTAGCTCTCCAGTCTTGCTCTGAAGACTGTGTTAAGACTAGACTACCTGTCATAACGCCTCATCCAGCTTTGACCATTCTGGACTAGCCTTGAGTGACACTCAGAGCTTAGACTGAAGAAAATGTGTTTACATTGTCCTCTGCACTCCTCAAACACCCCGGAATACCAGTACTAACTAATAGGATTTAAAAAATTGTACCAACTAGGGCTGGAGAAATTGTCTCAGGAGTTAAGAACTCTCACAGCTCTTTCAGACACCTCAGTTCAGTCCCTGGTACCCACATGATAGCTCACAACTTTCTATATTTCTAGTTCCAGAGGTCTCAATACCATCTTCTGGCCTCTTCAGCTACTGCATACACATGGCACATATACACATGCAGGCAAAACACTCATATGCCTAGAATAAAAATAGAAAGTTATACCAAGCATTGTTATAGTTTATTGTCAAAGCTATTTGCATCAATGCTGTTCAGAAATGAATTGTCTTTGAACTCAAAACGGGGATTTTAAAATATCATCAACCAAACCACTTACTGTATTTTTGGAGGGATTATTTTCTACTATCATCAATGCCTATAATAAAAAAAACATATTTAGATTTATAAATGAGTCTTATAAATTTCTTTGCTGACTCCTCTTTCATTTATTTCATTCTTTCCCGTTTATCTTTTTATGGAAATATGGTCCCGCATGGTAGTTCCTTCAGAGATCATGAGTAAAATTTTATTTCCTTAGTCCTCTCTCAATATTTTCATGCTCCTCAGCTAACTGAGACAGAAAATTCTGCATGTTTTCTTCCACACTCTGAAGATATTCCCCACTGCTCTGCACATCTCAGCTTACTGTCATCTGCTTGTCATTCCCTGTGAGAAATCCTTCTTGTCCTCAGATCATTTTTTGACTACCATATGTGTAGACAGATATTACATTTGATGCATTTGTGGGTTTTTGACCTGAAGACTTATTTTTTTATGACTGAAAAAAATTCTAAGTCATTATTCCTCCGGAATCATTTCTGCAGGTCCTACACCTGTCTTTGTCTTTTCTCACTATTTTCGTTTTTTCTGCAAAGTTTTCCCCATTTAAGCTTTTACTTCACTCTTGTCTCATTAATTTTCAATCAATCTACTGAGACTTTTTTTAATTCCATAACTTTATTTTTCATTTTTGAAGCATAAAGTGCTGTTGTTCTATATCTACTTGATCCGGTATCACATTTTCTTGGTTTTATTTCCTGCATCATCTACGAGCCCAGGTTAGTTGATTCTGTGGTTTTTCTTGTGGTGTCCTTGACCCCTCTGGCTCCTACGCTCTTTCCCTCTTCTGAAGGGTTTGCCTACGGTTTGCCTGTGCATCACTGCATCCGCTCCCATCAATTGTTGGACGAAGCCTCTCTGGTGACGATTATGTTAGGCTCCTGCTATACTCTGAACATAGCAGAGAATCCTTAGGAGTCATTTCATTGACTTTCTTTTGTTGTTCATATTTGGTTCCATACTAGATCTCTGGGCTAGCCAGCCATGTATTCCTGGCCTCCAGGCAATGTTAGGCACGGGCTCCCTCTCGTGGTGTGGGTCTCAAGCTGGACCAGTCATTGGCTGGCCATTACCACAATTCAGGTATCACCTTTACACTAAGCACATCTTGCAGGCAAACACATTGTAGGTTGAAGATTTTGTGGCTGAGTTGGAGTCCTAATCTCTTCCCTGGAAGCCTTGCCTGGTTAAAGAAGATGTCCAGTTCAGGTTCTGTATCCCTCATTACTAGGAATCTTAGCTAGGGTTGCCCTAATAGATTCCTGGGAGTTTCCATTGCACTAGGTTTCTGCCTTGCCTACCAAGTCCCTCCAATTGCAGTAGTTTCTCCCAGTACTCTTCCCCCTCCCCCCTCCCCCTCCCACCCCTCCCCCACCTGATCCTTCCTGCTCCTGTCCTCACCCAGCTCCTTTCTTATCACTGCGCCCTGGCAGCCACTGGTCTAGGGTCTCCCTCTCCTAGAATTGTGTTTAGAATCTTGATTTTGACATTTATTCAGGTTGTTATGAGTTAGTAGCTTACTTCCATTTATTGCCAAAAAGTAGTATTGAGGCATATGCACATTCTACAGTATACTTACCTGTCAACTAAGGGAAGTAGAGTTTGGCTTGCAGTGTGAGCGACCATGACTGGAGTTACCATTCTCTTACAAGTCTTTGTTTGGATTAGTGGAGGCCTTTGGCTAGAATTGTTGAGTTGTATGATACCCAGATGCGCAATGTACAGCATACTGCCATGCTCTTTCCCAAAAGGCTTTACCATTTTATAATCCTATTATCAATGCGTAAGGATTGCAGGTATTTCATGTATTTAGTCTTCTTAGCTGGTCATTTTAATTGGTGCATACATTTCCATAAATAACTCATTAATCATGTTGAACATCTTTTCCTGTACTTAATTTGCCACTCATATAAGACCCTTAGTGATGCTTCTGTCCAATTTTTTGACCACTTTTAACTAACTTGCTTATCTTTTTAATTCTCAGTTGTAGGAGTTCCTTATATATCTAGTTTTAAAGAACCTAATGTTTGATTATTAAATATCAAACTCATCTTACTACTTTCAGTGGTTGTATGTATTTATTTAAAAGGAATAGTAGATTTTGAAATGACCAATATGATTTGAGAAATACAAGTAAAATTTTATTTATTTTTTATTTTTTGGTCTTCTTCTTCTTCTTCTTCTTCTTCTTCTTCTTCTTCTTCTTCTTCTTCTTCTTCTTCATTTATTCAGATTACATGTGAATTGTTATCCCATCACTTGTATCCTCCCATTCCTCCCTCCCTCCCACTTTCACCCTATTCCCCTCCCCTTGGTCTATGACTGAGGGGGGCCTCCTCCCCCACTATATGGCCATAGGTTATCAAGTCTCATCTTGGTAGCCTATTTATTCTTTCTTTGAGTGTCATCAGGCATCCCCACAAAGGAGAAGTGGTCAAATATGGGGCACCAGAGTTCATGTCAGAATCAGTCCCTGCTCTCCACTTAACTGTGGAGAATGTCCTGTCCATTGGCTAGATCAGAGTAGGGGTTCGATGTTCAGTACTTGTATTGTCCTTGGTTAGTGCAATAGTTTGAGCAGATCCCCCTGGGCCCCGATCTACCCATCACAATATTATTCTTGTAGGTTTCTAGGACCCTCTGGGTCCTTCTATTTCCCCATCTCCTATATTTCTCTTACCTAGAGTCCCAATGGGATGTCCTCACATCTGTCCCAATCTCCTGGTAAGTGAAGACTTTCGTGGGACATGCCTTTTGGGCTAGTGCTTAATTATAAGTGAGTATATACCATGTGAGTCTTTCTGCTTCTGGGTTAACTCACTCATTAAGATCATTTCTAGTCCCATCGATTTGTCCACAAATTTCAGTATTTCCTTGTTTTAAATAGCTGAGTAGTATTCCATAGCGTACATGTAGCACAGTTTCTTTATCCATTCTTTAACTGAGGAACATTTAGGCTGTTTCCAGGTTCTGACTATTATTAATAAGGCTATGATGAACATGGTTGAGCATATATCCTTGTCATGTGGTGGAGCATCTTCTGGGTATATTCTAAGGAGTGGAATAGCTGGGTCATGAGGAAGCCCTATTCTCAGTTTTCTGAGATAGCACCAGATAGCTTTCCAAAGTGGCTGCACTAGACTGTATTCCCAGCAGCAATGAAGGAGTGTTCCTCTCTCTCCACATCCTCGACAGCATGTGGTGTCACTTGAATTTTTTATCTTGGCCATTCTGATGGGAGTAAGATGGAATCTCAGAGCTGTTTTGATTTGCATTTCTCTGATGACTAAAGACGTTGAACATTTCTTTAATTGTTTCTCAGCCATTCAATATTCTTCTGTTGAGAATTCTCTGTTTAGTTCTGAGGCCCATTTCTTAATTGGGTTATTGGATTTGGTGGTGTTTATTTTCTTGAGTTCTTTATATATTTTGGATATTAGACCTTTATCAGATGTAGGGTTGGTGAAGATCTTTTCCCAGTCTGTAGGATGTTGCTTTGTTCTGTTGACAGTATCTTCTGCCTTACAGAAGCTTCTCAGCCAGATAAGGTTCGATTTATTAATTGTTGACTTTAAGGCCTGGGATGGCTTTTTTTGTCTGTTTGTTTTGTTTTGTTTCTTGAGACAAGCTTTCTCTGGGTAGCCTTGGCTGTCCTGGACTCACTTTGTAGACCAGGCTGGCCTTGAACTCACAGTGATCCACCTGCCTCTGCATCCCAAGTGCTGGGGTTAAAGGTATTTGCCACCATGCCTGACCTAAAATTTTATTTTATTTTTTAATAACAGCTTTATTTTCTACTGTAGGGCATATACATAACTATATTCATAATTTTACATTTATTTCATCTATATTTAAAAATTAAGAGAAGTAGTTGAAGTTAGTTTTAGTAATATAATTTTAATTAAACTATATAAAATTTTTGCCATTTCAACACATACCCAATATAAAAGTTAATGAGATAATTTTACTTTCTTTCAGTCATACTCTGACAGTAGTTTAAAAGTGCTTTATCTTAAAGGCTTTCAATGTAGGAGTTGAAGAGATGGCTCAGTAGATAAGAGTGCTTACTGATCTTCCAGAAGATCCAAGTTTAGCTCCACACACCAATACAGAATGACTTTCAAACCCCTGGAGCTTTGGGGATCTAGTGCCCTGGTCTGTCTTCCGTGGGCACTTTCATACTTGTATCATGCACACACACAGACAAATATCCATACACTTAAATAAAAATACATCTTTTAAAAACGGTTTAAATATGGTACATCAACATTTTAAATGCTCAGTTGCTACCTCAGGTCAGAGGGCATCACTTTGGCCAGTACAGTTCTTGAGGGAGGACAAACCATTTTAGTTGAATAATCCACAGTTTGCACAATGTTCCACAAAGCAGTGATAAACTATATGAGAAGCACCTGAGTACTCAGGAAAATATCAAAACGTAATTTCAGCTTTGAAAATGAGTTTTCCAGAAGCACAGTTAGGAAGTCCATTATAACTTTGTCACATGATAGGACGTGGATCTTATGCTCAAAGATCCCAGGAATGACAGCAAAACTTAAATTCTTTAAAAAAGTGTTTTAGATCATTAAACAGAAAGCAGTAGGAACTATTTTAGGTTAGAAAATCTATGGCAAGTTTCTTGCTCTGGGCAAAAGCATTATTGTTTAAGAATGTGTTTGCTTAGTGGTCAATATCAGTAGGGTTCCTTCAGCATTGTCTTCCTGAGTTTCAATATCGCAAAAATTGCATACACAATGGAAGAATCCAAACATGCCCTTGCTTTCTTTCTTTTACCCAACGGTCTATGTATTATGTGCTTGGTTGCCACACAACTGTCACAAAGCTTAGTGGAAACCAGCAGCAGACAACACCAGCTAACGGGGATATGGAGTATCTGAGACTCTTGGACATGGCGGTAGGAAGAGACAATGGCTGCCTAAGATGCTGTGCAGTTTCTTAACTAATTTAACATGTTAATAAGATTAGCATGGGAAGTGTATGTGGACCACATGACACCATCAATGCATGTGGCACAGACTCATGTTTCTGCCCGCATCCTTTCTAGCCTTGGAGTAGGCCTGAGGCACACCTGCACTTGTAACAAGACTATGTATGTTACTAAGGCTGTGAATCTTAATGAAGCCCAACTTCTCATCACCTCTGGTGGTCAAGGGACCCATTCCTCAATATTGGGTGGTGCAGAACTTACTAGGTTAGCATTCACAAAAATGAGGCTTTTTAGCTTTCCCAGAACTAGGTGAAGACCCATGCCTCAGGAGAACAGAATCATTTCTTGACCTACATCAAGGCTCAAGCATAGGCCTCAGTGCCCACCTAAGAATCCAGCTACTTGGGGCTTTAATACCTATTCCTCACCAGCTTGAGGTCATCGTAAGCAAAGAAGGGACTCCCATCAGCAGGGCCACTCCAATGTATGCAATATCATGTGGTGCAAACTCGATTTGCTGAGGGTTGGACAGGGTAATAGGCATACGTCTTAGATGCTGGAACCTAACTCTGGCCAGATCCTAACATTACCATGCCTGACCTTGCTTCTGGATGGAGCCTCTGGAACAGAACTAATACCCGGCAGGCACACCACCACAATCTATGAGACAGTCACACCAGCAACTGCCATTGTGGTCTTGTCCCATTAGCCCACTTCAGCAGTCAGCAGCCCCTAACAGTAGTGACTCCGTCACAAGAGCTTGGAGTGTGCTTTTCTAAAAGTGTAGGCTACAGTGGAGCCCGTGAAAGGCCTACTGAGGGATTAAAAGTAAGACAAAATCTTGGCATATTTCAGTTTATATTGTATCCATGTTCTTGGCTACCTTAAACTCTGCGTCTGCTTCCTGCTCAAGTGCATGCTAACCACTCAAGGAATACTCAATTAAAGTTGATCATTTTTTCCCACTCCAAGATTGACATGGTAACCATCTGATTATCAACTAGCAGCTATACATCTTATTCTTTTTATTTTATTTTATTACAAATGCATTTATATCATTACACATATATACAATAAACTATGTACAGCAAGAAGAACCATGAAACAATCAGGAATTATATAAATGTTACATTCAAAGTGTTTTGGCTATTTGTATTTGGCAGCCTTGAAGAAAACATATTTCCTATCTTGATGCGTCTAAAATTCTAAATGTAAATCAGTATCTATCATATCTCGTTATTATCACCTTAAAACATCTATACAGATCTAAAAACATCTTAACCCCTCAACAACTAAGCTTAATTGTAAAATTAAACTATCTGATCTTCAATTCCATACATCGTATTCGTGATCACCATTATGGCATTTGGAATTTTCCAGTCATCATCCAAAACTTAAATGTGGACTCAGATCACTGATCTAAAGCCTTTTTAACTTTTGCACTTGAAGCCATGGTTTCTTGCGGCCACATGCGATCCCAGGAATATCAAGTCTGATCGACAAATGTCTTGTGAGAAAAGCTGCTGTCTTCTCTCCCTAACAAGGCTCTGCCTCTGATCTGAGACAATAGCCAACCACATTATGACCTGGCTGACGCTGCAAGCTGTGCAAGCCCTTGACCTTTACCTTTGTTCCTCCTTTATCTGACCTCAGCAGTGTTGCTAGGCAGCCAATCATTACATGGTTGGTTTTCTCCTCAGTGTGGCTGCACTGACAGCTCTGTCTCCCAACTCGTTGCTGTCTTCGGGGGTAGGTGGTTGGACCTACCTGTATGTTGAGATCTCCCAGACCCCGGCCTCTGACCTAGGACTCTCATATCAGTTCTACTCTAATGTTATACTATCTTGGCTGTGTGTTCAGGATGTGACACAGCTTGGTGGCATTGGTGGCATTGGTGGCCATAGGATCAAAGGTCTAGCCCATCCACATGGTCTCTACCAGAACCAGATAGAACTCTATAGTTCCTGACCATGTTACATGATTGCCCTATTCCATGGAGAGGCTTGTGGGGGCAGGCCTATTTCCAGGTACATATGGCTTTATCTGAACAACACACCAGCAATATACTTGAGACAAATTTGATTTCCCATTTTCCATATTTAATTCTTTTTCAGTGAAAAGTTGGGAGAGGCTGGGACATATTTAAGTGATAGCGCACTACTGTAGCATGCATGAGCCCTACATAAAATCCCCAGTATCAGAAAAATGTTTGGAGAGACTATGGGAGTGTGCGATCTATAATCTTCGAAAACTATGTAGCCACATTAATACATTATAACATTGAAGCATTTCTTTGCAGCCTATATATATATATATATATATATATATATATATATATATATATATATATATATATATATATATATATCCCAGAGTCCCCCACGTGCTACAGAAGCACTCTATCACTGAGATACTTCTCCAGCCTTTTAAATTCACTTGCATACTCATTTGTTTGTTTATTTAAGTATGAGTGCTCTGCCTTGATGTACATCTGCATGCCAAAAAAAAAAAGGGCATTAGATCCCTTTATAGGTGGTCATGAGTAAGCATGTGGTTGCTTGGAATTTAGCTCAGGAGCTCTGGAAGAGCAACCAATGCTCCTAACCACTGAGCCATCTCACCATCCCAACATCTCCAGCCTTTTAAAATGCTCTCTTTTGAAACAGCATCTTACTAAGTTGCCTAGATTGGGCATCAACTTGTAAACTTCCTATCTCAGTCGCCTATTTAAGAACTGAGATTATAGGTCTATATCGCTGGGCCTAGTTATATTTTTAATTTAGATGAATTTTGTCGCCAAGTGGTGTGTATATTTCTGTGCCTCATGCTCTTTTCTCGGTACCTCAGTAAAAACTCTCAATGAAATCAATGTTCTCCTGGATCAGTATCTGTCTGCTAAACTCTCCTCTTCTCCTCACAGCTTACACTTCTCCAAAAGTAGTCTCCAAATCTGGCATTCCCTGCGGATTTCCATGTATATTCTTGATTACTTCAAAAGCCTTCTCTCCAAGCCAACTCTACACTTTGATCTTCGTATCTCATGGCTGATGGTGGTGTCTTCCTGAGGTTTCCATAGTCATTCGAATGAGCACATCCTCACTGCCACATGCTTCTTGGTTTTTCCCTTCTATGCCCAAATGTTCCTTGAGTTAGCCATCACATAATTCGGATCATCTACCTACATCAGAATCCTTCAGAATCCTTCCATGTCCAAAACAGTAAGTCCTGTTGGCTCCTTTCTATTTCTCCTCTGTCTAGGCCTCTATTTGTACTGTCCTGGCTTAGACTTTTATTTACTATGTCCTGCATTCTTCTTATACAATCTCCAAATCGATGTTGCTTCCTCCAGTCTTATACGTTATTATGTGTGTACTGGAGTGAACAGCTTAGTGGGAATTTGACTATTTCACTTTCCTCTTTAAATCCTTTAAAATGCCAGCCCCTTGTCTTTACTGTCAAACAAAGTATTGTGCCTTAACATATATTTCAAGCTTTATGTGAGTTATCCTTTGCTCAATAAACTCAGATCCCTCCACAGTTTTTTTTAACTGTCCTTCTAACATATCTAGGCTTATTGCTTGACAACTATTTTAATTCAGTGCTCCACTGTCCCTCTCTGTCTCTCTCTCTGTCTATCTCTGTCTGTCTCTGTCTGTCTGTCTGTCTCTGTCTGTCTGTCTGTCTGTCTGTCTGTCTGTCTGTCTGTCTCTCTCTCTCTCTCTCTCTCTCTCTCTCTCTCTCTCTCTCTCTCTCTGTCTCTCTAAGGTAGTCTTTTTGGGGCCTATGAGATGGCTCAGCTTCATCAAGGTATTTGCTACCAAGCCTGATGACATGTGCTCTGTTCCCAGGATACACATGATAAAAGGAAAGAACCAACATCCACAAGTAGAACACACACACACACACACACACACACACACACACACACACACACACACGCATGTGCGCACACACAAGCACACACACAAATAAATACGCATGCAATAAATAAGTAAATAAACAAATAAATGTGATTTAAAAATAGTGGTCTGGAGAGACCACTCAGCAGTTAAACGTTTGTTGCTCTTTCAGATGATGCTGGTTCAGTTCCTAGTACTGAGGTCTGTAGCTCACAACCACCTGTAACTCCATCAACAGGGTGTCTGATACTCTCTTCAGGACTCCATAAGTACTTGACTGCATGAATGAATTTACCCACAGAAACCCACACAAATAAATAATAAATACTTTTTTAAAAGTGGTCTTTTTATACCTTTAAAAATTTGGCTAATTTTATTAATTTTTATAAACACTAATATTTAAAAAAACAAGAAATCTTCCATATACTCCCAATTACAGACATAGCCACAGAACTCTGCACCTATGTGCACCAATGTGGAAGCTATTTGTTTCCAACCTTGCTTCATTTCCAAATGAGAATTCTCCAGACAGTATTTGCCCATGGCAGGTGCTTGGTAAATACTTACTGAATGGAGTCCCTGGCCAGGTAGCTGTAATGAGGGAACTAAGTGATTGGCACGTGGAACAAGAGGTCATGAGTATGATGGGATGCATAAAATTCTGAGTCATGCCTGGGGAAGCACTTATCCGTAGGGTCCTTTAGCTTGCCACGGGGGTAACTGTGAGGCAAAGATAAAGTCAAGAGAAAATGTCATAGAGCTAGGAGAGATTGAAAAACCTTTACCAAAAAACAAAACAAAACAAAACAAACCCCGCTATTCATTTTTCTATTGCACGAGTCAAGCTTTCTTCACAGATTTGCCTCCTAGAGTTTGCTATACACAATAATAATGTATATTTGTACAGCTCGTTATACAGACTTTTCATAGCACCATAAAGGTTTTTTTCTCCTGACAGGTTTCCCTACATTCTGCCGCTGTGCTCCAAAGTGATGTCTTTATCGCCATGGCCCGTCTACAGTGTGATGCAGCTTATTCCTAGACAATCTCAGGAACCAGTCTTTGAAATGTCACGGATTCACAACTGACTTCTGCTTTCATGTCTCCCAACCAGACCTGCTCCCCTGATTCTTATTTTCAATTGCCAGAGTGGCCAGAATTCATTATTTAAAAAAAAAAAAAAAAAAAAAAAGCTCTTCACACTTCAAAGACATGGCTCAAGATAGCAACCTTCTCAAAGGTTCAAAACCTGCAGTGGGTTTTGCTTCTTAACGATGCCTCCTTTCCACGCCTTCCTTCAGTGGCTTCCTTACGAGATAACATGGAGACACAAAGTTCGTCCACCTTGTTATTCTGTGGCACTGTGCTTGAGAGATCACCTGACCTGTCTGGACGCTGTCCATTGGGTTGGTCCTCAGAGCCTAGCAGCCATGTTTAATTTGTCCTCATCTATCACATACCATCAGAGGACCACCAAAACGTCCCGTGTATCTGTGTATTTGTCATCATCCCTGCTCCTGCTCCAATCACCACCATTTCTTGGCTGGGTTCACCCAGAGCTTCCCAACTTCTCTTTCGTACAGTTATCTAGGCCACAGCTGAAGGGCAAAGCCCAAGTCAGGCTGTGACCTGCATGCGCTTAAAACAAATAAACTCATTAGTGTGTTCTACAGAAGCTGTCATCCATCTTGGTCTGCCTTTTAGGCTTCACCTGACAGTACCCTTCCTGGAACTCCTGTCTTCTTTGTGCTGTCCAAACAAGGCAAACAGAAGATAAGAGCCCTACCTGGAACCCAAATTACAATAGAAACTATTGCTTTTCTCTGACAAAAAGTTACTTATGAGATACAAATAGCCAAAACACTAAGAATGTAACATTTATATAATTCCTGATTATGTCATGGTTATTCTTGCTATAGGTAGTTTATTGTATATATGTGTAATAATATAAATGTATAAGTAAAATATAAAAAATGTTTAAATAATTTTAAAATGTCAAAAAAAAATTAGAAGCTCCAACTTCTGCCACCTTTAGAACCATAGCCCTATGGCTGTAAATAGGAAGCATCTAAGGTGTCTGTAGTTCACCACACGTGATTAGGGTACAGTCAAATATTACCTGATTTACAGTGCTTAAAAACTTGACCGACTCAAATACAAAGAGTCACATGACCATTTGCATGTGGCCACTGTACCTTATCACATAAGTTACTCCATGTAGTTACTTGCCTGTCTTCATGCCATGGTGACTGATTTCCCTGAAAGCAGGAGACCACAAATATCTGAAGTCTTTTCTGGAAGTCACTTGCTGCCACCTCTGTGGTGAGATGCAAGCCACTAAGTGCAATGGACTCTCAAAGGGAGAGAATTACAAACACCTCCTTCCAAGGCAGGGGTACCAGAGAACCTGTGTACAGGTTTAAAATCACCAGTTAGATATACCCATCAAAGGTGGACAGAGAAGGGAGCTGAAAGGAGTTAGCCAGGACTGAGGTGACACTGCAGTGACGGGCAATGCTACTGAGGCCAGAGCTTTCAGGGTCTGGGCTAGCTCTAATGCATCTGCATCAACCCAAGGATTCTGAATGTCCCCAGATGCCAGCACAGTGTGACACTGTGATCCCTGCTCTCAGCTATCAAGAGAGTAATGAGGGAAGGAGTGATTGAGTAGGAGCATGATGGCTAGATTTAAAATTGTCCCAATTTTAAGTATCTCATGCCATAGTTAAATACACTTTAATTTTATTTTAAAAAGTATTAGTGTTTCATGTGGTGAGTCTGCATATTTTAGGTTCAGCGAGCCATTTCTTTAACAAGAAGGTAGCACACCATGCAACAATTTGCTAAAACTCAAGCACCAGGGAAAGCAGTTTGAGCTTAACTGTATACCTGCCATTCTGTGTTTGTATGCATCAAATAGACGCTCCAATCAAGAGCGTGCCAAAAGCCTCACATATGAGGGAGGGAACCAGGCATTGCTCTGGAGCACTGGGACGTGTGCGCTCCTCCAGGCTCTGCAGACTCAGAAGATGGGAGGAAAGGTGATGTTACCATTCTGTATTAGCAGCTTTTGCCCCCTCCCCCCAGCCCCAGTGTGCTGAATTGCTGGTTGTTTTGAAAAGCTGTTTCCTGTCTAGCAGGATGCAGCTAATGAGAGAGCAGCAGTTTCTCAGTTGTCAGTCTGAGCTAGCAGGTCTGAGCCAGCTCTGCATGGCTGAACGTGCTGAGGGTGAGAGAAACAGAATGTCAGACCGGTCATCTTTGGAAGGCTATCTTCCGTCACGTGGCTAATTTTCTGAGAAAAGCAAGCCCTAGGGTGAGGCCACTGAGGTGTGCAGACAGACCTTGAGAAACTCTGCGTGTTCTGCTTTCAAACCCTGGGCTGGTGGTGGGCACTGAGTTCTCCTACTTGCCTTGGAGCCTCAATTCTATAGACAGTGGATTAGACATGCAATTCTCACCATTTTTTTTAAAAAAAATTTAGATAATTGTTCTACAGTTCAAGACATTTTGCAGCATTTATTTTATTCAACACATGTTTACAGAGCTCTGATTAAACATTGGCTGCTGTGCTAAGCCCTGGAATAAGAAGTGAACTGAAGAAAGTAGCTTTTCCTTCCATGGTGCTTAAGTCCAGCTGGTTATACCTGACTAGAAACTCAATATGGAATCAAGTAAGCCTGAACCTTCACTGCTGCAAGAGAACGAAGCTTAGGCAGACTTCCCGGAATGGAAACTCAAGCCTCTGTTGCTTAACTTCTTCATCCTTGGTGTTGCTCTGTTTTCAAACTTGTAAGCAAGCGCCTTAAAGGTTGGGACAACCCCGTCCCTTTCAGTGACTTTGTCTTTGACACAAGGAGGGTTCCATCATGGCAGGGCTTCTCTTCCTCATGCCCTGGTCAGCTTGGTCAGTTGGCCACAAGCCAACCTTGAGGCCAAGGCTCAGAGTAGGTCCAAAAGGTTAGCTGGAACTTTCTATGCTTGTCTCTGGTGGCTTTGTCCTCTGGGACATCTCCAAGGATGACACCAAAGGCCCTGTTCTCCACCTTGCTTCCTCTGGATGTGTGCAGTCTCAGAGTGTCTGGTGGTCTTGTTTTCTCGTTTCTATTTTTCATTTGTTTAAGCTTTCAGAGTATAATGTAGTAGTTAAATCATTTCCCCTTTCCTGTGCTCCCTCCAAGCCCTGCCATACATCCCTTCACTCCTCGCTTTCCTTATAGAGACAAGAAAGCTGAGGCACCTGGTGCTTGGTGTCCTCACACCCACTCCTGTCTGGAAGAAGAGGAAAGGATTTGAATGGCACCAGTGAGGCCTCCTGGAATCCCACTGCTTGGCTCAGTACATGTTTCTGGTTTTGTTTGTTTGTTTGGTTTGGTTGGAGGTACAAGAGGTTGAACCCTTTGTACATGCCTGGCAAGTGGTCCACTCTAACATATAACCCATACTCTTTTTAATTCTTTAGTTTGAGGAAGGGTCTCACTAAGTTGATCAGGCTGACCTTGAGCCACTGTGTAGCCCGGCCTAACTTCAGGCTTGCGGTCTTTCTGCCTCAGCATCTGGGGTAACTGAGATTATAAACTGGTGTCACCAGACCTGGCACATGCAAGAATTTTAGCCAAATTCCTGGGCAGGGTGAGTAGGATATGCTGTCAGCTAAAGCCAGGGAGAGCATTTTATCCAAACTGGGAATGGATGAATCCCCCCAAGCTCTGGCAGGCCTAGTGAGAAACAATTTCATAAAGAAAGTTCAGGTGCTCTGAGGAAAAGGAGAGGAGGGGGTGGTTCTGGATGCTTCGTCTTGCTCTTGCCATCCCTGGTCTTCTTCTCTTTGCTTTTATAAAATAAGCCTTTTAAAGACCATTTTTAGATGGACAAAAAAATTGGTAAGAGATTACCAAGGAAATTTCTACTAACGGCAGGCCTGATTTATCTCTTAATCTCTTATATTTCATAATACTTTTAATACAATTAATGGATCAACATTGAGGCATTCTTAAGTAGGGGCCATACCTTACTGTGATCATCTAACTTTTACTAACTGCCCCCTTTTCACTCCAAGAATCCATTCAGGATTCTGCCCCCACCTTCTTAGATGCCCTTGACTGTGACAAACTTTTTTTTTTCTTCTTGCTACCCTCTTCTTTCTTGTGACTTAAATCAAAGGTGACCTTTGCAAAGCCACTGCATCCAGCTCATAGTAGAAAGCTAAGGAAATATTTGCTGAGTAGTTAAATTATTAAAAGGCAATTTACATATTCTGTCTATTTAATAGCATGGATTTTTCTCCAGGGTAATTTGTATCTTAAACTAGAATGTGATCAAAGACAGCACAAAGGTTCACCGAGGCTGTAGTAATGGAGTTAGAAGAAGGCGTATTATTTTTTTTCTTCCTTCTGAAATGCAGTGGTGCACTGAATTCACACTGTACGGTGGGACAGGCCTATGCAAGCTTCCATGCCATGGGGAAGAACTTTAACCTAAGAGAGCCAGAGAGTAACTTATGTGGTGGAGGAACAGCTGGCAGAGTACCTCACCTCCTCCAGTCAAAGGGAAGGGAAGGGTGGAAATCGAGGCTAGGCTCAAATGCGTTATGAGTTGCATTTTTGCTACTGTCTTTTCTTCACTTGTGAGACCAGGGATTTGGCTTGAGCATTCTTATCAAGTTCAGCTATCTGTAATTAACAATCATGGCTTAGTGTTTAGTTAATAGCTAGTTAAAGTCGGCCTTGGGACATTCAAAGTCAGGTTGTTCTAGCAAATCTTTACTCTTCCATCTTTTTTATGCTGAACAGACCTCAGCCTCTAGGATAGAGGGGGCTAGAGACAGGCAATGTTGACACCAATAGAATAGTAAGTGAAGCTTTAGAAAGAAATGGTGTAATCAGTTCTGGTGACTGAGGCACACCTAACGCATTTCCCCCAAGATATTAGAGTTTAGTTTGGGTAAAGGGTTGAATGTTCCGAGTCCCTTCCAAGAAAATCCAAGTTTGAGTAATGCATAGAGGCTGCTGCACTGTCCCCCTTCTGTATACAGGCACCTGGTTCTCTGTGAATACAGTCATCTTGGGCTCCAACTCTCTGAGGTTATGGATGAAGCAGGCAAACCTTGTATTCTATGTTCTGTCCCCACGTCGGCCCTCACCCTGAATTCACGTGCCTCCTCCTTCAAAAGCAGGACCTTTATTTTAGAATCCTAAGACTCTGCTGTCTCCTTTTCAGCTTCCTCTCTTAAATGGTTATTTTATTATTTTAACATGATGTATATGTCTGTGTGCAATACTCAGTTACAAGCAGTTGTGGCCTGCCTGACATAAGTGTTGAGAACTGAAGTGGGTCCTGCAAGAGAAGGGGCTGTCTCCTCAACCCCTCAAATGCCATTGTAAAAGAATGATCTAGCTAACGTATTTGTATCCAGATAGGAATACATAAAAAGCTCTCAACGTTTGTCAAAGCTTGACTCTTAATAGTGGAGTTTCAAGCATTGTACAGACTGTGGCCAGGGTAGATACAGTGTTAAGTAGAGTCACCCCGACCCCTGAGTTTCTGTAGTAGATGGCCCTGAGCATCCAAGTCCACTCTGTACAAGTCTAGACATGGGAATGGAAATTAACACTGTACTTGGGAAAAGGAAGAGAAACCTCTTCTGTTGCTGAGGAAGACTCTTGGGTTTGTGGCATTCTTTGGTCCAATGGTCTCAACATTCTACTGGCAAATTATTAAGAAAACAGCTACTTGCTTAGTACTGTGCATTCATGTGCGAGCATTTCATTTAATAACTGGTGCCTGGGAACTGCTTCTGCCATGTGATATGTGAAGGTCTGTGGGAGTGATGCAGAGCTACCTTCTTATGCTTGCATTCTCATCTGGGAAGCCAACACTGAGTAAGTCATTCTGTTGGGAAGCCCATTAGGAAATCTATTCTTCCCTGGTGATGGACAGATGTGCAAAGGATGCAGTGAGGACAAGGAGGGGGTGATCTGGACCAGGAAGCCGTTCTTTAGCTGCATTTGGAAACGGCAGTGCCCTCTTGGATTTGACCGGTTTCAGGCAGTGTTTTAGTTTGAATGTGAAATCTCTCCCATGAACTCAGAGTTCTAAGCTGGTGTTGCTGTTCTAGGAGGCTATGAGGATTTTAAAAAATTAAGTAGCTAATTAGTTAATCAATGAATTATTCACTTTACATTCTGATTGTAGCCCCCCTCTCTCCACTCCTCCCAGTCCCACTCTCCTTCCCTCTTCTCCCATCCCCCTCCCTATTCCTCAGAAAAGGGGAGCCCCGCCCCACTACCAACCTACCCCAGCTCATAAAGTCCCATCAGGACTGAGCTCCTCCTCTTTCCCTATGGCCTGGTAAGACAGTCTTGCTTGGGGGAGGTAAACATAAAGCAAGCAACAGAGTCTATGTCAGAGATAGCTGCCTCTCCCCTTACAAGGTGGCCCACATGAAGCCTGAGCTGCCCATTGGCTATATCTGTGTATGGAGCCTAGGTCCAGTCCAAGCATGGCCCGGTCCTTGGTTGGTGCTTCAGTCTCCACAGCCCCTCTGGAACCTGGTTAGTTGGTTCTGTTGTACCTCCAAGTCCTTCTATCCTTCCCCAACTTTTCCACAAGACTCCCAACACTTCACCAAATGTTTGCTTGTGAGTCTCAGCATCTGTTTCCATCTACTGCTGGGTGTAGCCTCTCAAAGGACAGCTATGCCAGGCTCTTGCCTGCGAGTATGGCAGAGTATCATTAATAGTGTCAGGGGTTGGCACTCTCCCATAGGGCGGGTCTCAGGTTGGGCCAGGCTTTGATTGGACATTCACTCAATCTCTGCTCTATCTTTATCCCTGGTACATCTTCTAGGCATGATAAATTTTGGGTCAAAGTTTTTGTGCCTGGGTTGGTGTTCCCCTCCCTCCACTAAGAGTCCTGTCTAGTTAGAGAGTGTCCTCATTAGTCTGCATGACCCCTGCTACTAGAAGTCTCTGCTAGAGTTACCCCAATATTCTCCCAGAAGCCTACTCTGTCTTAGGTCTCTGGTTTTTCACAGCAATGCTTCGGCCCACAATTTCTTTTTTCTTGGCAGGGCCTCGGTCCTCCTGCCCCTTTTCTCCCTAGGTTTGATCTCCACCCTCATTTCTCTTTGCACTTGTTTCCTCTCTTCAGCCACTTCTGCAGACTATTCTATTTCCCCTTCTGAGTGAGATTTAAATTACATCCTCCCTTTGGTACACGTTGTTACTTATCTTCTTACATCTGTAAATTGTAGTATGTTTATCCTATACTACATGGCTAAAATCTACTTATAAGTGAGTGCATACCATGTGTGTGTCTTTCTGGGTCTGGGATGCCTCACTAAGTATGATCTTTTCTAGTTCCATCCATTTTCCTGCAAATTTCATGATTCTCTTGTTTTTAATAGCTGAGAAGTATTCCATCATGTAAATGTACCACAGTTTCTTTATCCATTCTTCAGTTGAGGGACATATAGATTGGTTCCAGATTCTGGCTATTATGAATAAAGTTGCTGTGAACATCATTGAGCAAGTGCCCTGTTGTATAATGGAGCATCTTTTGGGTATATGCCCAGGAGTGACATAGCCACTTCTTGAGGTAATACTATTCCTAATTTGCTGAAAAAGTACCAGATTGATTTCCAAAGTGGTTGTACAAGTTTGCACTCTCACCAGCAATGGAGAAGTGTTCCCCTTTCTCCACATTCTCACCAGTATGTGCTGTCACTTGAGCTTTTGATCTTAGCCATTCTGACAGGTGAAACCTCAGTCATTTTGATTTGCATTTCTTTGATGCCTAAGGACATAGCACATTTCTTTAAGTGATTCTTGGCCATTTGAGATTCTTTCATTGAGAAATCTCTGTTTAGCTCTCTACCCCAGTTTTAATAGGATTAGTTTGTTTATTGGTTTTTCATTTCTTGTGTTCTTTATATATTTGTCATTTGTAGGATTGGTGAAGATCTTTTCCCAGTCTGTAAACAGACATTTTGTTCTATACAGTGTCCTTGACCTTATAGAAGATTTTCAGTTTCATAAGGTCCCTAAACTTTATATTAAAAAAAAAAAACAAACAAACAACAGCAACAATAAAAACCCAGAATAGCTAAAACAATCCTATTCAATAAAAGAACTTCTTGAAGTATCTCCATCCCTTACTTTAAACTATATGACAGAGCAATAGTAATAAAAAACTGCATGGTTCTGGCATAGAAATAGACTGATTGATCAATGGCATCAAATTTAAAAATCCAGAAATAAACCCACACACCCATGGATGCTTGATTTTTTGCAAAGGAGTCAAAACCATACAATGGAAAAAAATATAGCATCTTCAACAAATGGTGCTGGTCTAACTAGATGTCTACATGTAGAAAAGTGAGAATAGATCCATATTCATCACCCTGCACAAAACTAAAGTTCAAGTGGATCAAAGACTCCAACATAAAACCAGAGAGACTAAATATATTAGAAGAGAAAGTGGGGAAGAGCCTTGAACTCATTGGCACAGGAGACAACTTCCTGAACAGAACAGCAACAGCTCAGGGTGAAGATCTTGAAGTCCCAGGGCCTAGATGACAAAAGTAGATAATTAAGGGAAGGTTCTTGAAGATGACCCTTGGCCATTGGTTTCACACTGTGGTCTCTACTTCCTGATCTGTTAGGATGTGAATGGCTGCCATTTGCTCCTTTTTCTGAGCTGTTCCCCACACTTTCCTGTGAGCCAAAGTGGTCTAAAATATATTTTCTTTCCCATAAATTGCTTTGGCAGATATTGTGTTATATGCAAAAGTAACTACTGCAGACAGTAAGTTATCCACAGGTGTGTGACCTGATGAGGCTGCAGCCATAGACACAAGAAATAAAAAGATGAAACAAGGGAGATAAATGAACAGTGACCTGTGGCTGAGGAATGCTTAGCATTGAGCTCAGAGCAACCTGGTCCCCACTTTGGTCTTATAGCTCATATGTACTGTAGCTTGTGCTGAGGTTTGTTTTGGTGTGTGTGTGTGTGTGTGTGTGTGTGTGTGTGTGTGTGTGTGTGTGTGTATGTGTGTGTAAATGCCTCATTGTCTCATTTATAAAGTCAGGATAATTAGCCAGGCATGGTGTCACACATGCCTGTAATCCCAGCACTCAGGGAGGTAGGGGCAGGCAGATCTCTGTGAGTTCGAGGCCAGCCTGGTCTACAAAGAGAATCCAGGACAGCCAAGGCTAACACAGAGAAATCCTGTCTCAAATAACCAACAATGACAAAAATCCAAACCAAACCAAACAAACAAACAAAAGAGAAGATAATTATAGTAGCTGACTTGCAGCCTACCATCAGAATTAAAAGTACACACAAGCTCATTATTTGGGAACATATCTGCTATATTTCAGCAGTTCAGAAAGTATTTTTGTGTAATTTCAGGTAATGCTAAACCTTGTGGCAAGTAAATTCCAGTGTTAACACAACTAGAAGTCAGCTTTTTCCCCCTTCATGTAACATCCTGTACAAATGCTCTTGTTCTGAAAAACATTCTTCAGTTCACAAGTCCACAGGATTCCAGAAAGCATAATATTTAGTTAGAAGGGAGTAGTGGGGGAAAATGTTCAATTTCTTTTAACATTTACCCAGGCCTGAGAACAGTAATAATTTGGTGAGAACAGGTCCCTCAGCCATACCTTATCCAGTGAGAAATAAGCAATCCTGTGCCTGGCTCTGCTCAGGGAAGAGTGACATTGGGTGTGGTAGCCATCCTTGGCTCCCTGGAGAAGATAAAGAGGAGGGGAGGTTAGGATTGGATGGTGGCATTCTTGCTTCCCAGACTGGGATACCTAAAATGACTTTGCCCCAGAATGTTGAAGGACAGCAAGGGCATTTCTATTAGACACCTTGTAGCACTCATTGTCCAGTTCGTCATGCTCCCCAGGGTGAAGTTGTGACATTTCCCAGGGTCCTTGGAGAAATCAGTCATCTTGTTTGCCCTGCTGCCACTGAAATGAAGTGGGCAACAGGATTGATAGCTTCTGCAGGCATGCGAGTTGGTTTATTGGAGTAAGTTCATGCAGAGGGTGAGCCAAACAGCCCTCCAAGTTGAAAAATAATAACACTGCAGTTTTATCTCTGCTTTTATCTGAGGAACCACAAAGTACTTCACAAAACCTGACAGCATCCCCCTGAGGTGACTAATATTATAGATATTTTAACAGGGAGATTTTATCTCTATTACAAGTTAGTATAAAGCCATTGTGAAAACACTCTGGCCAAGGTTAAAAATTCTCTTCAGGAAACCGAGGCTGTTGGACTCAAGTTCTATTTCCCATTCTCCCCATTAGGGACTATATAGAGTTCTATATTTTATCATTATGATGATTTTCTTGTCAGCATCTCCAGTACATTTCAGCACAGAGGAGACTGTGGAGGCCATTTGGAACCCTTTCTCAGATTTCGGCAGGAAATTATTTCCCTTAGGAAGCTTGCCTGCTTTCCCGAAGGTATGATACTGTGTCTTCTAAGTTGAAGAAAGCAAGAAGAAGGCCTTTCCTTTTAGCTAAATAAGTACCTTAGTTCACACCCAGAGATTTAGGGGAGTTTGATATTGAAGATATCTTTGTATACAATCTTGCATTTGGAAAAAATCAGAATTTTGGTCTCTTTAGACACACTCTGTTATCCGGGGTTTTTTTGTACTTGTTTCGTGCTGGAGACTGTAGCCAGACCTCCTGCAGGCCAAGTACTACCACAAATTCTACAACTGTGCAACACGCTTGTCCCCTGTTTAACAATAGCACAATTAGCAGGCAGACAAAGCATCTGCTACCATCAAGGGTGAAATCAGGCTGGGAGAAGTAGCTTTTATCTTACTTGTTCTAATCCCTTGATTGTGATGCTATGGATCTATGCTACCATACTTAAGACAGATATTTGCAGACAGGGTACCATTTGCAGATGGTGCCCTGGCTGCAAGAAGGAAGGCCTGCTTAAAGATATAAGTTGAACTGTGAGGTTCCTGTGACTAGTCCCACTGGGAACTCTGGAGCTGGAAAGGGCCTTCATATTTGTTTGGACTTGAGCAAGAAGAGATTTTATAGGAAAAAGTCCTTCATAACCACTGTGTGTTGACTACCTATGGAGGAGGTTATGAACCTGGACCAGGAAGTCCTCTTCAGGCAAGAACAATGTCTAGAAGAGATAATTGCATATGACCAGAGGCCCACAGGCTGCACTGAAGGAATGAATGTCTTGATCCTGAAGTGAGACTTTAAAATCATACCACGTTCCACACTGTTGCTCATCCCTTACATATGTGGATCTGCTGTGTTCAAATATTAAGTACACGCAATTTGGAAAAATCCAGGAGAATCTCATCAGCTGAAAGTTAGAAATTTATTCAAGTCCTTGTAGTAGAGCTGTTCTTAGAGGCAAAGCTGCTGCATATCTAATTACTCCGAGCCACTCATTCATCCATGAGCTTCCTGGTAATCTATCCTTAATTTCTTTGTGTTATATGGACTATGAAATACAGTGGTTGATGTTTGCCGACCAAAGTGGCCCTGATATTATGAGACACCCCAAGCTCTCATATCTGATGGGGCTGAATCCTTGGGTCACCAGCCTTTCTGTTTGTGACAGCCACATCTGACCTCTAAACATGGGTAAGAAATAACTACAGCCCAAGCTAGAGGGACATAGTCACTCTCGTCAGGTGGAAACCTGAAGACCTAAAAGGTCCAAAGTGATGAAGATGAGACCCAGTTTCCCTAAGTCAGCCACTACGAATGACGTCAGGATGTCAGCTGCATCCACTGGTTACAGATCCTCTCTTGCTATTGTACTGTCCTGAAGGATGTCATCTCCATGCTGATAATTCCATGAGACTTATGATGTTTGGCTGAGACCAGAAGATTTGAGCCTGCCCCGAATATGACAGATGCATACTCTGATGTCCCTTGCTGAATGGGTTCTGTGGTTCAGTATGATATTAGCTATGTGGTTTCACGCTCTAAGATCAAATATCGGAGGGCTTTTATACACTGGAAACAGAAAAGACAAATCTATACTCAGAGCACATGTCAACCTTAATTGTAATGAATCACTAGTCCCTTTTAATTAGAAGCGGTTCAGTGCAATAAACTTGCCACCAAGTGAATGTTTAGTCATCTCAAGGGACCATGCCATATGGAAGATCATTGGTCTTTTCTTTTTAACTAGCATGTGGGATATTTGTCAGTGGAAAGAGCTCAATAAAACTTAGCAGCAGAGAGCACCCCTGCTGTTGAGCTCATGCGTACCCTCTGTCCCCACCACCATGGCTGCTAGGCTGTATGACTGCTGTGCTGAAATCAGTATAACCATGACATAAGGTAAGGAGGTCCTCTATATTCTTTGAGATTTCTCTTTCTTCTGTCTCTGGATACCATATAAATGGTCTTGGAGAAAGACCTTTTGGAGAAGAGACTGAGGAAACTAACTTATCTACTTGCCATAATGTATCAACATCCTTTCTCTTACCTCTCTTCCGGTTAATATGGCATAGATATAACAACTCACTCAAAAATGAAAATTATGCAAGAAAGTTACACACACACACCTTGAGTCTCCTGGTAATCTATCCTTAATGTCTTTGTGTTATATTGGTTGACTTGTCTCTGGAAATACATATGGTGTTGACAATGACTGTTAAATTCTTTTGAAGACACTGATTTTGTCATTGTTTCTGATGCTTAAATATCATCACTCTGTCTCTTTCATATTAGGATCTTATCAAATCCATTATTATAGGGAGTCCAGTTTTATAAAATCTTCTACATTGGCTCTAAGCTTACAAAGGCTGGACATTGTTGATCCTCTTAATGATGCTTATACTCCCATCAGCTACACAGCAACATCCTGGATATGCTGGGCATTCTGAGCTGATTCTACTGAGTGAAATAATTACATTATGGGAGTTTTAGTTTTATATAGTCTATGCACTTTAGCCTACTACTGCTCTTAGGTCCTTGATATTTTTTTCTGTTTTATGCCATTGTAAGAATTCTATCAGCATACAAACACGTCTTCCAGCATCATCAGTAGGTCTTTCAATCTTACGGCACTAGAGAATAATCCCATGTATAAGTTATTACATTTCTAGCCTGAAGCAGTACCCATAGAATACAGTTCTACACATTCACTGCTAGGTTCTTTAGCTCTCCCTAGGGAACCATCACTTCATCAGCTGGTTTTGTTAGAACTGGAATCCAGATATTGGCCTGGTAGCCAAGGGAGGACATGGAGGGATAGAAGACCCAGGAAGCACATGTTTTAAGTTCAAGATCTCTGTCACATTATGACCAAGCTGTGATAGGAAGACGTAGGCATCTCAGATTAACTCACTGATTCACCAGGATCTGGAGTTACAAAATGGTTAAGCACTTTAAACCAGATTCCCATATTCCAAATATCAGGACCTTGTTTCTCTTCAAGGCTTTAGCAGCCAACGTAGAAGGTGGTAAACCCAAGTTTCCTTGAAATTTCACTTTCTTTATGAATGAGCCTTTCCAGCTTCTTATGACTTTCCTACTCTGCTTCCTTGTTCAGAAAAAGAATTCTAAATTTTATAGCTTTTCTGACATGTCTGGCCCTGGAATCAATTCCTATACCTGATCACGCCCACATACACATCCCCCAGAATTCTAGCATTAATGAAAACACTTCTTAAGGGAGTAGCCAATCATCCCTAGTCTTTTTCTAATACACTGGGCATGCACACACATCCAACGCATTAATAAGGGTTAGTGATTCTTTTCCCAGCATCTGCTAGGTTATTCCTTTCCCCTTACATTCCATTTCAGTGCACAACTGTTGAACATTTAAACCCCTGCACTAAGAAATCTTTACAGGGGCTGTTCATTCTTCTCTTTCTACTCTAAAGAGACTAAAGGTGACTTCAGTCAGGTGACTAAAGCTGGACCATCTGAAAAATCCCACTTAAGAGTCTCGGGTTGGGTCACTCATGACATTTAGGTGAGATTCCAAGGAATTGGATCTGAGATGAAGAGTCTTGTGCACAAAGTGAACTTTAGTGTGCTCAGGAATGGTTTCCATCAGAGAGTGATAGAATAGTGTTAACAGAGTTCCAGAAAAAGATAGATGAACTGATCCACAGTGAAAGTTGCAGAGTCCTGATGCTCCTTACGGATGTCAGGGAACCAGACTGCTGTATCCCTACAGTCACCAGTCATTGGCTGGTCTCAAGAAAGGGGTGTGGTCTTGTGTGAAAACAGTTCTTTTTAACCCAATGGCAGTTCATAGGGAGGATGAGACCCATGATCCCTCAGCAGAAGCAACATCCATGACAACAGGAAAATGAGTGACTCGGTGTCTTGAAAGCGCATCCTGGAAACACACTACCTCATTCACTACACATAGCTGGGCTGGAGATCCAAAGGTAAGCACCCCCTACTGCGAAGATAAGTAGACTTATTGCACACAGGTCTATCAGAGTGTCTCTTGAGTGGAAAATAGAAAATGAATATATTTTTATTGATTGACCTTTGGTAGGATAAATATATGACTCCAGTTGGCATGTCAGTTTGTTTTCCTGTTGATTATAAGCACATGGTACAGTAGTGCCTAGCAGAGAGCACTCAATAATGACATCAAAGACATACACAGCAGATCTTTACAAGGCACTTGCTCGGTACCAATGCACCATTCTAAGTTCTTTTCACATCTTAATGTGTATCACCCTCTATGACCGACAGTAATGGACTTCTCATTTTACAGATTAGAAATGTAACAAAGAGTTAAGTAACTTCCTCAGACCCGCAGAGTAAGAGCTAGAGCTGTGAACTTAACCAATTTCAGAGTCTGTGCTCACTGTCACGGTGTTATTTTACTATGATTGCCAAGAAGTGGCAGCTATGACTTTTAGTATCTTCCAGCAAGTCTGACATATGGCAACCCGATGAGAGAGGACTCAGGAGTATTACCATTTAGATCAACACTGAGGTGAACAATCTTATTTGACATGAGGGTCCTAGAGCTTGGGTATGCCTTTCAGAAGTGTGGTCTTCCAAACAGGCTGCATGTTAGAATCACCTGAGTCACTTTTAAAACTCCCCAAACTCGGGCCACACGCCAGAACAATTCAGTCAGAATCTTTGGGACCAAGAGACTCCCAGTGCCAGTAATTTTGGAATTTCTCGAGTTGATTGCAATACGCAGTCACGTTTGAAAACCGCTGTTCTGGGACCCATCTGGCAGCTCTGCCTCACTGCAGGGCTCGGTGTTTGGCTCTCTTCCCTCTCAGTGAGGGGTGTTTTCCCAAGGGGGTGTATTCATTTTCTATGTCTGTGATGGCTCTTGTCTTTCTCAGGCCTCAGTCTCATTCCTGCACTGCTTTTTGAAGCAGGCAAGATTGTTGTCATCTCTTTCAGGGCACTGAAAGGTTAAGCGACTTCTCAGATGTCATCCAGCTGGGCAGGAGGAGGAGGAGGAGGATTCAAACCTAAGCATCCTGATTCTAGAGTCCCTGTGGCTGACCTTTAACCCACACACCGCTGATTGTATCCATGGCTTGAATCTTGTTTGCTAAGCTGAAGTTGCCTTTCACATTCAGCCTTCTTCTAATGCTCCAAGTCTGCTAAAAAGGAAAAGAAATTGCTGTTTATCTTCCAACATTCTTTTTGTTTTCTTTCATTAAAGGCGCCAGCTTCATCTTTCCACTTAAAATGTAAGGTTTAACTTTGACCCCTGTGCTCCCTTCACCACATGTATATAACCAAACCATTAGGCAGAGAGAAAACTATGAACCATGAAGCTGATTGAAGTAGGAGGGAGACTATGGGATGTCTGCTCAGCCCTTCCTGGAGGCAGGAGTGAGTGAGTGAATGTGAAATCTAAATCCACCTGGATGCTACTTCCCATTCATTCTGCCCTCCTTGAACTGTCTTAACACCGTCATTTTCATGGCTATTACCCCTGCCCTAGCTCCACAACATTTCTTGTCTTCTAAACCATCACACGTGTCTTTGATCCAGATGAAGTTGGCTAAGACACGAGCATCTGAGCCTGTGTTAGGCCAGCTGGAGAGAGATGCATTCTCAAATCTGAGCACAGCTTACGAAACATCATTAGGGAACTCAGGAAAAGATGTGAATGCATTCAACAAGAATCAGAAATATAAAAGTAAAAACCTAAGGGTCATGTGGTACAGGACAAAAGCCAAACCCTGCTACCTCTAGGCAGGGTGTGTTGGTGTGGTGTGGGTGTACAAGAGTGCAGCAGTTTTCTGGTGACCACATTATTGCTTTGTGGCATTGAGGACCCTGTGCCAGCTTTTCCTGTGCCCCCCCCCACGCCAAGCCAGAAATTCCAATGCAGTGTTTTGGCCTTTAAATGCTGGCAACCCATTCCTATACGTTACTATCATAGTGTAGGTAAAGAAACCATGCTCTGCATTATTGTGTTCTGTGGGGTTGAGAACCAATGGTCCAGGGAAGGTTGTTTTCCCCTCTGGTTGAGTTGTAAATGCCCTAAGACCATGGATTTTAAAAGCAGGTCCTGTAAATTCTAATAAAAAGTGCTTTCTAGCAGGCTTTGAAATGAGCATTATCCTATTAAACAAAGACCGTGTGGCAGAAACAGAGATGTTCTCTCAGTGGTTATGGGCTAACTAGATGGACTGTGACATTTTAATCAAGGAGAAAAGCATGTAAACCGTGCTCTTTTCTGCATCACCATTTCCCCTCAACAACTAGAAAGAGGGAAGGAGAAAATGATGGTATCTAACATAACTGGGCATCTAGTGTAGGCAAGGCATGCCACAAATACAGTAAGCAATCCACTCCCACTGGCATGGCAGAACTTTCAATAATGGAGAACATTGTTCCTCTAGGTATGTTTCCATCTACCAATAGACTGGCATTACCAAGAGCTATTAGCTTTGCCAATCAGATGTTAGGGATTAGTTCTGAGATAAATGTCTCCAAAAACTCATTTCCTTGAGAAAGATGTGAGTTCAGGTGAGGAGCATGGCTCACTCCCAGTAGAGGTTAGACTTGGTGTATATCCATCAGGTTCTGGGTTCTTTCACTAGTGAAGAGGTAGAGAGGGGCATAAAATAACTCACCAAAGACTATAAAGCTCGTTATAGGTAGTAATAAGATTCACGTACAACTGTGTGGAATGCTAAAATCTGTGTCCTTTCTCTGGTATTTCTCTTTCTAATGAAGGAGGTTGAATGTTGAACAGTGCTGTGATAACTTCAATGATCCAGAGAAAATGCAAATGAAGTCATAGATTGCAAAGTCTATGAGTCCTAACTCTAGAAACTCTGTAACTTCTCACACAGTACAGAAAGTGGTACAAGCAGCTCAAACACCTGACTGTGCCAAGCACAGAAACCCATCAAAACACAGACTCCCTTCCTTCAGAAACACAACTAGACTGCATCTCTCAGCCTTCTATAACAGCACTAACTGTATGTGAGCTGAGACAAAGAGAGTCAGGGAGCTCTTTCTAGGAAATAAAAAAGAAAACTCTAAGCTGGGGCTGTCTGGATATAAATGGAATATAATAGTATTCCCACAAGATGAAAATCAAGCCCAGGCCACTGAATTATCACATGAAAGAAAGCCAATCACTAACGTGAAATGTCTATATTGGCTTGTATCATCAAGAAGTAAATTTTAGTCATTCCGAAGACGTCAGATGCCTGAGATTCAACTGTTACTATAACAGACTAAAAGTTGATGCCACAGCCAAGCGTGATCATAGCAAACATCCTGTACACAGTCCATTACATCTGCAGCCAGGCTGGAAAGGATTTGGGATTTCAGACTGGAAGAGTGGAGACTCTGGGGTAGAGCATTTGGGAAAGAGGTTCCATGTAGATAGAAGGTGGGCCATGAGTCTGAGGAGATGATGTTAGGGGTATTGTATGAAAAAAAAAGCTACGTGGTGCTGTGCATTTGCGTTCTGTTCTGCTGTACACCTGGTATTCAACCAAAAACCAATGTGAAATTTAAAATAATAAGTAATGTGGAGAATTCCAGAAAAGTTGTGTCTTTAATGAGCTGGAAAAGCCATTTTTCACTAGGATTATGTCATAAACTATATAACAAAGAGTGCATTGAACAATAAAACACAAAGACTTCCTACTTGTCACTCCTCTTATCTTCTGGATGCCTGTCTCTATTTACCCAGGGGGACTAGACCTTTTGAAAAGTGTTACCTTAGGGCCTAGGAAGATGGCCCAGTGGGTAAAGACTTGTTCTGCAGGCATGAGAATCACAGAATTCTCAGCACCCACAGAGATGCCAGCTGAGTATGGTACCTAGGCTGTAAGGTGGAGCCAGAGGATCCCTGGAGAAAGCCAGCTGAGTGAACCAGATAGCTCTGGGTTCAAGGATGAGAGAACATGTCTCAATATATAAGGTGGAGAACTACTGAGGCAGATACCTGAAGTCAACCTCTGGACTCTGCATGCATGTGTATACATGCGGCCCTGAACACGTAGGTGCATCTACACACAGGCAAAGACTCAGACACACATAAGCAATAAACAAAAAGAGGGAAATATTAACTTGGAATATCCTGAGAAACAAGGACATTCCCCCTCCCCCCAAAGAATACAGAGATGGAATGTGAAGCAGTTTCCATTATTGTAGATGGCTTTATATACAGATAACACAATAGGCATAATAATACTCACCCAAAAGGTTCTTTATATTTATCTCTGGAATGCACATGCGCCTTAGTCACTTTTTTTATTGCTGTAATAAAACACATGCCCAAGACATTAAAAGAAAACATTTAATTTGGTTCACAGTTTCAATGAAGGAACAGCTGAAAGCCCACATCTTGATGTGCAAGTGGGAGGCTGAGAGAGAGAGAGAGAGAGAGAGAGAGAGAGAGAGAGAGAGAGAGAGAGGAGAGAGAGAGAGAGAGAGAGACAACCCTGGGAACGGCAGCAGACATGTGAAACATCAAAGTCCACCCTCCCACCCCCAGCCCCAGTGATACACATCCTCCAACATAGTCATGCTTCCCAGTCTTCCCTTGTTCCACCAGCTAGGGACCAAGCCTAGGGAGCAGATTCTCATTCAAATTACCACTCTGTGGTAAAGGGGACTTTGCATGTGTGGTTGTTAAAGAGCTGGAGATTTCTAGGTTATGCAAGTGGACCCTAAGTGTAGTGTAGAGATTCTGTAAAAGAATAACGGACTATGTGATAAGCAACACAGTGTGTCAGAATTATAAAGGTTGCTGCAGTTTTAGCTTAGAAGTTGGAGGAAAGGACCAGGAGCCAGAGCGCACTTAGCTTCTGTAAACTGCAAAAGGAAAGGAGTCATCTCTCTTATAGAAACTTCAGGAAAAACACACCCTGTAAAGTGAGACCCATGTCTGAAGGAGAGATAAACATGTTTTTTTGTTGTTGTCGTTTAGATCACAAATGGGGGATGAGAAAAGATTTGTGAGAGAGCAGGTGATGTTTATCCCCTTAGAAGTTGAACCACTACGTGAGGGAGATTGGTTGTTAACCAGCTGAAAACCATCCTTGAACAAACTCTGAGAGGAAGTATAAAAATGAGCCAAAAACAAGAGGCGGGGCCTTTGGAGACTTGGGACAGTTTTGGCTGTTCATCGCTCCACTTCGAGAACGCTCCTAGAGAAAATCGCTCAAGGGAAGGCTTCGGGGCTCCAGCTCCTGCTAAGGTTCTGGGTTCTGGTTGCTCCAGGTTCCAGCAGAAGAAATCCTGCTGATTATGCCAGGAGAAATGTTCCTTGGAACTGAAATCCTTACGGTTTCATTATTGTATTCTTTAATCTCCTTTTCCTAATGTTTAGATTAGTTGGGTTATAAGTGAGATACTCTTGGTTAATAAGTTCATAATAAAATATATTTGCTAAGAATATTGAGCCTACACATGTCAGACTTCTGAGGGCCAGAATTGTAAGATAACAAAGTTGCTTTGTTCAGAGTTGCTAATTATATGACAATGTGTGGTAGTAACAACACAAACATGAAGACAGCTAAGATGATAACCATTACTAATGTGGCGAGAAGAACAAAAACTTTTCTCTGTCTTGATTGAGTGGGTCTTGCAGGTGTTTCTCAGATTGGACACTTTCATATTACTGAAGGGAAGAACTCTGTGCCGAGCCTCCCTGGGTGATGTTACTGAGTTACATTGGTACTGTTATATGATTAGCACACACACGTCTTCCAACTAGGAACTTAGTACTCTCAGGGTCACCATTAAAGCTTAAAGAAAAGAAGATCAAGACCCAAAGGGTTGAGGCTAGAGCATATATCTTAAGAGTGAGGCTTCTTCCTAACTGTGTGGGTTTTAACAAGATAGTAAATGTTTTGATGCTTCAGTTTTCTACCTAGAAAATGCATGTGGCTACAATTTCCATGTCAGACGGCAGTGAGGAGAAAGTAAACATTATGTTGATCACTGGGCGCAGTGCCCAGCACATGATAAATACCCAGTGACTGTAAGGTAATCTCCTGCTGGTTAGCTGATAAGCATGGAGTCTTAGCTAGTTATTGGTTATACAGTTCCAAAATCAAAATATCTTGTCTCCAGTTCAAGGATGTCATAGCTAGGGTTTGTATTGCTGTGAAGAGACACGATGACCATGGCAACTCTTATAAAGCATTTAATTAGGCCTGGCTACAGTTCAGAGGTTTAGTTCATTGTCTTTATGGTGGAAAGCATGTTGGGATGCAGGCAGAAATGATGCTGGGGAGGTAGCTGGAAGTTCTAATCTAGATTGCCAGGCAGCAGGGAGAGAGAGACACTGGGTCTGGCCTGATCATTGTAGACCTTAAAGCCCACTAGTGACATACTTCCTCCAACAAAGCCACAGGTAATCCAAGAAGGTCTCACCTCCTGATGGTGCCTATGGACCTATTGCGGCCATTTTCACTTACACCACCATAAAGGACAGTTTTATCTATGAGGAGAGAGATTTCAAGAAGTAGCATGCTGTGTTAGTTTAAACAGAATTTTAAAATGTCATTAAAATATAATTTTATGGTATTTTGAAATCACTGGCTTTGAAACAAACAGAATATCAAAGAGTTGGAAGCACAAAATTGCATTAATACAAACGAAACAGTGTTAGAATAAAGGGAGAAGAAGGTTTGAGAACAGCTTGTAGAGATTTGCTTTCCAGCCACCTCTTAGACCTTCTTCCCATTGTCCAGAATGTTCTCCATTCTATTTTATGTCATGTATATTTGTATGAGTAAATGTTCAATTTAGATCTGCATATGAGAGAAATTATGTGATACTTATCTTTCTGGATTTGGCTTGTTTTGCTTAGTAACATGATCTCTAGGTTTATCTACTTCCTTATAAATGATAGAATTTCCTTCTTCTTTATAACCAAATAAAACTACATGTATAAACACACACACTCACATGTGTTTATATGTATATTCATTTTTCTTTTTCTATTCATGTTTTGATGATTCTGCATCTTGGCTCTTGTGAGTGGTGTAGCACCAAGCTTAGAAGAACAAATATCTATAACTTTCTGACTTAGATTCTTTTAGTCTATACACAGGAGTGATATAGCTAAACCATATGCTAGGTTCAGTTTTCAGATTTTTGAGGAACCTCTGTTAATTTCCATAGGGTCTGAACCAACTGACAACTCTCACAAACGGCATCAAATTCTCAGCTGTTTTGTTGCCACACCTTTTCCTTTTTCATGATAGCTATCCCAAACCGGGCAAGATGGAATTTTAAAATTTTTCCTTTTCATTTGTTCTTCTTTCATATATTACATCCTGATGGCAGTTCTCCTCCCATTGCCTCTTGCCCCTGATCTACCTCCCACTTGACCTTCCCTAAGAAAATAGCAGGCCTTTTAGGGACAAGTAAGGCATAACAGGCTACAATAAGACCAGGTGTATACCCTCGCAGCAAGGCTGGACAAGGCAGCCCAGTAGAAGGAAAAAGGTCTCCAAGGCAGACAAAAGAGTCAAAGCCAGTCCCTGTTCCTACTGTTAGGAGTCCCACAAGAACATGGAACTACTTAACAATAACACATATGCAGAGGACCTAGGTCAGACCCATACAGGCTCCCTGATCTCTGTGAGCCCATTGGAGTCCTGGTCAGTTGAGTCTGTGGATCATGTTACAAGATGGATTCTTGATGTACTTTTCATTTGCATGTTTTAGATAGATAAGAATGCTGGATACTTTTTCTTTCATTTATTTGTTTCTTTAATCACTTTATTGTTTGATCCCAGCCCCCCTCCCTTCTCTCCTCCAAGTCCCACCTTCATACACACCCGTTTTTTAATTTGGGTCCCTTCAGGTATTCTCTGCCCCAAAACAGCTTTTAAAAACTTAAAAAAAAAAAAAAAGACGCCCTATTTCCCTTAAGGGGGGGTTGGATAGATTTTTGGTCTTTTTCTTGGGCTATAGATGTATATTGTTATTAAAAGGTATAGAGATAGGGGTTGTAAAAAAAAAAAGAGGAGTACAGAGATATGTAGGGATGATAGGACAAAAAGTAGATTATTGACTCTACTCCTCAACTTGAGGCCTTAATTGTTATTCACAAATAGGGTTAATTTTGTTCATTGATATAGAATTTTGTATATTGATACAAAGTAGGTTTAATTTAGATACATTGAAATGGAATTCAAATTTGGTATTGTTCTTCACACATTATATTTCTACTCTAATATGAGGTATTGCTCATATACAATTCAATTCATACATGGTTGCTATCGTAGGCTGTTTAGGATAATTAAATAATACAAGTCAATTGTTGATTTATTCATGGTCATATCAAGTGTAAAAATATACATACCAGGTTTAACAGATATGATTCTATAGCTAGATATGGTAAAATAGTTAGATAAGGTCTTCAAAAACCTCAGAGACCTACAGAATATGGCATTTAAAAAATATTTTTTATTGTTTTAAAGATTCTTTGACAATAAAAAAGTTAACTCCTGGCAGTACCCAGCCTAACACAAAGAAGATGATGAGCATTGAAGAATCTCCTTGTGGAGATGGCTTTGAGTGTGGCAAAACAGCCACAGGATAAAAATGTCCTCGTTTCTCCCAAAGACAGAATTCTGCCTAAAATGGGCAAACTGGGATGCAGGCAGAGTTGACAGCCAGACTCTGCCAAGACAGGGTAAGCAAGTCCTCAATGGTTCCTGCTTCACAAATATGTCTGTCAGATATACTGGGCCAGAAGATTGAAGATGATGCTCCGACATTGTAAAGAGTTTTGGGTGTCTGTTCAGGCAGTAAACTGTCTCTGTCATTTTTTCATTTTGGAAGCTGCTAACATGCACTTCCCTTTTACTCAGGTAGTTAAATGTATTCCTGCTCAAGTCTCTGATGGGGTTGAAGACCAGATTGTTAATCTTAAAATTAGGCTTAGTTGTTTAAGAATGAAAAAGATACTTTTAAGTCTAGATACTTTTAGGTTGATAGATTTGAGCTTCAATAGATGTTGATTTAGGTTCAAAACTTTAGATTTACCAAGATAGAATAGATAATATTTTCTATAAGGTTGCCAAGTACATTTTGATTAAAAATTATATTTGTAAGGCTTTTATAATTTTTCATAATTGTACTTACTGAATATATTAAAAATGACTTATTTAGATAGGAAAGGGGAGATGTTGGGGGATGGTCTGATGTATTTTGATGCTAATTAGTGCTTACTGTCTCTGTGACCAACCTTTTGCTTAATAAAAAGCCATTCCACCTGGACAGGACAAAAGAGCTAGGTGGGGCTAAGAGAGAGAGGAATTCTGGGAAGAAGAAGGACTGCCACCAGGAGAAGGAGACCTGAAATGAAGAGAGGAAGGCCACCATGGATTAGCTGGAGGAGAAGCACATGGCCCATGGCGTACATGGAGAATCCAGCCCAGATAAAGAACATGAACAAGTATTTGGGATTATGAATGGGAGGTAGCTTGATAAAAGTAATTAAAAGTAAATGGCATAGGATTGAGACAGGGATCCCATGCCTGCCCCACTATGGGAGGCAATTTAGAGGATTGATATCTGCCCTGCCCCAGGTTAACTAAGGTTATCTTAAAATATAACAAGTGTGCCTACAGATAATACTTGTAATTTTGAATACAATACACCGCCTACCTGTGGGTCTCACATTCTTCCTGTCCTCTCTTCTAGGGTGGTCCCTGAGGCTTAGAGAGGGTGGTATAAATGCCCTTTTTAAGACTGAGCAAACGTTGCTCCTCCTTACCCAGAGTGGCCATGAATCTCTGCACTCCCCACTGACCATTACAAAGACACACTTCTCAGCTTGAGGCTGAAAGTAGAGTTTGTGGACGTAATCCTGAATGTCTAGTAGGCAGTTCAGAGCCATCTGCTGCACTTTCCTGGGTTTCCCCTGCACTCCCCAGTGCTCTTCTTTTCCTTGATTGTAATGGAGTGTGTTCTTTGTTTTCTTATCTCTCCTTCCTTGAAATGGTTTGTTTTGTATATTACTTATTGGACTAAGACATTCCCAGGGTACCAGGAAGGCACACCTTTGAGTGTGTCTGTGGAGCCTTACTCAAAGATTAACGAAGACACCCCGCCCCTAGTGTGACAGCACAATCTCTCAAGCTCGGATACTAGTCTGAATAAAAGGTGAAGGAGAAAGGCCGCGAAACGATGGCATGTCCTTGTCTCTGCTGCCTGATCCACAGTGACGTGAGCAATTAGCATCCTGCAGTGTTCACCCTCAGACTCCGAGTCCAAGCAAACCCTTGCTCCTGAGTTGCTTCTTATCGGGCATTTGTTCACAGTAATGAGAAAAGTAACTAGTGTGTCAGATCACACACAGACCTGTCTCCTAATCCACCATCTTACCCAGGTTATAGTGATTTTTGATCCTTTCTTTCTTTCTTTCTTTCTTTCTTTCTTTCTTTCTTTCTTTCTCATTTCTTCATCAATGAAGTAAGGAGACAAATTGCTTGTTCCTTTGTCACACTGATGCTGTATTGGTAAGCAGGACTTACCTCCATGGAGTTTATGGGTTAGTGGACTCAAAGAAGCTTCCCCCTCCCCTCCCCCCAGCCAATGCATAGTGTCGGATCATGAAATACGTTGCATTGGGAAATGGGATGTTGCCCCATTCAAGGTATTTACAGTCCCAAGGGAGACACTTTATTTCTAGATTCATATTAATTTAGAGGTTATTTGAAATTATATGTAAGGGTGTGTGTGTGTGTGTGTGTGTGTGTGTGTGTGTGTGTGTGTGTGTGTGTGTGACTGTAAGCTTCTGGCTCTTCTTATCTCTTTTGGGATATTCTAAGAGAAGAGTAGAATACGCTAGAATTGAAGGGGCTAGAAATTATTTGATAGATTGCTATCATATTCTAAACATGAAAACTAAAAGGCCAGATGGAAAGAGAACTGGCGACTTAATAGCAAGTTCCTCGGTTTTGTTTTCCCCATGCCTCTTATGGATGACTCCTCCTCCTCCTCCTCCTCCTCCTTCTCCTCCTCTTCCTCCTCCTCCTCCTCAGGGTGCAGGTTGGTTATCTCTTGAAATGTGGAAAAAAATGGTGGCAATTCCTTCACGGTTCCTTTTGGTCTTGTTGGCACTCCCCGATCCACCTCTCGGCTGGCACAGTACAGGAGGCTGTGCAGCAGCAAACCGAGCAACCCATAAAAGCCCAATTGCTGCATTTGTTATGGAGCTAAGTGGCAGCTGAGCAGGACTGTACAGATTGCTGTATGAGGCTTTGAGTAGGAGAGGGCGCTGCCTTCATCAGCACTCTTTTCAGCCCAGTGAGCACAGCTGAGCCTAGACAAGCAACGGACTCTTTTTGTCTTATGTAAGGTTCAATGGATTTTTAATTGACTCTTACATTGCTAACTGCTTTTGGACCCACACTTGCTAACTGTTGGTGGATCTAGCATTCTGAGAAATGCCATTAGCTAAATCTCTTTGTATTGGCAGTTTGTTCTTACAAATGAGTTGAATGACTTTGGTTTGTTTATGTGGACTGTCCCTCTTTTATTCCAAGGTTAAGCCTCCAGCATCATGGAGTGAGTTTGGCATGGGTATTTTCTCTTTGTACAAGTCAATTAATTTAAATGTGTTTCCTAAAAGACTTGAAGCGGGAGTTTGAGCATGTCAGCAACAGTTAAGGAGATTATGCCTGCCTCCAATGACAAAGTCGGTGTTCCTCTGTTAAGTTGTAACAAGAACTCAAGTTCATAGCAGTGATGAGGGCTGGGCGCTTTAGCTCTTAGGTTTTCTGATTTAGTTTGTCCTGCTGTCACAACATGGTTCCAAATGTTGCAATAAACCCCCTTCATTTACTCAGAATCTTCTTGAAGATTAAAACTTAGACATCCCGCCCCTAGTGTGACAGCACAACCTCTGAAGCCGGGATACTAGTCTGAATAAAAGGTGAAAGAGAAAGCCAGCTAAGCAATGGCATTTCCTTGTCTCTGCTGCCTGATCCACAGTGATGTGAGCAACTAGCATCCTGCGGTGTTAACCCTCAGAACCCTCAGACTCTGAGTCCACCCACTATCTCTCACAGTTTTGTGGATTTGATATAAGTGTAGGGCACAGAGGGGAATGGCTGGTCTCTGCTTCTGCGTTGCTCTATTCTTGAGTAAAGTGATTCAAATGACCACAGGTAGGTTGGCCCTCCAATGTGTGATGCTCCTCAATTCACCACTAGATTACATTTTCAGAGTCCGGGACTTGTAAGAGGTACTGTGTGTGAATGGTTGGGTTGGAGTTAGTCAGCAATCTTTTCAAGTGGTTATCTTGAACCTGTGTTAGGTGGCTGTACACTTTTGAACCTGGTGCTCCAAGGTATAAGGAATGGAATCTATTAATGTCTAGAGCTTTGATACCCCAGGTTGTAGAGTCACTTTCACTGTATTCAGTTGGATCAGTCATTAGAACCTGCCCAGTTCCAAATGGAGGTAGCATATATTGCATTTAACAATGAAATGATTGCTGGAAAATGTGTGGCCATCTTCAAGTCTCCAGAATGATTCATGGGTCTATAAATTGCAGCTGAGTCCTCAGGGATAGAGAAAGCAAGATTTGTAAGGGTGGAAAAGGACTCTTCCTCTCCCCTGTTCTTGCAGAGTAGACTTTAGAAATAAAGGACTTGTGTGACCATGTGACTGGAGGCTGGAGGGGGTCAGAGAGCATGGAGGTTTCTAAGTAGGACTGATTGAATAATGTGCTTCAGTGTTCTGTTGGTAGTTTTTGTTCCTGTTGCTTCCTATGTTTGTGGGAGCACCAGATGCTATGGGGAGTGACAGAAACAAAGGGAAAGGACTTTCTTAGTTTCCACTCTGAGATTGTCCTACTGGCTTCACATGCTTGTGTCAGGTTGACAAGCAGCAAGACATTCCGTATCATGTGGCGTTTCTTTGGGATGATTTTGGTCAACTTCCAAAGTACAATAAATGGGTTTCAAGACTGCCTTTACCCCTTAAGTCAGCTGCAAGTTTAGAGGTCACAATAAACCACTGTCAGTTTCGATAATTTTCTTATGGGTGCCACAAAACTCCACGGAAGCTCTTATGGTCTAGGGAAAAGATGAGGTTAAGATTGACCAAGAAAGAACATCCAGGGCAGAGTTGAGAAAGCACCACTGCATGGCTTTTGTACCCTCCTACGGTACAGCAAACTACTTTTCAGTGTCCGACAATGCACAAAATATTTCCAGTGAAGAAAAACTTACCCAAACACCTATGTTCAGAGGATCTATTGAAATTCCATTATGTTGGAAAGTTCAATTGCATGTCTTTGGGACACTCTCCAGGTCAACTTATGTATGATCAGAAGCCCCTACCTAAGTAACAAATCTTAGAATTTGTCAGCCTCCACTTTCATAATACTGAGTAAATTTGATTAGCTCAGGGACCCCAGAAAGCAAAAATTACTCCTCAGAAGCTGAGTCGAATGTTAAGACTTCCTTTTCAGTGATATCAAAGTATTTGTTACCCAGTTTCACAATGAGACAGCAATGCCAGGGCATTTCCTTATGTGGATATTCTTTGGGACATCCTGGAACAAGGATAACATGTTTTTCAGTATAACACAAATTCTGGAAACTTAAATATTTCTGCTTTCAAATTGCCAACTGTTTCATGTTTTCCCTCACTCCCACCTTCTCCTTCATGGTGTTATCTGTAGCCCCACCCCATCCTTGGGTACCACCTATCTAAAATCATTGTGCCTAATGGCTTGCTGCCCTAGCTCAGCTAGTTGCCTTATGGAGCTAGGTCCATTTGCTCAGGGGCGGCACAACCCACAGTGGAATAGACTACCCCAGATCGATTATCAGTCAAACAGTTCCTCACAGACAAGACCACAGGTCATTCTGACTCAGGTAATTCTTCAACTGAGATTTCTTCTTCCCAGTTGAGTCTAGTTTTCTCAAATTGGCAATAAAACCAACCAATACAGTATCTAAATAGATACATGCCCTTTTCGGTTTTGTGCTATAAAGTAAAATAGTTAACCTCATAGTTAATAGTGTGCAGTATTTTGCCTGCTTCAGAAACTCTCTTAAAAAGAACTAGTGGTTTAAGCATCCATCTGAGGGTACTCAAAAAATATAGACAATAGCTCTACTGTTTTATTTGTCAATTGGCATTTTTCTTATCAATAAAATACGAGAGTTAAAAGCTATGCCATTTTAAAATAAAGATCTGTGGGTAATCAAGATACCAAAAAATGATCAAAGACAAAAATAAATGTCTAGTATTCTATTTTGATTAAAAAAACAAAATAAAAAAGATGACTTTGAAAATCACTCGACTATTACAACTTACGGTTTTCAGAGCTATTTCTGCTTTCATGTCATGGGAGTAAGGCATACATTTTCACTTATGGAAGTTGTAAATAAGATTTCTGATCATTCATCAAACACTGATAAAAAGGGAAGCTCTTGTTTGGGGAATGGAATAAACTGCAGCTAGAAAGATGTTTCTGAGAAGATCCATCTTTGGGGGACATTTGTGGTACTTTTGTTCTCCATCTGGTTGGCATTGGGAGTAGTGATAACTAAATTTACCTTGAACCTTTGAGATGCTTGAATACCATACTGGGTTATTTTTCCTTCCAGTGAGCATCCTCAGTGGACAAGCTGAAAACAAATGCTGCCAGGTATGACTTCATTTGCACACTCGCTAAGAAAGCAAATATACAGTAGTTTGGAGGCAATTAGGGCTATGGTGCACTGCACCACTATTTTAAAAATTATCCTTTAGCACAGTTTTGACAAGATAACGAATGTACATTGGCTAGTGTGGGAGTAAAACAACTTAGAAGGGAGGAAAAATGAGCTCATTGAATCTTCATGGACCATCAAGTCCAGAGACCTTTCAGTGTGAAAGTGCCCTGTGTGGGTGCTGCTGGAGAATTCCTGATAGATGATATAAAAGGGCCCAGGCTATTTCTCAAAGCCATCACCAAAGTAGCTGTACTATGCTCAGCCTAAATGGTCCTACTGATGCCTCGGGCTTCTAAGCAGCTCTACCCTCTTTCTATCAGAAGGAACCTCAGCTCCTATGCCTGACAGTTCTCAAATTGTCCTGTGTACCTCTGCCTGATGAAATGATCTCTGTGGTATTCTTGCCTCCGCTGCACTCCTCTGAGATCACACTAAGTAGAAATCTTTCTTTTCCACACCTTGTGTTGCTTATATTTTTAGTCTTTTCATAGGACACTCATCCCTCACACAGAGCATTGCTCTTAGACAATGACCTTCAACTTACAAAGAGCAATTTCATTTTCTCCCAGTTTCTGTTCATGAAAAGCTTTTGAATTAATTCAAGGGAACTGAATAATGGTTCTACCAAAGATATGCCTGTGTTCCAACCCAAGCAACATAAATCTGGTATAATCTGGAAAATTCATCTTTGCAGATGTCTGTTGATGTCTGGCTATAAGATTATCATGGATTAAACAATGTCTTATATCCAATGGTAAGTTTCCTTATAATCAACAAGACCAACATAAGGAAGAGAAGGAGAGAAAGGGACAAAGAAAGATGGAGGAAGAACTCAGAGCTCTGTAGACAAGATAAGGAATACCTGGAGCCATCAGTAAATGCAAGCAAACATTCTCCAGTGGCATTTGGAAGAATGTAACTCAGATGACTTTACTCTGAAGCCAAGAGATGACAATTTGCTTTCAGTTTTGAGGAGCCTAGATTCTAACTAATATATCTTAAATGACATAGTAGAGCTTTAAAAAAAAACAAACACACAAGATCATTCTGTGTGGCCCCTTAAGGCTTGTGTTTATGACCGAATGAAATAATCAAATAGAACACAGTTATAAGACAATTTACTTTATTTCATACATAAATATTTTACTGAGCTTCAATATGTTCAAGAATAAGAATCACAGGAAGATAATATGAGCATGACTGGTTATCAAATAGTTACTACAACAAATTATGCTATTGTGTGAAGGGGGCCTGTTAGAATGATCCACTGTGCGCTTTAACTATGTGGGACCCACCATTTTGTGGATGAGGAAAAGCAGGAAGTAGAAGGGGAGGAGTGGTGTATTGTATGTTCAATTCCCCAAACTTAATGTTAGCCCAGTCAGCTTGTGTGAAATGCATGTTCCTTATCTTTCATCTGTCCAAGGATGTGGGCTACTGTCACTTCCTAGTGACTGTGAATAGCGTGGCAGTAAGCACCTATGAACAACCATGTCTCCATTAAGACTTAGTCTTTGGTGTGTAGACCAAGTAATGGCATAGCTGGGGCATGTGGTAGGTCTCTTTCCAGGTTTCTGTGAAGCCTCTGTAGAGGTTTCACCTGCTTATGCTCCTCTTTCCCCACATCAGCATTTGTTATTTATTTGGCTGATGTTAGCCATTCAGATTGGGGCAAGACAGAATCTTAAAGTAGTTTTAATTGGCTCTTTCTTGATGACTAAGGATTTAAAGCACATTTTCAAATATTTATTATCTGTTTCTTCTTTTAAGAGCTTAGACCACAGTGCCTTGAACTGTAAGTTGCCCTGTGTGGCAGCACATAACTGAATATGACGTTCATAGAAAACGTAGAATAAGACGTTCAAATGTTTTAGGACACAAAACAATGAAAAATGAATTCAAGACCAAGGATGTGATGAATCCCAAATGTGTCTTCTGGCCATCTTGCCCATGTTGCATTTCCTGGCCTTATTGCAGCTTTAGTTCTAAACATGTTACATGCAACTGCGTACAGCATCTTAACATGAAACATTAATGAACACTGCCTGGCTCATATTAGTGACTGCTGTATATTATGCATTGCAGTGCTTTATTACGCAGTGTTGTGGTTATTACAGTAAACAACAACTTAATAGTTTACTATTGTCATTTTCAGCATGTATTGAAGAAGTGTGTCTTTGGATGATATTGTGTTTGAGTGCTTGATTTTAAGACTTCAGTTTGACTTGCTGTTTTCAGTTTTATGAAGTGTTTAAAGGTAAGTTTGATTTGAGGTTAGAGGGAATTTCCAACTATCTACCTGCAATGGCCCTAATGAGATCTCTGCCACATTTCATCACTTATTAATATGAAACAACATTCTCAGTATTAATGGTTAGATCAAGTTATTTATCATATCTGTGTCCTGGAGTTCAAATATTCAACCAAGATTTAATTGTTTATGAAAATAAGCGAGCATACCCATCAATCAATAGGCATAATTTGGTTTATTTTAATAAGTGGAAGAGCTGTATGTATACCAAAGAATTATTTTAAAATAAATTTGTGTACTTTTATCAATATACCTGTGTTTGTATACCTATTCTACATGTCTATATAACTATGGTTATATAAAATTTTCTCTGGATCCTGTGCTAGAACATGGGATATAGGAATCTAAATATCAATCTATAGTGACAATAGTTTAAGCTCTATAGAAAGTAAATAATATAGCACAGAGCATGGTTAACCAGGGTCTTAGTGGAGGATAAGCTTGAAACAGGCATTAGAAAGTGTTTCCAGGGGGCTTGGTTTCTTGACTTAGTCTTAAATAATTGGTATCATTAACACAGAATGATCGTGTGTGTGTTTTTTTTAAAGCCCTACTATGTCATTTAAGATATATTAGTTAGAATCTAGGCTCCTCAAAAGTGAAAGCAGAGATGTAGCTTTTGCTTTCCATATGTGCCTAGATGTAGTCTTGTTATTATAGGCTCCTCATCTGAAGAGACCGTGCTTTCAGTTTGGTGGCTCGGGTCTTTCCTTCCTCATCCAGAGAGCTACCTTGGCTGTCCTTGGGAAATCCCACTCTTCCTGACCCAATCTTCTGCTTCCACAAGTTCTGTGTCTCTGAGTTGCAGACCTCCCTGGTGACCCAGATGCAAAACAGGGCCACTACCATCTCTAGTGACAGGCTGCCCTGTCTTTTCATTCTTTCTCTTCCTGGTATTAACGGCATTCATTATTCCTGTATCCATGGAGTCAAACTCAGATGCCATAGATGACTCTCCTTTTTCATACTTCAGTCTAGCTTAGCTTATTCTGGCCTTCCACGGAGCACCTGACTCCGTCTTGCCTGCTCTGGATACTCCCTGTCAGTCACAGGCTTAGCGCCTCCTCCACCTGCAGTCTGTCTTGCCTGAACTCTTCACAGCTTTTCTTGCTAGAGTCACACAGCATTCACTCGTTTACACTTTTTTTTTCTTCAGTTTATTTTTCTGGCTTCAGATTTCTGTCTAACTACTGTTTCAAATTCAAGCTTTCAAAACACAAAACCCAGGCTGGATGTCTTCATCTTTCAATGATGATTCCGTTTCTCTGGGCACCAAGGCAGGCAGCTATGGAAGCCATTTTTCTGCGCCTTTTCCCATGCAGGAAACATGCTTGTTGGCTTCCAGACTGCAGAAGAAACGCTTCTCACCTTATTAGCAAGTAGCCAGCTGCACAGTAAGAGGTGGTACCTGCTGCTCCTCTGTGACCCTCAGGACTTGAGCAATGGCTCATAACTGTGGCTCTTATTTCTCCACCCCTACTCTCCTTTTCTGGCACCTAGAGGTTACCCTTTCTTCATTTTGAGTTTCTGCTATGTATCTGTAGTTTTTCTTCAGGTTCAGTCCTCATGTTTGGGCCCAGAGGGTGTGTTGCTAGTTCTCCTTTGTTTGCCATCCTCCTGAGAAAGCTACGGATCTAAGACCATTTCTAAAGAAGGCTTTGGAATGAAAGACACCCCTTTCCTCTATAATATCCTCTTTTCTTGAATTCCTCTAGCACAAAAATACTCACTGTGCTGTGGTCCGTGGCTGGGACTCCAGTAAAAATGGACAGTTAATGAAAGTATATCAGTTTACTTAATACAAATTTTACATAACCCAAGGGCCTTATGGAAAGAAGCCTTGAAGATGTGGGTAATCCTGGGAAGGGTTTTGCTCAGGTGTGACACACCAGCAGGTGGGTAGCAGGGCTTGCTTGAATTCTTCTCTATGTCCTTTCATCATCAGAAATCGAGCCACTTCTTCCCCTGCATAAAGCCTTTCTCTAGGTAGAGAAGGGTGCTAGGTTCCTTCTTCCACAGGGGTGCCTGAAACACCTTCGTATAAAATACTCAGTATTCCCCACTGCTGTATTTGGAGGGGGGGGGGGGATAACGTGTCCTGAATTGGTCAAGGGCAAAAACCATAGCTCTCATCCAAATGAAAACTGTAAAACTTAGCAAAATATTACCACCACCAGGTCAAACAAAAGCTGCTGGAGAGGGAAAAAGCAAGGAGGATGGGACAAGAGGGGTATTGAGGTCAAAAATAATGAAATGTGAGGCCAAGTAGAGGTAACTGTGCCTTTTTCCATAGTGAGAGAGAAGTTGATTGACCCTGCACTGGACAGGACAGTGTATGCATCTATAGAGAAGGATTGCTCTGCACTGCTGCCAGTTTTCTATGACCTATGGAGATGTAAAATACCTCAAGGATTATAACCGACTGGGCCAGTTAGCCAGGAAGAGTGCGCTGAATATGTCTGCAGGTTCCTAGTTGAAGCACAGTTCTCCCTGCCACTAAGTTAGAACCAATGTCATGTCAGGAACTGGGCTGGTTTGTCATCCCAGGCTCTGAGAAGCTTACCACTTACATGGGCATGTCTCACTGGGTGCATGGGACTGCATGAAGACACCCAGCTCTGGTGGGAACTGGTGGGCTTTCTCCACACCAATGTGTGTGTGTGTGTGTGTGTGTGTGTCAGAAAAAAAAACTAGAAGTTCTTCTGTCCTTCCTTATTCCCTTCTCTTGCTAACTCTGGACACACAGAGGGCTTGGCCCATGGGCCTCTGTCACCCTGTCATTAATCTATCATGCTCTTGTTGATAAAGAGCAAAAATGAAAGGTCAGTTGACCTTGTCAGTTGGGTCTAAGTTCTTAAGCCACATTTGCCGAAATCTCTTCCTTTTGATAAATAATGCTATCTTCTCCCCCCAGAATACAGGGAAAGAAAATTCTTAATTCCTCTTGATTTTTCAGAGGCTTCCATGTCTAAACTGCCTAATGGCTGCTGCCCCTTAGGTCCTGCCTTATCAGGAGGGAATCTTAGAGGCCTTGCCAGAAACACCATCAGTCAGGTAATTTGCATGAATAGTTCTTTAATAAACATCCAGCCCCCTTATCACCGTTCCCTGCAGGAGCCTCATTAGTCAGTAACCTAATTCAAGCTTGAAAGATTTCCATTATGGTGCCCTTTGTTTCCTGACCATTGCCTAATTTTCTGTTCAGCAGGACATTTTTTTTTCCTGCAGCCTGTGACTTGTTTCCTGACTGACATACATGCATTTCTTTTTTTTTTTTCAAAATAAATGACTGCACAGTAGCACACTTTCCATCTCCAGTTAATGGTGTGCTCACTTTGTCCACACAATAAAAGGTCACAGGCAAATTATCAAAACGACTTCTAAGCTTATCTTTAAAAACAAAATAATGTGATGTAAACAGAGAAGCCAGCGACCCATGAGTCTGTGTGAAGGTAAGGAGACAGCCCAGATCCGAGGGGTCGATTCAGTCACTGACAACGTACCTTCTTCCATTTTTATCAATTTGACAGCTTGATTATTTCTTCAAATTTGCTCAATAAATTGGGGTTCAAACACTAATCTGAGTTAGATTATTTAGTAGAAAAGCTGGGACTCTTCCCAGACCCTTAGCGCATTACAGACAGCATCAATCTTGCAGTTTCATCAGTAGCTGTGTATCACCGTCACAGATGCTTTTGAACACACTCCATACATCCATACTCTCACAGAGGAGGCCTAGGATAGGAAGCTGTGATTTTCCATAGGCGTCTACATGATTTTAGTATGTGCCCAGGGTTGGGTTTTTTTCAAGTACTTGTTTTCTACCACTCCTATAACATTTAGTTGTTATTTTCTTATTATCAAAAAGTTTTCTCCCAAAGTTCAAAATGGCTCTTCAAGACATGTCTCTTTGGAGAAGCTGCACTCTGCCTGCTGTGTCTGCTGGGCATGCTTTCATGGTCAGTGGGCCTTATTCTGCAGTCTGGACCTTACACATATTATCTAGAGTAATGATCTTGAATTTGCAATGTTGAAATAAAAACAGGATTCGTCTTGCAAGGCTTCAGTAAATCAAGAGCTGCCTCTTACCTCAGGCATTCTCCCTCCTTCAGCAGCACCCCACTTCTCAGTCTTCCAATCAGAACATTCTTCTCTATTTTCCAGGCTGCCTCACAACCTTCTTTCTACAACCTGTCATTCTCTCTCTTTTTTAAAAAATAATGTATTTTTATTTTATGTCCACTGGTGTTTTGCCTGCATGTATGTCTATGTGGGGGTGCCAGATCTTGTGGTTACAGACAGTTGTGAGCTGCCATGTGGATTCAGGGAATTGAACCCGGGTCCTTTGGAAGAGCAGTCAGCGCTCTCAGCTGCTGAGCCATCTCTCGCCTTTCTCTCTTGTTAGTTATTTTTCTAACCACCCATCCATGGCTTGAGGATGCACCTCTTTGTGGCAGAGAATGGGAGCTTGAGGCTGCCTGGCCTTATCTAGATGAACCAGGTGGCTGAGAAATGGGGCAGAAAATGAAACTGGGTTACGTAACCACAAGGCCCACCCCCCAATGGTGCACGTCACTCAACTAGGCCTCCTAAAGGCTCTAGAACCTCCTGGAACAGTCTTGCCAGCTGAAGACCAAGTATTCAACGTTAGTCCTGGGGGGACATTTTATGTCTAAACTATCACACCAACCAAGTCTTTTCTTCCCAGGTCACAGCTGAAACAGCATTCTGCGGGCTGACTTCCACTCCTGTCCTTCTTCTCCCCTCATTGCTTCCGTGTCCACAGACAAGCTTGCAGGGCTTGCTCATACATGGAGACACTCATTGGGTCATGTTGGCTTTTATCTCCTCTCAGGTCTCTCTCTTTCTAGAAGGTGACTTGAGGACCGAGACTAAACTATGTCACTACTTCAGCTTTGGTGGCTGCCATACAGCAGGGGGTCAGCGTTTAACAACAATAAATAAAGATAAAATATCTGGTGGTGCTTACCACAAGGCAGTTGCTGTTCTTAGTACTTTTAATTACTTGTCTATGCAGCCCTCCACAACAACCCCATGAGGTAATGATTGCTACTCTTCCCATTTGAAAGGAGTATTCACCTCTCTCTTCCCTAGGTGTAGGGCACAGAGCTATTAATTAGAATTGCTGAGATACAAATTTATGCATTGTGCTCCAAAGCTGATGGGTTCTTACATACTGTTGTACAAACATTGTATGTTAAAAAAAAAAAGTCATCACAAGGCCTAGGAACACAGTGTGTAGCTTTCACTGAGGACTACCCTAGAGAGTATGCTGAAACTTAGGCATAGTGGTAGATGGTTTCCCAATAGAGACTCATATGTGTGTAGGGGGCACTAAATATTTTTTCATCTTTTAAGGAACTAGGTGGCCATTTTACTTTTTAAAATGGTTGTGATGTGCACACAGTGCATCTTGATTGTTTCCCCTTTTCTCCTCCCTTCCATTCCCTCCAACACATTTCCCTCCCAACTTCACAGCCTCTTTTTTTTTTTCTTTTTTTTTTAATGGACTCAGTGCGGACATTCAATTTGAACACATGAGTAGACCGGAAGTCGTTTGGGGGAATGGTTGTGATGGCCTGAATGTCAGACAGGAAGCACTGTGGTACTGTGTATAACATGGATTTTTATTATACGTATAGTAGGTAAGATCCGGTGTCAGCATCCACGTGTGGCTTAATTGGACTATATGACGTCCTAGCTCTTTCTGACACCGACCTCTCTGCCACCATATATGAACTCTTGTGATCACAGCAGGCCCTAACTCGGTGTCTACAAAGCCGCCTTGCACATTTATGCTTAAGGAAACGCTTTCTCCTAGAAACGCCAGTCAAAATGACTAGGAAAAACGCCTCCAATCAGCAGCTATTCCCACTTAGTGGGCCAGTTTGAAGAGTATTGTGGAAAACAAAGGCGGACTCCGAATCTTTTCTCCAGACTTTGATTTTAATCAGGGAAAGTCTTCTTCAATGGAGATGCGTTACAAGGAGGATGCATTACAAGGAGGATAGCAGGCTTCTTCCTCAGCCAGGGGAAGGCTGGCTGTACAGAGTGTCGCCGTGTGAGAACAGTGTAGGGCCCTCTCTAAGCACTGAGTTGTCAGCAGAAGCGTCGCTCTCTTGACATTTATTTGGGAGACACGAGATCATTTGATACCCAGCAGAAAAGGTGTAACTAAAGCTTCTAGTTGTAAATTGCCAACCTAGAGAGCCTAATGCAATCCTTCTGACGAGGTTGGGCCTGTTGTCCTGTCTTAACGCTGCGGAGGGATTGTGCTCATTAGGTCAGTGATGTTAGGGGACTCATGTGTTCACAGCTGGGAAATGCTTTGTGGTCCAGGCTGAAATGACTTCATAGTGTCCACTTTATGTCCAGACCTGCAGTTCTGCCTTGACGGCAGCAGGCTTGATGACAGGGCCCCAGGCAAGAGAGTTAAAAAACACCCGCCTGATGGGATGCTTTCCTGCTTGCTGGCTGCTGTCTCTCCGCAGAAGTTTGACAAGTTTCTCTTTGTCCTTTATGGTTGTGAAATTCCTCCCCATTGAGGCACAAAAGAAGCCTGACGGTCTGTCGAGAGACCAGCACCCAGGCAGTGTGCCTCTTTTCTTCCCACGGCACAGATTTCTGTGACATGTGCGTCCTTAAGAGTCTTTGATAATCCTTTTTACCACCACTTTGTCAGACTTTAAAAGGCAGATTCAGCAGCCAGTACACAGGGGAGGGGGCTGATGGGACAGAGACGGTGAAACACTGTGTGCCTGGGGTGTCTGAACTGAGCTGTTTCCTTCAGGTTCATGTGCTGCCTCCTAAGCCCAGTATCTTACAGTGTAGTTGGAGACAGAGACTTTAAGCACAGGCTTGAACTGAGGCCATGAAGACTGGCACCCTAATAAGAAAAGAGAAAGACAGAACGGAAGCATGCACACAGCAGGAGGGCCAGTGGGACACAGCAGCAGATCAATTGTTTGCAAGTCAAGGAGAGGCCTCAGGAGAAAGGAATCCTGCTGGGACCTCCTCTAGGATGGGTAGCTTCTAGAACTGTTTAAAAAAAATCACTGGAGTGATGTCTGAGAGGTTAAGAGCACTGGGTGCTCTTCCAAAGGTCCCGAGTTCAATTCCCAGCAACCACGTGGTGGTTCATAACCATCTATAATGACATCTAGTGCTCTCCTCTGGCCTGCATGTGTGCATGTAAACAGAACACTGTATACTAAATAAATAAATAAATAAATAAATAAATAAATAATTTTTTTTTTAATTTGTTAAAGGAGCCCAGGCAAGCTACTGCAGTTTCTTGTTTATTCGACCTTAAGAGATGGAAAGTGCTGATGGTGGAGTGGACACTTCACTTCCACCATCAATGCAGTGAAATCCCAGCACCCAGGGAGAACCCATGGTGAACCTGGAACACAATCAGACATCAGCCATGTGGTTTTAGAACACAAAGACTGCAGGAGTTCCATAGTTTAGCTTCTGACTATCCCTGTGTCCATGTGCATGCACCTGCCTGTGAGTGTTGGAGTGTTGGAGCTGAGCTCCATTCTCAGAGACGGCACAGTTGCAGGACAAAAAGTTGTATTATGACCAAGCCAACTTGCTCTTTATGGGAGTAGGAAAAGAAAGTGGTCCTCAGCTGCGGCAGCGGGAATCTTATACAGGCCCTTCACGACTTTTGCAAGCAGGCAAAGCTTAATACAAAAACAGACTCATATTAGTGCATTCGGAATTAAAGAAGGATGCCAAAAGTCTATCGCCCTAGACCTTATATTTTTTGAGACACCCTCTCTCACTGAAGTTGAAGCTCACTGATTTGGCTAGGCAGGCTGGCTGATGAACTCCTGGGATCTGCCTGGCCTGACTTGAGATGAAGGAGTTACTGGCATCCCTGGCCATGCCCAGCTTTTTACATGGATGCTGAAGGTTAGAACCCTGGTCCTCTTGCCTTCCTAGGCAGTGATCTGACTCACGGAGCCATCTCTCCAGCCCTTTGCATGTTATTTTTAACCTTCAAACTAGAAAACAAAGAAGATAGTTCAGGAAACTTGCCTAGCTGCCAGGTTTTCAAGAAACAGGCTTCCTGGACTGCATGCAGTTCCCGTTGCAATTCCGTGCTGTATCCACATCAGCTGTCAGTTGGTTTTTAAGTACTTGGTTATTTTAGAAGTTGATTTCAAGTAAGAAGCCTTATGATGCAAGGGCACCATATGTATTCTGAAAAGAGAAACAGTCATCAGCATTTGACGACGGAGAATACAACAGCTGAGAGCAGTTGATCCACCGAAGCCAAAAAAAAAAAAAACAAAAACAAAACAAAAAAACAAACAAACGACACCTGCTTTTCTGCTTAGTTGTTTTCAGATTTTTGTATTTGTCAAACCAATACATAAAAGCAAGTCTTACATATACTATAGAACAGCATCTAATGTTTTCTCACATGGCACAATGTTTAAATCAGAATTATCATGTTCATTTCCTTGTTTGTCATTTCTTTATGATGAAAACCTTTAAATCCCATGGTCTAGCTTTCCCACAGTGCATAGTGCATTTTTTTTCCTCCCTACAGTCACCATTCTGTCCATTAGAGCAGCAGGACCCATTTCTCCTTTGAAACTGTATCCCTATCAGCCAGTCCTCTGCAGCTTCTGATAAACACTCTTGATGTCTATGACATCAACTTTTAGGCTCCTTGTATGAGTGACATCGCATTGCACTTCTCCTTCTGTGCCTGGCTTTGTCATGCCGAGATTACCCAGATCGCAAGACCCCTCCCAAAAGACCACCAGGACTTGATACCGATGCAACAAACACAAGGTCCTGTATTTGGACCTCAGAGCTTCGGATCACAATCCTTCCTATGGAGCAGGATAGGAGAGTGATACCAGAGTTTCAAGAGTAATGGGTTTATAAGGAAAAACTGTAATTAGGGGTGGAGGTCACAGGAAAGTAAGGAGAAAACCATAAGCCAGGCTCATGAGTCTCAGGAGTGTAGTCCTTCAGGCAGATTGGGTGGAGGCTGCATCTCCCGGGAAAGTTGTGAGTCTCAGGAGCTTTGACCTTCAGGCAGGTTGGGTCCAGGAGGCTCAATCTCCAGGGAAGTTGTTTTATCTCAGAGGATCATTGGGTGTTAATTGTATCTAATTGTTCCAGTGCAGTTTCTGGAGAGTGCTGGCAGGTGTCATTCCCAGAATGCAGGGGGAAGGGCACCTAGAGGACAAGTTCTCATAAGGACCATCATTAAGTGCAGAATGTAAATTACATATAGGATATGGCATTAATTTTGCCCCTAAAGCTTATTTCATTTACCCTAACAATCTTCAATTCCACCAACATTGACACCATGAGAGGATTTCATTCTTTGAATGGGCGAACAGTATTCCATTGTGTATTTGTATCACACATATCCATTCCTCAGCAGATGGACACTTAGGCTGTTTTCATCTCTTGCCCTTCATGACTAGTTCACCAATGAACAGGGACTGTAGATGTCTCTTGAACACATCAATTTCAATATCTTTGGCTATAGTCCAAGGAATGACATTACTGGATATTGTGATAATCACAGTTTTAATCTCTTGAGGAGCCTTTATAATGTTTTCCTTATCATTATACTAATTTACATTCTCATCAGCATTGTGAAGGGTCCCATCTCCTCCATGTCCTCACCAGAACCTTTTGAGAGTAGCCATTCTTACTAGAGCAAGGATGTACCACCTTGGGATTCTGACTAGCATTTTTCTGATGATTAGGGATGTCCAGCATCATTTTCCATGTGCCTATTGGCCACCTGTATGTCCTACCTAGACCTACTGGCCATTTTCAATTGGGTTGATATTTTCTAGTTCCTTGTATATTCTGGATAATAACTCTTCACCAGGTCATGTTTGTAAACATCCTCCAATGTTCTGTAGATTATTTCTGAACTCTCTTGATGGTGTCCTCTGCTATACAAAGTTTTTTAGTTTGGTATGACCCCACCTGTCTATTTTTGCTTCTCTTCCCTAAGCTTTTGGGAGGACATGTCTAAAATTCCCATCCATGCCAATGTCCTGAAGCATTTTCTCTATGTTCCCCACCCCCCATTCCCACCCCGGCCCGGTAGTTTCATGGTGTCATATTTTATATTAAGAACTTTATCCGTTTTTTAGCTTTTTCTTGTAACCGGTGAGAGATAAAGGCCTTGGTTAATTCTTCTGCATGTGGCTAATACTCTTGCCCCCATTTCCTGAAAACACTATCCTTTAGCAGTTGCTATTCGTAGCATCTTTGTATAGGTCAGTTGGCTGTGTGTACATGGGCTAGATTCTAGCTCTATATTCTGTTCTATTGGTGTTTTGTTGTTTTTAAATTTCAAGCAGAAGGTAACACAGTTTATGCTCACGGAGTTAGACCATGCCTGTAGTCAAGAGCTGAGCTGTTTTGTGTGCTTCCAGATAAATTTCTTAGTTCTGTAATTGCTTCTTCTTTAAAACATTCCTGGTTGGTATAGTGTCCTTATACTTTATGTCCAATTAATTAATATAATAACTATAGCAGCTTGACACCAAGTGCTCCACACCCTGTAGACTGCTTTCTCCAGCATCAGAGCGATGTGACAACAGACCTTGAAGGGTTAAGTAATACTTTCCTGAAAACCTGTTCTTAAAAGGGCCTGCATGGCCTTAGAACTGTGGAGGGAATACCTGCAGGTGATTGCTCCTGAGTGTCTTCCCACAGAGAGCAAAGTCTGTATAAGTTATAAACATTTCCTCTAAGTAGAGACAAACACCAGTGCTTTGAGAGGCCCAAAGGTCCTGCTTGCTGTCTCAAAGGCTCCCGGAGATTTAAGTATGGACCACCTGGCAGCCTTCAAGTCTTTCCCAGGTCCAGAGTTTTCAAAGCTGCAGACACCTGAAGTCTCACCCCAAAACAGACCCAAAAAGAGGAGTTTTTGAAGCAGTTTTTAAAAGCCATTCAATTTCATTTACTCTCTTCTGTCTTAGAGGGTTTGTTTGTCTATAAGTCTTCATCTCTGTTGAGGAGATGACAGTACCAAAAATGAATTTATAATTGTAAAATTGAGCATTAAGCAAGTAAAAACACTGAATAAGCACCCAGGTAATTCCGTAAGTGCAAAAGAAAGTAAAAAAGAAACATGCTGAAAATCCGAAGTAATTAAGGGAAAGAGAAAAAAAGGGAACTTAGACAATATGCTAAATATTGAAAACACATAGGAAGATCCAAGGAATTCAGTCTCTAAGGAGGAACACCAAAGGAAAAGTAAAGAACCCTGGAGCCACATCCAAATGCAATGTCTACCCACCACAAAATTCCTTCCCACTAGACAGAGCCAGTGTTTCTTGAGAGGAAATGGTTGGTTCTGGGTTTGTAGTAGGAAATGTGTAGGTTCAGACAAGTTTGCCATGACCAATTGTCAGGAAGTTGCCAGATACTACAAAGCTTGTGCCACAGAGACTCAAGGAGAGTGTTTAGAAGATTTGGTAGAAGAGGCTCCTATTGCTGCTAAGTGGAACCATTTTGGGTTTTCTTGCTGTTTGTTTGCTTTGAGACAGGATCTCCTGTAGCCCAAGCTGGCCTGGGACTCATTATGTAGCCAAAGAAGACCTGTACAACCCATCTTCCTGCCTCCACCTCTGAAGTGTTGGGATTACAGATAGGATACACCATGCTAGGTACACAGTGCTGAGAATCAAACCCAGGGATTCACTCAAGCCAGGTTAGCACCCTACCAATACAGCTGCATCCACAGCTCATATTTGTGTCTTATGGTAAGAAAGCCAAAGGTTACTGGAGATATACAACGTAATAATAATAAAAACGATTGCATCTGTTCAAATTCATGCATTCCTAACGATGGGAAAAATAATTGAGCAAGTGTGCAAGATGGCAAGGAATCATCTTATTCTGAAGGTTGAGAAAGAAAGGAAAATGCCAACATTCACCCTGCTGCCACAGTATAATGCAAATGAGGAAGGAAAGAGTGTCTAGACAAGTGTTTCACACAATAAATAAAAACATACAACGAACGTAGGACCTTGCCCACATCTCCCACACCCAAATGAATAGATTTATGCACTGAGCTTTAAGGGTTATCACCAGACCACCCTGAGCCTCCTAAGAAAGAATACCCCTGAGGAACAGCCTAGATCTCACCAGAGGGTCAAATTACATCTGAATAAGTCCCTGGATCCAGCCTCCAATTTAAGTTCATATGAGCATATACTCAGAAAAACCAGTCTAGGAAACTCTGTAGGTTAACCTGCCTGGGATCTTCACAAACTAACAGAAATGAAAAGAAAAACAATGCAGAGAAATCTATAAATTAGTCCAATACTATTAAATTTTAAAGTGGGAGATGCAGGATACTAGGATACTGGAAAAGACTTGGAGCAGTGGGGTCACTCATGTATTACTGGTAGGAATGTGAAATGTTACAATTACTCTGGAAAATAGTTTAACATATTCTTCTAAAATAAAAATCACACACACACACACACACACACACACACACACACACCACTGAGCATACAACCCAGAAGTTGAAATTGCACTCTTCAGTTATCATGGGGAAATAAAAGTTATGTTCATATAAAAATCCACACATAAATGTTCATAGCAGCTTTATTAGAATAGCTAAAAACTGGATTCAACTAGTGTGTTCTTCAATGACTCCATCCTTAAACCAACCAACATAACTGTTTAATGGCTTGCTACCCAACCATAAAAGAGCACAGCTATTGTTGGGCAAGGCTAATGGGCAAAAGGGAAATGATGCTATGTGGGAAAAGGCTTATGCTATATTAATTCACTCTTGAAATCCTTAAAGAGGTCATGAAGATGGAAAACAGATGAATAATTGTCAAGAGTCAGGAGATTTAGGATGAGAAGGGGTATTTGGGGCCGTAAGGGGATACTGTGAGGAGCCTAATGATGAGGAGGCAGTTATGTGTATTGATGAAGACTGTGGTTACCCAAAGTTGCATATGGGGTATCCTGTGACTATACAACATATCTATATAATTGATGAAATTCAAATAAATTCTGTGAATTATCAATGTAAAACAAAACCCGTCTCTCTATAGTCACAATATTTCTGACACCAAATGTGGATATGGCGTTTTTGTTTGTTTGATTTAGCCTTTGCACTAAACAATTCTCCATTTCTATGTGGACAGCAATGGCATATTTTGGCATCTTGCTGTGACTTGATACAACTCTGATACACATGGAGTGAAGGAGAGATAAACCTGTTTTTTAGGATCGCAAGGGTAGGATCGGAACGGTCTCGTGAGAGAACAGGTGATGTTAATCCACTAGAAGACTGACCACCTCAGGCGGGCGCTTGATTGTTGCCAGCTGAAAAGATCCTGTGAACAGACTCTGGGAGGAGATAGATAAATGAGCCAAAAACAAGAGGCAGGGCCTTTGGAGACCTGGAATAGTTTTAGCTGTTCATCACTACACTTCGAGATGCTCCTAGAGAGAACCACTCAAAGGTAGGCTTTAGGGCTCCGGCTCCTGCTGAGGTTCCGGGTTCTGGTTACTCCAGGTTCCAGCAGAAGAAATCCTGCTGATTACACCGGGAGAATCGTTCCTCGGAACTGATATCCTTACGGATTTGTTATTGTGTTCATTAATCCTCTTTTCCTATTGTTTTGGTTAGTCAGGTTATAAGTGACGTACACTCAGTTAATAAGTTATAATAAAATATATTGGTTAAGAATATTGAACCTACAATGGAGTTAGCACCAAATCCTATATATTAAAGGGCTCCAGCCATCGAGGCTGTTCCCACTGTTCAGAAGTCCCAGGCTGCTTTCTATAGTTGAGCTGACAGAGTACAAATTGAGGTTTCCCGCAATCTCAATCCTGACAGATAATTTTCTCAGAGAACTCAAGCACTTTAACGGTTTCTTATCAAGACTGCAATTCAAGCATTGAGAAATGACAGCTATGCAAAAGACAGCATTATGAGAAGAACTTTGGCGTTTCCAAGCTCTCTGCAGATGAGAAGTCTCTCAGGAGCTCCACAGCATTGCCAGGTCTTTGAACCCCATTTGTTGGGATTTTTATGGAGGTTCCATTACATAAGCATGATTGGTTAACCATTTGTTCATGATCACTAGTTAATAACACAACCAGTCCCTTCCTGAAGCCATCTAGGGACCCAGTCACTCGACAGCTCATTAACATATGAAAGGCATTCTTATAAGTTGGAGATGCCAAAACACTTATAAGCCACTTATCAGGAGTCAGGACTAAGGTCAGTTATTAAAATAAAAGATGCTGCCCAGGCTCAGTGTCACTGGCCCGTTTTTCCAGCATTTGGGAGGCAGAGACAGGAAAATTGCTGCAGATTTGAGGTGAGCCTGATCTGCACAGTAACACACTGTCTTAAAACAAACAAACAAAAACACCTCTGCCACCAACAAAATAAGTGTTCCTATTAAACATTTTTTCAGAACTTTCTCTGAATCTATAATTATTTCAAACTAATGAGTTCATGGGCTGAGGCTGTAGCTCAGTTGCTGGGTCTTGCCTGGTTTGCTTTAATAGCTAGGTTGGATCCCCAGTACCACAGAACATTGGGTACAGTGGCACATGCCTATAAAGCCAGCACTGAGGAGATGGAGGCAAGATGACCAGAAGTTCAAGGCCATCCTCCGCTATGTAAAGGGGGCATAACAAGAAGGAGAGGAAGGAACTGTAATGGAGGTAGACCATGTTGCTTTGGATCATAAGAATTTCCGTGATAATCCACCAGGCTGCCCATGTGCTGTGTAAGTGCCTTGTGTACTGGCAGACATGTCTTCTCTCTGCCTGTGCTTTTGTTTGTGGAGCATGGTCTATTGGATGCCAGTGACACTCAAGTGCTAGATTGCAGTCAGCTAATGCTAGGCAGCTGCTGGAAGCAGAGGGCTTAATGACATAGTGAAAACACTCTTAGCTTTATGTCTCTGTGTTAGAGGAAAACCTCCAAATGATCCAGGTTTAAGTAATAGCATACATTCTAAGCTAATAAAATCAGGCAGTTGTACGAGCGATGAACATAGCAAATGCCATGCTTCACCTTGAAAATGTGTGTTTTAAAAGATATTAGGATATCTATAGGTTTTGCAGTGGTGAATTACAATCTAATGAATTGTCAATTACCATAAATTATTTAGCTACCATGAAATTGTAGCTAACTGAATTCCAAGGTATATTAAAGCATATAACTCGTCTATTGATATCTTCAAAACCCTCTTGCCTAGAGTAAGCATCTTTATTATTCTGTGTGTGGCAAGGTAGAGTGAGATATCACATTCCTTCCCTTAAGGGAATGTTCCAGAATGTACTTATTTGACTCTGCTCAATTTACAATGGGGTTAATGCTGGGCAATATAATAGGCTCTAAATGCAGCATTATGGATTCGGTGGCTCTACTTCAAAGTTGTTGATAGCCAGGACCACTTGTCTGCACCTCAACAGATGCTGGCTATCTGGAGACTACTCTGTGTATCAGAGTCTCCTCACTGATTCTGGCTAGAGCATTCCTCAGAGAGCACTGATTCTGGCTAGAGCATTCCTCAGAGAGACTTCTAACAGATTTCTATTGAGCAAAGTTTCAATGGAGACTGCTGTAACTATTTCATGGAAAAACAAAAAACCAAAACAGAATGCAGTTCCTTTGCAACACAGAATGTGATGTCACCCCAAAGGCACTGGGAAGCTTCAGTCACTGCAGCACCTAGCATGCTAACCATGAGAATTTCATTGATGTTAATGACAACAATTTCATACTACATGAAGAATAAGAAAGCCTCGCCAGGAATCAAGTTAATGAGAATTGGGAAGAGAAAGAAGAGGAGTAACCAAGCTGGGAGTGAGAGCTTTCCAGGGCTCTGCATTGGAGGTTAGGGGTGACATGTGTGGACTTGATCCGTGCTGGGTAGTGGGGACAGCACCCAATGCTTTTCGTCCTGGTCTTCTCTCTCCTTCCTTGTTCTTCATCTTTAGATGACTCACTTTCCCCTACATATATCTCTGGTTTTTTGTTTGTTTTTGTTTTGTTTTGTTTTGCTTTTTAAGGCATCAGCTGTGCTAATCTCGTGAGCACATAGAGATTAACAATTTACATACCTAAAGGGAGCTATAATACCAGAGGACCCTACCAAGACTTGATGTCTTCTTGGAACTGAGACATTCTTTCCACACATTCTGCTATAACAGTCTAAAGAAAAGTTGTCAATTCTGTTATAGCTTGGTTCTCAGATAAAATACTTATCCATACCAAAGTGTTTCATCTTTGTGAAGCAGTTCGGAGAATGGCTAAGGCACAAAGAGGGGCTTTCCCTGGTGAGCAGAATGATGCTGTCCTGCTGGAAATGATACTTGCTTTTTGGCTTCAAGTGATGGTGTCCTGCTTCCATGAACCTAATATCATGTTGTCCTTATGTGGATTTGTCTACTCAAGAAAATCACCATTTGGTTTAGAATGTGTGATTTTACAATCTTGATCTTCTGCAAGCTCTGCCTTCTGGGTGTTACTAGCCACAGCATGGTACCGAGAGGCTCCTAATCAATTAACACATATGGGGAGAAACAGGTCCTTCTTCTTGGTAGTTGTGTCGTAGCTTGTGACAAAGCCCTCTCTGACACATTATCCTTTGTTTTCTTGTGTGCTCATCATCCCTAATGCCCACATTGGCAGTTAATGTTTGAGCTCTAGTGGCATTTCCATTGCTCTTTCCATGGTCTAAGTGTTGGTAGACCATAGAGAGCCATGAGGAATAGCTGCCCCCGTGAGCTCATGACTTTCGTTAGCCCTCCCAAGGATAACGTCTTGAAACACACATGCATACGTAATTGACTTGCAGTCTGCCCCCAGACTCAAAATGTATAAACCAATTTTTGAATAGGAACATTTCCAACAATTCCTACAGCTCATCTTTCCTCCTCAGCTGATGTCAGACTGTCACCCAGCCGGAGGATGGGGCTGTGTCCCCTGTGTCCTCCACTGCAGCCTCACAGGAAGAACAGTGCCTGACACTTGACTATGCTTGCTAAGTAATGGCTGGAATGACGAGCAAACGGCTGAAGGAAAGTTGGCTGATTTATAGCATTCCTTTACTGTCTTCCTTAGCTTTAATAATTGTTTTCTAGAGAAAGATTTAAATGAAGGTTTCAAAGTACCATGGGTAGGATTGGGACAGTAGCTGTGTTTATGTGTCATTTGGACCTTAAAAGCCTTTCCATCTAGGTTCAAAGGTATGTCTCCAAGTATGACATTTCCTGAACCTGCCCTCCAGGTAGCCAGAAGACTGGGAAAATTATGGGGACAAAAAGGAATGATTTGATGATGATCTGTGTGCACTATTGCATATTGTAGCGTATGCTACAGTCATTTCTCTTTTTAAGGATTTGATTTCTCTTTACTCTGTGAGGATTTTTTTTTCTTTTGAGATGGAGTCTCTATGCAGCCCTAGCTGGCCTAAAACTCAATGTGTAGACCAGGATGGCCTCCAACTCACAGGGTCCTCCTGCGTACCTCTAAAGTTGTGGGACTGAAGGGGTGTGCTGCCATGCTTGGACACCGTATTTTACTAAATCATCCAGGCTCTGAGGCTGACTCACTCCAAGATTTTGAGGGTCTGGCCTCTGGACCTCTAAATCTCTAAGAGGTTTATATGTGGTGAGGGTAGAAGGATCATGGGAAGGGGCTGAAGATGTATCCACAGCAGGATGCCGAGACTCTTCTCTGGGGTCCTGTGAGGCTTACGGACTTAGGGTCTACCTGTTAGTGATGGAGAAGAAGAAGAGTTCCAGGCAGGTGACTGTCCTAATAATGTTTGTATAGGAGGTTGCTCATGCTGGCCAGCAATAGCTTCTCAATTAAGGACAGAGGGAACATTGAACCACTAGGAAGTAAAGAGAAAGATATGGATTAAGAGTGAGCTGGGAGACGGTGTCTGTGCATGCCAAAGTCTTATCCAAGTATGAGAGAGGCCATAATAAGAGTGTAAGCAACAATGCAATTAACCTATTCTCTAGTGCACGGCAATGATTAGCATGATGTTTGAGCATCGTACTTCTTAGGAACTCTTGGAATTTGGGACAATTAATATCCCCATTTTATAGAAGATGCAACTTAGGCTCAGAGGGGCCACAGAGGCAGAACCAAGCAGTCCAGCACACCACAGGAATGATAAGTGAGATATAACGGCTATCTTCACTCTGAAATTTAATGACTCCCTAAGGATGTGAGCACCAAAGAGTATGCTGAACACTTTTAAATTTGTCACTGTAATTATTCCTCCGCAACAATGTGTGGTAGCCACTGATAACATCATCCTATAAATGATGCAACTGAGACCCAGAGGGGAGAGAACAGATTACCTAAGATCAGGACACAAGCAGGCAGGTAACATGAATGTGCCAGACAGTAAATACGAGTATATTGCAAATCATTGTAACATCTTTATGAGCAAGGTAATGTCACTGATTACCAGACCTCAGGCCTCAGCACATTTGTGGGACCAGAGTGGCAAGGGTTAAGGTGAGATTCTGGAATCTGGCCTCTCTGATTGGCTAATTACATCTTCTGCAAACACGATTTTGAGTGTATATGGGAATGTGTGAGTGTTCATATGTGTGCAGGTGTGTGCACGTGTGCCCACCTACATACAAGCATAGTGCATGCTTGCATTAGTGTTTGGGTGACAAGAGGTTAACCTTTGTTGTTCCTTAGGAGCTGTTCACTGTATTGTCTGAAACAGAGTTACTTTTGGACCTCCGAGACTTTCCGCTTAGCCTAGGCTGGCTAGCCTTAGGCCCCAGTGACCCTCTCTGTCTCACTTCCACATTTCTGATACTGTAAGCACGCAGCACCATACTGATGTGGCTCCTGGAGATTGACTGCAGGTCCTCACGCTTGCATGGCAGATACTTTACTGCCTGAGCTACCACCCGGCCCCTGCGGACAATGATTTGAGAAGGTAGTTTTGTGCAAGTAATAAACCTCATCAAATGCAGTAATAACAGTCATTCAAAGAAATGACATGTGGTTAGCTGTGGAAGGAAGTACTCAAATATATAATCCATGTTTTAAAATGAATTTTGAAGGATTTCTGGAGGGATAAAGGGACAAAACTGTATGTGTGGGGGAGTTGGGAGTGTTTTTAATCCCAAAGATTATTTTCCTTTAGGCTAACAGTAAGTTTTAGGAGAAAGATAAGACACTGCCGAATGATGGTTTGCTGCCCTGCATGGAGATGCCTTCCTGAATCAAGTATAAGCGAGTGGGAGCCACATGCTATTCCCACTGCCAGTGCACTGTCGTGGTCCTGCGGCTCAGGAAAGCTGGGCTTGGAACATGGATTCACTTCTCCACACTCGCTATTCCAGCTGCGTTCTGAGAGTTATTCATGTGTGAGATTATGCAAAGATACATAAAGCGCAAAATATTTGTATCCAGTACTCCAGGTTCCATCGACTTTCTTTTATGACTATCCTGCTGTTAAACTGGATATACTTTTTGAAAAAAAGTGTGTGTGTATGTATGTGTGTGTGTGTGTGTGTGTATGTATGTATGTGTGTGTATGTGTGTGTGTGTATGTGTGTGTGTATGTGTGTGTGTATGTGTGTGTGTGTGTATGTGTGTGTGTATGTGTGTGTGTGTATGTGTGTGTGTGTGTATGTGTGTGTGTGTATGTGTGTGTGTGTATGTGTGTGTGTGTATGTGTGTGTGTATGTGTGTGTGTGTGTGTGTATGTGTGTGTGTATGTGTGTGTGTGTATGTGTGTGTTTGTATGTGAGTGTGTGTGTATGTGTGTGTGTATGTGTGTGTGTATGTGTGTGTGTGTATGTGTGTGTGTATGTGTGTGTGTGTATGTGTGTGTGTGTATGTGTGTGTGTATGTGTGTGTGTGTATGTGTGTGTGTGTATGTGTGTGTGTGTATGTGTGTGTGTGTGTGTGTGTGTGTATGTGTGTGTATGTGTGTGTGTGTGTGTGTGTGTGTGTGTGTGTGTGCACATGCACTTGCTTGTATGCATGTGTGAGTAACAAGCCAGGAATGTTATGATCAAAGGACTGCTAATGGGAATCTATCCTCTCCTTTACCTTGTGGGCTCTGGGGATGGAACTCGGGATGCTGGGCTTGGCAGCGAGTACCTCTATTCTCTGAACCATTTATTCTCATCAACTCCCCAAATAACCTTTGAGTAAAGCGACCACTTTAAGATCATTATTAATAACGCCTAACTGTCTTAACGTTCTGGGTTTATTGGAGTGCATAAGATTACTCACAATGAGTGTCTTCATTTTTACAGGGGTAGGTAGCATTAGGATATGTGTGACCTGAAGTCATCAAAAGCTCATGATGACATGCCATGCCAGCTTAGAAAACGACAGAGAGGGCATTTCATTCGGAAGCATATTTTTCAAAATAATGTGAGGCTGACTCATTCCACGGCGTCTCTGGGTGCTGGTAAAGGGCTGGCCTGAGTGATATCATTGTCAGTGGATCTTTCTATAAACAACATGTACTCTAAGAGAATCCCAAGGACTGAGATCACCTCAGACCTGGGGACCTAGGACAATGACTCAGAAGTTTTAATTGGATTTTTGTGTAATATGGTCCCTTGGCATTTGTTTCAATGAGTTCAGGTGTTTGGCACTCGTATTGATGGTCAAAGGCTAGGGTGTCCTGTGAGTGTGATATGGGTGGTCGGGCAGGAATAAATAGTGAGCGATCATAATTCCTGCTGTGGCTTATGTTAGTAAGTGTCTACATTTACTGTGAGTAATAACTGCTGTGAACAGACACAGGCGGCCCCACACTCTCTCAGTCTCTCACCTGATGATTACTGCCATAAACGCACGACCCCCTCTACTAGAAGGGGGACTGTCAAATGTCCACAGAGTGCTAGGAACAGGAAAATGGCTTTTACAGTCTACCATCTTACCCATGTGCCCATCACTTACCTGAATGAGTCCCTTAAACGCGCTGTTGATGTAGCATTAGCCATTTATTTCTTCCTACAGAAATTCATGTTCAGCTGCTAGGTAACTTCCCGGTGTGAAATTTACAGGTCTGCCAGCCCTAAAGAACACAGATGCATAATACATAAACAAACTACATGCTCTTTTAACGGAAGATAAAAATGAGAAAGAAAATAGCAAAAGAAAAAAAAAAGACGAAGAAAAGGAAAACTTGCCTCCTCCGTTCTTCCAAAGGGAGAAAGCATAAGTCTTGCATTTTTATTTTTGATGCCTTTTTGCCTTTAAATATATGGGGTGACTATTAGTGCCCATATTCACAGCAGGGGTAAGGGGAAATGGCAGTAAATTGTAAGCACATTTACATTACAACAAGGCCCATGGAAGCGTTATAATTCACACAGTTATTTCAACAGAGGTTGGACTCCCTCCAATTTAATTTTCTGAAGTTGAGCCATGCAGCTGGGTCATCCCTGGTCTAATCTGGGAAATGCATCTCCTCAGGCTGTGGATCAGAATGCCTGCCTCCCAGCTGTCACCAAGGGGCATCATTTACAGCCACTGGGGCAAAGCATCAGGCTCACTTTATGTGGACACAGCAGCCTAGCTAGCTTCATAAACTCAGCTACAAAGAGCAATAATCAATATTTCATGTTTAATGATGCAGAGCTAAAATTAGTATAGATTTTATGTCTTCTGCTTTTCCAAATTATGCAAACATTAGTAACCCCCCTTTTAGTGCACTTATTATACTTCCACTTAAAAAAGGATCTGGTGGGGGAGGGGTTGGTGAAGAAACCTATTAATATTTAATTGAGTGATTAAATAGTCAAAAGCATCAAAAGTACATTTGGCCTTTAACTTTTGTTAAATAGTTACCCTTAGGTTAATATGAAATTATTGCCAACACACACACACACACACACACACACACACACACACACACACACACACCCTGATTTATGTGAGTGTCACTGGTTTTGTCACCCATTACTATACAATGAAGTAAAATTGTACTCACATTTTAAGGCTCCCTAGATTCCCTAGAGCATGCTGGGAATAACATGGCCAATGTGCAATTCAGACGATTTAAAAGGTTCTACTTTTAACATAAGACATAAGTGCACTTTAGAGAGAAGGCAATATTGAAAAGATTTCTGATTTTAAACCTGTCCAAACATTATACCCTACTTATTTAAAACAGGTGGGGTAAAGACAAGGAAATGAAACAAACGGACAGTTTGTTTGCTTGCTGAGCAGGTCCAGTAGCTGGGCATGGGGCCACAGGACTGAACTTGCCAGGCTCTTAGTTGTTTCCCACTGTGTTTGACAGAGCACTTGGCAAGATTAGGATGGGAGGAGGAAGCCAGACACAAAAGTCAAATGCCCTATTGGCCATTCCTTCAAATACTTCACATCCAAGTTACTTCAGAAAAAACCCTTCTTAGCAGTGAGAAGCATGCATGACAAGGAATCGGTCAATTATTCACCATAACAGTGTAGCCTGCTCTCCCTCACCACTCACAACAGATTTCATTTGGAAGAATTCTCAATACTGTGTGTATGGGTGGTACCCGAATAATTCAACTTGAATTTTGCAAGGATTTTGAGCTTACATTTTTGAAAAAAGACAGTAGCAAAATAGAGTTGAGTAGGAATTGCATTATTGTTGTTGTTGTTGTTGTTGTTGTTGTTGTTGTTATTTTAGTGAAACTGAGACATAAATTAAGTTTGGAGCTTTGGGTTGGGGCAGCTTCTCGTACAAGGGGTCAGCTTTGAGTAGATATGGATTCTATTATTTAATATGACTGATAGTTTTATTCATTGAACTTGGAATTGCCAGGAAGAGCAACCAAAAGCAACTTGGGATACTGGGAGTATTAGCCAGGGCCCAAGGCTAAAACAAATAACTCACATAAGTGGGCAATTGGAAAAGTTCCAGGAAGTGAGGGTAGAGTCTAGGGTCACACTCCAGGCTTGGACAGGAATCTGGGGCTGTCAATGGATGATTTGGAAAAGGGGAAAGGAAAGGTGGGAGAGGAAGAAAAGGAAAGGACAGAAAGTAAAGGAAGGGATGGAGGGAAGGGAAGATGTTGGAGAGGGAAGAAGAGTGAGAAGTTATGGGAATATGGCCACAAGCACCGTGTGAGAGGCCACCAAGAGCCATGGCCTTCACCTCCCACCTCCCAGCACACTGCAGCAAGAATGTACATCTGCTAACATGTCCTGCTCCTCTCTCTCATCTCGGTGCCTCCCTCCTGAGAGCCCTAAACAAAGGGTCATGGTTGACAAAAACCCAAATCACACGCTCCCCCCGGGACAAAGAGGAGAGTGGAAAACAAGAAAGGGAGTATTTAGAAGAGCCGAGACTGTAACCCCGGTCACTAAAGTGTCTGCATCTTTGCCACAACGACAGATTTGGTTCATTTATTCAACATGCATTTATTAAGCCATCTACAAATGCTTCGTTCTGGAGTAGATACACCAGGTGGATGAGTCAACAGCCCTGACCCCTCCAGGAATTTAGTGAGGGAGGCACACAGAAAGTAAAAGAAAACGAGAAGGATTGCTGAGCACCTGGGCCTGAAGACACAACCCTCCTTGAGGGTTGGGAAGACCTGTCTTCTACTGTGCTAAAGCCTCGGCCATGGACCCAGGGCCCATCCCCACAGCAGCAAGGAGCTACTAATGGTTTCTGGGGAGAGCAAAAACAAACAAACAAAAATGCCAGAGAGGACTAGTGTGAGAAACTGATGACAGAGACTATTTACATGTGTTTTTAAACGATAGAACTTTCCCAAAGACAAAACTCCCAACGGAGATTGTTGAGCAACCCAACTTCTCGATTCACCTCTGAGAAGATGAAGACATGGGGTGAAAGTTCCAGGCCAGTGGAAGTGAGAGGCTTTGTATGGTTAGCTTAAGTAACCAAAGGACAAAAATCAATCCCCAAACAGCCAGGAGAGCCACTGCTCAGAATGCTTGGGTTGGTCATTGACCTTCTGTTTGATATGATTTCCTAGAACATCGGTGGCCAGGGTGAATGAAGCACTGCACCAAAGCCTGCCCCGCCCAGGAAACTCCCACAATTGAAGAATGGAAGGAAGTGCCTGGCACCGAGTGCGCAAACCCTCTCCTTCCTGCTCTTCTCTCTTTCCCCCAAAAGGAAAATAACAATGTGTACATCACAGCACGTCATAGATGAGAAGGTGCTAAGACAACCAACAGCTGGCGCTGTTTATAACCTTAATGTGGAGGGTAAAAAGAAACCATGAAAAATTCACCTCTAGTTTTCAAAAACAATTATGATTTTCCCCACAGAAATTGCTTCTCTACAAAAGCAAGTCTAAGCACTATCTACCATTACATAGCTTGCATCTGCTGACTGTGCCATTGAGGGTGTGGTGAGGTAAGTGGAAAGGATCAGAGAGAAGAAGACAGATAGAAAGAATAAGTTTATAGAATGAAAGAAGGAATTTTCCCATAAAAGCAAAATTCTAAGTACAAAATTGAGAAGGGACAGTTGATTACCTACCAATATCTATTGACTTATCTATGTAGACTGGATGAAATCCCATAAGAAGCAGGGGTAAATAGTAGTAAGAGTAGCAGACAGAGCGAACAAAGCCCAGATGGGTAGCTGGTACATTGTCAGAGGAACTGAAGCCACGTAGGAGTAGAAGACTCTAGAAGACACAACAGGAGTGAGGAGGACCCATCCAGTCTCCAATCCATGCACTATGTAGCTCATAGGAAGGAATGGTCATCCTAAGTGGGCTTTGGGGAGAAGGCATACTGAGGGGCACCACTACGTTCAACAGGAAAATCCCATAAATGCTCAAACTCTTCTCTAAATAGTCTGTTGATCTTGCTCTCACAAGAACTCAGCTATTCCCAGAAACACAAGTCATGGCTCAAATAAAACAAAATAATTTAGAGAGTGCTCAAAGGAACTGAAGGAAGAAGTTGTTGCTGACGATAGACTGAAGTGGCAGGCAGCCCAGCGGTAAGGTTAGAGGGACTGGAGAGAGGTGGGGGGTTGGGTCAAGTTCTGGAGCGTGCAATGCAGTGCAGGTATGATGTCAAGGGAGTTCCAAGAGACGTGTAAGGTATATACAGAGATATGCCAACATTATGCCACTTTACACCTGGGCATCTGGGATACTGGAGTCCTTAGAAATCCTAGAGCAATATCTCTTTCAGGGAACACTTTCAGGGAACAGCCTACCTATGTTAGCCTAAGGGAATTGCCTACCCAGGAATAGAATACCTCACACCATCTTTATATTTCCTCTTCTATGATTATTAAGACTGAGGCCCTGTTGGCAATCGTGTCAAGTATCCACATCAACTTCTGTAATTTCCCTATAGCTGTAGAAATAAGATCACAGTGACTATAAATATTTTAAATTCAGAGGAGTGTGTGTGTGTGTGTGTGTGTGTGTGTGTGTGTGTGTGTGTGTGTGTGCGTGCACATCTGTACCACATAGAAAAGGTTACCACGATACAAGAGAGAATGTTTGTTACATGAACAAACCCAGCACACATTTGTTAGAGTCACATTCAGCAGACAGCAAACTACAGTGAACTCATATTTGGAAGTAGTATATAAATGTGGGCTCATAAAACCATGTCCACCATGGAAAAATAGTAAGAAGCTTTCTCCTTAGTGATGAAAAAATCAATTCATTTACATATCAATATCATATTCCAATTAAAGCAAGGATTAAACTGTATTGCATATTTAAAGACCTAACCTTTGCTACTTCTCCTCTCTAGAATCATCTCAATGTTGATAACAACTGATCTCAAATAATATTGTCCCAAGTACAAGGTATTAATTTGTTATTCTTTTCTGCTTTACAGGAAGAACTGAAAAGATTACAGAACCCTTTAGAACAAGTTGATGATGGGAAATATCTGCTTGAGAAGTAAGTATAACTTCAAAGGAGGTCACATTATTTGCTAGCTTGAAAAGACGACATGAAAAATAAATTCTAGCAAGGGAAAAATGAGAAAATAAATTTGACAGTTGCTTCTGGTATCCTTGGGCTATGAAATGTGCTCAGTTTGAGATGTAGGTAGATAGGTTAGGAATAGTTCCACTGACTAAGTGATCAGTGAAAATACAGAGATGTCTGCTGTGTGCACAACAAGTCCAAGATCTTGAAACTGAACCCCGTTTTGTCTTTGGCTTTAATCACAGAAAGCATCATTTTGGACACAAGGCAAGGACAAACTAGACTAATCGAGTATACATCCAAAATAGCACTTCAATATGAAATGAAAAAAATTGCTCTACAAAAAAAACCCCACAAAAAGATAAATTGTCTTACACTTACATTTAAAAACATGACTACTATCCAGGACAGGCAGGGCAGAAAAACCCTGTCTCACAACCCTCCCCCCCAAACAACAACAACAACAACAACAAAACAACCAACCAACCAAAATCAAAAACAAAAACAAACAAACAAACAAAAAACCAAAACACTACTATTTAGCGTCTATGAGAATTCTATCCTGATTTCAATTTAAGGCCAAAGGCTTTGAGGGTTTATTTAACTTTAGCTTATGACTGTATAAGGATGATAAAGCATTAATATATTCAACTAATAAACGAACGTGTGATCAAGACATAGGGAGAGAAAGTTGCCATTCTTTACAGAAGACTTACAATGTCATCTGTATCACTAACGCTTAACTGACGTTTCCTCCTCCAACTCTGATTTTGGCCCTTGACGTAGCAGGAAGATGACCTTTCCACAGATAAGAAAGGAGACACAGGCAGGTTTCAGTAACTTCTCCAAGTTACTTATCCTCAGCTAGTTAGCAAAGATGAGAATGAAACTGTGCTGGAGGCCGCCAGAGCCCTTGAGTCAACAACCATCAGCTGAGTCCTCATGTACTGCCAGCGTGTATAGGTGTCCAGTGTGGTTCTGGCCACTAAAAATGTATATTAGTGTCTTTGAAAACACAAAAGTAGGTAAATTACAGCCATGAGAGCTCTCAAATCTCCAAAACAACTACAGGGACTAAAGATGAGGAGCGTGGGAAGGAGCAAGGGGTCTCAGAAGAGACACAACGGCTGTTGTTAAATGCTTCGAGGGATGGTCCCTAAGCAGCAGCTAAGTTGCTCTTCTGTGCCAGAAAGTAGAACAAGGATTAGTGGGGGGGCGGGGGGGTTGTGGAAACAGCCATGTTATTTTTTAAAAAAAAAAAAGAATGATAACCATTTTGAAATGCCAGCCTGTACCACACCAGAGTGGACGTTCTTATTAAGAACTGAGGTGACAGGTACAAGGAGCGCCCCGTGAGAGAAGCAGTGACAACACTGAGGATGCAGAAAATATTCTGTAAGTGGAACACCTTAGGTGTGATCTCTCTTTCTGCCATTCCCTCGACTTGTGAATCCGGATACAGCGTTTAACCACCCAAGCCCCATGTTCGAGTATCTATTATAAAAGGAAGATATCGTCACTAGCTGAGAAGTCTTCCCCTAAGGCATCAGATAAGGCAGCCCAGGACAAATGGCACCATCAGAGCCAGCCCACTTACTTCCCATCTAGGTGGGTGGGTGTTTGGACAGGGCACCTCAGGTTTTCCCGTTTCTGTGGTCTATGGCTTTGCCACGTCACCTACTGAAGGACAGTGTTTCACCGTTGATTAGATGAAGTTTCTGAGTTACTTACTCATTTGACTTAGGGAGTTATTGCTGTGCCTGGTCTCATAATATGAGTAGATAAGAATAAAGGAACTTATCCATCATGGAAAATAGTGTGAAAGTTTCTCAAAAATTAAGAAAAGCTGAACTGCTTTTTATTATTATTATTATTATTTAGAAACCCCATTACAAGCTATATAGCCAAGGGAAATGAAAACAGTCTGTCAATAGACATTTGTACTCTCATGGCTACTACATCATGACTCTGAACCGCCAAGACATGGAGACAGCCTTGGGGACAGTGAACATATAAAGAAAATGTGGCACATAGACAGGATGGCATATTATGCGTCTACAACAGAATAAAATCCTGCCATTTGTTATAATATGGATAAGCTTGGAGACATTATATTAAGTGAGCAAGCCAGGTACTGAAAGAACCCTTTATATCACTCATATATAGGATCTAAAACGTTTGCTCTCACGGAAGTGGAAGGTAGAATGAGAAATTCCAGAGGCCAGGAAGGGAAGGGTGCAGGGGCAGAGAGCACTGGGAAATGAGTACTCTGTTAGGTACTGTTGGATAGGACCAAGAGGTTCCTATGTGTTTATTCCTTTGGGATGGGGTCTCTCCCTGGACCTGGTACTCGTGTTTTCTTGGCTAGTCTGTTAGCCTAACCCCAGAGGTCTTTCTGTCTCTAACACATTAGAGCTGGGGTTACAGGCATGCACAAGCCTCTGGGTTTGCCTCAAGGGTGATGTGGTCTGATCCCTAGGCCTCATGACAGCATAGCAAACAGTTTTAACAGCCGAGCCACCTGCCAACCCTAACATGTCCATGTTCTCTCCATTAGTTGAAAATAAACTTAAATTTTAAAAAGTTAATCCTTTCCTATCAACACTTTCACTGGCTACGCCTAAACAATAATAGTGATGATTTTAGCTCATTCGGGAAAGATTTTTTTTTTCTTCTCTGAATGCTGTAATGACATTAGGTCTATGTTATATTTCTTTCTCCTGGCTATTTAGAGTTATCTTACAGAAAATGTCCTGGCTGAAGCCCCACCCCAGTCAAACTAAATCTGGGGCCCTGGAGGTGGCATCTCACGGCTCTGTTCAAGTGGCTCTGAGGAGGAGCTGGTGTGAAGATCAGTGGGTAGATGCTTATTAGTCTTTGCAATTAGTAAACTCCATGAGCAGCTATGTTCTCTGAGGGTACACTGTTTCTGTGATGAGTAGCCCATTCATCTATTCAACATGGCTGTGTCTGTTTTTCATTATTGATTTAAATGTAGGAAATAAACTCCAAAAGTTGTTTTTTTTTTCCCCCTTGCTAATTGACCACAGCTCCATATTAAATCTCCCGTTACCACCACCATGTAAATCCCCCAGCTCTCTGATCTCAGGAAGACATGTGAACAATTGAGAAGTATGTAGGGTCTTCACCCCACCCCACCCCCAACACCAGCTTACTCTTGTGCTATCCGGAAAGCCAGGAAAGCTAAAAGTGGTTGAGAATAACCTGTCTGGTCTTACAGGTTTGTTGTGTTGTCCTGTGAAAGTGGGGGATTCTAGGCACGGGAACTGGCTCCCTTCAAAGCACACAGACAGGCACAAGTCCTTCCATGCAGGAGAAAGGTCAAGTGAAACCGCCCGGTTTCCTGGTTGTCAATGGCAGAGAGAAAACAAATGCAATGGGCACCAGACCCAACATTTACATGGATTTCTTCATACATTTGCATAGATTGCTGGAAGAGTTTCCTGGTTTGCTTCCAGGTAGGACTATGTCCTTGCAAGCTGTCAGAGTTGATTGAAAAAAAAAAAAAAGCCCGGGGTGCTTTGAGTGAGCAGATCAGGCATTTCATTGCAGCTGTAGCTGACTTAGGCACAGGTGTAAATCACCTCTGCTATTCAAAATGACCGTAAGTTAAGGGATCATTGTGTCGTAGCAGTTGATCGGTTATTCCCCCTTGGAACATTACATTTATTCCAAATGCTCAACAGGAGTTTGTGGTAGACAGTCAGTGTGAAGGGCAGGGAAGCTACAACTCCATACTGTGTCTGTGTGCACAGATGAGCACACATATATACACACACATACACACAGGTACAATAGAGGCTGGCAAGTGTCCAAAAAATAGAGACAAGTAATTGGTAATGCTGTTCCGTTGGCATCTCCGGTTGCCCTCCCCTTCCCCCACATGGTCTGTTAAATCCCACTGCTCTCTCCAACCCTGCCCCCTAGAAGGAAAGCCTCTGCATATTCTTAGCATTTCTGGGGATACTCCAAGCCCTCCCTTGGAGCCACCAGCTCCCCAAGTCCAGCAATCCTTACAAACCCCTGACTGCCATAGCTGGGGTGCAACTTCCTCTGGCTGCTGAACTCGCTCAGGAGCCTCAGTTCCCAAATAAACCTGCCCTTTTTATACCTTTAATCTGGCTTCGATTGGCGGATTGGCAGATTTCGGTCGGTGGAGATCACCCATCAAATGCTATTAATTAGGAGGCCTCTTGGGAGTCTACTGTTTATGATACTTACTTATTAGCTGAGTGCCTTTCTTTTTTTTGTTGTTATTGAACTAGGCTCTGTCTCTGGTAGGAGACTTGTGGCTGTATGCCCCACCATTTCACTGACCTGTCATGACTTGAATAACCACAGGAAATCATTGGTGACCAGTGCTAGTCAGTTTAAGCCAATAGATGTTTGCCATTTTCTGTTGTGAATGTTGCTGTTGCTTCCTTCGCTTGTTGCAGGTCATGTTGCCTATATTGCCAAAGTACTCTGCCAATTTGCTATGCTTAACAGACTCAAACTTTGTTGTAAGGTTGCTGCCTATAAGATCACGTGATCGTGAAGTGAGTCTTTGTATGCTCATTTACCTTGCATTGGGTCTGTTTAGGTTTCCTCTTTAATAGCATCAGCCACACACACAATTATACACATTAGGCACACCTTCCAGACTGAAAGGATGAGGGGGGCAGGGGGGTTGTGGTTGGTGTTCTCACCGTTTTGACCCCATGCTTTGAGTAATTTCTGGGACACACATGGCTGAACAGCGAAGAGTTAACAGCACATCCTGACTACCAGTGCCACACAAGGGGCAGAAATAGTTTCCTACCCCTCAACAATCAGGCCAAGCAACAGCAGAACTTTTTCGGGCTCATGGCGCCACCTAGTGGCCATATAGAATTTATTGGCCTTGTCAAGTTTTTCCACTAGGGGCTAAAGGAAAGACTACTCAAGTGACCCTAATAGGCTAGCTCTGGGATGCTTTCCTCCTTACATGACTCTGTTCTTTCCTGCTGTCTCAGTCATGCTTCTCATTAATTTATGTCGCTTTCTAATGAGTTTATCTCACTTTCCCTGGTCACCCTTGTTGTTATAAAGAAAGAAAATCCCAAAATGTTCGATTTTTCCAATAAAGACTCTGGCGCCAGATGCTGAGGTGAAAGCCTGCTAGCTCAGAGAGGCAAAGACCTTCCTACTCAGCCAATGTCCCAGATGGAAAAAGCCCCTTCTTCTTCTCCCTGCTGTCTTTAAAAACCCTCAAACTGAAAGTCCCTCCTTTCTACTTCCTGCATGTCTCTCTCTGTCCTCCAGACTTCCTTTTGATCTATGTTTTCTTCCCCCATGTTCACTTCTGTCAACTGGATGCTTGCTCCGACTCTTGACTTAGGGTTAACTTTATTTAATCCTGTTTACAGAAAACTCTTGGATTAAGGTGTGTGCTAGGGCTGAGCCACACCATAATTAGAAACAGTTTTTTCCAGTAGACAATCTCAGGGCTCACCGTGTGGCCAACTTTTCTGCAATAAGTCCCCTGCATCAGTCTTGAACATCCTGCCCAGACTCCTTGCTCTAAATCCTTTGCTTCCCTGCAGCTTTGGCTTTCGTACTGCACTGTAACTGGCTTGTTACAGCTTGGTAGGTCCCCACTGGCCTTTGAAGATGCCTAAACACACAAAGATATCAAAGTATGGCATAAGTTTTTTGTTCTACACACACACACACACACACACACACACACACACACCTTGCATGCACTCTATGACTAATATTATAGTTTGATTTTTCTGCTGCTGTTATAAGGCACCGACTAAAAACAACTCAGGGAGAAAAGGGTTCATTTCAACTCATAGCTAACCATTCCTTTCTAGAGGAAATGAGACAGAAGCTTAAGTCAAAAAACCTGGAGTCCGGGGCTCAAGCAAAAACGCTAGCCATAGAGGAATGCTGTTTACTGGCTTACTTCCAGGCTCATGGTCAGTTACCTTTCTTATAACTCCCATGACTCCTTCCTTAGGGGTGGTGCTGCCCACAGTGGGCTGGACCCTTCCACGTTAATCAATAATCAAGAAAGAAAATGCCCCTACAGACTTGCCTACAGGAAGCATTTTCTCTGTTGAGGTTCCCTCTCCCCATATGACTCTAGCTTTGTGCCCAGCTGACCGACATCTAGCCAGCACAAGAGGCATGGATCCTGGACAGTGCTACAAAAGGCCTGGCCTCTGAGCTGCACTGAATCAGAGTAAGTGTCTCAAGTGTGAGACCAGATCTTCCAGCCAGTGTCTTGCAGGGAGCGAGTAGCAAGACACAGTGTCGGTGCAGTTCTCTGCAGTGTGAGATGGACCACACCCAGCTTCTAATTTCCTAATTACAATATGACCACAAGATCTTCCTCTTCCTGCTTATTATTTCTTTGTATCTTTCCCCATTTATCATTCACTTCTGCTAAATTACTCCTTATCTCTGAAAGAAATAGCCTTTGATTTTTTTCTACTTCTACCTCTGTTTTATGCTTTATATTATTTCACTCTCAATTTCTTATCCAGTCTTTAAAACCCAGACAAGGACAACATTCACGCTGGCCAGTGAGAGACCACTATATCTACAAGAAGCGGTGGCCATGTGGCTCACAGTTCATGTTTCATTCACAGTGGGAGCTCAGAACCAGCTTACAGGATGCAAGGGGAAAGCTCCTTGGCAGTGGCATCTTTAGAGATGAATAAGGGGTAGAAATAAGAGGAAAGTAAGGGGCTAAACTAAGCTCTCTACAGCAGGCAGATCTCTGAGTTCGAGGCCAGCCTGGTCTATAAAGTCAGTTCTAGGATAGTCAGATCTATATATAGAAACCCTGTCTCAAAGAAAAGAGGGGCGGGGGCGGGCCAGGTTTCAAGCAAACAAATTCTCTACAAATACCCAGTCATTGCAAGGCATGCACCATTTCCCTTGGGTCTTACCCCTCCAGGAAGGGCCTCACCTTTCTTCTTTATTTCTACAAAAGAGGCATTTTCATGTTTTATCTGCAAATGTTTAGTTGAATAGCAGAGATGGGCAAAAAAAGGCAGCACAGAATGCAGCGGTTTCTCTCTAGAGTGATGTCACTCACTGCCTGCTTGCAGGATTTTGTTCCGTCTATATCACCTATTCCAAAACTGTGTAAGTTAGAAGTGTTATTATTGTAAACAGTGACTTTCTGTATCACGCTGCATTGACACATTATTTTTCTTTCTAGTCACCAGCTGGCTATGGATGTGGAGAATAACATTGAAAAATATCCCCTTAGCCTCCAGCCCTTGGAATCAAAGGTGAAAATGTAAGTCACTACAAAGTTACATGAAGCAGATAGTACTGCAAGTGTGTGTGTGTGTGTGTGTGTGTGTGTGCGCGCGCGCGCTTGTGAACACACTTGGAGTGCTGTGAAACAGAATCATGCATTTCTTTATTTCACCTTTGTGTGCTACTGCTTCATCCAGGGCCTAAGCAGCAACAGAGATGCTTTTGGCCCACACCGCCATCTACTGGGCAACGGGAGGAAGTTTGTTATGGAATATTCGCTCACTGTTTTTGCTTTTCCTTTCAAGTCGTTTTTATCACTTTGCATGCATGCACAAACACTGCATTTTAAAGCAAGCTTTTCATCCTGTTCCCATTCTCACCTCCAATGCTGAGAAAAATGACCCTCACCTCTCCTGTTCCTACAAAGGGAGTGATGCTTCTGCATAGCCCCTCCCAAGAAAGAACCATGCAAGCCCTGCCTCCTGTCGTAAGTGGTTACCACAACGAGATAGCGCTAACTACGCTGCCACATTAATAAAATGAAGCTGGTGAGGCCCGAAGTGAAAACAAACCCTACGATAGAGCAAGTTATCAGCCCAGTAAAGGTATTTTCACTAGAAAAAGAAGCTACCAGAATCTCTTTAGTAGTCACCAGAGTATTCCATTCACAACTGATTTCTGTGACTCTCCCCCGGTTCCGAGTCTATCTCAGAGGCACAAGAATAGCCAGTGCGGGTATACACAGTCCTCCCCTCCCCCACCTCCTCCCTACTCCTATTAAAACTCTAAGAAGTTTAGCACCCCGTAGAGCTCATACATGTTTGAACTTGAGGACTACGGATAGATCATTTGCAGAGAGGAAGTCTCTCTGAAGAAGGGTGCCTGTGTGTGGGGGGGGGGGGGGGCGTGGCTTGCGGAGGCAGCGCATCTCCGAACAGTATGTCATTGCTGGATTAAGGATTTAAACCGGAATGGAATGGTAGGTTTATAATGTCCTGCTGAGTGAAGAAAATAGCCATTCACACCACTACAATTTGTACCAGCCTTACACATCCTTAAGAAGATTGCCACAGTGTGAGCATCCAGCCTTCCCTCCGTGGTAAGCCAGACACAGCCTCTGAACCAGCCAGGTACCCCGCTAGGAAGTTCTGTGCCTCACATCCTGGCTGGAATTAATCTCGATATTGAATTGCATTATGCAAGCCAGGGTCACTTTCACTGCAGAACATGCCGGCGTGTGAGCACGGGTTGCCGGATGATTGTTAGCAGTCTCATTAAGATGAGCCCTGTTAAACGAAAAGCTGCTGCAAAGGGAAGTTGCTGTGTGGGGAAAAAAATGAGAGTGCATCATTGAGTGGTAGAATTAAGTTAGAAAAATGGCCTGGTCTTTTAAGAAAAGTTTTCATCATCTCCAATATATCAAGGCAGAGGAATGGGTGCCAACGGGAGGAATAAATAGAGAAGGAAAAAAAAAAAAACCTCTGGGTTTGTGAGTCTAGCTAGCTGAGAGAGCCGAGGCTTTATGATTCTGTGTTTGCTGGTTTGATGGAGGAGTCTCAGCTCAGTGAAGTATAAATGAATGCTTTTTATCTCCCCTAATAAGTCTGAACCCCATTTCCAGGGGGATGAGGGGAAAGAACTTAATCTTGCCCAATAATGGAATTTGTGTCCTATCAGAGAGTTTCCTCCAGCTCAGTGAGTTCTGTCTAATCTGGTTATTAAATTCTTAACTCCCAGGGCAGGTTGCACATCTCCCTTACACACACACACACACACACACACACACACACACACAGAGAGAGAGAGAGAGAGAGAGAGAGAGAGAGAGAGAGAGAGAGACAGAGACAGAGACAGAGACAGAGAGACAGAGAGAGACAGAGACAGAGAGAGAGAGACAGAGAGAGAGAGAGAGACAGAGACAGACAGAGACAGAGAGAGACAGAGAGAGAAGGGGGTGGGTGGGGCAGAGACACAGACAGAGAGCACACATCACATAGCCTGCACCTTCACCCCCTCTGTTCTCACCTCCTTCTCTATTCTCCTCTCTGCTGCAGACTGTCCCACATACACACTGGGACAGTTTACTCCCTGTGGCTGTCCAGGTTTCTTGCCAAAGATGTCACTCAGGCTTCTAGGCAGCTGTCTCCTTTAAGGTGGCTCCAAGGCATGGATTCCTGGAGGTTGAGGACACGGGGCCTCCCACAAGCCCTCACTACAAGAAGACTGCACCACCTCACTGGTTGTGCCTCTTGCTCTTCTGGGGATGTCTTTTGTGGCAACCTTCCTCCCAAGCCTTGGTATCTTTACAGAGGAGAGCACATCCATCCTTGCTTCCCAGGAGACAATGCTCAGGCATAGAGAGAGCTAACATCGAGGTGCCCTTTGTCTGAGCTCTTAGGGTCACCCTCCAATGTCACAGGCTTTGTCTTAGGGCCTTGGACCTCTGTTGGTGGTGACAGCATAAATATCTTTCTTCTCCTGATGAAAGAGAAGAGAAGGGGTCATTTTATCTTAAAATCTACTCCTCTGGAGACTTCTGCCTCTTCCCTGATAAATTGGCATGGTAGGCTCCAGCACAGGCGATAAACAGTCCTGGGCATCAAAGGCAGCGAGAGACCTTGGAAGGTAGATCTCCAAATGCAAAAGACAAACAAGAAGAGGACTTCTCTCCATGTGGGCAATCCATCCTGTGTGACTGACTAAGTGTGACCCCCCCAGCATGTGATGTGGGGCAGAACAAGATCCCCTCAGTTAGCTCCTCACACCCAGGATATTGTGAAAAGGAAAGCATTTGGAAAACAGTACAATAGTCATATGGTAGGGCAAAGTCACAAGAAAGATGGGGAATAGGTGACAAAATGGGGAGGCGGTTTGTAAAATGTTGGCAAAGGCATGCTGCCTGGCTCGCAAACAAGTAAGAGGTCATTCTGAGTTTTAGACTTGGACGATCAATGGACTGTATCAAGATGAGAAAATAACCAGGATCACACACAATTATGGAAGGCATGTGGGGGAAGTGAAAGGCAGGCTCCCCACACATCAGGTAGAGGCAAGCCTCCATCAGACCATCTAGTCTAATGAAAGCATGTTGATGAAGGATGCTGGCCCAGCTTGGGGAGGGGACCTGAGCAGGCTCTGAGTGGAGGCTAGAATGGTCTGGCCAGGAGTGTGTGCAACAAATGAGTGTCGGTGCCCTGTGGGAAGATGAGCCTCCTCTCAGCCCCTAGAGCATCATCTTTCATGTCTAGGTCATAGTTTACAGGTGATGCACATCAAAACACACCTTCCAATTCCAGCCATTACTTATGCTTTGAGACTATGTTCTGATAGAACAACATACAGATGGATTGAACATTAATACATTTTAAAATTTAAAATATAGTTGACAAATTTTGATAGCTTGCAAAGTAAACAAAACAGAACAAAACAAACAAACAAACAACAACAACAAAAACAAAGCACCACCTGTTGAACTTTCAGATTTTGTGACGATATTTCATAGGAAGCTTTGCCGATGGCATTGTAAAGGCACAATATCCCCCTGCTTGTGCTATCTTATATTAACGGATGCAGCTAGAGCCTCCATGGAAGAGTGAACCTCAGTGGAGGAGTCACCTCCATCCATCACGTGGCCTGAGGGTGTTTGCAGGAGCGTTTTCTTGATTAATGAGTGATACCAGAAGGCCCGGTTCACTGTGGGTGGGGCCACACTTTGGCAGGTGGACTTGAGTTACAGAAATCAAACTAAAGAAGCCAGGAGGAGCAAGCCGGTAAGCAGCACTCTCCCCACTCTCTGCTTCGGCCCTTGCTTCCGGGTTCCTCCCTTGAGCCCCTGTTCTGGCTTCTCTCCATGAAGGACCAATAAGGTGAAATTAAACCCCTTTCTCCCAGAGTTGCTTTTTTTTTTTTTGCATTTTTTCTCCTTTATTAATTTATTCTTGTTACATCTCAATGGTTATCCCATCCCTTGTATCCTCCCATTCTTCCCTCCCTCCCATTTTCCCCTTATTCCCCTCCCCTATGACTGTTCCTGAGGGGGATTACCTCCCCCTGTATATGTTCCAGAGGGTCCTAGAAGCCTACAAGTAGAACATTATGATAGGCAGATTTGGGCCCAGGGGTCCCGCTCAAACTAAGGCACCAGCCAAGGACAATACAGGCGGTAAACCTTAAACCCCTACCCAGATCTAGCCAATGGACAGAACACTCTCCACAGTAGAGTGGAGAGTGGGATATTACTTTCTCACATACTCTGGTGCCTCACCTTTGACCATGTCCCCTGGAGGGGGAGACCTGGTGGCACTCAGAGGAAGGACAGCAGGTTACCAAGAAGAGACTTGATACCCCAGAGTTGCTTTTAATCAGTGTTTTATCACAGCAACCAAAGCATGGCTGTAACCAAAAGCGTAGTTCCTAGGAGATCTGTGGGAAGAGTGGTTGGAAGCACAATCTTTGGAATATCAGCCACTAGAGTCAAACTCCAGCCCAGCTCTCACCTACCTTGTGGCATTTGGGACCCTGGCAGCCTCTGTCCTCCCTTGCATGCCTTCCCTCTCAGGGTCATAATAACCTTTCTGGGAAAGCATCAGAGAAAAATGTTTCGCCTACTTAATCTTCCCTACACATATGCATCTTTTCCAAACATGTTTCTATGTCTACCTGGTACTTAAAGCAAAGCCTGTGGGATTTTTAGGAAGCCAAAATAGCACACTGATGTCCCATTTGCACATGACTTCAAAGTGTTTGCTATGTCTTTTGTTTTCTTAAGTAATAATAATAGCTTCTCCAGACCTGCTCTGTTTGTCAAGTGTGGAGCTAAAAATGATGTGCGTATCTTACCGGTTGACCTCTTGAAAGGGTTAGAGAGAATTTATTATTTTGCCCCTGTTGTGGTTGAGCAAAATGTAGGCCACAGTGTTTAGCATTTTGCTTAAGGCCACAAATAATGAGAAGTAAAACCAGGCAAGAACATCTAGCATGCCAAACACACTTCCTCTTCGTGAGATAGAACCTTTTCTTTAAGCTAGTTCTGGAACAAGACGTTAGAAAAATGCGTTTGTTAATCAGCCACTCACCATTATCCCGGAACTAGAGGCCAGTGATGCGTATATGCAGGTGATCATTGCTCGGGGCGGGGGGGGGGGGGGGGGGGCAGGGGGCGGTTAAGTCTTGTGTGAGGAAATTGGACTCTCTGGGAAAGAGAAACGGTCTGATGGGCTTTGCTCTCAGTGTTTAATACCATCTTGGGGGATCTCTCCTCAGTGTTGGACTCCTGGCTCCCTACGTACCTCATATCAGAACTCTTATCTTCCTGAGGAGAAGAGCGTTACAGAATTAAAATTCAATTTCTCCAAACTATGTAACCTGTGGGAGAGCTGTCTTCACAGCCTGTTAGCTACGCCACCTGTAGCTGATACCCGCCTGCAGCCTGATATTATCCTCTTCTTCCTGCCTTTTCTTTCATCCCTAATCCACCCTTTGGATGCAACTCAAATCCCAGATCTCCCTGCAGCCTTCCCTGGGCATCTCAGCCCTCCTATCAAAGTCCTCGCTTCCACTCTCAGGTGTCAGGCTGTCAGGTGTCAGTGAGGATGGTGTCCACTCTCAGCCTTCTGTTGTAAAACATGGAAATAGACCAACTAAGGTCAGAAGCAGCAAATCACACAAGAAACAAGAAATAAGAACTGATAGCCAAAAAAAAAAAAAAAAAAAAAAAAAAAGACTTCAAAAAAATGTTCAACTTCTGCTACAAATTATATAGGAGTAACAAGATACAGTCCCTTCTTTTAACCAGTTTTTTAAAGCATTATATGGTAGCATAGATTTTAGATATTTTAAAAATAAATAGATTTTTTTTTCTGGTACAGTGAAACATTTTTTTCTTTTTAAAAAATTTTTATTTTATTAATTTATTCATATTACATCTCAATGGTTATCCCCTCCCTTGTATCCTCCCATTCCTCCCTCCCTCCCAGATATTTTAAAAATAGATATTTTAAAAATAGAAATGTCAATACACTGCATCATAAGAGAGATTCCTGAGTTGGGACTGTGGTAGAGCTAACAGGGTGCATGACTAGTGGGTGAGGCATGTCTAGGTTCTTTAATCCCCTTTCCAGCACTTAAAGATGATATTAACCATACTTGATATTGGAACACTTTACTGTTTGAAGGTCATGTTGGAAGTGTAGTTTAAGGTGAATAAGTAGTGTTGGATAAAAACACTTTTCTCAGGCCCAGAGATCATTAAAAATAATAATGTTATAATTTATTGTAATAGTCTAATTTGGCACAAATGGCTTGTTATTTTTAACCTCTGAAATAAGCTTAAAGGCATTATCCAGTCTGCAATGTAGTCTTTAAAATTACAATTACCAAGATCAAGAATAATAGGGCAATATGCTTTTAACTACATACAACTGTTTTTGTATTATATGCACAATAGCTACAAATCATCTGCTCAAAAATAAAATAATGTGTATTAAGGAATTAAAAGTGGCATAGAGATATTTTAATGTACAGTTAAAATATTAAATACTTTACTGTGTATTTTTATACTATTCAAAGATATTAACTATTGTTACAGTAATTTTTTTATGAAAGAAGTTATCTATCCACTTCTAAGAAATGAACCCTGCTTTCTTAATCTCTGATATAAGAAAAATTAGTATGTCATCCTCAGAATTCCAGAAAATCAAGATGGAAGAGGGGATGTTTAACCAAGTTCACTTTTGCAAACCCCTCACTTTGGGTTTGTTCAACATTGTTTGAGTCTCCTGTTGAGTTGTACCGCCCCCTGGTGTTCAGCATGCTAAAGTTTAACAAATTTCAAATGGCACACTTTTATTTTCTTAACATCTGCTTGTGTTTTTCCTCTCTTTTCTTTATATAGAAGGGTGCCTTAGAATCTTAAAAACTCTTGGATATTATATGGGCCATCGATATATTTTTTAAGTTTTCACTTTTTAAAAAAGGCAACATCTTTTTTGAGACTTAAATGATTAGGTTTATCCAAAGTGCTACTGAAGTGTACTGAAGTCTCCCAAAACTTCAGATCATGTGATTCACTAGTAGTTTCCAATAGTTTTCAGCTATACAATAAAGTATGTCCCAGAAGAAACAATGAGGCGACCACTCCTCTGTAGGATTTAAACATCTTAAACCTAAGGAAAAATTGAGGACCCACTTTGTTCAAGCAGTAAGGAATAAAACAGTGACCTGTAATCATTCAGAACAGAGTCAGAGCTTGCCTTGGGAAGGACTGAGCTCTATGTGAGGGACCCTTATCTTATGGTTTTATTGCTACAAAGAGATAACATATAAAGGAACTCTTACAAAGGGAAACACTTACGTGAAGCTGACTTATAGGTTCAGAGGGTTAATCCATTATTATCATGGTAGGCAACATGGCAGTGTGCAGGCAGCCATGGCGCTGGAGAAGGAGCCAAGAGTTCTACATCTGGCTTAGCAGGCAGCAGGAAGACAGAGAGAGACACTGGGCCTGGCTTGAACATTTGAAACCTCAAACCCTACCCCGAATGACACACTTCATCCAACAAGGCCACTGTAGTGAGAATTTTGGGGCTTTTGTTTGTTTGGTTGGTTTTTTTAAACATAGACATGTTTTGGGAATATGTTTTTGCTTTAGTCTCAGGTGTATGATATGGGGCTGTTTCACATTGTCCACAGAAGCAGACTATGATTTGCCTCATGTCCTGATAGGGGTGTTTTTTTAATTTTTATTTTTAATTTTTATTTTTTTTATTTTTGCCAGTTGTAGAAAGTGTATGATGTTTGGAATTCTGGGAACTCTTGAGAAGGTATAAATCCAAGAGCCCCAAGAGTGGTAGAGCTTCTGTTGTTCCTGATGCTGCTGCTACTGGTTGCTGCTGCTGTTTACTGTTTGCTGGGTCACTGTTTGCTGGTTATTGGTTGGAGATATCTTGATGACAAGCATTAAAATCGCCCCAACGAACTCGACACCCCTAATCAACAGGAAGTAGTCTAAAGACATCAATGCCCCCATTTCCTCTCTAGCCTTCTTTCTCTCCTACCTAATGTTGGGGGGATGGAAGGGAAAGGGGTAAACAATGGCGGTAGAAATAAGAACTCATAAAGTAGTGAAGAGTCCAGCAACAGGCCAGACCACCTAATAGTGCCACTCCCTGGTAACCAAGCATTCAAATATATGAGTCTATGAGAGTCATTCCTATTCAAACCACCACAGGACTTAACGATCTTTCTTTCGAACATAGACCAAGGACCTAGAAGAGGGATCTGGCCTGTAAGCATCAGCCCCTGTGATTCAGCTTCCTGGCTTCAGGGATTTGGCCCTCAACTCCAAGGCATTGTTTTCACAGTACCTTCTGGAATTTTACTTGAGCATTGTGACTCACAAAGCCTTAATTAATTACGAAAACAATTCGACATCGATAATATGATGGTGTGCTTTGCTCTTTATAACCTCTGGCTGTTGAGAAGTGATGGTCTTCCAGGAAGAGGTATCAGTTTATTCATATGCCAATAACTTTAATGATTCAGTTTATAGGAAAGAAGAGTGGAAGGTCTGGTGCTTCTAGGAGTCTAACAGAGGCCGTGGCAGATACAGCTATCTTATGACCTTAGAGTGCTGCATCCTGGAAGTTGGCATGCACATCCAAGTACCCAGGAAAAGCTCCAGAACATACACCGACCACTCACAAACTCACAGGTGTTAAAGCTTGAGATTGGAGCCAGAGATGCACGAAAAGTTCTTAAGCTTTCACACAGGAACAGAGCAGGTGCTCATTTTCCAGAAAGTTTTTTTTTTCTAATATTAAGCACAGGCTCAAAAGAAAAAAAAAAGACTGGGTGTCGTGGTGCAGGCCCCTAATCTCAGGACGCAGAGGCAGGCAGATTTCTTCAATCAAGGCCAGCCTGGTCTGGTTCCAGGGCAGTCAGGACTACACAGAGAAACCCTGTCCCAAAAACAAACAAACAAAACAACCCCCCAAACAAAACAAAACAAAGCAGAAAACCCCACCAAAACCAAACCGAACCAAAGAGTCACCTAATGACCTATTACTTTAGTGTCATAAAAGGCACAGGACACTTTCAGGTATTTCTTTACTACCTGTGTCTCTTCTGAAGTATGTCAAGCAAATGGCTGCAATGTTCTTGTGATCTTGTCACCATATCAGGGCCACCAGACCACTGCATCTGGCCCTATGTTGTGAATGACACCCTTCACCTTGAGGTCTGTGCGAGTGCAATCCCAGAAACGGCGCATGGAGTGGACCCTCTATGATCATGCATGGAACGAATGAGTATATAATCAGCAGCCAGCTCGTTCTTCTCAACGATGAGAAACTGAAAGATTTGGTGCCCCATAAATCAAGAACATGTAGTGTGCGAACCAGTCCGACTTTGACTGATGCGGGGGGCTTTCCCCTGTGTCTAAACTGACCTTTTAAGGCTGAGTTAGCCTACTTAAGTCTGAGAAAGACAAGCCAATTGGTTTTTGCTCTTTTATTTTACTTTGAAATCTGGTCTTGGTGGCCAAAATGGAGGAGCTACAGCCCAAGTGGTTGTTCTTGAAGCAGTTTCTCCATCTCTAAAGCCAATCCCCACCCCCTCGGCCCCGACCCCCCCCCCCCCCCTGTGCCCTTCTGAGTCTGTGGGTGATGACTGGCAGTGACACTTTGCTGGTTTTTTTTTTTTCTGCAGCATTCAGCGAGCATGGCGAGAGTACTTGCAGAGACAGGACCCCCTGGAAAAGAGGAGCCCGTCCCCGCCCTCTGTCTCTTCAGACAAGCTGAGCAGTTCGGTCAGCATGAACACCTTCTCCGACAGCAGCACACCCGTGAGTGTCCCCTGTCAGCTTGTTTGCACTGGCTTGCACGGCTATGGATAGCCGAAGCTCTGGTTCCAAGAAAAGATCGTGACCGTGGTTTGTGATGGTAGGCGGGGGGTGGGTCTTTGTTGCTTATTTCCTACACGGGAGCCCACGGCGAGGCTCTTGTCATCCTAGAACTAAGATTCATGAGCCCCAAATGAACTTGATTGCATCCACAGGGAGGGGATTTTGTGCCATCTCGCTTCTCTATCATGGAGGTGTGTGCGACCCCCTCTGCCTTTCTCTTACGGCGTGCTTCCTCTGGGATGCGCTTGCGTGGTGCTCCTCCAGTGGTTTGAGAGTCAGCTCCGATGTCGGGAATATGAAGAGAAATTTTGCCGGAAAAATTAAATGTGATCACAAACTGAAACGGTTGATATGGGTTGTGTGTCCGTAGCTAAATGGGTTCCTCAGGCCCCTCACGAAAGGGCTGCTGCCAGGGCTCTGAGAAACTTACTGCTATGTGTAGGTGCAGGCCAGATGTTGGCAGGCACAGCTCTCCAGGAGATGCCTGAAGTCCAGAGTTTTAAGTGATGTCAACTATTAAGATTTAAAAGAGAAACATGGTTCTTCACTCTGCAGTTCTCTCGCTGACCACCAGTTTAAGAACTTTCTAGTACAGGGTTATGGATTATTCCTTATGGAATATCTGCTACAAGCCTGTGTTTTATAAGCACTCAGTGTGGGAGGAAATTGATCATTAGGTGCTGGTAAACCGGAGATCAGTGAGTTTCGCCATTGTGATAATTTATTTATAAGTAGTCATTGAAATGACAAAAAGATGGGATGAGGTGATTGTTTAATGTATATATATATATATATATATATATATATATATATATATATATATTTTTTTTTTTTTTTTAATTCTTCCTCTACTTTGCTGGCATGCTTTTTCAGTCATATAATGAGATCAGGCAAATGTTACTTTCTTTGAAATGTGTTCAGAAGACTACATGGCTTGGCATATTATCTAATAGTTTTAGCTAGATATGAGCTGTTTATTTTTTGTTTGTTTGTTTTAAAAGAAATAATAAGCTGGTTTTACAGCTGTGGAAGTAGAAAAGGCAGATCTGTTTCTAATTGACCCCAGAACTGGACATTTGGAGAAACAGCTTGCGGTGACTGGCCTTCCTGTCACTAGAGGGCGCCTGTGAACCACATTGGAAAATGGGGGCCGGCCAAGCTGGGCAGTGCTTGATTTATGAGTAAAAAAGAAAGTGAGAATTGAGCACTTAGGATGCCTTTGCTGTGAGTGCCAATAGAAAAATGCAATTAAATGATTGTGAAGATTGTATTTGAAGGACGGAAACTCGATTCCAGAAATCATTTTGACTGTGAATTAGGGGTTTGGATTCACTGACCCTGTATTTTCCAAAGCAGTGGTTCTCCATCTGCAGCAAACCTTTATTTCCAAAAATATTTACATTACTGTTCACAATGGTAGCCAAATTACAGTTATGAAGTAGCAACAAAAATAAATCGCAGCATTAGAAAGGTCGAGAACCACTGCTCTAAAGGTCCTAATTCAGGGCAATTAGCCATCATGCAGAATCTGGTGACCCCATTGTGTGTGTGTGTGTGTGTGTGTGTGTGTGTGTGTGTGTGTGTGTGTGTGTGTGTGTGTGTCCTTCAGCCTTTGGGAGCTGTTGAAATCTTAGAATGTGTCTTAGCCTCACGTTTCCCCTGTCTCACTCCTTCATTCCAAGCACATCAAGTGTTTTGGTAGACCCTTGAGTAAATGGCTGGTCTCCTGCACCTGTGGGTCATCCTGTTTATTTGTGTCTGTTTGTGCTGTTGAGTTCTTTAACTCGCCCTATATCCTCAGTTCCCTGAGAACTTTCCTAAGAGAGGAGCTTGCCTTGTGCAAACTTCTTCCTGTCAATTGGCTTTTTCATAAGGTGTGTCCGGCCTGATAGTCTCTCTTATCATCATCTCTTAGCTCTGAGGGGTGAAGGACGAAGAGGTCTCTGGACTTCTACAAAATGTAGGTAGGAGTCAAACATGCTAAAAAACCATCATTGCCATCTGCTATCAGAAAGCAAGCAGAACTTGATCAGAGTTCTAATAGAGGTCATGGATTATATTAGTGACTTTGATACTCGTGATGGCAGTCATGTGATACCAAATGTACAAAAATAAGACATAAAAGATATATGTAAAATATGACATAAGCAAAATTAGAAGTTGAACTGTTTCCAGGCCTCCAGGCAGTCAGGAAGGCAAATATCCAAGACTTAATTGTATTCTCTCAGTGTTGGGCATCAAGCCTACGTGGGCTCTACAAGTATTCTACCATTGAGCTACATCCCTATCCTACAAGGAATATTTTTTTTTTAATCTGTGCTTAGTGGTTTGAAGTCAATACAACTGGAGAAATGTTCCTTTATATTCCATGATTACCATTGTAGCAGGGTCCCTTATAGAAATTTTATCTTTATATCTTTTGGGACTTGTAGCCCACATGGAAATAAAGTGGATTTATTCTGGCTTACATTGAGACACACTTCCTCCCATATCCTCTTAGGAGGTCTGTATTGGGAGGCTTGGTTTCCCTGCTCACTGTGAGTGGGGTTCACGTTTATGCAGGGTATAAGGTGGCCCCTGGTACAATGTGAACTAAACCTGTCTTAAAGACAGGAGGTCATCAATCGACTAACAAAATCTTTCAGAGATTTGGTGCTTCAAACCATCTGGCTGTTTGTAATCAAGTCACATTATGTTATCTGAATCAAGTCACATTATGTTATCTGTTCTTTACTTTTTGAAGCCTCCAGCCCAAGTCCACTACTGTGGCCACCCTGGAGAGTTCCTTGGGCCTGCCGTGTGCTTCTCTTCCATCTTTCTGAGCTTCTTACCGTTACTGCCTTGACCATTCGGTTTTCTTGAATTTGATCAACTAACTATCTTTTCTCTTGAGCCAGCTCTTCACATTGTTGTAGCTACAGTATCTTCCTGTTTGGTCCCAGGCATGCAATACATGGGAAGCCAGGCTCCTTGGTCCAACTGAATCCTCCCCCTGACTTGAAAAATGGTGCTTCTGAATACTTCCGCTTGTGCTTGGGCAGAACACAGTGGTTGATAAAGTTCTCAGAATACACCTGCTTTAAAATACGTAATAGCAGTCGCGTTGAAACACATGCTCTTGGCTTCAGCTTAAGGGTTGGACTGTCACATGCCCATACTGTCCATGTGTTACTGCATTCAGTAACCACCCTTGGGTTACACCCTGGAGCTTACACGATTCTCTCTTCCACTATTTCACATCACTTGAATACAAGCCTGCATTAAGGCATGGTCAAGCCAGAGGAAGAGCAATCAGCAGATGCTTTTATAAGACTACAATTTGATAGCTCTAAACACTGAATAAAACAATTGGAAAAACCCATTTGATTTTATAAATTGCCTTGTTCCATGCTCTTTGATTAAAATCTCAAACCTCAGCTGTTCAGCGCCAAATTAAAGAGCAACAGGAGGGAAGATAATATTAAGTTATGTTAGCAATTTGCATATTAAGTGCCCTCGTACTGTAGTGTATCATGTGGTAACTGGAAAGTTTTGGTTTAGAAATAAGAAACATGAAGAGCAACTGTTATTGGGGAATGGAAATTGTAGGTGTCAGGGTGAGAAAAAGTTAATGTTTCTGCCTCAAAAACATGCATTATTTTGCAAGAACAGCAGTGTGCTCTTTCTATTAGTCACAGCCCCATGTTAAACATACACCTAGTTCTCAGTTCTAAATGCTTTGTATTCTGTCTAATAAGGTACAGATTCTGAGACTGGTAACCGGTTTAGAAATCGCTAGCATGTATTCCTGCAGACAAAGTCAGAAAACTCTCTGAGGTCTTAGGAGAAGTTTTTAGTCTCATCTGCCTTAAGTTGGTTGCCAAGATACTTCCTGCCCTTATAGCCATGGCCACTTCCTCGCGATGGGTCTCATCTTGTCTTCCTGCCTGTAAGAGGTAGCGTGGCACAGGGACTGAGAGGTTGGCATGATAAAAATCATGTGACTAAAACAGAGTTACCCCACTCTTTCCGAGGGAAGACCTCCTTCGTCTGCAGCTGGAAGTAACCCCCACCTCACAGGTGGACTCGCATTGCTACGAAGATGAAGCGGCATGCCCTCTGTGAAACCTAGCTCAGCCCTTGGGCCCTTGCTCTCAAAATCCAGTCAAATCTGATCTTGGTAATATTCAGTGCACTTTTCTCATAGCACTGTGGAAAATTTGCACACTACAGAGAGGAAGTTCTTTTTGACTTGCTACTGATTGCAGCCCAACACCTGTTTGAGATTCTCCAATTTAATCCATCAGAATCAGCTTGTCCTAGAAAGAACGTGAAAGAACATGTGTATGTGTGTGTGTGTGCGTGTGTGTATGTACCTACATATACAAATATATACATGCATATATATCATTAAGCATGTATTTCAGTGTCATTCTGACCAAAGACTTTGAATTTCTGAGAATGAAGAAAATTTTGAGTCTGTGCTTCGGTGTTAGTGGGCATTTCCTGAGAGACCAGAGTTCATGCATAGCAAAGGGTTTGCAGATCATACTCCTCTTTCCAGAGGACTGGAAGAGCCTTGTCCACAGGAATGAGAGATAAGCTCCAACCGAGCAACTGCAGAAGCCCAGTCCCAAGGAATCACCTCAGTCCCAAGCAGTGGGATTAGAGTTGTGAGCAAGTTAGAAGAGGTTTGAACCACCCGAAGGTCCTAGTGCCTCATTCATACTGGGGGAAAAAGGTTGTCAGCTCTTTTTTAATACTGGCAATTGCTCAGCGGCCCTAGCTTTTAGCAAGAGTAGCTAGACATTCCCCAGCTGGTGACCATTAGACCCACCAAAGCTTTCCAAATACTCCAAAAAGTCAATGATACCCCCCTGAAGTCAGATCTACTCAAGTCTTATTACTCATTTTGGATCTCTAACCTGTGGACTTTAAATACACCAGGAGAAATATGGTGACTAAAGGGGTTTATAGACGAGTCATACCCACGCAGAGGGAGGGAACACGGGCCCTAAGAGACGCTTTGCAGTGACCCTTTCCAATACAAGCTCAAGTGTTGTAATTGCAGAGAATGCAAGCCGTGTGTGCATGTGCACTGAATAATTCAACAGCCTAAATATGCAGGTCAAGGCGAGTTATAGGCTGTTACAAATTTAGGCCCCTTAAGTCTTAGTGTTTCGGTACCCGAAATCTATCTTCCACCCTGTGTCTCCGACCCACAAACAACACAGAGAATAGAGTAACCATATGAAAAAAGAAAGAATTCTTATTTACATAGGAGCTAATACAGTTCTCTTTAAACCTGAGTGATCAAAAGTAAACTTTCAGGGTTTCGTAAATGATTTTAATAATGTATAAAAATGTGTTACAGTGTGCAAAAAGATACTTTTGTCTAAAAATGTCTTCACACACTTCTTATTTATTTATTCATAATACAGATTCCTTTCCACAATATTCCTTAATTTGTTGTTCGAAATTATTTTTCCCCTGGGATGTTTTTTTTTTTTAAACGAGCAAGAGCTGGGCATAGTGGCACACACCTTTCATCCCAGCAGTTAGGAGGCAGAGGCAGGTGAGTCACTGTGAGTTCGAGGCCAGCCTGGCCTACAAAGAGAGTCCAGGACAGGCAAGACTTCGCAAAGAAACCTTGTCTCAAAAAAAAAAAAAAAAACTAAAAATAAGCAAGCAAGCAAACAAACAACAACAACAACAACAACACAGCAACAAAAATTAAATAAACATTGTAAGAGCCAGAGAACCAGATAATTTGCTGTGAGATTTTTGTCTCCTACATATAACAGGAAGATACACCCATAATACTTCAACACTATGGCTGCTTAAACAAGCCATGAACAGTGACAACACTAGTAGACATGCTAACACAGAAGGAGAGATTTCCATGGGGCCTCACCCCTGGACAAAGCTCCACAGACAAGAAATAACAGCTGAAAAGTGGAGAGTTAGTCTTCCCTGGGGATGAGGGAACCGCTAATTGGTTATCCAACACCTAGTGCTCAACACTGAACTCATTTAAATACAAGCAATGCTAAACTGACTTAGCAGGTTGTATTTGTATATTTATGAAACCACACATACACACAGCAATAATAACTAAGAAAAAACGATATAGAAGGGGGCCTGAGGGGAATTTGAAGGAGAAAAAGAAGTGTAGATATGATGCGATTATATTTTAATGTTAAAAATGATAAAATGATATGAGGCTGGAGAGGTTGTTGACTGTTTAAACATACTGGCTGCTCTTCTAGAGGACCTGGGTTTGATTTTTAGCACCTATACGGTGGGCCTCTTCTGGTTTCCACAGGTGCCAGGCATGTATGTGGTTCACAGATGCTTATATATGCAGGCAAAACATACATACAAATAATAACAATGATGAGTATGATAATAATAATTAATAATAATAGTAATAAATTCTAAATTTAAAAACTGATATTTAAAAAATAAAAAATAAATAAAAAATTTAAATTTCTAACACTAAACCTTGACTGATGTGCAGAATTGTGACTTCATTGCTCACTGATTCCTTTACTCTCCTAATATATAATGGAGATGCCTTTGGTACCAAAAGCTTATGTAGAGGCCTATGTGTGGATGCAGAGCACTAGTTAACAGGTACCTTGCCTTTGATAAACATAGTAAGAAAGACATCTTGTTTTGTTGTAGTTTCCTCAAGTGCTGACCTGGCATTTGTCCTTGCTTAGTTTTGTCTGTGCTTTATAGCTTAAGTGAGAGAATATGGCAGGTCTTTGTCTTAGACCCACACTGCACCCTCATTACCACTGTACCGGATCACACCAGATCACTGTGTTCATTTTATGAGAATGAAGAAAGTGCCAGGGTCCAAAGAGAAGTGGGATGAATTCAACTCTTGTAGCTACTTTTCTTGGAAACATTTTGGACCTTGGGTTCCCTTGGTTTACTATTATAAATGAGACATCTTTGGTGGGACCAGAGGGCAGAGTTGCTCATATCCTGGATTAGGTCTACTTCTTTAAATTTCATTCACTCTTTCTGTAAATATCTGGGTGGCTATTATGTGCTAGGCCACTTCACTAGGACACTGGGACATAGTGATCACCACTAAACCAAGCAAACTTTACAACCTGTACACGTGGAGAATTCATATAATTCCTTAAGCATGATTGGCAGTTCTTGTAACAAACATGCTGGAGACACTCAAATTTTGTTTTTGTTACTTCTGTAGAAACTGGGGATATTTTATTACTAATAAAATCTAACTGCTACAATATCTTCCAGAGCAGAATTTTCCAGAAGGTGGTACCAGAAATAGTTTTATAGTTATTAACAGATGTTACTTGGAAGAGATATGAGATAATCAATTCACTCGGCCTAGGACTTTGTAGATTTCCATTGCTGTGTCACAGCCGACTTGCATGTGCAAAACTAGGCACTTCCCCACACTCCCAAGTTTATACCTCCACAAAAACACCATGTTCATTTTATCTTATTACAACTGATCCTTGGAACTCAGTTGGAGAGTCGTTAAAGAAAAATCACATGCGTTGGAATTCCTAAGTGGCTCAATAATAAAATTAATATGACTTGAGCATTGCATTGCTTAGTACTTTCAGCTAAGACTTTGGCATCCCTCTTTATAGGCCTATATTATAAACTATATTATACAATTTAATGTTTTATTGTTAGTTTGCACATAAAACTTCTTATATTGACTGGCTCATACAATTAGTATATATATACACATACATATATATATGTAATGTATATATGTATACACACATATATATGTACACACACACACACACACACACACACACAACCCAACCAAGTCCAGCCAACAAAACAATGTTATTGGAAGGTGGGGTTTTCAGTAGTTAGTAGATAGCTCTTTTTTTCCTTCTTGGTTTAGAAACTTTTTCTTGAGAGATAAGGGAGATAAGCAGAGGGAAATCCAAATGTGAGATTTAGTTCTCACCAGAATTGGAATCTTGGCTATAACTCAGAGGCAATACTGAGCTTCCTATTAACGGACTCCAGAATCGAAAACATTGGCTGAAAGATGCTGGCCTTACCCACAAGCAAGGTCAAGAGACTCCTGAGCATGGAGACAGATCGGGACCACAGAGGTCCTGGTTCCTAGTCCTTCAGCCTGAGTGACTCCTTCCCGCCTCATGGAGAGGAAGAAAGGATGGTCATGAGTGTCCACGGGCTCTGAGGGAAGTTACTCCTTAGGGAAACTTGAGGTTGCAAGAAGGAGATCCAAACACTCCATGCAATGATATTCTGACTTTCTATCCTGATACATAGCACCCTTATTTTTCATTTGCTTTTATTTTTAAATGCTTATATAGGATGTAATATGTTAATTATTTCAGTGTTGTATTAATAAGAATTTTTGTGACGACTTTTTAATTGATAATTTTATACAAGCATTTAATGTGTTTTGACCAACTCTACCTGCACTCCCTCCTCAGCAATTCCTCCCCTAGCCTCATCCCACTTTTTCCTCCCTTGCATGCTTCCCCCTCTTTTTATCCTACTGAGTTCACTTAGTTGCAGTTTATCAGTTGTTACTGAAAATCTTTAACTAGTGTATGTATCTAAATAGAAATAGAAAATAGGCACGATGCTCAGAATAAACATAGGCATTCCCATAAGTTCCTTAAACATATACCTTTATATTACTTGTTACAGTGACTGTTCAGATTATATGGATAACATTTTAATTATTTCTTCACTCTGAATTTAAAGCATCTACAAATGCTTAAAGTTCCCTCCCAACTTTTGAAAAAATTTTAAATCTTTCCAGAAGTAATAAGTTTTAAACACTTCTGAAACATTCTATTCCACTAAATAAAATAGTGTTGTGTTAGGAGTTGAAGGAAGTCACTTTAGCTTTTATTTTGCAGTCACGGTGATCCGATTTCTAAAAGACTACAGTTTTTTTTTTAAGTGCTAAAGATCCTGAATTGTTTTCTAAGTAGATTCTGTTATCTGAAGAAATCCTCTCATTTCTACCACAGCTCCTGGGGAGGAGAGAAAGGCCTTCATCACTCTTCTCCTTATGAGTTAATTATAATTACTCATTTCCTGAGGCAGCACCAGAAGCTCATCCTGGCTCACCCAGAGACTGCTTCACATGGGAGCTGCGAATTGATTTTCTCTTTGAGGCATTCTAGTGATAGGGTTAAACATATTGGTAGAAGACTGAATTATTTGATGCAAATAGATTTTCAAGAAAATCATTATGCTAAATACTTAATAGAAGGACTTCATCTACATATGGCAGCAACTGTGACCTGCCTTCAAGATGACATCACTGGGTGTCATGTGGCTCTTTATACATTTCAGCCTCAGAAGGAGATAATCTGTGAGAGGCAGGAGAGTCTGATCTTTGCTGTGAGAATCTTCAGCAGACGGAAGCCGGGACTAGAGGGAGGCAAAGCTACTTGCACAGTGTGTATGGTGCCTTGTGGAATTCTCGGTTTTCTTTTTCTTTCTTTCTTTTTTTCCTTTTGTTAATGTAGATTAAGTAAATCAGCTGCTTTGGACTAACGGGGGCTGTTCTCTTCATAAGTATCAGGAGCTTGTCTGGATTCCTCTATCCTCCTAGGAGCCTGGTCATCTGTGTATTTTTTATCCCAATTTAAAGAAAGCAGACAAAAACCAGGCAGTTTCATCTCTCTGGGAACTTACCCTTTTCTTCCAGTTTTGAAGATTTCTGCTCCAAAATTTGCTGGCTGGATTGCTAACCAAAGGGGAGACGCTTGCTCCCTGCAGTATGTGCTGTAGAAAGTCTCCAGGTAACTTTATCTGCTAACAAAGTGGCCCTCTGTGGATTCCCTTCCAAGCCAATTTCAATGAACAGCCCGTCCTTCTCAAATGGACAAGGGTAGCTCTTCAGCACCATGGAGAGGTCCGAGCAGCGTTTAAGGGCAGCGTGGGACTGTGACCCAGACAAACAATCTGACAGTGTAAGTTTTGCGCATCCAATCATCTATTACTTACCCATCACCCCAAGTCTAAGAATGTCACTCAAAAAGGACACTCTAAAATATAGGCTTTTGCCACATATTTTTCATTATAAACAACCACTTAAACTTATTTTAGAGAAAGTTAATAATGCAAGTTAAAGAATGTTTTAATATTGCATTCTTTGATGTGAATGCTTGTTCTTTGAATTTTGAATGTAAAAACTTAAAAATCCAACACCAATTAATTACAGTGTAATTAGACAAACCAGATGTTTTGAGAACGTATTTTATAATCATACATACATAGTTTCAAATGTGCAATTTGTTGTTGTTGTTGATTTTTTTTTTTTGTAAGCAGAAGACTCTTAAAGGGGTTTCTGATTTGTTGTTATCCAGAAGAACAGTTAAGCTCTTAGGCCAAAGACCATAGTTTCAGTTCCAATAGAGGCCTTACCTGTTCTAATGTTCAAACACATAGAGCTATTTGGTGATTTAAAATACTGGCAGACACATACAGTGAAAACTTAAAAAGTTACAAGCAGCCCTTTTTCTAAAAAAAAAAAAAACTAGATATGGGCTATTGAAGTTCTTATTTTAACATTACTGAAATATTTTATTTATTTTCAAAATTTTCCAACTTAACTGTTTAAAATAAAATTTCCAAAACAAACAGTTTATTCCCCTCAAGATAATTCCTTAACCACTTCTTTTCAGACCTTGAGATAACTGTATATTAAGATCTCATACAACGAATGGAGAAAATACTTTGAATTACTACCAATAATGACCCCAACAGATATTTTGGTTTGTTGTTCAGAGTTGTGTAAGAGAACACAGAACTATTTAAAACATAATTTAAGAAATATCTTTTTCCAGGCCAGTTAAATACAGTTTTAGACATTTATACTGGATCATTTACATTAAAGTATAATGAAGCTCTTTTAATGTTATTGTGACATAAAATTTACTCCTCTCTATAGTTCTTATATTCAAAAACCTCAAGTATAGATATTTCTTTCTATTATATATAATTTTCAGGTGAATTCTATTAATCTTAGCTCTTCAGCAAGTTGGCACTTGATTTTTAAATAAAGAATGCTTATTCATGAAACTATATGAAATGTATAATTTTAAAGCCTATGACATAATTTTGTATTAAAGTGATATTGTTATATATATTTTGTCAACTTCACTTAGAAGGTGCACTAGTGTTTTCCTAAATTGATCTCAAATTCAATAGATCTAAGCATTTTGAAATGTGTGAAAGGTAGATGTTATCACCCAGCTCTTTCAGTTTTGACTCCTTGGATTTTATGATTCTGCATAGATTTTAGGGAGAAGCAGTATTTTTTCCATAGTAAGCATGCTGTGTGACTTTAAGTTTTAATATCTCCTGTACTGTGAGCTCCGACTATTCCCTAGTGGAGGTGGACCTTGGGCAAGTCTTTCTGGGTGATGAGGCTGTCCTTCAATAATATGGACAATGTGATGCTTGTGTCATAACCTGTGCCTGCCGTATGCCCTAAAGTTGGGTGTGTGAGGCTTGCTAGATTCACAGATCTGTTATCTTTGAGAGGCTTCTCAAGGACATGATGCAGTGTGATATTGTCAGGAGTGTAACATTTCACATTTGCTCCTCTTTCGAAAACATTTTGGTGATATATTTATAATCACAGCTACCTAGCTTAGACAGTTTGAGATATGGTTGTTTATGTATCTGCTTAACAAGAAATTGTTGCTGCATGACAAACCACCAACAGATGTTAGCTCCTGCTCTGATAGCCTTTCAATCATTATTGAAAGAGTACAAATCATCCAAACAATAGAAAATACCCAGATCTATTTAGACTGGGAGCGGATCCCCATTTCTTTCTTTCTCTTTTTCCTTTTTACAGCATTCTGTTGGTAGCAGATGTGCGTGAACAGTCTTAAATTTAGTTGACTGACATTTTGTTTTTCTTGCCAATGTAAAAAATATGCTCACAGTTTTGTGGTCCACCCACCCTTGCAGGGCTCTGTAACCTTTGGCTGATTGGCTGAAAAAAAAAAAGAAAAAAAAGGGGGTGGGGATTGTGTCTGTTTAGCAAAACCCACCGTAGCTAAAATTCTTTGTAGGGATGCTGAACATAGAAGGGGATGATAAGTATGTTTCACTGCTATTTTTAACTTTTTTTTTGTAGCATTCAGAGAAGCTGGTCTTAGAAATGGTTCTTATCATTACATCTGTCTCCATCAAAGCTTCTTCCAGATGTGACATATCCAGTTACAGTCACAATAGAGGCTCCCCATAGGGGAGAGCTTGAGGGTGGGTTGTGGAGAAAAGAAAGCATCTATTTAGAGAGGTACTGGATTCCTTAAATTAGGATGTTCATTGGTCCCGTAGATTTCTAGACTTTGGTTTCTGCCACAATAAAGAGCACTCATTGAATGTCGGGGCCCTAAGTGCAGAACCCAGTTGCCCAAAGAATGTTTCTGAATTTATCCGTTCACTCAGCTCTCACACACTGAGCATTCATTATCTGCAATTCCTGGCACCACAGATAGTGAATTTTGGACTCAAATCCAAACATGCAATTAACTTATTTTCTTACATATACTTTATGTATATAATCCAAAGACTGAAAGTTTCAAACAATTTGTACATTACATAATTCCATGACACAGCATGATGCTAGTTCTCAAAAACTCAGATATTTTGAGAAATCTTGGACTGAGGATATTTCAGCTGTAGGTTCTCCGGTGGGTTTTATCTTGGAGTCTTCCCTAGTTAACCTTTATTGGTTATATACTCTGATCGCTGTATCAAAGGATAGATATGACTAACGGACCACTCCTGAGCCCCTGAGAAACAAATCATTTAAGAGAAATAAGTTAAAATAAACTTAATGGCTCTGTTTGTTTGGTTGTGAGCCTAGCCTTTAACAACTGAGCCATCACTCCAGCCCAACCTAATGGTTCTGTTTTAACCCTCAGGAGTTGGAAACCATCTAGGAAGCAGCAGAGGGAGATGTATCATTTGGAGCTGTTGGAAAAGGAAAACAATATGATAAAAGGAGCAAGCAGGGTCAGGAATATCATTTGTATCTTTGTTATTTCTACTACAGAGATGATGGACTATGTGGAAAAGAAACACAAAGCTAGGACATATCCATCTCTAACCACCTCGATGGTTATGCTCAGAGCCACATAACCTCCAGTTTTGCACCTTTGCCTGCATCTGCCCACCCTGTACACTGGTACTCAATAGTAGATCCTGAGAACCTAGCTGTCAACACTTCTCTTTTATAATTAGGAGGAATTCTGTAGCTGTATGCTATCCATTCATGAGCTCAATATTGTCAGCTTTGCTCTGAATGAAAATGTCTGTTTGATTAACTGTTTAACTATTTAAATACATAGTATATTTTTGGGCCCATTCACAACAAATAGAATGCCAAAGGTTTGTTTACTTTAAAAAAATATTAATTAATGTGTGTGGGGGGGGGTACAGAGGAGTGAATAAGATCCCTGGAGCTGGAATTATAGGCAGTTGTGAGCTACCCAATATGGGTGCCAGGAACTAGTTGAGCCATCTCACCAGCCCTTTCTCTTTTTAATGAGACAGCACAAGACCTTAGGGACTATTTATTATGCCCATGCATACATGGGCACATGAGCATGAGCACATATGTGATTGCGTGGGCATGCTTGCATATACATAATGTACATGAGAGACTTGACTCCAAGTCACTCAGATTCTTAGTCAACACTTCTTCGATAAGGCTACGACTGAACCAACACAAACTCTATCAGTTAGAATTTTGAGCCCATTCACAAAGACACCAAAGACTCAAAGTTTTCAACACCTCAATGCTCATGGAGGTCAGAGGGTAACTTTGGGAGTCAGTTCTGGCCTTCCATCTTGCTGAGTCAGGGTCTCTCTTATTTCTGCTGCTGCACTGCACACTGCAGGATAGCTGTCCTAGCCAGTTCTCCTGTCTCCTCCTCTCATCTTGCTGTGGCAACGCACACTGAGCATCCATACTTTGTACATGTGTTTGGACGATGGCACTCAGGTCATCAGTCTTACATGGCTAATATTTCTGTCACCCAGAGGTTTATTTCATAATTAGACATTAACACTGGATGGATGAGCCAGTCAGCGGAGCAGTAGTTTCTCCTACAGTTGTTCAGAAAACCCAGGATGGCACGAGGTCGGCCTTCTCTAGCACAGGGTTCTCAAAGCCAATACGCAATATGTAATTACCTTCCTTCCAGAAAACCAGAAGTGACAACACAAAGAATGAAGTGACATATGTGGGAGGTCTAGGTGATCCTGTTTGCAAAGGGCATACAGCACTTCACTCATATTATCTCTGGCTGAACCTACTGTCAGGAAGATTGGGAATGCAGTTCTCATTTCCAAAATAATAAGAAAAGGAAAGGAATTTTAGAGCACTCAATTCTTTCTTCCATACCTTGAACTCTGTTCTGTGTCTGCTTTAGTCTTTCAGGCTGCAAACTATGGAAACCAACCCTGGTTAATTTCAGACAAAAAGTGATGCATTAAAAACATGTTAATCCACAGGAATTCTGATGAATTAGCTTTAAAAATTAGACAGGAGCTAAAAGAATTTTATTTCCTAGAACCTCAGGAAAGGGACAATATTGCTAAAGTACAATATTATTTGGTGTGATGGCCACAGGATTCTAAATTGTCACTCATTCCTCTAAGAGACAGTTCATTCAGATTAAAGAGTTTGAACTTAATGATCCCATCACCTGGGTTAGATTGCTAAAATGCAGAAAGGGAAGGATGCTTCTGTAGGTAGAGCCTAGAGACATCTTCAAAAGTGACTCATCTGTGGAGAATGTCCTGTCCATTGGCTAGATCTGGGTAGGGGTTGGATGTTTACTACACGACATGAACTCTGGTGCCCTATATTTGACCCCATCCCCTTGATGGGGAGGCCCAGTGGCACTCAGTGGGAAGGATAGCAGTCTACCAAGAAGAGACTTTATACCCTATGATCATATACAAGGGAGGAGGTCCCCCTCAGTCACAGTCATAGGGGGGAATAGGGTGAAAGTGGGAAGGAGGGAGGAATGGGAGGATAGAAGGGATGGGATAACAATTGAGATGCAATATGAATGAATGAATTTTAAAAAGTGTTACTTCCATAATAAGCTTTATAATCCATAAGAAAGGGGAACACACACACACACACACACACACACACACACACACACACACACACACACCACACGTACGCACGCACGCAAAGACTCCAATACTGTGCCTGGGGCTACAAGAGTCTCTTGCTGCCTCATTAGACCTAGTGATGGCCCATGCTGGTTCTTATCCATTCCAGTTGGCCATATGCCCAAACTGCTTTATTGCAGTGCCGAAGACTAAGCCTCGTTGCCTCTCCCAGGATGTGTTTTGATGACTTTCACCAGTTGATGACTCTGATCCATCTAACATCCTGCGTGAGTCCTGCTCTGGCCCTTTTAGATGCTAGCTGAGCTTTTCAGGACCGATTCTACAACACTTGGCCTTGTTTGAGAACTCAATTCAGACCTGAAGCCTGTGTGATAAGTCTGCTTGGCTCTTGCCCAGACATTCGACCCATCTCCTGTGGGGTTTTCAAGTTTGTAGAATGCATAAAGTCGGCTCAGTTCCCATTAGTCTCAAAGGGACACCAGGCTTAACAAGATGGTGCTCCGAGATATTTGGGACACAGGGTGGCATTATCACATTATTATTTCCACAAGCTGTTAACCTGAATGGGGGAAAATAAAGAGTGGGAATTTAATGCCAGAGAAGTTTTTGGCACTTTGTCAGTTCGACATTAGCTTTGAGGGCTTTGGGAATCTTGCCTGCAATTTTCAGCACCAAGCAGCTAAAAGCTGTGCTTTTTCTGGGATCCTGATGGCCCTGACCCCAAAGGGACAGCATTCAGTATTTGTGGGGGTCTGAACTGTGCCAGGCCATCTTCCAGAGCCCACCAGCAGCTACAGAAAAGTGACATGCTGTGAATCGCTGCCTGCACCACTTGGTTCACACTTGGCATAGCACCTCTGACTTGTGCCAATAGGATACGGCTGGGGAAACAGCCATCCACACGTTCATGCGTCGTGGGCGTTCCCGGTTCCCTGTGCCCTGTGGGCTGTTTATGCCTGGGTGGCTTCTGGGTAGTCATGCGGACCCTACTAACAACCACAGAAACTTTTTAGGCTTTTCAAGTGTCACCGCTGGCGACTCAGCCACTGAATAGGCTAATTAAAATATAGAGCAGAGGTGTGCACCCTTTTGGAACTTAACTTCAATAGTTTTGGAAGAGAGAAGACAGGAAAACTTGCCTAATCCAAAGGAGCTGGTTCCAAATGGCTTCGGCCACTTGGATGGGATTCATTTTCAATTCTTAGGTTCCCATATTTGTGCCTGAAAATGCATTTACTTAGATCTTAGAATACTGATGTATCAGAGTGTAAGAATCGCTCAGCGCCAAGGGCTGCACAGCACTGCTTGGAACCTACTTGCTGTTCTCTTATTGTTTTTGCTTTTTGGTTTTTGTTGTTGTTGTTGTTGTTGTTGTTGTTAACTCTTCGAGATTTTGACACATACATACAATATATTTTAATCATATTCATGCCTCACTCCCTTACTCCAACTTGTCCTACTCCCAAATTCATTCCTCTTATTTAAAAAAAAATAATCCAACTAATGTATCCCATAAAACCTGGGTGTGGTGCCACCCACTAGAGCTGTTCATAGTCCTCAGCTTGGCTGGAAGCTGCCCTTGCCCAGCCAGGCTGGAATATTAATTGGCTGGATCTTGTATAAGTCTTGTGCAGGCAACCATAGCTGCTGTGAGTTTATGAGTTCAAAGCTCTTCTTAGGCCCAGAAAACAGTCTTGCCTCAGTCTTCCATAACCGTGGACTTTTCCATCACTTCCAAGTCTCTTCTTGAAAAACCCATTTACTCTTTTAAGTAAATTGTGCACCTTCATAAAGATCAGCAGGTACGAGATTCGTCAACAGACAGTGCTGCTTACGTCTCATAACCAAGTGCAGAGGCCTTTTAGGAAATGAGGCTTCTTCATAGCTGAAATATGTCGATAATGGCAAGCTACCTTTCATTAGTCAACACATTTTTTTGACTTTTTTTTTTGACACAGAGTCAACACATTTAGAGAGTTGTCTCCATACTATAAAATTTCCTGTCACATTTAAATCAATATTTATTGATTTCCATTTATAATATGTATCTATTTTCATTTTAGGAAATATAAACAAAGCTTAATAAACTATTTCAACTTTCATCAAATATGGGTACCCCCCCTTTTTTTTTTTAGTATTTTGATGTATTTCCCTGGAATTAAATATATAAATTAGGAAAAACTGGATATATACTTATGGCCTGAAGCAAGTATTTATAATATTTTGAAATTACTTTTTACTCAATATGTAAGCATTATACAATTTATATGATACCAAAATATGACATAACATCACACAAACATATTTTACTTTCACTTATCAGTTAAGAAAATTAATTTTAAAAAGAGTAAAAATAGAGATCAAATTTTTGTTTCTGTTGTCAAAATTTCTCAATCTTTTAGGCTACAGGAACAATAGTTATATGAATACACATGCTATAAGTCACTGAGCTATGCCACGATTATCAATGTCAACACCTTTGGGGATATTCACAGACTTTATATCTCCATTATATTATAAGATCTGATCGTGAGTATTAGATTTTTTTTTAACAACGTCTTCAAGATATTTGTAAATATTGTCACAATTCTAGAGCTACTTTAAAGTTATTCTGCTTGCATGTTATCGCATTGGTAGTTATAAGTACATATATGACTTAAAAAATAAAAAAATGAAATTTCAGCCATTTGTTATCTCTCTGCAATATTTTGAATAAGTGCTCATATATCCGAGGAATATATATTGAGCTTCTGAGCCTTGCTGGACACTGGCCAATGAGGGAAATCCGATGGACATTGCAGAGATGCAGTTCCTGTTCTCCTTAATGTTCTCCCTGTCTTGTCACTTCCTCTTGTACTTCTCAGACTTCATTTATATAATATAACTCAGATTGTCCCCATGTCTTTATAACCTTTGAAATTTTGGCCTTTGCAAGAACTGTGTTTTGATATTTATATTCTGTTTCAAGACACCACAATAACTACAACACTTAATATATGTTTTCATTTCATTTAAATTTATTTTTCTTTTCATGCATATTTATAATGCATTTTAATCATTCTTATTCCCTATTGCCCTCTTTCTCCTCCTGCTTTGCCACTGTTTATACTACACTTTTACTATTCTTATTTTTATTTATGTTCTACTCTGAAATGGTTTTATTACTTGAATATGAGAGTATGCATCTGTTAATTTTTATGAATGGATCGTATCAGGGCTGGATATAGGATTCTTAAGTCTGGGTATTCTGTATATTCTTTCATTATCTTTAGTATTTTGTGCAGTCAAGGGAATTTTAAAAGGAAAAAGCATCTTAATTTTGGACAATTTTGATCAAAAGGGTAGGATAGATTCTATTTTCCATTACTGTCTAGCACTTAGCTACGGTAACAATCATAGTAGCTTAACCATATAAAGGATTGCTCTGTTAAGGATCCTGTAAGTATATGAGGTGCACTGACCCCTCTTCACAGCAGCCTATGGAGTAGGTCCTCCAGGAGCTTGCTTTCCTCTCACAGGCAAATAACACGAGGGAGGAGTTGAGTAACTTTCTCTAGTTAGTAAGAGACAGAAAAAGAAGGCAGCCTGGCTCAGAACATTATTTCTTAACGTCTTGGCTCTTGTGCCTAGCCAAAAAATAAATGGGCAAATAAAAGAATTTTCTAACTTAAAATGGGAAAGTAAATGACTAATATTCAAGCGTGTTCTGTAGAGTTTAATACAGAGCTTCATATACAAAATCAATCTCTGAGGTGCTGTCAGAATAGCAGACAGCTGATGAAAGTGGAGCTTCATGGGCAAGTAGGAAATGAAGAAAAAAGGAGGAAAAGCAGGGATGTGTCAGATGTGATGTATGGAGCCCGATTTAATCTTCTCAATATCACATCGAGATACATTACATGGACTGAAGCTATTTAAAGGCATGTCACGGGAGTTCGAGTCCGTTATTCCCTCTGCTCTGTGGGTCTGAAGTACAGACTCTGTACGGGCTATAAAGAAAAATGAAACAAAGACACAACCAAGTGCAGTATAATGAATCGAGCCTCCTTTGGTGACAATATCATTTCTTAGAAACCAACTGATAGATTCCAATCAAAAGTGACATGCATGTTGCTATCATCTCTTGTTAGCTCGCTGATATTTTATTTAAAAAAAATCTGTGTAGCCACACTAATAGGTTAGAGTGCACTCGACATTGCGAGCACGGTAGCTGACGAACGTTCTGCGTGTTCTTACAGGATATGCACCAACAATAGACTCTGAGCTGGAGAGTCTTTGGCAGTTGGCTAGTTAATTAGGACAAATATTCCTTGTTATGAGTAATATACATCTTCCTTGTCTTTGCCAGCCATTCATTATGGCGAGATCAGGACCTTGATGGTTCTTAAAGGAAGAGTGAAATAAATGTCAAGCAAAGGGGGAGTGGCACTGTTGGAATCTAAGAGAGTGTGAGAACCCGGAGAGTAGAGCTAAGGGGCATTGGCATATTCCTAGCAGGAAAGTCACAAGGCCTAACTGTTCTCCAAGTGCTGGTGGCGGTGTCTAGAATGTAAATAAAAGTTAAGTAACTAAGACGATTTGCAAACATTTCTGACTACCCCAATTCTATGACTGCACATTTTCATTGGTGTGTTCATTCAGCGCATAGACTTCTGGCCATTGGCAGCAACTTCTATTGAGAGTTTTTAGGGACTCACAGGAATTACGTCATGTATACGAAGCCATAAGGTGATGAGAGAAGAGGGGGCTGTGGAGAAGGGGAATGGGAAGAGCATGAAGATCTTGAGAGCTATTTGACCTGGTTAGTAGATGCATGAAGACTTACCAAAATAGTCTCTCTGAATCTGCTAGAGCCAACTCTGATATCACTTCTGAAGCTACTTGCCGGAACTTTGCTATGCGATCTTAAATAAAGAATTAACTGTGCCCACCTGCTTCTAAATCCAAAGGGAAGGCATATCATGAAAAAAGGATGTCCCTGAGGTTTTTGTTAATATATCTAGGCAACTACATTTGCTTCATCCCTTCATCTTGAGCACCCGTGTCTATGCAGAGGCAAGAAGGAGAAGGGGGTGTGACGGGCAGCTTTGTTTCTGTTCTAAACCTGTGTCTCTGAATCACTGCTGCAATCCTGAGACATCTTGTTAACAATGCAAAGGAGCAGCCTGTCTGGAGGAATTATAAATGATGCAAGGAGCAGGTGGTTAATGCAAAAGGAATCTCAGACAAATCAGAGGCATAAGCCTTTTTCTTCATCCTTCCTTCTCTCTGTTTGTTGTCCTGATATCAAATTCCCTTCTGGAGATTGGGAGCCTGTCATGCTCAGTATGCCTTTCAGACTAATTAATTCAATAGTTAAGATAGAGACTAATCCCTTCCCCCAATTGAAATGTAGGAAATAGACAGAAAGCATCCAATGAAGAGAGATGCTCATTTCTTCTTCATGTAATGATTCTCTTTAGAGAAAATTAAAGTAACATAGGAGACTTCCAAGAACCAACAGAAGCAAGGATTAACAGCAGATTCCTGCTTTAAAATTCAGAATAGAAACCACAGAACAAGCTGGATCTGTCCTATGCCAAATCTAGTATTCGGCAAGAGCATGCATCTGGGGGCTGTGTGATCATGTGTTTGGAACTGTGTCATCATCCATCCTGAGTATATCATGTGGTGCCAAACAGCGTGGACCAAGTATTTAATCACTGCAGGCATGGGTGTTGACATTGGTATGATGAAAAAGTTGGATTAGTTGCTTCTTATGACCTTTCAGAAGTACTACTCTGGTGGCTTTGTATGCTAAGTCAGGTGGCACATTTCCAAAAGCCGCAAGCATTTGTTTAAAGCAGTGAAAGAAAATGTTGACTAGTTTCAGCCTACCAGCATCAAATGTCTATTTATTTCCACCTCCTCCTCAACAATAAATGGCAAATACTATTATCATCATGTTTGTTTGCACTTTTCAAACACTCTTACAAGGCAAGGCTGCTAATGAGATGCTTTAAGATATTCCCTGCCCTGCATGAGAAAACAACTTCAGAAATTACAATTTCAGGATATGTGGGCACTTATTTATAGCCCACCTTTTGGCTAAGATTTGAGATGACATTTTTCTTTCAGCAGAACTCTCAAGTGGCGCACCATGATTTATAATTTTATTTGTCTGCTGTCTGCATACACTGCAAAAAGCTGAAAAATTATTCAAATCCTGCCAAGTATATTTACAGTTATTTTTCAGCGTCTTCCCTCAAAACACTTTAAAGTCTTCATAGAGAATCAAGATCCAACTTCTTGAAGAAGGAAAGAGCGAATGGGAGGGAACCAGGCTGCTGATTTTACCCATAGAAGTAGGTCTCAGGTGCTCATACAAAGGGCAACAAGTCAATTTGCAACAGGGCCTACAGTCTCTATAGAAATATTTTATGTATTGTGTCTGTCTGGTCCATAGAATTGGAAACATGTAGATTAAGACTCTTATAATAGATCCCAAACCAGAACATGACTAGAGGGAGCAAGGAATAGAGGAAGGGAAGTAGAGAAAGAGGATGCCGGGAGGAGAGGGATGGCGGGAGAAGGGGAGGTTTTCTGGTAGGTACCAAGATCCAAACTCAGGCCCTTCTGCTTATGCAGCAAATGCTTTTGCCCACAGACCCATCTGTTCTGCTTTACAGCTCTTGTTCTCCGTTGCCGCTGCCCTGAGTGAAGCTGTACACATTCATGTTTTTTTCCTTATGGACTGTGACTGAACACAGATGTGGCTGGTGTTGGCCACTGTATCACCTCTCAAAAATTACACAGGTTAGATGCTGCATACATTTTAATGGAACCCGCTTGCATTTACTCACCATTAATATGTAATTTATAATAATCTACCTGACTATGCTAGTCAAATACTTAAGCAAGAGGAAAGATAAATGCGAGAGTAAAACAGTAAGACTAGAAGCCTCAGATATTACTAACATTTGGGTTTTGTGCCAGGTTGCGGTTATATTTCACTGTCCCAAATCTCTATTCTCAATAATAAATGATGATTTTCCTGAGAGAGGGAAAGAAGAAAACAACCAAGATTAAGGGAGGCAGTTTCCATACCTCAAAGCCTTTGTTCTTTATAGGGAAGAACATGCAACCAAAATTATTGCATATAGCAACAGACACACACATACATGTAACTGTAACACACACACACACACACACACACACACACACATATATCTGAGAATATAGGTACATATACCTCCTTTTAGCTGGATCTGAGTTGCCACATACACAGATCCTGTAGAGTGTTTATTTTTTTAAAGAATAAATTATTTTAATTTTTGTGTATGTTTTACCTACACATATGTCAGTGTGTCACACGCATCTAGTTCTAGTCAATCCAGAAGAGGGCAGTAGATCCTCTGTAGCTGGAGTTACAGACCATTGTGAGCCACCATTGTAGAACTCAGAACCATTGCAAAAGCACCAAATGCTCTTAACCACTAAGCATTTTGTTTTAAAATATTTAATTGACAAAAAGTTGCATATATTCAGCATGAAAGTTTGATGCACATAAGTATTATATACTGATTACCACCACCCAATTGGTTATCAATACTGTTACTACTTGTAATTATAATTTTGGCTATCTGAATGGTTAGAATGCTTTAAAGTCTGTCCTCTTATCAAATATCAAGCAAGCAATATGTTATTAATCACTATATCATAGTTACCATGATATATATTAATTACATCCTCAGAACTCATAACTATAAGTTTTTACTGCTTGACCATTTCCCAAGTTCCCTTATCCTTTAGGTCCTAGGATCCAACATTCCATTCTCCTTTTCTTAGAGTCATCATATAAGGGAGATCATGCATTATTTCTCTCTCCATGTGTGATTGATTTCACTCAGCCATTGTTCTCCGTGTTTGTTCATGGTGTCACAAACAGAAGGGATTCTCTCCCTTTAAGGCTGAGCTGTATTCTACCATACAGTATTTTCTTCTCTGTTCTTTCATTCACTGGCACTTAAATTGCTTCTGTATTCTGGGTGTTATGACTAGTATAGCAATGGGTATAGGTACAGATCTGCTTTAACAATGATTTCGTTGCTTTCACGATAAACCCAGAAGTGTGACTGTTGGCCCATTCACTAGTGTTGTGTTTAATTGTTTGGGGGGAACTGCCATTCTGATAACTATAATGGTTGATCTATCGACATTACCACCAACATTTATACTTAATGCTTTAAGATAGGTGTTACCATTCTAGTTATTAAGAGGGGGTTAAGCTACTAGCTGGGCTCGTTATAGCTGATAATGGCTCTTCCATTACATATATGGACCTCCCAAGTATTAGTGAGTTTAAGATTTTAAGAGAAAAAATGGTAGACATGCTGCTGCCCAAGAGAGCTCAGATTTCTTAAGTTTCTTTTATAATATAGAGACTAAAAAATTCTGTATAAATTATAAAGAACATGTTGATCTTTTGTAATCAATGTTCTCATCCTGAAGCTTTTCACTTTTGTTCCAAAAGTTTCTTTTCTCAAGGAGTTTGACATTCACTCCCTCACTATCCCCAGATCCCATAAACTAGCTTTGGGAAAAGAGAAGAAAAGTCTTGGGGGTTCCGTGGTAGGGAGAATTGAGCTGGTGGGGGAACTGTCAGTTAAAGGAACCAACTGTTGGTGAGCTATTAGTTAAAGGTACTAATTGTTGAGGAGAGATTGAGGAATGGAGGAGGAAAGAAATATTGAGGCCCAGGAATAAATAAGGGTGAAAACTGAAAGATTTTTCTAGCCCAGGAGAAATTTATTTTCCTTCTATTCTTCTATCTGTTCTTCTTGGGCCAACCCCAGTACTTTATTTAAAGTGAAGTTTAATTTTCTTCATTACATATTACATCATGATTTGCTTTTATCTTTTATAATCAACATGGCATTTAAAAACCAACAGAGCAAGAAAATAATCAAACAAATACAAACAGTTCTGTATAACCTACAGTAGCAAAATCAATCAATATTCAAGAAATGGTCAGCATTACCTGATTGTTATTTCTTAAACAATACTCAGGAAAGTGAAATCATAAATTTCCCCAAGTTTTAAGCCATTGTGTTTACATGATTATCATAACAACATAGCTTGAAACTAATTATCTTTAACACATAAAAACTTGACTTACTGTCCACCCCAAATCAACAGGTGTGCTATACATCTTTATACCTCAGCTAACTGCCAAGATATTTTATAGATATTGTAAAATATCTGTAAAGCATCACCTTCTAAGCCCACCTATTGCTTTCAAAGTAGGTTCTAAAGAAATTTTTTATTTATGATTAGAATAAGTTTTACTTTTCTATAGCTAACAATATCTAACCAGGTACTGTTATGTCAAAGTCCTAACTTTCTTTTTAAGCAGCTTCTGCCTGGCTGCTCACCATAGTCAGAGCCAAAACTCTCTCATTGTCTCAAGCCTTTTGCTGTATGTTCTCTTTCAACATCCTCTGTGGGAAAAAGTTTCCCAGTGTCTATTTCATTAGGGCTGGACTCAAAGTGTGAAATAGAGAGAAAAACAGTTTTAGGATAAAAAGCAGATTTCAAATTAGTTTTTAGGCAAAATTAGACCTGAACAATAAATAAGATTTAAGGGCAGTGGTGATTGGCCAGAGATCTTTGGGACTTTGTCAAGCAAAGCCTCAACAGCTGCTCTGGATGTCTAAAGTTCATGCTGGGCAGTCGGAGGTCTTCGGAACTTTGTCCAGTAAAGCCTCTATCACTTGTCCTTATGTCTCTGACATGTGGAGCTTTGCTCAAATGTCACATGCCATCTACTTAGCAGATTTTCCTTGGCCACCTTGGCAAATTACCAACTCCATCCCTGACAATGAAGCTTTATGTCTATCTATCACAGTCAGAGAAATCTCCTCCATAGGATATCTTTGTGTGTGTGTGTGTGTGTGTGTGTGTGTGTGTGTGTGTGTGTGTGTGTTGTGCATGTGTATGCAAGCATGCATGTGCACATACATATGTGAATATGTGTCTGTGCATGTGCATGTGGGTGTGTGCACGTGTGTATACATGTGTGCATGTGTGGTTGAGTATGTGTGTATTGTGAGTGTGTGTCTGTATGTGCATGCATGTGAATGTGTAAATGTGTGTGTGCTTATTTGCATATACATCTGTGTGTGAATGCATGTGCATGTGTGTGCAAGTGTATTTGTAGGTGTGCTTATTTGTCTATGCACATATGTGTGTGTTTGTGTGTGTGTGTGAGCACATGTGTGTTTTTCTTATCCTCTGTTCAATAATATGACAGAGTCTTCCTCTGGTATGTTCACTGATGTCTCTCTTGCATCCAGATTTTGCAGCTCATTTTGACTCCAAGGCCTAATGTTTGGGACACATGATTAGATAGGACTGTGTCACTCCACTCACTTAAAGCCAGTGTTCCTGAAGACTTCTCAGCACCTGCAAAGCCTGGCATCCTTCTTCCTCAGTTTATGCTCCTACAGTCTTGATGCCTCCTGCCTCTTACTCCAATACTTTCCCAACTGTTTCCTACTAGTCTTCCCCTTTCTGCCTTGGCAACTTTTATCACAAATGACCCACATGGATGTAGAGGTATTCCTACATGTAAAATTTCTGGTAACAAATCATACATGTATGTCATCTGCAGGCTTCCTGGCATGTTCATACTACAATGATTGATTCGTCATACAAGTTAGGGACTCTGAAACAAAAGTACTTCGTGGCCGATTTCTTTGTGTTATGTCATAACTTTACTAGTCTAATAGTTTTTTGCTGAAAGCATTTATAACATGCCCAATTACAAATTCTCACTGTGTTTTCCTCTTTGTGTTTTTCATCTACATAGCCACGCCCTAGATAAAAATCTAGACAATTATAATAACTGTTAATTTGATTTCCTCTGTAATTTAGATTTGAATCATGTCTACCCCGAGACATTGGTGTCATAGCCACTGGTGACAGAAGTTTAGAAGTATAATCAGTTGTAGTCTGAATATGAACTATCCCCCAGTGGCTCGTGAGTTGAGAACATTGTCCTCAGTTACTGGCACTATTTTGGGGGGTTCTAGAGGCTTTAGGAGTTAGGGCCTAGCTGAGATAGTAGGTCGCTGGAGATGGATTTCAGAAGCTAACGTACCACTGCCTCCATTGTGACCCTCGCTCTGCTTCCTATGCACCAACCTGTAAATAATGTGTGCTTTATACTCCTGCCACCATATTATTCTTCCTAAACTTAGGAAACCAGTAGGCTGTGGGCGGAGCTCTCTGAAATCATGAGTAAAATAAATGATCTCCCCACCCTTTCAAGTTGTCAATGTCAGGTGCTTAATAACAGAAGTGAGAAAGCTGACCAACACATGCCACGTCTTTGCCGATCGTGGAGTTAAGTAACATCTTGTTGGTGAGCCTTCTCTGTTGTGGTTGTCACCAGCATAAAAGGAGAATTTAGATGCAGAGACAGACTTGTGTGGGAGAATGTCACATGGGAATGATGGCAGAGGGCCAGGTGATGCTTCTGTAAGCAAAGGAATGCCGAGGGTTGCCAGAAGACCACTAGAAGCAGAAGGAGCGCCATAGGAAGATTTTTCTCCTATATTTCTCAGACGTTCCAACCCTACTGGTTGGCCTTGGGGTCCCAGCACTCAGAATCACAACACCATTGTTCAAACCATCTAGTTTGTAGTACTTCGTCATGGTATCCTTCAGAAGCTGAATCACTTGACTTCTCTCCTGCCATCTTGGTCTCTTCTTAAATTTTCCAAGTTATACAAGAAATACAACCTCCTTGTAAAAACTAGAACAATGCAATACGTACCAATTATAGGAAGCCACTGTTTGTGTGACAGACACTAAGTGCTTCAAATGTTATTTCATTTAGCCTCTAGGCTGACTTGTTCTATTAGCAGTGCCATTTTACAGAGGACAAAATTGACGAATGAGATATCGAGTAACTTCCCTCTGGCTTTATAGATATGAGACAGGCAGGGATTCAAAACCTCAGTGTAAAACATCATGGAATCATAGCCTGGTTGACTCCTATCTCCAGGCCATGTTTGGTTTATCATGTGTTGTTCCTTCCTGTATACATAACTTCCTGTTACACGAGTTTGCTGCTCTGATCATTTATGTTGCCTTGCAAGAAGCATACAACCTCATTTCTTCCTAAAAGGATTATACTTCACTATTTTTTTGCTTTTTTCCCTCTGCTTATCTTAAATATTTACCTATAACAGAAAGTTTTCTGCTTGTAGCTTACTTATGAAAATATGGTTATAAATATGATACCATGGATCCTTAAATCTGTCTGTTGAGGGCATGGAAACAGCTTTGTACATCCTTGTAATACCTCGTAAACAGTTGGTTGAACTAGAAAGCTCATACTAATGAGAGTATGGCGTAGAAGAAGAAGAGAAGAAAGAGGTGATGTCACAGACCCAGATTCTGTGGCTTCTGGTGTTCAACACTGCTGTCTTGTTCAGAAAAGTTTTGGAGATAAAGATCCAGAAACCCTAATATTAGGGGTTCATATTTACCTGGTTTCACTGTTTTCGAATGTGTTTGTTGTGTTTAGAAATGTAGAAACAAGGAAAGATAATGCTCTTATCGTTCCTTAGCATAGGATTCCTGGGTGAAAAAGATAGAATTAAATACAAAAATAGCCTGCAAGCACGATCACTATTAGAGTTGTTATCACCTTCACACTTGTTCTTGTTACTAGATATTGGAAATTACGCTTTGTAGGGTCCTTGGGAGAAAACCCACTGTGAGAGATTGTTTTGTGATGATGAAGTGAGGAGACAAGGGGGAAGATGCATAGATGTCCCAGGCCCTGGGTGAAGTCTAGATGCCTTCTGCTTCACACCGTGAACAGGTGTCTTTATCATCTAACTCTTTTTTTTCCAGTTTTTTTTATTAGTTTATTCTTGTTACATCTCAATGGTTATCCCAGCCCTTGCATCCTCCCTTTCTTCCCTCCCTCCCATTTTCCCTTTACTCCCCTCTCCTATGACTGTTCCTGAGGGGGACCTCCTCCCCCTGTATATGCTCATAGGGTATCAAGTCTCTTCTTGGTAACCTACTGTCCTTCCTCTGAGTGCCACCAGGTCTCCCCCTCCAGGGGACATCATCTAACTCTTTATTCAAAGTTCTGCATTTCCATCATGCAAACGCTAGAAGACTTATGACTGAGAAGCTTGCCAAACTTTCTAACAAAGACAGCTCCAAATCATTATTTAATTTTAAAGCATGCAGTTTATAGACCTCCCAGGATTTAAGAGGATTGTTTTTATGTGTGTGTGTGTGTGAGCGCGTGTACATGTGTGTATATATGTGAGAGTACTGTATATGTGTATGAGAAAGTGCATGCATGTGTCTGAGAGACAGTGCACACACGTGTGTGAGAGAGTGCATGTGTATGAGAGAGTGCGTGCATGTGTGTGTCTGAGAGTGTCCATGCATGCATGTGTGTGTTTTCACACTTTGCTCTCTCAGAATCAGTTAGTGAAGCCTGCACAGACACCATGTTCTCTGTTTTAGTCACCCCGGTGCCGCTTACCCCAGCAGTCTGAGCTTCAGCAGAGACTTACTTTTCAGCCACGAACAGGAACAGAAACATGCATCTACTTCTCCGTGTGAAACACAGCAGGCCCACATGTCATTCTGTCAAATTAAAGACACAGGTGGCTCTTTAAACACAACAGCGAAATATAAAAAGATGTGGGGAATTTGAAGAGTAAGTGCTAGAGCATAGAGATGCTTCCACAGAGACAGCCGCTGTCCTGAGAAGATTCACCAAGACCTCAGGAGAAGAAATGTGTTTCTCATTCCTGCAACTCGGTAGCTTCCTTCCAAGCTTCCAGTTGATGCTACATGATTTTCATACAGCACAGTGTGACTACACAGGACGATTCCTTTTGGGCTGTCTGGGTGGATCACTCCATGTGGGACAATGGTGGTAACAGGGGTTCCACATGCCTGCAGGTCCCTCCTGACCTTGTACAATATGTTTCGGAATGTCACAAATGGCCACAGGTAGCTCATCTCTGATGTTGCTGTGACTGTTGTATGGAGGAGTTATTTCACATACATTGTACCGCAAAGGGTTTTTGTTTGTTGTTTGTTTTTGAGACACCATCGCACTATGCAGCCCTGGCTGGCCTAGGATTTATTCTATAGTCCAAGCTGGCATTAAACTCACAGAGATCTGTCTGCTTCTTCCTCCCAAGTGCTCGGATCTCAAGGGTGACACTGATGATTTTAAATCTGTTGTGGAGGAAAGATATATATATTGCTAATTGTAGCAATTCCTAGTCTCTTAGGATGAGAAAAGGAAGCAAGAAGCTGAAGGCAGGGGCTTCAGCAGATTTTCCAGTGTTTCCTCTCCCCCAAGTTCTTCCTTTGACTCCTTTTTTCTGCAGTCTGCTTTTAATTTCAAAATCCTGTCCTTCATCTAAGAAATATATATAATTAATATATAAGCACACACACACATACACACATATGCCAACATGTTAAATGGTTGTCAAATTGATACCTTGAGAAGATGCTGTGGCACACTGAGGAACACCAGCCAACATAGTGAAGTCCATCTCCTCAGTGTGACATTACTGGAGGTAACAGCTCCCTCCTCCCCTCCCTCCTCCCCTTCTCCTTCCCTCCCTCCTCCCCTCCCTCTTCCTCCATCCCACAGCCCTTCTCTGCATCACTATCCAACCTCAACTCCTTGCATTTTCATTTGGCTGAAACTTAACTCTTACATGAAACTCTTGGAGTTTCTTCAAAATTTACCAACTGTTATGGCCAGTTGCCACTTACCATGAAAGCCAGTGAAGAACCACACTGTCTAGTGATGCTGCTGTGCCTCCCTCTTGGTCTTCTGTAAGCCCTTTGCCTTTTCCCTTCCCCCAAGCCACTAGTCTATTCTTTCTGCCTGGTGAATAGAGCACCTTTATCATCATTATCCACAGAAAACCCCACTCAAGCTACACTGCCTCTTTCTTAGCTAGCCGCTGCATGGCTTCTTAACCAATCTTGTGACATCCTCCACATTGTACCTTAAAATTAATTAGGGCATACTCATCTACAGCACGTACTGTGACAAGTGCTGTTTTAAGCATCACTTTGTATAAATTAACTCTTGAGCCTCACTTCAGCCTGTAGAACTGTTATTGTTTTTCTTCACTGGTGAAGGAATGAACCTCGGAAGAGCTAAGTAACTTAGGCAGCCACACTAGTGCTGAGGAGTAAACCACATTCAGACCTACTCCTCTACCCAGAGGCCTCGCTTCTGCTCCTCGACGTAGTTTCTTGATAGTTACTTGTAGGCTTGACTTGTAGTGTCCTCGCTTAGCAGTTTGTGGCTCTTGGCACATAGAAAGCATTCTCCAAAGAGTTTAGGAGTGAAATAACCTAGATGAATTTTTCTTGGAAGGCTGTAACATTCTGAATTTGGAGAACCATTGGCTATACAGCCTCTGGCTTTCTCGAGCCTGGCGTTTCTGGAGGCAGTAAAGGACGGCACGTGGATTTCTTCTGGAAGTGAGCATTTCCCACGGCTGTTCCCCATTCCTAAGTGCTTTTCCTTTCTTTGTTTTCTTAAGGCATGTTCACACTTATATTTTAAACACTGGAAATGAAAAGATCACTTGCAAATGCCAACTTGGATGAGTATTTATTTTAAACAATGCCGTTCCGTGTACCAGCTGCTGTTGCTATGCTTGCTCGTCGGTTGCTAGGAGTACCACCATGGAGAGTTAGGCTTGTGATGTCAGGGTGACAAGTTGATTCAACCCAACGTTCAATTGGCTAGCATTTTTCTGGGATGAAGAATCTTTAACCTTCTGCCACAACAAGGAACTTGATTTTAACTTGCAGAAATAATTCATACTGCAGAATAATCAATTAAAAATCTAATTGTTCTCTAAGGCCGGGAGGAAATTTGGCAATTTATAAGACATCTGTGAGCTTAGGATTCAGAACTTAGGACAAAGTTGTTTGTTTCTTCATTTCTCCTCAAGGCATAATTAAATCATTCTAGAAGGTTAATATAAATGTTTGGTATTTATCATGGATACATTCCACAATTCTCTTAGTCTTTATATTTTACTGCTACTTCTGAAATTTTCCTTTCATAAAATAACACAGGCTGATGTCTTCATAATTGTATTTGCCCACATATTCATTCTCACACAGCTTTCATATCTTTTTTTTTACCTGCCACATCCCTATAAAGAAACAAGACTCTTCACACCAATGCATGAATAAATTTGTATTGTCTCTTGTGAAGTAACAAAATGTGTTTCATTAAAGAAATACTGATTTCAATGGAATTTTAATTACTTTGGACTTTTGGCTCCATTTCCTTCTTTCTAATCCCCTTTCACACATTTTTAGCCACCCCAGAAATGTACCCTCTATCATGTCCGTAGTGTCAGGTTTATTGCTTAGCTATGCCACTTTTTTTTTTTTTTTAAAAAGACTCATTTCAGATTAACACTGTCTCAATTATGACACAAAATACTTTTAGGTCAGAAATCCCTGGGCTTCCAGTTAACACACCATCCTCGTCTGTGTCACAGCCCTGTCCTCATGGATGTCGCTCTTTACACTTATTGACATCTGTGGGTTCTGGATTCTTCTTAAGTCCTTAAGCTCTTACAGCCACATTCCTACGCTTGTTAAGTAGCTCCTTCAACTGCTCTGTTTTCTATGGCCTTTACCTTACAAATACCAGTTCTCCAGTCACCCACCCCACTGGATGCCTTCATCTCCTGCACCTGTTTCAAGGTCTGCTGGCTTGATAATAAAGGGTTACCACATAAAGGTGCTCTCCGATCCAAGCACGTCCTCGTGGTTTCTCATCAATCTTTTCTCCTGGGACCTCCTCTCCTCCTCATGTCCCTTGACTCTCTAATTCCTTATCTTGTGGATATTAAACAACCTTTGGTTTACTATCACAGAGAAAATAGGCTATTAGGTATAAACTTATTGACCTTCCCATCCTATATCTGTAAATTTATCTGTGTTAAAGTCAACTCTTATTTTTCTCTCTCTTTTCTCAGAAAAAAAATTGTTTCTCTTCTTGGCCAAAGCTGACACTTTCAGATTACTCTGTAGGTGTATCAAAACTTTTGATATTATGGAATGAAGTTGTCACCTATCAAGGTCACATTAGGGAAGCACAGATGAGTTAAAAGAACACACACACACACACACACACACAATCTCATAAGGCTTTAGTTAAGTTTACAATGCTGTGTTGGGGAGCATCCATAGCTATCCTGGGTATATACAGCATGTTGGTCATAGACTAGATGTAGCTCTCACCATCCATTCAATTCACCTGAAATCATGTCTCATCAGTAATAAGTTCTCTGAGTTTCTTCTTATAATAAGGAAGTATACGTAAGACTCTCTTGTCTTAAAAAGGAGTTTTAATAGTATCAAAGGCCTTCTTTCTATTGAACACTTGAGATTACATTGTCTTATTTAAACTCAATAACAATTTTATGTATTAGTTGTTATTACTTCCATTTGAGGCCTGATCAGAAAATCAAGATGTAGGCAGGTTAGTGGGACAAAAATAAGTAGCCAGTGTCAATGTCAGAATTGAAACTGGTATGTTCTAAGGCAAAGATATGAATGATGCTTCCATGAGCCTTGATGTCTCTTCATCACTGTATTTCTTAATTTATTAGTCACTCACATTATATTACCATCTGGTTTTCTAAGAGTTGTTTCTGTCAGATTGTTTAAAATGTGCCTGTACATTGAACACAGTAGCTTCTCACCCAACCTACATGAAACTTGGCCAGGCTGTAATAAAGCGGGAGAAGCTGCTGATGTTAGTGACTTTAGCTTTCTACATGACTAGTACAAATCACCTTCTGTAGTAACTCTCCCCACAGAATGGATCAGACTATCTCATGTATAAGGAATGGCAGTCAGTGGTGTGGTAGTGAATGCTTAATAACTGCCATCTGAATAAAAATTCTTGACCAGTACTGTTGGCTAATTTGTGTGGTATAAATACTGCCCTCATGAGGTCTGTCTGAGCACCCCCCAGGACACTACTGAATCAGCTGATTGCTTGTGATGGATATTCTTGGTTGTAAACTTGCCTACATCTGGAATTAACTAAAATCCAAATGAATGGGCACACTGGTAAGGGAATTTTCTTCATAATTAAGTCACTTGAAGTGGGAAGACTCACTTCTAGTATGGATCTTTAAGGTGGGAAGATAAACCTGTAATCCAGATCTTTTGAGGTGGGGAGATCCATCTTTAATCTGGGCCTTCTGCTGGCAGCCTATATAAAGGACATGAGAGGAGGAAGCTCTTGCTCTTTGCCTGCTGGCTCTCACTCTGGCTGGCAACTCCATTCATTCACTGGCATTAGAACCAATTCCTTGGGATTCTGGCATATACTGAAGACCAGCTGAGACATCAGTTTCACTGACTGAACAACTACTAGATTCTTAGGCCTTCCATTTGTAGACAGCCATTGTTGGATTAGCTGGACCACAGCCTGTAAGTCATATATATATATATATATATATATATATATATATATATATATATATATATATATATATATATATATATATATACACACACATTCTGTAAGTTCTGTTCCTCTGGAGAACCCTGAATGATACACCATTATTGAGAACTTTCCAAGTGTCACACATCATTCATAGTAGATGATATTAATAATGCTAAAACACACCCTTACATATTTCCCAGAAGAGGAAACTGAGCTTTAGTAAATTGTCCAAGGATATGTCCAAAACATGGGAATGTATCCTGTACTGGGCACCTAGCTGTGCTACTTTTCTTCCTGGAAAATAAATACAAATACTTCACTGCGCTAACCTTTGGATTTTTGATAATTTAGACAGAACTGTTTTCAGTTTTGTTATAATATAACTCAAGAAAAAAAATATGAAACAATTGGTCAATCTTTATTTGTATTTCAAATTCTTTCATTAATTCTTCAATTGAAAAATTTGACTCATAATTCATTACTTATAAGTTGATGAATAATGTTTTAGGAACAAAACCAAGCCTCATTATCTCATAGTCATGCTCCACAAAAGAAAAAGGAGAGAGAGTGTGTGCCTGTTTATTTTTTTAATCTTCCTTCTTTCTTTCTTTCTTTCTTCTTTCTTTCTTTTAACTATTGATAACATTTTCCTGTTCTTCCCACATTTTGCTGCACATTTTTCAACATTTTCTCCAGCATATGATTCTATCTCTTATCACAACTCGCAGGCTGTGCTAGCAATTGTGGCTTCTCCTTAGTTATATGCACATGAGAGGGAGAAGACACAATTATTCCAATCATCTTATGCCACATCTTATCACACGTACCCCACACATGGATCCCAATTAGAATCCATTTAAAGCAACATGAAAGACCATGAGAGGAGTTTGTCATGCTGTATTGAATTCTTATTACTTTGATTTGTGACATTATCAACTTGGATATAATGCCTTTAATTCCTCTTTTTCTATATATATATATATATCAGAACAACTTTCTATTAACTAATATGATGGTGTGGTTTTGATTTTTAGAATTTTAGTGTAAATATCCAGGGGAAATTCAGTTGATTACATCCAAAAGATAAATTGTCTCTTTGATTGGATTATAGTTATAGTTATAGTTATTTTTTTTACCACAGTATAATTATGTACCAGAAAGAATAGAACTGATATTCTGGTGGGTTTGTTTGTATACTTAAAATCAGCTTTGTGTTCAGCATACAAAAGTAATGCACAGAAAATGCTGAAATAGTGTTACTGAAATAATTCTAACTTGCTTATTAAAAAACCTTCTAAAACTTCTATAAGATGTATAGGCATATATATGGATTTACAATAACTGAATATTTTATGTTTTTATCTCTTGCCAAAATGAATGATACTTCTGGGAACTTGCCTATAGCAACTGACTATACACTAAGAAGAAGAAAACCAGGATTATGTAAGAAAATGTTCACTACAGTGCTACCTATATAGGAAGAACAATGAGATGTACATAAATATCCTGAAAGAGCAAATCTATTAAATTAAATAACTATTTCAAGTGAGTTTTAGTAAACCAATAATTGAGATGAGAAGTTGATTTATCAAGATAAAAAGGCAAAGGAAGGGTATAAAGTGACCATTCCTGTTTGTACCATGTAAGACAGGAGCTGCACTCTACAGTGGCCAAGGGTATTGGGACATTAGATTGAAACTTTTCAGAACTCAGTCTTGGGATCTTTTGGTTTATCAGACAACCTATTGCAAATTTCTAAGCTTTCCTAGGCCTTGGTTCCCCTTTGCAGGAGGTTTTGTGGGCTTTAAATTAGCAAGTGTTCAGAGGGCCACAGACAAAACACTGAGAACTGATTTGTTACATAGCACAAAGCAGGGACTGACAGGGAAAAAATGATTTAAAATATTGATGTTTTCAGTGGGGGAAATTTCCAGGTTAATTTTGAAATGATTTTTCTATTATGTGACACATCAACAATAGGAGAAAATCAGCAGCAAGAGAAATCCCTCAAAAGTAGACTACAAATTAGGCTTGTCTCTAATTTAAGTGCTATCAGTTCAAGTAGGCCCCATCAGCCCATTAGAGTACCACGATTCCAAGGGCAGCCATGGGCCACACTGATGCTTCTGTTTTCTGCTGTTCTCAAACTCTTGAAATTCTGCAGCCAGTTACTGGTTCATCCAATTTTCACCCCATGGATGTGGGTATGACTGATGAGTCATGCTCATCTGATAATGGTGATGAGCCTTGGGAGTCCCATTCCCATGAGTCGGGTGTTCTGTCCCTTCCAAGTTACTAGACCACACACAACTATTTCTCTTCCTCCTTTTATAATTTCCTTCTACCAGACTAAAATAGGAACAGATGAAGAAGGAACCCATACTATTATTCCTTGGTCTGAAAGTGACTAATAATGTTTTCAACACCTAACCCATAGTCCCAATAAATATGATTTAGCTGAACACGTTGCAAAGTCCATAGTGAAATGTTTGTGTCACAATTTAACTGAAAGCAAAGTCACTGGGTGCTTAATGTATCTGATGTCATTATGACAGAGTTCCATGTAGTAGAAATCAATAATAATTATCTTGGTATAAATTATTTTCATTCTGCAGGGCTTCAGGACTCTGAGAAGTTTTTCTAAGTCTTTACTTCAAAAAGATATAAAATCCAGAGTTCACTGTATGCCCCAAGCTTGTCAGCACCTGCTCAAATGTGAGAGCTGGCACTTTAGGCATGCCCAAACCTGCTTAGATTCCTCTTATTAGTGGGAATATTTAATTAAACCAAGATAGTCTTTGTGCCTGACCAGGGCATCTACTGATGAGAATAAAATTGATGGGAGATGAACAGTTAACAGCAGGAGACACATGAGAATGAGAAATAAAAGAGCCATAGTCAAACTGAAGAATATTGCTGTAGTATATTATATTTGACATTTACTACTGTGTCTAATAATGTATCCTTACTCTCCAGCAGGCGTGTTATTTCATTCTTTTAAAGTTTGAGAGCTTTTGTTTTTGAAAAGTGACAAAAATCTCAGCCCTTCATTCCTGTATAGAGTGCATGTTTAATTGTTTTCCTTTGTTCATTTTATTTGAGTGTTGCCATTCAACCAGAGGAACGCTGAAAAATTCATACAAATAGCCATGACTTGCTTTTTTTTTTGAGGTATTTAAAATTCTATTGTTGTTTCCATAAGCCACAGAGGGTGAGTTATTTTTCACGGACAGACAGTGCATTCTTCTCTTGGGGTTTTTAATGGACATACTGTATAAAATGATAACACAATGAATGGGGGACCAGCTCTACTATATCAAGGACTTAAATCAGCTATTTCAGACAGAAACTCAATGAAGTAGGACACGTTTCAAATAGGTCTGCAGGTGCAAGCTATAACACAGAATTCCAGCATGTTTTGTGATTAATTCTCATGAATGGTTAGTGGCATTCTGACACTAAGTTTCAGCTAAGGTGAAAGAGATTTTGATGATGTAGGTGCAGGTGATGACCTGAATAAAATCAATCTCATTTGCATGCCAGAATTAAAATAGATTGTGGTCTGTCTTTAGAATGGCAAGTGTTTGGATTACTGAGGAAGTACAGGAAAGGTGAATTTCCTCCTTGTGTATTCATGTCATATGATGATGGTCACAGTTCTACACCCACAAAGCCCACTCCCATTTCCAGACTGTCTCTTCCTGAAAGGGAAGGGCCTTTGCTGTCATTATCTAAGAAGAAACCATTTTAAGGTTACTTTCTAATTAACCCTGATGTCATCATTATAGTTAGAGCTTCCCTTTTATTGTCTCATTTTAAAACCTGTTTTGAAAAAAAAAGTTCAAATTGAAATGATTTCTTCAAACTATCTCAAAAGAGTGTGAAGAAATGTCTATTTGCAGTTAATAATGCAGAAAATAAGAATTACTCCCCATCTGGCAATAAACTATATATATATATATATTGTCAATTTGAAATTCATTTAAACAGAAAAAATTCACATGGAATTAATTTTTAATGCATAGACTTTAATGCAAGCTTAAGTTAATAGATGCACAGGTGATCAATTTCTCTTTTCCACTTATATTTCTCATGAGAATTCTAAGCTCATGGGTAGATTTTCTTTATCCCAAACCATTATGCTATATTGGTTTATGATATTAAAATGATCATTTGATAACTGAATTTATAACCACATGATAATAATTATAATGTACTATACAATATCCAGCAAAACAATTTTTAAATCATTGAACGAATTCCAAAGTGATATACTATGGGTTGCCCATTTAATCTTTTTTCTAATCACTGCAACTGATAGGTTCATAAAGAAATTGTATACATATAATATCTTGGGTAGAAAGCACATATTTTGACTATCTAAAAAAGTGATAGAAGAATCATACAACTTCACCTACTCACAAAATAAGATATTCTTTGTGATAGTCTTATTTCAGTCATTCCTTAATTTTTATCTCATACACTCCCAAGGAGGAGGCAAAAAGATTGCATAGGATTATAGTAACCATAGAGTTTAAGGTACAAAATTTGAAAGTGAACGTTTCATGCTCGTCAGCATATTGAGGTACATGATCATCTCGCTTATCAAAATTTCAAAGTACAATAAAGTGTTAACAGACAAGAAGACAAAAGGATAAAGAGGAGACAGATGCTGGAGAAACACCCAAACATGTCTCCTGACTTTGATCCATTTGGACACAACAAGCAACACTTAGCAGGTTGAGATATGGGTGCTTCTATATCACCGTTTTCTAAGTCATAAAACAAACTCTATTATTAATGGAAGGCTGTCTGTTGTAATAAGAAACTCACCAACTTCATCGGCACGAGACAAAAGTGTCTATTTCCACTCACACCATCAGCCATTATATCGGTGAGGGAGTAATGGCTAGTATGCCACAGTTCAGAATCCTCTAAAGACAAGGACTTCTTTCTCTGTGACATAGGACAAGCAATGGGCTTCTGAGGATAAGTACCTGGCCAGGGGAAAAAAAAAAGGGCAGAAGGCATAGAGAAGCAGTCACAGAGAAGAGGTCACCTGCTATTCTGCAAATGGCACTCACTTTTCCCATTGCCAGAACTAAATCCATACCTCCTCCTGTTTGCATGTGAGGTCTGAGCTATTTAACCAGAAGGAAATAAAAAATGGGTTTTGGGGCAATGCATAGCAAGATCTGTCAGTCCTCACCAGTTAGGTCACCAAGTACTTATTGTCACCATGGCAATAACATCTCATTGCCTGCACTGCTTCACACGTGACCCTCTGGTGCTCTACTGTCCTGCGATCTTCAAAGGCAAATCATCTATTCCTTGGCCCCCACTATATGTTCCATGAAACAGTGAAAAGCATCTTGGTTGACATTTTCTGCACGGAAAGTAGACAATCAACAGTCAGGCAGGAAGCAGTTTTCTTCTCTTTGCTTTCACAGAATTGTGTGTTTTTCTTTAGATTCAGTCACAAAATGTCATCTTTCTTTTTGGTCTTACTCCTCTTAAGAAACCACCAATATATTTGTGTCATATTAAGAACCTACTCAACGTGTCTGCTCTCATGTAGCCCAGATTAGCAACCTTAGAGCTACTTAGTAAATCCTCTACAGTCCTTATTCTTTAAACCACACAGCAGAGTTAACAAAAAGAGGAGCCTCTTTATCAGAGATTATGAGGATTGGGGAAGATTTATAAGACTAAACAGAGTTGAGAAAATTATTTCTGAAGTAAGATATGCAGGGAAGAAGGGCACAGTCTACAAACAGAGTCTTTTGCTTTTATGGCATTTGAATCATTGCTACATCTCCCGAAACTTAGATGCATTATGAATTTGTCTGTTAATCTGTTTACTTCTTAGGTACCATAGTGACAGTCACAAAAGTCACTGTTGTAAATAACCAGAAAAATATGTGAGTTTGATCATATCTACTGAATTTTCAGACCTAGAAATAAGAAAAGGAGAAGTTTTAAAATCGTTGCTTGGAATTTTAATTCAGAATAATTTTGGATTTAGAAGAGCTGTAAGCAAAGTACAGAGAGTTCCCTATGCCTCGAAACTGTTTTATTTTCTTCTTCTTAACACTCCCCCAAAAATGATAGCTCTAGTGAGGAAAGAGGATCAGTTGATATAATGGCACCAACAATATTGTGGACTGTGGATCTCATCCTGTGTCCCATGGCTGTCCTCTTTCCATTTCTGCATCAGACCCAGGATCCTAGTTATACTGCCTTCTCATGCCTCCTTCACTTCCACGAACCTCAAGCTGTTCTGTATCATTCTCTGGTCTTCCTGCATCCTATCACCTTTGAAGAACACTTGTTAGCATTTTAAGATGTCCCATAATTTTGATTCATCTGCTGTTTTATTGAGGTCACATTGAAGTTATGGGTTTGGGGTAAAAAGAAAACAACCAGCAATATAAATCCTATCCGCTTGTATCACATGAGTCATCTGAGTCTTCACTAAAGTGTTGTAACTGATCCATGGTTTCTATATCTTGATAGCCTGTCAGGTGACAAAGGGGCTTTCCTCTTTGTACCAAACAAATATTTTGAGAGGGAAAGTTCGGTCCAGTGCTTGCACTTTATCTTCCTTTGTAGATAACCTGATTCTTCCCATACTCTGGGTCATCGGCTGACCTTTCCTTTTGTAGATTACAGAACAACTGTAAAGTTGATTTTCTCTGTAATTTTGTTGAGTTTATTTGAGACCAGTGCTGATTCTACTTCTCAGCAGCAATCTGAAATTTGGTATTTGGAGTTCAGATATGTTCTGATTACATCAGTTGCTACATTGAGTTGTCCTAGTGGTCAGTGCCTTACGATTCCATTCCAGATGTTACTACAGGCCAACTCACATCATTCTGTTCCTTCGCCAGCACTTTCCTTTGGAACGGCTCTGCCACTGACTTTTGGCTGAGACACAAGGTAGAGTTGTGTGCTAGGACACTCTAAAGGAAATATTCTTTCCTAATAAGGAAATATAATTAGATAACAACTCACTTTCATAACCTCCATAGCTATAACTGTATATATGGGAGTCTGTTAGCTCTATGCTTTTCAAAATAAAAATAAAGACAGAAAATGCAAGCTGGAAAGAACTTTGATGCCAGAAACCATTTCTGAGTTGTTTTCCCAGCCAACCTTATGACCCAAGTATATACTTTTGTAAAAACACATGAACCAGCTAATAAATGGAAAACAATGTCTTTATGCTATTCTTAAAAGTGGCAAAAGAGAAAGGCAGCAGCTATGTGTGTCCTCTGAGTGTGCTCCTTCTTATCCATGCTTCTCATCAGTTCCTTTCTTGTGCTCATCCATGTTCTTAAAGATATGAGTTATTCTTTAGAACAGAACCTGCTGAAATCTATGACCTGTGAGAAACAAAACACACCAGCCAACTGGACAAGAATTGAGAAGCTCAATGGCAGAAAAGGTTATTTCCATCAGACCGCTTACTCAACGGTTATGTGAAGGGTTGGGTTGGATAGTTACCACATTTATTTTACATTTTTAAATTCTCCTGTTACTTGTATTCCATATCAACCACCAAGACCACATCAGAGATGGAGAGGCTTTGCTGACATTGATGTCCTAGAAAAAGCCTTTGATGCTAAGCTATCTGGTTCACATGTAAAGGTAGAGTATGGTGACATGAGGTGTGGACATTTTTCTTGAGAAAAGGACTCATTTTCCTACTGTGTTGAATTTAAACCAGTGAGCACTAATCAGGGTCACCATGACACATACTGAAGTACAAAAAGCCTCAGTTGTTTGAAGAAGAAAATGCCAAACAGGAGACAGCTATTAGAATCTAAAAATACTTTTGAGAAAAAAGTTCTTTATGTAAACAATTTAATTGGCTGTTATAAATTCCCACACATGTCTGCACACTTCCTGAAGGTGTGATCTTAAGCCCATGGATGATAGCCAAGAATGGGGCCAGATCAGTCACCCAGGACGTTAAAGCCCCATTAAAGTGTCAACAGTTAACAAATTTCTCTGCATTGATGTTAATATTTAAAGTTTAGTTGAGTAAGCAGATACTTTCTCTAACATTAAGGATTTATTTCTATTTGATTTACAAATTTGTGAGTCTTCTGTTAAAAAAAATTAAGCCCCCAAATGTTATTTTCTACTTTCCAAGTATAATTAGTGATAAAAGCCTTTTTCTCGAGGTCTTTTATAATCATGATTTCTTTGCTTTTCATTTGAATCTGTCAAGCAGTATTTAATGTTGGCCAATTAAGTGTTGAAGCATTTCACAGGTTTGCTCTGTTGACACTCGCAGCATCTCTTTGTGGCACACAGAGAGACATAAGTTGGCTTAGCTTCTGGTGTGATTGCTTATCACCCCGTACATTTCTACATAAAAACCTAATCAACAATGTGATGTTAGTACGAAGGGAGGCCTTTGAGAGGTGAATCTCTCAATAGAGTGGAGCCCTCATGAGTGAGTTCAGCAGCGTCTTTATTAAAAAAAAAAAAAGATACAGAAAGACCCTTCCAGCCTGTGAGGGCACAGGAAGAAATGGACAGAATGTGCCCAAAAGAGGATCCAGAAGGGATCCAAGCATACTGGCACCTTAGCTCAGACTTCCAACCTTCATCATTGTGAAAAATAAGTTTCTTAATTTTGTTTTTGAGACAGAGTTTCTCTATGTAGCTTTGGGTATCCTGGACTTGCTTTGTAGACCAAGCTGGCTTCGCACTCACAGATAAGTTTCCATTTTTAGAAGTCACCCAGTCTGTGGCATTTTGTTACAACAGCCAGAATGGACCAATAGCTTTGGCTACCTGGTTCTGGTGGTTCATCTCTGACCATCAGTCAAATGGCGGCAGCACAGCTCTTCATGGCATTTTGTCTTTAAGGACTAATTATGTCAGATATATTGTGATAAGTTGTAGTGTTTCTGTTAATGGATATATATATAAAATCTTCACTAATAGAATGATGAAAGAGTCTACATATGAAGTGCATTTTTGCCAATAGGCTACTTTCCTATTTTCTATAATGTTCAAAACATGCAGAAGGCATCAAGTAATGAATTTGTGCCACAGAGAATCATAGTTGTGATTTCAACAACAGCTCTCTTGTCACCAGCAGTGCAGCTCCTGGGAACTCCATGAATCTGCCTGGAGATTTAGATGTAATCATTTTAAAGTGGAAACTTGATATTCTATGGTTATTTTAATTTCAAGTAGTATCCCTCTTGTTTTCATATGTAGTGGGTCCTCAATAAGGAGAACTTTCATGTCCTGTGGTGACATGAGGATCTCTGTGTTTTAATTGAACAAATAACTGGGAACCTGAGAAATAAAAGCTTCTACTATTTCCAGAGATGGCTGAACATAAAAGATCACATTTTTTTTCTGTATATGAAGCATATTATGATAACATAGTTAAATGTGAGAAAATTACATATTTATTCTTTAAACATTTTCTTTATATTCATTTATTTATTATGAATATGTGCATATGTGTGTGTGTGCACACATGGCACATATGTGGAGGTCAGAGGGCAACTCTCAGCAGTCTGTTCTCTTCTTCTACCATGTGGTCCAGGGGAGTGAGCTCAAGCTGACAGGTTTGGCAGGGAGTGCCTTTGCCCACTGTGTCTAGGTGGCACCACCAATGATTTAGTCTTACAGAAAATAATTTAATATGAATTGAGTAAATGCCAATTTTTCAAAAATATATTATTCTTATTGGCTTCTAACCTTCCCTCTCAAGAAATTAGTGCTGTTTAGAGAAGATAAAATTATCTATTGAGATGGACTTTTGTAAGATTTTTTTAGACAAATGTATGCATTTGAACAATTAGGTGAAATACAGATTTTGGAATTTCTTTTCATAATTCTTTTGAGCGCAGTGATGTGATTTCAACACTGTATTTAGTAACTGCTGGTGATAGTTGGGAAATATCTCATGGATTACTAATTCTTAGCAAAGTTTTGGTCAGAGACTTAACACGAATATCTTTTGCTTTAAGTTCAGTAGGTATCCTTGCATAAAGCATTATTCTAAGAGCCGTCTTGGGCAATATTTACATCACTTTGCCAGGGCAGAAGAGACTGAGACTGTGGAGGTTTTAGAGCACAGGATCCAGTCTGGAGTGATGCCAAGCAGGAAGATGGAGGACCAGAGCCCGGATCCCCAGAGCATAGCATCCAGGCTGAAGTGATGCCAAGCAGGAAGGTGGAGGACCAGAGTCCAGATCCCCAGACCTCACATACATGCATGGCGGCTGTGGAGGCCTACCTACTGCAGCCTCCAAAGGCAGGGATGGCATTCCCAGACCAAGATTCCTGTCAAAACTAACCATATTGTTGAGCTTTGATATTCACTGAGAGAACTTGCTTCAAAGAACAAAGTGCTAGAGTATTAGAGCCATCAAAGAGATGCTTGACATCAACCTCAGGCTCCATACACACACACACACACACACACACACACACACACACACACACACACACACACACACACACACCAACCTACACACATGTGTACCCCACCCATTCAAACACATGTACACAGATGCATGCACTCCACACACATATGCATATGATAATAAGGGAAAGAACATACAACACTAGGGCTGAGTCATTAATGGATAGAGCATAAGGCTGCTTTCCTAGCCATGATGATGGGATGCTGGGACTTCTGGTCTGATGGGTTTGTGCTGAGCACCCATTGTGTGGTTGACACTAATTGTTTCAGCGATGTTGGCATCAGGTCAGTGTGGAATCCCCGAAATCCATGGTGAGGCTAGCATGAAGTTAAAATGGCTGGGGAAATGCTAATGCTAATGTGGTCTGCTTCTCCCCGTGAAGTCCACTGGAAGCCAGTTTGCTGCCTGACATGCAGCCATCTCTTTTGTTAGGGTCTGCGGGGTCCATACCATTACCAGCCAAAGCACTTGGTGTCACTGCTAAGTAAGATCTCCATGGGGTGCCACTGAGTCTTCAACCAAGTAAGAGTCCTTCTGAAGCTCAACAGATCTCATGAGGCAGCCCATTGGAGAAGGGAGGTCATGTTTAGTCAGTAGCTCACTGATGACTCAGTGTACACTGTGTGTTGCGGAGAGGTCCTCTTACATTCTGCATAAAAATGATCTGGGATGCTTTTGGAAAAGGCTAAATTAGGCATGATTTATACTTTAATACCCTCCCCCATCCTGCCTATGCCACATGATACAGCATGCAGCAGGTATCTAAGTGACTTTGAGAAGACACTGTTTGAGCTCTGCTTTTTGAGAGTGGAAGGGATAAAGGAAAAGCAATGTGCTTATATAATGATGTGGTTGTTACTGAACACGTGGGAGGCAGTGGAGCTTTGTTCTGAAGGTACAAACTGGGACTGCCATGCATTTCTGTCTGTCACTGTTGACACTTCAGTGGCCGTCAGAGATAACTTAGGGGATACCTCAGTTGTCATCCACAGTTCTGTCTTCAACTACACTTCTTTCACTTTGTTTTGATTTTCAAGGCAGAGCTTCTTTCGTTACAGTCTTAGCTGTCCTGGAACTTGCTTTGTAAACCAGCTGGCCTCAAACTCACAGAGATCCGCCTGCCTCTGCCTCGATTACTGGGATTAGAGGCCAGGCTTTCCAACTGCAACTACCCTTCCCTTGAGTACTCAAAATATGGTCTCATTGCCTTAGTTTTGGTGACTTAGTCAAGGGCCTAGAATTAAAATTACTGCAATGTGTTCTCATTATTTTTTACATTTTCACTTATTTATTGCATATGCATGCACACCCTTGAACCCGTACAGCACACTTGTCTTGAAGAGGTCATAGGGCAACTTGTGAAAGCAAATTGGTTCTCTCCTTCCACTACATGGGTTCAGTGGATTGAACTCATATCAGGCTTGACACCTCTACCTGATGAGCCACCTCAACAGTTCTGTTATATATCTGGTGGTGAAAGTTGCTTATTGATTTAAAGATCTTTTAAAAAACCTATTTATTTAATCACTTTACGTCCTGATCGCAGCCCTACCTCACCTCCTGGTTCCTCATCACACATCTCTCCCCCCATCCTCCCCTCTGTTTCTCCTCAGAGAAGGGGGAGGTATCCCATGTGTACCAACCCACCTTAGCACATTAAGCTGCTGCAGGACGAAGCATATCCTCTCTCACTGAGGCCAGACAGGCATCCCAGTTAGGGGAGTGGGATCCAAAGGCAGGCCTCAGAGTCATAGAGGGGCCCTTCTCCAGTTGCTGGAGTACCTACATGAAGACCAAGCTGCTCATCTGCTACATATGTGTTGGGGGGCTATGACCTGTCCCTGAATGCTCTTCGGTTGTTGGTTCAGTCTCTGTGAGCCACTATGGACCAGGTTAGTTGATTTCTTATGATTTTCTTATGGAGTCCTTAGCCCCTCCAGCTCCCACAATCATTCCTCTAACTCATCCATATGACTTCCTCCGAGCTCTATCTAATGTTTGGCTGTGTGTGTCTGCATCTTTTCCCATCAAACACTGGGTGAAGCCTATCAGAGGAGTTATGCTAGGCTCATGTCTACAAGTGTAGCAGAGTAACATTAATAGCATCAGAGATGGTTTCTTTCCCATGGGATGGGCCTCAAGTAGGGCCAGTCTTTTGTTGGCCATTCCCTCAATATTTACTCCATTTTTGTCCCTGCACATCTTGTAGGCAAGACAAGTTTTGGTCAAGGGTTTTATGGGTGGGTTGCTGTCCTTATCCTTCCACTGGGAGTCCAGCTGGGCTACAGGAGGTAGCCACTTCAGGATCCATACCCCTTGCTGCTAGGAGTCTCAGCTAGGGAGATCACAATAGATTTCCTGGGGCCTCCCCTATCTCAGGTGTGTGGTACAACCCAGAGATGCCCTCCACCTCAGATTTCCATTCTCTACCTAGCACTCTTTCTCCCCTGCTCTCCTTATTCCAAATCCCCATACCTGCTCCCCTCTCATATCCATTCTCCCACCCAATTTCTTCCTCCGGATCCACCTCCATTGCCTATTTTATTTCCCTTTCTAAGTGAGATCCAAACATCCTCCCTTGGGATTTCCTTATTACTTAGCTTCTTTGGGCCTGTAGATTGTAGCGTGGTTATCCTATCCTTTATGGCTAATATCCATTTATAAGTGAGTACATACCATGCATATCTTTCTGGGTCTGGGTTATCTCACTCAGAGTGATCTCTTCTGGTTCCATCAATTTGCCTGCAAATCTCATACTTTCCTTGTTTTTAATAGCTGTAAATGTGTAAATGTACCACCATTTCTTTATCCACTCTTCAGTTGAGGGAGATCTGGGTTCTTTTCAGTTTCTGGATATTACAAATAAAGTTGCTATTAACATAGTTGAGCAAAAGTACTTATATTATCATGGAACATCTTTCAAGTATATGCCCAGAAGTGGTACAGCTGAGGTAGAGCTATTCCCAATATTCTAAGAAAGTGCCAGATTGATTTCCACATTGTTGTATAAGTTTGTATTCCCACCAGCCATGGAAGAGTGTTCCCTTTGCCCCACATCCTCACCAGCATGTGCTGTCACTTGAGTTTTTAAACTTAGCCATTCTGATGAGTATAAGATGGAATCTGAGAGTCGTTTTGATTTGCATTTCTCTAATGTCTAAGGATGTTGAACATTTCTTTAAGTGTTTCTTAGCCATTAGAGATTCCTCTGTTGAGAATTTTCTGTTTATCTGTGTATCCTGTTTTGTATTGTTTTGTTTATTTATTTTTAATTTTTGGTTATTTCATTCGTTTAAAATTTTAAGTTCTTTATATATTTTGGATCTTAGCCTTCTGTCAGATATAGGGTTAATGAAGATCTTTTCCCATTCTATGGGCTGCCGTTTTGACCTATTGACAGTGTTCTTTGCCCTGTTTTGCAGAAGCTTTCCAGTTTTATGACGTCCTATTTATTAATTGTTGATCTTAGTGCCTGAGCAGTTGGTGTTCTGTTCAGGAAATTGTCTCCTATGCCAATTCATTCAAGGCTCTTCCCTACTTTCTCTTATATTAGATTTAGTGTTATCTTTTTTTGAGGTCTTTGATCCACTTGGACTTGAGTTTTGTACAGGGTAATAAATATGGATCTATTTTCATTTTTCTTCATGCAGACATCCAGCTAGACAAGTACCATTTGTTGAAGATACTTCTTTTTTCATTGTATGGTTTGGCACCTTTGTCAAAAATCAATTGTCCATAGGTGTGTGGGTTTATTTCTGGGTCCTCAATTTGATTACATTGATCCATCTGTCCATTTTATTCAAACCATACAGTTTTTATTACTATTGCTCTGTAGTATAGCTTGAAATCAAGGATGGCAGTGCCTCAGGAAGATCTTTTATTTTACATAACTGTTTTAGCCATTCTGGGTTTTAGTTTTTCAATACTAATTTGAGAATTATTTTAAGGTCCACAAAGAATGGTGTTGATATTTGATGGGAATTTCATTGAATCTGTAGATTGCTTTTGGTAAGATGGCCATTTTTACTATGTTAATCCTACTGATCCATGAGTATGAGACATCTTCCCATCTTCTGATACTTCCTTCAATTTCTTTCTTCAGAGACTTGAAGTTCCTTTTATACAGGCCTTTGATCTACTTGATGAGAGTTACTCCAATATTCTTTATATTATTTGTGGCTATTGTGAAGGGTGTAGTTCCCCTCCCCCCCTTTTTTTTAGTTATTTTGTATCCAGACACTTCACTGAAGCTTGTTTATCAGCTGTAGAATTTTGGAGGTCAATTATGAATACTATCATATAATCTGTGAATAGCAATACTTTGACTTTTTCCTTTCCAATATGTATCTCCTTCATCTCCTTTAGTTGTCTTATTGCTTTACTTGGATTTCAAGAACTATATTGAAGAGATACAGAAGAGTGGGCAGCCTTATCTTGTCCCTTATTTCAGTGGATTTGCTTTAAGTTTCTCTCCGTTTAATTTGATGTTGGCTGAAGGCTTGCTGTGTATTGCCTTTACTGTGTTTGGGAATGTCCCTTGTATCCCTGACTTCTCCAAGACTTTTAACATTAAAGGGTGTTGGATTTTGTCAGACATTTTAGCAACTAATGAGATGATCATGTTTTTTTCCATTCAGTTTGTTTATATGGTGGATTATGATGATGGATTTTCATATGTTGAACCATCCCTGTATTCCTGGGATGAAGCCTACTCAATCATGATGGATGATACTTATGATGTAGTCTTGGATTCTGCTTGTGAGTATTTTATTGAGTATTTTTGTATTAATGTCCTTAAGGGAGGTTGGTCTGAAGTTCTCTTTCTTGGTTGAGTCTTTGTGGCTGTGTACTCACAGAATGAGCTTGGCAACTTCTGTTTCTATTTTGCAGAATAGTTTGAAGAGTGTTGCTATTTCTTTGAAAGTCTGGTAGAATTCTGAGCTGAAACCATCTGGCCCAGGGCTTTTTTCGGTTGGGAGACTTTTAACGACTGCTTCTATTTCCTTAGGGATTATAGGACTATTTAAATAGTTTACCTGATCTTAATTTATCTTTGGGAAGTGGAATCTGTTTTTAAAATCCTCCAATTCATTTAGATTTTTCAATTTTCTGCAGTACAGGCTTTTGAAGTAAGACCTAATGGATTCTTTGGATTTCTTCAATGTCTGTTCTAATGCTCTTGTTTTCATTTCTGATTATGTTAATTTAGATATTGTCTCTCTGCCTTTTAGTTAGTTTGGCTACAGGTTTATCTACCCTGTTGATTTTCTCAAAGAACCAGCCCTTGCTTTTGTTGATTCTTTGTATTGTTCTCTTTGTTTCTAATTTATCGATTTAATCCCTGAGTTTGATTATTTCCTGCTGTCTATTTCTCTCAGGTGTCTTTTCTGCTTTTTGTTATAGAGCTTTCAGGTGTACTGTTAAGTTGCTCATATGAGGTCTCACCAATTTCTTCATAAAGGCATTCAGTGCTGTAAACTTTCTTCTTAGCACGGCTTTCATTGTGTCCCATCGGTTTGGGTATGTTGTGCCTTCATTTTTATTGAATTTTAGGAAGCTTTTTCTTTCTTTCTTTCTTTCTTTCTTTCTTTCTTTCTTTCTTTCTTTTTCTCTGACCTGGTGGTGATTGAATAGAGAGTTGTTCAGTTTCCATGTTTGTAGGCTTTCTGTTCTCATTGAAGTCCAGCTTTAATCCATGGTGATCAGATAAGATACAAGGGGCTAATTTAATTTTCATGCATTGAGGCTTGTTTTGTGACTGACCATATAGTCAATTTTGGATAAGGTTCTCTGAGGTGCTGAGAAAAAGATATATTCTTTTGTGTTTGGGTAAAAAGTTCTATAGCTATATGTTAATCCATTTGATTAATGATGTCTATTAGTTCCATTATTTTGCCCATTGGAGAGAGTATGGTATTGAAGTCTCCCAATATTATGTGGGGCTCAAAGCATGATTTAAGTTTTAGTAATGTCTCTTTCACAAATGTAGGTGCCCTTGTATTTGGGGCATGGATGTTCAGAATTGAGATTTCATTTTGGTGAATTTTTCCTTTGATGAGTATGAAGTGTCCTTCCACATCTTTTTTGATTAATTTTAGTTGAAAGTCTATTTTATTAGCTATTAGAATGGCACTCGAGCTTGCTTCCTGGGTCCATTTGTTTGGAAAATCTTTTTCCAGCCCTTTACTCTGAGGTTATATCTATTTTGTTGCTGAGATGTGTTTCATGTATGCATCAGAATGATGAATCCTTTTATACATCTATTCTGTTAGCTTATATCTTTTCATTGGGGAATTGAGTCAATTGATGTGGGAGACATTAATGGCCCAAGACTATTAGTTCCTGTTATTTTTATGTTGTTGGTAGTAGTAGTGTGTGTGTGTGTGTGTGTGTGTGTGTGTGTGTGTGTGTGTGTGTTTCTTATTTTGGTTTTGCTGCAGTGGAGTTACTTATTTCCTGTGTTGGGTGTAGTTGATTTAGTTGGGTTGGAGTTTTCCTTCTCATATCTTCTGAATGGCAGGGTTTGTTCATAGATATTGCTTACATGTGGTTTTTTTGGTGGAATAATTTATTTTCTCCATCTATGATGATTGAAAGTTTTTCTGGGTATAATAGTCTACGCTGGCATCTGTGGTCTCTTAGGGTCTGCAAGACACCTCTCCAGGCCCTTCTGGCCTTTGGAGTCTCTCTTGAGAAGTCATGTATAATTTTGATATGTCTGCCTTTATATGTTACTTGGCCTTTTTCCCTTGAAGCTTTTAATATTCTTTCTTTATTCTGTACATTTTGTGTTTTGATTATTATGTGGTGTGAGGGTTTTCTTTTCTGGTCCAGTATATTTGGTGTTTTATAGCCTTCTTGTATGAATGTAAATATTTCTTTCTTTAGGTTGAGGTAATTTTCTTCTATAATTTTGTTGAAAATATTTTCTGTTCCTTGGAGCTGGAAATCTTCCCCTTCTTCTGTTCCGATTATTATTAGGTTCTGTCTTTTCATAATGTCTCTGATTTTTGTTTTGCATGTTTTCTGTCAGGAACTTTTAAAATTTAACATTTTCTTTGATCAATGTATCTATTTCATCAATTGTATCTTCTATGCCTGAGATTCTCTCCTCCATCTCTTATATTCTGTTGGTTATGCTTATGTCTGTAGTTCCTGTTCTCTTTCCTAAGTTTCCCATCTCCAGGATTGCCTCCATTTGTGTTTTCTTTATTGTTTCTATTTTTATTTTCAGGTCTTGAACCATTTTAGTTATTTCCTTAACCCATTTGATATTATTTTCCTTTATTTCTTTAAGGGATTTATTAGTTTCCTCTTTAAAACCCTGCATCATCTTTATAAGGATAGATTTAAGGTCTTTTAAAAAATGTTTTCTCTGTGTTAGAATAACCAGTGCTTGTTGCAGCAGGATAGTTGGTTTCTGGCGATGCCATATTACCCTAGCTTGTTGATTGTGTTCTTACACTGGCCTTTAGCCATCTGGTTGTCCCTGGTGTTGAACACTGGCCTTTAACCATCTGGTTATCCCTGGTGTTGACTGGGTGTTCCTGGTGCCTGCTGGACTCCTTGGGAAGGAGTGTAGAACTGGATGATCCTGGGGCCTGACAGGTCTCTTCTGGAGGTGGGGAGATCTGTGGGCCAGAGGCTGAAAGTGGCTGTTCCTGGGGCCCAGCAGGCCTACTCAAGACAGTAAGTAGAGCTATGGGCCAGAGTCTAGATGCTCCTGGGGCCCCAAAGATTTCCTTTGGAAGACTGGTAGGGCAGTAGGCTGGAGAATGGATGTTCCTGGGGTCTAATTTAAAGGTCTTAATGAGAAAATGGTGATTATTTCATTATATCAGATATTGTAAAAGTTAGTGTGTGGCTCAGTTTGTATAGTGTTTGCCTATCACGTGAAAGCCTTGATTTTAGTCCCCAGTATCTCATGTACTAGGCCTGGTAGCATAAGCTTGTAGTTCTAATACTGAGTATGTAGAGGCAGAAGGATCATCAAATTCAAGGCCATCCTTGACACACATAGCATGAGCTGCATGAAACCCTGTCTCAATATTTGAATCATGTTTAGTTTTCATGATGGATAACTCATATAATAAAAACCAAAAAAGAAAATACATTTGCATCCCATCCTCATTTTTATATTCTCTTACCAAGCAGCTATTTTTACCAGTTTCTTGTGAATTGACTTAGAGATACTTAGGCTTGTACTGTTATATTCAATGCATATTTCCTGGCACACGTTGAACATTTCTTTATTACGTGATCTACTTTGTTGACTGTCCATTTATATACACATTCCTCTACCTCTTTCTTGTTAATATGTCTCCACAATTCCACTTATGAATGGAACACATTAGTAAATAAACTTCTTCTTTGGATGGACATTGGTTTTTAGCCCTATGATACATTAAGCAGTACTGGAATAAATATTTTTTATGTAGCTTTTGCACACTGCAGAAATAAATGAAGATCAACTGAGAAAAGCTAAGCCTACTCCAAGCTGGTCATTACTATTTGTATTTGGCAGATTATCAAAAGTTTGCAGAGGAGAGGAAAAGCTTGGAGTGGGGAAAGAGGCAGATTTCTCACATAGAGATACTGGTTGGAGACTGCTGGCATGGACATGGCCTCGCTAGGAGAGGGACAGCCTGTTTGATTGGTTAGAAGTGCATATCGGGCTTTCTCTGATTGGCGCTAAGTTAGAAGAGGGAACAAAAATTAGGGACACAGTTAGATTTTAATCAATAAAAGGTCATAATTGCTGAAGAAAATGCTGTTTAGCTTCCTGGATTGTTACCAGAGAAAGCAATCTGGCTTCCTGAAGTCCTGATTCATAGCCGTCTGTTTACTGAAGAGAACAAGTTAGTTTCCTGATCAGGTTGTTGTGGGTTAGAGTCCTATTTTTATATATGATCTAACGGTTATCAATTGATATATTTAGCCTTTCTGCACATATGTATGAGTATATTTATAATATGATTATTTAAAGCAAAATTGTTAGGAAAAGTTATCTACCCATATGTCAATATACATTATCTATCTATCTATCTATCTATCTATCTATCTATCTATCTATCTCATCAACTATTTATACTCAATCTATATGTAGGGAAGAGTCAGAGGGAGGGAGATGGGTAAATTATTTCTACAAAGTTAAATAAGTTTGTAGTGACTTTATATGAGTAGTGATACAGCAGATTATATTATTGTCCCTTTTCACCTCTGTGCTTCTGATAACTAAAATATAATATATAGGACAATTTAATTTGTGATTGAGGTTGAGAAATTTTCTGTAAAATTGTGTAGTTTCCTTTGAAGATTACCTATTCATTTTCTCGATATTTATTGTATATTCACTGTGTATGCATTTGAATTTCCCCCAGGATAAGGGACATATTGATAAAGGAATAATTTTCTGGCATTTGGTATTATCACCCTAAAAATTCAACCTGAAACCAAGAAGGGGCATGTCTTGAACGTGGAAATTAGATCACAGGATTTCTTACCTTATCCCTTATTCAGCACTCCTTTTAAAAGGTCTTTTTCTCTCATAGAAGATTAACAGTATAAAGTCAAAAAGTGTTTATGATGAAGGTAGAGCTGAAACTTGGGATTATAATTGAAGAAACTGAGAAACACAGCTATTTTACAAGAAATAGACTATCATTCATATGATTGGTCTAAAATTAAACAATGAAACAGAAGATATTACCTTTGACACTTCTATTTGATATAATTTGAAATAAAACTGATCAAGTATATGGTTAGTTTTGTGAAAAGTTGCTGTATTTATGAGGTAGCTGTGTTACAGCTTGAACCAAATATTGATAGAACAGTTTCCAATACATACAATACAAACCAATTCCATGTATTCCATACAGTATGTAATATGCTTACCACTGTGGCAGTTTTTGGAGAGGAATGAAACCCTGCCCCCATCTCTAGAAGCCATCTTAATTACTGAGATGAACATTAACAGTATTTTATGACAAATTCATGTATTTACCACAACTTCTCCAAAATATGTTCCTAGTTTATGGTTAAGCAAACACACTTGTTCATTAGGGGCTAATCATATATCATTTACCTTTAGTATACTCTACAGTGTAATATGTGGAATGGTGAACAATATGGCACATAAACTCTTTCATGCACATGTATGCTCGGATGTGTTTCCAGAATTCTCTTAGGATCTACTTTCCTTAGTCCAGGAAAGTAGGCTTAGGGGCGAATTATGATTATAATATATAAGGTGTCTGTGACTCAGAGGAATGTTGATTTTTATTTTTATTTTTTTCCTCCTTTATTAATTTATTCTTGTTACATCTCAATGGTTATCCCATCCCTTGTATCCTCCCATTCTTCCCTCCCTCCCAATTTCCTCTTATTCCCCTCCCCTATGACTGTTCCTGAGGGGGATTACCTCCCCCTCTATATGCTCATAGGGTATCAAGTCTCTTCTTGGTAACCTGCTGTCCTTCCTCTGAGTGCCACCAGGTCTCCCCGTCCAGGGGACATGGTCAAAGGTGAGGCACCAGAGTATGTGAGAAAGTAATATCCCACTCTCCACTCTACTGTGGAGAGTGTTCTGTCCATTGGCTAGATCTGGGTAGGGGCTTAAGGTTTACCGCCTGTATTGTCCTTGGCTGGTGCCTTAGTTTGAGCAGGACCCCTGTGCCCAAATCTGCCTACCATAATGTTCTACTTGTAGGCTTCTAGGACCCTCTGGGTCCTTCTACTTTGCCATTCTCCCATGATTGTCCCACTAGAGTCCCACTAGAATGTCCTCTCCTCTGTCGCAGTTTCCTGGTAAGTGAAGGCTTTCGTGGGACATGCCCCTTGGGCTAATATGCAGATATAAGTGAGTATATACCATTTGAGTCTTTCTGCTTCTGGGTTAACTCACTCATTATGATCATTTCTAGCTCAATCCATTTATCCACAAATTTCGGGAATTCCTTGTTTTTAATAGCTGAATAGTATTCCATAGTGTATATGTACCACAGTTTCTTTATCCATTCTTCTATTGAGGGACACTTAGGCTGTTTCCATGTTCTGGCTATTATGAATAAGGCTGCTATGAACATGGTTGAGCAAATTTTCTTGCTGTGTGCTGGAGCATCTTCTGGGTATATGGACTGGATTTCTGTTAATTATTTATTTATTCCTCACTATTATACCTTAAGAATGCCTGAGGTTCCCTTACTGTTATTTCTCCATAGAGTGCCTACAGCCCATTGTAGGCAAGTTAAATTCTGACTGAAAACAAGACAAACAAGCAAACAAACACAAACAAATAAACACAAAACACCATACACTCCAAGGATGTACCATTTGTTTACACTTTTCCCTTTAACATTTTTAGTTTTGAAAGAAAGAATTACTGTCCTCCTACAACGTTAACTGTAGTAATAGGCTTAGCACCAAAAGGCTTGGATGACTATAGCTATGGACTTTTACAGCTGAAATTCCTGTAGTAATTCACCTTTCATGTTTACAGTGAACAATGGTTGGGCTATTACAGTGTGTCAAGCTTTAAGAGGTTTAAATGCACACCTTCATTTATTCCTCATAGCAGCCCTGTCTATTAGTTACTGCTATTATTATCACTGATAGACAGCAGTACTAAAGCAAAGAGATGCTAAGTAACTGCCCAAGGTCCTGAGAAGATGGCGGAACTAGTTCACAATGACCATTCTTGACTACTATTCTAATTTGTAGCTGTAGTTCACTATTATTTCTTGTGAGGAAAAACAGTTAAACAGTTAAATCTGATGAATTTTTTTTATTAGTCTCTCATACAATGCATTCTAACCACAAGATCCCCTTCCTTCACTAACCTCCCCCAACCTCCCTTTGTCCTCAAATCCACTCTTCTTCCATTTCTCTTAGAAAACATCAAGCTTCACAGGGATATCAACCAAACATAGCATTACAAGATCCTATAAGACAAGGCAAAAACCCTGTTATCAAGGTTGGGTGAAGAAACCTAGCAGGAAGAAAAAGGTCCTAAGAGCAAGAAAAAGATTCAGAGACACTGTTACTCCCTCTGTTAGGAGTCCCACAAGAACACCAAGCTACACAACCATAACATATATACAGAGGACCTGGTGGAGACTCATGGAGGCCCAGTGATTGCTGCTTCAGTCTCTTTTAGCTCCTATAAGCCCTGCTTAATTGATTCTGTGGACTGTGTTCTCCTGGTGTCCTCAACCCTTATGGATCCTATGTTTTTTCTCCCCTTCTTCTGCGGGGTTCTTCAAGGTCCAAGGGAAGGACCCAATGGAGATCTATAACTTGGGCTCTCTCTCTGCCTAATGTTTGGCTGTGGGTCTCTGCATCTGCTCCCATCAGCTGCTGGAGGGAACCTCACTGATCCATGGGTATAGCAGAATTTGATGACTATTATTGTCTAGACTTTAAAGATAGGATTAAACATCTATTTAATACAGATAAACCTATTTAATATAGATTCTGAGCTCTATATTATTCTGTATTCTATTATTTTGTAGATTAAAACACACATAATAAAGGTATACTAAGCCAATCTTGGCTCCTTAAGTATGACACTTATTTTCTCTTATATGATATAAGAGACATTTTACTATTACAATTACATCCAAACATTATATTATAGGGTGAGCATTTCATTTCTCCATCTCTCTGCCCTACCCTTACTAAGGATGCCTCATAATTAAGTTGAAGTCTTTTACTAATTTAATAAGCATGCTAATTATGTAAATTATACATATTAATGATAAAGAAGCATTAAGATTAGATTTGTTTGATGTAGCAGTTTTATATGCATGGAATGCTAATTCAGTTCTCATAAAAACTACCATATAGTCCCTGTTGTTATTTTGATCCCTTTATGGAATGAGGCAGTTGAGAACCAAAGGCAAATTAGGTACCCGACACTAATATTTGGCTAAGCTCAGCTTTGCTCACAGTATGTTTATAGCTGGTTCTAGTTCCTTCCACAAAATGTTGCTTGAATTCAGCAGAGTGGTAAATGCAGCCACTTGCCATGCCAAGCAGCCCACAATAGCACAGGCCTGTTCTAGAGTTCATCTTCATGATTATGAAGATATTAGAAACTTAAAGAAAACAAAACAGAATTAGGATATATTTATTATATATATATATTAGGATATATATATTATAAAGAAATCAAAGGCATCTTTGAAAGTATGATTCATGGTAATGAAAGTTTTTATATAGATAGGAAGATGATTAAAATTTTAATTATGTGCTCTAGAGTTCATTAATTGCTGGACTGATAACTTGACACCTGAGAAGGGTCAAGAGGTTTAGTTGGAAGAACACAGGGTTTGCATTGGGAGCTCCCATTGTAGGGGAAGTAGTAACTGTTCTTCTTCCTCCTAGTCCAGTGAAATATAGTCCCCTCCGTACAGTACTCAGAAGTTCCAGGATAGGGGTAGAGGATTTAATTTTTGTTGGCATGCTGCCTGTAATGTTGTCAGTACCTAATAGTTTAGAGCTTTTTCTTCTCATGGGTGTTAAGAGGAATTTTTGTCTTCCTGAAATTTTGTGCACTACCTAGACTTTTAGTAAAGATTTCAAGTCAAGCCCCCCCAAAGAGCCAAGAACCCCAAAGCCTTCTAAGTTGGCAGGATCCCTTTAATTAAAAAGTCTCAATAATTCAGTGGGCAGGAGGATGGGAGCTGAAGTGGATGTGTGTGGCATAATTTTGTTGCAAATGCAAATTAGTTTTCCTGTCATTTACTAGCAAGCCCACTGTTTATAGTAACTGATCATAATGAACCAGGCCGATATTTTGCTCATACATTTTCCCTTGAGGCTTTAATAGCTCTGCTTCTGTGTTTTATGGTTACATGTGGTGGAGGAGACTCTGGTGGAAATACAATCCTGTTTTATAGCCTCTATAGAACTGAGGAACAGGGAAGAAACTGCCAAAAGAAACAAATCTGTGGTCTGGAGGGGTTCTGAGACAGAGAAGGATGGTCCATCAGCCAGGCCTCGAGGGTGTATGGGCAAAATGAAAGATGCCTCAGAAGTTCCCATCGCTGAAGTGATTGAGAAGAATTTAAAATAGAGACTTGAGCTAGGCCAGAGGGAAAACGTAGGTGACCTAACAAAAGAAGTCTTGTCAGCTTCAGTAAATATTATACCTGCTATTTCCAGACCCCGGTAAACCCTTTAGTTAAACTATCTGATATAGTAAGCATTAGTCACTTGTATATATGTGAGTTTAATTTTCTCATAGAAAATTAATAGTTCAATCCCTCTGATACGTTAACCATATTGTAAGCCATACAACACATGACAGATGACAATTGTCACTTGTAGAATATTTTCCTCCATTCCAGAAAGTCCTATTGGACCCCAAAAGCACATGGGTAACTAAAAGGAAACTCCTATTGTGAGGAATTTGCAGTTCTATAAGTCGGGATGACTAGAGTTGTGTTCTACAAGTTGGTCAGCATGCTGCTGTGGAGATGTTAGGGATCAGGTCAGGAGGTTTATGTGAGACAATAGTTAAATATAGTAGATGAGGCACAGCTACGCCAAGACTGGCTAGGCATAGCTGCTAGTTCAGGTTGTTGACAATCATCCGCATTCTATATTTTCCTCCAGAGTGCTAGAGTAGACTTATCAAAGAATCCACAGATCAGTCATTCTTTTTGCCAGTTTGAGAGGTTGCTTAGAAATGAAATTGAATACATGATATCTTCTAAGACTACACACACTAGTTTGGAAAATATTTGTCACAAGATAGATAATAAGAATGGTGGGTAACTTTAAGAACTCTTAAAAAAACACACACACACACTCACACAAGAGCTGTTATGATCCTAGAATCCCAAGGCTAACTTTTCTTCTTGTCAAATTAGAGTTTTTCCTGTTTCTTTCTTGCCTGTAGTTGAGATATTTTAATAAATATTTGACTTAGAACACTCTACTTAAAATTTTTAATCTTTGTAGATTTATAGTATTGCGATTTCACTGTCAAAATGACAGATCCTGATAGGTATTTTACGGTAATGTTCTATGATTATTTTTCAGAGCACTGTATCAATCAATGCCCTGACAGGCCATAAACTGTTACAGCTCATAAAGAGCCAGTAAATATTCAATTTTCAAGGTACAGGCAGAAGAATCATAAATTAGATTGATTATATAACTATAAAATAATTAGTCCAGTATTTCCAGGCAACTTTGAGAACTTTCCTGACACTCATTGTTATTGGAGAACAAGCTGGAAAGTCTTAACACTATCCAGTTCCCAAACTTTCCTGAGATTCTTTTTCATTTACGTTACGTTGCATCACCATCCCAGGCTTCTCTCCCCAAGGTGAACTCATTCCTTGCTTTGCCTCCCATCACCTCTTACATGTGGGAGTTTCTAAGTTTATCTCTCCTTCCCATACCTCATCTAGTACACATACGTGCGTGTCTCACGTCCGCTAGGAGTGTCTGCCTTGGTGGAGCTCTACAAGCTGACTCCCACACCAGGGCTTACAGTGATCTGAGGAAGCTGGCTCAGATCGCTCCAGCGGGAGCTTGAGAGGTGGCATAGGACTGAAGACCATAGAGAAGACTCCTGTGGTGGGCACCTGGCTTTGACCCCAATAGGGAATTCTGGGAGATGATATAGATGGCGACTTAGATTTACTCCTGGCCCTCATTCGTCACGCTCTGCGTGTCCAAACCCTGTTACAGCAGCATTCATCTCCATCCAGGCAGGAACTTCTCTCCACCCTCCACTACCAGCTTCCTCTCGAGTCTTATCTATTCTGCCTCATATGTAGCTCTAACTTGGACCAGTTTTTTTTTTCTGACACCATGTTACTTCATCCTAATTATTTTCTCCACACTTCATACGTTCACCTCCTCCTGGTTTGTCTCTCTGCCTCAAGTCTTGCCAGTGGTATATAATCCTTCCTGTAGACAGGATGAGACTACTAAACACAACCTGACTGTAACCCTTCTCTGATTAAAATCATCAGTAACCATGCAGGACACTGCAAAAGAGGCCCTTCATGTGGTCACTTTCCTGGCCTGACTCTCTGCTACATGAGCAGCTCCTGTGTCTTTATGTAGGCTCTGCTGGTCCTAGCTCACCAGGGAAGCCATAACAGCGCTTACCTACGCAGTGTCTCCTCCTGACACCTCATCTCTCCGTCCCAAGAAGAAGCTCACACTACTCAGCCAGCTTGGTGTTAGTGTCTTCTTGTCCATGTGCCTGACTCAGAACACATTCTCTGCAGACTGGCTCTCCATGAATCTCAATTTTAGAGCATTTTGCCAAGTGTTTGTTCATAGTAGGTATTCATTAAGTGGCTTTCAATCACTTTGCTTATCTTACCGTTGATAATCCTTTAAATTGCCCCATAAGCCATCCTGATCTTTGCATTAGTGATTCAAACACCTTGCTCAAAATCACAATTAATAACTTACCAAATTGAGATTTGACATCAAGTTAGTCTCAAAAGCCTATAGTCTTTCCATTAAATCATGTTAATATGAGTGTTGCAAAGCACCAAATATTTCTTCCGTTTTATCTTTTGCAGGAAAAGAGCCTGCATTTTTTTCTTTACTTTTAAGCTTTTTCTAGAGATGAACTGTTCATCCACAGTATAGCTGCAAGTTTGGTTGTGAACATCTTGCTGAGAAGGCCTTGTACTTTAGTAGAACTCATATGAACCACTTAGCTCTCATGATGCATCTGAGCTCAGGAATTTAAAAAATCTTGGGTCCATTGGACAGTAGAGAGGCACAGGGTTGGGGGGGGGGTTGGAGTGAATATATTTGGGACATAGCAGTAAATTTTCACACATCACTAAATGTGGAAGGGAGAAGATTATTCATTAGATTACCAAGCAGATTCATGGGTGTTTTGGGGGATTTCTGCATTATTTATAGATTCAGGTCCCCTAACAGAGTTATCTGTCTCAGTCTATTGTCTTCAGAGTGTGTTGGCATCACAGAGGAGTCACTGTGTTTAAGCCAAATGAGTGACACACAAGAATGTGTGGTACAATGCCGGGCATGGTGGCGCACGCCTTTAATCCCAGCACTCGGGAGGCAGAGGCAGGCAGATCGCTGTGAGTTTGAGGCCAGCCTGGTCTACAAAGTGAGTCCAGGACAACCAAGGATACACAGAGAAACCCTGTCTCGAAAAAACAAAACAAAACAAAAAACCAAACAAACAAAAAAAAGGAATTTGTGGTACAGTATAGTATTGTGTCACTTCTGAAACAAAGCCCATACCCTGGAAAATATAAGGAAATAACTTCACAAGATAAAACTGTGTCAGCCTCAAAGGGGTTTTCTTTTTCTTTTTTATGTTTTGCAACAAAATTCATCAATTTCCTTATTTTCAAAATAAGCAATATTCACTGAATTGTCTATAAAATTAAAATTGCAAGCATGTTTTCTTTATATCCATTTATGTCTGGGACACTTAGATCCCCAAGGACAGATATAAGGCTCAGAAATTCAAGCTCTGTGAGAATTTATAGGAGGAATAATTGAAAATATAAAGCAAAACTGTTCTTACAATATCTAGAATAAACAAATGTTTGCTGTGGGTATCACTAATATGATCTTATTCTTCTGTTATGTTGAAACCAATCAATATCTGACTATTAGCAGTGCACTCGTACACACACACACACACACACACACACACACACACATACACACACACACACACACACACACACACACACACACACACCATTGATGCTTCCTTTGAGGATAAAATTAAAATTCACAATTTATCCAGTTGTCATGGTTCTGTTAGACTATCTGTTAGACTAGGTCACAGGAGACATTAATAGGAAATAGAAGATATTAAAGATTGTTGTTATGAACATAGGCTTTCTTGCAATGATTGTTTTAGACACACTAGCTTGAAGCCAACCTTTAGGCCAAATTCTTGAATTAGCTTGGTATCACATGGTATCAACTTTTTGAAAATTCCATTATTACCTCAGAACTGAGAGATACTTAAAACTTATATTACATGAATTTTATATAACTTCTTAAATAAACATTGGCATATAGGAATGATGAATTAGCATTTAGTAGTGATGGGCTAGAAACATAATTCTGAATTCCAAGGATGAGCTCTATACATTTTACTGAGACAAACAGATAATAGGAGAAAGAACAAGACCTAAACACATTCCTGCCAGTTTTGAAACATGAGGCTCAATGGCTTAGTCAAACACACGGCCAAGGTCACCTGAGAGTGTGGGAAGCATCTCAGGTGAGAGTGCTCACCATCTAATTGTGCATATAGCACAGGGGAGAGGTGAGTAAGGGCATGGGTAAGGGTCAGTCATCCACAAACAACACTATCAGACACAGGAATTGATATGCATTCCTTCAAGGTTTCCCAGAGCCTGTGCTAGAGAGTCCTGCCATGTCTTTCTTGTTTTTCAATAACTGACATTTATAAAATTTTTAGTGAAAGAGTTTTGTTTTGATGAAAATTCCTATGAATTTTGACATATGTAAGTAGGTATTCAGGTTACCAGTACTATGATAATGAGGAAAAACAGTCATATATATATATATATATACTTACCATGGCTTTCTTACATTGATTCTTCAGTCAAACCAGCCTACGTTCCCTAATTCTTAATAAAGCTAACCTGTTCTCTGTCCCATGCCTTCTCCAAAATGGCATATAGATGGAGTTATCTACCATACAAGACTGACAGATTTCTTCTACCTAGTTTTTTGTTTGTTTTTGTTTGTGGGTGGTTTTGTTTTGTTTTATTGGTTTTTTGAGACAGGGCTTTTCTGTGTAGCCTTGGCTATCCAGGACTTACTTGTAGTACAGGCTGGTCTCGAACTCACAGAGATCTACCTGCCTCTGCCTTCTGAGTGCTGGGATTACAAGTGTGTACCGCACAGCTTCTTCCACCTAGTTGATTGCTTTTGAATGCCATTCATGTTTTTACTGGTATTTACCAGTAGTTTCAGCCTTTATATTGACGAATACTGTTTATTCCATTCTGTTGCATGGTTGTAATTTTGTTGGCTTATTCTCCCATTAAATGTTTGAACTGTTAGAGTTTATGCCTAATTAGTTACAGTTTGCTTAATGCTGTCATAAATGTATATATACAATTTTTGTATAAATGTAGTTTTTTTTTTGTTTCCCTTGAGCAAAAAAAATCTAAGTAGGTTGTCTGAGAAATTCTATACCCTAACGAGGCCTTGTTACAGTCAGTCACCTTAATTTTAGCTATCCTAGCAGGTGCTAATATGATTTTTTCAAGTAAACATTGGAATTCAGGAGATGATTAAGTTGTACTTACTTACTTAGTCCTGATGGGCTAGAAACATGGACCATAGTTTTATTCTTTGCCCCATTAAGGGCCAAGTAATAACTTTGTACCAAAATCCTTCTGTCAAGGAATCTTGAAACACATTCTTTAGTTGGTACTATTTGTCTTGTTTTAATTAAAACAAGTGTATGGTTAGTGGAGATAGACATGGATACCATCAAGCATCTAAAATACTTTTTATTGTTAGCCATAAACACACCCTGCTATTATCTAGATGGCATTTGTCTTTGCTTACACTGGTTTGGCTTAAGTGTTGACACTGAAAAAAATGTCAGGCAAAGAAAATACCCCAGTAAGTAAAGTGCTTGTTGAGCAAGAATGAGCACCTGCATTTGCTCCTCAGAACACAAATGGGGAAAGTGTGACCTGCTCATTGGTACTTCCTCACAATCCCAGGTCTGTGAGGTAGAGAGAGGTGGATCCCAAGGTTTGCTGGCCAACCAGTCTAGCTAAGTTGGAGAGCTCCAGATCTCAGAGAGAAACCTTGTCTCAACAAAACAAAATGGATGTCTCCTAAAGAATAGCACCCAAGATTACCTTCTGGCCTAAACAGCCATGCCTGCGCAAGTGCACATGTGTGTGTGTGTGTGTGTGTGTGTGTGTGTATGTGTGTGTGTGTGTGTGAGAGAGAGAGAGAGAGAGAGAGAAAGCGAGAGAGAGAGAGAGAGAGAGAGAGAGAGAGAGAGAGAGAGCGAGAGAGAGAGAGAGAGAGAGAGAGAGAGAGAGAGAGAGAGAGAGTGCATGCGCATGTGCACACGCGCACGCGCGCGCACACACACGGATAAAGACAGAAAGTCAAGGTGGAATCAATTAGCTTCATTTGTTCTTTTTTCATAACTACTTATGATGTAGCATAAGTCTGGTTAATTCTTTCACAACCCAACATTTATAAATATTTGCTGAGTTCTTTCTTTGGGCCAGAATTTTTATTGGTTACTGGAAATAAATAGATATAAATGCTTGCCTTTTAATGCAAAAAAAAAAAGAGAAATAATAATAAGAGATTAGGGAATTATTGAGTTTTGTAATCTTAAATAGGAGAGCCAGGGAAAGCTGTGCAGGTTATTGTTGAAGAAGATGGTGGTGAACCTTCCAGATAGTTCTGCTTCTGTTGAAAGGTCAAGGGAAAAAGTTGGTGGGCTGAGAGAGCAGCCTACATGGCAAAGACAAAGATCAGCTAAGACTCAGGGTGGTAGAAGTAAAAGTAAAGTGGAAGATGAGGGAACAGAAGTAATAGTAGACCATATTGAGTAGGACCTTAAAGCAACTAAAGTTACCATGAGTTTTATTCTTGGCCATTGCAAGTAGGACACAGGCTTAGATCCAGGAGTGAAAGCAGAAAAACCAAGTTAGAAGCTATTCTTGTAATCCAGGTAAAAAATGACAATAGTTTGGATTGTGGTAATAACCAGTGCAAACCTAAATCCATGCACACAGCTGTTCAGCTCTCTGAATGGTCTAATAGGATGTTGGGTTCTATGGCTGATCCTAAGACTCATTTTTAGCACATTGGAATAAAGTCAATGATTTTATTTCTCCAAATATAAAAGTCTGTGCTTAGAGAACATGTATTAAGCATAACATAATTCCCAGCCAAAGATACTTTGGAAACATGAGCGCATATACCCTGGAGATGGCTTCTAACTGAGGAAGAAACATGTTATTTCAGTTTGCTTCATTTTGATAACATGGTCCATCTCTAGTGTTGAGATCTTTCCTGACACTGACAGCCAACTGTGTAAATATTCCTAGGTTCCATAGATATCCACAGGCAGCTTGATGAGAAAGTGAAAAGAAACTAGCTCTAGCTCTCATCTGTTGTATCCATACCCTTTACATCAAAGAATTGCCATCTTGGGCCATTTCAGAAAGTACAAAGGTTTCTGAAATCTTCAAAATGATAAATCCTGTCTTTGCCAAGAATAACATAATTAGAAGAAAACCCCCTTGGTGTTTTTGACTAAGGTGACAGCACTGTGATGTTTGATCACACATCTGTTTCCTTGCTATTTTAGTAAAGAAACTCCTTGTTTCCCCTTGAATGAGCACTGTCGTTCGTCTCTGCCAATGGGCTTTTAAGTCTATCCAACGTAACAAGCATCCCCTTCTTCATAACTGCTGACTCTTTCATGAAGTTTCCTCAAGAGGCAGGAGGAGAGTTAGGAAGTGTCCCTCCATGGATGTTTTTTACAGAACACGAAGCTGTATTTGAGGCAGTGGTTCATGTATCTAGACACAATGCTCCCTCCCATGACATCTGATAGAAAGGCAAGCAGTCCATGCATTGACTTACTTAATGGACGTTTCAAGTCCATGGCACTCAAAGTGCAGCTACAATAATATTTGCCAAGGACTGTGAGGGCGTGGGTGGAACTTAATGGACTAAAGTTCACAGAATCTCACCTTGCTGTTAAGCATTCTCTACAATGAATATGCTTGAAAACACTCCATCTCCTTCCAAAGCTACCCTTCTCCTTAAAGCTATCTCAAATTGTGTGCACTGCATTTACCAGAATGTGACTCTCCAGGATTAAGGCATGTTGGTGTTGATTTTTAATAAGAAGACTGAGTCTAATAACTAGGTGCACCAGTTAGTTTATACTAACTTGACACACAAGCTACAATCATCAGAGAGAAGGGAGCCTCAAGTGAGAAACTGGCTCCATAAGATAGACTACAGGCAAGCCTGTAAGGTATTTCCTTAATTAGTGATGGGGGAGGGCTCAGTCCCTTGTGGGTGGTGCCATGCCTGGGTCCTGCATTCTATAAGAAAGCAGGTTGAGCAAGGCATGAGGAGCAAGCCAGTAAGTATCACCCCTCCACTTCCCTGCTTGAGTTCCTGTCCTGACTTTCTGTGATGATGGGCTGTGATATGGAAGTGCAAGCTGAATGAACCGTTTCCTCCTCGACTTGCTTTTAGGTCACGGTGTTTCATCACAGCAGTAGTAACCCTAACTAAGATACAGGGCAGCAAATAGCTTTACAAGTCACATAGTTTCTATTTGTCTTCAATACAATTGAAGAAGATCCGAAACAATCATTAATTGATAGATAATCAAACATATTATTTGGTGACAGATGCTGGTTGGTAAGCATCTAATTATTAATGACAGTCAACAAACGGATTCTTATCCATTCTCACATAGATTTTTCAGGCTTATTTAAAATGATAAATAGAAAAAGAATCAATGGATAAACCCTGTCTTATTCTGTTGAGGTAATTCTTGCTCAATTATAGATGATCAGATGAAAAATGATTTGATTCAGCTCACAAATATTATTCAAATAAAATAATTCAACCTTTAATATTTATCTCTCAAAAGTTGTTTTTTTATAATTTAGTTAATTTATTCAGATTACAACTCAATTGTTATCCCATCACTTGTATCCTCCCATTCCTCCCTCCCTTCTGTTTTTACCCTATTCCCCTCTGCTAGGTCTATAACTGAGGGGGACCTCTTCCCTCACTATATGATCATAAGCTATCTATCAAGTTTCATCTTGATAGCCTGATTATTCTTTCTCTGAGTACCATCAGGCCTCCCCACGAAGGAGAAATGGTCAAATATGGGGCACCAGAGTTTATGTCAGAGTCAGTGCCTGCTCTCCACATAACTGTGGAGAATGTCCTATCGATTGGCTAGATTTGAGTAGGGGTTCGATATTTACTGCTTGTATTGTCCTTGGTTGGTGCAGTAGTTTGAGCAAAGCCCCCTGGGCCCAGAAAAGTTGTTGTTTTAATAAAACATGGCACATCAGCAATAATAATGATAATTAAAATGATAATAAATGAGATCTTTAAAATACTGGAACCTTAATAATCAGGACACAACTTTAAAATTATTTATAATTTACAATTTTACAGAGAATTAGGTAGAGTAATCAATGAGGGGTTTTATAGTATAAAATTCATGTTGTACTCAGTAGGTAAATTAAACTATAAAATTGCTCACTCCCTCATTCTGGTGTCCACCCATACTCTAGACCATTTTACAAGGTCAGCGTGGTTACTTTCACCTCCTGTGGAAAACCCAGACCTCTGGGCCAGTTTGGAATCTACCTTTGTTGATCCTCTTCTCTCTTGTTTACAAGTCTTACTGTCTTACTACTCTTTGTACATTGTGATGTGTGTGTGTGTGTGTGTGTGTGTCCATTTTATATAAGCGATCAGCAGGGACTGAAGAAAATATAACACCACTTTCTATGAAGCTCTCGCTGTGGCTTTGAACTGTATTTGATCAGACTTGGAGCTTCCTGCACCTATCTCTCTCTGTGGTCCAACCCTCACTGCAGATACCTGAGAGGGAGGGCCTGGGCGTTCCTTTCAACATGGATTCATGCCAAAGCACTGGGAAGATTCCAGAAAGCCTTCCCGTGCTTTTAGAGGTCAGCTGCCAAGTCCTGGAGCCACGGGTGATGTCTCCCTGCTTACAGCCCAGCTGTTGGCTTTTGTGTCAGCCGGGAGCTGCCTTCATTATCTAGTCTTGTCACTTTTATTCTGCAGCAGGGGCAGTATCTTTAGCTGACTTGTCTGCAGCAGTGTTGCTGCCCTGTTCCTGGTGAAGACCTGGAATGGTCTGGAAGGCACACCTTTAGTTCTCTTGCTGCTGGCCACTGGTGTTTGGTAGTTGAAATCTCAGAGAGCCTCTGGGGTCCGCTGTTCTTCAGTGTCCCACAATACTTTGCACCTTTCAGGAGAGTTTGGCCTGGGACAATATCTACGTACTTCAAAGGGACATCGCCCTCAGCTTGCCTCCTTTGATATCCGTGCTTTGGACATATTTCCTTTCATTACTCCTGGGAGACCTGTGAGTGACTATGTAGATAAATGAATATTCTTAGAGATGATAGGCCTCCTGGGGGAAATCATCCATCATGCCAGCCCACCAGCAGCTGCTCAGTATTCATTTAATGTTGCCTGGCACCTTCCCACCTGTCTCTGTGGAGCAGCGATGGATCTCTACTCTCCCATGAAGGACTTGCCACTTTCTGGAGCTTAATTTAGGCATGTTTATACTCTATCAGGCTTTTTTTTTTGTTTCGGTGGGCTTATATATATATATAGTAATAATGATTACTACTTTTAATATCCAAATCAGGAGCCCTTTGCAAATACATATTAAAATGGATAGTGGCCAGCATTGAATCACTTCTTATCCAATTCTATAGTTCTACTTAAAAGTAATGCTTCAACTTGATCTTTAATATATGTGTGTGTCTTTTGTATATATATATACAATACATACATATATATACAAAAGACACACACAAATATATGGTGTCAAGAATTATATCTTTTAGAACTATTAACTTTATGATAAAAATTTTTAGAAGTTGGAGCTGGAGAAATGGTTCAGAGGTTAAGAGCATGTGCTGCTTTTGCAGAGGACTTGAGTTCAGTTCCCAGCACCCACATTAGGTAGCTCACAACTGCCTGTGACTTAGCTACAGGGAATCTAAAGGCCTTGTCTAACCTCTGTAGTCACCTGACCTCATATACATAAATCCACACAGAGATAGATCATTTAAAAAGTAATAAAAACAAAAGTTAAAATAGCTAGATGTCAGCTAAAGTGAAAAGAGAGAGATGTCCAGTTTTTCTGTATTTTTTTTTGGACCATGTGCCTGTGCTGCACTGACAGAAAGACCCATTGGTGTGATGCAGTGACCCAGCACTTTGCTCTTTTCCCAGAAATGCAAACCCACACCTGACCTATGCCTCTCAAAACTGTCAGGGTCATAAAAAATGAGAAACATCTCAGGAACTCCCCCTCCAAAAAAGGTATGCCAAAGACAGGATAAATGAAGGTAAAGAAGTGAAGGTGTCCTGTATGGGGGTCCAGCAGAAAAGGACCTGAGGTGCTATGGAAAGTCTGAGTTAAACAGAAACTTAAGCTAACAACAATGTAGCTATTTTTATGTGTTGGTAGTGTCAGATTTATATTCAGAGAAGATGCTAATAGTGGAGGAAGCTGAGAACTAGCTATGCTTTCCACAGATTTCATGTAAATGTTAAACTATTATAAAATAGAAAAAGTTTACTAGGAAACTTTAATTCTAGTAGGGGCTAGAGCAGTGGTTCTCAACTCTCCTGATACTGCAGTCCCTTAATATAGCCCCTCATGTTGTATGGTGACCCCCCCAACCATAAAACCGTTTTCACTGATACTTCCTAACTGTAATTTTGCTACTGTTGGGAATTGTAATATAAATATCTGTGTTTTCTGATGCTCTTTGGAGACCCCCTGGGAAAGAGTCATTTGATCCCCAAAATGGTTGTGACCTACAGGTTGAAGGAACACTGGTAGAGAGAGATGGCTCTGTGGTTAAGAAGGCTGGTGTTCTACTGACCCAGGTTCCAGGACCCACGTAGCTGCGTACAACAGTTGCAAGGGATCTGAGGCCCTCTGATAGCCTCCTTGGGTACTGTGTGCAGACAAAACACCCATCAGTAACATCTACAAAAGTACCTTTTTAAAACTAAATTATGGTGACATAGTGGAACATAATAAAACAAAAAGAATAGGAAAAAAACATTTTTAAGAAAGAAGATGCTAGTGATATGTGTCAATTAAGAAAACCAGTCAAAGTTCAAAACGACATGATTATTGCTAAAATGTGTCTCACTGTGGCCATTAGCATGTAAACTTTAACCATTTAGAGCTGAACATTCTGGAATAATTATCATGGGACTCCTTCAGGCAGTTATGGGAATATTCAAATGCTGGTCTTGATGCCAAGGACATCTCTTAGTGACAACATCTCTTAGTCTCCCTCTCACTTCACTGGATCTCTAACACACACACACACACACACACACACACACACACACACACACACACACACGTACACATGCATGCGCACACACACACACACATACACACACATGTCTGAGTGCCATCTGTCCTTCTTGTGGTTTTAATGTTCACCTCTAACTGTCACCCTCCACAGTCTCCCCATCACATAGTTTCACTTACTGGTTTGTGCATCTTGTGCTGGTAAAGGGACAGGAAGGTGCTCAAAGGGAGCCCAAGGGGCCGAAGAAATAACTCACTCCATAATGTGTTTGCCACTCAAACATGAGGACCTGAGTTCAGGCCCCAAGCCTATGGAAAAGGCTAGCCATGGTGGCTTGTACCTGCAATATCAGTGCTGGGAAGGCAGAAATGAGCTGGTCCTTGGCCTCCCTGACCACACAGGCTAGTGGAAATGGCAAGCCCTAGATCATAGTGAGAAAACCTGAATATATACATATATATATTCTCAGATACACATGTGTGTACCCTATATACACACACACACATGCACACACACGCACACATACACACACACACACACACACACACGCACATGCACACACATGCATACAAACACACACATACGTGCGCACACACACACACACACACATGCACACATATGTGCACAAACACACACATGTGCACACACACACATTGAACAGAACTGGACAGTAAGGATATGCTTTGGAATAGTAAGGGTCACCCACTAGGCTGCCGAGAACATTTGAGAGATTTTCCCAAATCATTCATGGTGAGGAATGAATGAAAACCCCATTATTTGCATAAAATGATTAGTAAACATCCCTTTAATGTTCTTTTTCCAAAGCAGTAAAACTTTCCAGAAAATATTGGTTTGACACTGCCATAGCTACAATGGCTTCTGGTGGCAAACCTCTTTCTCTATGCTTTATTTTATTGTTTTCTTGAGAGACCACATAACATCACATTTCTGGTTCATATGGCTTACAAAAAATGTCAGCATATTGTCAGTCATGTAATTGATACACTGCACTTCTTGACATGTCTATTTTTAATTAAGACACATTTTAATTAAAAAAAGGAGAGAGCAATTTTAAGAAGAGATGCTCTCTGCCAGATGGTGATTCCTAATTTACCTCAAATGTGTCGGGAGCCACTTTCACTTTGCAATAGCTTAGGTTTGTGCACTGTCGAGAATAGTAATTTTATTATGAAGAATAATCACCCACAGCATCTCCTCTAAGTGAGGGAAGTCGCTGGAGTCACTGGCATGCATGGGTATACCTTACGGCAATTCACCCTACAGTTCTAATGGCATGAGCAAGAGTTTTGTGTCTAAGCTTAACGCTTGCACCCTCAGTAAAGAAGTGGACTCCTATTTCTTCATTGATAAATTAAACCCCTGCAGTCTTAAATTGGGATTTGCAAATGCAAGGTGACTTTAAGTGCAAAGAGTCAGAAGCAGAGCACACTGCTGGTCAGGGGCCCATTTATGGTGGCCAGGGCTTCTACTAGGCAGGGTGGGAGGTTCTGTTGTTTCTTCTTTACTTTTCCCACAGCTTCACATCCAACTGACTATATATCTGAGTTCCTCGCAAACTTTGTCCTCCACAGAGACACCCCACACAGTCCCCATGTGTGGACTGCAGAGGTGTGCAACAGGAAGTAGTTCCGTGTCTGTGGGCTCCAGGAACAAGAAAGGGGGTGGGCCAGAAAGCAGTGGATGTTCTGATAAACTCCTCCCACTGAGAGGGAGCAGATGAAACTGATCATGAGGACCGAATCGCAGTCCTTGCACTTAGTCCTCTCAGACAGAAATGATCACAGTTGAAGCATCATTACAAGAAACTAGTCTTAAGAGACTCTTCGTCTCCATCCATCCATTCTCCAGGGCTACAAGGATACAGGGACACACCTGCCCACGGAGCTGTAGTTTTATTAGCAATGCAATATATTTTGGCATTCAGCAACATCTGTCAATCAGTTCTACTGGATTTGAATATTCTGTTATCTGCAAGAATTCCAGCGGTGTGAATGAGGTCATTGTCCTTTAATATCTTTGAGACTGTGGAGGAATGGGACAAGAAAAAAATAGTCTAGAGTATATTTAGAGCATGAAGCAAACCAAAATGGTTATTTTAACCAAGCTTTGGGGTTTATCATTTTAATCATTCACAAGAAAGGGGTTTTTTCCCCCTTTGCCTGGATTCAATCTCTGTGTCATAATCAGTGGTAAAATAGCTCAAAAGGGAGACATTGAAATAATTGTCAAGAACAATCACACCTTTCAAACCAAATGCCCAATGCCCACCCCCACCCCCGTTTTTTAATCCTGGAAGAAATATATCCCCATGTGAAAAGAGGGAATCGTTCGGTGAACTCAGTGAGGAGGTTGTGCATTTTAATGTCATTTCACAGGTCTGAGTGTTAGTTAAATGGCAAGTTCTGAGCACAGGCTTCAGGGATCATGGGCTTAGGATGATGCCCTGACTCTCAGAAGCCATAATGTGTGGCAGGAGAATTGACTTGATAAGCTGTAGTGAACTAGCATCAGCGCTGATGATCTTTGATAAAAACCCAGTTAATCCTCTCGTGACGCAAACCCACTCGTGGCACATAGCTCGCACCTTCCATGCAGGCTTGGATGCAAGCAAATCCCACAAACCCCACGTCACAAATTTTCCTTGATTAAAATGGGGGGGGGGTGAGGAAGTGGGATAGAAAAGAAGGCAGCACTCAGGTGTCATGGGATCTCAGGTTAATGTTAACCTGGCCAAACACAGCTCTATTTCTAAATATCAGACAGTATTTACACAACGGGAATAAAGAAATGGTTCATTACTTTTACCAAAATCCGCTTGATCTGGCACGGCTGTAACTTATCTATATAACGCTTTCTTTTTATGTTAGTTTACTTTACATTGGCATGATTTTGAGAGTTTTCAGATCTTTTAAATTTGCATTTCAAAGTAGCTGTAAAATATGTATCCCATTGCAAAAACATTAGCATAAAGTGATTCGATATTATACATTCTGTCGGAAATGCCAGGAAGAATTCCACAACTATTGCATTTCCATCTGGCAGCATCTTCCTACACTGAATATTTGCATAAATATTTCAGCAATAAAGTAAAATTATGAAACGTAAACTCTTTAGGTTATCTTCCAAATTGATAACCTCTTCAAAATTTAATAAACTCCGGAAGTATTGCTATAGTGCTTCCACCCATTTAGGACCGTCCTGGGGAAGCGGTTCCTTCTCCCACACACTCTTACCTTTTCTGTCCGTGAGGAATGAGCGGTTGAAAAAAAAATGAATTCCTACTCAACATATGTATGAATGTTTAATAGTCTGGCTGCCTTTTCAACAACACTACTCAACCCGAATGCAAGAGTTATGTGCTGGGTTAATGGCAGGTGACTGGTATAACTGGGAAATGATTGAGCAAGAATCTTCTATTTTGTTTAAATGAATGCCATCTTTTTGAGTGCAAAGATAACATTTGTCCTCAGAGCTACAATTTCCAGGTTGGGGATGATTGGCATGCTAACCATGTTTCCAAGAGCTCATTTGGTTTTCCCCAGTGGTAATAGACAGCATCCTTATCTGTACTTAAATTGTGAGGTGATGTTTATGGTCTCCTATGTAAGTAGGGATAGAGATAAGACAGGATCTTCATATGCTGCTTTTCTTAATATTATACAGCAAATGATATTTATACCTTAGGAGATAACTAAAGATCACCTAGTGTACTCTGACAGAACTGGTCCTGTCACCTCCTAAGGTCTTCCAAGTATGTGTATGTGTCCTTGAATCTCAAGGTGAGGCCTGAAGGTGATAGGCAAGATGCCATCTGTCTAGACCTACCTTTCCAGAAGGCATTTTGTCAGGTGTGAGCGGTGATTTTAGAACACTAGCCTTTTAACCTCTATCAGAACACTCTGGCCGCCTTCCCTCTCTGACTCTGTAGAGAGCTCAGCATTTGGTGAGCACAAGTGAGGTCTACTCTTGTCAGTACGAAGATAGTCCTAAAGAATATGACCATATAGTGGAGGAGGAGGTCTCCGTTTGGTCATAGACCTAGGGGAGGGGAATAGGGTGAAAGCAGAAGGGAGGGAGGAACAGGAGGATGCAAGTGATGGGATAACAATTGAGTTGTAATCTGAATAAATTAATTAAAAAAAAGAATAATACCCCACAGTTCTTTTGACCTCAGAGACGACATTTGGTCCTGTGTCTATAATGCAACAAACATCATTCTTTTATCTTTATATCTTCTCATCAAGGTTTTTATGAATGTGAAAAATTAGAAATGATATACTAAAAAAGAATTTCTAAATATTTATTCTAAAATGTGAATTTGAAAGTACTAAATTTTATAATCTGAAAAACATTAGGAAATGTATTTTTCCTTACTTTAAAATAGAAATGGTGTGAAGGATAGCAGGCTACCAAGAAGAGACTTGATACCCTATGAGCATATACAGGGGGAGGAGGTCCCCCTCAGTCACAGTCATAGGGGAGGAGAGTAAGAGGAAAATGGGAGGGAGGAATGGGAGGATACAAGGGATGGGATAACAATTGAGATGTAATATGAATAAATTAATAAAATGTATTATAAAAAATAAAATAGAAATGGTGAATATACAAATTAGAGAGGGCAAATGTCTTCTTTCAAATTAACCTGATATTTAAATATTAACTTTCGAAAAGAACTAATACACCATGATTTTTTCTGTAATTTATTAGGAAAACTTATTATTTTATTATTCTTTTCATTTAAAAATAAACATGGATAAATTGTACTCCTCTGAAAATGATTAGGAGCCATGACCTAAACACAAACATATAAACAATTTAAGAATAAATGTGTATATTACTTCAAATTGCTTCTCTAGTAAGAATATCAGTGTTTCTTCTCTTGAGAGACCTGACAGAAAGTTCCAGAATACTATGGAGGCAATGATGTGGCGATCTTGTTTTGACCAGTTTCAGAAACTTTCTTGTTCACATAGCTGGTGGACTGAGGACATAGGAGTTTGTGATGCACAGGTGTCATTTTATGTGCCTCCCCAGGCAGCACTGCAATTCCAAGGGTTATAGCTGTGTGGATGTAAATATACCAATTTTGCACACACAAAAAAAGTCAGTGTTTGGAGAGGCAAAGAGGCCTTCCCAAATTCCCTTGGCTGGCAAGTGACAAAGGCTGGGGTCTGTCACACCCACAGTGCTTCAATCCAAGTGCAGTCTTTCCCCAAACCACACGGCTTAGGGTGGCACCCATTTCAGCATGACTTGTGGTTTTCTGTTTTCTCAGAGTCAGAGGAAATTACCCAGCATCCTGTGCAGCACATACTGCCACAGAATAGCTGCAGTAGCTAGTGCATGTAGGCACAGGTGCTGTGGCATTCCGTGGATGCCGCAGTGGGGTGGAGATAGACTTGCAAGATAGCTTCTTAGACCAACTGTTTTCTATCACCTCCTAGGTCATGTTACATGAATACAGACCAATATGGCGGAGAGAAGGCATAGACCAACAGGGCAAAGGATTCTAGAATCTGTTAAGCTAATGCTATACAGAAGGGGGAGCTGATTTTTTTTTTTTTTTACAGGAAGAGAATAGCTCTGGTTACTCAGCTTATTTGGGGCACAGTATAATAAACACAACCATTGGTTTCACCAGTAAGGGGGCTACAGATCACTAATACCAGAGAGTTTTGGATATTACTGAGGTGAAAACTTTACTTACTGATCTATCTAATTTATATGTGTACATTTAGCGCGCGCGCGCGCGCGCGCGCGCGTGTGTGTGTGTGTGTGTGTGTGTGTGTGTGTGTGTGTGTGTGAATGTGGGAGGGCACAGGTCATGGTATGCATGTAGAGGTCAGGCAACTACTTCATCCTTCATCTGCCACCTTTTTAAAAACACCTCGTTACTGGTTTTCCACCGAATGCCTCAGGCTCCCTGGCCTGCAAGCTCTGGGAGACTCCTGTGTCTCCACCTCCCGTATCTTCACAGGATCACTGGGATCACAGACCCTTGAACTGCACACCTGACCTTTTATGTGTGCTCTGGGAATTGGAGCTCAACTCTTCATACCCGCACAACGAACACTTATGCACTAAGCCATCTTCTAGCCTCTGATCTATTTGTTGTTGTTGTTTTAATTCTTTCTACTAAAAGGATAAAAAGTGGCCAGGCGGTGGTGGCTCACACCCTTGATCCCAGCACTTGAGAGGCAGAGGCAGGCAGATCTCTGAGCTCAAGGCCAGCCTGGTCTACAGAGTGAGCTTCAGGACAGCCAGCGCTACATGGAGAAACCCTGTCTCAAAAGAATAAATAAATAAATAAAAATAAAAATAAACAGGGTTTTTTTCCCTACTATTTGGAAAGCCATGCTTTATCTAAGCCTGAATAGGTCCCTTGCTTTGGGGTGAGGTAGGGAAGGCATCACTAAGGAATTTTCCGTTACAGCACAAGGAGCAGAAGTCGCAGGGATCAGAGCTCTGATCACACCCTAAACTGTATGTGGGAAGACAACAGGAGCTTGAAACCCATACAGCATCTTGTCGGCTCCATTTCCCAACGGAACTCACAAGGCATCATTCAGTTTGATAACTATATCAACCGCGCTCTTGTCTCAAGCCCATGTGAGCATTCTCTGCCAATAATGTACTCACAAAGCTCTTCTGCTTTCTGTAACATGTTAGATGTATAATGACCACATAAAACACAACCTTGATGTGATGCTTCCCTGTAATCTTGACACTGGAAGAGAAGGTGAAGGCAAGGGGACCCCAAATTCTAGGAGAGCCTTGGTACATATCAAGGCCTCTTCTCACAAGGAAGCAAATAAGATATACCTGACCAATACTAGCATATCAGATAAACCATAAATACACATTAGGGCAAATGTATCCTAAATGCTGCAATGAACACACACACACACACACACACACACACACACACACACACACACACACACAAAACCAACTTGGTAATTGTCTGAAGGCAAATTTAACAGAGGAACTTATGTATTTTTTTTTTACTGTTTTTCATCTTAACATAATTAACAAAGTCATAGGTAGTTGAGAAAAAAAAACAATATAAAGAGATCTTGTATACCTCTTGCCTAGTTTTCCCTATGAGAACACCTTGCATTGACACATAGCACGAAATCTCAGTTTTAGTTGATTCAATTTGGTGTGAGCATCACAGTCAAGACACAGGACCACCATGAGGCTGCTGAGGTACCCAATATGTGCCATCACCTTCCTTCTTGGAAGCCATCGATCTGTTCCCATCTCTCATTTTGCTAAGAGATGACAATTTTAGTGGCTGTGTTTTCAACCTTAACACAGGAAAAAAATATGCTATATCAGAACCATGATTTCAATGGCACCACTTAGGATCAAAGAAACTTGGTGAGTTAAATTTTTTGAAAGTAGTCCATTTGAATGAATAAGGTAAGCAATAATTCAGGCGATACACGAGCTGGACCAAAACTGTGAGGGTGACAGGTAGGCAATGTGTTTGGGAGAGCAGTGACAAATACAAGGAGAATAGAGCTATCTGGATGGAGAGAGCACACCTGTTTGTTCACTCTTCTTTAATTCTAAAAGTCACCCCGAACTGGCGGGGTTTTCCAACCCAATGTGCAGGGTCCACTTTCAGAATTCATTTATAAACCTGGCTGGTGTCTCCCATGTGAGCAGACACAGGAAGTTACACTCTGAAGAACCTCCGTATACCCTGCCTTCTGGGCTGCTGGACAAGAAAGTCATGAGGTAACAGCACCTCGGTACTCAAAATTCTCATGGAAAATCGCTTTGTGTCCATTTATGATGCATAGTTGTTGAGTTGAAGAGGAAAACAAAGCATAGATTAAAATAGCGAAGGATTTTAGTTCTTACAAAGACAGCAGGAAGAATTCTCTGCTATTCATGTATTTTTAGGAGTTTACATGTGTTCACGAAATTGTGTCTTTGTTATAAATGAAAGAAGGAAGAATCAGGGTTAAAATATGATCTTGTGAGTATGAGCCTCACCTGCTGCTTCATTCTCCTAAAGACATGGCTCACAGAAAACATGAGATTTTCTGTTTTTAAAGGAAAATGTAAGCATCAACCTTTAAATTTTTTTATTATTTTCTTCATTTTTAAAGTAAAAATTTATAGTTTTATTATGACAAAATATCTGACATTATTGTATTAAGTTTACACTTAAACAGATTTTTCACAGACTACTGACATGTAACTTAAAAGATGCAGGTCAAGGCACAGATCTCTGCAATGCCAGCTACTGATGGCCCCTGATTCAAGACAGAGCAACGTGGGTATCAGTTAATCTGGAGAGTTTGTATCCTCAAGCGAGCCACTAATCTAATACAAAAGGTAATCTCCTGAGACCAGGCTTGTGGAGTCTTTCAACCCTTGAACTGACTCAATGGAATTTGTCACCAGTAACTGAACCCTGGCACTTCCAGATTTGGAGTTCAAAGATGAAAAAAGGTTTAAGGCAGTGCACTCTAAGAGGACAGGCCTTCTTCTCCAATCTCCCAGCCCCTCCTTGAGCTTGGATGGACAAACTGACATTTATGACTTCGCAATCGGGAATGGTCTTTGATGCTCTCTCTGCCTGTATCTGCTGTCTGGGAAAAAGACTTTCTCTCTTCAGTCAGTTTCTATCTGCAAAATGGCAGCTTTGGTAAGTCAGGACCTGGCTTTGTCATCATCTGTGGGCCACATTAAGCTTGGTAGGTTACACTTTGCCTGTAGGTTTGGTGTTCTTGGTTTTTTAATTGTGTCTCTCTGTCCTCATTTACCGTGTCAATAAAATTTTTTTAAGGCAAAATATTTTGGAATATAGAACCAAACCATCAAGTTAGTTGTTCATACCATTGTTTCACCATTTCCCCCACTCATGCACCAGATGTTGAACAAAATGCCGTGCTCACCTCCCTTCTTTCTTGCCCCGTTCCTCCAGCTCCCAGTGAATACACTATCAACAGCTCAAATCTGCTCACATGCTTTGGTCCAGAGGGAATGAGTACCAGTCCCACCAAACACCACCCCACTCTACACTGCTGCCCACAAAGCCAGCCTTCAACAACACTGCTGGCTACTTTTTGGATTTATGGCAATTTCGTCTAGTTGAACAGTGAAAAGTTATAAACTGCTTTATTTCTGGTGAAATAGAAATTGCATTTGATGGAAAGTAAGTTCTAAATCCCAGGTTGCTTTAAAACTTAAACCTGTGCTTTCATTTTCTGTGATGTGCTAAACAATAACAAAATTGAAAGAAAAAAAAATTTGCTACTCACTGACTTACAACACTACCAACAAATCTATTCTCTCAATGAGATTCACTCTGTAACTTCATTACATTCTAAACAAAAATTAGTCAGCTGTCACTGAAAACACATGATGGGGAAGTGTGCCTTAGTGAGTGTCGTCTTTTACACGTTATTCTAATTCTGGCTTTTAATATGAAAGAAAGAGATTGTGTTGCAGGACCCTGCTGCATCCTAATTAGAAAACAGCATGTTACTATGTATTGAGGGGCTATATGCAGTATTTATCACTGCATTAATTCATAGGAATTTCCTTTAGGGTGTTATGAGAGGTAGCGTAATCTCTTTCAGAAAGATGTGTCTTGAGTTTCTCAATGGTTATTTGGGGAGAGAAGAAATCTCCATTTCATGTTCTGAATTTATGAAGTCATCTTGTTTAGCGATCTTCTTATTGGAACTTATAAGCATGTAAAGTGATTATTCTTCTGAAGAAAAAGTATGTATGAAAATGGCTTCATGGTGGTCTAAAATAATCTCAACGAACAAAGTAATTCTGACTTCCACATCTGACAAGTTCAGGGATAGAGAGAAGAAAATTCTTTAAAGGGGACTAGTGGTGCGAGAATGAACAAACCACAAGGTAAATAGATATTTAAATGAAACTTACTTGCAGCATCTATTTCCATCTTGTGACTAGAACTGGTAGGCAGTAAGATGTCAACAAGATTGTATTTCTATTCTTTATGGTGACATTAAAAGGAAGGAAGCACGTGGAGAACTGTACGACCAGAAGGGTCTCCTGCTATGCTTGTGCCATTAAGATATGACAGGAGAAGCCAATGAGACAGTTCGTTTTGGTAAAGTGCTTGCTGTGTGGTGTGTCTTAGGGCTTCTATCGCTGCAATGAAACACCATGACCAAAAGCAAGTTGGGGAGGAAAGGGTTTATTTGGCTTTCACTTCTGCATTGCAATCCATCCCTGAAGGAAGTCACGACAGGAACTCAAACAGGGCAGAAACCTGGAGGCAGGGAGCTGATGCAGAGGCCATGGAGGGGTGCTGCTTACTGGCTTGCTTCCCCGGGCTTGCTCAGCCTGCTTTCTTATAGAACCCAGGACCACCAGCCCAGGGATGGCACAATCCACGATGGGCTGGTTCCTTCCCTTATCAATCAGTAATTAAGATAATATCCTATGTTCCTGGCGGTGGTGGTACATGTCCTTAATCTGAGCACTTGGGAGGCAGAGGCAAGTGGGTCTCTGTGAGCTTGAGGCCCACCTGGTCTACAGAATGATTTTCAGAACAGCCAAGGCTATACAAACAAACCTTGGGTAGATAGATAGATAGATAGATAGATAGATAGATAGATAGATAGATAGATAGATAGATAGATATAGGTAGATGATAGATAGATAAATATAAGAAGAAAAAGAAAATGTTCTATGCTGTATCTTATATAGGCATTTTATCCATTGCTATCCCTCCTTTAAGATAACTCTAGCTTGCTTCAACTTGACATAAAATATCCAGCACACCATGCAAGCCAGAGGATCTTAGTTCAATCTCCAGAACCCATGTAAAAGCAAAAAGCTAGGCACAGCCCTGTGGGTTTGTAATCCCAGTTCTGGTGAGTCAGTGACAGGCTCACCCCAGCTTACTAGTCAGCCAGCTTGGCAAAGTCAGCAAGCTCCAAGTCAGTGAACCATCTGTCTGAGGAAGAAAACAGCAAAGTGCACAGTGCTGAGGAAGAGGCCATCTAAGGCTGTTCACATGCATGTGTAGTCACTTGTATGTTTACCCTCACATGAACATACACACACACACACACACACCATATACATACATACATACATACATACATACATACATACATACATACATACACACAAAAACATTGAAAATGAACTATGCTATGAGATTAAGCAGGTCAACTCCATTGTATCCTCATCACGAACATTTTGTGATACTGATGGAACATTTTCTAGGGATGCTAGAAGATCTTCCAGACTTGTACCCAGGCTGCAGGAAAAGGGAGACTGAGTCTCATCAGCAACTCTCAGAGTTCTATCCTGAAGACATTATAACAATCCAGTCTGCGCCATGCTATATGATGGTTTTTAAATGCACTGGCACAAACACATTCCACTACACATACCCCAAACATATTGGAAAAGTGTCTCTTAAAAAATGGAGTAAATCTAAAGGTATGAAGAGGAAGTAATGATCTGCTCCCTGGAAGTCTGTCAGAGGGCACACATCAATAGCACTCTTCTGAACACAGCATCTCTCTTGCACTCAACCTCCCAACACTATTACAGAACAAAAATAAGGAAATGTCAGAGCAAAAATAAGGAAATGACTAATCAAAATAGCCAGGGCTGGGGATATCCATCTTAGTCATTAGAGCACAGGAAGGTGACATTATATAAAAGCAGATAGCTATAAACCCAGAATCTGAAAATCGATTTCCTGAGATGCATGAATAGAGACTTGATAAGAATCCATTGTGTGTCTGGTCCTCAGTGTTTATCCTGAATTCAAAATTATATTCTGTTTCTTGGAGAGTTTCTTTCCTTAATAGTCTGCTTCCTCCTGGCCCTTCCCTTTCTGCAGTTCTGCAGCCCACCCTTTGTGCTCAACCCACAATCTTACTCTATTATATTTTTCCTGATGACGATAAATTTGACTTGGGCAAATTAAATAGATTTTTCTTTGGGGCTGTTAAATCCTAGTGGGTTAAAATATTACTCTTTTTTTTTTTTTAAATCTACTTCACAGTCATTTTTTAAACCCACTACCTTGTTTTAGAATTCTGAAGGAATAATTTGATTCAAAATTCTTTAGTGAAAAATAGTCCCATCCATAAGAATTCTTCCACTTGGGGTTTAGTTGTGCTGTTCCTTTGAATATGCCGTGAGGGCAAAAAATACTGCACATGCCTTGTACTTGTGTTCCTTTTAGCTGTGTTCATCTGCTTCTCCCCTGATGCGTGCAGTTTGGTCCCTCAGGCTGGTTGGCCATGTGGAGGCTATGCTGGAAATTTTTGTTTGGATTTCAAAAATAGAGGTTTACTATTTTGGAAATTGCTCTTATAGTCCTTTTTAGAGAACAGTGGACAGAGAAATATGGCGATCTGTTGTTGTTGTTGCTGCTGCTGCTGCCGCTGTTACTAGAACCTAACTAGGTATTTTAATTTAGAAAAAAAAAAATGGTCTGGAGAGATCACCCACCATTAACTCCGGAGACAGCTTTCACAGCAAAAATGAGTTTATTGAACCACTGGCAACTTTTCACAAAGTGTCTTGGGGTCTGAAAGAGTTAAGCATGAAAGGATGTCCTATTTACTCCCTACGAGTACGTTAGGCCCTGGGAGAATTCTGACTCATTATAGTTTTACCTTTCTATCTGAAGGAGCAATTCACACAGAGGCAGCCAGACAGAGCAGGGCCTTCATTAGAAGAGAAACACGTGTCGCCAGCCCCCTTGACTTCTTGTGGAGGCCACGTGAAAGGGAGCGCAGTTTTAAATTACACTTCTCACAATGCTTCCCAAAGAGAGCGTGGCAAATGAATTCAATTCTTTTAGACTAAATTGAATATCTGAAGCAAAATAAATCTGAACAACCAACTGAGTTTTGTAGATTCCTTTCTCATAATTTCACTATGCTATTTGAATTGGGTTAGATCAGATTTAAGATAAAAAAAACACTTTGACACAAATTTGGAGAATGAGCTCTTTAGAGGCAGAAGGTGTTTCAGGATAGAGAGATGACTTCCTTATAGTTGAAATATCACTTGAATCCGTAATGTTTCGCTGCCCACTCTGTTAGGCTTTGTTACTAAAACAAAGCTCAGAAAACATAAGTTCAGAATGTGGACTACAGACACTCCTGGGGTATTACAGACACCCAAAAGTGAAGACGCAACACAGAGTAAGGAAAAGCTCTCTACTCAAATATATTTCAAGATCCATGAGAATTACACACAGGGCTAAGCATGTGAGAGCATACATACATACATACATATATACATACATACATACAGGCATGCATACACACACACACACACACACACACACACACATACGTGCCGGACAACCAGTCAAAAAGACTCAGGTGCATTCATCAGTGAAATGACAGAAAGTGTACCCTTCTGAATAGATGATCTTTAGGGAGAAATTGCTGTGTAAACCAGCTGACTCACTAAGCAAGGGTCCCAAGTGGACTCTGACAGGGGAACTGCTGAAACAAAGGTGTTTGGTTCATCACTACAGAGTCAGCATGTGCATTTCATTGGTTCTGGTCCCTCCATTATATCAATATGTATGAATTTTAAAATAGCATTTATTTATTTAATCAAAAATATTTATTGGGCATCTAGCAAGCATCTGGTACTATTCCAGACGTCTGATGAAAGCTCAGTCACACAAAAGAGCTGGTACCCTTGGGATCTATCATCTGGCAGGCAGTGGCTTAGGCTGAACCATAGACTAAGTGTCAGAAGTGTTGTGCGGATGCTAGGTAAAGAGTTCAGAATGAAGTACAATGTATTCTGTCCCCTCAGATATGACATCACTTGAAACACAATTTGAAAAATAAAATACCATGCCTGGGGAATATTCACAAACGGACAGAGGTAAGAGGAGAAAGCTAGGTAGAAGAGAACTGACATACTAAAAGTCAGGAGCTAGCAAGGGATGTGATGACAGCCAACATAGAACCTGGAGAGAAGACAGGAGTCAGAGGAAGCACCAAAAGGCCACATGGCACGTCCCTATTGGGTGTGCCTGTCTGCCCTGATGTCTTCTACTGTCAGTAGCTTTTCTCATAGGCATTCCTGAGATACCTCCCAACCAGGAGACCAAAGAGCAGAATCAAACTCGGGAGTGTTATTGGCAGCGGCAAGTGGGCTTCTGTGGCTTGAGAATGAGGCGTGTACAAAGTGTATACTATTGTAGCACTTCCTCTTGGGAAACAATGCCTCCGATAGGAGTTGTGTGTATACGTACGGTATGGACTTCACAAGTGAGTAGAAAACCCCAGACCCTAATGCAGTTTCTTCTCTTCCCCCCGAAAAGCCATTTGCTATTGAAGAATCTGCTTTCAGGAGAACTTGGATGGCTTTTAAGCTTTCTAAGCAAAGATTTCATATGTAAAAGACATGTGCCTTGAGCACCTGCCCAGTAACTGGACGGAATTGTAATCGGTATCTTACATAGACTTGCAATTCCTCCACCTGTTCAAGTTTAGAAGGCAACCTACAAATAGGTGTGATTCTGGTGACCAGGGAGGGGCAGTCCACAGCACTCACAGGGCAGCCTCTGGTAGCATACATGAAAATGTCAGTGTGGCTTGGTGCTGAAGAGCATATGGAATTTCATATGGTAATTGAATCAAACATCTGTGTTACTTAGTATTCACCCACTTTTTAAAGGACAAGGCAAAGAACATGATTGTGTGCTGATAGGTTTCAGAGTCACATAAAATGGTGTGAGGATTCATTTTTCATAAAAGGAGTGAGGATGACTGATCTCATGCATTTAATGGAATCTAATTCTCGCACTGCTTGTCTGATGGGTCATGTGACCTTGAGAAAGTTACTTAACCAATTTAGACCTCTGAGTCAGAATTTTTGAAATGGAAATGATGCTACCTGAATGTCAATTCCACTTCTTACTATGCGGTGAAAAGATGCTGCACTGATACATTTATCTGGCGAGCTGTAAGATGCACACAAAAATAAGATATTATCATACTAATAAATGCAATAACTTCAAAGAGCACACGATGAGGTTTATTTGAAAATAAGTTAATACCACATATTAATTTGGAATTCAAATAGAGCAAAAAAATGTGAGGTGGGGTAAGTACGGATTGTAAAAGACAACAGCTTGTGCTTTAAGCAAGTATGAGACACAACACAAGCTCAGGAAACCAGCCTCCTATAAAAGAACCAGTTAATAGAAAGCTGAAGCAAGGAAGTCTAAAGAGGAAGCAGGCCTAAGCATATGCAGCTCCTGAGAAGTGCAGGCCTGCTGTGAAAAGCAAAGCTGTGCGCATGAGTTTTGTATACCTCTTATTTGTTAGCTGACAGCACACATAGAGATGACTGGCCGGCTCTGACTGAGTGGGATTAACAAATGACACCATAGAGGAAACACATACCCAGAACTTTCCATTGCCAAATAGTGCATGACTGGACAAATGTGAAGAGCTGGGCCCAGAGGAGTCCTCTTTGATCATCTAAAGATGCTCAGTGCAAGCATCGTGAGGAGCCCAGGGACCATTAAGCTTCCACTTTTTTCAAATTTATGAGCAAGTGGCCTCCAGCTTAGATTTTAGCAGCGCATCAGCAGTATCTTGTAAATGGGGGATGTCATTTTAAACAAATTTACATGCAGCGGTATTCTTTTTTTTTTTCTTTCTTTTTTTCTGGTTCACTGTACTGAGAATTTAAATATATGCAGAGATTCTTATCACCAGCATGCAAAACAGGAAACAGTCCTAAGACCCCATGGAATGAATTCCCTTGAACTGACAGACCCTTTTCTGTTAGCCTCTTCTGCCTTGTTTACCATGTGGCGATTGCCAGTCTGTTCTTTGTGTTTATGTTCTTGCTTTTCCCCGGAAATCACATGAATGGGATTACTCAGTGAGCGGTCATTTGTTGCTTGATGCTGCTTCTGAGGTTATTACAAACGTGCACTTAGACGAGTGCATCCAAAGAAAGCAAAGCTCTGATTCAGTTGGTCAGCTTTGTGAACCACATGTTTCTCTCTTCATTCTTTTACTAGTACAAGAGGTTGACAGGACCATGTTCTCATTGGTGCTCTTTGTACTGAGCCTGTCTTCTCAAGAGCATCTGTAGATTCCTATCATTAATGAAGCCAAGCTTTAGCCTGTAATCTCTAAGCAATCATTTTTAACATCAGATGTCATATACAATGCTGATGATTTGGAGGTTGAAAGGCCCTCATATCTGTCCTCCACCAACCCCTCCCTGGTGCCAGGTGTCTGCTATGGAATTCCTGATCCTCCTTACCCAACATCTGGGTTATTTTCACCCTGATTTATTCAGCACATGAACATGTATAAAATACCACACACCATTCTTGACACTTGGAATGAAACACTGAACAAAACAAAACCAAATCCTTATCCATGTGAAATTTACAGCCCAGCCGGTGGAGGCAAGTAGTAAATCACAAATAATAACACAGTAAATTGCATGGCACATTAGAAAGTGAAGAGCTATATGCAAAGGAAAGGCCAGCGTGAAACCCATAAATGTTAGAGAAAGGTAGTGGTGTCACTGTTAAATGATGGTCGGGGATAATTTTACAGGAGGGGACATTTTGGCAAAGAGGTTAAGCATGAAGTTTCTGGGGAGAGTTCCCCCAGCCAAAGACACAGCCAGTGCAAAGACTGGGTATGCTCCAGCTTGTCTGCAGCAATGACTATGGGGTGGTGAGACTGTATAAAAGTAACTGAGAGTGGGGAGTAAGTTCATGCATGACTGTAGACCGTTGAACAGAGCCCAGAACCTGTGTTTACTGTGAGGGAGATGGGAAACAGCGCAGGGTTCATGAAGAAACATTGCTTGGTACAACTTAGGATTTAGAATGAGTTCCCTAACAATTGGGGTAAGGAGCCACACAACGCAATGGAGATAGGATTTATTATAGAAATTCAAGAGAAAGGTAGTGTTAGGTGAGACAGACCGTGGTATAACCAGAAGCTAGTTCTGAATCTATTGCTAGGTATATAAAACATTGGTTGTGATCAGAAGATAATACCGAGATATCACATCATTTTATGCTAACATATAGGTGTGCCTGTACTACCATTGACTCAGGAGACTGAGGCAGAAGAACCACTTGATGCCGTGAGTTTGAGACCAGTATGGGAAAACTTATATTTAAAAAAAAATAATTTACTTTTGAGCATGGGAACTGGAAAGTTGGAATTCCAACTTCCAAAGTAATCAGAAAGAATAGGAATATCATAGATATAGGGAAAGTCGGTGTATAAGTTTTGGGGTTTTGTTTTTAATTTTACACTTTTTTTTTTTTACTTCATGTGTGCATAGGAAATCAGAAGGTAATTTATGTGAGTCAGTTTTCTCCCTCTACCATGTGGGTTCTGGAGATCATACATGGGTCATTAGATTTGGCAGTGAATGCCTTTACCTGATGAGCTATCTGCTGTGTGTGTGTGTGTGTGTGTGTGTGTGTGTGTGTGTGTGTGTGTGTGAGAGAGAGAGAGAGAGAGAGAGAGAGAGAGAGAGTTGTTTCATGATAGTCTTGTGTATCTAAGGCTACCCTTTAACTCACTATAGTCAGGACAACCTTGATTTTCTGATCATTCTGTCTCTACCAGCTTAGTTTATGGGTAAGAGGTTTGCACACCATACTTAGTGTACTTGTGCTGGGAATCCAACCTCATTTTTTGTGTTTCTACCGAGCTACATGTCCAACCCTAGGGCATGGCTAACATAAGATGTCAAATGTCTAGGGATATTTGGGCTATATGTGGAATTTTGAAGCTGGAAACACCTTTAGAGTTACCAGTTTGAGATTCATGTTATATGACATCAGACCATGCTAGATCCATAAGATATAAGAACTGCAAAATAAAAGTCAGGACCAAAAAGCAGCTTTAGAGCCTTCAGCATGAAGGGTTAGGGAGAAGGCAGAACTAGCCAGAGACACCTAGATAGAGAATAGTAAATGTGGGGGGTTGAAATCAAAGGTCACATGACTTCATTGGAGCCAATGGAGGACACATGGCAAAAAGTTTGCGGATAAGCATATGTTAGGTGAAACTGAGGATAAACCATTAGTTCTAATAGTGTCGAGATGGGAGTTGATATCTCTTTTTTTTTCATTTCTTTTTTAAAATTTTATTTAATTAATTTATTGAGATTACATCTCAATTGCTATGCCATACCTTGTATCCTCCCTTTCCTCTCTCCCTCCTGCTTTCACCCTATTGCCCTCCCCTATGTCTGTGACTGAGGAGGACCTCTTTCTCCACTATATGGTCATAGCCTATCAAGTCTCATCTTGGTAGCCTGCTTATCCTTTCTCTGAGTGCCACCAGGCCCCCTCATCAAGGGGAAGTGGTCAAATATGGGGCAAATATGTTAGAGTCAGTCCCCACTCTCCACTCAATTGTAGAGAATGTCCTATCTATTGGCTAGATCTTAGTAAGGGTTTGATGTTTACTGAATGTATTGCCCTTGGTTGGTGCAGTAGTTTGAGCAGAACCCCTGGAGTTGATATCTTTATCACAAGCAGCTTTGCTCTAAGAATGTACACAAAAGCACAAGTGGCCGTGTTTAATGAGGAACGGTGCCAGGTCTATAACTCAGTGCTAGAGCATTTACCTAGCTCATGAAATGCTCTAGTTTTTTTTCCCTCCAGAACTGAAAGAAAGAAAAAAAAGGAGAAAGGGACAGTGGGACGGAAGGAGAGAATTGGAGCCAGTGAGTACAGTTGACTTGTAATATCAGTAGCTGGGCAGTGACCACATTGGATTTTTCCCCATGTGGCTTCCTGTATGCTGACTGCCCACCCTTGGTCTTCCATCCTTGACAACAAAATCTCTCAGAGAAGCCTTTAAATGCAACTACAAAGAGAGCAAGAAAACTGAAAAGTGTTGAAAGAGTATACGGAGCAATTGGGGGACATGTTGCAAACTTCAGTGCTGAGGGTACCATAAAAACAAATATTTGTAAAATGGGTGAACTGGAAGCTAGATGCGTAGGTGCGTGGATAGGTAACTGCTAGACATGTCTGATTGCACTCTTAGGTGATTTACGTAAGAATTGCTCACTGCCACAGGGGAAAAGGGTGCACTACATTGTCTGCAGCCCTGGTGACCTATAGCTGCTTCAAGGACAAGTGCCTCCTTTACTCTTCCAAACTGCATGTGTGCTACCTCAAAACAACATTATTCTCAAGTGCCTCTTCCAGTGCCGTGAAAATATGCCGTAGCACAATGAGGCCACGCCCTGGCTGGTTACGGGGGCAAATGTAGATTCCACAACTCCTGAATGGGAGTTTTACTGGCAGCAATACTTCTAGGTAGAGCTGGAAAAGTAAAGGACTCTTCAGCTTTGCCTACTGACTCCTGCTACCCGACAGAATTCATCAGGCCTTCTGTAAGCAAATGTGATGCCACAGGCACCTTTTATAAGGCAGTTTTGTTAACTACAAACACAACCTCTATAAGCAAAGGTTTAGCTATAACTCTCCTCTGGTAATTCAGTGTCCTTGGATCCTGTTTCTACAATGTCACCTGAGAGCTGGTGACATTTTTTCAGGAGTTAGGTGCTTAGGTTTGCTTATTGCTCGATTCAGAGACCCTCTTTTTGTTGTGGTTATAAATTATGACACAGGTTCACAGCCACTTCCCTTGAGTCCCCAGCTACACTGGACTATGAACCTGAAGCAAGGTGAAGAAGCCATATTTCTTTCCATAGTAAGTGCTCCCTACAGTTTGGCCTGGCAGTTCTCTGGAGCCCCTCCCTCCTTTCCATCCTTCCTCTTCCTCTGAACCTTTGGTCTATCAGCACTGTCAACTTCTTCCATGCACAGGCAAGGAAAGGGGAGGAGAGATTTCTGCATAGTGCTGAGTTTTAATCATCTAATCATGTTTCTCCGACTTTTACAATGAAATATTTGTCAGTCACTAAATCTCTGTGAGCACTGATTAATAATGAAGATAATTTTAAATTATTCATGTATCTAAAGAGCCAAGTGAGCAAAAATTAACATTTTCCCTATTTGTTAAATGTACATTTCCACTTCCAATTTTTATTCAGAAGTATGATACAGAATTTTCTAGTCTTAGCTGTGAAGGAAGAGGTCTCCAATAAGATTTGCTATTGAAGTTTTCTTGATACCAGGATTGGGTTTTTGGATTTTTTTTGACACTTTTAAATTCTCATGTATCTGGATAATTAAAGTTGCCCGGTATGACCAAGATTCTGGAATAAGTCAGACCTTTCGTAATGCAGAACATGATGTTTAGGTCTTATCAAGAGCTGTCTTTGATCTCCCCAAACCAAACGGCCTCAATATGGAAAATGTCCATGTGTTCCTCATCATATTCCCTCAGTTATTCACAACACTGGTCTGGCTCAGGAGCACGCAGCCCAGCCCTGGCCACCAGCTAACCTTGAGTATGCTCCTCCAGTTGGGGGCACCATCTCCTGCTTGTTCTTGCATTGCCCATTTACCCCTTATATTGTTATTGCCACAAAGCTCATCACACTAGAATACTCCGTAGGCTTTGGCCTCTTCTCACCCAAATATTTCCACCATGGGATGAGTGATATACATCACCCTCTCCTGTGTTGGGGTAACTACAACTAGCTATAGCCAGAATTGTGGTCTAAAGAGCCCCAGGAATACTCACCCCATTTTACTCTACCATTCAGTATCCTACATTTTACATTCTCAGTTACAATGATTTTTAGTATAAACTTTCTTGTGTTCTTCTTACGGCCTTACATTTAGTTGATGATGACCACGGCCTGGTTTCAGAAAAATAGTCACACAGAATGATGTTGAAAGTGAAATGAGTAAAATAAAGGGATTTTACAAGAGAAAATGGGCTAATAAGTAAATCACCTTAATGGGATATTTTATAACGTATGTTAAAAAAATGATCAAAGACCTTATATTTAGATCGCAAGCAAAAGTCCTATATTCATAAAGAGCAGAGAGAAATACAGAGGGCTAGCAAATGGGTTGAGCAGTTAATATGTTGAGTTTAAAGTTTGTAATGTGATTTAACAAGCTCAAAGGATGGAGGACCCTGACATGCTGTGCAGTAATGAAATATTGAATAAATACAACACACATTGTTCCTCCCTACCAGACAGATACAGAGCTGTGCAAGTAGCATCTGCCAGGGACCAGTCGTAGAAATTTCCATGCCTCGTTAGCTATATGTCTTCATGACCCCTAACAAAACACTCTCCACCCCAATAGACACCCCCAAACTACTATTTTCACATCAAAACAGGATGAGGACTTGCCAGTTCTGCTCCAAAGGCCGTGGTGGTTGTCAGCAGCACCAATCCGTCCCTAGATTTGCTCCTGTGATGGCAGTGGGCAGAGTCTTAGTGAAGGTCTTTGCTTACTATTATTTAGTTCCATTCTGCCAGAAAAATAAACATACAGCTATTGAATTGTATCATGAGTTCTATTTTTACTTGTTGAAATGACATTTAATAAAATAGAACATACCTGAAGCCAAATAGGGGGAAAAGTAGAAATTCGGTAATGTGTTGGTCTTTTGTTTTTGTCTTGTTTTGGTTTTAGTGCAAACTATGAACGTCTTTGGCCATTCTAATCGAGGTAGCCAATCCTGGTTCTTTGTCCCACTCACAAACCACTCTCCCATGGTCCTCATTGCTTGTTATAGTATTGTAATAATTTGAAACAAAGTTGGGGACTTTTCCAAAAGAGGAGACCTATTATTTCCTGTCAATACTATGTCTTACTACCATAACTCTGATGATGCTCCATTGATCTGAGGAGAAGAACTGCACACTTAGCACAGCTGGGATGCAGGAATCTTGATTTTGATGCCATCTTCCAAGTGTCCCATAAATCATAATCTATGAGGGTGCTACTTTTAGCTCACAGTAGACACTCGATGAAAAGACTTTCTGATTTATTAGGGAAAGCTCAGTGCCCATAAAGATATGGATTTCTTAGAACTACTGGTATGTGGAGGAAAGCAGCATGGTGATGATGAAGCCATTTGTGGCCACCACATTCAGGCTTGCAGAGAGAAGAAAAGATGTGCTGCTGTCTGCACTCCAAAGACCTTGGTGTGTAATGACCTTATGTCTGCCACGTAGGTATGCTAAGAACAATGGCTCTACGGCGGGGAGGGGGGGGGGATTAAACATGTTCTGATATTCTTCAGGTGCTTTTCCCAGAAAGAATATTGCCTCAATTTACTGTCAGGAATTTAAAAGAACTCTGATTTTAGACCGAAAGAAACAGAAAGCAAGTCTAACCAACACCAATGAGGGACATCACTGGCTCAAAGAGTTGGAAGGGCAATGTGGAAATCTTCCACAAATCCTTTAATCATACATAGTTTATGAGGCTATTTCTTCATTTTTTCTCTCTCCTCTCTCTTTGTGGATGCTGTCTCTCTCTGTCCCCCACTTTTCTGTTTCCCTCTGGATGGCGACTTCCCTGGCCTCGCTGCTTGGGGCTGGTGAATCTGCCCAAGAGCTGGCTCAAATAAACATTAACTTTTGCATTTTTCCTTTCTTTCTTTTTGATTTTTTTTTTTTGAGACAGGGTTTCTCTGTGTAGCTTTGGCTGTCCTGGACTTGTTTTGTAGAGCAGGCTGGCCTTGAACTCACAGTGATCTGCCTGCCTCTGTCTCCTGAGTGCTGGGATTAAAGGCATGTGCCACCACACCTGGCTCATTAACTTTTCCTTTTAATTTTGTTTGAATTGGCTCATTTCGTTGGCAGAGATAACCTATCAGTTTTGAGAACATTTCATTGCAGAATAAAGCACATAATGAGCTTCATTCAGAGTTCAGAAATCCACACACCGGCTTTCAAAACTATCATTTAGTATCCTAGCAAAAACAACCTCAAAGTAGGTTATAAGCACCACCTATGTTGAATCAGTTCCATTCCTATTTCCACACCCTGAAGAAAGAAAGGTTGAGGTGGTACCTAAGGGCTAGCCTATCTTCTGGTGTGAAATATGAGCATATTGGCTTGACTTAATATTTCTCTGTAAACCGATGTTCTGCTTTTAGAACACCATGTAATTGTAACTGAATGGCATGGATTACTTGATAACATTCTGTTATTAGATAATATGTTGAGATATGTTAACCTCTTTGAAAGTGGAATCTCAGGGTCAGAAACCTATGATGCATAGAAATGCTTTTTAAAATACCACCATTCTGAGTCTCTCTCTCTCTCTCTTTCTCTCTCTCTCTCTCTCTCTCTCTCTCTCTCTCTCTCTCTCTCTCTCTCTCTCTCTCATATCTTAGTTTCAAGAGAGCATGGAGTTTGTCTACTTGTTTACCAACAGCCCCTGGTGTGTGATAAATACTTCAAACATTTGCCAAATTAATAAATGATATTCATCACTGGAATAGCTCTACGCCCAGGACTAGTCTCCTGTTACCTATGCACAGTTCAGTTGATTTTATTAGGAGCTAGCTGCCAGAGCCTAGCTTCTGCCTTACACAAGTCCCTACCTTATATGTTCATAAGGATCTCAGCCCTTGACTCCTATGAACTCAGTAATCAAAAGCAGTATGATGCATGCTTTAGTTTTTAAACTGAGTCACCTCTGTGTCTTGCTAAGGAACCCCATCTTGGTCTTATCTCCCACACTGGATCTCCAGACACATTTAAAGACTATTTAAAACAGACATTTTAACACCAATAGAAGTCAGTACATCTCAGTGAGTAAGATACTAAACACTAAATTCAACCAAATATAGGTCCAAATCTTGTCAGCTTGCTTCCTTGCACACGTTACTCTTTTCCTATCTTCAAGCACCTGCTCCTGTAAATGGTAATGGTAATATCTTGCTCCTTTGTGGCATAGAGTCAACATTCAACGTGCATTGCTTTTTAATATTACTAATAATTTCTGTCTATACATTCCTTTTCAACTTTCCAAAACTGTTTCTCACAATCCCCACTGGACTTTAAATTGGTCATCATGAGGTAAAAGGCATGCCATATCATCTCTCTGCTACACAACTACCACAGTTATCTCAACCCAAAGAAGTCTTCCTACATGTTTCATGGGTCAGCAGCATCTCAGCAATACTTTGAGAGGGGAGAAGTTTACATCGTAGGAAAAATAGTCATTATTTAACAATAGTTCTATGGATGGATGGAAAATGACCTCCATTTGTGCATGTATTTGAATACTTCATTTCCCAACTGGCAGAATTGTTTAGGGAGCAGGTAGAAACTTCTGAACTTGTGACCATTTGGCTCATGTAGGATCATTAAGGGACTGGATTTGCTTTTTTTCCCTATCGCCCTTCTTTCTGGTAACCGCCTGACACAGGCAGTTGCCCTAAGCCCCTGTCCCCCACAGATGATCTTTCTGGTGGTCAAGGTCACTCAGTCTGAAGCTCCAATCTCATAGGAAGCTTTATGACTAGGATGTTGTAACTTGTTCCTTATTGTAATATGTGTTAATATCTTCTCAACGCCAGCTGAATAGGAGGCACATGCCTTCATGCGAGACAGTTTGCTTATATGATGTGAATAGCAAATAGGAAATGCAGGATATATTTGTGATAGAATTCATCTATGCACGTTTAACCACTGTGCATTTCCTGCCATGATAGGATGAACTACCCTCTGAAGTGTGAACCACAATAAATCTGCCTGTAAGTTGCATTGTCAGGCATTTGGTCATAGTGGCATGAAAGTAACTATTATAGTAACACTTAAAATTTTCAGTTTATTCATCTTCCATGACTCCATTAAGAATTTAATGTCAATTCTACCAGTGCATGGGTACTGGAGGTCTTTCAGGCTTGCACTGTCTTCCTCACCTAGTGTGCTTGACAGATAGCACATGGCTCTCTTTAGTTGTCAAAGATAGCTCTCTTTATTTTCATTGCAAATGTCTAGCTCTTGCCTAATTCCTGATTTTAGGAGTCTTTACTTAATTTTTAGTTAGTTAGTTAGTTTATAATCTCATATCTGGGAATGATATTTACATAATTTCCTCCCTCCCTCTCCTCCTTCTAACTCCTCCCATGACTCCCCCAACTCTTCAAATTCATGGCCTCTTATCCTTCCCTTATTATTGTCATATATACATTATAAATTGTGAATATACCTATACACATACATGTATGTATATACACAATTTATAAATTTAATCTGCTGAGCTTTCTTGGTGTTGCTTACATTTATATGTGTTTAGTGCTGACTACTTGGGATTGGATCACCTATGAGGGGTCATTCCTAAGCCGATGGATTCTTCTGCAGTTATTGCTGGCCTACAGCTCTTCATCTAGGGATGGGACTTCCTGGGATTTCCCTTTTCCATGTTGGCATGTCAAGTGATGCTGTCATTTTTTAACTCTTATTCAGGCAACCATATTTTTCAGATTCCATGACTGTAGCCTTTTTTTTTTTGTCATATATAGAAGACTCTATTTCTCAGCAAATGTCATGGTTCTCCAGCTCTTACAATCTTTCTATCTCATCTTCTGTCATGTACATTGAGCGTTTGATGCAGCGTTGTGTTGCTGATACATCAATAGGCTTGGTCATCCCACAATCAGTTGTTCTCTGCATTTTGACCAATTGTGTCTTTCTGTGGTGACCTCTGTCTACTACATAAAGAAGCTTCTTTGATGAGGGGTGGGACTTATAACTAAAGCCTTTCTAAGAGCAACCTCCCTTTCTCCCCATCTTGAGTCTTTGCAACTCCCCTCACCAAACCTCTCATTCTTACATGCACCTAAAACAAGCCTTTTTGAAACATCTGCATTCAAGTTTTTGCAGACTCTTGAATATTGGCTTCCTTCTGATCCTTTCTTCCTAGCTGTTTTTTTTAAATTAATTCATTCATTTTACATCTCAATAGTTATCTCATCCCTTATATCCCCCCATTCCTCCCTCCCTCCCGCTTTCCCCCTACTCCCCTCCCCTATGACTGTGACTGAGGGGGACCTCCTCCCCCTGTATATGCTCATAGGGTATCAAGTCTCTTCTTGGTAGCCTGCTATCCTTCCTCTGAGTGACACCAGGCCTCCCAATCCAGGGGACGTGGTCAAATATGGGGCACCAGAGTTCGTCTGAAAGTCAGTCCCCACTCTCCGCTCAACTGTGGAGAATGTCCTGAACATGGGCTAGATCTATATGCTCTCCCATGTTCATAGCGGCCTTATTCATAATAGCCAGAACATGGAAACAGCCTAAGTGTCTCTCAGTAGAAGAATGGATAAAGAAATTGTGGCACATTTAGACTATGGAATACTACTCAGCTATTAAAAACAAGGAATTTCCAAAATTTTTAGACAAATGGATTGAACTAGAAATGATTATAATGAGTGAGTTAACCCAGAAGCAGAAAGAGTCAAATGGTATATACTCACTTATATCTGGACACTAGCCCAAGGGGCAGGTCCCATGAAAGTCTTCACTTATCAGGAAAGTGGGACAGAGGGGAGGACATCCTGTTGGGACTTTAGGCGAGAGAAGCATGGGAGAATGGGGAAATAGAAGGATTCGGAAAGTCCTAGAAACCTACAAGAAGAAAATTATGATAGGTGGGTCTGGGCCCAGGGGTCCTGCTCAAACTATGGCACCAGCCAAAGAATATGCATGCAGTAAACATTGAACCTAGCTGTCTTTTTTAATGGATGCTACCTCTTTCTTCCTTGGCTACACACTTCTTAGTGAGTCAAGCCTCAGTGTTTGGATTTCCCCAGCCTTCCCCTTATCTCCACCACATTTATTCCCATGCATATAATGATACTAATTTTTAGAAACTAGTCATATGGGTTTTTTTTTAGGAGATAGGCCCACTCTTGGGCACTGTTCTAGAAATCAGAAGACCAAGGTTTGAGTCAGAATGGAAGGAACTTATAAAAAGTCACTGAAGCAGTAATGAACACAGGAATGCAGAGATACCAAACATACATAAAAGAAATTTCATATTTCAATAAATATTTTAAAAAGGAATGAAAATCCTCTGAAACAGCCTCTGCCTGTATCATTAACATCAACAACAAAATTGTCTTTTTAAGTGTCACTAGCCAAACCCAATCACACACCCTAGGTAAGCCCTAAGTAGCAGGTATGATGAGAGACAGAAGTAAGAGACCATATGGTTCATTGTTTACCAAATGATACTTACCTCTAAATTAAGGATGTGTGTGAAGCATGGACCTGAAAAGCCAGTGAGTGGTTAAGCTAAGGATAACAGGTCCAGATATACTAGTTACCATACATTTATGGTAATATGGTATTAACCAAACTGAAACATAAGCAAATGAGATGCATGTGTGGGCTGTACTTTGTAAATGCTGAGCATCACTTGAATAAGTCAACAATTATTATTGTGCAAACTGATGCTTCACTCTGGTCCCTGGTGCTGAGACAAGAAAAGCAGGAGGAGTTGAACAGCTAGGATAGCTCTAGGAATGCCCAGACCCACAAATGATTTCTCCTTCCTGGGATTTTATATTCTTTAATGAAAACAGAAGTGTTTTTTCTCTGCTTCCAAAAATTGTGTGAGAACAGTAACAACTAATTTTCTATTTATTTTAGTTAATTATCTTTAGTGAAAACTTACTAGATATTTATAGCTCTTCTTATCTTCAAATCCTGAGACTGCCATTACTTTGATTGTTCCAGTAATTTATTTAATAATTATCTATGATATTCTTTTGCCAATGAAATAATGAACAATATAAATGTGTTGTCTGGGGAATCTTCTTTCAATAATGAAGTGTAACCTTGTTGCAATGCTGATAACTCTTTGTTGTGTTATGGCTTATTTGACAGCTATATAGGTGAATATTATTTCTCATTCCAAGAGTACAGATTTCAGAACATGGTGGTCAATTCTATGCTGATATAATGTTATTATCAAGTCAATCATGCGTAGCTGTGGTATCTCAGATTAAGTTGAAAAATAAATATGTGTGGTATTTACATGCAAGGATATGATAGTTTTAGTTTTTGCGTTTTGTTTCTGAAAGGAAGGAATGCTGCAAGCTCTTTCAAGTTTCCTGATGACTTCTTCCATGTGATTCTTGTCATACATATAAATAAAATTACGAAGGATATTTTGGTGCATAAACTCTGACAGGCAGGCAACTGACAAATGAGCAATTTGGCCTCACATCTTGATGCTTTCGACAGTCACAAACACATGCACGAAGAATGTTGGGCTTGCCTGCTTAGAATATTGGGATTGATTAATTTCTTTTCTGATTTTTATGGAAGATAATCAACAGGCCCAAGACATAATCAATGAACAGTTTTCAAAGAAACTAAATCATTTTTTCAACTGTAATCACATTCTTGAAAATTATTTCTGGGCGAGCATTATGTGAATCCAAGACCAGGAAGCCAATGTGCAGGACTCACGTATTCTGTGTACCAGCAGCGTGACCTTGGGCAAATGACATCTCTTTCATGCATCAAGTTTTCTAATGTACATTATTTCAACAGGTCAATAAGCTGGAATAAATATCTAATATGTCAATACTATGTCCAAAACCTCCAATGCTCTCAAATGAGGCAAAAACCAGTCTTTGGAGCAGTGTTTCAGATTGTCCACATTTCTCTTCCTCTCTTCCCATTCTGTCTTCAACAAAATGTTTATACTCCTTCATTTTCTCTCTATTTTTCCATGAATGAGGTTGGTATCCACCTTTCCCTAATTCTTATTTAAATGTGACATTCTTGTTGAATAATCACTACCTTGGGATGCCTTACAACCTCCTGTGCTCAACTTGGGTGTATGACACTGGGAGCTTTCAAACATACCACACCCATTTTACATCCTACAATAGGTAATTCTGTGTCAATTTGAATAAGCTAAGGACTGCTACATCTGGGCATGTCTTTGAGAGCGTATCTGGAGTAAAGCTCTTGAAAAACAGATAAAGTGAAAACTGATGCACCCCATCAAGGGCTCAGGCAGTGCACAAAGGCACAAGAATAGTCAGTTCTCTCTCCTTTCTTGAGCTAGAACCTCCATGTTCTCCTGCCCTCTGACATTGCACCTCCTGGGTCTGTTCTTGGTCTTTAAACTGCAGAAACAGCAGTATTCCTTTCAGATTACATTCTCTATGTTAAATAATATGCCATTGTCATCTTGTTTCTCAGGCTTTAGACTAAATTGCACAGCCAGTTTTCTAGGTTGTCTAGCTCAAGATGGCAGATGGTGACATATCTTCATGTCCACGATCACATGAGCCAAGTCTTATAATGGATATTTGCCTATCTTCCTGCCAACATCATCATCTATAATCAGCTAAGAAGCATGCCACCAATTGCGTGAGGCAGAGGTACTAAGCATAGGAAAAAGTCATAGGTAAGCCTTTTAATAGATCTCTAAAAATGAAAATAAATGGTATCTGGAAATTCTTTCTAAAGTAATGTGATGATGAAATATGTGGAATATCACCATAATTTATGTGTGTTAATTTTTGTCATTGGAATAACTTCTTAATATACTCTTTTGTGCAACTTTACAGCAAATGAAATTCCAAAATGAATGTATTCATATTGATCAAATAATATATGAAATACTTACCATGTCTAAGCATTTCATGTAATTTTTCAGTAATTAAGTTTTGTATTTCTGATTTCTCAGGCTAAGTACAAATTAAATAGGACACTGAAAAAAATTAGTCTTAAAATAAGTCATGCTGTGTTTCTCAAGTGAAAAAATTGTTAAATAGAATTGAGAACTGAACATAAGGGGCTTCAAACAAAGACTTTCAATTTCAAAAATACAAAAAGTAGGCTGTGTTTGGAACTGGCATTAATAGAGCTAAGATATCCTGGTGAGACCTAATAGGCTGTCACCAGATATTTGAGTTAGGAACCACCCCCACTCAGAAGTCTAGGGGAAGGGAATAGGCAGAAGAAGGAGGAAGAGTGGGAATAGGAAGATAAGAGCAAGGGGATAAAAATCAGGATGTAATATGAATTGATTATAATAAATAAAAGATACATTGAAAGAATTATATCAATGGAAATAGCTGAGCACATCTAAAATATTTAAGTAATTTCTGTTTAATTCTATTATATTTATTGACTACCATGTATAATTTTATTTCATTTTGATAGTTTTTTTAATATTTAAGGATAGAGATGATTTTTTTTATTATTTATGTATTTATTTTGGGTGTTTCAGGGGGCTTTTGAGCAGGGTTTTGTATAGATACTACTTGCTTTGAACTAACTCACTGTGTACCCCAGAATGGCCTTCAACTTCTGATTCTGTTACCTTCACATTCCACACGCTGAAATTACAGAGAGATGCCACTATGGCCAGCTTAGAACTAAAAGAATTCTAGGCAAGAAGTTATTTCTATATTTACGTTTTTGTAACACATTCAAGCTTGGTATGTATTTGAGACAAATTTCCTTTTATTTCTGCTTCTTTAGATTATTTTATTCCCCCTTCTGAGTGAGAGTCAAGCATCTTCCCTTGGACCTTCCTTGCTACTTAGCTTCTTTGGGTCTGTGGATTGTAGCACAGTTATCCTGTACTTTATGGCAAATATTCACATTTAAGTGACTAGAAGTGGGTGTGAGTTACTCACTCAGTATGATCTTCTGCATTCCATCTATTTGCCTGCAAATTTCATGATTTCCTAGTTTTTTTATGGCTAAATTGTTTTCCATTGTGTAAATGTGCCACCTTTTCTTCATCCATTCTCTGACTGAGGGACATTTAGGTTGTTTTCAGTTTCTGGCTATTACAAATAAAACTGCTATGAACATAGTTGAGCAAGTATACTTGTGACATGGTAGGGCATCTTTTGGGTATATGCCCAGGAGAGGTATAACTGGACCTTGAGGTAGAATTATCCCCAGTTTTCTGAGAAAGCACCAAATTGATTTCCGAAGTGGTTGTACAAATTTGCCCTCCCATTGACAGTGAAGAAGTGTTTCCCTTGCTCCGCATCCTTGCCAGTGTGTGCTGGCAGTTGAATTTTTTAACTTAGCCATTCTGAGGGAGTTAAGATGGAATCTCAGATTCATGTTGATCTGCATTTCCCTGAGAGCTAAGGATGTTGGACATTTCCTTAAGTGTTTCTCAGCCATTAGAGATTCCTTTGTTGAGAATTCTGTTTAGCTGTGTACCTGAATTTTTAATTAGGTTATTTGGTTTGTTAGTCTTTAATTTTTTTTTTTTTTAGCTTTTTATGTATTTTGGATATCAGCCTTCTGTTAGATGTGGGGCTGGTGAAGATCTTTTCCCAGTCTGTGAGCTATTGTTTTGTTCTGTTGACAGTGTCCTTTGCCTTATAGAAGCTTTTCCATTTCATGAGGTCCCATTTATTAACTGTTGATATTTGAGCCTAAGCTATTGGTGTTCTGTTTAGAAAGTTGTCTCTTACGCCAGTGAGTTCAAGGCTTTTCCCTACTTTCTCTTCTATTAGATTTAGTATATTCAGTTTTATGGTGAGGTATTTGTTTCACTTGGACTTGAGTTTTGTGCAGGGTGATAAATATGGATCTATTTGCATTCTTTTACGTGGAGACATCTAGTTAAAAGGTGCCATTTGTTGAAGATGCTGTCTCTTCCCATTGTATGGCTTTGTCTTGGTCAGCAATCTGTACTATGAGGAACTCATCTAACCTACACGAGCTCTGTATTTACTTTTCAAAAATACTTCTGAAACAATTATCAATAGACTGACGTTTCTTTCATGAAAAAACTTAGAGAGCATTGTAATTTTAGTGTGATAAATAGCACAGCCACACCGATCTGTGCACATGCTCTTTCGTTGTTTCTCAGCAGCATTGAGCAAGGGCAACAGAGGCTGCGGCACAGTGCAGGAAGTGTTGTTTATCTCTTGCAGAAAAGGTGTGCAGATTCCCCCTCTGGATCATCAACATCAGAAGAACACAGACTATGTGGAGGCCTTGATTATAATAGAATATCTGAAAGAAAAGAATAGATAAGAGAATTCTTCCTCCTCCTCCTCTGCTTCTTCTCCTCCTCCTCCTCCTTCTTTTTCTCCTCCTCCTCCTCCTCCTCCTTCTTGTTTTTCAAGGCAGAGTTTCTCTGTGTAGTCTTGGCTGTCCTGAACTCCCTTTGTAGACCAGGCTAGCCTTGAACTCACAGAGATCTGCCTGACTCTACCTACCTGAGTGCTGGGCCTACTGCCATGCACCACTTCACGCAGCTCTCTCTCTATTTTTTTAAGATTTATTTATTTATTATGAATACAGTGTTCTGCCTGCATGTATACCTGCACACTAGAAGAAGACACCAGATCTCATTATAGATGGTTGTGAGCTACCATGTGGTTGCTGGGAATTGAACTCAGGACCTTTAGAATAGCAGCCAGTGCTCTTAACCTCTGAGCCATCTCTCCAGTCCCCTATTTATTAATTCTATGTTTAAATTAAAATATTTATAAGAAAGAGGTTACATTTTATTGATCTCTAGAAACAAGAAACACTGGGCCACAGAAACACGGTCTGTTTAAATAAAAGAAAAATTCAAAGATATGCAGATGTTTAGATTTTTTTGTACTGAAGCTACAATGACTAAAATCCTCTACTGATTTCTTAGCTCTTTTGAATTATGCATATATAAATTATTACTGTGATGTTATAAACTATGAATATAATATGAAATTATAAAATTGATTTGACTAACATGATTGTCAATTAGTGGTATCTAATTTCACCCTTGTTATCACAAGTGAGAACGTTTATTTTTAAAGGCCAAGTAATATTCCACTGTATATGCACCACTCTCCGATAAATACTTCCACCAATGGAGGTTAGGGTCAATTTTACCCTTTTGCTATTGAGTGATACCACAATGAGTGTGGAGATAAAGATACAGATTAAAATTGCTGGTTCCAAATATCCAAACTGTGATTTGTAGGTCATATTGTAATTCTATCCTCAGAGTTTTGTTTTCTAAAGAACTCACTTGCATATGGATGTGTGCCTATAATAGCAGTACTTGGGAGGTAGAGGCAGGGGGAGGAATAGTTCAGCATCATCCTTTCTTCAGAGCAAGTCTTAAGTTAGCCTGTCACACTCAAATGAGACAAAGAAAGAAGCCATGTGTGTTTCCCACAATGGCTGTACTAATTAATGAGCTAACATTCATATCAAGTTATTATTCAGTTTTGTTACTCCTCTAACATGCTAATATTAATGAAACGTATAAAACCATAGATACAAGGATACATCGATTTTTTTCATATTATGAATGTGTATTTGACAAGAGACAGAAATATGTCTTATTCAACTGTTGACTTGTAACCTTTATGTGTTTAGATGTAGGAAAGAGAAAACCTGGCACTCTGTAGACCAGAACAGCTGAAAGAACACAAACAGAAAAAAGTAGGAAGGGCAGAGGAGGTGAACAGTGTGATGAGCAAGCAATACATCTGACAGAAGACACCTTTAAGAGAGAAGAGGGAAGAAAAAGAGTCAGGGGAGGACATAGGAAGAGACTGAGCAAATTAGGGTCCCTTAAAGCAAAGTAGCTACAAGGAAAGCTGCATCCCCTATATGTCACAACGAAGTAGGTGAAAACCCAGTTAGATTAATGGTCATACTGTTAAGTGAGAGTGTGACTGAATCAATCCCTGTTTCAATCCAATAGAATACAAGTATACATTCCAACATGATGGCCACTTGGTACATAAGAATTTTGAGCACTTCAGCTATGGCTTGTCTACACTGGCGTGCATTCCAGGTATACAAGATACATTATATTTTAAAGACTTACTATAAAAAATACTTTTTATTCTAAATTACATCTTAGTTACATATTTAAAAGTAATATTCTACTATATATCATTGCATTATATAAATGTTTTAATATTAATTTGCTTTATTCATTTAGACTTTAATAATGCGGCTACTGAATATTTTCAAATATTCATGTGGCTTCTATCTCATTTCTGCTGCAAAGTACTGAATAGGAAAAAAAAAGAGTTTAAGTATGAGGAAGACTGCAAAATAAACTCCTCACTCACGGATGACTGTGGTACCAGGCACAGTGCTTTGAAGGCATCACCCAAGAGGGTTGGGCCATCCCACAGTAAGAGGCAATGTGGGTTGAGTCTTCAAGCATGGTCAGAAGACAATATTTTGGGGCTGGAGAGATAGCTCAGTGGTTAAGTGCACTGCCTGCTCTTCCAGAAGTTCTGAGTTCAATTCCCAGCAACCACATGGTGGCTCAAAACCATCTATAATGTGATCTGATGCCCTCTTCGGCAGACAAAGCACTCATATACAATAAATAAATAAATAAATAAATAAATAAATAAATAAATAAATCTTTAGAAAAAAGACAGTATTTCTTCCCATGGAGCATATTTCATGGAGGGAGTACACATACCATGCCACGGTAGTTTGAAATAACTTTACTATGGTTAGAAAATTCATAATTTGATACAATGAAACAGTATGGGTTTGAGGGAACAGAGAAAAATACATTATTGAGGTTGTCAGAACTCACTGAGAGAGACATTGAAAGTAAGGCAAATTTTTTAAGACAAACTTAGACTAAGTATAAACCTGGTTTCACATCAAAAGTCTTGGGCAGGCTCTGGTCAATAATGTTGAAGAAACAATAGCCTTTGGTGTAATACTTCCTCCAAATGGTCCAGTGCGCATTCTAGAAATGTGACTTACAATTCTTTCACAACTAGACCAACTTGCGACTAACTAGCCAGAAGAGAAATGCCAGTGGTGTTGGTGTGTGGTGTCTCACAATACAGAGAATGCCTAGAAAAAAACTGAAAAGCAAATAGATATAGAATATGTTTTCTGGAGAATGCAAAAGTGGCATAGAAAAGCTTGTAGTTCACAAGCTTAGTACGGCAACAGTAGCATGCAGTGCCTCATGGACTTCACCAGAAGTTGCCCTAGGAAAAAGGATTTTGTAGGGGACTCGCACTTCTGGGCTAGTTCCATATTAGAAGCTGGTCACACTGAGAAAGTCACAGGCTCTTGCCTCTAGAATTTCTACCAAAACCTGAGTCCACCTGATTCCCTGGAAAAACCTTCAGCTTCGCCTTTATCTTGAAACCTCTTGATCCTTAGGTAAAAACAGTGCATGGGCTCTCAATTCGGTTCCTTGTTTGACTCATTTGTTCTTCCCTTGGGCCCCAGATAAAGGAAGTGGGGTTTTAAAAAGAGCTTATTTGAGCCTTGGGGGTCTCCTGCATCGACATTTGTCATTCTCTTTCATCTTTTCCAAGTGCTAAACTTTGTGATTTTGCCAGGAACATCTCCCACTCTGTAACTCGCTAGGCTTGTACTACCGTTGCTCATGCCTTAACTGGGTTTTCTGCTGCCCCTGAGCTCCAGCACTGTCATCGATGGACCTAGCTCCTGCTGTTTCTGTTCAAGCTGGTTTTGAGACTCAACACTAATGACGATTACTGAGAGGAGAACATCTACGAAAGTGTCAGGAGAGTGTACGGCAACCATGGAAAGGCTGTTTGACACGCTCGTTTCTCAGATGTGGTGACTGATTAGTTTATGAACTTGTATTTTTAAAAAAGATTTATTTATTTATTATTTATACAGTATTCTGCCCACATGCCAGAAGAGGGCATCAGATCTCATTATAGATAGTTGTGAGCCACCATGTGGTTGCTGGGAATTGAACTCAGGACCTCTGGAAGAACAGAGAGTGCTCTTAACCTCTGAGCCATCTCTCCAGCCCCTGAACTTGTACTTTTCTCATCAAAGGCAAACTACTCCACAGCAATACATGCAGCCAAAGTCTTCAAAGTTGTGTAGTAAACTCCTCCATTCTAACTTTATTCTTCGTCAGAGCCTTAGCTCATTTGAACTCAAAAGAAGTTTTGCTCGCTCAGGGTTGGTGGTAATTTTAGCTAAGGTCTTTAGCTGGCTTGAAGAAATGGAATAAAGAGTTTTGAAAGCCAACACCTGTGTGACACAAATGACTCATTGCTTACCTGATTTCCAGCTGAAACAAGCTAGAAATTTCAATTTGTACCAAAGAGTACCCAAAGAGCAGAATGACTGGTTCATATTCTGCCAACACTTTCCTCCTGGCCATGCCCCAGTGTGTCTTTGGCTTTCACCAGTGTAGGACAGACTCTGTTTTTCTTTTTGCTGTGGTTGTTTTTGTTTGTTTTGTTTTTGGTTAGTTCATGATAGTCTACAGATCTATGTCCATAAATGAAAGGAAATAAGAAAAAAAAAAAACCACCCAGAATCTACAACTTTGTTCAATCCACTTGGGCAGGAAGGCAGATAATCAAAAGCTGCACTGACATTTGGGGCCCTTCACCATCATCTGTTATTGCCACCTAGACACAGCCTCTCAGGAAGGCTTAACATCTCAAAAGTCAGTGCCCCCAAAGTCATGGCGGCGATGAATAATGCCCATGTCTGAGTCAGAATTCCTGCTGAGGCTCTGCTGGTAATCGAAGAGTCTTCCTGCAGCTTTCATAAATTAGCTGATAACTGAATTGCTTTTCTTGTGAGTGAAAGGATTTTAATTACACGATTTCAGGCTTCCAAAGCTCCATCTCCAGGGCACGGACAGTGGAGACCCCTGATAAAAGCACATTAAACCTTCATTGAGGTTGTTTATACATTTGTAAAGGCAGCTGTGGTCAGCTCTGATAGCAGGGACAATAAATCAGGACCTAGGATGTTCTTTTCATTAGCCAATGATTTTATAGCCTGCAGCGGTTAAACATAGATGCATAAAATGGAGTGATATCAGTTGCAATTATTGGGGCAAGTGAGTTTTAATTTCCCCCAAAACCTTTTTAAGGCTTTTGTAGGAGTCTGAAGATTAGAGTGCCACAATCACTAGTCCTCTGCTAGTAAGGAAAGTCTGCATGTTGTGCCTGGGTATGGCTGTATGAATCTTCTCTGGCCTTTGGCAGGGTTAATTTATTTCTGGAATTCAGAATATGGCTAGCTACTTTAGTGCCACTGTGAATCCCAATCTAATGACAGAAAGAAAAGCTGTCTGATCTCCTGGGAAATGAACAGGAAGAGGAGACAGGGAGAGTCACACAACTCTGAGAACCTGGGCTCAGCAAGGCCTGTGAGAAGGCTGTAACTTGTAGCCTCACCCCATGCTCCGCCCCCTCCCCCCACCCCACCCATGCACAGGCTATGCGGAGGCAGCTTTCCTTCCTAATTCCTCCCAGCTTCAATTGTCAGGTGGGCCAGACCACATCTGTGATGATGCCACCACTATGCCTCCTCAGTGGATCAAGTCTTCCATCTGTCCACTGCAACTTATGTTAGAGAGAAAGTGCCTCATATTTTCTAAGAGAACTGCATGGCAAGATGAGAGGTCTGTGAACACCATGGTAGAACCTCCTTTGGATCTTCTGCTAAAAAGACACTAACCCTGGCACTTCAGAGTCCTGAGTTTGATGAATAGAATGTAGGTTTAATTTAAAGGGGGAAAAAACACTAAAAAGGAATTTGTGTGTGTGTGTGTGTGTGTGTGTGTGTGTGTGTGTGTGTGTGTGTGTGCATGTGTGCGTGCAAGTTCTTTGAGAATTTCATACAATGTGTTTTGATCCTATCATTCCCTTTCGAACCCCTTTCCAGATCCTCTCTCTCTCTCTCTCTCTCTCTCTCTCTCTCTCTCTGTTTCTCTCTCTCTCTCTCTCTCTCTCTCTCTCTCTCTCTCTCTCTCTCTCTCTCTCTCTCAAGCTTATTGATTCTAATTTGTACTACCCATAAGTTTTGAACACGTGACCTTTCACAGGAGTGTGGTTGATTAGCCAGGGAATATTCTTAAAGAAATCTGACTCTCACAGGAAGGAAATTTTTAAAGCACAACTACTTTGAAGTGCTGAGTCAAGAAGCCTTCATGGATAAAGGTTATGAAATAATCTGTAAAGATGAGTAGGTCTGAAATCTGGGGTGGCTGGTAACACAGAACGTATTTATGCTGGGCTTCTGACAGACAATCTTCCTCTGTATTCTCATCCTTGAGAGATCACCACATAGGAAAACAGCTGTCAGTTGCCTTGTTTCTCATCAACTGTTGATGTGTTTAAGGCTGACATGTTTTTGAATTGTGTGTCTCTTTTCCTGCATAACCAGTAACAATATATGGGCCACCAAAACTAAACCCACCATACGGTCACATAGGACTTCCTTATGTATTCCGATTTTTCAAAAAATGATTAATTCTTCTTTGGCTCTGCTGTATGACATTGTTATTTCATTGAAATTGTGATTAAATCATATGAAGAAATGTGTTCATATAGAAACTCAACATTAAAATCTATCAATATGTAATAGCCATTGGCACTTGCATAGAGCAAGCTATGATAGCAACTCTATTGCTAGGATCTACCAAATTCCAGTCTTTATATATATAATTTAAAATCTTCATCAGGTCCAAGAAAGTTGACATTGTTGCCCCAAGGATACAGACAAAAAGTGAGGTTCAGCACTTCTTTCACTGCCTCAGTTTGTAACCTGCCCGGCTTTGCTCAGTCTGGTCTGACTCCAAAGCCCTCATCTCTCAGGAGCCATGGGCCATGCTCTAGTTAAGATACTTTATGCATGGGATAACAGAGTCCAAGTTAGTTTATAAGGGCCTAAAAGCACTTGCTAGTTAAGTCAGTGTTAATGCTGTAAAAGTTCCAGATAAGTGTGATTTTCATGTGGGCAAATGTTAACTACCTCATGAACTGGATTTACAAGGAGGCGCTTAATTTACTGCCATTTGTTTATGAGTCTTCTGGTGTGAGGTTGGTCGTTGAAGGCAGTTGATGCTGAAAGTTACACAAGAAGTGGATTAATAAAACACAAACAAGGGCTTTAGGCAAATCCCACTGGTTCCCAGTAGATAGTGAGCTACAAGTGCTCACTTGTTGGCTTTTGAAGCCATGTCCCATTCCTTATCTGGAATTGACAGCTGCCTTACATATCATGTATGAACTTTCTAATTGCGGTGGTATTTTTCCATTTTAGGAAATCTGTTAATTTGGGCCAAAACATTAGAATCATGCTTTACTAGGTTGTCTCACATCCCATATACAGTCCACCCAGATGCCTTTCTTTGGATAACATGACCTCATCTTCCCACCAGCATCACTAGGCTCTGGGCAGTACCACCATTGGAAGTTCAATGATCTCTGTATTGGTCTGTGATCTACTTTTTTTTTTTTAGCTTATTCACTTTACATCCAGACCATATGCCCCTTCCATGTCTCCTCCAGGTCCCATCCTCCCTCTTCCTGCTTACATCCCTCCCCTAGTCATCAGAAAGGGGGAGCCCTCCTCCCCTACCAACTGACCCCAGCCTATAAAGTCAAAAGAGCAGGCAACAGAGTCCATGGCACAGACAGCCCTTGCTCTCTTTACTAGGGGACATATGGAGACTGAGATGCCTATCAGCTACATCTGAGCAGGGGGCCTGGGTCCTCTCAATGCACGGTCCTTGGTTGGTGCATCAGTCTCTGCAGGGCCCTCCCTCAGGCCAGATTTGTCGGCTCTGTTGGTCTCCTTGTGGAGTGCCTGTTGCCTCCAGGTCCTTCTACCCCCAACTCTTCCATAAGACTCCTTGTGCTTCACCCCAAAGTTTGGCTATGAGTCTCAGCATTTGCTTCGATCCTCTGCTGGGTGGATTCTTTCAGAGGACCTCTATAGTAGGCTCATGTCCTGTTCTCCCTTTTCAACCACTTCCAGTGTCTATTCTATCTGCCTTTCTGAATGAGAATTAAGCATCCTCCCTAGGGTCCTCCTTGTTGTTTAGCTTCTTTAGGTCTATGGATTCCAATATAGTTATCCTATATTATATGGCTACTATCTGCTTGTAAGTGAGTATATACCATGCATGTCCATCCTGGTTACCTCACTCAGGATGAACTTTTCCAGCTCCATATATTTGACTGAAAATTTCACGTTGTCATTGTTTTTAATAGCTGAGTAGTATTCCATTGTGTAGACGTACCACAGTTTCTTTATTCATCTTCTGGTTGAGGGACATTCGAGTTGTCTCCATATTCTGGCTCTTACAAACAAATGTCCTTGTTGTACAATGGAGCATCTTTTGGGTGTATGCCCATGAGTGGTATATATATGGGTCTTGAAGTAGAACTAATCCCAATTTTATGAAAAAGCATAAGATTGATTTCCAAAATGGCTGTACAAGTTTGCCCTCCCACCAGCAAATGTTCCCCTTTCTCCACATCCTCACAAGCATGTTCTGTCCCTTGAGTTTTTTTATTTTAGCCATTCTGATTGGTATAAGATGGAATCTCAGAGTTGTTTTGATTTCTGTTTCCCTGATGACTAAGGATGTTGAATATTTAAGTACTCTTGGCCACTTGAAATTCTTCTGTTGAGAATTCTTTGTTTAGTTCTGTACTCCATTTTTAACTGGATTATTTGGTTTGTTGGTGTTTAATTTCTTAAGTTCATTATATATATTGGAAATTAGCCCTCTGCCAGATGTAGGGTTAGTGAAGATATTTCCCAGTCTGTAGGCTGTCATTTTATTTCATTGACAATGTCTTATGCCAATGAGTTCAATGCTCTTTCCCACTTTCTCTTCTAATAGATATTGTGTTCTTGGTTTTATGTTAAGCTCTTCGATCCACTTAGATTTGAGTTTTGTATAAGGTGATGAATACAGATCTATTTGCATTTTTCTACATGTAGACATCCAGTTAGACCAACACCATTTGTTAAAGATTCTATCTTTACTCCATTGTGTGGTTTTGGCTTCTTTATCTAAAATCAAGTGTCCATAGGTGTGTGGGTTTATTTCTGAGTCTTTGATTCATTTCCATTGATCTACCTGTCTGTTTCTATGCCAGTACTATGTAGTTTTTATTACTGTTACTCTGTAGTATACAGCTTGAGATCAGGGACGGTGATACCTCCAGAAGATCTTTTATTGTACAGGATTGCTTTATCTATTCTGGGTTTTTTTAATTTTTCCATATGAAGTTGAGAATTGTTCCTGATTTTGCCACATGCCCTGAAGGATGTTTTAAAATTTTAGTCAGCCAGGTATGACTTTGTTCTAAGGTTGAACTGCCTTCTTACTTCTTGGAGCCAGTCTGCCAGCCCACTGTAACCAGCATTCTCTTCCTTGCCTCTCCAAGTATCTCTCCTCCCACACCTATTACTTCCCCAATTTATCCTCTTGTCCTATTATTGTTCTTTGTGTGCCCTGGGCACCCTTCTCTTTGGGACTTTTCATTGGTTGTTTCTTCCACTTAGAATACTCAGTTCCATATATCTGCCTAGATATCTTTGATGCAGATATCCCCTTGTCTCTGGCAGTCTTGTCTTACCAATATTGCTCTTGGTACTTTCACCTTCCTCTAACATCTCCTTCTTAAATAAGATGTGCCAATGTATGCGGCATGCACATTATCTGACTCTCCTCTTGGACATGGGCTACGGGACAGTTACTACTTTAGTTCACCCACTAACATATCTCAAGGGCACAAAGAAGACCTGTTACATAGCAGCTGCTCAATACGTACTTGGCATTGTTGAATTGCTAAAGGTAGGAAAGAGGGCAATCGTGAGAGGTTTATTCTTTGTCTCAACACTTGGCTAGTATTTTGTAAACACATTATGTGCTGCACATATTAGAGAAAAGTAGCACTTGGCTGACATTTTGAACTAAGCTGGAATCGAGATCATTGCCTGGGCTTTGACACAAGTGGCTTTCAAAGAACACAATGGATACTGGCTCATTTAGGGTGGAGAGAGCTTCTCTGGGCATTATGCCTGGCAGTTTTCTGACTCTGAAAGATAAATGATATTCATAAGAAATTATACTTCAGGAAAATATTAAAGCAGTTGTTTATTATAGGTAGCTTTGATTTTTCAAGGTTGCTATAAGTTTAGCCATCCATTCTTATTCAAAATCAAAATGTAGTTTACTCTTCCCTGAACAAGAATAAGATTTTGCTTTGTGATATTGTGGCATTCTTTTTGGGGGACAGGCATGAGGATCATACATTGTTCACAAAAAAGAGACAGAGAACATTTCCTTGAGGTCCTGTGTTATCTTATCCTAGACTAAAGATGACATTTCTGTGAATGGGGAAGATGTTACAGGCACCAATCTAGAGACATTGCGTACACTCATTTAAAAATGTTTCTTGTGCTTTCTCTTTGACATTTATTTTCTGGTTTGTTTGTTTGTTTGTTTGTTTATTTGTGTGTGTGTGTGTGTCCTAATCTGGTTTGTTTGTTTTTATTTTTATATGTCCTTGTTTTCTAATGGAGAAAAAAAGGGTATGGATTTTGTTGGTTAGGTGAATGGGGAGGCCCTAGGAGGAGTTGGGAAACATGAAACCACATCAGAGGCTATTGTACGAAAAAAATCTATTTCAACTTTTAAAATACACCAAAAAAAAAAAGCAAACAAGCAAGCAAAACACCTTATAGCTCCAGTAAACATGAATGTATTAGAAAGAGCCCTTGAAAGAAAAAAAAAAAAACATTCTCGCCTTTCTTCCATGGAATAGACAGGGGCCTGTTCTAATCCAACCTGCCAATCTGGGCTGCAAGCATGGGTTATGTGTGGGGTAGAAGTGGAGGCAAAAACAGTGCAGACTTCATCATGTAGCCAGCTCCTTTTTGCCATATAAGAAATGGCTGTGAAGCGGTGGTGGCGCACGCCTTTAATCCCAGGACTCAGGAGGCAGAGGCAGGTGGATCTCTGAGTTCGAGACCAGCCTGGTCTACAAAGTGAGTTCCAAAGCTACACAGAGAAACACTGTCTTAAAAAAAAAAGAAGGAGGAATAAATGCCTATGAAAATGGAAGAACAACCAAGGAGCTTAAGGAATGAAAGATGTCAGAAGATGGAGGTTGCCTGTGAACTGTGCAAAATGCCACTTCCGTCTTCCCATCACTATCAGTTAATCACCTTATAAAACGCCAGAACCGTCCAAGCCTGAGCTGAAAGAGCAAATTCAATTTTCCCTCTCCTTTAAATGTCTCCTTTTCAGTTATACAGTATTTTATGAAAAATTGATATCTCACTAGTCAACATGATGAATGCTGAGACATGCAGAGAGCAGTTTAAGCAGTTTGTTTTAACAGTTATGCATTTAAATTGTCCCATTATAGTGGACAAGTTTCTACTGCTGCTGACAAAAAAAGAAAAAAAAAGAAAAGAAAAAAGAAAAAGAAAAAAATCAACTCTTAAAGGTCTGATTCTTCTAGACTTTTTGTTGTTGCTGCTGATGCTCTCAATCATTTTTATTGCAATCCTGATAAACTCATGAATTAAACTTATCTCATCAAAATGTTAGAGTTTAAGGTGGCAGTTAGGGACCTCTTTTTTCTTATTGCAGGGATTTAATGTATAGTACTGAAGTCATAATGTAAAAAAAAATGATACATTTTCTAAAGCAAACCTTGAGCTGTGTAGGCTCAGTGGTGCATTTATCTGGAAGCAATTAAGCTGTGTAGTATGTGTCTATAAACAAATTATTTCTGCCTTAAGTGGAATTTTATTCAAGACCAGTGCCTATGTCAAGGCCCATGACGCAGACCCGGAATGCAGTAGATCCTAATAAATATTTATGGAATGAGTGAACATGTGGGAAACAGCATCTATCCTTCGGCCCCTGCAGAACACCTATGTGCCCCCCCCTTTGCCCTCCTTTTTGGCCGACACCCACCCTGTGCAAGGTGGAGCAGTGTGGCTGGAGCCACTAACGGTAATTCTACATTTTATAAATGGAGCAATGACGTCTGAGTTTTGAGTGACATCCAGCTCTTACATGTAAAGGTGGCAGTGCAGCAAGCCAGACTTCAAGTCCAGCCTTTCAATTCCAAACCCAGCTCCACTGACTGTCCAGTGTTTGCCTACATTCTTAATAAAGGATAGATGTAGGCTCTGGAAATCTGGCCAGGATATTTAGCCATGTTTCTATTTGAAGGAGGAAAGGAAATCCCTCAGAATCTCCTTGCCCCGCACTCCTATTTTTTTGCCTAAACTTTTGGAAGCACCACAGGACCAGTGACCATCTCATTGCCTGGCTGTTGTGCTCTTGCTTTTTTTTTTCTTTAATAGTTCTCTTTTTAAAAAAGATTGATTGATTAATTGAATTAATTGTGTATACAGTATTCTGCCTGCATGCCAGAAGACAGCACCAGATCTCAGTATAGATGGTTGTGAGCTACCATGTGGTTACTGGGAATTGAACTCAGGACCTCTGGAAAAGCAGCCAGCACAAGCACTCTTAACCTCTGGGCCATCTCTCCAGCTCTGTCTTCTGTTCTTATGTGCTCCAATTCATAGCAATTTGAGTCATTATTGAGCCCTCACCACATCAGGCAGAGTGGCAGTGTGAGTGGGTTCTAGCCTACGGTCCTCCTCCAATGAAGACTGAAAACACACCTAAACTTTAAGAAAATGCACTGCCCAGAATTTTTATAAGGTTAAAAAAGTCGAGCAAAGGCCATAAGAGCCACAATGGAAGCCAGGTGTGGTGGTGCACGCCTTTTACCTCAGTACTAGGGAGGCAGAGGCAGGCGGATCACTGTGAGTTCAAGGCCAGCCTGGTATACAAAGTGAGTCCAGGACAGCCAAGGATACACAGAAAAACCTTGTCTTGAAAAAAAAAAAAAGAGCTGTAATGGAGACTCTGATGGGTTAGCAGTGGTCATGAAGGAATTTCAATGTAACTAATGAAAGTATCCAACTGGCTCTTTCAAAAAGTACCTTGGGAACAGTGACTGTGGTAGCGGAGACAAGAGAGCAAGAATAAACAGGAAGGATGGGTTGGGGCGTCAGCTGCGAAGCTGGAGGTCTGTGCTGTGTGGCCTGATCGCAGACACAGAGGGCATGCAGAAGAATGCTTAGAGCGCCTTGAAGTAACAGCCAGGACTTGAGCACTGGCTTAATTGGGGGAAGCGAGGAGTCTGAGATGCAGAGGTGCAGGGCTGACTCCAAGCTTCCTGCTTTGGCCTGATGGGTAGATGTGCTGCTAGGAGAGAGGGAGGGATGTAGAGGATGGTCACGAGTAGATGCTTTGTTTATATTCACTCGGAGTGAGCTGGTTATTCACCCACCAAGTTCAGTACATAGTCATATTTCTAGCAACGTCTGACTGGGTGTTTGACGGCAAGAGCATGGGCAGAAAGGATCTTACTAAGTGAAAAGTGCCCCATACGTGACATTGTATGCAATATTGAATGATACCTCTATGGTGACATCAATCATTTTGGGTGATAGTTAAGTGGTTGCCATTCCTTGTCTTAGAGTTATATGTCTTTAATTTATTGCTAGATTGCACACACGGTGCGCATGCGCGTGCGCGCACACACACACACACAAACACACACACACACACACACACACACACACACACACACACACACACACTCAGTTCATCTTCATACCAAGCCCATTAGATAGGTACTATTTCATCTCTTATTTAACAGGAAAGTTAAATGGATAGTTGTAGTGCAAGTAACTAAAAAAAAAAAAGTGACAGAGAGGAAAGCTATTGAAATGAAGAAGAACTAGTATTCAAAACCAGGGAAATGTTTTGACAACTTTTCATTCTCTTTTCCTCCTTCCCACACACATTGTGAGCTACCTATAGAAACACGGTCCAAAAGTCCCAAGAACTTATGGACCTTAGAAGCCCCTCAGTGTAAAGATAACTTTGTGTCTAAACTGAGAAGTCCTGGGAACTCTCAATTTGCAAAGCATCCCACAGCTGCTAGGATCTCTCTTTTATTAGTGGCCAAATAGGACCTAAAGATAAATAACTGAGAAATGTCTCTGCAGAAGCAACAACTGGGGAGGATTAAATGTGCCTCTTACATCAATGAGAGTATGAACGATTCTCACTGGAATTGCAGTACAAACACAAAAGAGTAGCAGTGAGAAAACAGAAGGTCAAAGATATTGGTACACCAATGTGTACTGGAAGATTGATAATGCCCAAGATAAATGAAAGATCCTAAAGACAGTCCTAAGAAACTCTAACTTTGTATTTAACGAGAAATCCACCATTTCCCCTGTCACTCATTCACAGAAGTCTTAAGTTAGCTTCTGCACCTTGGGTCTGGTTCTCAGGTCATAGCAGGGCAATGAGAAGCTGCTGCCATGTAACCACGTAACCACGGCAAGAACGGAGGTTTACGCTCACGTGGCTCAAGAGTCACTCTGAATCAGGCATTGTTTATGAGGTACCGTGACCGAGACTGATAGGGACGATGAAGACACTATAGGGAGAATGAATTACAGTAACTAAACAAAGCCCAGAATTAAAATAAAACAGAACAAATTCAAAGCAAGAGTTAAGGTCACCGATAGGCTGTGGTGAGATAGTGGGGGAGGAGTCCACCCCCCCATCAGAGGTCTAGGGGAGGGGAATAGGGCAGAAGAGGGAAGGAGGGTGGGAATGGAAAGATTCAAGAGAGGGGATAACAATTGGGATGAAATATTAATAAATTATAATTAATTAGTTTAAAAAACAAAACGAAACAGAAAAATAATTAAGATCACTTAAGGGAATGGAAAGATACAAGGGAGGGGATAACAATTGGGATATAACATTAATAAATTATAATTACTTAATTAAAAAATAAAACAAAACAAAAAGGAGTAAGGTCACTTAACCCTTTTATGAGTATTGATAGATTGTTGTTACTAAAAGTAACGTACTTGTCACATGCCAGAGATTAGGCTAACTGTCTTCTACAGCCAGCAGCTGGTCACTCTTCTCTGTCGGCAGTTACAGTTGAGGAACTGGGCTTTAGAAAAGGCAAGCAAATTTTCCCAGGATCACTTAGCTGAGAAAGAGAGAAAGCCAGATTTTGAATCTGAAGCCCATGGTCTCAAAACTACCTTCCAGGTCTGCCATTGCATCCCAGTTTTAATGTTCTATCCAGCCAACATGCTATCAAAGGTAAATCTGAGTCTCTTAATGTAAGGGCTACTGTTCAAACTAAGATTCTTTTATTAATAATTTTGGTGTGTATTTCCTAGAATTACAATCATAGGATCGATGAGCCTATTTATTATATTTCTAAATTAATATCTTAACAGTGTCTGTCTGTCTGTCTGCCTGCCTGCCTGTCTGCCTGTCGATTTGTCTAAAGAATTCAAGCATCGGTTTGTAATTTAGTTGGGCATACAAGCTTAGACGGTATACCACAACAACCTGCAGGGTACCATTGTGATATACAGTACATTAAGAGACCTCTGGTGCACTTAGAGAAAATCTATTTTCCTGGCTTGAAAGGGACCGATCAATTGTACGGATCCAAACTGGTGCTTTGGGGACTCTGAGGAGTCATGTTGCACTATGAAATTTCAGGAAGGCAAGAACCTTTATAGAGATGATGAAAGGCTGATGCGGAGTTACAAAGCCAGAGCCTAATGCCCATTAGTCAGCAGGAAAAGCAGTTCTGTCAAAGAGGTGACGATGTAGCGTCCTAACCTGTGGCCTGCATCCAGGACGGAGTAGGAATGGGTAGAACAAGAGGAAGTCAAGACACAGGAAATGATTGAAGGATGGCAGGAGAGAATGAAGCAGCAGAGCTAAACAGAGATGTGCCCAACTGCCATGCCGATCTCCTTCTGGTATGAGCACTGGCCTTCCTCTGGAAATTCACTGTATTTATTAACCCAAAACAAAACAATAAACCACCACCAACAATAAGAACAGTATAAAGTGACTATCCATCTACTCAGTTAGTCTTTTAAACCACTATAAGGCATGCAGCATCTTCAGGGAGCTGAGCGCTCCCATGTCTGTTTAACAACCTCCCCGCCCAACCTGCATTAGCGGTTAAAGGAAGGGTTTCATGCATGCAAGGCAGGCACTCTACCACAAACATAGCCTTGGCCCACTTTTCACTTGTTTTTAAATATGAAGAAAGATGTCTTAGTTAGGGTTTCCATTGCTGTGAAGAGACACCATGACAAAGACAACACTTATAAAGCTAAACATTTAATTGGGGCTGCCTTATAGTTTCAGAGGTTTCATCCATTTTCATCACGGCGGGAAGCATGCATCATGCAGGCAGACATGGCACTGGAAGAGCTAAGGGGGCTACATCTTGACCCGAAGGCAGGCATGAGGAGACTAGCTTCCACAGGCAGCCAGGAGAAGGCTCTCATTCCACACTGGGTGTAGCTCCAGCACAGGAAACCTCAAAGCCCACCCCCAAAGTGACGCACTTCCTCCAACCAAGCCACACCTACTCCAACAAGGCCACAACTCTTAGTAATGCGACTCCCTATGGGCCAAGCATCCAAACACATGAGTCCATGAGGGCCAAATTTATTCAAACCACCAAAGCAAGGTCTCAAGAAATTGCCCTGGCTGACCTTGAACTCACTTCATAGCCTGAGTAGATCTAGAATTTTCAATTCTTCTGCCTCCATCTTGTTAGTAACTGGAGTCGCAGGCCTACAGCACCAGGTCCAGCAACAAATACTTTTTGAAGGGTGAAATAGTGTCTCTGAAACATTCTAAGATTTGTAAACTCAACAGTGAGCTTGACAAACCCCCTCACTTTATATGTGTGTGTGTGTGTGTGTGTGTGTGTGTGTGTGTGTGTGTGTGTGTGTCTGTGTGTATGTGTGCGCGCTCACACACACACTCTTATACAAAGTGGCACATTTTAAAAGTCATTTATATAAACCACCATTTTCCAAGTCACAGACATTCCGCCTCCTCTCCAGCCTTCGGCTCTGGTGGACACTTGCCCAGCTCTCTTCTGGCTCTAGAGTCCTGTGCCTTTGTGTCTCTGTCATCAGGTCAGCCTCAGGGGGTGTTTTTCCATCTTAGGCAAAATGGTGAGAAGCAATTGGAAATGCATCCTTCAGCCTTTTCCTTCTCAATATTAAAAGTCTAAATCTATTTAAATGCATGCCATTGGGTAGTTTCTGTACCATGCAAATAAAAAAGATAACACACAGATCAACAATGGGGCTGATCTAGAGGTGTAGCAATAAAACCACTGTGCAGTGGGTCTGTCCAGTGGCCTCTGCTGGGGACATTATAACAGAAGACTGACTTTGTTCTTTGTTGGCCTTAGGTGACCCAACATTCCAGTCAGTGGCAGGGGACAATGGCTGGGGAAGAAATTCCATTTCCCTTTCTACTATTATTACATTAGAAACGGAGCCAAGACTCCAGAAATTATTGCCCCTTTCCAAAATAAGAAGAAAAATCTCATTTCAAGGTCAGGATGGGTATCATTTGCCAAGTTAGTGCAAGGAACGGAAAATGAACATTCCTATTCTCTCTATTTGCCAACCGTCACAGAGGTTTACATGTGTGACCTCTGAACCTTCCAAGGAGTCTATCTGGTAAGCATTATTCTCTTCCACTTAAAAAGAAGGAAAGAAGGGCTGGAGGAATGTGCAACTGATTTCTCAGAGGAACCAAATTTTGTTCCCAGAACCCGTGTCAGGCAGCTCAGGACTCTCTGTGACTTCAACTCCAGTGGATCTGATGCCTCCAGAGGTACTTATGCACACATATGCAGATGTAAGACACACACACACACACACACACACACACACACACACACACACACATACAAGATCGAATCCGAAATAATTTTTAGAAATGAAGATAAGGAAATGAGATTTGAGGAGAGATGGTAAATCATATATGGCTAAGCACTGGGAAAATAAACAGTGCATTGGACCAGCCACCACAGTGGTGAAAAGAGAATGGTAAGCAATGAACTAACTCACCCTTTAGAAAAGAGTAGAAAGAGAACAGATAGATGAATCAGGCCCACTGCAAAAGGTGCAGTTAGTGTGCTACCTGCTTCAGTGTAAAGCCATGGGACTCGGGGTCTCTATTACAAGAAGCATTTGTTTGGTTAGGGTGAGAAACTTCATGTGCAGTTTTCTGGAAAAGAATCCTAGACCATTGGGCAGTGCCGATGGCAGGGGTATGCTTTTCTGGGAGCTTAGCATGAAGCACATGCCTCTGATTTCCACCTGTGCAATCTCTGCCACATGATGAGTGTCATCCTGTGGGACCAGTGTTGGATGCTGGGCAAAGGCTCAGGCCATAAGCATGGGCTGCAGGACTGTGACAGATGGCTTTAGCCCTCTGCTACTTGCAGCTATACTTGAGGTGAGGGGTTTGGTTTTGGGATCGCAAGAACAGGCCTCTGAAAATTCCATGATGGGGACTCATTCCATGTTTCTGGTCACTTGTTTGTGGCCTATCATCCACAGACAGTTGAGATGCTGTTTGAGTCCAGAGCCGTGGAAAGCAACCTATTCCTGTTTTGTGGCTACTCCAATTGAAGGACTCCCTATTTGGCTACAGATTCAAAATATTAACTGTTCATTCCATTTTTATTTAGCCTTATAAAATTAAAAAATGAAACATATGGAAATGTAAATACATCATATATTAAAATAATATATGGTAATATATGCATTATATATTAAAAGCAGTATACTGAAGTGTCATTGGTACCTGTTGGTTGTCCTTTCTCTAAGTGAGTTATGATTTTTCTCATGAAAGGATGATTTTTAAATCAAATTCTAAACACTTGGAACTTTAGGCTTTGGAACGCTAGGTCTTGTTTTGGGTCTATGGGGGATGTTGTTATTTTTTCTTTATCCAATAACTGATCCAATAGCACCAGGCCTTTACTTCACATTAGCTTCTATTGCTTACAGTTTTAGCCTTAGATTGGCATTTTACAGCCCTCTGACCCTATCTGCTGAGCTGGAAGGGTCTTTGAGAATAGCAGTGTACTGCCAAGTACCTGTGGGTGCTCACATTCGCCAGCTGTGCTCTTTAAATGGTCATGCTTGTGCCTATCACTCTTGACTAAATCCCCTGGTTAAATATTATTTTATTTTGAGGTCACACCAGCAGCTAGGCTAAATGAATGAGAATACAGTTGACTTAACACCAATAAGTTGAGGAAAAGTCTAGATCTGGAGACTAAATTATATATGTACCAAATCCTATTTTCTCCACTTAAAGAGTGAATTACTTTGAATAAATTGCCATGACCATCTGAGTTTCTGTTTCATCCTCTATAAAATGGAGTAAATAATATAATACTAGGTAATTAGGGGATTAAGTAGTAACAAGCAAAGTTAATACTGAGATTGAAGCATATAAGTATATGCATACAGTGAATATAAAATATAATTTACTCAGAATATACAAACTACTCAATGAGCATTTTTTATTTTTACCCTTCTTTAAGCAAACGCATTCTTCAGTAATGACAAGCTGTGAAAAGACAAGAGTGTCGGCAATGCCGTCAGCGTGCGTGCTGCATTAGTTGTTGCTCTTGCTACTATGACAAAACAACTTGAGGGGGAATTGTTCCTCTTGGCTCCCAGTGTCAGAGGGTTCAAGACCCCAGGGGCAGCCAGGAAGCAGAGAAAGGGCAATGCCACCTTTTCCTAATCATGTTTTATTCAACTGGGCCTCCAGCACAGGGGCACTGCTGTCTGCCCTCCAGGTGGCTCATCTCCCCCACTTAATCCCCTCTGGAAACACCCTGACCCCTACACCCACAGGAGTGCCTCAGGTTGTTGGTGATCCTAAATCCAACCAAACTAACAGAGAATTAACCATTGTACAGTGCTGCTTTGGTTTTGTTTTACTTCTTTTATTGAAAGTAAGTTTATGGTTTGGTTTGCTTTTTCAAGACAGGGTTTCTCTGTGAAGCCTTGGCTTTACTGGACTTGCTTTGTAGACCAGGCTGGCCTCGAACTCTCAGAGATCTACCTGCCTCTGCCTCCCGAGTGCTGGGATTTGGGCGTGCACCACCATGCCTGACAAAACTAAAATTTTAATACACTATACTCTGACCACATATTCCACTCCCTCAGCTTCTCCCAGATCCTCCTCACTCTCTATTCACCCAACTCAATGCTCTCTTGTTGTGATTATTACTGTTTAATATTGATTCTAATGATCACTAATGTAGTAGTTATTATTTAACCTTCCATATAGAAAGAAATGACACAGACACCTGTTTGAATTTCAATAACCTTAAACACTGGAGCTGAGCAGATATAAACCCCCTCAGCTGCCTAGTTATCTCCCATCCACACATCCCAGGTCATTTGCTCTGATCATTCCTATCCTGGCTACTTTCCATCCAAAATTCCCATAATACTTGCACATGTTATCCATTTGGGCTGCTTTTCTCCATCACTCTGATCCTAAGAGCAAGCTCCTCTCAGCCTCCAACTTCCTGCTACCACTGACCCATGGTGACCTGCTCCTTTCTCCTTGCTCCTTCCTCCCTCACATCCTCTCTCCTGTGATCCTTCTGCCCTCCAAGCCCGTAAACCTTAGCTCCACCTACCTCTCTTCAGTCCAGCCCAGCTGTAGACATTTATTGGCCAATCAGGGATAATTTGGGAGGCAAGGTTACATAGCATCACTTGGTGTACATGAGCATTAGCTCATAGACCAGTAAAGGTCTCAGGGGACAAGCAGTTAACACTTGAATGGATAGTAGCTCCAGATCAGCCACAACACTCTCTCAAGCAAACAGGCAAAGAAGAAAAGAAAAACAAATTTTCCTCATCAGTGAAAGGTGCTTGTGGGCTTATGATGGGCTAAAGCCCCTTGTATGACAGTCAAAAACAATGACAGATGACCTCCAAGGCTTCCATGATCCATCTTCCTCCCGCCTCAAAAGTCTCATTCTGCCACTTTTCTTCTAATCTCACTTGTCCTGAGTATGTCTCGTGTCTACCCCAAGTCTCAATCTCAGAAACTTTGTATTACCCATGTCGCATTCTCACAGAATTCTGTCAGTGTTCTGGAGTTATTTTGTTATTTGTGTCTCAGAAGAAATGTGACAGATGTGATCTTTCTGGACAGGTCTTAGCAACTCATCTCAGGTCCTGGTCTACTTCTCCTTTACGTGTTCATCGTATTAGCCTTGTTTTCACTTATAGTATGTATCACAATTTGATATTATTTTATTGATCTATTTATTTCTTATTATCTGTTTTACCCACTGAAGTAGTACCTAGCTCTATGAAACACACATCTTAGCATTCCTACTGTGATATCCCCAAAGCCTAGAATGATATCCTCACAGCTCACACTTTCTTTAATTCTTTTATTAGTTTTTCCTAGAACATCCATAAATATTATTTGTTCACTTAATTGGATTTTTTTTTTACTCTCTGGTCCCCCAAACAGTCAATAATTCATCAACCTACTTTAGTAAATTTTAAATCTGGATTGATTTCCACATTTAAAATCCTGATTTAGTAGTGTTAGTACAGAAGAATCCAATGAAAGTAGGAAGACATTAATTTTTCAGCTTCTCAGCGCCTAACACACCCATGTGGTGTGGCTGTGTGGGGTAGCCCAGCAGGCATTAAATTATGTAACAATAACTGAATACCAATGGCATAGCAGCAGCTGTATCAGACCTGTCCATGTGGCTAGAGCTCCTGCATCCTTGGGAGAAAGCAACCTACGGTTGTGAGAGTGAGTAGGGCTCTGTTGACAAAAGCAGCAGCCAGACACAGTCATCCATAAGAAATACACACTTAGTGATGATTTGGGGTCAATGCCAATCTATGATGCAGCTGGAAACAAACAGGGGATGTGTGTTCAATTTCAGGCCAAGAGAGGTTTTCCCTCACACCTGTCTATTATGCACGTCATATTTCAATGCCTTTTGTCCACTTCCTTTGGCAGGGTTTGTTCAAGGCAAGTCTGTGTGATTTATCCTGCCTGCTAATGAGCTCTTCCTCAGCAAAGCCATGGCTCTGAGCTGGGGGCTCAATCATTAGCGGAAGGATCTAAGAGACTGCTTAGAACCTAGGAGATATAACTAACATAAAGAATTTGAGATTCCAAGTCAGACTTGCACAGTCACCCTGACCCTTGTGGCCTCAATAACCCCCCAAAATTAATTAGTTCATGATAACCATGCAGATGATATAGCCTTAGAGATTCCAGAATTGATTTACAAGCTTATCACATACACGTTCACAAACTCACATTCGCAAGAAATAACCTTTCTTATAAGTTTGCTTGCAAACCTCCTAAAAATGTCTAGGCATAGGTAGACCTATAGGTATATATAGATACCTATCTATGCCTTGCAAGGATAAATAGACAGATGGATGCACAGTAGTGGGAGCCATCAGACAATATGCTCTCCCTGCCCCCAGTTACCCCCCACCTAATCTAACCTTTTAGATCCTCACTCCGTTCTGGGACTTGGCCGCCCTCTCCTGCCGTGGGAGATTGACCTGCACAGATACTGACCCTGGCCTTGCCACTAGACACAGTCATGCCCCTTCTTGTGGTGAGTAGTGTAGTAGCATATATGAAACAGTGGAGATTTGAAAGAACTTTGTACACTGAGACCCCACCCCACCCCACCCCACCCCCATAAACTTCTCTCATCATCTGGAGAGATTGCCTGGCTCACCTTCAGAACACATGAGAAGAGTCAAGTTATTTCCCAGACTCCATAAGCCCAATAGTCTGGCAACTTTCCACTATGTGAGTGGGGCCAAGGCAGCAAAGCCTTTTAGCTACCCCTGTCCACATGTGACCACCACGTCATGGGAAACAGCAACTTAGCGGATGGCTGCCAAGCCCAGCAGTTTGTTCAGCAACGACTCCGTGACAGTAGGTAACTGATGTGTCCTCAAGCTGTGTCACCACAGAAAAGTCTATTGCTTTGAACTACCAGCCGGAAAATTCCAAGTGTGCTCTGGTTTCATTCATCCTTTATCACCAGAAATCTAAGTTGTTTCCAGGTTTACCAATTGGAAAGTTCCAGGTATACTCTTGATTGAATTTATTCTTTATCACCAGAAATCTAAGTTGTTTCCAGTTTTTTTTTTGCTAGCCAAATAACATTGCCAAGAACACACACATCTTTGCAGATTCAGCACACTGATATAAAGGATATATTCCTAGAGAAAGAATTGCTAGGCCAAAGGATACCTTTCAGGTTCTGCCAGTTGCTTCAGTTAAAACTTGCCTTGCAGTTGTCTGCACCAAGGCAGCATTTTATTTTGAGAATGGAGAAACCTTGCACCCTCTTCTGAGAAAACGTATCTTTTGAAAGGAAGGTGTAGAAATTTGGTGCCTGTTAACTTCTAAATTGTATTAACTCCAGCATACAATGTCTAGTCCTTCAGAGTGTACAAACTCTTGACTACAACCAACACTTACGTTCTGACAGTTTTTAATGTATGTGTGTGTATTAGGTACTTTGCATGTGTGTGCATGTGCATGGGTGTGTGTTTGCATGTGTGTGTGTGTGTGTGTGTGTGTGTGTGTGTGTGTGTGTGGTGTGCATGCACCACAGGGAGGCTAGAGCAGCTCATCAAGTGTCCTCCTACTTTTTTCCTTCTCAGCCTTAACTGTTTTGAGATAAGATCTCTCAACAGCTCACTTTTCAGCCATGCCACTGACCCCACTGGCCACCCAGGAAGACTTGGTGGTCACAGGGGACAGAGGTAGTTAAAAGGCTTCACTAGTTTGGTCCCACTTGCATAGTAGAAGGCTGCCTGACTCTTCGGATGACAGAGCTGGAGTCGGTCTGGAGTAACATCTCAGATCAGCCTGTGTGTCTTACAGGTGACTCAGGCAAACTGTCAATAAAGTTCTCCACAGATGGCCGTCTTTACTCTTAATTCTGGGATTACAGGCACATGCATCCATGCCTAACTTTTTCTGTGGGCTGGAAACATGAGTTCCCATCTTTATTCGTGCGGAGCAAGAGCTCGTACCAACAGAGGCATCTCCACAGCCCCTGTACATGTTCTTGAATATAAGAAATTACCGGCTACCAGTCAGACTATTGGCTCAGCAGGTCTGGCCTGGTGAATTCTCACTAAGGATTAGAAGTGCACTGTTCAAGTTCTCAGATCCAGTAAGAGTGTGCAGCCCAAGGGAAGCTGGTGGCAAAGTTCTGTGGCCACAAGCACTTTATTGCTCTTCCTGAGACACTCACCTATTCAGTGTTGGACAAGGCATTAGTTCCTCTCTGATGAGAGAGAGAGAGAGAGAGAGAGAGAGAGAGAGAGAGAGAGAGAGAGAGAGAGAGAGAGAAGACTTCTGCTTCCTTCTGCATCCTTGTTTTAGTGTCTGAACCCGTGCACCTGGCCAGGATGTAATGGCAGTAGGACAGGGGCAGAAGACAGACGTTTACTTCAGCCTATCCAGAAAGTTGGAAACAAGATCAGAACTGGTCAGACGTAATAGATCCCCAAAGATCTACCTCCAATTACCTGCCTCCTCCAACTCTGCTCTAGCTCTTGTTTCCACAACTTCCCATCTGGAAACCAAACACTCAAACCCTGAATCTATATCGGACGTTTATAACCAAGCCATGACAGCAATGGAAGGAATGGGAAATCTTCCCCCACTAAGACCCAGACTGTGTCTATCTGAGCATGCTCCAAAAACCTCCCACCTTCAGTTTCCTCATCAGTACGGGAGAATGGTGATATATTTTGTGAAATCTAGTTTACTTCTCAAATCTATGGCTGCTTATTAACAGAAGAGCAGGAGGTAGCTAAGGGGTGACACACACTGTTGTGGTAGAGAGAGCATTCATTTCAAACCTGACTGGCAGGCTCCCAGTGCCTCTTCCTGAGGGACCTTGAACATGAACAGTAAACCTCTCTGTCCCTGTTTCTCATCATGGATAGCCTGGCACAAGGATTGCAGGCACTTCGTAAGAAACACCTAGGCTCAGGATGTCATACTTAGTGCCTTTATTTGTGTAGCTGGAGTAGGAGCACATTCTTTCACCCACACTTTAGCATATTTTTTGATGTTAGAATGTATCTTTATTTACTTATTTCAAAGAAAAAGTCATTTTTAATTTTTTACATATACATATATTATTATACATATATACAAAAAATTACCTAGAAGAACCACAAAACAATCAGGAATTATATTAATGTTATACTCATAGTGTGTTGGCTATTTATATTTTGCAGCCTTGAAGAAAACATCTTTCCTATCTTGGTATGTCTAAAATTCTGGATGTAAATCAATATCTATCATATCTTGTCACTATCAATTTAAAACATCTATCTAGACTAAAAACATCTTAACCCCTAAACAACTAAGCTTAATTGTAAAACTAAACTATATGGTGTTCAACCCCATCAGAGAGTTGAGAAGGAATAAATTAATAACCTGAGTATACAGGGAGTGCAGGTTAGCAGCTTCCAAAATGAGAAGATGGCAGAGACAGTTTCCTGCCTGAACAGTCACCCAAAACTCTCTAACGTTGGAGCATCATCTTCAGCCTTCTGGCCCAATATCTCTGACAGACGTATTTGTGAGGCAGGAGCTATTGAGGACTTGCTTATCCTGTCTTGGTAGAGTTTGTAGAATGTGCTTTTAATTCTAGTATTATATTTTATTCCCCCAAACCTCCAGTGTGTGTGTGTGTGTGTATGTGTGTGTGTGTGTGTGTGTGTGTGTGTGTGTGTGTGTGTGTGAGAGAGAGAGAGAGAGAGAGAGAGAGAGAGAGAGAGAGAGAGAGAGAGAGAGAGAGAGAGAGAAATTAGATGAACAATAATTTTGGTGCATATACAATTAGAATAACAATGTCTTCCTTTAAAAAAAACCTCTTCCCTTGATTAGAATATAATGTCCTTTATCTCTTCTGATTAGTGTTAGTTTATTTTTAAATTTCATTTTATTAATTTATTCATATTACATCTCAATTGTTAGTCCCTTGTATCCTCCCATTCCTCCCTCCCTCCCATTTTCCCCTTACTCCCCTCCCCTATGACTGTGACTGAGGGGGACCTCCTCCCCCTGTATATGCTCATAGGGTATTGAGTCTCTTCTTGATTAGAATATTTTAATATTGCCTGTGGATTATAGTAAATATCTTATATGTAGAGTGGTCTGCAGTCATAATGACATCACTATTGACTGGGCATGGGAGAAGGTGGTGACCAGACCTAACAACTAGACTTTCTCATAGTTTCCATCCACAGACATTCAAGGAACTCTTGAAGAAGACCTGGAATCTATTCTTTGTTGATATAGCTAAAAAGGTCCTGTTTATTAGCTATTACCAATAAAGACTTAGGAGTCAGATGCCTGGGTGAAAACTTGCTATCTCAGAGAGGCAGAGAAAGCATCCAGCTTACCTTCCTACTCAGCTCACATCTCAGAGGGAAAAGCCCAAAAAGCTCCTTCTTTTTACCCACACTGTCTTAAATACCCTTCAACTCAAAGTCGCTCCTACTCTTAAACTCCTGTCAGCTGGTTTCTTGCTCTACCTCTTGACCTACAGTTAACTTTATTAAATCCTATGTATAAAAAACTCTTGCATTAAAGGTATGTACTACATCTGGCTGAAACACACCATAATCACTTGTTTATAATTAAAAGAAAACTCTTAGGCTAAAGGTGTGTGTTAGGGCTGAACCATACCATAATCACCAATTTACAATAAACAGAAAGTTCTTGGATTAAAGGTTAGGGCTGAACCACACCAAACAAGAAACAGGTTTTTACACTTCACAGTCTTGAGATTCACAATGGGATAAAATATCCTGCAACAATTTTTATTGGCTGCAACTGATTCTCCCCACTAAAGTCATCTCATTTCCATCAGTCAAAAATGTAGCAAATGAAGGAATCTGAGCTGGGTCCCAGAAATGCAAAGTCTTTGTGAGTCTTTTGGTGTCATCAGGAATTGGGGGCACAGACATAAAACATAATTAACTGTCCAGTAAAGGCTATAGGTGGTGCCGAGAAATAGTATAGACACCAATTATAATATGCTTCAAGGAGGCAAATAAAAGACAGTGAGAGTGTGAGGGAGAGTGAGGCCTTGCCAAGAGGAAAAAAAAACAATGAAGATTCAAAATCAGACTAAGATATAACTAGAACAAAGCCATAAAAATGTTTTAAAAGTCAAGGAGGATAAAAATATAAATAATTTCTTAGTGGCAATGTCAAGAGCACCAGGTGAAGGGGATGGAATGGCAGATAGGGGAAGAGCATTATTGTCAGACTGGATTATGACCTTAATGTCACACTGTGTGTCCTTCCTTATTCCTAATTCATAAGTTAATGATGTGAAAGCTTGTGGATGGTTGCCACGTAGGCTACTGAGAATAAGAGGGAAATCTCGTCTTCATGGATCATTTGGTCTGATTGTTCAGAACTAGAAGAGGTCTCAAAAGGCATCTTGTCTTGCTCTCTGACTATTACTGGAAACAATGACACAATTATCAACCACTCAGAAGTGAAGTGGGTTATTTTGGGCAGATGTCCTTCCAATGTAATTGGCTCCATTTGATCATCCCAAGAAGCAAGTTAGTGTGTTGGTCATTGAGATGCTTTATTAAAGCTTGACAATGGCTTATGGTGGACAGTTGGTGCCACTTGCCTTGATGATCATAATACCCAATATGGCCATATGAAATACAATTGTTTTGGAGACAGAACTATTACTTGTGCAGTAGAGCTTAAGGCAAGCCTGTTTCATGTGGGGGAAAGGAAGCAGTGTCCATCAGGGGCCAACTTACTTTTTCGGTAAGACCAGAGATTGTGACCGATCTACTGAAATTTTCAACTTGTTTCCATCGTACCATAAGTCTAAACTTGCTGTGCCTTTTTTCCAGGTGGGTTTTCTGTTCTTGTCCCAAAAGACTTGTTACTTTCTCTCACGTGACATGATAGTCTCATTTAGTAAGTTCATGGTTCATTATACGTTTTACTGAAATATGTACTTTTCAAGAGCAGGAGTTTTAGTCTTCTCTGCTCCTGCATCATTAGAAAGTTTGCAAACTTCAGATGTTTGAAGAAGCGTTTACCTGGATTAGCAATCTCAGCCACAGGTAGCCTGACAGTGTAGAGAGAAGCCCTGCTATTCACTCAAGATACCTGTTCCATACTGGATTTTGTGGTCTAGTGTTTTCATTATTCTAGAAATCGAGGACTTCACCCAATACAAAAGGAGAAAAATAAGCCGATGAGGAGTCGGGTGCTAGAGACAACCCCCAGGCTCTTGCTTATGCTAGGACATCCACATTAACACTGAACTACACTCTCGGTCCAGCTCACCTTCTGAATTGTTTCAATATTGATTGAGTGTGTTTACAAAAAACTGCCACAAATATATCTAATGATAACTGGGTCAATCTTACTTGATCAAGAGCCAGAATAAAGTTTGTTATAGAAAGGCCAACAGAAGTCATAAGTGTATTATTACATCCCTGATTTACCATAAAGACATCTGCCTGTGGCTTTTAATAACTGCAGTTTAGTATTGGAATATGTGTTCTTATATGTGTGTGTGTGTGTGTGTGTGTGTGTGTGTGTGTACGTGTACATATATATGTATATTCAAATTAGATACTCATTTTACCCAGGAAGTTTGTTTTTTATAGACTTCCTTGTTTTCCACTCACCCCAAAATCTTTAAGTTTACTGTTACTCTGAAGCCCGTCAGAGGCATATTCAATCATGCTGTGACTGTGTAAACACCACTGTATTTCAGAAAGAAACCCAAGAGAGAAAACAGGGCAAATGAGAACTTAGGACAGACTTTTCCAATGGCAAATTTTGAGATTAAATGTGGGGTATTTGGGTGAGCATCCCATTATATTTTGTTATTTAACTATTGAATTTAAATACTAAAGACCATCTGTTGAAGCTGTCTGTCTTTCCAGTATGTATAGTGACAGGCCTAGCAGGAATCTGAGGGTTCCAGACTACTATGAATTAAAAAGAGGGAGGGTATGTCACTACCTTATCTTCTGACACCTGAAATTCTTCAGTTTGTGGGATTTCTGCCACATGTACCTAGCAGAGCACTCACATGAGATGTACCTAGCAGAGCACTCACATGAGATGTACCTAGCAGAGCACTCACAGGGATGCACCTAACAGAGCACTCACATGGGATGCACCTAGCAGATCATTCACATGGGATGCACCTAGCAGAGCAGTCATACAAGATGTACCTAGCAGAGCACTCACATGGGATGCACCTAGCAGAGCACTCACACGGGATGCACCTAACAGAGCACTCACATGGGATGCACCTAACAGAGCACTCACATGGGATGCACCTAGCAGAGCAGTCATACAAGATGTACCTAGCAGAGCACTCACATGGGATGCACCTAATAGAGCACTCACATGAGATGCACCTAGCAGAGCACTCACATGGGATGTACCTAACAGAGCACTCACACGGGATGCACCTAGCAGAGCACTCACATGGGATGCACCTAACAGAGCACTCACATGGGATGCACCTAGCAGAGCAGTCACATGGGATGCACCTAGCAGAGCACTCACATGGGATGCACCTAACAGAGCACTCACATGGGATGCACCTAGCAGAGCAGTCACATGGGATGCACCTAACAGAGCACTCACATGGGATGCACCTAGCAGAGCAGTCATACAAGATGTACCTAGCAGAGCACTCACATGGGATGCACCTAATAGAGCACTCACATGAGATGCACCTAGCAGAGCACTCACATGGGATGTACCTAACAGAGCACTCACACGGGATGCACCTAGCAGAGCACTCACATGGGATGCACCTAACAGAGCACTCACATGGGATGCACCTAGCAGAGCAGTCACATGGGATGCACCTAGCAGAGCAGTCACATGGGATGCACCTAGCCGATCACTCACATGGGATGCACCTAGCAGAGCACTCACATGGGATGCACCTAGCAGAGCAGTCACATGGGATGCACCTAGCAGATCACTCACGTGGGATGTACCTAGCAGAGCACTCACATGAGATGTACCTAGCAGAGCACTCACACGGGATGCACCTAACAGAGCACTCACATGGGATGTACCTAACAGAGCACTCACATGGGATGCACCTAGCAGAGCAGTCATACAAGATGTACCTAGCAGAGCACTCACATGGGATGCACCTAATAGAGCACTCACATGAGATGCACCTAGCAGAGCACTCACATGGGATGTACCTAACAGAGCACTCACACGGGATGCACCTAGCAGAGCACTCACATGGGATGCACCTAACAGAGCACTCACATGGGATGCACCTAGCAGAGCACTCACATGGGATGCACCTAGCAGAGCAGTCACATGGGATGCACCTAGCAGAGCAGTCACATGGGATGCACCTAACAGAGCAGTCACATGGGATGCACCTAGCCGATCACTCACATGGGATGCACCTAGCAGAGCAGTCACATGGGATGCACCTAACAGAGCACTCACATGGGATGCACCTAGCAGAGCACTCACATGGGATGCACCTAGCAGAGCAGTCACATGGGATGCACCTAGCCGATCACTCACATGGGATGCACCTAGCAGAGCACTCACATGGGATGCACCTAGCAGAGCAGTCACATGGGATGCACCTAGCAGATCACTCACATGGGATGTACCTAGCAGAGCACTCACATGAGATGTACCTAGCAGAGCACTCACACGGGATGCACCTAACAGAGCACTCACATGGGATGCACCTAGCAGATCATTCACATGGGATGCACCTAGCAGAGCAGTCATACAAGATGTACCTAGCAGAGCACTCACATGGGATGCACCTAGCAGAGCAGTCATACAAGATGTACCTAGCAGAGCACTCACATGGGATGCACCTAGCAGAGCACTCGTATGAGATGTACCTAGCAGAGTACTCACATGGGATATACCTAGCCGAGGACTTGCATGGGAAGTACCTAGAAGAGCACTCTTACGGGATGCACCTAGCAGAGCACTTGCATGAGATATACCTAGCAGAGCACTCGTATAATTTTATTTTCAAGCACCTAGAAATTCAGCTTACCTAATGTTCTTGGAATAATTTGTTTTGTTAACTTTATTAAATATTTCACTAGAATTTTGGGTTTTTTTCATTTTATATTTATATTTTTGAGGATTTTATATAAATAATAAGTATAAACTCCATCATATTTTCACCACAGGGAAGTACCTATGCCACCTCCACACCAAGAAGCAGAACATTGACAGATGTGCTGACGCCCTGTGAATCCTTCCAGTTACCACTCCCCTTGCTAGCGTCATCCCTCCCCTCACTAATGACAGGGCAGCTTATTCTCTCTGTGTTTGGTTCCTGGGATAAGCGTGTGCTCCTCTGTTCTGCTTCCTTCTGTTTTTACTATGTTTATAAAGTGTGTGCTTTTGGAGTGGCTTTAGTGCCAGAACACTCATTTCCATTGTTATGCTGTATTTCCCTCTGTGACTGCGTCATTATTTATCCATCTCTTCAATTCTCAGAGGGTATTTGGACAGTTTCCAGTGTGTGTCAGTTGTGAGTGATGCTGTCCTAGGCACTCCATTGCTTGGAACTAAGGTGAAGGTGTTCAGCAGATTCCATATGCCACGGAGTGCGGTTCCAGGTTCTACGTACTCTTCTGAAAGTGAACTGGTTGTTCTCCCAAAAGGAAAAGAAGAGCGAAGCACACATGCTAATGATGGGCTGCACTGATAGCTGTTCGCTCCTGGGGGTTTCCTAAAAGGTTTCCTGAAGGTCCTTATTTCTGGTGCTGTGAAGAATGAAAATTCTTTACCTCTCTCCCACAGAGGAGTCAGAGTGGGGAGTAAACACTCCCTTCATCACAACAGAACGGCTTCTCTAAAACCAAAGCCTCTAAATGATAGATTAGAGCAATGCTTCTTGTTGCAAGAAATCAACCAATTTGTTTCTGCATCCCAGTAAGCACCAAGGAGAGGGGCGAACCATAATGAAAATTCACACTTGCGTATCACTTTCCATCGGCAGAGCACTTTGTAGATATTAACTAATTAATCCTCCACGTCTCTCCTGCTCTCCCACCATGAAACAGGTGGCATCTCCATATTATGTCACTCATTTGCAGAAAGATAAACACAGGGGCAGGATATGCCACATCTTAAGTGGGGTCCAGGAGTGTAAAATAGACGCTTCGCTGCCTGGGGCCTTTGTGAAATAAAATTACCACATATTTTCAGGCTGAAAAATCTAAATTGCATAAATAAGGCCTCTAAAAAAAAGCTTCCGTTGCATGTGATGGGAGAGACGGATTTATCATCTGGTTTGTTTACTAAACTGTCACCATGGTCGCTTATGAATATCAATGATGTCACAGCCCCTGGGGAAGCCCTGGAAGAGGAGGAAAAGGCTGCTAAGTGTTTTCAAACATGGAACCCAAACAAGGATATTAAGTTGGTTCCACTGGGCTTCCTCCATCCCCAATCCAAGTAATTAAAAAATATTGTTTACTTAGGAAAAAAAGTGCGGGTAAATGACACAGGTTTGTAAATTCAGGGAGAACAAAGGATTGTGTGTGCCTTCATGTACTGAGATCAGATATGGGCATTTCGTTTTGAATTGCTTCTCAAGTTTTATTAAAATAGCTGCTCCGTAGCTATTTTATAGCTCTGTAAATTGTTATTTACCAGGGAGAAGGGGTCTGTAGAAAAATTTCACCATTTTATATTTATGATTTGTTAAAATGAAGCCATCTATTTTAATTTTTATATACAACTTACATTTGTAAAACCCGGAGGCTGATTTTTGTACCAGACAAGAAGGAATCCTTCCTGACACGTGCTCTGCCCTCTGGTTTCCCAACAGTCTTCTGGCAATATTGGGGGCACTGGAGAGTTCCTCAGGCATTAAACGGGACACAAGGAAGTTTCTGCAGACTCCTTCTCCCTGGTAAATAACAATTTACAGAGCTATAAAATAGCACGGTAGGGATGAGAAGCCTGCAACAGGAACTGTACCCTGAGACTGCAAAAATAAGAGGTGTACATCTAGTCTACAAGGTAGACCAAGAGGATAGTGGTCTTCAGGAAAGTAACCGAGCTACTGATAAAGCCCTGGATCTCTATTCCCCGCACCACGCAGGTGTACTAGCACAGGAACCCAAGGCAAGACTTCAGGTAAACAAGAAAGAAGCTGAGACTCAAGAGATAAAGAGAGAAGTTGGGGCTGGAATTGTGAATAGGACTAAAGGCAAAAGCTCCAAGGAAGGAAATCTACTTTAGAGCCTGCACTTTGGACTCCAATTCAAAGCACAGTGAATGACTTTCTATGAGAAGGAGTTGCTTTTCAAGAGAGAAGTCAAGCACCTAATCCAGGGAAGGAAAGCAGAGAGCACCAGAGAGGCCATCTGCCAAGGTTGACTTAGAAAAAGCCCAGAGGGCTACCGGCAAACATTGCAGGGTCAGAACAGTGACTAGTGGGCCAAGAGGGCGCTGGGGACTGGGGACTGGGAGCTGGGGCATCTGAGAGGAGCCATAGGGATGGGTAGTACTCAAAGTAAGTGTCCTGTCAGTGCGTAGAGGCCAATCAGGTGGAAGGGAAAATAGGGATTGAGGAGAGAAGACAGAAAAATGAAATAGAACGAATAAAGCCTTCTTTGAGGTTGTTTTTGTTTGTTTGTTTGCAGATAAAAATTATTCATGGGGGTAGAAGAAGGGAGTGGATGAGGAGGAAAAGAACACAGTGGGGGATTGAGAAGGGACAGAAAGGGAAGAGTTAGAAATAGGAGTAGCAAAAACAAAGAGGAAACAGAAAAAAATCGGCTTCAAAAGGAGGCGCAAGGCTAACATTGGAAAATACGTGAAACGTTTTACAAAATCTCATTACTTTCAGGCACTGCAGCTGATGGCAAATGTGTTGGCTGCAAAAGTAGGTGCAAGGTTAACATTAGAAAATGCGACAAGTGTTTTACAAAGTTTCATTCCTTTCAGGCATTGCAGCTGATGGCAAATGTGTTGTCAGGAGAATGCCGATGCCCTTTTGTTGCGGTCCCTTGCCTCCTTACCTGGACACTGTGTTAATTGTCCATTTTGCTGTGCGGGTCACTCTAAAATGTAGTAGCTTAAGACACTCACAAGTTCACATGGTTGCTGTGGGTCCCCTTGCTGGGTGGTTCTGGCTAAAGGTCTGTGTGAGGTTGGCTGAGCTGACAATTAGAATCTAGAGAGAATTTACCTCCATCTTGGGTCACTGAACACTTGGCAAGTTGGTGCTGACTCTTGGCAGGAAGTTTTATGAGCCCTCTGGGGGGACCTATCTATCATGCTGCTTGTACCTTCAGAGTGTGGCAGCTAGCTGTCCCTAAAGTAGGTGATAATAGGAGCAGGGCATATCACACGTCCTTTAGTGACCTGGGATCAGAACTCACACACCATCCTTTCTACCATGCTCGGCTCACCTAGAGTGCACATCCTTAGGGAAGGTCACCAATCTCTACGCTATCAAATGAAGAGTACTAAAGAATTAGTGGACGTGTTTAAATGTCTGGAGGCTAGGCGTCTTGTGATGGCTATTAAGTGGTAATAAGCATGATGCTGTGGCTGGAGTACGCAGGCAGCTAAATATACAGATGGCTTCAATTAAGAGTACATGTACATGTAATGAAAGTGTCTTGATTTTTATTGCCACGGGACCAAAATAAGCTTTCTGTACACATAAATAATATCAACAGCATAGGAATATATTTTTCTCTCTTTGACTTAATTACACCATGGCGTTACATGCACATAAGCAGCTAATGTAAAGGGTGTGTTGTAATAAAATGTCCATATTGTATCTTTTAAAAGGAGGGTTAGGGAATCTCTCATTGGAGATGTGATATACTTAAGAACCTGAGATTCACTGGCGTAAAATAACCCATGCTATACTGTTCTGCATGCCCATGCCTGCACAGATGTGCACAAATCTGAGGATGTTGTCACTCCCTTGTTGTCTGTGGGGCATCTGAGACAGGACTGGGGAATACTTACTCTCCTAATGTAATAGGGAAGGAAAGCGGTACCATGTTACCTCTCCTTTGTAGACATCAGCAAGTACACTTCGGTGTATTACTCAGGAAAAGCAAATATTCCAGTTAGAGTTTCTGTGTGTTCTGACCACTCATCCAGCTGGCAACTTTGGACGAGTGGGTAGAGTCAGATTTGAGCTGAAGTTGCCCATGGAGACAATAACATGAGAAGAATTTGCCCTCCCCCAACATTCCTCTGCCATTTTCCTTCAGTGAGCTTGAAGGGAAAAGGAATTAATGAGGCTCATTGTGTATGCAAGGGTAAGCACAGTTTGTGTTGAGCTAAGTCTAGCAGAAGCTGAAAAAGCATATCTAGTGCAGCTAAGTAATTAGACTTCTCATTTCTCACATTTTGTAAGGGGGAAAAATGTCTTTAGTGGAAAATATTTTTAAACTCGTTTTCCATATGCAGGAAAGACTCTCTTTCGCTTAGGGCTGGAATTGTGTTGACCACATTTAAGATACAGGTAGAAATCAGTGGCGTCATGTTTGAGGTTTTCCGGGTGCTCTCTAAGACAAGCAGGGCTGTTTTGGGCACAAAGCTGGGGCCTGCTTCCTGCTTGGATTAAAGCCCAGAAAAAAATGTATTCAGATCAAATTCAAGGAGCATCTATGTTTATTCTCAAATGTTTGGAAACCACACGGAGAACAGTGAACATGGCTTTGATATACCGGTTAGAAGCTGCCCCTTGGTGTCTCATGGCCTGGGTTCAGTTCTGATTCTGCTACTTACTAAATGTGTGTGGGGAGAATTAATTTAATCTCTCTCTGTCTCTGTTTCTTCCTATCTGTGAAACGAAAAGATAACAGCACCTACCTGCATCCTAGCCTGTGTTGAATAACAAAAAACCAAAACCAAAACCAAAACAAAAACACAAAAACAAAAACAAAACCACATGTATGTGAGCACAAACAGTGACTGGTGCGTTCTAAGCTCTGTGAAGATGAGCTGCTTTACAAGGGCTGCTGGGAGATAATAGGAACGATGCTGTGAAGAAAGGACATATTGACTAAGTATTTGCTACTGTGACAGAACACTAAGATAGTTAAATATATCAAAATCTGTTCAAAGTCTCTCTTAGCTTTACCTCTAGTCAAGGCATCATTAGTTTCTCTGCATACACATGTGGACGGACACACACACACACACACACACACACACACACACACACACACACACACATCCCGTTCTCCAGCAACATCTTACTATTGCCCTGTAGCAGGGTGCTTCCCACATGTCAACATTGCATGTATACGTGGCCACCTCTTTTTATCTATATCTATCTCCCTGCCTTATATAAAATTGGAGTGCACAGAGACAATTTGGGGTAATTAATTAAAATGAATCAGCAAATAATTACCACATGCCTTTCGTGTGCCGGCCACTCTGCTGCCTGCAGGAATGCTCCTATGACAATAATACCTCTATGCCTAAGATAGACACAGTCCATGCTCTAACAGAGCTCACAATCCAGAATCCAGGATCTCTCTGGGATACCAAGAGAGAAGGAAAGTAGCAATTCTGTCAGCTGATTCCTGCGCCACACCAGTTAGGCTACATAAGGCAACAAGTAACAGCCAACTGAGCACTATGTGCCTTAACCCTTCAAGACACAGTTCTTGATCAACAGATTTGGGCTTTAATTGGTTCTGCTTCTTCATGGCTTTCCTGATATCTGGTCCTAGGTAGGTGTAGCAGAAATATCTGTGCTTCCTCTCAGGACATCAGGATGAGTACTGCCCCAGGCAGCAGATGCTCACACTGAAAGCTCCAGAAACAAGATTATGGTTTCCCTATGCCTGCTTTTTCCTCTTCATTTATTTATTCATTGTACATCCCAATTGCACACTGTCCCCCTTCTCCTCCCAGTCCTACCTCCACAGCCCTCCCCAAATTCCTCTCTCCATCTTCTCAGAGGAAAGGAGGATCCCCACGGGTACCAACCCATCCTGGCATATCAAGTTGCAGTAGGACTTGCATCTTCTATTGAGGCTAGACACAGCAGCCCAGTTAGTGGAAAGGGATCCAAAGACAGGCAACAGAGACAGCCCCCCTTCAATTGTTAGGGGCTCCACATGAAGACCAAGCTGCACATCCACCGTATAGGGGGCCTAGGTCCAGCCCATACATACTCTTTGGTTGGTGGCTCAGTCTCTGTAATGCTTCATGGGTCCAGGTTAGTTGACTCTGTGGGTCTTCTTGTGGTGTCCTTGACCCCTCTGGCTCCCTCAATCCTTCTTCTCACTCTTCCACAAGACTCCCCAAGCTCCACCTATTGTTTGTCTGTGGGTCTCTGAACCAGCTGTTTCTATCAGCTCCTGGGTGAGGCCTCTCAGAGGACAGTTATGCTAGGCTCCTGTCTGCAAGCAAAGCAGAGTATTGTCAGGACTGGCCCTCTCCCATAGGATGGTTCTCAAGTTAGGCCAACTTTTCCCAAATTTCTCTAGAAGGTTTTCCTCATAGATCATTGTCCAAGATAGCATCTCTACTCTCAAAAGGAAGATGAGGGGTCAGGGAATTGAGTTTCTAGTCTGTTTGTAGAGTAGTCAGAAGCAGACAGAAGAGAAGATAGTTGGGGATGGCTTTGGGTCAGTGAAGCAACAATGTAGAGGGTGGACAGATGGATCGGCAATTAAACATGCTTGGTGCTCTAGCAGAGGACCCAAGTTCAGTTTCCAGCACTGCCCTTTACACACCTGTGAGTTGGGGTGGTGAATACTTTGTGCATTAAGGCGGAATTTTTGAAGCTAATCTGTCTTGTTGCTAGTCAGAGCCTTGAGCAATCATATAGCCTTGTGAAGCTTCAGTTTTCCTTATATAAACAAAAGTCTCACCCAAAAGCAAGGTTGTAGCCAGGCATGATGGCGCCTGCCTAGCTCTCTAGCTAAGGCAAAAGCATCTTGAATTAGAGGTCAACTTGGGCTGCTTTGAGCTTAAGCCAGCAAGAGTCATCTAGGGACAGAATATCTCAGCAACAATAATGACAAAGAACAAGGTTCCCATGTGGGCTAAGCGAGATACTCCACACAATACGCATCTTATTTTATGGACTGTGTAGTTTCACAGGACACCTGAGGGCGATGTTCTTTATAAACTGTTTCTCCATGTTTCTTTATGTTTTCAGCTTTCAAAGCATATCAAAGCAACAGGCAATTCAAAACAAGACCCTTCACATAGGGACAAGTGCTAGCTCTCATGCAAAAATTCACAGCGTCTAACTTCAGATGCCAGCTTGTGACTTCTTGATTTAGCATGCCCCCTTGGACTTCTAGCACCTTCAACATGATTAAATGTAAACCAAGAGAGGGGGTAGAGAGCCCTCTGCCGTAGGCTCTTCACAGCTCCAAGGTTCATTCAGAAAGGAAGAACCTTCTTTCAGACACTGTGCATGTGAGTGTTTTTGATCTTGCTGAGTACTTGGTGCATGCTAATAAGATTGTGTGGTGTGCAATTATGCTGCATAAATGCCTCTCTGGGGGGTGTCGTCTCCTTCAGACCATGTGTGATGCTCCTTGTACTAAACAGGTGTGACTTTCACTCCTACCAAGCTCAAAATCTTTGCAGACATTGGAGGGACATACGGATATAAGAATCAAATGACACTGATTTTAGCTGCAGAGCCAAGCTCACTGCATGGCATCACTCAGCACAAGATACTGGCAGCCAGGCCAAGTGGCAACAGACCAGGATGATTCCTGATTGTGTGATAAGAATGTCTGAAGCACGTGTGTTAACTGATGGAGTCTGACAGCAGCTAAATGTTCAGCTAGGAAATGAGGATGAACTGAAAGGGGCTAAAAGTGGTCCAAGGGTGTAGTACCCAATGTGAGCCACCATGTTGTTGCTGGGAACTGAACTCAGAACCTTTGGAAGAACAGGTAGTGCTCTTAATCTCTGAGCCATCTCTCCGGCCCAATACCCAATGTAACCATGCAGATTACCAGTGATTTAATTAAAGCTGGTAACCAGCAACTCAAGCTGGAACCTTCTACACACACATGCCCATTCAAGCACACTGTATCTTTACTTTCCCCCCCCCCCTTTTTTTTTTTTTGAGATAAACTGTGCGTGAACAGCAGCAGTATAGGTGTTGCTGTCAAGAAGAACGGAGCAGGCGTACCACCAGCACCTACTCTAGGAAGCGCAGTCGTGTCTCTGGACCTTGGTGTCTTCATCAGTAAAATGTGTAGAACACTTGCCTCATGCAGGTGCTTTGAGGTATAAGCTATCGTAAGGCCTGGCGAGGATCCACCAAGAGCTCTGTCTCCATGGTAGGTGTTCGGCACTAGCCCTGTTATTTCATTTGATTTCCCCCCTGTGTTATCCACCTATAGGGATTCTTACCTTTTCGCTTTCTTATTTTAAAGTTTGCTAGCTAAAATGATTAGTTTGGGGCAAAGCTTATAAACATTTTGGTACTTTAATTTGGCCTGAAACTTAGATGGTTAAGTCTATTTTAACCAAATTATGAAAAACAAAGGAAGGTGGGATTCGTGGTCAGCTGAAATTTTTCAGCAAAGGAGCTAAACACTGAGAACAGGTAGGATGTTGGCTATGCGAGTTGCCATGGCCCTACATGCCCAGTAAGGGCAGCTCTGGGAAAGTGAGGGTGTCCACATATGGTACACACTAGGTGTCCACACTCCAGGGGTCGCTATACTGTAAATAACACCAACATGACCGACTCCTTCCAAGTCTTAGCCATGGATTGCAGATACACGGTTCTATTGACTCTATCTGAACACTGTTCGTTCTTCCCACTCTTATCTCCTGAGGTTCTTTGCTAGATCTATACTGCACATCATTTTCTTGAGGACAAAATCCAAAATCTTTAGTAGATAAAGTTTTCCCCTTAACAGGTACTTAGTTTTCTTCGGAGCCAATTGTAGGAATAACCCTACTACCCCCTTATCTTTCCCGACGCACCAACTATTTGAAGAGTCTCAAGAATATTATGGTACTTTTCATCTGCATGCCATTGAATATATCATTAGCCAAAGTATGCCCCTCTCGATTTGTATAATTTGTTAAATGCTTCTGTACACGTCTGTGCTACGACTCCATGTTCTATGTAGCCATGTGCTCTGTAATCATTGTCTAGTGCTTTACATGGTTGCTAGGCTGTTTCTTAATACTTAGGGGATTGTTAATCTCAACGAGCAAGAGTGGGAATAAACACTCATGTAATATTTATTACGTGCTAGACTTTTTTTTTCTAAGCCCCCTTCTACACTTACCAAATTGCTTTCTTTTATAACAACTCCCAGGAACGGCGTAACTATCCATGCTTTAAGAAGCTGAACTGGTTTCAGTTTGCATGTAACTGTGTAAAGGTTCCTCTTCTAGAGTCTTTCTTGTCTCTTGCCACCAAGTAGCTGGTGTTCTTCGTTAGCATGGCATATTGCGATGTCTCAGGACATGCTCTGTGACTTATACTCATGTCATTCAGATCCTGAGATCCTTGATGTCAGAAACTGTGACTCCAATCCTCTCATCCTCACCGCCTAGCTTATTTTCTGGTCTATGAACATTTATCAGCAAATGTTAAAGGAAAGAAAGCGTAGAGAAGAAAAATTGATCATCACCTGTCTTTCAAATGTCTACTTCCTACTAAGGAAAACCAAGGTCATTTTCTTACCTACCCTTTGCTGAAAGGTAATAACCCTGAATTTTTGCTCAAAGGAATCCTTATAACGTAGAATTATTTGTAAATCAAGATCAGTTTTATAAAACAAGGTTTATATGTCAATGAGACCAAGTGTCTAATATTGGGGCAGTCTTTGAGCAGGCATGATAACCATGAGAAGTGGCAGTGATGCAGTCAGATCACTTTGGTTCAAATCCCAGTTTTATTGCCTATAGGATTTATTACCTTGGGCAAATTGTTTAACAGTTCTGTTTCTTTAACGGTAAAGTGTAGATAATAACACTGTCCTCAGGGTTGTTATAAAGTAAAGCAATTTGATAAGTGTAAAAAAGGGGATTAGAAAAAGTCTTTTTTTTTTTTTTTTTTTTTTCATACTCTTTCTTTTTTTTTTTTTTTTTTTAATACATTTTTATTAATTTATACATATTACATCTCAGTTGTTAGCCCATCCCATGTATCCTCCCATCCCTCCCTTCCTCCCACTTCCCCCCCCTACTCCCCTCCCCTATGTCTGTGTCTGAGGGGGATCTCCTCCCCCTGAATATGCTCATACGGTATCAAGTCTCTCCTTGGTGACCTATTATCTTTCCTCTGAGTGCCACCAGGCATCTCCATCCAAGGGATATGATCAAATATGGGGCACCAGAGTTTGTGTGAGAGTTAGATCTTCTTCTCCACTCAACAGTGGAGAATGTCCATCGGCTAGTCCGGGTAGGGGTTCAAGGTTTTTACTGCCTATTTTTTCCTTGGCTGTTGCCACAGTTTGCGGAGGACCCCAGGGCCCAGACTCGCCTGTAGTTTTCCAGGACCCACTGGATCCTTCCATTTCCTCTTTCTCCCAGGCTTCTCACACCTAAAGATTCAATAGGATGTCCTCCCCTCTTACCCATTATTCTGGTAGGTACAGTTTTTCATGGGGACGTACACCTTGGGCTAGTGTCTCGATATAAGTGAGTATATACCATTTAGCTCTTTTTGCTTCTGTGTGAACTCACTCATTATGACAATTTCTAGTTCAATCCATTTGTCCACAAATTTTGGAAATTCCTTGTTTTTAATAGCTGAGTAGTATTCCATAGTGTAAATGTACCACAGTTTCTTTATCCATTCTTCTGTTGAGGGACACGTAGGTTGTTTCCAAGTTCTGGCTATTATGAATAAGGCAGCTATGAACATGGTTGAGCATATGTCCCTGTTGTGTGGTAGTACATCCTCTGGGTATATTCCAAGGAGTGGAATAGCTGGGTCTTGAGGAAGCCCTATTCCCATTTTTCTGAGAAAGCACCAGATAGCTTTCCAAAGTGGTTGTACTAGTTTGCATTCCCACCAGCAATGCAGGAGTGTTCCTCTTTCTCCACACCCTCGCCAGCATGAGGTGTCAGTTGAGTTATTGTAGAAAAAGTCTTATACATAATAAATATTACATGAGTGTTTATGCTCATTCTTGATTATTGAGATTAATAATCACCTAAGTATTAAGAAACAACCTTAACAGATTTCATATGTATATAGGATAAAATGTAGAACCATGATGTTAAACAAGGGGCTGGAATGAAATACAGAGTTTTCCCCTTTCCACTCCCTAGGAATTCCTTAGAACTCTTGGAACTATGGGAGCCTGGCTACAAAGTCGTGATCATTGCAAGGTCCCTTACTTTCAGGAAAACTGATACTGAGCCTTCATTTAAAGAGTGCTCCACTGTCAGGGACCCTACAACCCAGGACACCCAACCCTTAGTCCCACCAAGGCTTCTCCAAAAAACTACCCTCATCCAGCCAAGCACCCAGATGGGCTAGACTGAAGGAGCTAGGTTCTATGTTTTTTTTCTTCTGAAGTCATTCCTGAGTTGGCCTTCAAAAAGTTTTGCTCAATAATATGGCTGCATCTTGCTGTCTTTTGTCCACTGGAGAATGGTGCTTAGATAGAGTCTAAGATCTGTATCTCACAGTTGGAGGCAATATATATGACTAGCGAAGATATGGGTTTCATTTCATCCTCTTTGGTGAAATTATAACTTCCTTCCTTCCAATTGATAAATATCTTAAAATTTTCCCTGCCTTTACCTCATTACTAAGTGTCTTAGTTTCTTTTCACGTTGCTGCAACAAAATACCCAAGAAAAACAACTTAAAAGAGAAAGGGTTCATTTCAGCTCACAGATCAAGTTACAGTGCATCATGGTAGGACAGTTGTACCAGTGCAGGCTTAAGGCATCTTGCATTCATCACCAAAGAGAGAGTGATGAGTTCATGTGCTCTACCTACGTTCTCATTCTTATGCAGTCCAGGATTCCATTAGACAGAGTAGTTCTGCTCAGGCTTGATAGGTCAATTAAAGCAATCTAGAAATACCTCTGAACACACACACATACACATACACACACACACACACACACACACACACACACACACACACACGTGCACAATTACTTGTGGATTATTTGTTTTTAAAGAGTAAACCTTATATAAGTTAAAGGAAACTTTATGTGCAACAAAGGTCCATTGTTCTTTAAGCAAACATTTGGGTTCTGGATGATGACAGAAACTACCTGTCTGGTTTTATTATAGGGTTGGGATTCTCCTGTGTGTTTGTCTACTTGAAAGAAAGAAATCAGCTGAACGACACAGAGAGTCTAAGCAGAAGGTTGTTTGGCAAAGCAAAGTGACCACAGTCTCCGAAGAGAGATGGGAGCATGTTGACGTGATGGTGCTCAGATAGCTTAGTAGGTCTGTGTTGTAAATTTTTAAGTATTGCCATATAGTCTCCTACCTCTTTTGATATCATTGCTAAGTTCCACCCAGTCTCATTTCCCCTCAGCACCAAGATGCCCCTGCTGTTTTTCTTTCCCTGCTTGTCAGGATGCTTGTCGTTGTAAACGTGTGTGCCATTGTGACAGTGTCTGCTGCCTTATTTTCTGATATAGTGGAAGAACCCAGCTGAATTTTTAAGGCTATCTAACCACAAAGAGCAATTTTAACAATCAAAAGACATAGTGCCATGATGCAGCTGTAGTTTCCTTGGTTACCTCACATGGAACTCCCTAGAGAACCAAGAGACACAGCTACCAAGATACGTCTCCTCCCCTCCCCCCCCCACCCCGTTACTTCATGTCTGACTCCTTGCCTTCCTGCTCTCATTTTCACACCAATGGTGTAAAGTAAGCAGTGTTACCCATTTTAAGGTGAACCTACTTAAAAAGCAGCTTGTTGGCAGGGGAAGAGTTGTAGAGAGATAAAATTTAAACCTACAATGTTCAACTCCTAACCACCCTGTGACAAATGTAATCTCCATGTGACAGAGTGCCCCTTGGGTAATGAAGAGGAAAACAGTCATAGACCTTGTCTTGAGGAACCTTGTACGCATGTATAGAAAAGGCTGATAAAAACAGTAATAAGTGCTAGAAAGAACAATAAAACATGGGGCCTCAGCTAGAGAGGAATCTAGTATATTTGGAGAGTAAATAGCAAAGACAGCAGAAAGCAGCGTCAGACCTTTGATCTTGGCCTTCAGAGGAAGGCAAGGATCCTCAATTGAGGAAGGGTGGGCTTTTTCTTGGTTTGTTTGTTTGTTTGTTTTAATAACTAACTAGCCTTGTGCTCAGGAAGTGATAGGATAATGCAGCTGAGTGATAGGATAATAAAACTGGGTAACCTGGCAAGAGTTGAGACTAAGTAAATCTCAGTTCTAGAATCCATGGTGAGCTCTGCCAGCCAAGGTTTCTTTCTTGTCAACAATAGAAACAGACTGTGTCTAAGGTAAAGAAAATTATGTGAGTAGACTGAAAGCAAGATGCACGTCCGTAGGCCCAGCAAAGATGAGCCACTGATCAGAATGCACAGGCTGCAACCCTTGTTTCTGGCCTCGACAGCCAGCTGAAGATGGAAAATTTAGAAACATGGCACCCAGCTTTCTTCCCTACCCCTGAGAAGAAAGAGATGTAAAGAAGAACATCCTAAAAGAGAACGGAAATTCCTCTAAAAGGAAACAGAAGGACATCTTCTGTGAGGAGGGGAGTGTGGATGCAGGGTGGACTCTAAAGTTCCCCCAGAGAAGCTATTGACCATCGCAGATCCGCATGGTTAGATCTATAGTTTGATGAGCAAGGTACCATATGACATCATGGAAGATGGATTAGAGACATCTACCAGGAAGCGCTGTGGTCTCAGTGGAAAACTGCCATTTTGGGCCAAGTAAAAGCTGCTAAACCTTCAAAACGTGGATTTGAAGATGAAGCTGAGGAGAGAAACCCTCAGAGCAATGAGAACTGCTCTTCCCCATGACAGTCAACTAGAACATTCTCACACGAGCAATGGTACATTTGTTTGAAGAGAATATTATTGATCTAATGAGGGATCATCCTAAGCCTTATGATTATATAAGTGAGAAAATAGCACGCACCCCTGGGAGACTTCACAGTTATATTAACAATAAGTGGAAAAATCTGACAACGCCAGACTTGGAAGGCATGCTTACCATGAATATTATGGAGCTGGGAGAGTTGGTCGGAACCCAAATACATTCAGTGTAATCCTCCATAAACCTGCCGCCTCTAGTTTGAGACTATTTCATGTGTGAGACTGTGATTTTCTCTAGCAGGCAGGGATAAGGAGAGGAGGAAGCTGGGAAAGCAAATTGCTCTTTTTGAGTGGTAAAAAATGTCATTACTGTTACAAGTGCGAACCTTTCTGATCAGGCATGAGCTGCTTCTGTGATCCGCTGCATTCTAGGCAAGCATGCTTGAGAACTCCCAAACATATTGGAACCAGTTTTGTTTTGTTATCCAAACAGTAACGGGAGGGGGAGGGCGAGGGTTTTTCTCATGGCCCTCCAGCATTGCTCAAGGCTGGCAGTCTCTCTGCTATACTCTGGCTGCAGCCTGAGCAGGCTCTAATGGCTTTGGTGTAACCTCCAGCTCTGTTGCCTTGATTGCACCTGTGGATAAGACCTACCTATGGTATCTGTAGGAGAGATCGAGACCAGTCTCTGTCAGTTAGATTCACCATGCTCCATATAGTAATCCCAGAAACACTTAGAACATGTTTGCTTCCGGTTCCCCCAAGAGCATTGGAAAGGGAGAGAATTTGGTCAGTTTCATTCTTCAAACTACAGATGACCCTCCAGAGAGAATTTAGGAGCGGTGCACTATTTAGGGAAAACAGAAACAGGCCTATCGACGGAAGAGTAGGAACAGAAAGAAGACAGAGGGATGCCACACTGTGGAGAAGAGAATAGAATAATTCAATGTCCGATACCTTCAAGGGGACATGTGGTGCTCACTTAAGAACAACACCTACAGGAGAGGAAGAGGAAACACTTAAGCAGCTCCTCACTTGTTGACAGTTACTCCTAAGGAAGTATGTACTTCTAGCCTATTCCGTAAGTGTGGTGCAGAACGTGTCTGCAGACGGGGGATCATAGAATGTGCTGGAGAAATATGTATGTGCGCAACAATTGCCCATGGGGAGCCTCCAGGGTAAGCCAAGAAGATGCGACAAAGTGGAAGCAACATCTGGCACAAAAGGAACTGGGAAAATTATTGCATCATTCAAAAAGCCAATTGTATTTCTTTAAAGACATTCCCACTGCATTAATTGACGTAGATTGAATCTCTCCAAGGGACGCACTCAGGGCTGATATTCAAGCACGAGTCATATTTTGCAAGCATGTATAATCTTGCACTCTAAGATGAATTAACATAAGTCTTAAGAAGAGAAATGAATGAAGAGAGGCAGCAAGTCACATGCAGAGACAAATGAACTCTAGGCAGGAAAAGGGGTGACCTAAAAGTGACTTCTTAGAGAAGACAGAAATTGGCTTTTGCACTCAGAATCAGGAATGATGGACGTTCCACACAGAGGCAACAGAACCATCATAAATGCAGAGGACAGAAAACAAAGAACACACAGATATTGGAGAAAGCAAAGGGTAAAATTTGCATCAAAACAGCATGACATTTGGGTGGTGACGATAGGGAGTTGGGGTAATATAATATAATAACTTCTACTGGACTGAAATTGTAAAAACTCTTAAATATTAGAGTCAGGGTATTGTTTGTCCTGCAGGCCTATGGCTTCCCACTGATCTACCAGGCACACAGAGATTCCTTCAACTCAGATAAGTGTGCTATCCCTTCCTTTTTATATAAAAGCAAAAAGAATGATTTTGCTACAGCTCACACATACACACACACACACACACACACACACACACACACACACACTGTTAATATTGTTACAATGATATATCCTAAGTAAGCCTATTGGGTCATATGTCTTAGTGTTTGGCAGGACTCTCCTTGTGAGGAACAGTTAAGAAGTAGAACAGGGCAAGACAATATTTACTGTGATGCAGGGGATGTTGCCTTGTGTGCATATATGCAAACATGGGCAAAGTGATGGGAGACTGCAAACACTTCTCAACAGCAAAAGCACAGCTAAGTTAACAGTTCACTGGCAGTGGCTCTAATCCTCGTCCTAAATTCTTTCATCCCCATCTTCTGTCCCTCGTGCTCCCTCCTTCCTTCTCTTTTTTCTCACCCTGTCTCTCCCTTTCTTTTTTTCATAGAGTCTTGCTATATAGCCCAGGCTATCCTCAAACTCAAAATCTTCCTGTGTCACTCATTCAACAAAGAACCTAGAGATGTGCCCCCCCCCTTCAGAATTTAGGAGTGTGCAAAGAAGTTTAAAAGTTCACCAATCATGTTGAGAAGATGAGAACGACTTTGTGTCTTTGAGAGGAGAGCGCCATGACCTGTTTATCGCTCTGTTGTTAAGAGCTGTACATGAGCAAGAATTTCTGTGATCAAATATGTGTTCAGGCCACTTTCCATTGCTTATGTATGTGACAAAAGAGATCAAACAAGGCATGTTGGGAATAGAGGCGTGGAAGTGAGTGTCTTGGTCTCCATACTAACATCATTAATATATTTTTGGCATTTATGTGCTGGACTGCACTATATACCTGAAGGATTTGTTTGTTTGTTTGTTTGTTTGTTTTTTAAGCACTGGCAGTAAAAGAAACTACTGCTTGACTTTGACAAGGTACTAATGCTGGTCTCAGTTTGCTCACTAGTAAAGTGAAAATAGAGTGACATGATTTGTTAAAAGTCTTAGTCCTTTGGGCCAGAGAGGCAGCTCAGCACTTCAGAACCCATGCTGCTCTGGCCCAGGCCCCAACTTCAGTTCCCAGCACCCACACTGGATGGCTCTCAACTGCCTGTAACTCTAAGTCCAGGTGGATCTGGTGCCTCTGGCCTGCACTGGCACTTGCACTCACATGTACACCCCCACGTGCATGCACATTATTAAGAAAAAAAATCCAACAGAACTTCTTGGGCCTTGACAGAAACTTAATAAATGTGAAATCATGGATGCTTTAATAAGTGTCATCAGAAAGATATGTTGAAACCCACTCCAGGTAAAGATAATAGAAATTCTTGGTGACACCACATTATTTTTTCAGAGAATCTATAAGGTCTTCTGTATAAAATTTATGGCACACTATAGATTGTACCTGCTAATTTGGGGTTCAGAACCACGGAAAATGGCATGGATGTCCAGATAATACTTATCTATATCATCTCAATATTTTGATTATTTAAGTTATCCATACCCTAACCATTTGTCAGAATAAACCATAAGTCCTAAATATGAAAGACACAAAAATATAGATCATTGTATCATATAGTCTGTATTTAAAGATAATATATGCACACATATTGATATATTCAAATATAAAATAAACACACACATACATTGTGTGAATAGCTTAATAGTGTTATTTAACAGTAAGTGTTAAAACAATAATGATTTGCGTGACAATAAACATAGATTCTCTCCTAACTTAAATGGGTTGTGTTCCAGTAAATTTATCGTAATCTGAAAAGACATTTGATATGCACCCTAGAAGGCAGGATGTCTTAAGGATCTTAGCTTAGCCTCACAGTACACTGTGGAGCATCCATTAGTTACCTTGGTGCTGGCATGGCTGACTGGGCAATGTGGCTCATTGCTGCTACCCAGAATGGAGAAGGAATATCACACCATGCATCTCTAGCTCAGAAAAAAAAAATGTAATTAACAACCCATTCAATCCCTAGTGCTTTCGAAAATAGATAAATAAATCCAATGTAACATTTCACTGGGATATGTATTGAGTCTGCATCACATTAAAGGAGGAAAATCCTGAGTTGAACCACCACTTACCCAGGATCCACCTGTACTAGGATTGGTTACCAAGTCTGCATTCAAATGATTAAGAATTTTTTGGAAGATACAGAGGCTAATTCATTTATTGGAGAATGGCTGGGTGAGCATCGTGTGGGACCTTGCTGCTGGCCTGATGAAATGGCTGAATGTTAGGAGAGTTGTCTGAGAGCTAAAGAGCCATGAGACTGTACAAAGTTCATAAGAAGTTCGTTCTCTTTCAGCATCCATTCCAGTAATCCAGCCTATGGTCAAAATCATGACTCCAACTGTCTTCTTAAGCTTCAAGGTTTGTGGTACCCTGGAAGAAGAAATTGGAGTGGCAGGAATGATGGGGACGTAGGTGTTCAAATTCAAGAGTATCTGAAACACGGCGAGTTCCAAACTAACCACGCCTCCAGACCAAAATATTAACCAGACCACAGATTTGAACTGCTGTCCAGACCTTTTTTCTAGGCTCTCACTGCCATGCCTCCAAATCCTCCTCAAAATAAATGTTCAGGGCATGTGTAAACTCTGAATCATGGTTTTCCCACTTTTCAGTCAGAATAAATAACCATCTTGCCTTTGGCATTATATCCTCACTACGCCACTGTGAGGGTTAAATCGCTTCATGAATATGTAAAGGGTTGCCAACCCCCTCACACTGTTCAGTCTGGTCTTCCTGTAGCAGTTGCAGTGGACAGCATGTGTCTTAGAAGACTGCTGTGTGCTAACGAAATTGTAGCATTTTAGAAGCTGCTACAGAAACAGTGTATAGTGACGCATATTTGTAATCCCAATACCTAGGAGACAGAAACAGGACAATTACCACAAGATGAGGGCCTGGCTGGTCTCCATAGAGAGCTCCAGGACAGCCAGAGCTCCAGTGTGAGACTCTGTGTAGCCCCTGAAGAGGATTTACTATAGAAAATAAGTGTGACTGGATGTCCAACAAACCAAGAGAGCTACCTTTGCAATTCATGCTTGTTGATAAAGAAGAAGAGTAATAGAATTAAAGCAGAGAAATAAGACCAAGTGTGTCATCCTGTGTTACAGACAACGGCACTGCATACCACAGCCTCATCTCCCTTTAAAGTAATATGGTCCTTGGGACAGCATGGAGTGTGCAGAAGGGGACAAATGTCTCCTAAGAATTACTCAGAAGTGCCAACAAGAGAGATAAGGAGTAGATCTGGGCTTCCCAACTTCCTGTACAGCCTTGCCAGTGTCCTTATCCACCTGCCTTTTAAAACAACACACTGCTTAACTCAAGTTTCTAGAAGGCTATTGAAATTGAGTGGGGGGGGGGGAAGAAAGCAAGTCAAAGCACAATTTGTCTATGCACCTCCCAGCAAGGGGCCTGAGATTGCCCTTCTGGGTGTCAGGTGCCCTTGACTCTGTCACACTCTGCTTTAATCATCCTGCATGCCTGGCCTTACCTGCTGCTAGCCTGATGCCCTTCTGCTTTGCCCAAATGTTAGAAGGATGGATTTACAGTTCAATCAATATTTAATCTAATGTACCTCTCTTGACTCCATTTGTAAAATGGTGTGTAGATCTTGGATAAGAACATAAGCCTGCAGGCTGAACCAGAGCCATTTGCAAGGCAGTAAACTCGAGCAGGGGGCCTGATAATAAATGTAGAAGAAAAGGGGGAGGTTTTCTTGGCAAGGAACAAAGTTCTGTGTCTCTTTGTCCTCCCCTTTTTATTACAGATACGGAAAAATGAAGTCAATAGTCATTTAATTGTGTCTTTGCAAATGAAGCTTAGGATTCCAACAGGCCCAAAGACATTACAATAATGAAGAAAAATACTTTAATAATAGCAGTAAGAGTTCTTTTCAGCCCTGTATTACAATACTTCTGAAGACATTTCCACAACTTGGAAAGGAAAAGGCACCTAGCATGCCATTTTTTTTCATTTAATAAAGTAAGAAATAAGTACGTGGATACCAAATGAAACTTAAGTATTTCATTATTTATGTAGATAGCTACATTGCAAACTGCTATTGGTTCAAAGTGATTTGTCCAAAGCCATGGAGGTGTAAGCTTTGAACAAGAAATGGCCTTGGGCCTTGGTCTAATCTTGTAGACATTGATTGAGCTTACAGTATTGGAAGTAAGTTGTTTTCTATGGGATGGAAATGAGGGGGAAAAATGTGAGCTTGAGAGGAGGAAAGAAAGGAAAGGGGAGGGAAGGATATTGGGGTATGTAAGAAAATACCACTGTGGCAAAACAAAAGGGGAAACATACAAATAAACCACATAGAACCCTGGGCCTCTGTGGTATTGTGAGTGGGGAAGAAAATGCCACTAATCATCAGAAGGAATCAAAGTCTCTTACTAGCGAGCTTTTACGTCTTTCTTATGGGCGAGAACAGACTCATTTTTTAATGAACATTTCAAGGTTTCCAGGTCAGTGAATTGTTCTACTTATTTGGAGGTGTCCTTGTCCTCCCTATGCTAATACATAGCCCCACATTCAGTAATGTTCTACATGACCATGTTTTTGATTGACAGTAAAAATCACAGCAAGGGATTCCTACCATGAATTCACAATTAAGTGATGCTGTGAGGCATAGGAAATGAGCAACGTTTCATCAGTGGGTTCTCCTGCCTGAATCTAAATGCCAAAAAAAAATGTCTCTAACTCGAGGGTCCCATAAGCATCACGTGTTGTGTTGATATAATCTTCATGGTTGCTAAAGCTTTAGAAGCAGAGTTGGACTCGGGAAAAAAGAGTACATTTTTATAAGATGTATGTTACAGACGAAGAATTGTTTATCTATGGTGGTAAAAATGTCATCGCTAATCTCCTTTAGCCACTGCCCTCAGAGCCTTCTCCAACGGACACAATCAGAACAGATGTGTGGTGCTTAGTATACAAATCCAGCTTCATAACAAATCCATTCTCTCCTTCGATACAATGGCCTCCTGTAAATTTATCCTCAGTCATAATTTTGAAGCATCTTCTGAATCAAAATACTTTTATTTTGCAAATACGCTCAACTTTGTAAAAAAAAATGTACTCTTTATGGTGATTAGAGTTTTAAAAGACTTCTCTCAGTTCTCTGCATAAGCTGGGATCTCATTATAAGCATTCACTTAGGGGCAGGGCTGACAAGAGGTGTGCCAGGCCTCCACTCATCCAAATCTTGCCAACTTTTTCGACTCTAGAGCACTTCTCAGTGATGGACAAAGGCTTGGTTAGCACATTGTGTTGATGCATGTGGTTGAAGGGGGCTATTAGACTCTAGGGGGCTTCTCTACCCAGCTAGTTCCCAACTAATCGAGACAGAGACCTCATGGATTCATAAAAATCTTTAACACACAGCAACTGGGCAGCTATTTTGCTATTTCTCAGGTACACACCCCATGTTACTTGCCTTAAGTGTTCCTGTCAGGCCAGCCCTCATGGCCCTATATGACCCTATGGCAACTTCCTTCCCCCAGCTTCCTCACTCTCTTCCTCCCAGGGAACGTAACCCAAACCTGGGAACATAAGCTCCACCTATTTCTCTTCTGCCCAGATATAGGCTTCGGACAAATACAGCTTCAATTATCTTTAGATTAGGCAGAGCAAGGTTTACACAACAAAGACTGGTGTGTGCGAAAATACATTCATCTGGGCAGTAGCCAGATTCTTGGGGGCCAGGAATTAGCATTAGAATACATAGCACCAGACCAACCTCCATATGTGCACATGCCCCTGTTCCGGCTGCTTCTTCTACCTGCCCTCTATCTCAGCGTCATTATTTCAGACCCATCCCCTTTCTCCTCTGTCACACTGTCCCTGAGCCCCAGAAAGGGGCATGATATTTGCAGAACTTGACAGTTCTGGGTCTCTTTGCCTTGGGCTTGTAACTTCATGTCTAGACCCTTGGAATTCCTGTCTCATTTAGTTCTTTGAAGACTCAAACACAGTAATGAGTCCCGTCATTGGCTGGCATTGGCATCTTGAGATTTATAACTTAAAAAACAAGTGTGTGAGTAAACACCTCTCAAAGGATGACATAATGCAACCCGGAGAAATAATCATCAGGATTTTTTTTAAAAAATGACTCACATGAATGTAATGAATAGCCAAAGTTGAGAGCCAAGCTATGCAGCTGTTTTCAGCCAAGCTGTATTCTGAGCTAAGGGCAAGGCCCACTACCAGTGCACCTCTCGTCTATCTTAGGTGGGATGGCTGGAGTCTACAAGAGAGAAGGTTCCTAAGAAGCAGTGTTTTATCAGCTGTTGAGCCAGATCCTATGGAAACCCATTCAAAGCAGCATTCTGAATGGAGGATATCACCAGATGATGAATTCAGTAAAGAGAGGACAAGGCAGGCAAGCGGAGATCTGGGTGTCCCTAAGCTCCGACTGCTCACATTTTATCCTCGAATTCGGTAGTCGAGCAGAGGCCCCATAGTCAAAGATCACAAATGTGGTTCTCCCTTTACAACAAAATGAGATTTCTGTGGTCATAAGAGCTACCTTTTAGTTTGTATTCATTTTCGTATATCTACAAATTTGGACACTTTTGGTACCCAAGAAGCCTTAGCTTTTCCCATGTTCAAATGGTCTGATAGAGAAGCAGAGATAAGGCAGAAGGGACCTGAAAGCTCAAGCCTTTCATTTTACACATGAAGAAATCGAAGCTCAGAAAGGTCGATGATTTGTCCAGGCTCAGACTGTGATGTGGAGAGAGAGAAGAACAGAGCACAGTTTTCTGCCACCATCCAACAACAGGCACGGAATTCACTCAGCACCAAGTGCTTTAGATATTAAGTCAAGAACTATGCAAACAAACAAACAAACAAACTTAAAGTTGATTGCTATTCATAAATTTTCTGACTAATACAGATTTAAAAACACCTCTTCCTCCTCCTCCTCCTCCTCCTTCTCCTCCTCCTCCTTCTTCTCCTCCTCCTCCTCCTGCTCCTCCTTTCTGAAACCATAACAAGATACAATGCTAAGGGCAGGAGCCCACCAAGTAAGACCAAGGTGCTGCACAATTAATTTGAAGGGAGAAAGCAGGCAGAAATAAATTAAAGTATTTCTTTGGATTCTTTTTTCCAGTATCAGGAGGTTAATTCTTATAAATGTCTTATATGTGTGTTCTTCAATTTCCAGAGGAGGGCAATTATATAGTTAGAATGCATTTCTCTCCTTTAGCCAGGAGTGGTTCCTCTAAGGACTTACACTACACTAAGGTCCTGTGGAGAGATAAGGTGGATATGTCTTTGCAGGTAAATCTTGGGCCAGGAGTGATCATTATACTTGTTCTTGGAAGACTAGGTCTACCGAGAGCCTAGTCTGGCAGAATCTACCCACAGGATGGCCAAGGAGGATAGACAATACAGGACAATGGTATATGGCATTAGGCTTTATGGTTTCCAAAACACTAGGGAATTATCGTCATGCCTTGCAAAGCATAGAAAGCTAGCCAGAGTCACAGAACAAGTGAGAGACAGAGGAAGGATCAGTAGGGCATAGTGGCCCTGTGGTTGGAGGAACCCATTTTACAGGTGTTGAAACTGAATTCAGTCAGCAAGATCAAGATATTTGTCAGTGTGATGCAATAGTAACAATAGGCTACATTCTAGACTGTGGCTCTTGTTTCATATCTAGAGTCTATTTTACTGTCTTGCTGGAAATTCTTCTTTTTTTTTCTTCCTTTTCTCAAAACGGGGTGTGTATCTGGCTGTCCTGGACTCACTTTGTAGACCAGGCTGACCTCGAACTCACAGAGATCCACCTGCCTCTGCCTCCCGAGTGCTGAGAATACAGGCATATACCACTGCACCCAGCTCAACAAAGAGATGCAGGCAAGGTAGAGAGGCCAAATGCCAGGCATGGTTAACTTTGATTGCCAACTTCATTATACTGAAAACTGCTTGAAAACTGCTGAGGAGATGAGCAAGGAAGACCTTTAGGTGTGTCCGTGAGGGTGTTTCCAGAGAGGAAACACTGTGTAGGGGAGACCTGCCACTCCATAGGCTGAGGCAGACATGGAACAAAGCAAGGAAGTAAGAAAGCATGTTGGGTGGGCATTCTCTCTCCCACCCCCTTGCCACCAAGTGAACATCCATGGCAGCCATGAGGATATGAAATATACACAACTTTAAGCAACACAAATCCCTCCTCTCAGCTAATGAAAATCTAACATACCAGGAAGCAGACTTGGTGAGTCTAATTCTGGGTGTGAGCTATCCTGGCTTGGTGGAAGTCAGAAATACCCGCATTCTGAGTGATTTGGATAGCTCGTGTGCGCCCCGGTTGTACCCGCATTACACTAAAGATCATCCCGGCCAACAGAGCAGTGTTAAGCCTCCCTGGAATGGCCACTCAGATATAGCCTCAACCTCATAAAATAACTTAATGGAATTTTTTTACTCTGATCAGATGGTTTTGGTCCCAGTTTAGGATGACTGATGACATTCTCTCTGTGACTCTCTCATCCCTCCTCAGGAGCTGGGTGCATGAGCTATGACAGGATTTGAGGGATTTCCTCTCACAGTTTGTGTCTCCGTTTTCCTCAGATGAATATGGTGAGACTTACAGAAACTGTTTAACATAGCGAATGAAAGTCTTCCTGGGTTTTTTTATCCGGTGGTGAGAAAATGATAAGAGAGAACAATGGGCTTCATTTTAAAGCAAATCAGATAAATCGATCTTTTCATTTATATGGCTACGAGGAGTAGCTACACTTTGATTTGGAAAGATGCGAAAAATTCATAGGCGACTAAATGCCTTAGACCCAGAAGAGTTCCCTCCATGAAAAAAAAAAAAAAAGATCTTACACGAAACCTAAACCTTACACCTCCCCTCACGTGATAGATATATCACTGTATGTGTATAATTATATACATGGCTTAAACATGGTGGAGGGCAGAGAGCTCAGAAAAGAGATGGTAAGTTGTCAGGAAAGCAAAAGTCAACAGAGTGAAATACCCCACCTCATAGCAAACTCATTAGGATCTTGATGGGCATTTTTCTATACAAAACCACTCAGTCAGGCATGCGTGGACTCTGACCTTGAAAGTGGAAGAGTGAGAAAATTGAATGTACCGGTCTCTAGGTGTGGATCTTCATAAAACTAAACAAGAAAAGGTGTAGCTTTTATTTTAAAATTGTTAGAAACACACCAGCATGCCAAGAAGGCTGTAAAAGCTACATCATCCTCACAGAGCACAAATTTATTTGGTTGATTTTTATACAATTAAAGTGGTAAAATGAAATCTATCCGTATAATTTTGATTAAATTTTTTTAAATAAGAGTTTATGACAAAATTTTTTTAAACTTATAGGTACCCACTATTTCCTTTAATATTCATTTTTACATTGTACTTATAGAAAAAAGCTGGTTATGGTTACTGACAATCATGCTTTTAATTAGCTCAACTTTCTCATTAAGAAATGCGGCTTTAATAATTAGGTATTTCCAAGAATGATGGCTAATCTAATTGGAAATAATTACCAACAAATTAGAATGTATTCCGTGTTGTGTTAATGATGCATGTTAACTGTATGAAGAGATAACGTGGTGAACAAATATGGTAAACACCTTTGTCTTGTCCATTCTTAGTGACTTTTTATTTTTCTTTTCTTTCAGATATAAATATGATAGATAGATAGATAGATAGATAGATAGATAGATAGACAAATGATGTGTGGATAAATGGATGGATGAATGATGTCTGGATGTGGACAGATAAGTAAAAGGCGGAAGTTACAAAATTTGTACAGCACTTTGGAAACTTTATTGTAAGTAGATCTAAGTTTAACTTTATGACCAAGAGATCTCAGGTGTAGATTCTTTAATGAAAAGAATGAAAGAAGCTAGAGAAAGAATGATTGGATTTATTGGTATTTTATTCTAAATGGCACTTATTAGATATTAAGTCATCAGTAAAATATGCCAGGCAGGCCTAAGGAAAATCTACATATTTCAATAAATATTACATAAATTCTCTTTTCGTTTTTGTATATGTGTGTTTATGAATGTGTGTAAGTTTATATGTGTTTGTGGTGTACAAGTGTGTGTGTATGTGTGAGTGTGTGTTTGGTTTTGTGTGTAAAAGTGTGTATGTGAGTGTGGATGTATTTGAGTGTGTTTGTGTGAGAATGTGCATGTGAGTGTAAATGTATGTGTGTGTGTGTGTGTATACATGTCCAAGTGTGTGCATGTGCAGGCCTGTAGTTGATGTCAGAAATCATAATCTATCTTCTGCTTTGTGTATTTTGATAAGGTGTTTCAATCAATCTCAGAGCGCACAAATATGCTTAGTTTTGCTGATGACTATGCTCTGGGATTCCAACCTCTCTGCATTTCTGATTTACAGGCAGGTCACTGTGCCATCCCGCCCCCCACCCTGCCCTAGCATTTGTGTATGTGTAACTGGGGATCCAAACTCCCTTCTTCAAGCTTGCACAGGGAGTACTTTAACTGCTGAGCCATTCCCCGAGTCCCTTAATATACATTTAATGACAAAATATATTAAGCTTCAAAATGAACTTGGCAATTTGTAAAACTTTTAAGGATGTCTTCTCTAAAATATATATATATGTAAAGAACTTTCTCAACCCTGGGAGAGAGTTCAGGCAGTAAAGCCCTTATTTCACAAATACTAAGACCTGAATTTGCTCCACAGAACCCATGTCAAAAAGATGGTCATGTGACACCTGTTATAACACAGGCAATAGGAAGGCAAAGGCATGTAGGTCCCTGGAGCTTGCCGGCCACTTACCTTAGGCTAACCAATGGGAGAACATGTCACAAAGCACAATGGGCAAAACCTGAGAAATAACATCCAAGTCTGTCCTCTCCCCCTACACGTGCAAGTGCATACATGTGAACCCACACACATAAGTCATGCACCAAGAACAAAATAAAATAAAGAACACTTCATCTTGCATTTTATGCAAACTGCTGTAGAGTTCTGGAGAAATAACCCCAAAGAAGTTTAAAATATTGTGACAATGAACTCAGACTGGTCTCTCCATCTCCATCCCTTTAGTTTGCTCTAATAACTCTCCTTTGGCAGAGTCAGGTACCAAGCTCATGTATCCCTCTCTTAAAAAGGGTCCACCTCTTCCCAGGACACCCCAACTGCTCATATACAATCCCTAAGCGACTCTTGGCAACTACAACCTCCCCAAGTGAACTCATCATCCAGGAAGATGATCCCAGCTGGCATGCCAGATATATATCAGAAGGTTTCTGGCTTCAGCTGTTGCCCTCTGGCTTCTTTTCTTCTTTGACTCCTGAAAACAAAGATGTCTGTTGAAACTTACACATTCAGTTTAACCTCCTAACAGGGAGATATCTTCTTCTTCTTTTTTTTTTTAAGTTAATGGTTTGGGATGGTTGTAATTGCCGCTTGTAATAGGCAGTAAAAAGGGGTTCTTGGACTGATGCCAGACTCACCGTCAGTGGAAAGCGCAGAGGTAATTGCTCTCAGAGAGTCTGTGCACTGAACAAGAAGAATGGTTTATGACACCTGAACTTGATAAATGATGGTGAAAAGCCACTAGGGGATTAACCTTTAACCCTTGGGAGCTCAGATGTTAAGAAAGGAAAAGATGAAAATAGTCTTTTTTTAAAATCTGATTTAGAGAAAGAGAGAAAGGGAAAGAAGAGACAGAGACAGAGACAGAAGGCCAGCCTTGGGGCAGCCATATTTCCTCTGGGAAGTGCAGGAGAAACAAGAGCTATTTTAAAATTTTACAATAAACTATTCAGATCACATCCCAACTGTTATCCCCCTTCTTGTATTTTCCCATCTCCACCCTTCCTCCCTCTTCTGCCCTATCCCCCACCCCAGACCTCTGACAGGGGATCCCTCCTCCCTTACCATCTGACGACAGCCTATCAGGTCTCATCCAGATCTGGACAGCCCACATCCCTTTCCTCTCTGTGTGTCCACATGGTCTCTCCACCAAGGAGAAGTGATCAAATTGGAGTTCATGTCACAGGCAGTCCCCCATTCTCCCCACAACCGTGGAGAATGAGCTGTCCATTGGCTAGATCTGGGCAGGGGGTCTAGGCTCTCTGTACACTTCTCCTTGGTTGCTGCCACAGTTTGTGCAGGCCCTCAGAGCCCAGATCTGCCATCCTTGATAATCTCCTTGTGGGGCTTCTGACAATGCACTTTAACACATTTCCATGAGCACCTGAGACTTTGTGGAGTAACTTTCTCCAGTCTCTGTACTTACGGTCTTCATCACTGTTCTAAACCTTGGCATCTAAAATCATGCATCTATTTGACAAATCAGAGAAAAGATAATAGCAAGTTTCTTTTCTCTCGGGGTTTATTACGCCTCATGTCGTGAAGGCATGTGGTCTCTACAAACAGTGATTCCTGCATGTTTGTAATTTCTTCATATTCCTTACCCTCTTAGAGATCCCCTGCTTGCCACCACTACCGTCCTTTGTCTAGCAGCCATGGAATAATGCTGAGATCAGAGCACAGAGATTCCATTGCAACCATCATAGGGCCATGGCCTTAAACTGCTAATCCAAACAGTAAAAATGAAGAACAAAAGGATCTCCACTCTTCCAGGCTTCTTGCTCTTAATAGTAAATCAAATTTTCATTCATTTGACAAGTATTACCAGCCTTTTACAGAGCGCGTGTCAGAACCTAAAGGGCTAAAATTAGAGACAAGAATAGCAGCCTTCACCTTCAGACGTCTACATACAACCTAGTACAGAAGGTTGAGATCTGACAAGTTATTTTAGTACTATGTGAAAACTGTACTTAACAAATGCGACAGAACTCTATGCAAAAGAATATTTCTGTGAAAATGACACTGAGTAAAAATTAAATTGAGGGTAGCCCCCAAAGCAAAGGTAATTCATTAGGTTACACATAACTAAATCAGAAATATTTGAGGCTTGACATCCCAGCACTGAGACGGTAGCTGCTTCTAGATGTGTGCTCATCAAAGACATAATTAAGTCAAAATCGGATTATTATTGAAATATAACCCAAGTGCAGGATGTTTTGTATAGAGAAATTTTGACAGAGGATGATTCCATGAAGACATTAAGTCACCCAGCCAGTTTACTTTACCATGGCAACCATAGAAAACCAACTCAGGGTACCACATAAGGCTCCCCAAGAAGCTTCTTTTGCTGGCTCCTGAAACCACACTGGTGACTACAAAACACAGCTGCGAATTCTGGATGAAGACTTTCTCACTGCACCATCAGCTGCCATAAGAGGCACTTTCTAGAGAGTGGTATAGAAGAATGGGGTGACAGAAAAACCCAGAGGCTTCAGGAGCCCCACAAGGAGACCATCAAGACCCGTGGCTCTGGATGGAGAGCCCGCACAAACTATTGCACCAATCAAGGACAATGCATGCAGTAAACCTACAACCTCTGTTCAGATCTAGCCAATGGGCAGCTCATTCTCCACTGCTGTGGGAGGAGCAGGGACTGGCTCTGCTATAAACTCTGGTGTCTCTGATTTGATCACTTCCCCTTGGTGGGCAGGCCAGGCAGGTACACAGACCTGATAGGCTGTGGTCAGAGGGTGGAGGAGGAGGTCCCCTTCTGTCAGAGGTCTAGGGGTGGGGAATAGGGCAGAAGAGGAAGGGAGGGTAGGAATGGGAAGATACAAACAAGGTGATAACAATTCGAATGTAACTGAATAAATTATAATACATTTTTAGAAAAAAATAAGTAGATGGGGGAGGCAGTTTCTAGATACTTTCTACATATTTGAAGATTCTCCCTCTCCTCTCTCTAAGAGGTGTTGTCTGGGCACCTGCTTGTGGCTTAGGGAATGTGATTCATGAAGTGGCTTTGACACCATAAGGACACACCCAAAGATATGACCCCAAGATCATTTCTGTCCAAAACACACAATGTAACATCCCAAAAGAAAAGTTTTTGTGTTAGTTGGTGTAGCTGTGAAAATAACCAACAAAGAGCCAAAGAGAGAGCAAAGAGACATTTTTTTTAAAAAAGTCTACCTTGTAATGCTGAGCAGAAGTAATCCTGAGGGGAGTTTGGCATTGGGTCCTGGTGAAGAAATAAGTCTTCTGTGGAGAGGGACTCAAAGAACAATCTAGACAAAGGAAACAATGCACGAGAGAGGCAAAAAATGCAAGAGGGCCTGTGCTGTTTGGTAGTGATCAGCCTGTCCTGCTGTGGCAAGGGCCTTCCAGGCTCTAATACTTGTATCCTGGAAAACTAGTACATATAATTTATTAAATCAGCTTATGTTAAAATAATCACAACAGTTGTCTCACAACTGACAGACTGAGAACCTTGTAGTTGCCTGGTCCTTAAGGCTGGGTGCCTCCGCAGTTGGAGTGGTCCTCAAGAACTCAGTAGATGCCCCATGAATAAGGCTGTGTGCCTCAGCAGTCCCAACATGGCACTGCAAATCAGAAAGGTTCCTTGACAGCCTCTTGTCCTCAGTCTAAGGTGAAAGCCTGTAAACCCTGGCCCTAATATCAGTGGAGAAATCATTATCATCATCATCATCACCATCAGCAACATCACCATTAGCATCATCACCATCACCACCACCACTACCACTGCCACTAACAGCAGCAGCAGCAGCAGCAGCAGCAGCAGCAGCAGCAGCAGCAGCAACAACAACAGCAGCAGCAATGGCAAGAGGGAAGCCAAGTAAACAATAAGCAAAAGCAAATGAGCTTCCTTCGCTCTGTCCTTTTCATCTGGGCTGCTAGCGGAAAGTGTTGCCTATGTGGGTGGGTCTTCCCATGTCAGTTAAGGCATTTGCGACAATTTCTTAGTTGAGGCTCCTTACTCAGGTGACTGCAGTTTGTGGCAAGTTGACTTTAAAGGCAACCATCACAGCTGAGGTACAAACTGAAGCAGTTGGGCAGCCTGTATCACGGGAGTTAGGACAGAAGTTTATGGAGCAGAATAGCCATAAGATAGAAAAGAGGGTCTCACATGCTAACTTTAAGTAGCCAGAACCTGTCATGTTCCTCTGCCATGTTGAAAAGGCAATGTAGGGGCATGCAATTCCACAGATGTGGCATCTGATGTTGTTTCCTGAGTTCCTTGGACATTTGCCATTTGGCCTGTCAGAAGAAGTTCTTAGATCTTGAAGGTCATGTGACATTTGGGAGTCAATTGTCCGACTCAGAGTCATGCTGATCATGGGAGCCAATGGTTCACACTTCGGTTCAAGTGACCTCCAATTTACTCCTTAGTCAAGGGAATCCTTTTACTAACTTGAATTATTTGTTCATTACTAAATTTCTCTGTTCCCTAAAACCTTATCCCCACAACCAGAAGTATGGCATCATGAGAAGATGAGGTACATAGATAAAAAACAGATCACAGATGCATATAAGAAACTTTCAGTTTTAATATAAATGACATCCTATGAATATTCTTTGTGAGCTAGTTGTTTACATTTAAGAGCACATGTCTAGGGAGGTAGAGGCCAGAGGGAGGGGAGTTCAAAGCCATCCTTAGCAAACTACTGTATTTGAGGCCACCCTGGCCTATGTGAGATCATGCCTCAAGAAGAAATGAAAAAACAAAATAAATACTGCCTTCCTATATCTTTACATATTGAGCATCCTCAATTTATATGTTATCAGTTTTATAATAATCTATTTTATGAGGGTACTATATAATCATTTACCTGGTTTCCATGGATACAGTATATGCTGCCTGTAAATTTCATTGTTATAAAAATGGTCTTATTTCTACCACTGGAATTTTTGAAAGTTCAGCAGCAATGAGAGAATCCAGCCTAGCAACCAGCTGATGTGGTTTTTTGATGTTTCATCTCTCATAGCCAGCATACTTAGTCCAGCATCCCCTACCTGATGTTGAGAGAGAGAGAGAGAGAGAGAGAGAGAGAGAGAGAGAAGAGAGAGAGAGAGAGAGAGAGAGAGAGAGAGAGAGAGAGAGAGAGAGAGAGAGAGAGAGAGAACACGGGGCATGTCAATCATGTGCTTTCTGGAAAACTAAGCCAACAAATGATGACTTTGGCAACTTCCGTTTCTTCTTCTACCAAGTCAGACCCTCCAACTTCGAACTCCAGCAGCCTGCCATTCTTAGCTCGAAATAACTTTTTGCTATCCCGACATCCTAGATATTGAAAAATAACATGCATATCGTAAAGTGTTATCTTGCCTCATTGAAGTTCAAATAGTATGGTGATAAGACTATATTAAAAACATCTGTAAAACTCCACAGTAAAGAGTTCATTGTACTCCATTAAATCCCCTCACGCTTTGATTCGCTTTACTGTAATTCCTGTAAATGGGATTGGCGCCAGGGCCACGTTAACACCATCTCGCTTTCTGCCATGCTATTATCCACTGAGTTTGAATCAATTGGATGAAAGAGGCCTTTTCAAGTGCATTGATTTTCATTTATCCACCCTCATCCGTTTGTTTTGCTTGGTGCTCATACATAAGAACAGGGCAGAGTGGGACTTCCCCATGGTTTTGCTTTTTAGTATTTAATTTTTAAATAGCCATGCAATCAACGTTGGCATAAGAATAACAACAGAACTGTCACTGGAAACATGAGTTTTCTTTTTAGTGGGGTAACAAGAGGGCTTGGATTTTCTCATGTCAAAAACAAAGCTGCCTGAAGAAGTACGCTGTAGACAACATTGTGAAGACACGCCCTCCCCCTTCCGGCCTCCCAGCTCCCAGGGATCGCAGGGCAGTGGTCCTGTTCTTCACCTCAAGAAACTCAAAACAGAGAGCTGTTGAATGTAGTCTACGAAGTGACTCTTCTGTATGCGACGTCTTTACTCGTTGTGTGAAGCTAGGTGTTCTACCGTGTGCCCCGCAGTCACTCCCCTGCTTTATGGGCCAAAGATAATCTGAACAAAAGGAAGCATGATTTGGAAAGATTTGTCACATTCCTAGGCTGATGTATAGTGGGGTGAGTGAGTGAATGAGTGAGTGTGTGTGTGTGTGTGTGTGTGTGTGTGTGAGAGAGAGAGAGAGAGAGAGAGAGAGAGAGACAGAGAGACAGAGAGACAGAGAGACAGAGAGACAGAGAGACAGAGACAGAGACAGAGACAGAGACAGAGACAGAGACAGAGACAGAGACAGAGACAGACAGGCAGGCAGGCAGACAGGGAGGCAGGCAGGCAGACAGAGGCAGAGAGACAGAGACAGACAGACAGACAGATAGGCAGACAGAGGCAGAGAGACAGAGACAGAGAGAGAGTGAGAGAGACAGACAGACAGAGACAGAGACAGAGAGACAGAGGGGGGAGGGGACAGCACGCGGTTAAGATTTTGAAACTCAAACACTTTATTAATTGAATTGCAGTTACTGGGCATTGTGTGTCTATTTGGTGTAGGACTAAATGAAATATCCTAGGCTTCTAGGAAATAGGTTTTGACTCTTCTGGTAAATACTGAAACTTATTTACATGGGTAATAAATATTGGCCAAAAAAGAAAACCAAGGTCAACATTTACTTTTAACAGTTGTAAATATTTGTCTACGCCGAAATAAGATTTTATGTTAAGGTTAGTGACTCATATAATACTCTGACTTCAGAGCATCTTTCTTTTGCTCTTAAAGCTGTTGGTTCCATTAAGATATGATGGGAGATGTTGGCATAAAGGCTGGTGAATGCCTGAGTCCGTCATTATTGTGAAACAGGAAATAAGATTCGTTCACTGCAAGTTCAAAGTACTTAAAGAACCAAAGGGCAGGCAGTATTGATAAAATGGACAACAAAATCTAGCAAAAATATAAATATGGCCTGAATAGTGACCGAGTTGATCGTCTCCTGAGTGCATTTCTAATAGCACTGCAGGGTTAGACAGTTTTTGAAAGATAACTTACGCAAACAAATTTTAGGAACAAATTCTTTTCAAAAATGATTTTTTTTAATTTGAGTAATTCATCTGGAGACAAGAAATAATGTAGAAATTACTTTCAGGAAGGTGATAATCTCTGCGGGCACAAGATCAGATACTTGCAGGCACAGTACTGTGTACAGTCTAAGAACACGGGGTTTGGGATCTCAGTGAGTTTGACTTCCTGACTTTCTGCAAGATTTGCTCAGCCTCAGTTTGCCAATCACCACAAAAAGGAAAAAATGGCTGTTCTCCGAATTAAAGATCCCCAAAGCTCTGAAAAGATCTAAAGAAGAGTGTCCCATAGGCAGCTGCTTTTTTGATGACAGATGATTTAAGTAACCAGTGAAAACACGCCCTGGGACACGAGTCACAGAGGTGCGTAATTACGGGATTTGCAATTCAGCAGAGAGCAAAGCTGCTCTCAACAACTCTAATGTATGAGCTGCCGGTACATGTCAGAAGAGGTGGGATTTGAACCAGAGACTGGCAGAGGAATAATTTCATTAGCTGCAGAAGAGAGTCAATGAGTATTCAGCTGCCAATAGAATAGCCATCTATCCAGCCACGGTTCTGAGCACATCTGCTTTGATTAACTAATCTTCGAATGTCATCTCCTAGTTTCCTTAGTGTTCAGTTACTCTCAGTGTCCTTTCAGGTCGCCATTTTGCCTGTTATTATTATTTTTGTGTGCTTTTTCTTTTAACCACCTCCAAAGGAAAAAAGGAAAAAGTCACTTTAAGTAGCAAACGGCAACAATAAGAAGAACAGGGGGCAATGGGATTGCTAAGTGCCCAAGGGGACGTACTGCCACGCCTGATGTACTGCCATGCCTGATGTATTGCCACGCCTGATGTACTGCCACGCCTGATGCGCTGAGCTCTATCCCCTGAACCCACATGGTGACAGTAGAGGTCTAGCTCCCTGAAAGTTGTTCTCTGATCTCTATACCTGCACACACGCATGCACACACGCACACATGTGTGTGTGCACACACACTAAAAATAATGAATAATGTAATAATAAATAATATGTGTAATTTTTTTAATTTAAAAAATAAAATGAAAATGAAAATAACCAGACTGCCTCCTGTTCCCTGTGACTTCTCCTGGTCGGTTGCTGAAGCTCTCATGGAACATGAGAACATGTTTCTCTACCTCTGTCTCCCTGCACATCCACACCCACAATAACACACACACACACACACACACACACACACACACACACACACACACAATAACACCCACACACATACAATAACACACACATACAATAACACACACACACACATACAAACACATGCCTATCTAATCTCCCTTTTCTTCTATACAAATGTATTTATTGTGTATGAATGTTTTGCCTGCGCCTGTGTGTGTGCACTTCGCGCATGCCTGGTGCACAAGGAGCCAGAAAAGGGCATCAGACATCCTGGAATGCAGCTCTGGGTTGGTGTCAGCTATCATGTGGGTGCTGGGAATCAAGCCCAGAGCCTCTGCAAAAGCAGCAAGTGCTCTAAACCACGGAACCTCTTTTTCAGCCTCAGTAAGTTTATTTTTTCACTTGCTAGGTAGTAAGGCATAAGTATCTTCATATCTTGAAAAACTGTTTTCTCTAAGTGGGTACATTGAAGTTGACTATATAGATGCTAGCATTATTAAAACTCTTCAATTAGTGTTTTAAGTTCTAGTTTTTTCCTTTAAAAATCAGGTCACATGCTCATGATAACCATCTTAGCACATTCTTTTAGCCGCTTTTATCATCATCTTAAAACTTTCTAGAAGTGGACTGGAGGGACTAACTTCATGCTTGCAGTCTTAGTGTTTACACAAGTTTATGACAAGTTTGATAACTGTATTTTTATTTCTTGGCTTAAAAAAATAATCATCATCAACCCAGTCTTAATGTTTATGCAGAAAGCAAGTTTCTTTTGAAAATTAGTTTCGTAAACAAAAACTTGAAAAAATTCAGGAATCATAAATTTATCCTACTTATATGACTTGATGCAAAGTACTATCTTAACAACAAGAATATTTATGAAAAAAAAAGGTGGTTGACTTCATTTCTTTGTAGGAAGACTTGCCTGTTCAACAAACCAAACTTTTTAACTGAAGTGTCTGATTTCACGGCTAAATGAGCCGGCTCTCCTGCAATGCCTGGCGTTTTGGAGTTACAAAGGGATGTTAAAATGAGCTGCATTGTTTCAAGAGCACACTGTCGAGAGCTTATAACCAACACTGATTTAGCTCAGTGCAGTTTTCTCTCTGGTTTCCTGGGAGACAATTGAAGACTGGACCCTCGGCTCATTGTTGGATGTCTGGCCACACTCACATCTGAAACTTCCTGACAATGTGACTTTGTTGTTCAAAGTCTGTCTTCTTGATGTGCCGTGCTTATCTCCCCAGACACTTAGTGGCTATCGAATTTGATAAATGAGCAGTTTTGATGTATTTGTCAAGGTCTCTATCATTTTCTTGAAGTAATTCTTGGTCTTATCTTTGTAGACTGGATGTGAGGGTTTTTCCCCCTAAGGTTATATATCCCTAAATAGAGCAATCTAGTTCTTAAACCCCTAAAATGCTGTTTATGTCATTGTAGGAATTTGAGAACTAGGAAAATTTGGATCCACACTTACTCAAAGTTTGTCCCTGTATATCTTTTGGTATTAAAATTATTGTGATATCTAAAAAAGGAATATAAATGAGAAGTGATAAACCACCCAGGAATCTCTGGAAGAAATAGCAAGCAAGTTTCCTAAGGAAGAGCTTTGATCTGGCATGTGCCAAAATTTACAGACTATGTTTATTTCCATAAGGTACATATTAACTAAGGCAGGGTTAACTTTGTTACTAGATAGGCTGCACAGACAGCCCCATCTCATCACTTAGTCAAGAGATTAAGCTACTTCAATATCGTAAAACAATAAAGATTTTATTGCTGTGATTAATTATGAATTAATTATGACCAGCAGGATTTTTACCAAAATCAGAAACAAACAAACAAGACTCATTATGGTCCTTATTAATTGCAGGGAAGAGAATTCTCAAAGTAATTATGCTTTATATTTTCTAAACATAAATATACATTTTATATAAGACAGAAGAAAGAGATGTTGTGAACACACACACACATACACACACACACAGCTGAAACTGGTAAGCAAGCAACAATAATTTGCCACACAAATTATTCAAGATAAATATACACTTACTATATTATGTATTCTAGAGAAAACTATTCAAAGATATTATTCTAAAAATATTTTGTTTACATTAATGACAGAATTACAATGTTGCCAAATAATAATTTAGGTAAGAATGTATATTCTATTTGATGAAAATTATACATATATAATTTGAGAACTATAAAACCCTTAAATTACTTTCTTTTCTAGCTAAGAAAAATAACTTCCATAAGATGTTATTTTTTGCCTACAAATATAGCTATATAAATACCAACTAACTCTTAACAGTATTTTCTAATAACTGAACAATATTTTTGAAAATTCAAGTGGGAAAAAAACAAATACAGTTGCCTACACAGAACCCAAGGTGCAACTGTTTATAGTGATATTATGCCCAGTTTCCAAAGGCTATAAACAACCCAAATGTACCTTAGAGAGTGAATAATAAACAAATGATGCTATATTCAAAAAACGGCATAAACAAGTCAGAGAGAATAGAGATGGCAGGCTGGACTGAGTATTTGCTTTGAAAGCTCTATGCCCTGGGTTCATGCCCCACTGCCACAGAGAGAGGTGAGATGGAGGGAAGGAGAGTAAAGGAAAGAGAAGGAAGGAAGGAAGGAATGAAGGAAGGAAGGAAGGAAGGAAAGAAAGAAAGAAAGAACAAAGAAGTGGTTAGAAATCAAGATCTAATTTTCCGCATCAACATAGATGCATTTCAGAAGTGTTAGGATATAATAAAGGAGATACAATCAAAGCTCAGTCTTAAATCTACTGTTCTATTTATATGGTATTTAGGAGAAGTAAAAAATGGGAAAAACAATGAAATAAACAATTGACTGGACTGGAAGAGCGAGGAAGATGTGTGAATGGGGAACAAGAGAATTTGGAAGGGTGGTGAGAATAATGGCTTTGGAAAATTTCCCAAATGTATAGAAGGTTGGATTTTGTTATCTGTAAATTATACCTTTTTTTTTTTAGACACCCAAATAAACCCCCTAAAAATAGAGCAGATGACTTGGGAGATGGCCTAGTGTATAAGAATGTTTACTGCACAAGGATCTGAGCTCCAATCCCAAGCTCCCATGTAAATAAGCCAGGTATGGGTGTGCATGCTTGTGACCCTAGCCCTGAGGTGGCAGGTCTCAGGATCTTGTTGCTCAGCCAGCCTAGTCAAAAGCCCCAAACAGCAAGGTTCAGTGAGAGCTTCAGTCTCAAAGGAATAATGCTAGAAGCATCAGAAGAAGACATGCAGGGTCTTTATATGGCCTCTATATGCACACACACACACACACACACACACACACACACACACACACACACACACACACTATAGAATGGACAGTTACAAGACTCTTCTTGAAATGAGATGAGCTGGTTCCTCTAATCCTACTTGATGCTCAAATGTCTTTCAAAGCAAGAGCATTGCAGTGGGGATTCATCTGTGGGAGGACAGATGGACCACTGTTGTGAGGATATGTACACCGAATCAGCCACTGCCTACATGGTGACTAAATACGTTTTTCAGGCAGCCTCGCCGAAGCAAGAGAAAAGGATAACTTGCCAGTCTACTGTCATAGAACACCTGTGCTGAGCAGGCTGTCCATTTAGATCCATATCTCATGTCAAACAATAAAATTAATATCATACAGATTATTTGACAATCGGTAGAATACCTTGAATGTTAAATCATTTCCAAGAACTCTAAGAAAATTTAAAACTCTATCAATAAATTACAAGAGTCAATCTACTGTCTAATCATACACATCTCCCATAGATAAAAAATTAACAGGCGAGATGCGTGGCTTTCAAATACTGGCAGCAGAGAGGCTGTGCTTTCTTAACAGAATATAATCCGTGTGAAATATCTGAATTCTGCAATAGATAATTGAGCACACAGTCACTAGCAACACAAAAGCACATATAAACAGTCACACAATAAACGAATGTGGCAAGTATAAATGTTTACTGTAAGTGATCGTGGCGTTGATGAGCTATTCTAATCCCTAACAGTAAAACTTATACACCCCACTCAGAAAAACACCTCGGAGTTACAAATATGTCCCACTTTCATTATTCTTTATTTTTATTATTTCAAACAAAAGATATTTACCCCAGCAGTATTGATAGCAGAGAAAAGATAAAATCAACTTGAACACTGTATGAAATAGACCAGGACAGTCATTAGAATGCCAGAGCTATAAAACAGCATGGGAAACAATTATTATGATAGCAAATGAAGCACGCATGACCCAGAAGTGGGTATTTAAAGAGGCATGGACAGAGAAAATAAGGCATTACTGTTTATGTTCAGCTGCAAATGCTTATACAGTTCACACTGCCAGGCAGCCTTCCAAGTCTTTCTGTATAGTTCATGGACGCCTCAGAACATTGTGACTTCCACTGCATCGATTAGGAATTTGGGATACAGAGAGATTAAGTAACTTGCCCAGGTTCACACAGCACAATGACTAATATGTACCAGTCACTTTAACTAGTGTGTTCTATGGCTTCAGTAATAAACTCCGACACTTGTCGAGATAGACTTAATTAAATATGCATATTATAACATTTGAAGGAGAGGCATTTAAAAGTCTCGGGGGAAGAAATGGAAAACATGAAGAATAAAGATCACATCACCTATGCATTGGCCACAGGCCACAAAATGAAGCTCCCCCAGTCCTGGGCTGAGCAGCAGGAAGCTGGGGCACAGGTGTGAGTCATGGGCAGGGAGCTGAGAACAGAGACAGCCCAGCTCTTGCCTTTGTCTCTCTGCAAAGCTATGCATCCTGTGAAATCACCGCAGGGGCTTGAGCAGCACCCCTGCATTCTCTCCCTGGCTGATCTATGCTGATACCTTAGGGCTAAGGAATCCTGAACCACCAGGCCCAGTGTGAGGTCATTATTTTGAGCTGCATAGAAAACAGACATAGTTCTGTTTTCTCAATGAATTGAATTAAAAAAAAAAAATAACACATTGCCCCAACTCAAAATGGAATCCCTGTACCAATTGTACACAAACCTGCGTAGCTAGACAACTAAACAGCTTATGAAAGTCCGCTGGAGCAGTGTTGACTACAATTGCCTAATTTATCTCCACTTACTGGAAAAGAGGACACAATGTCAGTGCTCCAGGCTGCAACTGGAGAATAATAAGAATTATAAAAATTGCCCATATTTCTTAAAGTACCATTAGGAAGAAATGCATTGACTCTGTTACCTGTCATCTGAATATGAGGCATGCTTCTTTTTTTGGCAGAAAAGGCAGCAATGCCTATAATAAAAGTTACCCTGGAGGATATGTAAGCATAAGCTTGGAAAAACATGAATAAAAGAAATCATCAAGTATTACTTGGAGCTACAGTTGTTGATCATGAGGATTAGGTTTGACAGGAAAATATATCCTTTGGGAAATCCTATTTAATTCTTCACAGCAAATTTCACTACACCCTGTACAACCGTGGAAGTGAGCCTGATGCTGAAGCCTAGTTTTATTACATTTAGAAAATGGCTTCTAATGTGCTCAGATCTACCCTACATGAAACTGTGGCTGCAGGATCCCAGATGTGTAGACATAATTTGGAAAGATTATCCTGTGACTGATTCCATCTCTCCTCTCCTGTAGACATGGCTCAGTATTCCACACAGATTGTTCTTGTACCAAAATGTAGACTGAAGGTGATGGACACTGGCCCACTCTGAAAACAGGCTGGTTCTTATCTTTCTATCTCGTGTATTGGTTGATCTCCTTTGAAGCACCCTTCAGTAACCTCTAATTGATGCTCTTTGATGACCTCGAGTCTTCCCGTTACAGGATCAGTAGCAAAAGGCCACACTTAGATTTCATCCTTGCTTGCTTTTCATCATTCCATACCATTGGTCCAGCGATGGGATTTTTTAATTTTCTTGACAAATGTTTATGTATATAATATATTGTAATAATATTTACTATATCACCTCCTTTTGTCTCCTTTCTACTCCTGATGACTCCTTCCCAACCCAACTAGTTCCCTTCCTTCTTTCTTCCTTCATTTTCTTTACATGTTTCTGCCCCCCTTTTCCCTTTTTGTTCCCCAGACCATGGGATCTTTAAGCAAACTTCATGTTATTTTTTTTTTTTTAATCAGTGTAACTAAGCAACACAGAATGAGTCTTTTACGATGTGTTCCTGTCATTTTGTGGTCACTAAATGGGCTTTGGCAATGTTCAAAATGGTGGGTCACAAATGGCTGCAACTGGAGAGACACTGTTAAGTCCCAATTCAAGGAAATATTCAGAATATTAAATATCTTAATTAATCTAAGTTTTATAGTCCAGAAAGCTTGAGCCCACCCAGTATTTAAGTCTTCCTAAGTTGTAGCTTAATTTACTTTTCTTAACAGCAATAGGATAAAGATACCCAGATCCTGAGGTATGCAGTTTAGATAGGGCACATGAGGGGTGGCTTGGTAGGTAAAGTGTCTGCCACACAAGCCTGAGGGCCTCAGTTTACACCCTATCACTCGCGTTACAGTTAGGACATGTTGACACATTCCTGTAACTGTAACCCTGAAAGGCCAAGACAAGCAGGTCTTGGCAGCTCAGTGGCCAGCCAGTCTAGCTGAAATGGTGAATTCCGGGTCCCGTTAATGATCGCTACTCAAAAATAAGGTGGAGAGTGATAAAGAAAAAATATCAATATAAACCTTTAGACTCCACATACACATGCTTAAGTGAGTGTATACACACACACACACACACACACACACACACACACACACACACACACTTAAAACGACAAAGTACAACATGAGGAGTGTATCCATCTGGACAGTAAATAAGGTAAGAGGAAGGGAAGCCTCGAGGCAAGTGAGGACCTGGAAAATTGAAGCCCACAAAATGAGGTGAGACACATCCCTGATCAAATCTGTCTCAAGCAGAACCCTGCATAGAGAACATCAGTGTCAGTCATCAAAATATGTCCTGTGTTCAACCACTCATCCTGGGCTGGCTGTGAACATTACTTTAAAGCTTAAGCGTAGACCATGACGCGATAATATTTCACTTCCAAGAGTGCTCTGACTGCCTTTATGTTAACTTGACACAAGCTGGAGTCATCCGAGAAGAGGGAACCCCAACTGAGAAAATGCCTCCATAGGCTGCTCTGTGGACTAGCAAGTCTGAAAGTCATTTTCTTAATTCCTGATTGATGTGGGAGGGACCCAGCCCATTGTGAATGGAAATACCCCTGAGTTGGTGGTCCTGGGTTCTATAAAATTAAGGCTGAGCAAGCGATGAGGACCAAGCCAGGTGAATAGCACTCCTCCATGGCCTCAGCATCAGTTCCTGCCTCCAGGTCCTGTCTGGTTTGAGTTCCTGCGTTGGCTTCCTGTGGTAGACTGGGATTCAGGATATGTAAGCCAGATAAACTCTTTCCTCCCCAAACTGATTTTAGCTTTGGGTTTCATCGCAGCAACAGTAACCTTAACTGAAATGAATATGATGTCTATGATTTTAAAATATGCACAAAAATGAGGGGTGGTGGAGACAAAAAGAAGCCTAAAGCCTCACACATTGCAGGTGAGATGCAAATTGACACGATTGCCTTGAAACCAGGTTGACAATTCTTCAAGAAATTAAAGACAGATTTAAAGATGTCATTCAGCAGTTCATCAAGAGAATGGAAAGTATTTCTCCATACAAATGTGTGGACATGAATGTTTGTAGCAGCACAATTCAGAGACAAAAAGACTTATGAACATTCACAAGTTGATCAGGAGTTAAACTGTGGCCTTACCAAGGTGAAATATTAAAATATTCCTTAACCCAAAAGAAGAATAAATTATCAATGCTCACCACAGGTAAATGAACCTCAAAGACACTGTGGTATATTGTATGACCTCATTTCTATAAAATGTCCAGAACAGGTAAATATAGAAAGATGAGGTAGCCAACCAGAGCTTTTCAGTGGTCAAGGACAGAGATGGAATATAGTAGTTCAGAGATACAGAGATTTGAGGAGAGAGTGAAGAAATTGTTCTGGAAGTGGACAGTGGTGATTGCCAATCAATTGCAAGACTATTAAACACTCCGGGAGTTTTAAAGGAATTTTAAAGGAATAAGCTTGGTAATATGCAAATCACTTTCCAACTAAACAACTAAGCCTGGGCCCTCGTTTGTTTATTCTTACTTAATGGTTTTACTCTCTTTAGAGCTTCCTGCTGATATCCTAAGCAACTTCAAAAGCATCACTAAGTTGTCTTGAGGATCACTCAGTGTGGACATAGGAACAGAAAAATTATGGAAAGGACAACAGAGCATGAAGCGGGGCAGTGGGCACCACAGGAGCTAAAGCATCTGGTGAGAGCTCCGGGTGAGGGTAAAGGCGAATCTGAGGGCAAAGGAGCCAAACCACAGTGCATTTCTGTCTGTGTTTCATCTTGTTGTTTTGAGACAGAGTCGCTTGTACCCCAAGCTGCCCTCCCTGTGTAGATAGGCAAACTGGATCATGTGATTCTCCTATCTCTACTTCCCAAGTTCTTGGATGACAGGTACATACCATAGCCACTATTTTATGCAGTATCGGGTCTCTAACCCAGAGTCTTATGTACCCTAGGCAAGTGCTCAACCAATTGAAGGAGAACCCATGCCTCTCATCTCATTCTGTGTCTGGGAGGCAAGCATTGAGCTGCACACATAAGAGACATAAGCTGTGTCTTGGGTCTGGCATTCAGGATCAGGGCAGACCATCTCACACCAGGAACTGTTAGCGCTGGAACAGCTAAGATGAAGGGCCAATCAGAGAGGCACAACTGTATTTCTCATAGACGGCTCGTTCTGATACATCAAAAGGACTTCACAGGGACCTTAATGAGGCTACAGGAGAGAATCCAATCGTCTCAAGGTTCTGTACATCTGGTAAATCAAATTGGTTTGCTGTACTCAGAAGCAGTCCTGTATGGCAGAGCATACTATGGGTATAACCTGAGATACTAGTGGCTTAGAGTTATCACCCTTACCATTTATGCTTAGAACCTGCAGCCTTCTTCTTTTTTCAAAGTATGTCTTAAATTCCGCAGGGATGGTGTGCCTTAAAGAGTAATTTTCAATGGCATTTAGAAAGGTAACTCGAGAGTTTGATTGAAAGAGGCTCAAAATAGTTGGATGTATAAGTTTTAGATGTCCAGGTTTTGCAAGGACATCAGGCTCAAGAATTTAAAGAGTCTATCACAGTAGAGGTACTCAAGGGGACCAGGTGTATTTCTCGTGCTATTTTGGTGGCTCAAAAAAGTCTTGAGGTGAGCCAGTGGACATGGGAGCTTGGGGGAGACTCAAAGACGCAGAGCCAGCAGAAAGAAGGGTGCTGGGTTACTCGCCAGGTTCCTTAGGTGCGTTGGCTATTAATCCCTTATCAAATGAATGTTCTACAAATATCATCTACCACTCTGAAGGCCATCTCATCAATTTGTTAGCTGTTTCCTTTACTGTGTGGAGTTCTTTCTGTGTGCTAGTATCTTATTTGTCCATCTTTCTGTTTGTTGCTGATGCTTTCAGTTATACCCAAAGGGGTCAGTGCCAGCCTGCCATAGGGCTCAGTCCCTAGGTTTTTCACACAATCTGAGTCTCAGGGACTACATTTAAATCTTTAGTTGTTTTACATTGACGTCTGCATGTGGCATGCTATATGATTCGCCTTCACTCTCCTGCATGAGTATCCAGTCTCTCAAGCATCACTCGTGGAACAGCTGTCCTTTTCCAGTTGCTGCACATTACGTGACTTGTCATCTTCATCAACAGTCAATTCTATAGAAGTGTGTTGGTCATTTCTGGCCTACTATCCTGTTCTGTCAGCCAGTATATGTTTGCAGGCCAATGCCAGACAGCTTTGCTGGTAATCACTGTATAAAATGCTTTAAAATCAGAGCATATACTGTCTCCAAAGTTATTCATTTTTATTATTTTGATTATTTGTAGTTTCATATGTTTTCCTTTGTCTACTTTTATTAAAAATGATATTGCAGTTTGGTGAGGGATAGCATGAATCTGTTGTCACTTTGGGTAATAGTATGGACACTTCCACAGAATTAATTCTTTGCATCTCTGAGCATGAAACAACTTTCCAAGCATTCATGTTTTCTCTGTTTTCTTTTATCAGATTCTTAGAGATGTTTGTAAACAAGTCTTTCACCTCTCTGATTAAATTAGCATGTGTCTCAGACAGTGTTCTATTGTTATGAAGAGAAACCATGACCAAGGCAGCTCAAAAAAAAAAAAAAGCATTTAATTATAGCTTGTTTACAATTCAGAGGTTTAGTTCATTATCATCATGGTGGGAAACATGGTGGCACCTAGGCAGACATGGTGCTTGAGGGGAAGCTGGGAGTTCTATACCCGGATCCACAGTTTGCAGGAAAAGAGAGAGACTGGGCCTGGCTTGGGATTCTAAAACTTCAAAACCCACCCCCAGTGACAACTTCCTCCATGAAGGCCACATCTAGTCTAACAAATAGTGCCACCCCTAAGCCTCCAAATATATGATCCAATGGGGGCCACTATTATTCAAACCACCACAGCATGTAACTCTTTTCATTTTTATTTGTTCTAACTGCAAATTGGATAGTTTTTTCTTCATTTCCTTTGGGATGATTGGTGGCATACTGAAACACTGCTGACTTTTGCATGTTGAGTTTGTAACTTGCTACTCTACTAAATGTGTTTATTGGTTTTAATGGTCTTTTTTTTTTTTTTTGATAGAACTTGGGTTTTGTGCATATGGTACATCATTAGGAAACAGTGAAAAGTTCACATCTTGCTTTCTTCTCAAGATGCCTTTTCTCTTACTTAACATGTACCAATATTTAAAAATAATATTTACAAAGGTTTTTAAATGCATGAGGTAATCCATTTAATATAATATTAAACTAGAACAGTGGAATGTCAAAGCCTAAACAAATAACAGAATAAAATGTTAAGGACAAATTTTAGGAGATTGAATGACAACTTGGTCAAGAAAGTGTTTGTTGTACAAGCATGAAGGCCTGGTGTTAATGCCTAGTACCACATGTGCGCGCACTCGCGCGCACACACACACACACACACACACACACACACACACACACACACACAAACCATATGACAGGGATTGTGTAACCTCCAAGCTCAGAGGTAGAGACAGACAGATCCTTGGGGCTTACTGGCTACCCAGCCTTGTCTATTTAGCAAGTTCCAGGGCTCTGAGAGACTCTGACACCAAAACCTAAGGTAGATGGTGACTAAGGAATGGCACCGAAGGGAGTCTCTGGTCACTTACACACACACACACACACACACACACACACACAGAGAGACACACACAGACACACACACACAGTGCTAAAATGATTGCTAAGTAATTTCATTCTTAGATCTTCACTTACTGAATTGGGCAAAGAACATACAAATGCTTAATTAAAGTGGGATTTAAAATAAGCATGTGAATTTCTTATTTTAAATATGTCCCATCTAGTATTTGGGACATCCTTATATTTTTTAAAATGTTGTTTATCTCATATACCAATCTATTTAGCATCCTGTATTTGTATTTTTGAAGTCTACCATCCCAATCACCACTTCACTCTTCTGTAAGTGAGTTCTGAGAGGTGGGAGTTCCTACCAGTTTGGTGGCACCAGGTGGCCTCCTGTTTGATTCTGTAGCCCAGCCCAGCAAGCTGGCAAGGAAAAACTACCATGTAATTCACATCTTTGTTTTTAATAAGCACTTTGTTGCCTGATGTGATTTGGGAAAATAGTAATTATCATACTTAACATCACATGTTTAACTGTATCGTGAATAAAAAGAACCTCCCCCCACCTGAATAGGAGAATGCAAAATGCCCTCCTCACTGGTCCTTCCAGAGGATTTCAGAAAGTCAGTCAGAAAGACAGAGGAGGATACAGTTTGGGCATGGCGGCTTGTATAAGAACTAAATGACAGGGGGCTGGAGAGATGGCTCAGCAGTTAAAAGCACTATTTGCTCTTCCAAAGGACCCGGGTTCAATGCCCAGCAACCACATGACAGCTCATAACTGTCTGTAATTCCAGTTCCAACAGCTCTGACACCCTCACACCAATGCACATAAAATAAAATAAAATTAATTGTTTTTTTTTAAAGAACTAAATGACAATGAGCAAGCTAGAAAGAAGTGTTTTTATCAAGGGTCTGTGCACACACATAGGTGTACTAGGATGGGAAAGGCCCATGTAAGATTAGGAATCTGGCACTGTGTTCCTGATATGTGATACTCTACACAGCATCCTTGAGAAAGGTGTGTTGGAGACAAGTAACTTAGGTCCCAGTGACAACATTTATTCTTCTTGACACTGCATACACTCCTTCATAAGCCATTGTCCCTATTGCCTGCTCAGGCAAAAGCATGTACCTATCCACAGTTACCAGCCATGCCTCTCAAAAAGAAAAATGCAGAGTTTTAAGAGGAAGATGAGCCCTGAAGTACAAAGAATTAAAGTCTGATGATGCCTTGAGCAACAGTCTTCTTGACACAAGTTACTGAAGCTAAGTGACTCTGTGAGATGTAGGAGGAGTCAGGGGGACCCACTGAACACAGCTCATGCATCTAATCATCTTGTTGAGTATCCTGACCTGCAGGTACTAATTATAAAGCACTGTGAAAATTATGCCACACGACTCTCTCTTATCAACTATTTTACATAAACATGTATTTCTTAACTGGGAATGGAAACGGCTGTTATTTTCAGTTTGTTTTTCTCCTATCTAAACTCATTAGCTAATAAGGAGTAAGAAAAGGTACATAAGCCATCCAATTCCCACTCCGTATCCTGCCTCCAAAATGCTAAAAGGTTTCAGCTAGGGGATGTGCTCAGGGGCAAGCTGAGCCCAAATGGCCTCTTTGTTCCCTTGATGCTCCACCTTGCAACAGATGTGACAGCCAACGGAAGTCTTTCTTCTGCCTAACAGTGAGCAGTGTCTTTCTGTTGAGTGACAAATGGAATGGGGTAGTGAGAGAACAGGAAAGGTGGTGAGGGAGAGACAGCTCGGCCTCAGGGGTCTGGACTTCCTTGTTTCTGTTTAAGAGGAGATAAGACAGAAGTCTCTTCTTCTTCTTCTTCTTCTTCTTCTTCTTCTTCTTCTTCTTCTTCTTCTTCTTCTTCTTCTTCTCTTTACATCCTGATCATAGCCCCATTCCTCTTCACTTCTCAGTCCCACCCTCTCCTCTCCCTCCCCTGTTCCCTCAGAAAAGGGGAGCTCCCCCTACCCACCCACCCCAATCACGTCAAGACTGAGTATGTCATCTTCCCCTTTCCTGGCAAGGCAGTCCCACTAGGGGGAAGTAATTGAAAAAGCAGGCAAAAGAGTCCGTGTCACTCTAGGTGAGAGAAGCATGGGAGAATGGGGAAATAGAAGGATCCAGAGGGTCCTAGAAACCTACAAGAAGAACATTATGATGGGCAGATCTGAGTCCAGGGGTCCCGCTCAAACTATGGCACCGGCTAAGGACAATACATGCAGTAAACATCGAACCCCTACCCAGATCTAGCCAATGGACAGGACGTTCTTCACAGTTGAGTGGAGAGTGGGGTCTGACTTTCACACGAACTCTGGTGCCCCATATTTGACCACGTCCCCTGGATGGGGAGGCCCGGTGGCACTCAGCGGAAAGATAGCAGGCTACCAAGAAGAGACTTGATACCCTATGAGCATATACAGGGGGAGGAGGTCCCCCTCAGTCACAGTCATAGGGGAGGGGAGTAAGGGGGAAATGGGAGGGAGGGAGGAATGTGAGGTTACAGGGGTTCGGGTAACAATTTAGATGTAATATGAATAAATTAATAAAATATATTTTAAAAATACAGAGTATATATAGACAAAAAAAAAAAAGAGTCCATATCAGAGACAGCGCCCCCTCCCTGCTCCCCTTACTAGGGAACCCATATGGAGCCTGAGCTGCCTATGGGCTACATCTTTGGAGGGGACCTAAGTCCAGTCCATGCAAGGCCTTTGGTTTGGTGCTTCAGTCTCAGCAGGCTCCTCTGGGCCCTGGTTAGTTGGCTCTGTTGGTCTTCTTTTTTTTTTTTTTTTAACACAGAAGTCTTTAAATAGCATCATCTCTCCACAACTGTGAACCATATATTCAACCCATCTTCAAGGCAGCCTCTCGAGCAATCAGCTTGGCTACAGTTTGGAAACCCACTGACATAGCTCCCACTGTCTTCACTAGTCATTAACCAAACAGCTGGTTAAGGGATTTTTTTTTTTTCCTAAGTGAATTGAAATTTAGGAAGCACTATGGTGAATGGCTCTTGTTATTTTTCCCATCTCTGTCAAAGCTGCTGTTTGGTAATTTCTAGCATAAAAGCAAAGGGCTGTTTGATGTTGTACCATTTCCTTTGCTAGTGTGAGGTATAAGGCTGTTAATCTGCAGCAAATAGTGAGAAAAGCAGAAACTATCTACGGGACCAGCACGGTCATCTGCTCCGTGATATAAATGGATTATCAATCACACTGTCTGTATGGGAATCCATGTTCTTGTTTCCCAGATGCTCATGTGGGCTATTGAGCCAAGTGCTGGAGCAATGGGAGGAGATGCTTGCATCAATCTCAGTACTGGACAGGACCATAGGGACCCCAAATACAGCCAAAGGCGCCAGAAAGCTTAAGAAACACGAGTTACGTCAGCTCTTACACTTCACTTACATCAAGACATACTGAATTGGGATTTATTAGAAAGAAAATAAGTGATGAAACTAATAGCATTTTTGTATTACATATTGTATTATATTATATATTGTATTATAAATATATTATATTATAACTGCCTAATGGCAGATTTAAAGTCATGGATATAAACCACGTAAATGCATATGTATTCATGCCTGATATGTTCTAACACTATAACAGTTTGACCAACAGTAACCATTATTGTTAACAAGAGGAGCAAAGCCTTATCGTGACATGGTAAGCAGATATCGGAAGGTCCAAAATGTGGAGTGTCTTTGCTGTAAAAAAATGTTTTCACTGTGTCTATAAGGTCATAAATGTCCAAAAGAATAAAACAAAAAGTGTGGAACATTTTTTACGGTTGGTGGGATTTTGAGACTGAGTCTCATTTGAAGCCCAGGCTGGCCTAAAATCTCTGATGTAGCCCAGGATGGCCTCAAACTTTTTTCAGACCTCCTATCTCAGCTTCCCAAGTGTATGAGCCACTTCGTCTGGAAAGAGGGTGAACGTTGTTGCACTTAAAGTACGCAACATTAGGTAAGACAGTTCTATAGACAAGTATTGTCCTCTCGTGTTTTAAAATGGCAGTGGCAAGCCGGATGCAGTGGGACACCTCTGTCCCCAGCACTCCAACAGCAAGATGGCAGGCTCAGGAAGAATTGCCGAGAAACTAGCTGGCCAGCTAACCTGCAGTGCGCAGTGCAGTGACAGAAACAACAGGGATTGTGTCTCAAAATAGGTGGAAGGTGAGAACTGACTCCCAAAAGTTGTTCTCTGACCTTCACACATGAGCTATGGCATGTGCATACCTGCATGTGCACGTGTGCATGCACATGCACCACACACACACACACACACACACACACAGAGAGAGAGAGAGAGAGAGAGAGAGAGAGAGAGAGAGAGAGAGAGAGAGAGAGAGAGAGAGAGAGAGAGAGAGAAGCCAGTTATCATTTTGGACCCAGCTTCTGTTTTCTTAAATATGGGCATTTACCTTTGAAAAATTCAATGAGGGTCTTCGCTTAAATATCACTAATTTTGCACTTTCTGTGAGAAAAGCAAAGAAACCTGCAAAACAATTGCCCAGCTGACTAAAATCATGGGCTACATATGAATTAAATCTATTGACCATTTAGAGAAACCATTAGAAAGCTCTACCATGCATTAGCATAGGATCCCATCAGTTTTCTGCCCGGGCTCCTGCAAAATGTCTCTTTCCATTCCTACAGCTCATTAATTCCCAAGCTGTGTTATTAAGGATGATAGCATTTAGTTTTTCAGTGTGTTGTCTACTCCTCTCTTTCGTTTTTAAAAAGCAAATGGGCATTTTGACATCCTGGGTATGGGCGATCATTTCCAAGCTCTGCTGAGAGCACTAAACAGTGCCTTCTGTGTTTGACCTTGAGGAACGGCGTGCCCGGTTTTATCTCTTGGCCTAATGAAAGCAGAATTCTCAAAATCAATGTTCAGTTCCATGATGGTTTCAAGGAAATCCATTTCCCCCTACCCTCCTCACATGCCCTGTACAGCTAGCAACACCTGGCCTGATCTCAAGGCAGCTCTTAGAGGCTAAAAGACGTGGAAGGAAGAGACAGAGTCAGAAGCCCGGTGCTCTGGTCAAATCCCAGCCTTTAAGTGGTTCCATTTCCTGGTCTCTTAAATATGGCCACCCATAGGACTAGCCACCTGCAGCACAGTTAGTTAGTGAGAGGAGGTGCTCTGGAAAGCTCTGGGGGTGCCACATGTTGGTAGAAAGAGCCTCTTATTTAGAACGTAAAGAAATTGTGAGGAAGTGGGCTGTTAACTAGCCATCCCTGAGTGCTTGTCTGGGTTAAATAACAACTGCAATTACCTCTGGCCTTATCAAGAAGAACAAGATCCTTGTGCTGAAAGGGCACGGCTCTTCCACGTCTCTCTGTGACCTTGAGCAAGATGCTCTTTTTGTGTCCTTATGCCCAAAGACCCACCACACGTGTCTCCACAGCAGAGTGCTATGAGAACTTAAAGTCCATATGTATAATGTTCTTGATATATAGAGGGAGGTGGACAAGTGGCAGACATTTTGTTTTCAGAAGCAATTTGCCATCAAAGAGCACTATGTGTATATTAGCTGCCGACTTTCTCAATACTAGTGTTGTCCCTCTAGGCAAACAACTAGGGAGCTGTATCTCACAATGCCTGTTTACAGCTTGCAGAAACCTGTACCAGTTAATATGTCTTGGGATGCCAGGTGCATAGACCGCGAACTTAGGAAGTGAAGGTCTCCTGGCTTCTAATATTTGTTTCAATTTTGTATGGGGTAGTGTTTCGATATGCATAGTGGATAATTAGGCAAATTATCACATCCATCTCTTCATATAGCCACCATTAGTGTACAGCAAGAACACTTATGATACACTCTTTTAGCAAATTTCAAATGTGCAGTGCTATGGAATAAATCCCTAGAAGACTTCCAGGCTCACAGTTGAAGCTGTGTATGTTTTTACCAGGGTCTCCCCATCTCTCACGGCCTCCATCCCTGGTAGCTACCATTCTATTCTCTGCTTCTGTGAGCTTGGGTTTTTAGACTCCACATGCAAGTATAATTATCAAATATTTCTTTTCCTGATTGTAGCGTGATGCTGTATTTCAGGTCAGTTCACATTATTGCAAATGGTAGAGTTTTCTTACTCCAGGAGGCAGAATAATGTGTGTGTGTGTGTGTGTGTGTGTGTGTGTGTGTGTGTGTGTGTGTGTGGTGTGTTTCTGTACATAACAATTTCTTTTGCAGTCCTTTCTTGATGGACACTTAGGCTGTCACGTCTTAGCTGTTGTGAGTTGTGTCATAATCAGTATGACCCTGCTATCGTCTCTCTGAGACACTGATATCATTTCTTTTGAATAAATGGACAGAAGTACCATCAGTTGATCACGTCAGAGTTTATAGCAGAGTTATAGTTTTATTGAAGAGAGATCCCTAAATTTCTTTCCATAATAGCCACATTAATCTGCATTCCACCACAAAAGACAAGGTTTCCTGTTCCTCACTTCCTCACCAGAACATTTGCCTGTTTGGTGGCCGTCATGCTAACCGGTGAGAGGTAATGTGACCTTGTAGTTTTGCCACTGTTGGGGTTAGTGATGCTAAGCAGTGTTTTAAACACCTATTGCCCATTTTGTATCTTGTTTGAGAAATACCTATTCAAATCCTTTACCCATTTTTTTAAAAAATTCGGGTTGTTAGTTCTTTTTACTATAGAGTTCCTTATACATTTTAGACATAATCTCTCATCAAACATATTAGCAAATCTTTTCTTTTGTGTGATAGGTTATTTCCTCATGTTTGTTGCTTCTTTTTCTTCTGAAATACTACTGTTTGTTGTAATCTCACTAATACTATTTTACCTGTGCTTTGGGGGTAACATCCAAAATTAATCACCAAGACCAATGTCAAGGAGCTTATGCCCTTTACTTTCTCCTAGAAATTTATGCTTTAACATCTCATGACATTTATTTTATTTTATTTTTTATTTTGTTGTGACAGTTTCACAGTGTTCAAGACTAGCCTCAGACTTGTAATGTGGCCAAGGCTGGTCTTGAACTCCTCATCTTCTGCCTCTATTTCCCGTTTTGCAATTTCAGACAAATGTTATTATACCCATGTTTTTAAAAAAACACTAAATATTTTGCCTGCATGTATGTATGGGTTCCACTTCCATGCCTGAAAGGGGGTCAGGTCCCCTGGAACTAGAGCTCCAAATGGTAGCTTTTAGAACTTATGACTTTTGAAGTCTCAGGAACACATTTTTTTTCTAGTGCCAAAGGAAAGCATTTTTTCAGAAAAATTATTCTGTCAAGTATCTGCTTTTTTGTAAGTATCAGGAATCTACACACAGGGCTTTCTTCATGTCCCAGGAAGATGCGGGGAAGGTGAGCTGGAGCCTGCTCAGCTCCTCTGTGCCGTCATCATCATCACCATCGGCGGCGGCAGTGGTGGCGGCAGCGGCGTCATTGGAGTCACAGGCTTTTCCTGTAGCTTTTGTTTTCATGGCATCTGTAGGAATAGAGTGTACAAAGGCGGAAAGTGGATGGGGATGTCAATTCTCCTGTTATCTCATGAGCCAGACGTAGATTGGGTAGCCACCCTAGCTGCAGGAGAGTCTGGAGGAAATGTTTCACCAGACATACGACTTTCTCAAAACCAACCAACCAACCAACCTGTCTTCTAAGAACAAGGAAGAGGGATGGAGAGATGGCAATGGATCAGTACAGTAAAGAATGCTGGCTGCTCTTCCAAAGGACCTGGGTTCTATTCCCGGCACCCACATGGCAGTCACAACTGTGACCCCACTTCCAGAGGTCTGGACACCCTACCTTATGCATACATGCAGGCAAAAAAAAAAAAATCCATGCACATTAAATAAATTTCTGAACAGAATTTCTTTAAAAAAATAAAAAAGGAAAAGGGGAACCTTGAGCTGCCCACACACAATGGCTTGAGGGATATGGTAGTGACAATAACCCAAAGATGCTTCGGGAGGCAGCTTTGCATCAGGAATGCTAACAATTCTAAAACAGAGAGGCTTCCCATCTGTGGAGTAAGCTACCATCTACTTTCTTTGCTTTAAGTGCAAGGACTGTGGGTGTGCAGTTGTGAGGCACAACTCACCACTCTGGTTACTGTTTTGCTGGGGTTTGGTTGCCTTTAGTCACTCTGTGTTTGGGGCTTACTGTTGCCTCGGGGGTCATCCAGACACCTGCCTTTCTCCTAGGTGAAGGTCATTGCCGACCAGTCCCCACACAAGTCTGGGCCTCTAAGGGCTCTCGGTTACACTCTGTAGACTTCTGGACAGAGCGCAGCACAGACAGTGTAGTATTTCCCAGGGGTGCTACTTTCTTCAGTGTGAAGAAGGAAGCATTTGGCTCAAATGCAAATTCCATTCAAATCAACCCTGACTCCACAGGAGCCAAAGGGCTATCTAGAAATTCTCTGTCTGTGATACAAAGATAAAACAAATGGGTAAACCATGATTGGGCCTGAAAATTTATAAAAATGGGTAACATCCATAATCAAGCTTGCGTGAATTAAGACCATCTAAGAAAACTGCCTTCTTGTTTGCTAGACGTGAAAGTGCCCCTCAGCACAAAAATAAATAAAAATCATTCTGTTCTGACCTTGATCCACTTTCTCTATTACTTACTTTTTAAAGGTCCTGTGCAACTATAGAGCCCATCTAGGGGATGAGATAAATTACTTCTCTTTATTTTCTGCAATACTTGGTCATACAGAAGTTTATCGAATTAACTCTAGAAAATTCCACCCTGTTGAAATTTTCCTAGCAACAGGCATTGTGATTTCTTCCTGCATCACTAGGCCTGGTGTGATATAGGGTGCAGTGCAGATGTTAACGAGTGTCAGCTGAATATAATAAGGGAGGATGAGACGTGGCTGTGAAAGCAGAGCCGCAGAGGCAGATGGCTCTCTTAGGGCACAGGGACAGTCTGGCAGCTAGGAGAAAAATAGACATCTGGGAGAAAAGAGTCACACAAAGGCCATGGCTGCCCACAGAGAATGGGCATTCTCCCTTGTGCACTTGGCAAGGGCTAAAGAGCCCATTGACACCACCAAAGAAGAGCTCAGGAACCAACTGTGCAATGCCCCAGAGAAGAAGCCCATGGAGAAGGTGAGGACTTGTTACCAGATCCAGTTGTGACAGCCACTTGGATTTATTTTTAAATAATGCAGACCTTATTAAAGTAGTTAGCCAAGCTGTGAGAATTGTGTCCCTCATTCTGGAGCTCCCAAAATAATAGAGCATGTGCCGGATGGAAAGATGCTTCATAGACCCCCATTTTTCTCTAGGGCCCCTTTTTGGGGTACATGCTTATTTCCCAAGTCCATAAGTGTTGAGCTAATGTAATGTTTTAATTGCGCTTGCTTCTCTGTATGCAGTGATAGAACGTGAGCCATAACACTGACTCATTTCACATTTTGATTAAATTATAAAAAAATACTACCATCTAATTTTTATTTTAATTATACAATGCTGTTACAGTATGTTCTTTTAAATTTGGCTTGAAAATGAAGCACTGATAGTCATATCTTGATGAATACTAAAATGCTTATTCTACTTTCTTTGTGCCAGTACTGACTCCCTTTGTCACTGGGAACTTGTGTCATTTAAATGGGGCTATGTATATGCTTAGGGATACTTTTAATGTCAGTCAGATATAAAAGAAGCAACGGTTCACATTTAATTATCATCACATAAACAAGAAAACATTGAATTTGCTCAGTTATACTTACACATGCAGTACCAGGTTATACATACCTGTATATACTGTGTATATCGTACCACTGTTTATTTATATGTACAGTGTGCAAACAAAATAAGGAGTTGACAATCCCATCTTCTCCTTTTTTTTTTTTTTGGTGTTTATTATTTTTTTAAATTTTTTATTATTAACTTATTCTTGTTACATCTCAATGGTTATCCCATCCCTTGTATCCTTACATTCCTCCCTCCCTCCCATTTTCCCTTTACTCCCCTCCCCTATGACTGTGACTGAGGGGGACTTCCTCCCCCTGTATATGCTCATAGGGTATCAAGTCCCTTCTCGGTAACCTGCTGTCCTTCCTCTGAGTGCCACCAGGTCTCCCCCTCCAGGGGACATGGTCAAATATGAGGCACCAGCCCATCTTCTCCTTTAAAGTGAGAATGCCTCACTCTAGGCTTTATGAAACATTGCTGGAAATTAATTAATTGAAGAAAAATGAAGAAAACTTAAATTTCTGAAAATGGAAAAAGCAGATAGACTGCTCATAGTTTGGCAGAATTAATATGAGAATCATTATATTACCAAAAGCCATCTGTAGATTTAAAATAATTCCCATCAAAATTATAATGAGAGAGTTAGATTAAAAAATTATAAAATGTATGTGGACACACAAAATACCTCATTCACTCTAAACATAAATTATGAATATATTTTGGAAGTACCAGGGTATCTAATGTCAAACTGTACTACAGAGCCATAGTAATAAAAACAGCATGGTTCTGGCACAAAACTGAAGTAGAATAGAGAACCCAGAAAGACACTCACATGGCTACAGCTACCTTAGTTTTAAAATCTTGCTCAACAGATGTATGTGGAAGACTGAAAATAGATCCTTATCTTTCACTAAAAATAAAAAAAAATAATTCAAAATGAGCCAAAGGCACCTAGAACTCTGAAACTGATAAAGGAAAGCCTAGATGAAACATTTCAGGATACAAGGATAGACTAGGGCTTTAGAAAAGGAGCTCAACAGCAAGGAAATAACTCCAAGAACTGACAGATTATGTTACATAAAACTAAAAGGCTGCTGCATAACAAAGGAAATAGCCAGACCACAGAGAGGGAGTGAGGGGTGGGGAATCAGACGGGATTAATATCTGAGATCTTCTTTCAAAACACTACAAAAATTAAATAACCAAAAAGCCATCTAATCAATATATGGGCTACTGAATTGATTAAACAATTCTCAGAGGAAAAGCACACATGGAAAAAGTATATTTGAAACAATATTCAATATGCTTAGCCTTCAGGGAAACCCAAATTAAAGCTGCCCTGAGAACCATCTCATCCTAGACAGAATTTGTTTTCTTAGCATCAAACACAAACTGTAGTGGGTGGGGGAAAGATCGCGAGGCATCGATACGGTGAAGAAGAACAAGCAACTAAGGAATGCTGGGAGTGGGAGGAACAGTCTTCTCCAGGGAAGGGCACGACAATTAGTTCTTCAGCGCCAAAGGTCAACCCTGAAAACATAACATACATGGAACGTTACACAGACTAAGCATATGATGTATGCTTAATTCACACGCATATGTGTGAATATATGTATATACTTACATATAGTCAAGTAACAATAACTAGTAATTAATTTGAAAAAGAACAAGGAAAGGCATATAGGAGGGTTTGGAGAAGGAAAGAGGAAAGGAGAAATGATGCAGTTATATTAAGATGTCAAAAATAAATAATTTTTTTTTGCATAGTCTGCCCTAAGCTGGATCTGATCTAGCCTGTCCCCACTTACACATCACTGAGTACATTTTGTCACTCTACCTTGGAGCAGGTCTAGACCACTCCTCACCATAGCCTTTCTTCTCTTCTGTCCTACACCAACGGCTGGCTGGATAGCTGATTCCTCACGTGAGAGAAAACAACAACGTTCCTCTTTATGGGTCTGTCTTATTTTATTTAACATAATATTCTCTAGTTCCATGCATTTCCTGAGAACATCATCATTTAAGTTTTAAAAGTAAGCACATTGCCGTGGATGCTGGCAAAGGTGTGGGAAGAGAAGAGGAAGCCCTTTCCCAGATGATGGGAGGATAAACTGGTACAGCCATGATGGAATGCGAGCTTCTTTAAACACTGAAAACAGAACTGCTGTATGAGTCAGCTGTACATTCCCGGGAGACTCACAGAGATATTTGTGCATCCGTGTTCACTGTTGCGGTGCTCACATTAGCTAGAATGTGGATTGTTTAATGTGATACATATACATAATGCAATTTTATTCAGATGTGAGGGGGGTGACGGGTGGGAAACCAACTCAACCCTGCTATGACTTAGTCCTTGAACAATTCACGTGTCTCCATTGAAAGAAAAAACACTTTCTTTCAGAACAGAAGAAGGGGGATGAAGTGAGGGAGGAGAGAGAAAGACTCAACCAACAATGTACTTTAGATGTACAAGTATTTGCAAGAAGTACACACACACACACACACACACACACACACACACACACACACGACAATGTTTTTCTTCCAAAATTAACCAATCCCATGTAAATGACCCCCAATGAGAGCAACTTAGAAGACATTTCCTAGAATTCAAAAAATTACTACAAGTGTTCAAACAGCTCAAAGAAGATATGTGCTCAAAGAGAACAAAACAGCTGAATGAAAGAAGGAAACCATTTCAAGCTACAGACACAGAATTCCCCTCCCCCTGCCGAGAAAAAAGATAGGATTATTGAAAAAAGGGAACTAAAATGCTGCTGGTAATGAAACACTCAGTAGGTCAACTAAAGCTCATGAGGCCTCACCAACAAAGCCTGGGCAATGTGGAAGACAGAACACCAGGGCCTGAAGACAGGCTAGGGGAATTGGATCATCCCTTCAAGTCAAGGAAAGAAAGAATTTTTAAAATGCAAATAGAACATGAGAGAGTCTGGGCACACACACATCTACAAATTATAGGTCTAGGAGGGAACAAATTTCATGTCAATAGCATAAAAAACTTGAATAAAATCATAGAGGAAATTTCCCCAAATCTAGAGAAAGTGATTCCTATCCAAGTTCAAGAGAAATAAAAGCAGGAAGGGAAGATGAGAGGGGAGGGAAGAAGAGTTTTAAATGGGAAAAGAAGAGGAAACCAGAGAGTAACAGAGTGTATTTGTCCTGAAAGCAGAAGGAGGTATTTTAGGAAGAAATGGGAACCAATAAGAAGGGGAGAGGAGAGATATGGAGAACAAAGGATAATGGCATATACGTGTGAAAATGTCACAACAAAACCCATCTCTTTGTATGCTAACCCAATTTTTTTAATATGTGAAGTCTTTTGGGAAAATAAATTGTGTCGCGGTTTTAAGTACTGAGCTGTGTGTTTCTGGACTGAATGCCCTCTGAGCAGTACTTTGCCCCTCTAGTCTACGGGGCCTGAGACCCTTACACATATGAAGAACATGAAGCTCCATTCTACAGCATGACAATCAAGAGACGCCTTAAAAGCAGAGGCTGCGGAGAAGGCTCAAGGGTAAAGTGCCTGCTGAGCAAGTGTAAGGGCCCAAGTTCAGATCCTCGTTTCTGATAGTTGATGCTACTATGTCTGTCTGCTGTCGCAGCACTCCTGTGGCAAGATGGAAGGTGGGGGCAGGAGAACTGGACGCTTATGGGCCATGCATCCTCATATATCCAGTGTCAAACATTAGAAAGCCTGTCTTAACTGATATGGAAAGTGAGGACCAGCATTCGAGATGTTCTGACCTCTGCACCCACGCCTCACATATCGGTTCCTGCACTCATGCATATAAGCGTGCCTACAGATATACATTATGTACAAACAAATATTAATTTTAAGATAGTCAATGTGTGGAGAGACTGAATGAATATGACAAGATGTCTTTATTTTAAAATCTTACACATCTAATGTATGTAACCTTGTGAGAATGAAATCAGAATTACTAGGTCTGGCTACTTTTCATCTATTATGAAAAGAGCTGTCAGTATGCTAAGATGTTTTACAAACTGAATATTTCATAATGAAGTTGTGTTTAAGTTTCTGTTAGCTCATTTTTTTTTCAAAGCATCTTTGGTCTTACTTTGAGGGTTAAAAATACCACAATGTACCTAAGTTTTATTTCCGAAAGTCAAGGTAGTTGCAAGTACCATGAATAGGCATACAAAGATGTAATGTGGGAATATAAAGCAAGAGTAATTGAGTGAATTTTTAGAGTCAGATACATGTTTATTGTAGAATACACAGTCAAACAACCCCCTTCCTCCCATCACTGACATAACAGATATCTACCATTCGCCTACAGTCTGTCAAGTACTAAGATAAATGTGCAAGTGCATACACACAAATACATAAGCAGTGGAAAATGATGAAGCTAAGAATGAGTTGTTCCCTTGTCATCTTCCAATGCTGTGAATACAGAATATAGTCGTTTGTGTAGGGGGAAGGGGATCACTAAGATCAACTATGCAAGTTCCACAGGAGGAAGATTTGGAGTGGAGAGAAAGGAATAGGTCTTTAGATTTCTACCTACAGGGAACCCAGCAGATTGACTGTTTGTACAGAGGTGCCAACATGGAGGAAACATGATTCACTTGTCAACGTAACTACACCAAGAAGGCTGCATGCTCAGTTACCTAGAGTGTCATTTTTTAAAAATACTTGTCGGCTTTACCAAAAAAGGTCTTGGCTTGAGTTTCAATTGCAAAGGAGTCATCCTGTAAGTGACATTTGATCGACCAGTTTATGAACTCGTCAAAATTCACAGTAGTTCGGAAGTAGGCACTTCACATTAAGTTCTGGGCAGGCAGAAAGAGAGCGATGCTGGCACCAAGCCCAGCCGCCACACTCAGACTCACGTACAAAAGGAGCAGGTGCTAGCTCTGCATTTCAAGTCGACACCATTTTTCATGTTGATATGGGACTTTTATAGCTGTCCTATCACACACTCTTCACAGCCACATTTTAGAGTAACAGTTGTCACATACTGAGAGTCTGGTGTGCACCTAGGCTATGTACTTTTCTTAGGCTGTCGCGGTCCTGAAAGTCACCTTGAAAGGGTGGATTATTATCATATTACAATGTAAGGGACAGGGCCGGAATAGTGAGGCAAACTGCCAGTGTCACCACACTGCAGAATTAGCATGTCAGACAACATCTGTCTAGTTCTGAATTCAGTATTCTGGCTCCTACAAGGAAGGGAATAAGACAAGAAATGGAAGTAACAGGAAAAGAATGAGACAGGGAGGGGAAGAGGAAAAAAAGAAAGGAAGGAGAGACGGGGCAGGAGGAGAGCACGGACAGAAGGTTTGGGAGCATCGTTAATACATTGTTTTACACATTTGTGTTTGAGGACTGGAGAGAAGTGGGTTGAGTTTATCAAAGTCACAACTGGTAAGAGACAAACATCATAACAAAGCTCACATGCCCGGGGTACCTCCCACCATGCCTCTCCTGGCTCTCCAATGTCAGGGAATAATTAAACTGTAGTTAAGTCTAACAATTCATTACATGCTCATTTTAAATCTGTATATTTTCTCTAAACAAATACTGGAAAGGATAGAAAAACTAATTCAAAAATATTTTTTTTCAATCTCTGCCTGATAGAAGTAGTTTTCCTCAATCAAGCTATACTGCAGAAGTGAAAAAAACTATGTATTATACATTCAAATTATGCAGAGCAATAAATAATTCTCAAAGGAAATAAGCAATGATTTCCAGAAATTCAATTGACATCCCAAATTAGATCTACATAAAAAGATCAGCCAATTAACTGTGCCAACAGCTCTTTCTATTTTCTATCCTCACTTGCATTCTGAAATTTTATTTATATAATTACTTCAGAACCATGGGGGAAGTAAACTCATTTCTATGTTTTAGGGAATAATTGTCTTGTTCAAAGGGCAACAATTCTATCCATGAATATGAAAAAGATGTGAAAGAATAGCAAATATTTCTTCCACTGTGGGAGAAAATTGCTGCAGGTTGCGAAAGAAAGGAAAGGTTAGGAAGACTAACTAAAAATAATCTAATCATTTTACTTGGATAAATGTCAGAGGAAAAGGAAATTGAGTTGGTCTGTTTTCTACTTACTAAAGCAACCACCCAAAGGCTTGAGTGGAGGAAGAGTCTTCCATCTCCATGCTTGCTTTGTGTTGAGATTTAGGACCATCCAGGCCTAATAGAGAAAAAGGAAAACTGTCATGTTCCCACCTACAGATCGTCAAAACAGTTTCTCATCAGGTATATTTTGCCTAAAGAAAGAATCAGTTACAGAAAAATACTTGGATCCCAAGGTCCTCAGAGCCGACTATGAATGACAGCAGTGACTGAAATTACTAACAAAGACATGACTCAGTAGGTTATGGTGTGAACATCTGCCGTATTTCCCTGATCATAAATGCCATGGAAGACATTGGTGGTGAGGCACAATCTCATTTTATAGGCTTCTGTGGGGGAAATGGCATAGTGTATTAAGTATTCAGCAAATAGTTTTTAATTTACTGACATTGTCATTTACCTATATCATTATGTCCTCTTACAATTAAGGTTAGGGTCTTCTTTATTTAACCTTCTGCTGTATTTTTAACCGTCAGCTTCTGCAGCTCAGCATGAAACACATTTTTCTCATCTATGCCCTCATTTCATCCCTGCCTCATTAATATCTGTGTGATTAGCTTCTTAACGTGTAAGCTTAGAGTATAATGTCAGAGCCTTGTTTGCATTTCCAAAGATTAAATGCAGACTTTACGGAATTCTACCATGGATTAAGTAGCTTCTCTTCAGAGCAATCTGGAAACCGTTTTAATTTTATTTAATATTTGTGTGTGTGTGTACCTGTGGTGTGTGCCTCTGTGTGTGTGTGTCTGTGTGTGCCTGTGTGTGTGTGCGTATGAGAGAGGTGGGGGTGGGGGGTGAGGAATGGACAGACAGAACCAACCAATCTGGAAGTTTTTCATGAAGTTGTTTAGTGCTTAGGCCATTGTAATGCATGATGGGTCATGTTTATGTTTCCAACTTTGAAAATACTATAATCCAGTAAAAAAAAAATAGTTGACAGTTTCTATAGCCTTTAATTCCACTGCATTCTTCTGCATACACCATAGCTTCGCTTTTCACAATTCTTTCATGGTGTGATCTCTTTGAAGACGTTAAGTGATCATTAGGAATCCATATCTAGACATAAGTAGAAACTCAGGGCCAGCAAGATGGATCAGTGAGCAAAGACAGCTGCTGCTAAGACACAAGCTGACCTTCTTGAATTCAGTCTCCAGAGTGAAGAAGCTGAACGGACATAAGTGACTCCTGAAATTCTTCCCTGACCTCCACATTATGCACCAAGGAATGTCCATGAGTGTGCACAGGTGCATGAATGCATGTACGTGTTTAAGGGTGGGTGTGCACACACATGCGTGCATGCAAGTGCCTATGTGTTTATAAAAATAAATAAATAAGACCATTTAAAGATTTATTATGTTGAAATTGAAGTGATTTTGTATTGCCAATTGAACTAAGCTAATCAAATAGACAGTTTGTGCCACTAGGTAGGATCACGGTTTCAAATCATGACAACTCTTTTGACAGGCATCCCTCAGCCTGCATGTTCCTTTGCCTTCGATTCCTTCAGAAGCCTTAATTCTTGAAACATTTAAATAAAACAATTCAAAGAATAGAGGACACCACCATTTTGTTCAGCCATTTTAAAGTTATCATTAAAGAGTATTCAACCCCAGGTTGAACTTACCTGCCAGCTGATGCAGCTGTGATGTGACTAACCCTCTCTGCTGAAATATCCTCTATATCAAAGAACTTCCATAACGATGAAATGAGGAAAAGCCACTGTACTCAATGCGGCCCTGGATCAGTAGCAGTTGCTTCACCTAAGATCTGATCCAAGTGTCACCTCCGGGTGACTTGATGCATACTTAAGCTTGTGAGCGACGGGGATGCTACATCTAAAACATCAAGCATGTAGTACGAGCCATGTGTACCAGTTTCCAAGTATGAAGCCTCTGAATGGTTTAGCAGATAGGGCCTGGTTATAATGTTGAGCAATCAACCCTCAATGCTGCTACCTCATCAGTGAGAAAACTGGGGTGCAGTGAAGACCTTTGCCTTCCTCTCTAATTTAGGTTCTCAGTGGCAGTGGCACCAATCAGTCCCCTGAATGTTGTCACCTGATCCAGCCTAAGCCTACCAGTCTCTTCGAACCGATTTTCTAGATAACACACTTTTCTCAGAGACACACTTGACTTTCCAAGAGTCAGATATTTCACAGAAGAACCGAGCATGAAAATGACATTAAAGCTTCCAGACTAGGGATGGTTTAAACAATTAGCTTAGATGTTATTATAGCAGAACTTTAGTTCCTTGAAATCAAGTACTTCCTTTTCTCCCCTGTTCAAAAAGAATCAAAATGTTTTTGGCCCTCTATCTTTTAACAAGTTGCAAGTTGTTTACTACTTTTTCCTAGTAGAAATTTACTTTAGAACAAATTATTAGTATTTTTTTTATAATTTTATCACATTATCTCTATATAATGAATTATCAGCTTATCAAATAAAACTAGTAACTTAAGTGGACTCTCAGGTATTCAATCAAAAATCACATAGTTAATTTCTCTAATGAATTTATTTTAAGGGCCGGGGACAAAGCTGAATTAGTAATGTGATTGAAAAAGTCAAAACCTTATTATTTAGCTTCATTAGGTCTATGTATTGTAGTGTGGTTATCCTTTATTATGTGTCTAATATCTGCTTATAAGTGAGTATAAACTATGCATGTTTTTCTAGGTTCAGGTTACCTCATTCAGATGATCATTTCTAGTTCCATCCATTTGCTTGCAAATTTCAAGATTTCCTTGTTTCTAATAGCTGAGTAGTATTACGTTGTGTAAATGTATCGCAATTTATCCATTTTTTGGTTGAGGTACATCCAGGTAGTTTCTAGATTCTGGCTATTATGAATAAGTATGTTATGAACATAGCTGAGCAAATGTCCTTTTTGTATGGTAGAACGTCTTTCTGGGATATGCCCAGGAGTGGTATAGCTAGGTCTTGCGGTAGAGTTATTCCCAATTTTCTGAGAAAGTTCCAGATTGATTTCCAAAGGAGTTGTACAAGTTTTCACTTCCTCCAGCAATGGAGGAGTGTCTCCCTTTCTCCACATCCTAGGGAGAATCTCAGAAGGGAAAATAAGAATAGACACTGGAAGCAGCTGAAGAGAAGGAACAGGCCAGGAGCCTACCAAAGATGTCCTCTGCAAGACTCCACCCAGGAGAAGATCCAAGCAGATGCTGAGACACACAGCCAAACTTCGGGGTGGAGCACAGAGAGTCTGTGAAGGAGCTGGCAGATAGGAGGACCTAGGGGGTGGAGGAGCTCCACAAGGAGACCAATGGAACCAACGAATCTGGCCAGAAGACGGGGGCTGCAGAGACTGATGTACCAACCAAGGACCATACATGATGAGGACCTCTGCTCAGATGTAGTAGACAGGTAGCATAGACACCTTGTTTTCCCCATTATATAGGAAGCAGAGACTACTACTGACATGCACTCTGATTGCCATGTATTGATCACTTCCTCCTGCCTTTGGGGCATTCATGCAGACAGAGACAGTAACTGTTAAAACAAATGCTAGGAAGGAGGTGGAGAGCAAAGGACAAACTGCGGTCACAGTGACGGCCCCCTGACCTGAACCAGAGTTGGCCTTCCATCGGTCAGCCACTAGTGTTCTTCAAAGGCCATTCCAGAAAGGATAGCTGCTCAGATCAGGACTGAGGGAGCAGGACAACCAAAAGCAGAAAGGAAAAGAATCAGCAAGAGACCATGTGACAGAGGGACAGCGAGGGCTCAAAGTCAAGCAACAAGAAATATGCAATGGTCACATCCGTTGTTTCGAAATGGTACAGACAGACTAGAACCAGCACGGAGAAATGATGTAGAACGACCTACAGAGCTAGCTAGAAGCTGTCAAAATTCTCCTCTCAGAATATCTTACATCTAATAAAATCAGCTCTTACTTGCCATTGAATTAGAAGGTTTTATAATTTTGATATATCATAATTACCAAAGCATTAGTGGAATCTTAAAGAACATTTACATTTCAGGCAACTTAAAACAGCAGATGTGATCCTAAAACCTATGTACACTCATAAGAAAAACTGATTATAATGCAATAACATTTTTGTATACTTAGCCTTAATTCATTAATTCTTCTCTAAAATTATATTTACTCTGTGTGTGTGTGTGTGTGTGTGTGTGTGTGTGTGTGTGTGTGTGTGTGTAGGTGGGTGCATACACCATAACATATGTACAAGGAGGTCAGAGGACAATTTGTACAGTTATTTCTTCTCTTCCACTGTGTGGGTTCTGGGACCTTAGGATCAACTCAGGTCATCAGGCTTTACGGGAAGTGCTTTCACCCACTGAGCCACCTTGCCAGCCCTAATCCATTAGTTATGATTTATACATACAAGAATAGTTACCCACCAGACTCTAGGCCCTTCCAACTTGCAAGTTCAACTTTTTGTACACCCTTAGCCAACCCCTAAGAAAAGCCTATTACAAGCATTTTCCTTCTAGTAAATAATCAATATACAAAATTATGTTTATTGAGCACCAACCAGATGCCCAGTGTTAAGAGACTTCCAGGAGCAACCCAGAACAATGCTGTCCTCACTGATCTGAAAGGCCACAGGAAACAAAGAAAACCACTGTACCACAGTGGGAGGCTTATGGCAGTGGGGGCATGGGGACCAGTGAGGATGCCTACTGCACATCATCCTACTGAACAAGACAAAGGGGATTCTCAAGAAAGGGAAATGTATGAACAGTGGGAGTAAGTGAGATGAGAGCCAAGAGTTCTCCAAGCAGAAGGAAGAGAATCTGCAAACCTCAGTAAAACAGAGAGAAGTGTGGAACATTTGCTCATAGGGAGGAGGCGCCTGGTGTGGGAACAGAGAGCCAGGTGGTATGCAGCTAGAAGGGGGTTTAATAAGCCAGGTCCAGATCAAGATGCTCCCTGTGTAATTTTAGCACAGACTCTGGCATGGGCCAAGCATTTGAATTGCTATATTAAGCGGTGTACATCACATCCTCTCTGTCTACCCAAGTTAATGTATTATTTCAAGGCAACCCAATGGAAATTTTACAGAATTTTCTGAATTATTTGTCAAGATGATGTACACACAATAGGAAGCACACTGCCAAGACAATTACGAAGGAGAACAGGGTTGGGAGAGCTGCCAGGCTTGTTCTTATTCTAAGTAAAGGCTTGTTGTTAAGCCATGGTGATTTTAACTGTGTAATTTCCATATAAGAATACACAAATAGACCATGTGGACAAATATGTGTACGAGGATGGGATTTGGTAAATCCTTATTTGAAGATCACAAGAAAAAAATGTAAGTTATTAAATTATATCAAGCAAGGGGTGGTGGTACATGCCTTTAACCCCAGCACTCAGAAGGCGAAGCCAGGTAGATCTCCATGAGTTTAAGTCTATCTAGCTTGGTCCATAGAGCGAGATCCAGGACAGCCAGGGCTACATAGAGAAACCCTGTCTTTAAAAATAATAAAATGATAATAAATTATATTGAGACTATTAACTATGAGGAAAGCAAAATGGTGACCAGTGGCTGAGGCATACACAAGATCAATGAAAACACAAAGCATGAGAAACAAAACTGGTGTGTGGTCATGTTAAATTTTCATCTCAAATTAATCAATATCACCACTAGAAAAGTGAAAACACAGCAATAGATTACTATTGAGAATATAGAAAATGTTTATTTATTCACTTTACATCTTGATTGCAGCCCCCTCCTCTCCACCTAGCACCCCCCCCCTTGTACAGTCCTCCTTCTATTCTCCCCTCCCCCATGGGTATCAACCTGACATGGCACATTAAGTGCATCCTCTCCCACTGAGGCCAGGCAAGGCAGCTCAATTAGGGGAATGGGATCCTAAGGGAGGTGTAAGACTCAGAGGGGGCCCCCAGTCCAGTTTTTGAGGGATCCTCATGAAGACCAAGCTGCACATCTGTTACACATGTGCAGGGGGCCTAGGACCAGTGCGTGCATGCTCTTTGGTTGTTGTTTCAGTCTCTGTGAGTCCCCGTAGGCCCAAGTTGGTAACTCAGTAGGTCTTCTTGTGGAGGCGTTGATACCTCCAGCTCCCTCAGTCATTCCTCCAATCTCCCATAAGACTCCCTGAGCTCTGTCTGATGTTTGGCTGTGCGTCTCAGTGTCTGTTGCCATCAGCTGCCTAGCGAAGCCTCTCTGAGTAATTGTGCTAGGTTTCTGTCTATAAGCGTAGCAGAGTAACAGTAATAGTGTCAGAGGCTGGTTCTCTCCCTTGGGATGGGTCTCAACAGATCCAGTCTTTGGTTGGCCATTCCCTCAATTGTTGCTTCATCTTTGTCACTGCACATCTTGCAGGCAGGACAAATTTGGGGTCATAGGTTTTGAGGATGGCTTGGTGTCCTTATCCTTCTACTGGAAGTCCTGCCTGGCTACAGGAGATGGTGACTTCAGGCTACATATCCTCTACTGCTAGGAGCCTCAGCTAGGGTCACCCCATAGACTTCCTGGGTCCTCCCCATCCCAGGTCTTTGGCAAATCCCAGAGATGTCCACACCTCCAACTTCTGTTCTCTCACCCAGCCCTCTCCATGCTCCTAACCTCCACCCCTGCTCCCCTCTTACATACCCTGTCCTACCACGTTCCCTCCATCCATCCACCACCAATGCCTCTTTATTTCTCTTTCTGAGTGAGATTCAAGCATCCTCCCTTGGCCCTCCTTGTTACTTAGCTTCTTCAGGTCTGTGGATTGTACCATAGTTATCCTGTACTTCATAACTAATATCCACTTAAAAGTGTGTACGTACCAGGCATGTCTTTTTGGGTTTGGGTTACCTCACTCAGGATGATTTTTTTTCTAGTTCCATCTACTTTCCTGCAAATTTCAAGATGTCTTTCTTTTTAATAGCTGAGTAGTATTCCATTGTGTAAATGTACCACATTTTCTTTATCCATTCTTCAATTGAGGGGCATCTAAGCTGTTTCCAGCTTCTGGATATTACAAATAAACTTACTATGAACATAATTGAGCAAGTGTCCTTTTTGTATGGTGGAGCATCTTTCGGGTATATGCCCAGGAGTAATATAGCTGGGTCTTGAGGTGGAATTATTCCCAATTTTCTGAGAAATCTCCATATTTATTTCCACAGTAGTTGTACAACTTTGCATTCCCACCAGCAGTGGAGGAGTGTTCCCCTTTCTCCACAACCTCATCAGCACATGCAGTCTCTTGAGTATTTTTATTATAACCATCCTGACAGATGTCAGATGGAATCTCAGGGCCATTTTGATTTGTGTTTCCCTGATGACTAAGGACGATGAATATTTCTTTAAGTGTTTGAGGGGAGGGTTTCTGACATGGACTCTGTTGCCTGCTTATGGATCACTTTTCTCTAGCTGGGCCTCAGTGGAAGAGGACGCACTTAGCCTGATGCAGCTTGATGTGCCGGGGTGGGTTGGTGGGGGAGGCTCCTCTTTTCTGAGGAGAAGGGGAGAAGGAAAGGGGAGAAGAGGGTAGAAGGGACGGTGGAAGGGTGGGAGGGTGGGACCAGGAGGAGAGGTGGGAAGGGGCTTTGGTAGGGATATACAGTGAATAAATAAATTTTTTTTAAAAAAGAAAGAATCTTCAACAAATGGTCTAACTGCATGTCTGCGTGTAGAAGAATGCAAGTTAATCCATATTTATCACCCTGCACAAAACTCAAGTCCAAGTGGATTAAAGGCCTCAACATAAAACTGGATACACTAAATCTAATAGAAGAGACAGTGAGGAAGAACCTTGAACAAATTGACACAGGAGACAACTTCCTGAACAGAAGAACATCAACAGCTCAGGCTCTAAGATAAACAATTAATAAATAGGACCTCTTGAATCTGAAAAGCTTCTGTAAGGCAAAGGACACAATCCATAGGACAAAACAGCAGCCCACACAATAGGGAAACATCTTCACCAACTCTACATCCAGCAGAGAGGACTAATGCCCAAAATATACAAAGAACTCAAGATTTTAAACAGCAACAATACAAATAACCGAACTGTAAAAATGGGGTACAGAGCTAAACAGAGAGTTCTCAACAGATGAATCTCGAATGACTGAGAAATACTTACAGAAAATATTTTTTATAATCAATAGTAAGTATAGAACAATGATGGGAGAAGAAAAAGAGAGAGAAAGGATGGGTGTGTGGGGTGGGTGACTGCACCAGAAAAGGACACGGAACATATTGAAAGGCTAGCGTCACTTATTGGGGAAAGATAGGCTCCGTCATGAAGACAGAACATCTCAAACCATCAATTTGCTGACAATCTCAAAATCTGACAGTGCGAAGCTCAGTCAAAAGTGTGAAACATCTAAACCTTATTAAGAGCGGTATGCATTATAAGAGTAATGTGCCAGACCAAAAAAAAAAAAGCAAATTTTCAAATATGCATACAGAGGTAAGGACCCTTTCCCAAAATCCATTACTAGACACAGAAGTGTCAAAATAGTACAAGACACAATTTGTTTAAATCAAAGAATGCCATGGTAGTATATTCCATTTGTGTTATTTATAAGTCATTTGTGTACATAATTTTGCACATGTAAAGTATGTGCCTGGAATGAATACGTGTTAAATTCCTAATCACTTTTACATGAGGAAGGGATTTGATATAGGGGCGTACACCATGGCTATTGTATTTTGCTTTGTGCTCAAGCTGTGCTGATGCATGTATGCTTATTACATAACACTCTGCGTGCTTCAAGTATTTCATTATTTTCTTTAGAAATGACAAGCTTGGCTCAGTAATCTATTTGCATCACAGATGCTCACCCACAACTATTGGCATTTCACATTAGGAAGATTCACATTTATTTCCTTTTACCTCCCTTCTTTCATTATTCTAAACCAGGCTGATCTTTAAATTGAGTGTCTTTCCTGAACCAACTAATTGAATGACAGAACCAGGACTCAAGCCAGATGTTTGGCCCTCACAGTGGCTCCCTCCAGCCCAGCTGCCACTCCGTGTCAAGAGTGAACTGATGCCATAGAGACTGTCTGAAATGGCTTGATTGAAGGGGAGACAGGAACTGCAGCTCTCTACGAATAATTCTCAGGCTCAACAGAGCAACTAGCCAGTTTCCACCGCAGATGCTGGTAGTCAAAGGCTAACACTGCCTGCCACCCATAGGGATGGCTATGGAAATGCTTCTGGCAAACTGTGGGAGCCCAGTTGCCTCTCTTTTCCTATTTCAGGACACAAGTATAAAAGCCCTTCTTAGCAGCATGTTAGTGTTCCAAATACCCACTGAAACATGAGGAGAGGTGAGAGAGAGAGAGAGAGAGAGAGAGAGAGAGAGAGAGAGAGAGAGAGAGAGAGAGAGAGAGAGAGAGGCAGCAGGCAGACAGAGAGACAGAGAGAGACAGAGACAGAGGGTTTGTGTGTAATATAAATGTGTTCACAAGTGTGTATGTGAGCCAGTGGAGGTTAAAGATTGATGCCATGTCCTCCAAAATCCTCCACCTTGCTCACTGAGACAAGGTTCCTCAGAAGAACTCAGAGCTCCTTGATTTAACTAGTCTAGCCTTCCAGCTTGCTTCCAAGGATGCTCTGTCTCTGCCTCTCAAGCACCCGGTATATAGATAGGCCACCGTGCCTGCCCAGCATTTACATGGATACTAGGGACCTAATGTGGCAAGTCCTTTAACGATTGAGCCTTCTTCCCAGCTCAAGATTGGATTCTTTGTGTATAAAATACCGTGTCTGTCTCACATTAGCATCCCATTTGAAAACTGATCTCAGCCATGATTCAGATAAAGGATGGGCAGTGAGCCTGCATCAGCAGGGAGTGGTGATAACCAAATCAGTGAGGAATTAACTTCTGGTCAGCTGGAAAGCTGCCATTTCTGAGTCCAAGCACTTTTCACAGATGGTCCAGCTCTCCACACGCCCAGAAGACAAGAAACTAGGAAATTGTCCAAAGCATGGCAAACTACAAGTCTGCATCAGGAAAGCCTTTGTGTTGGTGGTGTTCGGAAACTTGTGTTTGCTGACTCATTTTCCCAACTTACAGATCAGTCACTTCTAAGCCACTTAGCTTCCTCTAAGGCACTTCTGAAAGGAATTACTTATTTGCTTATACAGTGATTCTTAATGAATTCTAAACAAGCTATCAGTTCAGTACATACCCAGCTTATTAAGAGACTGAGATAGTTCTTTTTTGACAGTGTAACCAAACCTAACAATTCTTCAGCCTTGCATAAGTAAATTAATCAGTTTCATTGATGACAAGCGGGGGTTATGAAGCCGTTATCTGGGTACTGGCAATGAGTCACCCTGTTTTATGAGTAAAGAAAGAGAAACAGAATATTTTTTACTCAAAACTAATTTTATCGAAGAATACTTGTTTGGTGTTTCTAAACATAGTGTGAATCTCAATTTATCCCCTGACCTGAAATGCAATTAATGTGGTTAAATCTATCCCCCTGAACATTGGGCTTGGGTACCCAACTGCTCAGTGTATCTATTTCAGGCTATTCAATCACCATCTCTGCTTTACCATGTTCAATAAAATTCTATACATTCCTTCCCAAACCCACTCATAAGCATCAATGAAAAGTATTGTTTCATCATTCAAGGAAAAAAAAGCCCTCAGGGCTACTTCAAATTCTTCTCTTTTCATCCTATGGCATCTGTGTATCTGTATATCCACTGTGTCAAGAAATTCCCCGTATCTTTCTTCAGTCTCCAAACAAATCAAGAATTTGGTCACCTCTCAGAGTCTTCAAAGCCATGCTTTGAGATGACTTTGGTTGTCCCCGAATGTCCATCATTCCTTCTGCCTTTGATTTCCTCTCACTCTTCTCTTATCATAGTTTTCAAATTGCCACTTCACAAACCAACACAACCCTCCTGGCCCTTGCAATCATTTCTGTCACATTAAGCAACCAAGGCAGATCTGTGGCTCTATATGAAACTTCATTTATTTCCACTCCCCACGTTCTGACCATTTTAGATAAGTACAGGAATGAAAGAGCCAAGGGTTCTATTCTGGGGCGTAAAAGCTAGAATGCCCATGTGTGAAGAAGGGAATAGGTTTGAATTTAAAACACAACCCATCAATTTAGCAGCTTATTTATTCAAATGGATTTAACACAAAGGTGTCAGCCATACTAAATGATGCAGAAATATCAATGCTGATTATTCTGGCTTGATGAGAATATAAGAAATACATGGATTGAAATATTCCATGATATAACAAGGAAATGTACAAGTTGTTACATGTGTCTTAGTTAGGGTTTCCATAACTATAAGGAAACACCATGGTGATATGCAACTTGAGGAGGAAAGGGTTTATTTCATCTCACAGTCTACACAGCTCATAAGTAAGGGAAGTCAGAGCAGGCAGGAACCCAAGGCAGGAACCTGGGGGCAGGAACTGAAACAGAGGCCACAACGCTGCGTACTGGCTTGTTCCCCCTAGCTTCCATAGTCTGCTTTCTTATACCATCTGGGACCTCCTACCCAGGTTTTCACTTGTTTCCTTCCAACCTTAGCTTCAGTGCTGTAGAAGCAGCCAAGGAAGCACAGAAAGGGAGCTTTGAGGGTGGAAAGAAAGTGTTGGGTGCTCCTGCACCCTCATGGTTCCAACACAGTGGGGCAAATTTTAATTCAAAATATTAGCCAAGTGCTCTGTGAGTTATGTTATTAGGGGAAGGAAGCTTTCATTTTTCTTATACTAGGATGAGCAATGATCACAAAGTCCTTTTTATCATACAAGTTTCAAAGAAGAAAAAGAAGAGAAAGAGGAAGAAGAGGAGGAGGAGGGAGAGGAGGAGAAGGGAGAGGAGGAAGAGGAGGAGGAAGAGGAGGAGGAGGAAGAGTTAGCAAACTTGAAACTGAATTGATGTTTTTCCTCTCAGGAACATTGAGTGCTGTGAGTGCCTGCCCTTCACTATGAAGAAAAATGACTTTCAGACCAGTTACCCTGCATATACCTAAGATAACAAAATAAATATAACCTTCAAAGTGAAGTGATATTTGGATCTGACATGAAAAATTAACTGTCTACGTAGATTTTGCTATGAGGAGAATATTTTAATATTCTAAGCATGGAAATTTTTTCAGACAAAATTTCATTCTGTGAACCAGGCTGGCCACACACTTCTGTCTATCCTCTCCCTCTGCCTCCCCCACACCAAATGCTGGGATTATAATGTGGGCTACTACACAGGGCCTTCAGTGGTACTACTGGTACATACTGTGTCAACTGCTGAAATGACTAATCTTTAGGCCCTCAAAACTTGGAATTAAATTTTTTCACTAGCTTAACATTTCCTCAGTAAAGAAGTTTGATGTTTTTAATTCATTGATGCATATCTATATAATATATACCATATAAATGTATGCATATATTATATACAGAGATCTGTTTAATTGTGTGCGTATGTACATACAATGCACACCAAAGCCATCTTATTAGCTTAGGAGATTGACATTCAGTGAATGTATGTGGCCAATTTAAAAAAAAATAAAAGCACTTTATCACAACTAGTGGAAGCCCTTAATGAAATTCTTAATGTAGGTTTCCATGTACCATCTCCATTTGGAGCTGCATGTCTGTGAACAAATGTTCAATGGGATCTTGTTGGTAGTAACAAAGAAGATGAATGGGCCTAAATGTCCATCACTATGGAAATGGAAAATGAAATTATGGTCTATCAATCCAATGCAATTCTATATAACTGCAAAAGGAAGAAACTGGAACTATGTGTAATATGGATAATGTTCAGAAACAATTTCTGAGCAAAAGAAGAGATGTGGGCGGCAGGTGGGTGTATAAAGGTTGAAGCCATTTATGTATCATTTAGGAACATACAAAATGATATGAAATCTTGAGTTTATTATTTTAGGTGTATTCATATATGTAATAAAAGTGAAAATGACGTGGCATGCGCCGAGTCCCAGTAATGGTAGCTTTCAGTTGGAGAAAAGGAATGAGATCCAGGGAGCAAACTAGAGGGGCTTGGGCAGCGATTTTCGTGTCTGAATACTCACACTGGTGGTGGATGTGCGGGTCTGCCTTTGTTATTCTTTGTGCTTCTATGGACACTGATTTTTTTTATTTAATTAGAGATGAATTTCTTTCAAAAATCCCTTTGGAGACATTACAACAGTCATAACTTTGCAGACTTATATCCACAGTAAAAAGCATTCTGTGATGTTCTATTTATTTTGCAAAGCTGTCACAGAACTGCCGTGGCTTCCTAAAAATATATGCTGCCCCACTTTCCACCCATTGAGAAAACTCCCTCAGAGGGTTAACTATGAAATATCGAAAGACTGAGCAACCAAGAGAGATATAACTTCTAGGGCTGGAAGCAGGTAAAAGCCCAGGAGGAGGGGTGGGAATAAGGCACTATTCCCTTGTTTGGACTTTAATCACTTTTTTGTATTCTTCCAACAATTTCTAGAAACATGACATCTTTTATAAATACAAGGAAACAAAATATACCAGTAAAGACAAAACATTTAGTGCTTAGTAACTCCCACGACATCCACTGTGTTGTGACTATTATCCTGGGGGACAAACGTTGTCAGGCTGGTCAGTACTGTAGCTTGCAAGGCTCACAGCTGGGTAAGCGTGATGGTAACGTTTCTCCTTCAGAGAGTGCACAGCATCTTAGAGCACTATGAAAGCGCGAGTAAGGATGAAGGAGATGCGCACCAGCTTGGTTTCTCCATGTTCTGTGATGCAAGCATGTGATGTCTTCAGCAATAGGATGTATTAGCAAGCCCTTAAGGGTAACCAAGAGCAGTGGTTCTACCCTGAAATGTTTGGGGTGTATGTGTGTGTGTGTGTGTGTGTGTGTGTGTGTGTGTGTGTGTTTTGTATATGTTCATGCATATGTATATATTTTAGGAAGCAGCTACAGTAGTAGATTTCCATACTTTTTATTTTTTTCAAGACAAGGATTCTCTGTGTAGCCTTGGCTGTCCTGGAAGTTGCTCTGTAGACCAGCCTGGCCTTGAACTCATAGAGATCCAGCTGCCTCTGCCTCCTGAGTGCTGGAGTTACAGTTGTGTGCCACCATGCCTGCCTCCATGCTTTTTTCTCCAAATGTCTTTAGTGTTAGTTAATTTCCCAATGCCCATTTTACATAATGGAACCCATAGCTGGCACCAAGAACTTGAGTTTAGGCAGGTCACAGACCTATGGGGGAGAACTTGCAACTATTTTTCTGCTAAATGTACATACTATTAAACCAACACTTAATGACTTACTGAAATACCAAAGTGCATCTTTTGTCCTCATCAGAGAAACCTCTTCTTACAATAGATGGTGGTTAACACAGAGACTCACTACAGGTAAAAACAAAAACAAAAAAAATACCCCCCAAAAAACCAAACCAAACAAACAACAACGACAAAACAGGACCCTGTGAAGTTCTGAGTCTTCAATGAAACATCTGTATCACATCCACTCCTCCTAAGGCTCAGGGATCATGGCAGAAAAGAAGTTAGAAAGATTGCAGAGACCATGGCAGCAGGTGACTACATGGTAAAAAGTGTTCTCTGTGCACAACAGGGCAGCTGCACATAAGAACTCACAGTGTGTATGACAGCATGCACAAGACCTGTGTAAACTCAAGCCAGTTAGCATTCCAGCAAGGAGGGAGGCAGTGAGGGTGTGAAGTTCCATTCCCAGCTCTGAAGGTATTGGCAATAGCTAGTCTCTGGTGGGTCCAGCATGCTTCGGTGGAAGGCCTAGCACCTAATGAGAGATAGGTGACACAAACAGGACCCAATGATATTTTTTATAAGACACAAAATTAGGCAGGTAGGGAATGGAAGTAGATCTGCAAAGAGGCAGGAGAAAAGTGAATACGATCAAAGTAAGTTTTAATGGAATTCTCAAAGAATGAATAAAAATACTTTTTAAATGCTAACACATCTCGGTTAAATCATGTCAAGGTTGATTTCAAATAGATTTATTCCTAAGAAGCCAAGTAAGATTTTGGTAAGAAATATATATATATATGTCTAAGCCAAGATAATGTATGGTTTCTATTTATTTAACTTGGATTCTATTTCATTTATTTAATATATGACTTTCATTTAAGAAGCCAAGTTTTATAATGCTAATAATATATGACACTGAACAAAAAAGTAATGTTTAATAAGATAAAATATTATGAACCTAAGAAAGGTTGTCCAAATGTAAAGATTTATACCTGAACCCCTACCCTAATGGAAATATAAAATAAAGAAACAAACAGAGGAAGAAAGGAAGGAAGGAAGGAAGGAAGGAAGGAAGGAAGGAAGGAAAAGAAAAGACAGTTCAAGTTGTTGAAGAGACAGGTTAGCAGCTAAGAACACTCGCTACTCTTGCAGAGGACCTGGGTTTGGTTACCAGCGCTCCCACAGCAGCTCACAGCCATTCATAGCTCCAGCTATCCTCTCCTTACCTTCATGGACAGCAGGCATGCATGTGGTGCATCAACATATATGCAGTCAAACACTCATGCACATAAAGTAAAATAAATAAATATTTAAAAATTATAAACAAAATGTAGGCAACGTCTATTCAAGGGCCGAGTTATCTCATTTCAAAAAGAGATGCGAACCGAGAGAGCTTCCCAGTGTGATGTGGAGGAAACAATTTGGAGTTGGAAGTTTTTCAGGTATGTGTAGCATTTGGAAAAGTCATTGTTCTAGGCATACATGGCCTTACTTTCCAGACTTGTGAATGACAATGATACTATTACTATAGAAACCAAGGGATCCTCATATGTTTTTAAGTGCCAGTCTAAACATCCGGAAGATCACAGCATAAGAGAAGGTGGGTCAGGAGCTTCTGAGAAGATGGATACTCAAACGAAGGGCTGGAGAGATGGCTCAGTGGTTAAGAGCACTGGTCACCCTTCCAGAGGACCTGGGTTCAATTTCTCGCACCCACATAGTGGCTCACAATTGTCTATAACCCTAGTCCCAAGGCCTTTCAGGGCACTAGGCATGTGTGTGATGCACAGACACACGTGCAGATAAAACTCTCACACCCATCAAATAAATCAATAACTATTCTTTAAGAAAAGAAATCCAAATGACCCCAACAAAAACTCATTTAAATTTCCAAATTACTGCACCCATCTACAAATTGTTGAGATGAAGTGTCACAAAAGATGAACTGCCAATTGATAAAATAATGAAAAGAAGGCATTCTCAATAAAAAATACTATTTGTTGGAATAATATAATAGCTTGTTTTTATTAATGTTAGCCTTTCCCCCATATTTTAAAATAGAATTCTAAAGGCCTTTAAGGTCCCAAACCAAGGGAAATTTGAGCTTATATAATAAAAATACAGCCTTTAGAGAAAAGCTGTGCCTGAAGTCTGTACAAAACAATATCCTGGGTACTGGGTATTGGGAGTTAGGTTCTGGGGACAGGTGTGTAATCACTCAGTCAAATAGAAAGCAGGCCCTAAAGCTATTTAGTAATGGAAAAAAGACAAATATATGTGTGCAGTGGAAGGCCACTGAGGTCCAAGGCCACCACACACAGCTAGTGAGTCTGGATGGGGGAAGGTGCACAGCGCAATTCCAACTGATAATTGATAGGGAACTTAACAGTCTGGGATTGCTGAAAACAGTGGGTACTGCAGACTGTACAGGTGTGTGTGTGTGTGTGTGTGTGTGTGTGTGTGTGTGTGTGTGTGTATGTGTGTCCATGTGTCTCTGTGTGTGTGTCTGTGTGTGTATGTATGTGTGTGTCCATGTGTCTGTATGTGTGTCTCTGGGTGTGTGTATGTATGTGTGTCTGTGTGTGTGTGCACATCACAATTGCCCTTTATGAAAGGGTTCTCAGCCAGGTGGAGGAGGCAGAAACCTAAACAGATGAAAATCTGTGAGTGAGGACAGTGATGGGAGGGGACTCAGCAAAGGGTTGTGGTGAGATTCTGCCATGGTGAACTTGAAAGAAAAAAGAATAATTCGAGAAGAGGAGGCACAAATGTGAGCAGCAATGACTGAGACACAAACCTAGGAAACCGCCCAGTGTATTTTACTGATGACAAGACCCTATGGGAGGAAGTACTGGAAGATGCATATGTGACTGTTCAGAAGGCTGGATCTGACTGTTAAGCAATACGCTTAAGCTACGGACGCAGACACCACCACAGCCTTGCAGTAATGTCCTGACTGCAGCATGCATGCATGCTGTAAGCCTTGTGTTAGCTTACGGCACCACTCTGCATCATTTTTGTACACATCCATTCATCCATCAAGCTTACTTCTTTTTTGACCCTTTATCTGTACATCCTTGTATTATATAAAACTAAAAGCATTCAACTAATTCTCCACCCCAACAAATTAGGTTTAGAACTTCTTTATGATATTTAATGTCTTCAAGTTCCTTTCCTTTAAAATAGTATTTGTGTTTATCTGAATACATTACATTACACAAAAGAGATATCATACTTGACTCAACTTGCAACCACTACACGTTTTGATAGCTTCAAAATTAACCACCACAAATAAGAACTGGGCTGGCCAACCTTCTAAGCATATGTCCCTTTAAACCTATGTGACTTAACAGTAGTAGTTTTCTTACAAATAACATTTGTAAAAGTATAATGGTTGAGTTGAAGACAGCATATAAAGATAAAAGTCTCTTGAACATTCTGCTCAACTGCTCTCTCTGAGTTGTTTCCAGATTACACCCGCCATCCTGTAAGCACAGTGCAGATTCCCCTACCTGCCCTGCTGTTTTCAATCTCCTTTGTGTCTTCCCTGGGCAGGTGCAGGCACCTTAGGACATTCTTATCTTGAGTAGAAGGAATGTACTGACATGCTGATGAGCTAAGCAAGCTGTAGCAATTCCAGAGCCGTGGTCAGCGGTGAGGTCCTTCACCATGGCTCAGTCCAAATCAGTGGCAGCTTCATGAGAGAAGCACATGTGATTTCTTTGTCCCACATTTTAAAATGAAGAGATTTAATACCAAAAAACTTGGGGGTAACGGCCTCTCTAGAAATCGTGGGTATCTGATGTTTGAGCAAAAGGTATACCTGGCAAGGGCTAAGTGTGTTGCCCTTTGGCGAGGGAAGACGCCTCCCAAGCTTTGCACAGCCGGTGTCGCTCTTGTTTGCTACTGTCTCGCCACTCTCAGCACTTGCAGAGTTTAAACACATTAGGTGTGGCTGGAGTGATAAAGACTTCTAAATGGAATTGTGGTGTGGATTTTAATATATTGAATAGCAAACCATAGCATCTAAAAATAGCAGTAATTGCAGTAGACTTGGCCTGTGACTGGTTAAGTCCTATCCAGTTCTACACTGTAAAGAAATTTTTACCACACAATGCATACACAAATCTATTCACAATGTGTGGATGTAATATACACAGCCACAAACAATATAATTGTTAATCTATTATCTGAAATGTATGTAACATTACATTTCAAATATGAAATACAGGGATTTTGCTCATATATACTTTCCAATATAATTCAACTTCAAATTATAATAAGCTCACTTGGAAAAATAATAGCCAATTAAAAATTTAAATATCTAGCTTGTGATCAGAGGGCATTCCACTAAGTCCAAAAGCATAATTAGGTGCATGTCTGTGCATGGTGTCATAATTCTGCAAGTAGTTAGTTATGCAAGACCATGTAGGGATGAAGGCATGTGAAATAGGTGTCCTGAAGTCTTCCCAATTGCTACATAAATACAACCACAGAATAAAGATGACAAAAAAAAAAACCTTCAGGAGAAAATTTGAACAGAGGATAGAAATATAAGCACAGCTTTGTCCAAAGAAAGAAGCCCAGGGTTTTATGTTAGCAAATCTTAGTTAAACACATCAAGAGGATTTACACTAAGATTTACAGGTAACAGAGGGTTGCTTTAAAGCATAATGCATGGGACTTAAGATATCCTCCATAAAGGGATTTATGTGACAGGTAAGAAAGAATGTGCTCAATCTGTGGTTTTGTGTCAATGGCTGTTAAGATAAAAACAAATGTTTCTTTTACCCAGGCATCTATTGCCCTATGAATATACAAGTACAGTAGCAATAGATTCGAAAGTTTGTGCTGGTATTAGCTACTTTTTTGTTTTGATTTTTGTTGTTGTTGTTGTTTTGTTTCTCAAGACAGAGTTTCTCTGTGTAAAAGCCTTAGCTATCCTACAACTCACCTTGTAAGCAAGGCTAGCCTGAAACTCATAGGTCCTCCTGCCTCTGCCTTCAGAGTGCTAGGGTTAAAGGCATGAGCCTCCACTTCCAGGCTTAGCTAAAATACCTTGCCGAGGGCACCATAAAAAAGGAAGGCCTTATTTGAGCTCACAGTTCCATAGGACAGTCTTTGGAAAGTCATGGCAGAAAGAGCTTGAGGAAGCTCAGCACACTGTATCCACAGTCTAAATGCAGAGGGAGATGAATGCTGGTCATCAGCTAGCTTTCTCCTTTCTGTGTACTCCTGGGTGCACACGTAAAGAAGGGTGCAGCGTACATTTAGGGTGAGACTTTCTACCTCAATTAATTTACCCAAGATAGTCCCTCACAGGCACAGAAAAAAAGACGGCTTCTTCATAAATGTGATAGGAAAATTTGATAAATAGTCCCTTCTGAAGAAGAGTGAAACTATATTCCTAGCTATCACCCTGTGCAGATCAACTCAAAATAGATATAATAATAATAATAATAATAATAATAATAATAATAATAATACCTGAAAACATTAGAAAACGTAAGAAAATCACTTTAAGACATAGGTATAGTCACAGACTTTCTATAAAGGATGCACATAACTCAGCAAGTAAAATCAATAACTGGCAAATGAATTATGTGAAATTAAAAGGCTTCTGTACAGCAAATGAACAGTTAATTTAGTGGAAATACAGCCTACAGAATCAGAAAGAAATATTTGATGGCTGTATATCTATCTGACAGAAGATTGGTTTTTAGAATATATAAAGAGCTCAAAAAAAGCTCAATATAAAAAAAATGCCTATCCAAGCCAATGATGAAATAAACAGACAGTTCACTAAGAGCAAGTGAGCAGGAAACATATGAAAAATGTTTAGTATCTTTAGCCACTACAAAAAAAATGTAAATTAAAACTATACTGAATAAGATTGTATCAGTGAGGTAACCCAGACCCAGAAAGACAGGCATTGCGTGTTCTGTCTTATCAGAGGCTCCGAGCTCCAGATCTTTAGATGTGAGCACATTTCCTGGAGTAACTGTAGAAACCAGGAAAGCGCTAGGGGGCCACTGCCAGAGTAGGGGGTTGTAGGGAAGCAACACTGAGGGGAGTGATGGGGTACAAGTGGTCTTATCAAGGAAACAGAGAAAGGGGATTCTAATTAGAGATGTAGAAGGGGAGACCTATGAAAGAATGAGGGAGGAGGCTGAAACAACACCAAGGATATTGAAAATGTCATAAGGACTCATGCTACTAATTGTCTACCTAATTTTAAAAAAACCTTTAATACACATAAATATGTATGTAAATATACATGATATACTTTAAATGAAAGGGAAGGAGAAAATGTTGTAGTAATATTATGACTACAAAAATAGAAGAAACAACAAAGAAGCAATAGGGAAAACGCCATCATAGTATGTGAGTAAAATCTGAATAAAGATATTTTTAAACCATGGTTATTGATAAAGGGATGAAGGTAGACAAACTAAGGAGAGGTATGTCTCAACCAGAGAACCATTGAGCAATAAGATTAAAACAACAAAACAAACCTACCTTGAGAGTCTGTCTCATCTCACCGCAGTCGGAATGATTACCATAAGGAAAACAAACAACAAATGCTGACAAGAATGTGAAGGGGAACCCTTATGCATTGCTGGGGTCCCCCTAAAAGTCAGTGTGGATCTTCCTTTTAAAATGAACTTCCATAAGACTCACATATACCACTCTGAGAATATAATATATATACAACAGCGATACCTGCGCATCCTTGTTTATCGTTGTAATACCCACAATTCCCAGCCTAGGAATCCGCGATGGTTATTCTTGGTTGCCAGCTTGACTACGACTGGGACTAAAATCCAAAAATGAAGGGGACACCTGTGAGAGACTTTTCAAATGGGAGGATACATGAAATGTTATGTATGTATACAATGGAGTTTTATTCGGACACAGGAAGAATGAAACTGTCATTTCTGGATAATGACTGCAGGTGAGGACACTCATATTAAGTGAAATAAGCCAGACATGAAAACACAAGCCTCATGTTTTTTTTCTCATTTGTGGATCCTAGATTTTACATAAACACATAAAGCCACTTATATGCATATGGCATAAGCAGAAGAGAAACAGTGCGTGGTCAGCTAAATATCCTCCTGCTGCCTCTACCTAAGCAGCTAAAATGCTCAGGTCTAAATGTTCACACCTGGGCGTTTCTGTCTCCCTTACACATTCTATGCCACGATGTGCCAGCTGTCTTCTGTTGTAGGAAATGGTGAGCGTCCCAAGCAGGTGAACGATCCTGAACCCTGTGATGGTAGGGACTGTGTAAACAATAGAAGGCTGAGCCCAAGAAGTGCACTGGGTCTGTGATAATTCAGTGAGAACGGGCAAACACGGGTGGTCTCGGTGAGTTCACCTGTGATACTTGGTGAGCACTTGGAGAGTTATTCTTTCTCCGCACTCACTATCCAATCAAATACAACACTCTGGGGGGTTCGCTCTTCAGTGTATTCTCAGCATGGCATCACCCCACTGCCAGCAACCAACACCTCTCACCAACACCGGGCCTTCCTGCTTCCCACCGGAAGTGCTTCCCTTCCCCTTATAATGAATGCCCTCTGCTGGGAAGTTCTTCCCTGTGGCATCCTTAGTGCTCACCCTCTACCCCTCAGAGTTTGTTTATTCATGATGCCTACCCTGATTCTCCTTCTTTTTTTTTTTTTTTTAAGATTTATTTATTTATTATCTTGTACACAGTGCTCTGCTTGCATGTACTCCTGCAAGCCAGAAGAGGGCGCCATATCACACTACAGATGGTTATGAGCCACCATGTGGTTGCTGGGAATTGAACTCAGGACCTTTGGAAGAGCAAGTGATTCTCCTTCTTAAAGGTGTAGTGAGCGGCCACTCGCACCAGTTGGCGGCCACTCGCACCAGTTGCCTTGGTGTCATTTCCCTAGTACATTTTTCTCTACTTTATATTTAGCATTTATTTGTTTATTGCCTACCTCAATACAATGTAAGCTCTATATAATCAAAGATTTTTGCCCGTTTCGTTCACTGCTATATTCCTAGTGTCAAAAGCAGTCTCTAGCAGATAGTAGATGTTTTACAAATCTTTGCCAAATGAAGGGGTGAGTAAATAAAGTGATGCCACCCGCCTCCCAGTAGGTAAGGGGCCCTCTGTCTGATGCAAAGCTAGATATAGCACCCAAGGTGCTAAAACAGCCATTGAACGGCAATACCAATGACATAGATAATATTGTTATTGGGCTGAACTGGAAGTGTTGGTACTTAGTGATGGGGTGGGGTGGATTTAACAACGCACACTCCTAGAGAGCTACGGACATCCAAGCATAAGGCAATGAGGACCGGATGCCAGACAAGAAGGGCCATGGCTACACGGCATTTTGAGTTTTCTTGGTTTAGAATAAGCATGGCCTGAGGTAATTCCAGGACTTAGTAACCCTATCAGCTGGTAAGGCAGCCCATGTGTTCTCATGTGTCCGTCTGAAGTGAGTGGGACAAGTGGACAGCTGGCTGGATTAATGAGTTCATCTTTAACGTATTTCCTTTAATGGGCTTACAGAAAACTATTCTCTATTAATAAAAATGCATGATTTTTGTTTAAATTCAGACTAAACTGTTTAGTTCATTCTTTGCAATACTACCATTTTAAAATGCTTAGAATCGCCTTAGTTCACAGTTTCCCACCAGTCATAACTACAGTTAGTCATCAAACTCACCAAAAATAAAGTTCATTTCCATGAACATGCTCAAAACATGTTTAAATCGTCTTTTCTTCTTGCCTCCATGTTGGCAAAATATTCCCCACTATTCTCTCTTTGGCTTTTTACATGTAGGGTTTTTTTTGTTTTGTTTTGTTTTTTGTTTTTGTTTTTGTTTTAGCACAACAACTTCTTGAAAGATGTATTTAAAAGAGTTTAAGGTTGAAGAACGAAGACAGAGCACTTGATCTTAGGGGTCAGTGTTGTTTCTACTTAAGTAGAGTGAACCGTCTGGTCAAATGGTAGCTTATAGAATTAGAGGTCTGTGTCTCCAATGCCTGCAATGGACCGGACCTTAATTGGAAAGATTCCAACTTTTTCCTTTCTGTGAGGAGAGTAAAACTCTTCTACGTGTGCTGGACCAGTGAACATTGGAGTGAATGAAATGATAAAAACAGAAAAGAGTGAGGGAAAGCATCTCACAGGTAGAGTCGCCAGTGCCAATATTGTCCTTCTGCCCCCACTCTCAGGCACTAGGCAGCTGCTTTCATTCTGTGAGGAGACAGATCCTCAGCAAAGCTGCTTTGCCCTGCTAATCTGCCTATGTAAATGAGGACATTTAAATATGATGTTCTCCACGATTCTATGTTTTGTTCTAAGCTCAAAATAAAGCATCCCAGGTGTTCTTTTATAAATAAGACTGCATGGATTTCGACAAACCTTCACATTTATTCATTGCAACAAAGGTATCAGAGTTTCTTCTCCAGATGTGACTTATTCTAACACTCTGTGAAGTACTAAGCTCCTGGAGGTAGTTAGTACATTACCATACATTTTCTTCCTCGAGAGATGTATCAGTTTTGACTTGGCAATCACCTTGTCAGATGAACATTACTCTGAAAACCACTGCAAGTTACCTGCCATCGTTCGTTGTGCCGTGTGACTTTATATGAGCTGAGACTGTTTTTCACTCATGCCTTTGGCAAACAATTCAAATGAGGTTCACAACATAACAGCGCTAATTTCATGGTTGAAATATTAAAACCTCATACATGAAAGATTTATTTTTTTAATAAGATCAATCACACCGGACATTAGTTACCCTCCCCAATTAAAATCCACTTCCCTCATGAGCAATTTATTAAGAAGTCTGCCCACTACAAATGCAAATTAGTGTGATAGATTTTCCGACCCAGTTAAGATAGACAACTGCTGGCTATTCCTAAACTCCAGTTCTGCCACAGCAAAAATTCCTCATTGACATCGTTTGAGACTTTTAAAAAAGCAAGAATTTTTCAATAGTTTTTATAAAATAGATACACCAAAGAACACATATGTACACACGCCTGCACGCATAGACACATGTATACCAAAACTATATCTTCACGGCTCCTCCCAAAGTTCAGCTAGCCTACCATATTTTGAGGAACAGTTAGTTCTGTGGCCACACCAGCTGCAGCATGCACCCCACCCCACCCCCAGTGACAGAATGCCACACATCAGCCTCAGAATGCCCATACCAACCACAGAATACCCCACACCAGCCACAGAATGCTCCCACACAAGCCACAGAATACCCAGCACCCTGCCTGCACACAAGGTAGGAGATCTGGACACCACCTCATGGTGGGAAAATGATGGATTGTCATGGGGATACTTCAGGATTTCCCAGAGAGAGCTGCTAAAACTGAAAAGTTCAATTCAGTTCTGGTCCCAAAGAAAAAGAATCCTATAAAAATAAAGCTGAAGTACAATTCCTCCACAAATGCCAGACTCTGCCACTTTTTTCAATGCACGGGTAAACAATTTTTCTACCTCTAAGAGATCTCAACCGGGACACCAGCAACCTGAGTGCTTCTGATGTCAATCACCGGGAGTGATTAGATATTCGGAAACTGCTATCACTGCATGGTAGTAGCAAGTTAGAGTACACACATCTAGGGATATGTCTGCCTTATCTGTAGAGTGTGGACACCAAGCACGCAAGATAGGACACCGTAGAAGTCAAGAGTCACTGACCGAAAACCATGGCAAGCTCAGGACACACGATAATCCTTCATTATCTAATACGATCTCATTCATAAGCTGAATTTTCCTACACTGAATACAATTTGAACAAATAATAGCTTGGGCTGCTACCCACTAGTGAGGGTAGAAGTTCAAGACATAAGCTAGAAGCTAGGTTGGAAGTCAGGAGGCAACCTTGGAGCTAGATGTGGACCATCGTTTATGCTTACCTGCCTCCACCTACTTTCTTGCAGCTAGGTGACCGTCCCAAGTCTTTTGGCCAGTGGCTTGCCTTTCCAATTCTCCTTCCACAGTGGATGGACCAGCTGCTCTATGTTCACAAGCCCTTACGCTTGCCTGACTGTGTAAGCTCCGTTCCATTCTCCTTCTCGCTATCCCAGCCCGCCCATCCGCTTCCCTCCCAAGAGAAGCTGGCCTCTTCTTGCCCTCCAGTCTCTTTTACTCCAGCAGCCCTCTGATTCTCGCAGTATCCATCTCTGCCCACGGAGGCTGCCGCTGCTCTATGACGCACGTGAGCAGATAAATGCTTCGGTTTCACTCCGCACTTCATTCTGCTACGGCCCTCTGAGGGCTCCAGGGAAGGAGAGAAATAAGTTAACAGGTTAACGGAAACCCATTTACTGTTTTCCTAAACACATCCAGCTCGCACTGGGGACAGAAGCTCACTGCCCCCATGCTCTGTGCACCCTGCCAGAGAGTCCTTTACTGCCTCTGCCTCTGTCCTATGGAGGCACTACACTGCCCACATAATAGCAGGCTTTGATCACAGGAGAGAAGGGAACGGGAGGTTGAGATGCATGTGCGGAGTGTCAGAAACACTCATTGATATTCTCCAGGGAGTAAGGGCCTTCAACACGACAGCAGCCACAAGTTTACTCGTTAAAAAAAATCCCAGAGGTAAAACCTACCTCATCACTACACGACCAAAATGGAATCTGTATAGCACAAGCCTTTACCACAAGAGAACATTAAACAGTCCAAACTTTCAAAGAAGGTTGGATATTTTTAATTAATAAAACTTTATGCAATTATTTTGTAACTGACACTCATGAGAATCTGATACTACCTATAGTGATAAATTATTACTTAAAATGCAAGTATGCAGATATACTAGGGAATAGCTACACTAATTACTCACTATGCCCATGAAAAGGATTCTTGGCGATGTTTCATGCAGTTCCCACCACCTGGGATAGCCATCTGCTTTTTTTTTTTTTCTTTCTAACAATACTGAGCCATCATCCCCTGCAAGACGCAACTAAAGTTTCACCTTTTACAACAAATCTTCTTCCAGCCCAATCTCAAGCCTACATGGGGATGGCCTTGTAACCACATTCTCTCTGTGTGAGGGCCACTTTCTCTGCGTTGCTTTCTTCCATTTGCTTAGTAGTGGAAAGTGAACACAAACAGCTAACTCCCCCCTGCCCCCTCCCCCGCCCCACTGCAGCCAAGACACCTACAGAAACTAGTGGGCCGGCGGAGAAATCCAGCTGCCCATTAGTCAACAGAACAACACGTTTGTTTGGCAACTTGACCCAGAAGTGTATGTCCCCATGGTTAAGTTAACAAACATGATGATCTTTGACCGACGGTAAAGATTCCAATTTGGAGAAGTGAAATAAGAGTCCAGGCTCCTTGTGAATGTTTAACAAAACATTAGATGATTCGTCTTATGGGTCTTGGAAAGTGTTTTTTATTGGTTTTTAAATGTTTTTTTTTCTTTAAAGCATAATATCAAATCAAAGGATAGGATGAATAGGCAAAGCCTCGTGAGTGATATGAATGCTCGCAATCACAAGCTTTATTTCATTGAAGACAGTAAAAAGAGACACAGAAAAGCTGTATAGCAAACTGGGTCAAACATGAGATTTTTGAAATACGCACAGAGAAACAGAATATTAAAGCCAAGCCAAAGTATTGTTTTTCCCTAATATGCAGTATGTTTATATTCCCCGGCTTATTATTCTGTAATTGATAGCAAAGCTATAAGTGGCTCTGAGGATTGCTGCCTATCTCACATGATTGCCTCGTTGTGAAGCAGCATAATCAGATGGAAATGGAGAAAAATTTCTGTCAGAGATTCCTTTCTGTAGGCAATATGTTGCTTTATTTCTAAGTGTCTTTTGGCTGTTGACTATTTTATAATCATTGGCATAAATATAAAAATGGTAAACAATGTTTATTGTTTGCACACAAGTGAGTTTGAATTGGGGCCTTTTACTGCCAGTCATTGCCGGTGCAATCTCAAGAACGTAATAGGCAATCAGACAGTGATTTATCTGACCCATTATTGAGAAAGAACCAAGAAAAATCTAAACATCACTCAGCTCACTCGTGTGCACACTGAAAATGCAAACCATTGAATTATCCGAGCTTTGTTCAGAAGAGTGTATGCTATAAACATTTTTGAAAATGTGTTTTTATTGCTGGTCTTAATTTTCCTTTGTTTAATCATAAGAAGAAATATAGAAGCAAAGCAAATATAATTGTTTCTTTCTTAAAGAAAAGATATCCAAACCTCAAGGCAACAGATATGCCAGAAAAGTATTTCCCTGGGCTTTCTTGTGGTAATGTGTGTTGTTTCCACGGTCGTGACTGAGTTATAGCCAGGGTAATTACTTTAGTCTCTGCTGCCCATAAGGAATGCTCCTGTGGCCTGAGCAAGTTCTCAGAGCTCTTTGCTCCCTCAAAGAAACTCATGGTCAGGGCTCTGCTAAGTAGCTGTCATGTTGTTACAATGCAAGTGAGAATGAAGTGACAAGGAAGTGTCAAGCAAATTAAAAGTCACTAAACAAATTCCAATCACAAAGTGTACTTTTTGAGCGTTACCCACACTTTCAAGAGGAACTTACCTGAAAGTCAACCCAAAGTGTTAGATGTACATCTAAAGAAGTAGATGAATATTTGCTGGTTGGTTTGGTAGGTAGTCCGCCATTGTTTCCATGCCTGCCTCATGGGGTCATGTAGTGACTAGAACGGGTATTATCCAAATGGCCAGACTATACCAAGACAGGTGGGGAGTGAAGCTAGCATCCAAGCCTGGACTGGGGAGGGTCTGGGACAAGAGGCTGAGGTAGTAAAGAGAGCACAGTAAGTTGACAGCTGCCACATCGAGGGACACCAGAGGCAAAGGTAAAAGAAAGCAACGTACAAGAAGAGGAGGGGTGGCAGGCAGAAGCAAATCATCCTGAACCGTGTAGGGTGGCAGTGCTTCTACAAAGTATTGACCTTGAATTTTAGTGGGGAAATATTTTAATATACTGTTTTGGCTTTCTTTCCAGAGTAGCCAATAAGGCAATTATAATACGGAGAGCACAGATTTGGTAAGCTCTCCAAGGTCACGGCCAGTGTGTGGCTTGAGAATTCACATCTCTAAAGTCCTGCTTCCATCTAACCTCTGACCTGTGGTACTGCATGGGACAGTTTTGTCAGACTTTCGAGGGAACATTTCCAGCTTGTCCCTTCAGAATGGCAGTGGCTGCTCAAAGCTGCACTTAGAATGGGTCCTTAGTAAGCATAGAGTCTCCTGGTGACTCAGAGAAGAAAGAGGAAACTTTTAGCTTTTAAAATTCTGGTTTTTTTGTTTGTTGTTGTTGTTATTGCTGTTGTTGTTGTTGATTTTTTTTGAGACAGGGTTTCTCTGTGTACCCTTGGCTGTCATGGACTCGATTTGTAGACCAGGCTGGCCTCGAACTCACAGAGATCCACCTGTCTGTGCCTCCCAGGCATGTGCCACCATGCCCGATTTTTAGAACTCTATATAAGCCAATAATTTTCCAGACAAGATACATTAGAGCACATTTTGAGGATAAGCTGTAATTAGCAGTCGCGTTAATTCTGGATTCTGAAAGGTCACCTGCGCCTCGGCTTCCCTAGCAAAGTGTCGCCACCTCCTTCCTGTGACTGCAAGGGCTTTTGTTGCGTTTATTGTTTATGCACACTTGTCAGCTGCAAGGATTAAAAACAAGATACTGACCTGAAGGAACTTCTCTTTCCAAAATGTGAATTCGGTTTTGTTTTGTTTTTTGAACTACCTTTGCCATAGTTCCCCTTTCCTGGAGATGTTTGGGTTGCCTTAAGAGCCAATCAAACATTGGTTTCTTTCTAGCACAAAATGGTCTGCCCTTGCTGTCCCCAAATAAAAGAGCCATGCTTGGTCATGTGAAGAGACGAACTACATACGTAGCCCTTGTTTGTGGTATAGGGAGGAGAGGCTGGGGCAGATCTGTCATATTGACGGACAGAACCCCAAATCTTCAGTAGATGTTTCTTTTTCAAACTCCAGCAATCACAAGAGGGAAGCTGCTGCCCACACACTGTGGCGACTCGGGCCACAGAGGCTCTGCCATACTCAGTATGTACTTCTCATGGCTGCCTAGGGTGTCACTGCTCATTTGCCAGGTAGGAAAAGAAAGAGGAAGTGTAGGGTTGTGGGGAAGAGTCTGTGGACCATGCCCTGGATGCTGTGTATGTCGCCTGACACATTTCATGAATCAGAACTCCATCCCAAAGCCACATCTAACTTGATGGGAGAAGTGGGGGATATAGTCACGTGGTCCACCTGGATACAATGTTGCAGAGATTCACAGCCTCTGGACAAGAAGCACTTGAATTTTTTTTTTCTCTTCTAAAGCCTACACTCAGTCTGAAACTTTAGAGTACAGAGAAAATACAACCCATGCTTTAACATGTAAACCAGATTTTTACATCTAGGAAAGTGCTTCTGACTCTTCACCCTAATTCGATGAACATCCCACTCTTCCCTCTGGCAAGGAGTAGCCTCCTGGCATACCCTCTCCTAGAAAGCACAGAAGCAAACACAGCTCCTTCTCATTGGTCTAAGTCCCATTTTCTACCATAAAATAAGTCTAGCATCTATGTAGTACATCTAGGATAGGTGTGTTTCACGGGCAAGTCAGTGAAAATATAGGACAAGGACAAGGGTAAAACAACTGTATAATACTTATATATGTCCACTATAGTAGATATTAGACATCCAATAATACTTTGTAATTGCCCCTCCTATTGAAAATCTCTCAGAGGATTCCTCTGGCAGCTGATGGGAACAGAAGCCAAACATTAGGTGGAGCTCTGAGAATCCCTCAGAAGGGGGGGGGGGGGGAGGCGAAACATTGTAGGATCCTGAGGGGTCAAGGACACCAGGAGAACCCAGCCCATGGACATCAACTAAACAGGGCTCATACGGGCTCACAGAGGCTGAAGCAGTATTCATGGCGCCTGTGTGGGTCTGCATGAGACCCTCTGAAGGCATGCTGTGTTGTTTAGCTTGTTTAGTTTGTGGGACTCCTAACAGTGGGAGTCGTCGGGGGGGAGGTGTCTCTGACTCTTGCCTGCTCTTGGGATCCTTTTCTCCTCCTGGGTTGCCTTATCCAGCCTCGATATAAAAGTCTGTGCCTAGTCTTACTGCATCTTGTTATGCCATGTTCAGCTGATATCCCTGGGAGGCCTGTTCTTCTCTGAAAGGAAATTGAGGAGGGGGAGAGTGGAAGAGGAACTGGGACAAGTACCCGGAGGGATGTATTGTAAGAAAGAATAAGAAATAAAAAGAAAAAAAAAACAATTTCAGATTCTCAATCCTTCGCTAGTTATTCCTTTCCATTCATTGACAGCTATGGTGGAAAGGCCCCTTGCTTTTCTAAAAAGCTCTTCAGGCCACTATTTTAACTGCACAAGCAGGACCAGCTTACTCCTGCCTGTGGACTCGGGTGTGTTGCTACTCTGGCCCAAAATAACCCCCTCCCCAGACAGCAGCCGTGATGGCATGCCTGCATCCCTTTTACTCCTGCTTCTCCTTTAGCCTTGCTTCTGGTCCTCAGTCTCTTAGTCCATGCCTTGCACCTGGTTTCCTTCTGCTCAGGTTCTGTCCTCCTGTTATAGGCCTAAGACTCTCCTCGGTTAGCCGTGGCTTCCCGGAGGACCTCAGGATGTTTCAGGGATGAAAGAACTAGTTTCTGTCCTGACTTGTCGTGAGCGACATCATTCTAGCATGGTCAATGCGGTATCTACAGGGAGAATTAATAAATCATTTCCAGAAAAACCACACACTGAACACTGTAGGTTGCAGGTCATATAAGTCTAAGTGCCACAGTCTTTGTGTGGTTGTGGTTTCCTTCAGCATCAGAAAAGTTTAGAAACCATTGACCATTACAAAAACAAATATAGGCTGGATTTGGCTTGGATACCGTAGCTTGTTGATTTCTGGTAGAGAGCTACACTACCCACTATGGAACATCTAGCAACATACAACTATTTAAAACAAAAAGTAAATTGTTTGCTATTGAATAAAAGTAACTGTCTTAGGTATACTGGTGGAATATCTGCATTGCAAATGGTTGCAGTAATCTACAACTATTGGCTACTATGTTGGGCAGCAAAGGATATTCCCATCATCACAGAAATCTTAATTACTCATCACAGGTACAGAAAATAGTCCGGACTAGTCACTTTTATAACATTTTATCAGATAAGTCCACAAATTGCAGTCCGCTCTCCACATCTATACTGTTTTTCTTGAAATTAAGTCAGCCACTCACCCCTCACAACAACCCACTCACCAGACTACAACATTCTTTCACAAGTAGTAGGAGCCAAAATCAGGGGGAAACATGAAGAAGTCGGTTTGCAAACTTGACTTTTGCCCCAAATAATGATCAGGATTTTTGATAAGAATTAGCCAATCAATCTTCATAATTCTCTTAAAGACGCATCTTATGATCGTTGGTTTTATTTATGTCCTTTCCAACTTCCAGTCTCAATCTGCAAAGCAAACCCCAAGATACTTATCTTCGTGTTCTATTACCAAATCAACTGTTATAAAAGAAAGCATTTAATTGGGGCTGGCTTACAGTCTCAGAGGTTAACATGGTGGCAAGCATCTCAGCATACACGTAGACATGGTACTGAAGAAGCTGGGAGATCTATATCTGAATCAACAGAGAACAGAAAAGGAGAGAGAAGCCACTGGGCCTGGCTTGGGCTTGTGAAACCACAAAGCCCACCCCTGGTGACACACTTTCTTCCACAAGGCCACACCTCCTATTCTTTCTCAAGCAGTGCTAGTCCATGATGACTAAGAGTTCAAATATGAGAGCCTGTGGGGCCATTCTTGTTCAACCCACAACGAAGTCTTTCACAGCAGCCAGGAAGCAACGATAACCTCAGCTCTAAGTATCTAACTACAACCCAATCGAAACAGAGACTAGACCATTCCAAGAGCATAAGAAGATAGACTAATAAGAAAGGCAGTTGTCCCTCCAAATGTCCCTAATAGGGAGTAAACGGGAAGGGAAGCAGATAAACTAGGAAGGGAAGTTAAAGATGAGCTGGGGTCATCTCCTACAGGTGAGCCAAAGCCAGTGACGTCATCAGGATTTTGGGGAGCCCACTATTAAACAGTCATTGTTTTAGAGCTACATATGTGAATTTACACTTAAGTCAGTCAAATTGGAACTAAAGATAATAAATACGTAAAACCCATCTCTTGCTAATTATTTTACTATCATTAGATTTGGGGGCTACTTGCGTTATTATGTGTGTGTGGCAGCAATCAATTCTGTTGCCACGCATCTTTGCCCACACCCATACACCATGTTGATAGGTTGATATGGAGCACAAGTGGTACTTTAGGTGAGACTTATTTTAAATAGGTGTTAGTGGTCCAGGAAATAATTGCAAGAACTGACAAATGGGAATTCACAAATTTTTAAAACTTCTGCATGGCAAATGAACCAATCAGTAGAAGGAGGAGTCAGCTTACAGGATGGGAGAGAAATCTTTGTCCGCTGTGTGCTAAACAGGGGATTAATATCTAAATCTATAGACAACCACAAAAATGAAACACCGCGCAAACAAATTCTCCAGTCCATAAACCAACAAAAGAGTTAGAAAAAAAATTTCAAAGGAATAATTGCAAATGACCAGAAGATTTTAAATTAAAAATATGTTGAGGTTCATCTAATACAGTCAGAATGGCCAATATCAGGAAAACCAATGACAGTAGATGCTGTCAAGGATGTAAAGGGGATCTTTATTCACTGCTGATGGAAATGAAAACTTATACGACTACTATAGAAGTCAGTGTTGTAGTTCCTGAAAAAAAGTAAAAATAGAACTACCTTAATATGCAGTTATACCACTCCTGGAGTTGTATACATACTCATTTAACAAGGATACTTGCACATTCATGTTTATTGCAGCAAATCTAGCTTATAAGTCACAATAGGCAAGATATGGAACCAGCCTAATATCTTTTAGTAGAAGAATGAATAAGAAAATGTGGTGTATGTACACAATGAAATTTTATTTAACCATAAAGAAGAATTAGATCATTTGTAGGCAAGTAAACAGAACTTAAAATAATTTTAAGCAAAGTAAATTAAACTTAGAAAGAAAAATATTGCACATTTCTTCATGGAATCTAGATTTTCAAAAAATTATATATATATATATATGTATATAATTATACAAGTATAGAAATGTATATAATATATTTAATATAATATGTATTTAGTATACCATAAAATATATATAACATGTAATATTTGGTCTAGAGTTTAAATATATAGCTAGATTTAAACACACACACACACACACATATAAAATATAAAATAGAAAGAAGACTATGTGGGGCAGGGATGAAACCTAAAGGATATGAGAGGGGATTAAGAAAAGGTAGTTAGGAGAGATTCTGCAAGTTTTCTCTGATGCAGAATCTAGATTCACCTACACATACAACATGAAAGCAGGACTCTTGCTGTTCCTAGACCAGCAAGAACCGTATCAAGCTGGACCACACCTGCCTGCTCATCTAACGTTAGCTTTGACGTTAGATGAGCACAATCCTGCTGATGCTCCTTCTCTGTCCCTTCCATTACCTGTGTTCAGATGACAGAACACAGTCATGGCTTCTCTATAGGGGAGGCTTTGCCTATATATAAAAAATCTACATAGTGTCTAGCATAAGATTTATTTTTGTGTCTACATTTACCCTTACAAAACATGGGTTTTTGGTTTGTTTTGTTTTGTTTTGTTTTTTGGTAAAACTAGAATGCCACCCCAGTGGAACTTAAAAGAGACTAACCATTGCAGTTGTTTGTTTGTCTTTGGTTGTTTGACACTTGCTCTCACTATGTAGCCCAGGATTTCAACCCCAGATTCTCTTCCTCAGACTTCCAAATGTTAGAATTTCAGGCGTGCTCTACTGGGCCTGGTAACTGTTAAGAGTTTTAAAAAACTTAGTCTGAAGAATAGTAACAAATGTCATTAATGAATATTCATCCTGTATTAAAAGTAACAAATGTCCTTAACAAATATACATACATCGAGATTAAACCGGTTCCTGAAGAATTGCCTGGAAGCTTTGCCTAGCCTTGAAGACAACAGTAACAGACTCAGGTAACTATAGACACAAGTTGTAACCGTCTTTCTCATGACCTGATCTGTGTACACTGGGAATGATCAAAAAATTGGTTAGCCATGTTGCTGGAGAAAAAAAAAAAAACAGCTGTTCTCATTCCGAGGAGCCCAGAGCAGCAGGCGTCGGAGGCACATGACTACAATGACTAGAGAAAAAGCCCCTGGACTTGAAAAGAAAGGAGGCAATGCAAAAAGATAATTTTAAATTAGGAAACCCAAGTAGCAGCCAGTGTCATTGAAAAAAGGGAAATTTGAAGGCACAGTCATCAATTATTCAAGCAATAGACAGCGACTATGATGACAATTGAGTGGGAGGAAGGGAAGACCTAACTCAAGCTTTCCCTCTTTCTCCAGTGTAGTGGAAGGAGTTAACTTAATCCCCTCGTGGTACTTTTCTCACTTATAAAGTGTTTTCTTCTTATTTAGCAAAACTAAAGGCTATTTTGTGCCCTTTGTAAAAGTCCTTTGTACAGAGCTTGAATTTGCAAACATTTGGGGAATTATTATTATTATTATTATTATTATTATTATTATTTCTATTTTTAAAACATAACACCTCTTGTGTCATATCACCAAAAATTTGTTTTTAAACATTGCTTTCAGCCATATATTCAAAGTAACTACTTTGTATAATTGCCTACCATTTTATTCATTGACTAGTATACAACGTGACGTATTTCTGCCATGTTAGTCTTCCTAAATGTACAGTGACTAACTTGGCATGGCTACCAGTGCACAGGGATTTGCTGCTCCATGTCACCTGCCTTATTTTAAGAGATCCACTGTAGACATAATCTCTAGCTGAACAAAGTCATATTGTATTACAAGAACTTCTATGCTCCTTCAGTCTGGTACACTGAAGGGCAGTCCTTCACCCATGGGTGTTCACTGCACAGCATTCACCCTCCCTGCATTCTCCTATGAACCCCTGGCACTAAGCATAGCATTGATTCAGGCTTCAATAAAAAAGAATCAGTACTCTGTAATGCAGTATTGACCTATAAATGTTGCATATCTGAATATATGGTACCCTTTAAAAGTTGTTATCTGTGCCTAGGGAGATGGCTTCATGGGAAACAAACACCTCAGTTCTGGTCCAGCATACTACGTGAGGCTCACACCTGTAGTCCCACCTCTGAGAGACACACACAGGAGGATCCCAGGGGCTCCCTGGCCAGTCACTCCAGATACTGTGAGCTCCAGGTTCTGCAAGAGAATCTAGTTCAAAAAATAAAGAATGACAGAGGAAGATATGTGGTGAAAGCCTCTGGCCTCACAGGTATGCATGGGTGACAGCATCACCCATATGCACACAAACAAAAAGGTCATTTATGCACGTCTGTCTATACCCCGAATGGTTTTTTTCACTGTTTTGATAGTCAATAATACAAGTCAATTTCCGAAAATTGGCAATTAACTTGGTGCTTACAATCTAAGAAGCTTTGTTTCATGTGAAAACTTCAGGTCATGCTAATCAGCAATATTAGAACATTAATGAACTGAAAAATGTAAAAACTAATTAAAAGGAGAAAATAAAAAAATTATCATAATTAATTTGCTTCAGAAAATCTGTTTATCTGGAATGGACTCTGGTTAAAATTAAAGGATAGTGTAAGATGAGACTGTCTGTGCAAAATATTGCAGCTTTTATTTGGCACATTTTTTCTGACCCTTCTTTGTTTATAATTCTCGTCTAAAAGGATAGATCCGTGAGATTCAATATACATTCCTGTGTATCTCTAAAATGCTACACGTCCTGGGACTATGTAGGACTGCCTCAGTAGCGATGAGTCCCCAACTCAGCTTTCTATTTCAATTCAATTTTATTTTATACATTTTTTTCTTCTCTGGTTACTTTTCAAAAAATTTTACTTCCTTATTTCTATGTGTGCTAGATAATAAAAAGGAAGAGCATTCAAACATATTATGACATCACACACACTGCAACCAAAAGAAAACAGAAATTTATGTTTGTGTTTACTGGAAATCTCACATGAGAACTTTGACACTGAAGAGATAACTTCTATTCAGGAAAAAAAAGGGGGGGGTCCCTTCATGGTATCCTAAAGTAACGAGGAATTCTTTAAAGAAATCTATCATCCATCCATCTGTCCTCTACCTGTCTTCTTGTGTCTATGAAAGATTAGATTGTGATATATATGCCTTATATTCTTATATTATTAGATGTTAGATATATATGGATGATATATAGCTATATAGATAAGTGAGTGGTAGATAGATAGATAGATAGATAGATAGATAGACAGACAGACAGACAGATAGATAGATAGATAGATAGATAGATAGATAGATGATTAGGTAGAAAATAGATAGATAGATGATAGATTCTATCTTTCTCTTTCCTCATAAGAATTCCTTTAGAATAAAAAGACTAGATTTCAAAGAAGAAACTCAAAATAGCACCACATTCACCCTTTTCTAGTGTCACCTCTACCTTTTTCTGTTTCTTGACGCTTAATTGGGTCTGTGCTATAAAATAAGTAGTTTCTCTTCAGTTGTCAGCTCCTTGGCAATTTTTCATTCCCATCATTTCAGAAATGAACGAGGAGAAGTCTTCCTACCCCCAGGAATTCCTCCACCTGCTACCAGAAATAAGGTAATTAAGGGCTAGACTCTCCTAGGAGCACATTCAGAGATCTTTAGACTCTGAAAATTAAATTCCCACTCAGTTACCGACTTCAGCCCCCTCGTCTCTGTGCCCCTCCCGAAGCCAGCTATGTCCGGTTCATTTCTATGATGTCCCTGAAATGCCAGCAAGGTCGCAAAACCACATCCTGGCAAGTGTCTGTACCCACTTTTAAAATCTGCAAAGAACAAAATCTGTGTGGTATTTACCCTAGAAAAAGTGAAATGTGAATAAAGGGCATGGGTGACCTTTTTCTGTTCAACAATGGGAGGGGCAGACAAGTACCCTAGAGTAGAGTTTGCTGTGTGACCTGGTGGAAATGCTTTAGACATAAGGTTTGGCTGGGTAGATCCTCGGAGCTCAATCTAGAAACAACATTTAGTTTGCTCTTTTGTGATACGTCATTTGGGAATGAGGATGGCTCATGCCACTATAAGCATGCGAGTGTGGGAGTCAGAGGACAACTGTGGAGTTGATTCTCTCCTGTGGGTCCTGGAGATTGAACTCAGATCATCATGCTTAGCAGCAAGCACCTCTCCCCCGCTGAGCCATCTCGCCCACCCCACTCTCTTATTTCCTGAGAAGAGCTGTTGATAGTTCTGCAAGTGATTCCAGGTGTTTCTATGTGTATACAGTCACTTCCTTGTTTTAAGCCCAGTCTAGAAATGCTCTTTTTCAAATTTAAATATTTTCAAAGATACCTTATTTATTTTTTGCCACTTGTAGAGTGACATACCTTCACACATGAATGGTAATACGTTACCACTGAGTACTGAACCTCATGACGGTGGTACTCTTAGGTGGGCATTAATTTTCACACACATATTTCTATGCACCATATTTTTTGTTGATATATAAAACAAACACTGGTCATATGCATATAATAATATATGATCTCTAAGTTCAGTCCATCTGTCAACTTGTAACCCACAGAGAGCTGGGCATGTCACACACTCCTAAAACCATTATGACCGAGTTACATTTTGTAAAAACTAGGTGGGTTGAATGTCTTTTGCTGCTTTTATTGGTATACGAAAATTATGCATATGTATGAGTTGCCATATGATTTGATGCATGCATAACAATGTACAGTACAGTCAGAGCGCAGATCGCCTCAAGTTCCTTAAATGGCTGTCAGTCATTTGTGCTGGAAACTCTCTTTATAAAATGTAACAAGTTATTATGGCACACTCTCACTTGACTGTGAGAACTTGCTCTTCCTGTGCACTCATGGGGGTAGCCGCTATACTACCTGCATTTATCCTGACTGCCCCTGCCCTCCCTTAGCACCCCGAAACCACCATTCTCCCTGCATCTTTGAAATCCACTATTTTTAGATTCCACATATGAATGAGATCGGGTGCACTTGTCTTTCTGTGCCTGACTTACTTCCACCTACCATAATCATATTCACTTTTATCCATGTTGCCATGTTCTAAAAAATGACAGGATGACAGTATATACTTTTAATGGGTGAATGTAATATTCATATATGCTTTTTCTTTATCCATTCATCCATCAGTGGACACGTTGGTTAATTCATACTCTGGCTATGATGAACTGTGTTGGAATACACATGGAAGCATAGGCATTTCTCTGGCATACTGATTTTTTTTCTTAAATGTAGACCCAGTGGTAGGGTAGCTGGATCATATAATTCCTCATTTTTAGTTTTTGTATGAACTGCCTACTGCTCTCATCAATGGCTGCACCAGATTCCATTCACACCACCAATGTGCCCAGTACTTGTTTAACTATAGCCTTTCTGTCTAGGAATAGATCATATCTCACTGTGGTTTGAATTTGCATCTTCTGGATGTGAGTGATGGTGAGCATTTTTTTCATATATATATGCCATTTGGTGGTCTCTTTTGGAATTGTCTTTTCAGAAAATCTGTTTAAATTGTTTTGTTCTCTCTCTCTCTCTCTCTCTCTCTCTCTCTCTCTCTCTCTCTCTCTCTCTTTCCCTTTGTATCTCTAATTCTCTTCCTCTCTCTGCTTCCCCACTACCTGCCTTCTACTTCCTCTCTCCCTCCCTTTTATATCATGGACAATTCAATTGTATTTAGACCCCATGCTTCTTCAGAAAAGCAAACAGGCCTGTTTTGTGTACAATGCCCCAGGCCTGATAGCTTAAGAGAAAAAGTTATTTATTCCAAAGAACCCCAACCACTGGGGATGGCTTTGAAATGTTCTTCCTTCCCTTGGATCTCTGCATTTCACCACGGGAAAGGTCTATTTGGTGCACTCTTCCAACAATGCAGGAAAATGAGGCTAATACATTAAACCGTGTGCAAAATTGGAGGCCCAAACTGGTAATATGATAAAAAATATTTCAACATAGTTGCAGTATACTTAGGGTCTTCACACCAAGAGGAGGTAGAGTTTTCTTAACCATCTAGCTAATTTTCAGAAATCTCAGACAAAGCTTAAACAATTTGGCAAGACCACGGAGGAGTCATGGGGCCTCCGCTGTAGCTCCTGTCCACAAAAGAAAAGATGAGCCCAGCTTCTGCCGACTTGACTCATAGAAAGCTAGGAAAGTTTTACAGTAGCCCTTTCTTTTGCTTACGCAAAAACTACAAGTACAGGTGACTGAATGAAAAGAAAAGGAAATATAGTTTGTCTAAACATTTACATTTGATTCTGTCTTAATTTCTTGAGACCCATTATGTGTTTATCAAGCCGCGTAACAGCTTTAAGTTAACAATGCAACAATGCGTCGTTAAATGTACACCAGATGTTCCTGTGTTGGCACCTATTGCAGAAAGCCCTCAATATGCCTGTCAAGGGGAGGGGGAAATGTGTGTAGTCCTTTAATAACTAACACTAACCCATCAAAACACGAGGCAATAACAGAAAGTCTCTGACACGTTGCTTTGATAAAATACTGCCTGGAAACTCATTAGTGTAACAGGCAACCGGGAAGGCAGCAAGCAGACTCACTCCGCAGCCGCCGCATTCCTGGGGAGCTGAGTAATAAAGACGCTGAACAGAAGGTTAAGCCCAAGGATTGAACTGCTGATGCAGTGCGAAATGCTGGGCACATCGGCTGCCCTTGTGAATCGCAAGCACGCAGGGCTCGGGAGTTAGATGGAATCGACAGCAAAGAGTATCAGCAAGCCCATTCAGAAAACGGGTAATATGTGTTTTGGAGGATCATAAGCCAGGATGATACGAAAAAGAGTTGGAGCAGATGGCAGCAGGAGCGTAAGCATTCTGAAATGTTATTTTAAGGGAGCTTTTTATGGGACATGTGAATTTGGATCCCGGAACAGACTAAAAGCGCTGGAATTATGACGGGTTCTTTGCTGCTTTCCCTGCCTGATTAATTTACCTCCCAGAGAGCAGTTACTTAAAGGGGCTTTCATGGATCCACTGTAGCAAATCCAGTGGAGACACGGCACACTCCCTGGTGGCTGATAGATTTATGGCTATCTCTCCAAGCCAAAATCTCAGCATGGAAAAGCAGGAAGGAGGAGGAGACGGGAACAACTCATGCCATTCCTTAGTCGGTCCAAATCAACACAAATCTACTTTACTGTTCCCCAAGCAGTTAGAATGAGCCAAGGATTGCAAAGGTTTTAGAAATAAAGTCAAATCAAAGTCTCTCTAAATTCTGGAATGTTCCATCAGGCTCATACTCTACGAAGGAGAACTTTCTTTTCTTTTTTTTTTTTTTTTTAACCTAAAATGGTAAACTCGAAACTTGTTCAAAGAGAAAAATCCAAAATAATAAATGTTAAAAGAACTGTGGAATCGCTCTGAAGTGTCCAAGGCCACTATTTCACCACCTTCAGTTTACTGCTGAAGCTTCGGTCTCTATGGTGGTCCCAAATGCAAATGGCTTTCAGAAAACTCTAGAGGTGAGGCATCCAGGGTTTCATTTCCCTTTTCTAATTCTTCTTCCATCTTAATTTACCTTATTAGTGAAAATAAAATACAGCAGTGTTTTCTTAATATTACAACAATGAACATAAGCTCCAGCTTCTGCAAGAACTCTGTTGGGTAATACACAAAGCCACTCGTGAGCCCTTCGAAAGGGCTATTTAGTTTGCTCCAAGTGACTCCACGCCTTCAGGTGACCAGAGCCTAGGAACTGAGTCGTCGGCAGTGGCAGGCACCCTGCCACCCACAGGTAACTTCCGCATGAGACATGTAAGGGACGCTAAATGATAAGTTACAGGCTCTCACACACAGAATTTCCTGAACCTGCCATTTCCTAGCTTTGTCACTGAGCTATGATTCCTGTAATCGAGAGAAGAGAATTCTGCCTCCCACGGAGTGATATGTTTGGCCTTTCAGTACTGAGATAAAAATAAAGAAATTAACATGCATGGTGCAGATTGTCAAGTGTACTTTGTTTCTGCGGCAAAATTAATAAAATCAACTGACCCAAGAGCTTAGGGGCCTTTTCCAAATTCTGTTGGTAGGAATATGACACCTTATGAGCATATACAGGGGGAGGAAATCCCCCTCAGGAATAGTCACAGAGGAGGGGAATAAGGGGAAAATGGGAGGGAGGGAAGAATGGGAGGATACAAGTGATGAGATAACCATTTAGATGTAACAAGAATAAACTAATTTACGCCGGGCGTGGTGGCGCACGCCTTTAATCCTAGCACTCGGGAGGCAGAGGCAGGCGGATCGCTGTGAGTTCGAGGCCAGCCTGGACTACAAAGCGAGTCTAGGACAGCCAAGGCTACACAGAGAAACCCTGTCTCGAAAAAACCAAAAAAAAAAAAAAAAAAAAAAAAAAAAAAAAAAAAAAAAAAAAGAATAAACTAATTTAAAAAATAAATAAGTAAAATCTGTAATAAAATAAATAAATAAATAAAAAGTTTAAAAAAAAAGGAATGGTTTTGAATAAAATGAGTTCAGATATGTGTGTATGGGCACACTTTAAAAAATACATACAGAAAAAAATGGACTATAAGTTAACAACTTGATAAAGAAAATGACCACAAAAAATGACCACAAGTATATGACCAATTAAATCTATAACATTAACAATTCTGACAGTCAAAAAACCCTGGTATGTCACCTCCCAATCATCTGTAATGGCAACCACTAGTCCATTACAGTAGATTGGTCTTATTTTTGAGCTTTATATATATTCCATAATGGAACATATTGTCTCTAGGCTTATTCATACATAAACTCCTGTTTACATTGTATCTATGAAATTACTCCATATAATAGTTTTTCATATTCATCACTGTCCTTCCATTATAATTTCTTTAACCATGCTAGTGTTTAAGTTCTCTTGGGGTGGCGCCATGTTCGAACATTGTGAGCAATGGTTCAAAAGTATTCATATGCTTGTTGTCTATATACCTAAGGATACAATTGCTGAATGTGTGCACATGTTCAAGTAGCATGGATGAAGTCAGAGACTTTTCTGATGCACCTTATACCAGCTTCCAGCCTCACCATCATTACACACTGGTGCTGGGCTTCCATGTCTGTCCATGATCATCCTACAGAAAGCTTGCAGAGTCTCCTAAGACACTCACAGGACATGACAAGGAGACACAGTGCAGCAAAGCATACCATATTTAGTTATGCTTTTAAATGATTTTTCTTCCACTTCAGGTTTAAATAGAGAAATTATACTTTGAAGTAGGCTGTTTGTTGTGTTTTTGTTGTATATTTTAGAGAGTTAAAGAAAGCATCTTGAAATCAGGCATGGCGGTGTTTACCTTTAATCTCAGCACTCAAGAGCCCGAGGCAGGCAGACCTCTGTGAGCTCAAGGCCAGCATGAGATATATAGTGAGACCCTATCCCAAAAAAAGAAAACATCTTATTTACATTAGCAATTTCTGTAGATGTGTGTGTGTGTGTGTGTGTGTGTGTGTGTGTGTGTGTGTGTGTAATCTAAATATGCAAGTATGTGTCTGGCAGTGGTCATTTTAATATTTTTGCAACAATTAAATTCAACCTTTTGTTTTTCTTCCCTCCTATAGTACATCCCAACCACAAGTTCCCTTCCCTCCACTCCTTCCAGGGCCCCCAGCCCCCAGCCCCTTTCCCCCAGATCCTCTCCTCTTTTCAGAAAAGGCTGGGCCTCCCAGTGATGTCAACCAGGCTTAGCATAACAAGTTATAGTAAGGCTAGACACAAACCCTCATATCAAATCTGGATGAGGCAGCGCAATAAAGGAGGAAAGGAGCCAGAGACAAACCCTACTCTCTCTGTTAAGCATCCCACAAAAGCACCACTGGAAACAGCTACAACATATATGCGGAAGAACTAGTGAGACGGGTACAGTCTCTGTGGTTGCCGCTTCCGTCTCTGTGAGCTCCTATGAGCCCCGCTCAGTTGATTCTGTGGGCTCTGTTCTCGTGGTGTCCCTAACCCTCCAGTTACATGATTCTTTTGTTTTAATATATTTTATTAATTTATTCTTATTACATCTCAATTGTTATCCCATCCCTTGTATCCTCCCATTCCTCCCTCCCTCCCATTTGCCCTTTACTCCCCTCCCCTATGACTGTGACTGAGGGGGACCTCCTCCCCCTGTATATATGCTCATAGGGTATCAAGTCTCTTCTTCTTCCCCCTCTTCTGTGGCTTCCTGGAGCTCCAAGAACAGAGAGCCTGTGGAGATCTCCAATTTGGGCTCTCTCTCTCTCCCTAATGTTTGGCAGTGGGTCTCTGCATCTGCTCCCATCAGCTGTGTGAAGAAGCCTCTCTGATGACAATTGGGCTAGGCACTGACTATGTTTGTTTTTCTGGGTCTGGGTTGCCTCACTCAAGATGAATATTTTTCTAGTTTGATCCATTTGTCTGTAAATTTCATGCTGGTTTTTTTTTTTAACAGCTGAGTCATATTCCTTTGTGTAAATGCAACGCTTTTTCTTTATCCATTCTTCATGTGAGAGATATCTAAGTTGTTTCCAGTTTCTGGCTATTATGAATAAAGCAGCTATGAACATAGTTGAGTAAGTGTCCTTGGAGTAGGGTCAAGACCTACTGGCCACACTAAGTGTGCCACTCAAGAGTGGTATATCTGGCTCTCATAAATTCAATCTTTAAAACTTTAATGACATCAGTTGCTTTGCTATATTTCTCAACATGAATTGCAGTATTGTCAATGTTGTCATATACATTGGCTGTGATGTCAATGCCCCATTTAGGGCTAAGCACGTTGGCAAAAAAAATTTTTTTTCAATTTAAAATGTTTTAAATTGATGTTTATGCTTTCAAAAGGAAAATTATCAAATCCACCCTCATACTCCCATTTCTTTCTTCCGATTTCTCCCCTATCCTGCCTCCCCCCACTATTCCCTCCTGCCTCCATCATTTGCTCTTTCTTTAATCTCATAGCCCCTATGTAGTGCTGCCAGTACGCACACGAGTGTGGAGCCATTTAACAGATGGTGGACAGCATCTCAAAGTTCCACATTCCCCCCACCCCCTGAAGAAAATGGACTCCTTTTCCCTGGCAGCCATTTACTGACAGTAGTTCCTCAGTTAGGGAGAGATGTATGTCACACTCTCCTTACTCCACATGTGGACTTTGTCTGGCTTGATTAGGGGTTGCTCTTGTGTGTGTGGTCACAGCTGCAGTGAGTTCATGTATAAAACAGCGATTTCCTTTCCAGAAAAGGCCACTTTGCTGAGGACTATCCATTACCTCTGCTCCTCACAATCTTTTTGTTCCCTCTTCCTAGGTGGCTCCTGAGCTTTGAGAAGAATGGCTGTAATGTCAATGCTGTGATTTACATTGGCTGTGATATAAATTGGCTGTGATGTCATTGCCCCATTTAGGGCTAAGCCCATCTCAGTGTCTTCTCTGTTAGCCAGCTGTGGTTCTCTGTCTTAATCTCCATCTACTGCAAAAAGAAACTTCTTGAATAAGGATTGAAAGACACACTAATCTGTAGGTATAAAGAGAAGTGGAGAGGGCAATTTAATGCTCTGTGGTAGTTTCCCCCAGAGCCTATGATCTATCTAGCCTGGGTTCTTGGCTTATGTAACAGGACCAGGCATGACTTTTGTCATGTAGAAGGGGCCACAATCCAATCAGAAAATGATTGATTGGTCTCACTCTTACACTACTAGGCATAGCTTTCTAGACCAGTCATTATTATGGTTTGTAGTTGGGTGAGACTGTTTATTTCTTTTCTCTCCTGATAATGTACTTACTGTCTCCTTGCACTCTGAAAGCTACCATTAGGGATGAAGTTTCCAGACTGATTTCTCCATGGCCCATGATTCAACTATTTATTATCATTTTATTTTTATCTTGGAAATGCTGGCTCAGATAAGATGAAATTTCAAAGCAGTTTAACTTGCATATTTCTGATAGCTTACAATACTGAATATCTTCAAAAATATTTTTTAGCCATTTGTATTTCTTCTTTTGAGAACTCTCTGTTCAGACTTGTGGCCTATTTTAATAGGGTCATTTGTTTCCTTGATGATTTTTGTGTCTGAGTTCTTTGTATATTCTGGGCATAAATCCTGTCTGAGATATATAGCTGACAAAGACTCCAGTCCACTCCGGTAACTTCCTCTTCACTTAATTATTTTTATTTTTCGCTGGACAGAAGCATTCTAGCTTCATGAGGTCCCTTTTCTCAATAGTTGGTCTTAATGCTTGTGCTTCTGGAGTCCTGTTTAAAAAGTCTTTTCCTGCGAGTTGAAAACTCTTCTCTACTATCTGATATTGGGTGTCATATCTTTTGTTGGGGTCTGTCACATATTGTTGAGTTTTGCGCCTGGTGTGAGATAGGGATCTAGTGTCATTCTTATACATGTGGCAATCTAGTTCGACCATCTCCATTGGTTGAATATGCTTTCTCCACTGTATATCTTTGTCATGCTCACCAAAAATCAAGGGACTGTAGGAGCTTGGACTTATTATATATAGGCCAATGTTTCTATTCCATTGATGAATGTGTCTATTTTATCCCAGCACCATGCTGGTTTTATTACTATAGTTTTGTAGTACAATTTGAAGTCAGGGATGGCGATCCCCCTGGCTGTGTTGTTGTTGTTGTTGTTGAGGATTGTTTGGGCTATCCTTTGTCTCTTGTTTTTTCCACATGAGTTCTTCTATGAAGAATTGCATTGGGAACTTTTGGGGGATTGCAGTGAATCTGTAGATTACTTTTGTCAGGATGGCTATTTTCACAATATTAATTCTACCAGCCCACGAGTGTGAGAGGTTGTTCCATCTTCTACTATCTTCTTCAGTTTCTGTCTTGAATTCTTTAAAGTGTTCATTGTACATCTTTCACTTCATTGGCTAGATTTATTAAGAGATTCTCTTGAAGCTATTGTGAATGGAATTGTTTCCCTGAATTTATTCTTGCTGCTTCTTGTTAGTATCTAAGAATGCTATAGATTTGTGCATGTTAATTTGTATTCTGCTACTTTGCTGAATGTATTTATCAGATTCAGGAGTATTCTGGTAGAGTTTACAGAGGTTTTATGTATAAAATCATACCATCTATAAATAGGAATACTTTCACTATTTCCTTGCCTGTCTGTATCCCCTTGATCTCTTTCTGTTACCTTATTCCTCTAGTTAATTATTCAAGTACTATATTAAACAATGGAGAACAGGCATCTTGTCTTATTCCTAATTTAAGCGGAAAAGCTTTGAGCGTTTCTCTATATAGCATATTGTTGGCTGTGAGATATATATATATATATATATATATATATATATATATATATATATATATATATCCTTATTATGATAAGATATATACCCTATATTCCTAGAGTCTAGGACTTTTATTGTGAAGAGATGTTGTATTTTTTGAAGGTCTTTTCTGAATCCAGTTAGATGATCAGGTGGTTTCTCTCCTGGAGTCTATATATATGGTGAGTTAAATTTATTGTTTTGCAATGTGGAACCATTCCCATATCTCTGGTTTGAAGCCATATTGATCATGGTGAGTGCCTCAGTCAGTGTTCTATTGCTGTGAAGAAACACCATAACCACATCAACTCATATGAAAGAAACCATTTAACTGGGGACTTGCTTACAGTTTCAGAGGTTTAGTCCATTGTCATGATAGTGTATTGCAGGGAGACATGGCAGCACATAGACAGCCATGGTGCTGGAAAAGTAGTTGAAAGGTTTATATCCAGATGCACAGGCAGCAGAAAGAGAGAGACTCTAGGCTTGGAATGGCCTCTTGAAACCCCAGAGCCCACCTCTAGTGACTCACTTCCTCCAACAGGCCACACCTCCTAATCCCTCTTAAGTAGTGCCACTCCCTGATGACCAAGCATTCAAGTATATGAGCCTGTAGAAACCATGCTCATTCCCACAACCACTATAAGTGATCTTTTTAATGTGTTCTTTAATTTGTTTTGCAGATATTGTATTAAGAATATTTGTGTCTATAATCATCAGGAAGATACTCTATAATTTTCTTTTCTATTATTGTTGGGCTTGAGTCTTTATCTGGTTTTGCTGTTGGGGTAATACTGGCTTTATAAAAAGAACTTAGAAATGTTCACTCACTAGTTATTTAATGGAATAGTTTGAGGAGTGTTGGCATTACTTCTTCTTAAAATGTTTGGTGGAATCCTTTCCTGAATCCGTATAGCCCTGGGATTTGATTAGTAGGGAGATTTTTGATAGCCTCTTCTATATTATTGTGTTATGAGTTAGTTTAAATTTAAATTTAACTTTAACTTTGGTAGGTCATACACATATATAAATGTATCTATCTTTTATTAGGTTTTCCAGGTTAGTGTAATATTACTTTTAATACAGATCTTTGAGACTCTCTGAATTTCCTCAGTGTCTGTTGTAATATCTCCCTTTTCATCTCTAATTTCATTAATCTGGGTTCTTGTTGCCTTTCTTTTTTGGTAAAGTTGGCTAATGGTTTGTCAATCTTGTTAATCTTTTCAAAGAACTTTTGTGTCTCAGTATTTTAGTCTGTTTTAGTCACAGTTCCATGGGCAATCATGTCTTCTAAGATGTATTTTCTCAGGGACCATTACTATGGGCATATCAATTTTTAGAGGAAAGTATTGTCATTTTGGGGTGAGGCTGCGTGTGTGTGTGTGTGTGTGTGTGTGTGTGTGTGTGTATGTGTGTGTGTGTGTGTTACACCTGGAGTGAGGTATTTAATAATGTCTTTTCTTATGAATATCTGTCCCACCTTGGTTGAGTGAGCATTTAGGTCTCTCTTTGCTGTTACCCCAAGTTGCCATGTTTTGGAGTAGCTGAATACTGTCTGAGATTCAGTCATAAATCTACTAGGTCCTGGTGTGAGACCAGGATTCCAGAAGTGGTCCTGAGTCAGATGTAGTTTGTAAGCATGAGAAGAAACCCCTGTAGAGTTAGTGGGTTCTGGATGCAGATTGTCGGAAGTGTGAAAGGGCACAAGGCTCTCTGAGGGCCTCAGGAAGCCTCAACTGGGGTCAGCAGGGTGGGTAGTACCAATAATCACTTTTTAATGTTAATGATAATTCAACACTCATCTATATCTTTGCATAAGTAAACATATTGTCTATAAGCATAATGTTTTCTTTCATTTTCAAAATACAATTTATTTTTATTGCTATATTCTTCTTCATCCAAATTCTGTGATACATAATGAATTTTTATTATTTGCTAAGACTTTTGAATCACAAATAAATGTAGAATTCAAGTGCTTCTATTCCATCTATTGAGATGATCCTATCATCTTCTTAACTATCCTATCAAGAAGAGGAGTCACATTGATGGATTTATTTTGAATGTTTAAATAATCCTTTTATAATCCTTCAATAAACTCATCTTCACCATGAAGTAATATTATTCATCTTCTCTATCCTGGAATGTTATTTACCAATATTGGATTTTTCATGCTTATGTTCATAAATAAGATTGACCAGAAATGACTAGAAATGGCCTGTTTTGTTGTTCTTAGACTACGCTTGTTGGATGTCAATATTAACATCAAGTTGACATCAAGAGCAAAGTAAATTGGACAGTTTCCTGTGAACTTCTGTGCCATGAAAAGGTTTGTGACACAGCTGGTCTTGTCTCTCTATTACCTGCACTTTCTAGGGATATTTATGTATACATTCCATCCACTTTATTTCTTCACTGGGTTATTATACACACTTGTTTCTCCCTTCTGGAGCTAGTTTTGACAAACATTTAAAGGAAGTTTGTGGTTCACTTAATTTTTTTTAAGGTCACTGTTCTTAAGTTCGTCATAACATCTACTCACTCTGTTATATAGAATCTATATAAATAACCCACTTTAAGGCTTATATATTCTCTCTCTCTCTCTCTCTCTCTCTCTCTCTCTCTCTCTCTCTCTCTCTCTCTCTCTCCCTCTCATCCATCCTCCCTCCCTCATCCCTCCCCTTTTTTTTTTTATCTTTTCCTCCATTTCTCTCCACTACCAAAGAAAAGGTAATTTTATCCCATTCTCTGCCTCTTTTTGGAACTCCAGTGAAAGCTCCTATTACTATCTCACAAACCTCTGAAGTTCTGTGTTCTTCCCAAATTCTTTACAACGTATTATTTCTCTCTCTAAGTTCATTTAGAGTTTCATCTGCCATCTCCTTTTCACGGTTAAGTACATCTATTTTTAAACCTCCAGATTTTGGCATCTTTTGTTCTACAACTCCATTTGATTGTTTGCAGCTTCTGTTTCTCTGCTGAGGTCTTCAAAATCTTTTCATTCATGGTCAGCACATTTTTTTCATCCTTGAGCATAGAACAGTAGCTGCTTTTAAATGGTGTGGTGCTGAGTTCAGCATCCAAGTCGTCTCAGATTTAGACTCCATTGATTTTCTTTGCTTTGAGATGCTCTCGTTGTCTACTTTCTCCATGTGTTGAAGGAGCATTGCACTCTGGACATCATGGTCATTATGAGATTTGTATTTTGATTTTCTCCTTAGAGGTATATTGCCATAAACATATTTAATGTTACAATCATTTATCTTGGTGGGACTGAAATTACAAACTCTCCTTGGATGGCAGATCTACTAAGATCAGTTCCTTTACACCTGGATGGTAAAGTATTTTCTATAAAAACATAATCCATTAACTAAACATTTGGACATAGATCACTCTTAAATTTGAGGTTTCCACACAGACCTTCTTTCTGTGACTACCTCCTTAATTTTTTAACTCTAATTTTTCAGGGAAAAGGCCATTTTTCTACTAGAATTGTAGCTAATTCATTGTGTGGACTGGATGTTTTATTTTCCCCCAGAATCCTTGTGTTGAAGCCCTTAAACCCAGCACGACAATATTGGAAAATAAGGCTTATGAGGGACTTGTGAAGTTGAATTCATTATAAAGGGTAGGTCTATATCAAATAGGAAAAAAACCCTCAGAGCATGCTTACTCCTTCTCCATACATGTGCAAGAAGTCACATGAACACAGAGTGAATCAGCCCCATCCTCAATCCAAGAGGAAAGCCCTCCCAGACACCATCCCTGCTGCCATTTTGCCTTTGGACCTTCCAATCTATGAGACTACAAAGAAAACATTCTATTGCTTGCTTAAGCCAACTAGTCTGTGATGTTCATCATGGTTGCCTAAGCTATCAGCACATCAATGGGGCCCTGATTTTGCCTAGGTTGTGTTGCTGTTGTTGCTATTGTCATTGTTAGTAAAAGCCGTAAAACCAGACATCTCATATTACATCATTCCTTTCTTCCAAATTTGAGCAAGCCCCCAACCCCAGAATCTGCCTGGTTTTGTTCACTGTCCGGTAACTCTGAACTGAGGCAGGGGGTTGACTATTGTGGTGTATGGTGTCCAAGGTTCATATTTTTTATCTGGGGAGAAATAAGATCATAGGAGAAGTAGTCTATCACACTTATTTGTTGTTTTAAAGAACCATCTGTGCCGATTTTTTCCATTACATGTTTGTTTTCTCTTGTAGTAATTGGTATGTTTACTTTATGACATTTTACTTTAAGACATTTAGAAGAGTTACATTTGTCTTCTTTTATAATGTGCATGTAGGATGTTTAATTTACTGCTTCCTCCAGCATGCTGAAATGAACTCAAATCACTGAATTTTTGAGGCTTTCTTAGCACATGGATGCTATTAATTGCACTTTCCTCATCTTTTGCATTATTCATTAATTTTGACTGATAGTTATTTACTAAATGAATACTAAATTCTCAGACTCTGTAATGAAATGTCTTCTTTTCTTAGTCTTGCTCTTTGCTTATTTGTTTAGGTGAATGTTTCCTCATTTATTTTTGGCCTACATCACTAGATTTAAGTGCATTGTGTCTTCATTGCTCTGTGTCCTGGAGAACTGTCGTTGTAATGGTAGGCACTGCACCTCCTTATCGCTAATAATACTCCTTGATTTCCAGACAGATGTGCTTGGGATTCTGTAGCTAGCCCACCCTCCTATAGGTTTCTGCTTACCTAGAGAGTTTTTATTCCATTTCCGTGAAGAAAATACAAAGTTCCAATTTCTTATATTTAACTGCTTTTATTTGTGCCCCCTTTTGTTTTTTTGTTTTTTGTTTTTTGTTTCTTAACCTGCCTAACTTTATCTCATACTTGTAATACTAAGGTAAAATCATTCTTTGCTTAGGGTGGGCTGAATCTCACCACAGTTGCAGAAGCATATGCAACTATTCCAAGAGAAACTCTTTTCCTGGCAAACGACATTCTGATAGACACTAGCATATACCGCATTCGGCACAAGTCAAAAGTTAAGCCAAACCTAAGACCATGAAGGCCAGACCAATCCATCATTAGGAATTAGTACCACCCCCACATACAGCATTTGTTTACATATAGCTTTACTTTTTGTACAAAATTGTGAAGTATGAGCAGTCAACTTTGTATTTAGTCTTTAAAGTATATTCCTTAATTCTCAATGAGAATACTTATTTTGTTCATAAGGCAACAGAAGTCCCCAGTGAAAAGACCAATATGAGAGGTGCCAACATAAACTCAACTATCTCTTCACTAGCCCTGGACATATTTTATACCATGTTTTATTTTTTTAGGAATGGGAGTCGAATGTCTTTATCTGTTTCCTAAAAGAACCCTCACAAAACTTATAAACATTGATACCCCATTAGTGTAAAAGTCCAGGAGCCCCGACTGAATAAAACAGAGAATATAATTCTCTTACAGATGCCTGTTGTGATAAGGTTGGCTTTCAAAAGGGCGCGCCAGACTGTGTAGCAGGGCACGGTGGCACAGGCCACACTGACCCTCATCTGAAGTACATGGCTGATCAAGGCCCCTCAAATGGCTTCCCATGTCATGTTTTTCTATTGGGTTCTGTAGTCTTGTGCTCTTTTCTTCCCTTGTGTGCCCAGCTTTAGTGCAGTGGTGAGGCATGAAGCCTGTGACTTTGAAGGAAAAGCATTTTATCCAACAGAATAGAATTGGTATTTATGAAAAGATATTCTTGACCCTACAAACTATAAAAATGATATAGAATACTTTCATTATAAAGCCTACGGTGTGCTAAGAAGTCCGACCCTTGCATATGCTTTCCAGATATGACAGTTGCTAATCTTTACTCCATGGACATTTTGTTGTTGTATAGCCATTAAATGTTATTTATGATCACCTAGTCTTTTCCATTTAAAAAGATTTAAAAATTTGAGTAAAATTGGCAAAAAAAGTAATCATGTGGTCAAAGGGATTTCATTACGTCACCATATAAAGCTACACTAGAGACTGCAGAATTCCATGCTGAGGCATTATTTCCAGTGTATACTGTCCTTACACAGCGCTAGGGTTATTTACAAAACTAATGTGTTACACAGACACTCTGTGGGGCTTACTAAAATAGAACATGGACTCGCCTAATTTGGAGCTGCATAGCAATTCCATGGGAACAGACAATCCTCCCAGCAGCTACGTGGCGTTTGAATGAAAACACTGTGTGTTTGGACAAAGGCCTCAATAACTCAGCTCACCTTGGGAGCCTTAACCCTCACTCCCTGCAACAAATATCAACAGAAGCAGTGCCTTACCTTTTCAAACTTGACTCCCCAGGTGTGACATGGCTGCTATTTCTAACTGTAGTCAACTCAGTTTTAAGATTATTCTGCCAGAGAGCCAGGGCTTCGAATAGATGCAAATTTTTGAAACATCCTCTGCCTGTGTTCCTAAAATAAACTCTTGGGTATAAGGTCACATACTTAGCACTTTGAAAAAAGAGTCAATCTATGTTTTGGGGCTTTCAGGTTTTTTTATAGGAAAATTACTTTCCTAAATATAAACCGACACAAACTAGAAACATTTGAGGTGAAATTATTAAACAGCATTAAAATTATATCCACAAGGAAGCTTCCAGTGCCTGTGTAACCTTACCATTGATTCAAAGAACTTCCTTTATTACCTGACAAGCTTGCTCATTCTGAACATTTATTTCTATTTTCTTGGGCTTTCAAGCATGCCTATAGTGTTGCTGAGGAGTAAAATATCTTCTATAACCCAAATCATAAATCTTTCTTATAACCATGAGACTGTATCTTTATGGCCATACATCATCTTAGTGACTGTCAAAAAGTGCCATCGTATCACCTTACAAATTAGAAACTTGAAAGACAAGGCACGGTTGACAATACCTATTAAGTCCAGGTAAGGAAAATAATTTTACTTTGCGGTAAGCCAGTATTCCCATTATAAAACTTTTATGTAACTAGGAATTATTTGTGTATATGCTCTAGCCAGCTGCTCGTGGCTTAACTGGGTTAATATCAGGAAACAAAATTGATTTATTTATTTTAAAGAAAGAACACTCATCAAACATAAAAGATGAAACACTAGACATGGAAAATAAGGAAATTGACACTTTTGTCTCATGAGAAATGACATAAAGGAGTTAGTTATGTTGTTTATTTTATTCACCTACACAGGGATGTTGCAGATTCAATCAGGAGAGAACATCTGAGTTTCTTTGCAGCAAGAACTAACCATTGTCTGGATGTTCATTGTCTGGCCTTTAATGATATTTTCTAGGCATTGCCATATTACTCTGCCCAGGAGGAGAAAGGTGACATTTGATGACTGAGGCCAGGAGAAGGGTTCAAAGTCGAGATCACTTGCTGGTCTTACAGAGGGCCAGGATTTGGTTCCCAGAACCCACACCAGGGGATTTATAACTGCCAGTTCGAAGTGATCAAATGCTCTCTTATGGCCTCTGTGTGGGCGTATGCACACACATGACACACACACAGAGTGTGTGTGTGCGTGTACACATATATATGTAGATATGTATATATGTGTGTGTGCTTAGACCAATGCATGATGCAATATATATACTCAGGTACACACACCATTATTTTTAATTCTATAATAGAGTTTAAATTATTTAACTAATGTAATTTGGCATTCTCTCTGTCTGTCTCTCTGTCTCTGTCTCTGTCTGTCTCTGTCCCTCTCTCTGTCTCTCTGTCTCTGTCTCTGTCTCTGTCTCTCTCTCTCTCTCTCTCTCTCTCTCTCTCTCTCTCTCTCTCTCTCTCTGTGTGTGTGTGTGTGTGTGTGTGTGTGTGTGTATGTGTGTGTGTACGTGTGTGTGTGTGTGTTTTAAATGGCTTCCTCTCAAGATTTTGTAATAATTGTGTCTAAGTTGTGTTCCTTTATTAGAATTCATCAGTTTGCTGCTGTACCCAGGCTGTGCTATTCTTGGTGAAAGCCATGTGGCCATAAAACCCATGATGCCCATGCATTATGCATGTCTTTCCTTGTGTTTGTGTATGGAAGAACTTGTATAGTGGCTGGAGCCTTGAGTGAATGAAGGCAGTGGATACAAAAGGGGACCTCAGTGGTATTTTGGCACCCTTTGTCTTTTTGCCTTTCACATCATCCCAACACTGCCATGCTTTGCGACGGTTGAGAGGAAAACATCCCATTAGCGTGGATCCTACTTTGGTTTGGTTTTCTGAGACCCTGAGAGACTGGTCTCAAAGTTGCAATGCTCCTGCCTCAGTCTCCTGAATGCTAGGATTGCAGGTGTGTGCCACACACCTGTCTTTAAGAAGGTATTTTGTCTAAACTCCATTGAGGTTTAGCCAATAGGGGATGCTGGAAGAAACCAGCATGGGAAGAAGCCCTGGATCTGCCCCTTCTCTCACTCAGCTTAGATGGCCTCCAAACTGCTGGGTTTTGAAGCATCATGTCTTCCTTTGGATGTCCAGCCTACAGGGTGCTTGTGGTGTCCTGAAACTGCTTGTCTCTGAGCTGCCTTCCCTTCCCCGCTTACTCTCTTAGTTCCTCTAAAACATTTTATTGCTTTTAAAAGGACCTCATGATTTAAATTTTTTTATTAATTTATTCTCTCATACATTATACCCTGACCACAGTTTTCCTTCCCTGTTCTCCTCCCAGTTCCTTCCTCACTCTGCCTCCATTTCCCTTCAGAAAGGGCCAGGCCTCCCAGGGATATCAAGCAAGCATGGCATCTGAACTTACAATAAGACTGGGCACTTGGCCTTATACTAAGGCTGGATGAGGCACTCCAATAGGAGGACAAGGATCGTAAAAGCAGGCAAAATCATCAGAAACAGCCACTGTTCCCTCTGTCACGAGTCCCACAAAAACACCAAGCCACACAAATATAGCATACATGCAGGTTAGACCCATGCAGGCTCTCTGATTATTGGTTCAGTCACTGTGAGTCCAGGTAAGAGGAGTCTGTTCTTGGGGTGTCCTTGATGTCTCTAGCTCCTTCCATCCCTCCTCCCCTTCTTCCACAGGACTCACTGAGTTTAGACTAATGTTTGGCAGGGTTTCTCCACATCTGTTTCCATCACATATATGTATAGTAGTATATATGTATGTATTTATGTGTGTGTATATACATATATACCACTAATGGGAACCTAGATTGGTTCTATTGTGAATTGTTCTACATCTAGCAAGGATTTACTAGGTTCAAAAGAAGACATACAAATGGCCAATGAGTATGTGAGTAAACATATTGCCATCTTGCCATCAGAGAAACACAAATCCAAATTCAATGAGGTATCTTCTCATTCCAGTTAGAAAGACTGTTAGCAACAGAATAAAATAACAAATGCTGGCAAAGATCTCAAGGAAAAGAAACCTTCCTGTGCTGTCAGTGACGATGCAAGTCAGCGCAGCCATGGACAGCAGTGTGGAGATTCCTCACAACTCTAAAAGGAGGAAGTGCCCTGTGACCTGACTACCCCACTGCTCAGCATATACCATCCAGCGTCTTAGGAAGCCAGGTGTTTCTTGTATTTCCCAAGTTACTGTTACCCTTACTAGGCTCTCACTTTCTAACATCCTCAGGCCCCTCACTTCTTCGTTAAGCTAAAAGGAATTTACGGTCCTAGCAGAGGGAAAGGAATGACCCAAATTGATGTGGATACATGGAAGGTTTTAGAGGAAGGGAGAATAGTAAAAGTTATACCTACCTACTTAACAGCAACACACACACCAAATATGCTGATTATTTTTTTTTTAAAAACTTAATCTCCTCTGCTTAACTGATGTTTCTTGGTACCTACTTTAAGTCAAACTCTGGAGTGAATGAGTTCAGAAGAGTCCCAAGTCTTCATGTTTTCCTGAAGGCCATGGGCAGGGCTTCTTCCCTTCACTTGCCACCAAAGCAGGCTAAATCCAGTAGAGCCAGTGACTCTGGTCTGCTCGCAGTGCGAGGTTAAGGAGGCCGGACATGTTTGCTTACAGAACCTGAGCTCTCACTGACAGCTAATTCTGTTTGCCCATTTCCTGGTCATCTTTGTGGCTCATTATGTTTTCTGCTGATTGGCACTTGAGACACTGTCTTCTGTTCTGTTTTGTTTTGTTTTGTTTTGTTTTAACTTTTGTTATGCAAGATCCAGAGATGTATGTTCTCCACTGTGAGTTTTTTTTTTTTTTTCATGGTCGCAGTAGGTAGAAGCAGGATACTCTATTAAGTTGAATGTCATTTGGTGCAAATTGGACTAGATAACCGTCAAACTGCTCATTCACTGGAAGCAGGCATCAGGCTGGGGTTTTCTGAAAGTTTTATTTTTAAATATGTAAGGGTAGATGGATATATGAACGGGTGGGCGGGTATATGGATGGATGGATTTATGTGTGTGCGTGCATATACGTAAGCCACTGATTGTGCCTGTTGATAAGCACAGAGGTCAGAAGAGGTTCAGGTGTCTCATCCCTGAACCTGGCACTCTAATTCTCTACTACGCTAAAGACAACAGTGCTCCCTGAGATCCTCCTGGCTCTGTCTTCCTCGTGGCTGTGGTTACAGGCATTTACAGAGCATGTGGTTTGTTACATGAGTGCTGAGGTCTCAACTTGAGCCTTTAAGATTTTGGAGCAAGTGTTCTTAATCATTAGGCCATCGCTCCAGCCTCAGATTGGCTTTCCATTTTTCAGTTTTATCTCTATTGAAGGTCTCAGATTGACTATAACCAATCCTAATAATTGATTGGTTATGATAGATCATAACCAATCCTAATAATAATTCTGATTAGAAAACCAGGAATATGTTGCTAGATCAGAGCCTCATGTTCCTGTCTGTATAATGATTTGTTTTCAAAACCAAGATCTAAGATACACCAATTATTGGTATTAGTGAGTGATTTGGGGGTCATTCTACCTTAGTTTTCTAATACACTTCCCCGTCCCATCACATACTCCTTTAGAACATCCTGCATCCCCTCCATCCTTATCTTCTGCTTGGTACCACCTCTGTGGCTGTGGAACCCCACAGTTCCAAACTGTAGTGGGATGGAATAGAATAAGAGGCTCAGTACAATGCCTTGGGCCATTTAAAAGGAATTTTTTTAACTCTTGTATGACATTCTCAAATAGTTTTTTTAAGATAATAAAAGGAATTTTGCTCAGAACTGAGTGACTCCCTAAGACCTGGAAACACTGTGCAGACGAGAATCCTGTTTTCGTCTGCAAAATGTGTTAAAAGCCCAGGTCTCGGCTCAATTTCTCTCATATTAAGGATGGTTTTACCTTCTGTACAGAGTCTATTTCAAGATAACAGTATTACTTTTTAATCCCAATTTTTTACTATGACATTTTTCGACATGCAATAAACTCAGATGAATCTTAGAGTAAATCTCATGTAACTGTTAATTCCGTAGATGCAAGACCCAAATCATGATCAAATTAACTAAGGCAAACAATTCATTAAAGCCAGCTTTTTTTTTTATTCATGTATACAAGCTATCTTCCCCTAAAGTCAGGATTCAAGAGATCAGCCCTGGACATGGGTGAGATAAGGGCTTTCTTTTTTAAAATATATTTTATTAACTTATTCATATTACATCTCAATTGTTATCCCATCCCTTGTCTCCTCCCATTCCTCCCTCCCTCCCTTTTCCCCCTTACTTTCCTCCTCTATGACTGTGACTGAGGGGGACCTCATCCCTCTGTATATGATCCTAGGGTATCAAGTCTCTTCTTGGTAGCCTGCTATCCTTCCTCTGGGTGCCACCAGGCCTTCCCATCCAGGGGACGTGGTCAAATATGGGACAGATAAGGGCTTTCATAGTGCAGGAGTAGGGGGTTTCTAATGGAGGACTTGGCACAAAAACAGTCGGGGTTACAGAAACAGAACATAAGCATAGTACGTTGGTTGTAACAGCCTCCTGAAACAAAGACATGGCTGCAAGGCAGTCATAACAAGCTGCTCATAAAAAGGTACTCACAGCTTTTCCTCCCGCCTCTCCTTCCCCCAGCTGGCATGGGGCTGTAATGTACATAAATAACTTAATCAATTAAAAATGCTGATTTTCATGATGATGTTTAGGTGGGATCAAAAGTTTCTGCTGCCAAAGCTCATGGTCTGCTATTGGAATACTTTGTCCTGTATATAAATGCAGACTTAAATGTAACCACAGTACACAATTTTATTTAAATTCCTATTATTAGAAAAACCTTTGTCTTTGTCTGGTTCCACTGAGTTGTATGCAATAGCTTCCAGACTAAAATAGAACATTTTGGAAGGAATGATGGAAAATTATAAATTGTTAAAATTTCAAGACTTATTCCTCACTCCCAAAACCCAAAGAGATGCAAGCAATAAACATTTGAAGCGGGGGAAAGGTACTCACAATAACCTTTTGAAATAAAGGCATGGCTGCCATTTCTTGGAATAAGCATCACAGAACCATTTGTAGCTAAGGTTACAGGTGGGGCATAGCCCAATCCTTGAGAAACAGAGATTCAATCATAAACAGGAATGAGCCTAATTTATCTTTACTATAAGATGGCTTTCAAGCCTAAGGGGAAGCCAGGCTGATTTATCATAACCCACGGTGTGAATTATGTTATTAATCTGTTACTGTGTTTGTTGTTTTTTACAGTCTACACATTTGTGCATCCTCCTAGCTATGGGCAAATCACTGCCTTATGCATTTCAAAGACAAGATACCTGCATCTAAATGCTTTAGCATGGAGGTCACTTACTACAGGCTCATGTTTACAGATGTTAAAACAAAATTCACCAGACTCTCGGTGTCTCCATACTGAGTTTCTTTCATCTCGCAGTCTGGGCAAAGGTGTCCACTACGTGATCTTACTCCTGTCGACGTCATCTCTAGCACTTCCCTTCCCAGTCAACCACCACCCACCAACCTCTGCTAGAGCCAGCAACTCATAAGATGAGCGAACGCATTTGCACGCCTGCATGCTAGGCCATAATCGTTTTAGTATAAACCCCTGTGGTCAAACTTTAGGGACATTTGGCTTTAACTCAAGACAAACTGAACATTTTCCGAATGCCTGACAGTTCTCTATAAGTAAAAGGAGGCTGGCTATGTTGTAGACGTCTCCCTTGCCTCTTGCTTAGTCCCGTACAAAACCTCACTAAGAAGCAGGGTACACAGTTTCTGTGTCTAATCCACCTGCACTTCTCCTTTGTCTTATGGTGGCAGATCAAGGACGGTCGGTCGTCAGCCTCTAAGTCCCCACAGGACAACAGTTCCAGTGCTGCCAACAAGTTCTTTTTGTCTCCTCCATTATAATCCCTTACCAACAGTACCACAGTGTCCTGGAAAAGTATGTAAATATAACAGATACGTGATGCTAAATCAACAAGCCATTGATGGGTGCAAGTTAAAAAAAAACAAAACAAAACCAGAGACTCTGATTTCTTCTTGCAGGCCTGAAGGAGGCTGAGTGAGGGGTTAATATAGCATATATATGGCATTGTGGCCCAATATGGCAACATTTGACTCAGGAGAGTGAATACTGCTTCTAACAGCTGCTGGCAGGAAGTAGCTTTCTGTCCTATTGTTTTTACAACTGAAAATACAGCTCCTGAGCCCTCTGGTGTCTTTACCTTAACCACGTGGCCTTCACTCTGCTTTTTCATTTGCGTTTGGTTCTGACGGCTGATATTCGAAGTCACCCTCTGTTTCTCCGTACTAAGACCTTCATTATCTTCCCATGTCACTTTCCCTCGTGTCATTTCACTTTTTCCCCATCATTGAACTTGCTGTTCATGTAAATTCCCATCCCTCTCATTCTCCCCCTATTGCTCTCCAGTCACCCCTGTTAGCTTATTGTCTTCATTGTATCTCTTTTCCTGCTGCATAATGGTTCTTCCCTGCTGATAAGCTGTGTTCAAAATACTGAGGGGCCAGGAGCACTTCTGGGCAGTTCATCGGGCTGGCAAGTGTCAAGTGCCCCTGAGCAGATGGAAGTAGGACTCTGGTCATTTTGTCACAAAACTGCCTTGTTGTGATGGGTGAGCCTTGTAACATCCCATCAGCTTTGGAGTTAATGGACCTGTGTGTTTCCAGTCTTTCCTATATTAAGCTGGAGTTAGCTCTCGTGGCAAATATGTATCTGTTGCAGCCTTAGGTTTGGTGCCATCTTTTGGAAGCAAAAGTAGCCTCCGTGTTTAATCATTTTATCTTCAGGATCGACAGTTCTTTGTTCTAACCAGCGGATAGAGGGTGCAGTAATAGATACTAATAGTTAATGTGTCGGCATCTCACTAAAAATGCATCCTCGTGCATTGTCCTGTTAGTGTCTAGTAACAACCCTGGTTATTATTTTCAGCTTAAGTCAAAAATGTCTGCACATATTACAGTGGGCAAATGACTCTAAATCACTATACTTAATCCATCAGTCCAGAAACCAATCAGGACATTACCTCTTCTTATAAAGCTAATGCATGGTCGGCCTGTCCCTTGCCTGCTGGGTTTCCTCCAGGAGATCTGCAGCTGGAAAACAAAACTTCTCATGAATTGTCTGCAGCAGCTGCAGTTATGAACTTGGCTCCAATGACTGACCCGACCCCAGCACGTGCTATGCTGAGATGCAGAGCCATATCAGTAGCCATCGTGAATATACAGACACTCTGCTTTTGACCCTGCAGGTGTGTGTCTTGAACAATTGTATGCAGATAAAAATTACCGTGCCAAGAATTGTATTGCAAAATACACCAGGGAAATATGCTACTTAAAGGAATCCTGTGGTTCATTTCTGTGCAAAGAATTCTTTCACTGTGGCAATAATCTATGTTTTGTTTGTAAACGAAAGTCTCTAGGTGTGAATCTGAGTGAAGTGAAGGACACATCAATTTTAATGGGCTAAGGTAGATGTTGGTCTGAGATACACCCTCCGAGCTACTCAGGGGGGCTCAGCAAACATTCGATGGAACAAAGGGACAAATTAGTCCCTTTGGAAAAATGAAGCTCAGCCATTATTCTTAATATGCACTGATGTGAGCGTGGAAGGTCCTTCTCTCTCTCCCACTGTGGTTTTGCTTTTCCTGGTAATTGTTTCCTTAGAGTAAACTTAAGCATTCAGTTTGTGAATAGCACCGGAATTCTTCTTAACAAACCACAGGACCACCAAATACCCTTGACCCGGGCGTGTAAGGCTAGGTGCGTGTTCTCTGAGTTTCCCGAACTGGAGGCCACGTTTCCTGACAGTCTCTGCTGTACCAGGCTTTGTGAGTCCTGATTTACACCCTTGAAATCATCTCTAAATCCTTTCAGTTCTCCATGCCCTTTTATTCTCTGAAAATATGTTTTTTCATACAATATATTCTGATCATGATTCCCCTTCCCCAATGCCTCCCAGCTCCTCCCCTCTTCTCCCCACACCCAATTCCACACCCTTTCTTTCTTTCATTAAAAAACAAACAGGTATATTTTCAGTTTGTAGACAAATAACTACCCTGCCTTTAGACTTTGACTTCTTCACTCTATCATCATTATCACTAGAGAAATTAAGATATATATATACATAAATTTAAACATAAAGAGATTAAGAGATAAATAATAATCATACTGTAGTAAGGAAGCCACTTGCAAAGTCTCCCTGAGGAGGAAAAAATAGGGTATGGCCACAGGGACATGTTCTGTGTCCATCATAAGTGAATGACCTTCCCAAGAAACAAGCCCAAGAATACCAGAGCTATTGTTGCCATGGAAAGGAAGCAACTAGGAAGTCAGCATGGCACAATAGTGATGGAAAATGGAATAAAATAGTGTTGGCAACCAAACTTCCTCAAAGTCATAGTCTAGTTTCTGTGACAAAATTGGTCGAGAAAGAGACACCTTGAGTGCTCAAAACATTTGGAGATTGTTAGTCAGGTCACAGTCTGCCCAGGTCATACTCATAAGGATGTTTTTAAAGCTCCTGACTTAGAGATTTTACAAGTCTATTCTCAGTCTTTCCTCTACCAAATGTAGCCACACAGAAGATTGGAAAAGCATGACAGGATAGACAAAATTAATAAACTTGGTGCAGCAGTTGGGTAATCTATACTTTCTACCCCAGCATGCTGTCTTCTTCTATAACCTCAACCTACTATTTGATCTATTAGACCAGGACTCAGATTCTTTGTTGCCTGCATTCAACATCTCGAACCCTGCCTTCCAGATTGACAAGTTCTTGTAGGTGGGTAGTATAGCCTGCCTTCTGGTACTTCAAAGATATCCCAGCCCTGAGGTGGGACAGCGTCCCAAAGGTATCCTGAGGCATGGGAGCCCAGCAACCTCACAGCTCTGAGGGGAGGCCTCCTCAACAGAGATGATGCTGCTCTCAGGGGAGGGTTGCTCCAAACCCTAAGGAACTGAGAAACCATGGGGCTTGAGTTCCACTCCTTCTTCAGTTAATGTAGCTCCCAGGGAGGGTTGTCCCAAACACCTGAGGAATCTTGGAGCATTGGAGCCTGACCTCTGTTCATTCTTCGTTTCTTTTTTCTTCTTTTCTTCTTCCAATGAGAGAATCACATCAAGTAGTAAATCTCTTAAAGGAGATTTATTGGAGGTATGAATCCAGGAGTTGCTGCCTCTGTGCCTGGGAGGACATAGGTGGAAACTTGGCAGACACAGCCTTTATATGGGGCTTCTTAGGAGTGGAGCTTTCTGGGACAGGGATTTCCAGAGTGTGCATTGATGAGAATCCAAGCCTGAGCTGGGGGATGCTCAGGGATTGGTAGGTTTTTGTGCAGACTTCACACCCCATAATCTGGGATGAGTCCTACTGAGGGGTTGGTGATGGCAGTTACAGAGATTCAAGGATGGCTGCTGGACCTTTCTCAGGCAGAGGTCTGGCCACTTTACTTTACTGTTAAGTATATTGGAATCTCCCATCTCAAAGTAGAAAAAAAAATCACAAAAAAAATTCCAAAGCAAAAGCATTGGTTACTATAAATAATTCAAAGAGATGGCACATCTTAGCCATTTTTCCCTCCCTCCCATTTTCCCCTTACTCCCCTCCCCTATGACTGTGACTGAGGGGGACCTCCTCTCCTTCTATATGCTCATAGGGTATCAAGTCTCTTCTTGGTAGCCTGCTATCTGGTGGCACTCAGAGGAAGGATAGCAGGCTTACTGAATTTTTAAGAGTTAAGAAAAAAGTATATAAAATTAGATGTTCATTTAAAAACATGAATACGAATGAGATGATCAAAATGAATGAATATGATCAAAATATGTTACCTGCTTAGTTAAAATTCTCAAAAATATAAAAAAATGTTATTTTAAAATAAATTATATAATATATGTGGTATATATTATATAATTGAACATATTGAATTAAATAAGATACATTTTTTTAAATTAACTTCACCTGTTGGTATTTTACTTCATTCAATATGACTTGTAGAAATTTTTCAGTTGTGTATGTAGGATTTACAGTATATTTATTTTTACTGTAATATTTATGTAGTACTTAACCAAAATTCTGTAACAAACTACCATAAATTAAATGGCTTACAGCAACACAGATTCACCCTCTTACAATACTGGGAGCAACAAAGAATCTACGGGAGATATTTTTTTTTTTTTTTTTAGCTTCTGCAGGTCACCTGTGTTGTCTGTTCTATTATAAGGAGCTGTGTGGTTGTATTTTGTTCCTCTAAGTAGTGCAGCATGATATTCCCATCTCAAAGCCATTAAATACATGGACAAGGTCACTTGAGCATATGAGATTAAGACGTGGATATTTGGTTGGGCATCTTGCCTATTACCATGTTTATCTGTTCTGGATAGCCTGGTTGTGTTTCCTCATGCTCTCATCCCTTCATCACTGTTTAAGTGGATTTAGGAATATGGAACTCAGGATTTTACTATTTCAGTATCACAATCCCAAGTATTGGGTCCAAAAACCCAGTACATTTTAGTGTTTCTTTGTTTGGGTTTGGGTTTTTGTGATCGTGGAAGAATATGAACCCAGGGCCTCATGACCACTTGGGAGCTACTCTTTCATTACACTGTTGGAGGATGGTCTGATGTATTTTGATGCTAATTATTGCTTGCTGTCTGTGTGGCCCACCTTTTGCTTAATAAAAAGCCATCCCACCTGGGCAGGGCAAAGGAGATAGGTGGAGCTAGGAGAGAGGAATTCAGGAAAGAAGAAAGACTGTCACTAGAGAAAGGACAGAGACCTGAAGGGAAGAGAGGAAGGCTGCCATGGGTTAGATGAAAGCACATGGCTGGCATGGATGGAAAATCCGGCCCAGATGAAAAGCATGAATAAGAATTTGGGATTATAGATGGGAGGTAGCTTGATAGAGGTTATTGGAAGCAGATCCCATGCCTGCCCCACTATGGGAGGTAGTTCAGAAGACTGATATCTGCCCTGCCCCAGGTTAACTAAGGCTATTTTAAAATATACCAAGTGTCTGTGTCTTAATTGATCGCTAGCTGGGCCTACACATAATATAAATAATACATGTAAATTAAAAACAACATCATACTGTGTTTCCAGTCCTACGTCTGAATTTTACATTGTTTCAATGGATTATCAAAAGACTTTGTGGCTATAACAATCACAGATTCCCAGGAATCCAGGCACTGGTGAGATGGCTTAGTATGTAAAGTCTTCTTTCCAAACCTCACAGCCTGAACTCAATCCTGGGACCTACATGATACAAGAGAACTGACTCTTGCGTGTTGTCCTCTGACCTTTACATGCATGTCATAAAAGAGAAGGAAGGAAGGAAAGAAAAGTTACTGGGACCTAATTCAACAGGTGTGTCCTGGTCCTCAGCTCCCTCCATTCCTTGGTAAGGGATAAAATCTGGACAGATAAGTGCAGTTCAACTACTGCATAATATAGCTGCGGGCCTGGGTATCCATTGGAAGAATTTTTAAATTATTTATACATTTATTGTACAAATATGGGGGGGTGGGATTCCTATGCGCAAGCTTCTGTGGGAGGACTGGCACCAGTCTGGACCTCAGGAGCTCACCACCTAGTGAAGAAATAAGATGCAAACACCAGTGCTAGACACCGCAGTCAAGAAGTAAAATACACACACAGGAGTTGGGAGGGAGCACACAGAGCATAAGCAGAGGTTAGGGCTGGGCCTATACAGTCCCAAGACCTGTCCCCAGAGACGTACTTCCTCAAGGTTCCACAACCTTCCCAAATAGTGTCATTAGCTGGGGACAACTTATTCAAATGCATGAGAGTATAGGCAACATTTCACATTCAAACCACAGCAAAAATAGGTGCTGGGTCTGGAAGACTCGAAAGGAATCTTAAGCATCAAATCTAACAGCTGCATTGCCTGACTTCGATTTCATTTAAGAGCGAGTTTTCCTCTTTTCATTTCTTAAACATTAACCTTGGGGGTTAGATCAATGGAGGAAGTAAGGACACAGAAAATGAGGGCAAAGGGGAAGAAAGGGAGGCATGAAAATTATTGCAGCCCCCACACTTCCTGTCTACAGTATAAAACTTATATCTGAGAAGTGCAACCATAAACTAGCTTGTCAAAATAGCAGAAAGTAGCCAGTTTTCAGGAATATTGGAAGTGCCTGGTCTAACTTATTATACATCTCAAAACATTTAAGATTCTGCTATGGTCTAAATATACCACCATGGCAGCACATTTGCATACTCATAAATTATACATAGGCACATTATCCTCCTATCTATGCTTTCATTCCTCCATCTATTAAACAGCAACTTTATCCTGAGGGTTCTACCAAGAATCTGATTGGAGGAATCTGTGAGGAACAGCCTGGAAAACCATGTCACGATTATTAATTAAGCATCTCTAAGTACCGGCGTTTCCAGAGCCCGCACAGGCACCCTGCCTCACACTTTGCTTTGTATTTGAGGCTCACAGATGACTGGACAGCAATTGGTCCCAACTGGCAGGAGGAATGAGCGAGAAAGATGCACACGCTGAGCCGGATGGTGAAGGCTGGGCTAGAGAAATGGAGCTCTTCAACAATCCAGAATAGAAAAGCATGTCTCTATTCACAACGCTACTGGGATGGCTCATGAAATATTTACTGGATAAAATACAGAACACACACACACACACACACACACACACACACACACACACCATATGATATTGAGTGTTTTCACAACAAAAATTATAATGCTAGCGAGAAGGGGCTCACTCCTGTGGGAATTCAGCTTGCTTAAGACAGTCTTGGTGACAGTAAAGGATATAAATAACTTCTGTAGAATTTTCTGAGAATAATAGGATCTGGCTGTCTTTCAAGGAACTGAGAGAAGTGTAAAGGCCCCGTAGTCTCCACCTGGCTCAAACCACAACCGGAAGCAAGTTGGCCTCTCAGTGAGCTAGCTTTCCTCTTCAGAATCAAAACTAGTGGCAGATGGAGCCTTAGGCAGGACCCCCACCAAGCACATTCTGTAATCCCGGGGACTTCCACAGACTGTGACAAATATACGTCCTTGCCACATCTCACAGATAAGAGTCAGGTCAGTCCAAAAAACTGTGCCTCTGATCTAAAAAGCCTCTTGACGTGTGTCACAGTCTCTATCACCTCTGCTTCACAAGTCACAGTGAACGCTTAGCAATGCTAGTATCATTTTATGGACAAACATTACAACTTGTGGGGAGAACTTCTGTTTCTGGGAAGACAAGAGAGACATGTGTCTCTCTCACTGCATGACACATGAAAATCCTGGCTATTACCCATAAAGCAAAGAAGGCAGGGTGACCAAGACCTCTGGGTCTTCAGGGAGGGTTTCCTTCTTGCCCCCATATGTCCCAGACCTAAGGATAAAGAAAATGAGAATCCAGAATCACCAATGGATGCAGGCAAAAGAAATCTAAACTGATGCCGGATTGCTTTGACCAATGGAAGCCCCGTAGGACAGAGAGCTTCAGATGATGTTCACATTACTTCAGTCTAATTGATACTGCTGACAAGCCCATGCAGGCCTAACCACACTAGCACAAGTCATGTGAGCCTAGACCTACACACTAGAGTGTTGCAGAAAACCAAGTAAAGAACCAGAATGCCCACACTTGCCAGTAAGCAAGTCGTGTGCAATTCACCATCCCCACCACTACTACCACACCACCACTTCAAGCATCAGAGTGTCCCCCATGTGATATCAAACATCAGTGTACCCCCACCTGTGACATCAGACATTAGGGTACCCCCACCTATGACATCAAACATCAGTGTACCTACACCTGTAATGTCAGACATCAGGGTACCCCACCTGTGACATCAGATATCAGTAGGCCCCCACCTGTGACATCAGACAGCAGGTTACCCCACTTGTAACATTAGACATCAGTGTGCCCCCGACTATGACATCAGACATCAGTGTGCCCCGACTATGACATCAGACATCAATGTGCCCCGACTATGACATCAGACATCAGTGTATAAAGAGCCTAGACTTCCAGTCTCACCTGGGAGATAATTCTAAAATTCATATGTTAAGGGAAAAGAACATAAATGTCTAAAACAGTTTTTAAAAAAAACAAAGTTCATTCAATTTTAAGATAGTGCTTAGCTAAGTAATCAAGACAGCATGAAGCTGGCTGAGGGAGACATATAAATCAAGGAGCATAAATCTTCAATTGCCTCAAATAAAGACTTAAATTTCAAAATTATTATACTATAGCCAACATATGTAAGTAAGGCTCATTTAATATTATGTCCTTTATATGAATTCATGTTTTGCAGGAAATATGGAATTGGCATTTCTCTCTAAGCAATTGTCACAAGTCAGAAAAATTGTGTGTTATATTTATATAATATTAGCATTAAATTTTGCAATATTTATTTATTTATTTATTTATTGTACATGTATTTATTTGGAGAGGGTGTGTGTGTGTGTGTGTGTGTGTGCGCGCGTGCATGCGTGCACATGCACGCATGTTACAGTGTGCTTGTGATGGCCAGAAGACAATCTCAGAGGCAGGCCTCACCTTCCACCTTGATAAGACAGCATCTCTCTGGTTTGCTGCTGCCTACCCAGTGATCTGGAAACTCTCCTGTCTCATCTCCAGGTGGGGGTACTCTGCAATTATAGATGCTTGCACTACTATGTCTGGCTTTTACTTATATCTGAGGGTCCAAACTTGGGGTGTCTTGCAAAGCCCATTGAGCCATCTCCTCAGCCCACATTTTAAAATATTTTGAGTAAGATTTGTAAATCAAAAATCCACATGCAAAGTCATGCAAAGGACCAGTCTGTGTTTTTAAAACCATTTTAGATAATTTGCATAATTTTATAATATGACCAAATAACAAGTTGTAAATTCATTAATAAGAGCTTTATTTATCTTTAAATGCCATATTCTGTGTGTCTCTGGAGTTTTTGAAGACCTTGTCTTTCTATAGAGTCATATCTATCTGCTGTACCTAAGATGTATGTTCTTGTGATAAAAGTAGACTAGCAATTGATATGACCATGATTTAATCTACTAACATTTAATTTTTATAACTTATTTCTCCTCACCAGTTTGATAGCACTTTCAGAGCATTGGAAGTAAACCTTATGTTATAATTGAGTTATATGGGTACAATAACTCATATTACAATAGAAATATATATGTATATAATGTATATGAAGAATAATCTTACATTTGAATTCTATACCACTGTATCTAGAACTTATTTTGCATCTATATACAAAATTCTATATCAGTGAATTAAAAATATCTTGTGAGTGACAATTGAGGCATTAAGTTGAGGAGTCGATTCACTAATCTACTTTTTGTTCTATCTTCCCCGTACATTTCTATATTCCCCCTTCTTTCTTTTCAATCATTTTCTCCAAACAGAATGTCAACATCCAGTATGCTGCGAGGAACGCATCCTGTCAGGTCTGATCCAATGTCAGTATCTGGTTCTTTTATTCTGAAAGTATATAATTTCTCACAAGCATTATACAGTCCTAAAATTATAAGTGTATAAAAGGTGTGTGTGATGCATGGAACAATTAAGGCTGGATTTCTGCTCTTGGTACAAGCAGGAAAAGAAGACATCTGTAAATCTCCATTCGTGCCATACGAAGAATGGCATCTAATAGTAATTCATAAGGGTTCTTTAGCCAACAAGAAGCATTGTCTATGCCTAGACATTCATGTTTCAGCCAGTCTCAGGGCTAGTCCCATATGGTGGGGTTAGCAATATAAGTTACCTGCTTGTTCTGTAGTTTAAATTCTTCACATCTTAATTGTAGTCCCCTCCCTCATTCCCTCCTAATGCCCTCTCCCTCCCTCATCCTCTCCCCTCCCTCCCTTAGCACTCAGACAGGGGAGCCCTCTTTCCCTAATATCTGACCTCAGCCTATCAAGTCTTGTCTGTATTAGCTGTAACCTCTTCCTCTGTAGCCTGGCATGGCCGTCTTGCCAGGGGAAAGTGATCTAAGTTCTCAGTGGCCATAGTGCATGCCTGAAGTACTCAAACTCTGAAATGTAACCATGTGTCCTCCAGCCAGACTTAAGACTCAATTACTTGTCATGTCAATAAATAATAACACTGAGATGACTAGGGCTGCGTTTTAAAATATGTATACGTATGTGCATCATATGGAAAATAGTTTTTCAAGGATGTTATCTGTGTTAAGGTTCTCTTGAGTAACAGAACGAATAAAATTGGCATATATTACAGAGAGAACCCATTAAGCCATCTCATACAATAGGGGTTGGACAATCCTACAGAGACTGTCAACATGCTGGAGAAGCTGAGAACTGGTTCCTCAGTCCATGAACCTGGAGCCCTCAGCAGTCCCATTCTGGCAGGGTGGTCTAAAGAATCGTTCACTCATTCAGTCATTCATTTCTTTCATTAAACATTATTTGTTTTATCCTTCTCTCATATATTACATCTCAACCAGTTTCCTCTCCTTCCTCTTCTCCAAGTCCCGCCACGTCCCATTTCCCCTATTCCTCAGACCCACTCACTCATCCTCCTCCATTTCCCTTCCGAAAAATAGCAGACCTCCCCTGGACAGCAGTCATATCAAGTTGCAGTAAGACTAGGCACCTCCCCTCATATTAAGGCTGAAAGAGGCAACCAAGTAGGAGGACAAGGAGGTTCCAAAAGAAGCCAAGAGTCAGAGACAGACCCCCCCCCAACTGTCACACAAAGAGTCTCATGAGAAGACCAAGCTGTACTACCATAACATATGTGAAGAGCACCTAGGTAAGACCCGTGCAGGTTTCCTGGTTGTCAGTTCAGTCTCTGTGAGCCCCTGTGAGCCCAGGTTAGATGATTCTGTGGGTTTTCTTTTGGTGTCCTTGACCCTTCTGGCTCCTGCAATCCTTCCTTCCCCTCTTCCACAGGATTCCCTAAGCTTAGCCTGGAGAATTTGTACAGTGCCTCAGATCTTCCAAGCATACAGAGAGGCAGCAGTTGGCTTCTAGTGTAGACAAATGATGACACCAGCAGTAGCAGTGCAGGGTAGATGCATTCAACAGTAAGGAGCAAAGGCAGCCAAGCAAAGGAGACCTGCTCTTCCCTCTTCATGTCTGGGCCACTACAAAAAAAAAAAAGTGCTCCCAACTCTAGCAGACAGAGAGGAACTTCACAGGTCAGCCTAGGGGTGGGTGCCTTAGTTGATCTCAGGTCTAATCAAGTTACAACCAAAATTAACCACCTTGCTCTCAAAACATATAGTCACTATTCTTTTCTTCCCTTCTCTTTCTCTTTTTTATTCTTTCTTTCCTTTACCTTTGAGACAGTCTCACTAAGCAGCTCTAGGGGACTAGAACTCACTGTGTAAGCCAAACTAGCCTTACATTCACAGAGATCCCCTTCCCCAGCCTTCCTCCATGCCCAGCAAAGCCATATTCTTAACTTATGATAACTCATCTGAAGTAGGTTTGTTAAATGCAAATTTGTGTTAATTAATAGAGCTGGTGAGCATGATTTTCTGATGCAGATATATACTCAGTTCTACTCATTGTGACTTTCTACACACATCTCCCAGGTGTTTAATTCAGTTTTTACTGTTACTACAATGTTTTGTTGACATGTAAATACTCCATTTATTTAAACATTTTCATGCCCTCCAGCAATAGTTCTCTCTCCAAATGCTATTCACACAGATACCAAATTTGTGCACAGCACTTCAGGGTGTTAAAAACATATTTACACTAAATGCTGTATTTGATCTGTCCACAGCCTCTCAGCTGGAATCACTGAGGAACAAAGACTCTAACCAAGGTGACAGAGACCCAAGTCTAGTAATTTTTCCTAGTCACCAAAGTTCCTAGTTAGCTATGAATTTTCGGATATACAAAGTGGCACACCTATTCCTGAGGTGGGGTCTTCATGAAGAGACAGTATTGACAGTCATATGCCCCTGTTCCTTTGGGTGCGCACAGCATCAGCTAAACATTATAGAGGTGCTTAACTGTGATGTGGCCTTTGTTAAAACAGATAGTGGACAGTCACCTTGCCATCAGCTAAGAAAGGGGCGGGGAGGGGGGCTACCTACGAAAAGAGAACATAACATCAGAGAAAACCAAAGAGAGATATACATGGGAAAATGACTCAGTAATTGCTTCGAAATATGAGGCACTGTTTTATAATTTAAATCCCCCCGAGGGTTGACATTAATCAGTCAGGTGCAGAAATCAGAGTCACTGGATTATAGCTCAGCTTCTCACTGGTAGAAGCAGCACATGTCATAAGGAAATGATTCTATTAGTCTGTATGTGGTTTCAAACATTGCCGGGCTGTCCTCTTTACTCATTGGAGCACACTTGTGTCTTCATTATTTGCATTCTCAACATACCAGTTGCCTCTCCACTCTCTGGCTGAGCACCTCTTCTCTGAAGTGTCCAGGTAATGCATAATTGTCCATGCTCAGCCTATAGATCAAACTCCAATCTAATTTGCAAAAGCTAGTAAATGCACAGTAGGTTGCACACATTGCGGACCTCGTGTTGCCGTGATTAAGTTATCTGATTCTGGCTTTCACAGTCCCGTTTCCTACTTAACATTCTTTACACTCGCTCCTCGAGGCAAGTGCTTCTGCGAGCATTTCTGGGTTCTGAGCACTCCTTCAGCTTCTCTTAAAAAGCAGTCACACAAATCTTGTATTATTCAGACGTCTAGTGATTAGTTACCTCTTTTTTTTTTCTCAAGACACAGGTGCCATCCTGCTGAAGAGGGGCTGCATGTGAAACACCAGGTCCTTCATCTTCCTTTCTGGATACACAGCAGAGCCATGTGCTCTGACGGAAGGGGATAAGGCAGGTCCAAGTGTCTTTGATTCTCTGCTGCAGAAATAAAACACTCTGATCGGAACCAAGCCAGGGAGCAAAGGGTTATTTCATCTCACAGGTCCATCATCCAGGGATGCCAAGATAAGTACTTGAAGCAACAACCATGAAGAAAAGCTTCTTCTGGCTTGGGTAGTGTATTGGTTACTTTTCTATCAATGTGATACAGCACATGATCAAGGAAACTTATAGAAGAATGGGTTTATTTGGAGCTTACAGTTCCAGAAAGATAGACATTCATCAACATCCTGGCAGAGAGTGTGCAGCAGGCAAGCAGGCATGGCACTAGGGGATATGGCTTCAGAGCTCATATTCCCCACCCACAAGCAAGAAGCAGAGCACACACTGGGAATAGCACAGGGTTTGAAACTTGAAGCCATCACTAGTAACACATCTCCTTCAAAAAGGCCACACCTCCTAATCCTTTCCAAACAGTTCCACCAATTGGGGACAAAGTATTCAAACGTATGAGTGTATGTATGGGCATTCTCATTCAAACCGCCACATTCCACTCCCTGACCATTATAGGCTCATGGGCTCATGGGCTTATGGCCACCTCTTAATGCAAAATGCATTTAGCCAAATTTCAAAAGTCCCCACTCTTTTACAGTCTCAACAGTGCCTCAGTGTACAAAGTATAAAGGCTCTTCCAAGACTTAAGACAATATAAACCTCTATAAAGCCAAAAGGCAAATTGCATACATCCAGCATATAATGATACAAAATATTCACTGCCATCCCAAAAGGGAGGAATGAGGAAATACTGCACCAAAGAATTGTAGAAACCTGAACCAAGCAGGGAAAACACTAAATGCTGTACCTGTGGGTCTGGTATCCAAAGGCTTAGGTGGCTCTGCCCTTCAAGCTTTGCTGGCTGCAATACACATCTCTCTCGGGCTGGCCCATGCCTTTGTGCAGCTTTCCTTGGCATATATCTCATGGCTCTGGCATGTCAAATATCTTAGGGTCCCCAGTGTAATCCAAGCTTCACTTGAACAGCTTTATGCAATGATCTCTCATAGCCTCTTGCCCTTCAAGGGCCTTCATGCAGGAACCTGCACTGAAACATGTTCTTTCGCCTCAGTAACACTTCTTAACCATGGAGGAAGAAGCCACAAACTCTTTATTCATGTATCTCTCATGACTTGTATGGACAGCACTTGCCAAATTTGGCTGCTCTCTTGGGATGGAGCCAGGGATCTTTGAACCAAACGTGCAGTAGATTTCCTTTGTTGTTGCTTTTTAAGAGGAAAAAAATACTTTAGTCCATTTTCTTTCAGGAGTTTAAAGCTTAGATGAATGACGTCTTGCCCTGAGGGCACTTCTCTCTTTACTCCAATTTAGATCGGGCCTTTCCTTAATCTCATCTCTTTTAGCACAAGTCTTGGCTGCAACGTTAATGTTTTTGCTGCCTTTTTTCTCTTCATACTGTACATTTTGTATTTCTTTCTGCCCCAGATGCTCTTCTCCAAGGTAGCCGTGCAAATGACAGAGTCAATATTAGGTTGTCTTGAAATGTATTTCTTCCTCCAAAGAAATTAGCCCATTACTTTCAGTTTTGTGTCTGTCCGGGTCTTAGGGCAAAGGCAAAGGCAAAGGAAGCCATTCTTTGCCAAAACATCGTAAGAACAGGTCTCCAGCCTTGTTGCTAACGCCGTTGCCTTCTGGAACCTCCTGAGTTGGACTCCAGCAGGCCACACATCTCGTCATACTGTCTTCCAAGTTCCAACTAGGGTAACCTGTTAAGCTCTGCACCCAGCGTTCAGCTGTGTTCTTACAGAGTCCTAATGTCTTCCACATTCCTCCAAACAGCAGCATATAACAGTAGCCCACATCCTGTCACCAGCCCCCATCCTAGTTAGTTTTCTACTGCTGTGACAAAACACCACAATCAAAGCAACTTGTAAAAGAAAGTGTTTAATTTGATTAGGATCTATGATAGTGGAGCGAATACATGGCAGCAGGAACAGCTAAAAAACCTACCTCTTGGTCCATAAGCAGGTGGCAGAGACAGAATCCTGGAAAAGGTGTGCATCTTTTGAAATCTCAGAACCAATGGAACACATCCCTTCCAAAAGGCCAAACTTCCTGATCCTTTCCAAACAGTTCCATTAACTGGAAACCAAGTATTTAAACACATGAGCCTATGAAGGGGAGGGATTTCATCCAAACTCACACACTCTAGCTGAGCTTGGCGGGCAGTTTGGGCCCAGAGACTCTAGCTGAGCTTGGCGCCCAGTCCCAGTCCTGAGACTCTGGCTGGACTCGGCCCACGGTTTGGGCCCAGAGTCCCTGGCTGAACTTGTCGGGCAATTTGGGCCCAGAGAACCTAGCTGAACTCAGCGAGCAGTTCGGGCCCTGAGACTCTAGCTGAGCTCGGCCACGGTTTGGGCCCGGAATCCCTGGCTGAAATTAACTACCTTTCTTCTTTCTTTTTCTTTCTTTCTTTCTTTCTTTTTTTTTTTTTTTTTTTTTGTTTGTTTGTTTTGGTTTGTTTTGGTTTTTCGAGACAAGGTCTCTCTGTGTTAGCCTTAGCTGTCCTGGACTCACTTTGTGGACCAGGCTGGCCTCGGACTCACAGCGATCCGCCTGCCTCTGCCTCCCGAGTGCTGGAATTATTAACTACCTTTCTTATACAACTCAGGCTAACTCATGTAGGGTTGGCACTGCCCACATTGGTCTGGGCCCTTCAATATTATTTAGCAATCAGGAAAATGCCCCTAAAGACATGCCCACAAGCTAATCTGAGGAAAGCAATTCTTCAGTCAAGAGTCCTTATTCTCAGATACGTCTAGATTTATGTTAAATTGACGAAAACCAACCAGCACACGGGGGGGGGGGGTTGGGGGGGGAAGAGTCTTTTAATATTAACATTATTCCAAAAGGCCCAAATTTATGTTGGTATCAAGGTCCATCACAATGTCTCATTCAGTAAAAATAATGAGATGTGTTTATAGTGGGACTGAAAAACTTTCATCGTCATAGCCAATAGTTTAAATCAGAAATATTGTCAGAGTTGTTTCCAGCCTACCCTGGGTTTGAGATCAAAGCTTGTGCTTCCTCTCCAGTCAGTTGGAGGGATGAGGACAGATACAGGAGCATCAGGCTGACCTATGGATGCTTAACCAACCTATCATGTCTTGGAATTCAGATTCCTAAGTTACAGGCTGGGAAGAGTTCAGGTACCCAGCAACACCATGAAAACATATATGTTTAATGTTTTTATATTAAACATATATGTTTAATGAAAATGTTTAATGCTGTAAATAATTATTTTGATAGCATTAAAAGATGCTTATTATATTACTAATTTATATTTTCTCTAGTGATATATGTAAGATACACCAAAGAAAGAAAACAATCCTATTTGAATATAAAGGACATATTTTCAAGTTTTGTAGACAATTTGCCTGTAGAGAGATATCATACAAAATATTGAAACTTTGCACAATAAACTCAACTGACTCATTATGAAATATATAAACTAATGGGACTGTGTTCTAGATAAGCAGTCTTCAAACTGTGTCCCCGGATTTCAGCAGCAGCCTATCCTGGGTTTATTTGTTAGAAATGTTAAAAACACTGGACCTCCACAGATCATGGTTTCAATAGCCCTGCCACATGCTCATGCTAGGCAGTCATTGCTATACAGAAAGGATAGACAGCTCTCCTCAGGCACTAATTTCTCCTCTCTTACCTTCCTGGCTTGCTCAACTCTAGCCACACTTCTGTCTGGCTGGTATCTCTGGTATGCCATCCCTCAGTACAATGAACCTGGACATGAACTTCAAACACTCATCCCCCAACACATATGTAATCAACTCCCACAGTCTCCATGCCCTTGCTCAAATGTTGTCACGTACCAAGTTCTAAATCCGCCCACCTATTTTGAATGCTGACCTGTCCCACTCCACCAGTGCTCCTGACCTCTTTTCTTGGATTTTTTTTTTGCATATATCACCTTTTCCATATTTTTTGTCTTTCTTTTTTGGCTACTTGCTTATTTCTTTTGCACTCCAGAATGTAAACTCCTCTGAGCAGCCATTGTGACTTTGCTCCCTAAGAACCCATGATTGTATTTAGCACATTGTGCATACATCACTATTGCCTAATAAATATTTACAACAATCAATGGCCCTATTGGAAACAAAAGCCCTGTTCCAGACACAACTTGGCATCTTTTTTCAGAAGAGATTCTTTTCTTATAACCAACTTACTCACTAGTATCTGGGTTTGTCACACAAATACAAGTGTGTGCTATTTGGGCAGCGTGATGGAGACAGGTGTAGAAGAAGCTTGAGAGGAGTATTGGGAAGGAATTAGAAATATTTGCATAAATTCCCTATTTGATTCTATGTTTACCTTTCATATACAATCTAGGGCTTAAAATGTGTGTGTGTGTGTGTGTGTGTGTGTGTGTGTGTAACACATTTTAATCCTCCCAGAAAGCTGATGAAATACATACTACATTTACCATCTTTTTTAAATGAGAAACCAGAGTACCAAAAGATTAATTAAGTTTGCACCGGTAGTATACAGAAACGACGAGATTTTTGCTGAGCTCTCTGGTTCTGTAGTATAGAGTGTATGCATGTGTGTGTGCACAGAGGCCAAAGAAGGATATCAGATGTCGTCCTCATGTTCTCTCTGCCTTATTCCCTGATACAGGTGTGCTGGTTAATGTTGTTGTTGTTGTTGTTGTTGTTGTTGTTGTTGTTGATGATGATGATGATGTTGATGTTTTGCTTTTGTTTTGTTTTGTTTTGTTTTGTTTTGTTTTTAAACTTGTTACAAGCTCTGGCTATTTGGAAAGAGGGAGCCTCAATTGAGAAAATTTCTCCATCATATTAGCCTTTATCTGTGGGTCACTTTCTTGATTGATGATTTATGTGGGAGTGTCCAATGAGCTGTGGATGGTGCCATTCATGACCAAGTGGTCCTGGATTATACAAGAAAGGAGGCTGAGAAAGCCATCGGGATCAAACCAGTCAGCAGCTTTCTTCCATAGTCTCTGCTTCTGTTCCTGCCTCTAGGTTCCTGTCCTGAGTTCCTGCACCGACTTCCTTCAATAATGGACTGGGAGCTATAAACAAAATAAATCCTTTCTTCCGCAAGTTGATTTTGGTCATGGTATTTATCATGAAGCAGAAACCAAACTAGGAGGCAGGGTCTTTTCACCGAACCTGGAGCTCAGGGCCCACCCCCACACCCAGGCTGGCAGCCTTAATTATCATCCTGTCTCCTCCCACCAGCATTTGGGTTTAGCAACCTGGAGCCACACCTATCTTTTTACATGGATGCTGGAGATTCACATTCCGGTCCTATGCTTGTACAACAATCTCTCTTACCTGTTGATCCCTCTCTTTACATATATCAACCATTCCTACATAGTTATCCTTGTCTTAGCATTTGAGATACATAACCTGGCGGGATTGTATTTTCCCTGCTAGATTAGGAAAAAAGTCTTAAAGAGGGTACCATTTTTATATATTTTATTAATTTATTCATATTACATCTCAATTGTTATCCCATCTGTTGTATCCACCCATCCCTCCCTCCTTCCCATTTTCCCCTTACTCCCCTCCCCTATAAATGTGACTGAGGGGGACCTCCTCCTCCTCTATATGCTCATAGGGTATCAAGTCTCTTCTTATTCATTATTTTTACAGACTTCTTGTTCAGCATAAAATTACTAGATGGATGAATGAATGGATGGATGGATGGATGGATGAATGCGTTTTATTCTGATTGTGCTATTTCACTCTAAGATAACTGACCAATCCCTTGGAACTCCAGAAACAAATTAAAAGCTTTTTTTCTCTCTCTCTCAAATTAAATCTGCCAGATAAACCTGGGGTTTTGTAATTGAAAAACTATGTTGGAGATCAGATCAAGGCAAGTGAGTGATAAGGATATTTGTCTCTGGGTGCTGTGGGTCATAGGAATGTCCTTCCCTCATTCCATCCTTCTTTCTCTCCACAGAAAAATAAGGAGCAGCATCTCTGGGGGAAGCTAAGGGTTGTGGGGCAGTGCCCTATCCCCTAAGTGGAAGGCGGGAAGAATTAATCACTTTAGCCTCGCTGACTGGACTCTAATTCCCATAAGTAATCAGGACTCAAAGGTCAAAGTTAATTCAGAAATCCAGGCCATGAGTAGAAAGTGGTAAATGAGCGCAGACCCACTACCTCATGGCTCCTCTCACTCTGTTCTTCTTTCAGTCTATTAAATGCGATGGAGAGGAAGCATGTGTTAATTCCAAGACATACACGCTTGTAAGCGGACAGCATCTCTCTTGGTGCTCTAGCCCACTTCCTGCCTTGACTCTGGGTTGGCTGGAACAGGAATGTTCCCATCTTAATGCTGATCCTAAAGACAGTCCACAACCACCTTCTGCAGATCTACAGCAAAGCGTAGGGCCCTCCCATTTCAAGTGCCAAATGTGTATTATAAAAGACTCCAGGGCCTGGGAGACAATAGAAGAGGCAGGGACCTGAGGGTAGATACCTAACACCCACATAAAAACCCAAATATGACTGGGGAGGTGGAGAAAAGAGAATTTCCTGGAGCTGGCTGGCCAGCCAGTATAGCTGAATCTGTAAGTTGCAGGTCCGGTAAGAAACCCTACTTCAAAAACTGAAGTGGGTAGTGACTGAGAAAGATAGCTGGTGTTAATCTCTGGGTTCTGCATGTGTACACGTGTGCATGCGCATGCACGCACACACCCACACAGACACACATACACACACACACTCACACACACACACACACATACACACACACTCACACACACACACACATACACACACACACACACACACACACACTCGAATCTGCATGTACATGTGTACATACAAATTCTCTCCCTCTATGTCTCTGTCTCTGTCCCTGTTTCTATCTCTATCCCTGTCTCTCTCTGTCTCTGTCTGTTTGTCTGTGTCTCTCTGTCTCTCTGTCTGTCACTGGCTGTCCTCTCTGTCTCTCTGTCTCTCTGTCTGTCTCTCTCTCTCTCTCCTTCCTCTTCTTTCTCTCTCTCTCTCTCCTTCCTCTCTCTCTCTCTCTCTCCTTTCTCTCTCTCTCTCTCTCTCTCTCTCTCTCTCTCTCTCTCTCTCTCTGTAAGATTGCTGGTGCAAATAAGCAAACTAGCTCAAAGGAAGGTTCCAGCAGCACTTAGGAAATTTACTTGGCAGCAGGTAGCATTGGACAGGTGGCTATTCATCCTCATTAGGGCTGTCACACCCCAGTCGGCAGAAAGAGGAGGGTTTTCTTCACACGGAAGCAACCTAAGTTGTTTATTTCTAAGTCTCTATCTCCTGAAGGGCAGTCCAAGGGCAGATGCCACTTTGGCTCTATCATAAGCACTTGGGAGACTTTTCAAAAATACTACATTCTGGGACCCAAACCAGGAAGCAATGTGTAATTTCTAGGAGCTCTTCTTTAAGTCATTCAGTTATATGACCAAATTTGGTAAGACTTTTAAAAATGTGTCATCTTAGAACATTAAAAAGCTTTTTTTAATTAAGGTCCATTATTTATGATGAAATGTTACACTCTCATGTTAAACACTTTAAGTCTAGAAAAATAGTAACCAGAAATGATTGCACTAAATATTAACAAGAGATGATCACTGTTAAGCCAAAGAACATTATGTGCATGTGTATGTGCGTGTGTGTGTATATGTGTGTTTCTGTGTGTGTGTCTGTGTGTGTGCATGTGTGTGTCTGTGTGTGTGCATGTGTGTGTCTGTGTGTGTGCATGTGTGTGTCTGTGTGTGTGCATGTGTGTGTGTATGCTGTGTGTGTACATGTGTGTGTATGTGTGCTGTGTGTGTGTGTGTGTGTGTGTGTGTGTGTGTGTAAGCCACCAACTGCTATTCGCTACCTTCCTCCTCAGTTGTTCTCTACCACATATTTTGAGACAAGGTCTCTCCCTGAACCTCCAGCTCACCATTCAGCTATTCAGGCTAGCTAGCTAGGGAGCTGCTAGGATTCTCCTGGCACCCTGAGGATCTCACTGGGATTCTAGGCATGTGTCACCAAGTATAGATTTTTACATCAGTGCAGAAGATCCAAAAATCAGGTCTTGGAGCTTACACACGCTTACACAGCAAGCATCTTCCCAACTGGACCATCTCTCCAGCCCCTGTGAATCCTGTTTCTTTTCCAGATGTTTCTAACAAAGGCTAGAACAGAAGCCCACAAGGCTGCTTTCTGTGTTCCAGGTTCAGAAAGACCAACGTGATTCATCTTGACTAACTCTCCAGCTGACTCTCGCACTGCCCAGACCCTCACCCACCTGCATGGAAACATCCACGACATAGAAAACTCCCATATTATTCAAGGAGTCACTTTGGGGCCACTCCAGGCCTTGCCCTCTTTTGACCTTGGCTATCCCCTATGTGGGAAGGACCTGGCATATTATCAGAAGGATGAGGCCCTGACAATGTAGCTGCCACATCCTTCTGAGGTTCTGGGGACACATTAGCTCTCTGTGTTTAGAAGGCTGTTAAAATGACAACTGCAGCCAAAGGGAACTGGTCAAGCAAAAGCTGAATGAAGGCAGGCTTTGATGGCTGGGAAATTAATTAAGGAGGAAAAAAATTACCAAGTAATTCTTCCTGTGCATGTTTGCTTTGTCTTTGAGCATGTTTTCCCTTGTGTTATGTCAGTGGGTTAATTGCCTTCTGACACTGGGTGGCAATCAGACACGTTCACCTGCTAAGATAAAGCAAAGTTAATTGAAGGAAGTTAGCAATGAAAATGCTGGCCTTGGTCCATTCCAAGCAGCATACAACATTTGAAATTATAGCCAAAGTGACTTTTATATGCCCACATATAACACTTCGGAGAGCCTGGCTTTCAATCAAGCAGCCATCAGTCATCCAAGATTCTGTGTCCATCACAAATGGTGCAGGAGTCCATAAAGCACAAAGCCCAGCCATCACCGAAGCTCAGAAATCTATGCAGCTAATCTCTGGAAAATGCATTGCCAATGTCTTCAGCATGGAGGGGAGTCAATTGTTTCTATATTTAACCATAATTTCATGTCTGGGTATAAACTCAGATGGCTGAGTGCATTCATTTCTGAAATATGTTTACCCCAAATATACAAATTGTTCAGTCCGCTAAGTCCTTCCGTGATGGAAACACTGCCTGATACACCATGAAGCCCGGCTGTTTGCTTAATTGGCTGCTGTGTAGTTAGAGCCATACAGATGAAAATGGAGAGGATGCTGGTCTCCAACACAGTGTCCACCCACAGCCTAATTCTCTTAAAATGTACCCCAGAGCCCAATTCTCTTAAAAATTCCACCCCCCTAAATCTACCAGTTCTAAAGGGCCCGTAGCCCAACATCTGTCATACATTCCAGAGAAAACACTACAGCCACCCAGGCAGTGACAAGGCAAATGAGATCCCATTAGTCACTGGCTGCAGCAAGATCTGCTAGTGGAAAGAACTGCTTGCGTGCATGAGTATCTGTAACCGCCAGCTCAGAGAGGGCAGGCCCTTTCCTGAGAACCAAGTGTGCAGCTGCTGGCAGACACAGAGTGGTCCTCATGCCCACTGACCTCCTGGTGTACCAACTGTCTTCAAAATGAAAGGAGCGGTGGCTACAGCTGTAAAGTCAGGGAAACTGGTTTAGGGGATGTTCCCTGATCACTGTGAGAGCTGCAGACTGCGCAGATGCAGCCCAGTGAGTGGCTCGAGAGCCCTATCCAAGGTTTTTCTAAGTCTTCAACAGGACTGAGCAGCTTGGTTTAGTTCTTGAAATTCAGACTAGATAAATGACAATGTCCACAATTACAGACAAGCTGGAAAAGGATGAAATGTCAATGGAGGGACCTGGGAAAGAAAATTATAGCCGCTTTAGAACTGTAGTATGTCTTACACATTCTCCTGTGATCCTTCCTATTCTGCTTTCCAATAGAAGCACCTTACAAACTGAAGCTAGCAGTAAGGGAAGATGGTACCGACATTATTTATAAATATGTGGAACAGGATTTCGGCCAAGTGAAAGGTACAATATCATGGATCTAGCAAAAGTTAAAAATAATCTCTCCTACCAGTGAAGATACTTTTTAAAAAGCACACACATGCCAGACAAGAATTTGTTGATCCTTCCTGATAAGTGGCAAGGAGACACACAGTCACAAACGGCAGCACTCTGGGTTAAAACAGTTCAGAACGATCCATTGCCCTTCTTTTAAAAATTCACACCGGACCAGTCAAAGCTACTCAGGGTTTGGAAACCAAGATCTTACTCCATCAAATAATACCTCAACCACCACTCACATTTATTCAAAATGTCTTACCCCTTTAAAAGGAAATGGATTCCATGTAAGATAGTTTAGGAGATTTTAGTGCAAGACTACTTGAGGAGAATCAAGGAGACCACAAGGATGCTGAGGCAGCCTGAGCAGCCTCAACAAGAAGCCATTTGCCACCCTGATCTGAGGGACCCAGGAGGAGACACAAAGGGAGACCCGGAGCCACAGAGAATGAGTGAAACCTTCTCAGGAAAAGAATATGAGACAAATGGGCATCCACGGAGGTGTCAAAGACAAAGAGAACCAGACACAGGGTAAAAGATAAGCTGCCCAGCAGAGCCTAGGGCTGGAGCTGCAGAGCGTAGGAGTCACCTGCGGTAGAAAGATGTGAGTGAGGGCCGATGCTAAGTGGGGATGTAAATGTCCATACTAGGACACCTCCTCCAGACACTTAAAGTTCAACAAAATGATATATGCAAGCATAACTGTCTCATGCAGAAGGCAGTTGGGGTGGGGGGAGGGGGAGGGGGAAGGCACCGAGTTCCATTTGTGGCTCAGTGTGAAGCAGGATTAGGTAGCAGTTGTAGAAGCAAGGCCCTCACATGACTTAGAATCCTGAGTAGTGAGGACTAAGACACGGCAATAAGAGGACACAAGCCCTCAGGCCACGGGGATCCTGAAGAAGCCACCTAAAGGGTTCAAATTGTCAGGTGAAGGTGAAAGCGCAAGCCAATGCCTTTTAAATCTCAGCAAGACAGAATGAGTGGTCTTACTGGGCGGTCGGAAGCAAGCAAGGCCTTCCAGAAAGCTGGGACATGCCGATGCTCGTGGGCAACGCATCCCAAGTGATTCAACTTTACATATTTACAGAATTAAAGTCTAAATTAAAGGATGGAGATGTCCATGCTGTCTCCAACATAGATACTAGTATTTATAAATTAAATAATAACATGTATGTTTCCCAAAAGTGGGCCCCAAAGACATACATAAGGATAATCAAGAATAAACAGATCAAGAAACACATAGTTCCCATGACATCGGGCAATGACACTGCTACAGTGTTTGGACCAGACAGGTGCCATCTTGCCAGTCACAAGACACTGCTTATTTTGTTTGCCTTTTCTTCCCAGCAGTAGCATCTGACTAGGGCTGAATTTTAGAGTCTTGCTAACTTACCCGAGACTTCAAATGCTCTTAAATAAATCCATCCAATGCCAGTGTCAGTCGTTGGACATGCCAACATTTGAAATCACATGAGGTTCTTTTCATGGTAATGAGATGCAAAAGAAACAAATCTGTAGAAGAGGTCTAGAGACCTCAGCAAGAGTCTTTCGCTGGCATTAACAAATAGACGGTCATGGATAATTTCCTTGCCTTTCCATGCCTCAACATGTTCACCCTAAAATGGACAGCTTAAATGCTTTGTCTAGTAAAGAGATGATAGCTGATGTTCTAAATAATTCCATGAATCTCCCAATTATCCTTCTTCTCTCCTTTTTTCATGTTGTTGCTGTAGTTAGTTACCCACAGTGAAATGCAAGCCTGACACTCAGCCACTTTAACTTTGTTGGCCTTTAAGTGGAATCACTGGCTTGACATTTCTACTTCTACTGAAGCCACATCCAGATCAAATACGATCCAGGAAAATAGAACATTCTAGGGATTCAAAATAAGAATAAAATATAATCTCTACTCTTGAAAAACTTTCATCTTGCTGAGAAGATAGATTCCTTCAGCTAAAAATCTATAATCAAGTAATATGTAAGTGCTCATCCTGAGGTGGCAGGGCTGTGGCAAACTGCAGCAGATGATCTCCAACACATTGTGAAGGACACGCTGATGGGACAATTACCGAACAACCTCCTCACCTCCTCATCAACTAGGCATGAATCCAAGCTCTTGTGGAGGGTGATGGGCCACGCCTGGCCTGTTCTGGCTTTTGTTTTGTTTTTGAGTTACATTCAGTATTATTTTTTCCTTGTTCTTAAAGCGTGCACCCAGTTTGTTTTCACACTTGGAATGCCAAACATAGTTCCAAGCCACTTGCAGAGAGAGAGAGTCCCCTGTGGCTTCCCCCTTCTTCCGTCTCCACTAGGGTGCCCTGTTTTCTTTCCACATCAAACACTTATCATGTGAAGCTTGAAACCAAATCTATTGGCAGACAGTTTCTGAAGCTGGAACACTGTTTATGGCTCTTGCAGCTGGTGTTAGTGTAATCAACATCGTTTGCCTGGACCCCTGGTCTAGCATAAGACCGCAAAAAAAAAAAAAAACTACCGTCCTCTTCGCTCATGTGGAGGATGGATAAACTGAAATTCATGCTCTAAATAGTGTTGTGGACGGATAAACTGAAATTCATGCTCTAAATAGTGTTGTAACATTGACTTTTAAAATTCTTGTTGTCGTTTAGCAAAGGCCATAGGGAACAATCAAAGGGAGAGCCCAGAAACCAACCTTGCCCATACTGGCAAGTGTGCTTGTGCTTTGAAAATATGCCATTATGACATGAATGGAAATTATGTGCAAAAGCTATGGGATAGAGTGGTGAGTCGACCAGAGGTGGTGTGATCCAGAAGTCCTGGAAACCTTAGGAGACAGGATTATTTGGTGAATGCAGTTCATTGGACGTGTGTCCTTCTGCTGTGTCTTGTCGCAGGCCCCTTTTGGTCTGACTCATTCATTGCACTGAGAACTAAGGACCCTCTGCCATATGCTCCTACTACACACTATTCTGCCTCATGCTGGCTTTAGACTTAATAGAGCCGTGGATTATGACTGGGAAATTAAAAGACCAACCCCACCCTTATGTGGCTGGTGCCAGGTGTTTTTGTCAGTTGCCCAATGTCTAAAGCAACCTCCATACTTAATGACATTACTCTACCTAGTATCTTAGAGAATGTGACAAAAATTTTCATGTTTATTGTGACATTTTGTCTTCTTAAAAACTCTAAGTAGTAGGCATGGTAAGAATTACCCCCATTTACAAAAGAAGGAGACCTATTTTGATTAGGTCAAACTTAAGGAATGATTCTTAGAAGTCAGAGGTCATGACCTTTTCAGTTTGAACATTCCTTCCTTAACAACTAGCACAATACACAATAATGTACGATAGTATTCTTTTTAAAAAGAAAGTCTCCTGCTCATGGTTGTTTGTGTCTTCATAGATTTTTTTCCTCTTCCAAGTATCTCACTTCATTTTACAAGTAAAGGAAACCATCATTCCTAAAGAAATAAAAAGCATTCATAATCTAGCAAAACACTCATGAACACTAAAAACACTGCTCTAATAATAAAATGGGGGTCAAGTATTTCCTGGCTTAGAACTTCTCCTTCCTTGGTTTACAAGGAAGAAACTTCAGCCTATGGCTGTGTGGCACAAGGCCTGTAAAGGTAAAGCAGAAGTGAGATTCAGAAACCAAGTGCCAACCTCTTAGCATATCATTTCACAAACTTCATACACATGCGCCTGCGCACACACACTCACACACATGCACTCACATGCACACACATGCACGTGCACATATGCGCACACACACTCACACACTCTCACACATGCACACACACTCACACACACATACATGCATACGTACACACACTCTCACACACACACTCTGTCTCTCTCTCTCATACACACACACAGACACACACAGACACACACACACACACACACCACACACACACACACACACACACACACACACACACACACACACACACACACCTCAGTCCCTTTAATCAAGTCAGGCTCTAGAGTCCATGCTTATAGTGTCTATCCTTAGGCATATCAGCTGCTCCTTCAATGTTTGTGAGTTTATAAGCAGCCTAGATGAAAACCATGACTCTGTCAGTATTCTGCCAAAGAATAACACACTCTATATTTTTGTCCTGTCAACATTTGACTCCATCAGTACACTGAAGATGCCTATTAGTGCACCAGCAGGGTCTGTGCCTCTGCTCCTGTATCCTAGGTCTCCCATGCCTCCTTACCTTTATCTTTGCCTCCTTTTGTATTTCTGGATACTACTTCCCTCCTCTCCCTTCTTTCTCTGTCACACGGCCCCCACTCTCTCTCCTTCAAACTCAAAATCAAAAGCTTCCATACAGTTTCCTCATGAATTAACTAAGAAGTAACCACAAATTATAAACCATACCAAACAATCGTTATGAACAGAATAAACATTAGTCAGTAGATACTAAGTTATGGTGAGCTAAATGATACAATCTTGCACTGCATTTCACAGAGAATGTCTATGGGTAATAATAACAATGTCTTGTTACATTTTTGAAAAGCTAGAAGAAAGGATCTTTTGTGTGTGTGCTATATTTTTTAAATTCATACAATTTATTTTGACAATACTATATCCTCTACCCCAACTCCTCCCACACCTTCCCCACTTCCTGCCCATTCAACTTAATTCCCCCCTCAAAAATGAATATCAAAATAAACAAACGATAGGACAAAAATAACAAAATAAAAATCTCACAAAGACTATGAAGTCTGTTTTGTGTTGGCCAATTTACTCCTGGGCATGGGGCTTGCCCTGGAGGGTAGTTTATATTCCCGAGAAGACTGAATCTCAGGTGCGCAATCCCACACACAAATAATGTTTGCAGGGACAGATATAAAGGCTCTGATCTGAACATTGTACTATGTATATAAAAATCAATACGCCCAAGATATATACAATTATTTTGTGCTCACTTATAATACTTTTAAAGCTTCTTAAGAATATTCATGATAGAAATGATTAACATTATTATTAGATTGAAAATTCCATAAGTATTAAAATGTACTGCTGAAATTTACTATCTAAAAATTAGTGGAAATATAAGCTATTCTTGAGATAGTTAGGAAAAGCCTGGTCCAAGGAAGCTTCACTTGGCAAAAATAATGACTATAAGAGAAAAACATATTATATCCAAAGCTATAATAATTTTTAAAATAACTTATCAGTGACAAAAATGAATACTGACATAAGTTTTAAGTAAAAAGAATTGATCTTAGTGAGAAGAATTTTAGTAAAATCAAAAAGGAGATGGAAAGAAATTACAAATCATTAAACACACTCCACTGAAAATTAATCAAGAAGTTGAGTTGACCTAAAGGTCTTAATCCAGAAAGCACTTTTATGAACCAAATTACTTCATGTTGGTGTGATTCTGACTGCAATGATTATGCTAAAAATGTCCTCAGAGTCAGGATATTGAGGTCAAACAGTAAATATTAAGAAGACTTTCCCAGGAATATTAAATATCAGACGCCTGTGAATGGTTTTCAGCGTCAGGCAAGTCTTTCCTCTGGACCTATGCTCTCATCTCACTGCATCTCATCTCATGCACCACAATTGTCTCCCTGTGTTTGTCTAATTATTATTTGATTAACAAGGTGACCACTGAATTTCCCAACTTCTTAGAAACCAAATTCCAAGTCAGTATAAATTTAAAAGGATCAGAAATAAAGCTCCCTTTTGGCCAACGATGAAGAGAATGACAATTAATTAACCACGGAAATGACAGCGCTAAGCTATGGGAACACTTGGTCATTTCAACAAATAACAAAGCACTGAATTTGCTTTATAAACAGAGACCAACATTTTCATTGTTCATTTCTGAGATTCAGTAAGACGGAATGAAAAGATCCTGTTGGATGAGTCTATCTGAATAGCGGAGCACACGGTAAAGACCTCAAAATTGGACTTTTTTTTTTTTAGTCACTAACCTGAGAAAACTTTTAAGCTATACTTCATATTGAACCACACAATTCACTCAGGGAACTCACAAAAATAAAAACGACATGAAGGCAGTTTGAAAACTGTTATTAGTTGGATGATCAGAAAAGCTGAGTAACTAAGTAATCAGTAGGTTTGTGGATTTATTTTGGGTTTGGTGTGTTTTCCTCTTAACTTCAGCATGTATTTCTGATTTTGCTTAAAACATTAAACTCAGTTAAAGAGATTCCTACTTTAAATCATATTCACTAACACCCACTATTTTTGTTAAAGAGATTGGTGTGATGCACACATGTTCCTTCAGTCTCCTTCACAGAACACGCAGAACATGCAGAACATTGGTTTTTAAGCCTCTGGTGGATACAACAGGCCACAGAGGCTGTTAATGAAAGAATCAGTCTTGGTCTGCGACTGCTGGACAGCCTTCCTGTTCTAAGACTGGAAGAATTATAACCCACTAAAACTAAAGCGATATAGAAAAAGAAAGGAAAACAGGAAACTGATGACTTGGTCTTTACATGTTATATTTGTGAAACGATGAAAAATACTTTTTAACCACATAAATATGTACATCTATGATTTAACAGTATACAATTTTTAAATGAATGAGAAAGCAATCACTGTGCTTATTTTTTTTCAAACTGTAATGTCATATAAAATAAATCATTAAATAAAAGTGGATTTCATGCAAAATTATGAAAGAATAACAGCTCAGGGGCCACTAGGACAACGTCCCTCCTCAGTAATCACTGTGGACTTTGGTGGTGATGGTAGTGATGGTGGTGACAGGTGGTGATGACGGTGGTGGTGGTGGTGGTGATGGCGGTGGTAGTGGTGGTGACAGGTGGTGGTGGTGGTGGTTGTGGTGACAGGTGGTGGTGGTAGTGATGGTGGGGGTGGGGGTGGTGGGGGTGGTGATGGTGATGGCGGTGGTAGTGGTGGTGGTGGCAGTAGTGGTGGTGACAGGTGGTGGTGGTAGTGATGGTGGTGGTGGGGGTGAGTGCGGTAGTGGTGGTGACAATGATTTTACAGATGGCAATGATACCAGCTAACACTGAGCTGCTCACCATTCTAAATGTATTTCTACTAAATTCTTGCTAAATCCCCGTGGGAATGATGCCATTATTATCTCCATTTCACAGATGAGGAATCACGCCCTCAGAGAGATCATATGATGTGCCCAAGTTTACACAAGTATAAAATACTAGACCTAGGGTTTCAATAAAGGCGACGAGTGGCCAGAGTCTGTGAAGCTGAGCGTCCTCAGATGCTCATGTGTATCTTTGCACAGTAATTGATTGAGAGTCTGAGGACTGAGCCTTCAGTTTGATGCGAAAGGTAGCGCCCTCCAACTGTAACGCTAATGCATACATTCTTTGACCAGATTACAAATGTCCTTTCCAGGCAAAGATTTCATTTTCTCTCATCTAAGTTTTTCCTCTCATAACCAACTTCATTTAAATTGATGCTCAGAGTTGAATGCTTCTTAAGAATTCTGGGTGAATGTCTTTATCTGGGTTTTGCCCAATTTGTTTCGGGGTCACAGTTGCCTTATCTCTTTAAACCTAATCACAGTGCTGCTGTGTTTCCCACTTGCATTTTGGGAAGATCAAATAAAAGAAGCAATATAAAACCACCAGCATATTCAACTGTGCTTCCTCCTCGCCCTCCCAGGCCAGCTCCTCCCAAGCCAGCCATTCATAGTTCTGAGAAGACTTTGGAAATAACAACTTCACAAAGGCTATTGTGTAGTTTAAGCCATTGTGTTTCAGTAAAGGTGAAGGGAAAGCTTAAAATTAAAATAGCTTCCATCTCCAGCGAACCAAGCATCTAAGCCTAAAGTCAAGTTGCCTTCATTTCACAGACATTTAAGAGAAGCCTGCTACCTGTGGGTATTGTGCTTGGTCCAGGGAACATAGTAAAATAAGCTATGGCAGATGCTGCCCTGCGGAGCTTTGAGAACAGTCTAGAGATGCAGACAGGATGACAGATGTGCAGCTTGAAATGTGCCATTGCTGTAGTGGTCGGGGCCACTGAGAGAACAGACACAGGTGTCAGTCCCCCTCGTGGGCAGTTAGAAAAGTTTTCATCAGAAGAAACACGATAAGCCTCCAAAGAGAAGGTTCTAAGACAGCCCAAGGAAAAGTAGAGGGCCAAGAGTCTTTAAACTTTAGACTGTTAGGGTGTTAGACTTAAACCACAGGGCCTGGGAGAGGGGGAGATGGCTCAGTGAAGAAAGGCTTGCCCTGTGTGATGGTTAGTGTCAGTTGACAACTTGCCACAATCTAGAATCACACAGGAGTTGGGCCTCTGGACAGGTCTGTGGTAGATGATCTTTATTACATTAACTGCAGTGGGAAGACCTGTGTATTGTGGGTAGCATCATTCTCTGGGGGGTGGGGAGATCCTGGGCTGGGTTAGGGTAAGGACTAAGAAAGTGAAGCCAACACCAGCATGCACGCTCTGACCCTGCTTTTTGGGGATTTTTGAGGTTTTTGTTTTGTTTTGTTTGTTTGTTTGTTTTATATTGTTGGTTTTTCAAGACAAGGTTTCTCTGTGTAGCCTTGACTGTCCTGGACACACTTTGTAGACCAGGCTGTCCTGGAACTCACAGAGATCCACCTGTCTCTGCCTCCCGAGTGCTGGGACTAAAGGCGTGCGCCACCTACTCTCACTGATATAATATGGTCGGCTTCTTCAAGCCCTCATGCCTTGACTTCCTCATGGTGATGAACCGCAACCTAAAACAATGAGCTAGAACAAACCCTTTCCCCCTTAAGTTGATTTTTTTGTCAGAGTGTTTTCTTGTATCTTGAAAAGAATTAAGACCCTCCTTGGAAACTTGAGGTTCTAAGTTTGGATCCACAGCACCCAGATAAAACAGGGCATGGTGGTACACACTTGTAACCTGGGTGTTCATAGGGCAGAGAGAGGAGATGCTGACGCTCCTGAGCTCCTTGGCCAGCTAGTCTAGATAAATCTATGAGCTCCGGGTTCTGTGAAAGAGCTTTCTGATAAAGTCAGATGTGGTGTGGTTAAGGAGGAAAGCAGGACGCTATTTAGGGATATAACAGAGAGTATCTACATCACACTTGCATTGGCAGATGCTCACTATGGCTAAAGGTTGAACTGGAAGAAAAGGAAGCAAAGAGCAAGAGCCATTGCATTTGAACAGGTAAATTACACAGAAAGGGCTGGCCTTTCTGACATCTATGGGACACAGGAAAGCACACCCTTCTCGGTTGTGGACCCCCACTAACATTCACTAACAGTCACCGCTGTCAGCAAGGTGCTTTTGTGCTGTGTGCAAACTGCTCAGCATACACACTGTGTTCGTAGATGATACTCAGGTGAACAGGAAGGAGAGGGCATGACAGACATGGGTGGATTGTAAACAGTGAGAAGCTAAATTGAAGATGACTCCCGTATTTCACTCAAGGTGACTACGTGACATCCCAAGGGGAAAATGCGATAAAAATATATTTGAAAAGCATAAACTCGAATCAAAAGGAATCCTCTGGAGCACACAGCAGAGAACCAAAGCACCACTGTCTCCTCCGTGGGGCTGTCTGCTGATGAGTGGGTGCCCAGCTCCACTAAACAGTTCTCTCTGTAGCATGTACAGTTGCCCATACATCAGGCTTCTGTCAGGGGCTTGAATCCCATTACAACCTCATCAGCCCTGCTCCTTTGCTCCCAGCCTCAGTAGTGAAATCAAGAGTTGCAGGGACGAGCCCTCAGGACCAGTTACAGTGCCCCTTTATGCAGAGCTGACCAGGAACACTACAAGCTAGGCCCAAGGCTCTAAATTCCTAGAAGATGCAGCACGTCCAGTACTTTCTCTTCTATTCAATCAGTAGAGTCCTATTTACCCTCTGGAAAATCAGGTTAACTCTATCAGGAGGGTCGACAGGGAGAAAAGTGTGTATGAGAGTCAGGGGGGGGGGGGACGCTGTCTTTGACGAACCCCAGGACATGGTACCATATGGAGAGGTAGCTGCTTAGGAAGAGTTCAGTCTTAGTTTATGAAGACAGAGGTGAAAACAGCAATACTTTCCTGTAGATGACATAACACAGTAGGATCGGCTATACCGTGGTAGGAAAATAAGCCTCGGAGGCTTGGTGGGAACATTCGTCTGTTTCTCATTTGTTCTGAGCGTCTCTGGCACGATAACTGAGACACTGCCTCCACTACAACATCGTCCCCACTCCTGGACTCATATTGATAAAGAAGCCACGATTGTTATGACGAAGTCACCAGAGAAGCCATTTGGACATGGATTCAAACCAATGGAAAATCTTTCTTAGCCAACCTGTAACTACACTGAGTGTTCAGGACCAGTCCAGAGCCTTTCTCTAGGTGGGCTTTTAAGTACAAAAATGACATCCTGACACACCTCAATTAGGAAAAACTTAGTGAAAAGCAGAACTACAGAAGCCAAAAGGCAAAGTGACTACATCTAGGGACTTTCCCAAACTATAGCCTTTGATAAGTTAGGTATCTGTTCTTGTTTTGGCAGGTGGTGCTATCCACATGCTGGGTTCCAAGACGTGAATGGTACGCCCATCATGGTGTCAGTTGTGCTAAGGTCTGGGGTCATATTACACCATCTACATAAAGTTGGGAGGGAGAGTATGGGTAATATTCAGAGATTTTGAGAGAAGTATGGGATGGATATGACAAAAAAAATTTATGGGTAAGATTAGGAGAATGTGAGAGAAGTATGGGATGGGTATGACAAAAAAAATATCATTTTGCTCCAGCATATCATGAATAAGTTGTAGATTCAGAGTTAACTTCTTAAGAACAATTATAGGTCCAGGGAAGTGGCTCAGAGGGTAAGAGCACTGCACAGACATAAGGACACGTGTTCAAATCCCCAGCAACCACATAAGAACCAGCTGAGGCTGCAGGGGACTAGGTAAAGAGTGACACGCGTGACTCCAATTTCATGAGTCCCTCTTGGGTTGAGGGTCCTGGGGACAGCCTCAAGGGGCTTATTGACAAGTTCCAGAAGCCATGCAGTGAGGCTGCCCATCCTTTGACTGGTTATATCAATCACACCACCTTCCCTCCATCCTCCTCCTCCTCCTGTCTTTTCTTCCTCAGTATTCCTTAGCCAAGCTAAGTGCCATTTCAGCAGTTTTAAAGGAGCCTTTCCATAAAAAATGTGCATGTAGCTCTACTTCAGGGGTGGTAGGCCGGCCATAAACCTGCATCAGGGTGAAGCATGGAAATCGCTTCTATTAAAAACGAAGAGAAAATACAGAAGGTGTGGTTCCCATCAGCACTTAACTCTCGATTAAAGCCATGTGAACATCTTTCTTCTTTCTTCAGTAGAAAATAACAGCCCAAGAAGAGCACCTGGCTGTAGCACCCCCACAGCCTGATTTATAAATGTTTCTCAAAATGTCTGGAAAGAAAGAGACACCCTTGGTGAGGCCAGCCGTTGCCTCACTGACTTGCACGCCTGACAACGTTCACCTCTGGGGCACTTTGAAACTTTGCCATTGGTTTCTCCCTCTGCTCTGAAAATAGGGGAATTAGCAGAGCCTGAGACAGATGCCCCATGGAGCTGCCAACATCGATGGCTCGTAAGCTTTGTCCTCCCACTAGCCAGAGTCCTTCCCCGTCTTGGCACCCCTCTTTCGAGGAAAACTGTCTCTCGTCCCCATAAATGGATACTCTTTGGCTCCAGCCAAACAAAGGCTGCAGCTTGCTTTGCCCTTTTTATTTGCCAAGAATTTATTGGAGCCCATAAAACAAATTTCTACAGCTGGGGAAACTGTGCCCTTTTTGTTTGTTGTTATTGTTGTTTTTAATCTAGGCAGCCGTCCAGAAGTTTGCAGCATCAGTGAACCACTAGCCTCTGCTTTCTAGCTTTATTTGGCCTGGAAAAAAAAAAAGCAAACAAATGGCAGTGCTTTATGTAACATTATATAGTCAAGGTTCCTAGCCTCCGGTGTTTGCTTTATCATCGTCAAAATAAAATCCTAAGAAAGGGGAGAGCTAAAACATGAAGCCAGTGATGTATAAAGCTGTTGTCAGGTAGTAAAAGCATTAATAAGAGCAAATTTATCTTCATAACCACACCGTGTCTGGGTAAACGGAAGATGGGTCTGTCCCATTTTATGGATGGCTGTACTGGCACAGGTCAGGGCCCATCTTGTTCTTAGATCATACACTGAAGTATCACAAATCAGCAAGAAGTGGGTGAGCCAACATTCTTGTCACAGCTTCCGAAGCCTTACTCTCCACGCCTGCTCCCTGACTACACAGTGATGGGGACCCGTTTAATTTTTGTAGCATAATACTTCACATAAAAGCAACTCTTAAAGAGTGCGACAATGCCTTGTTAATTTTACAACTAGGAAAATTCACCCTGGGTGCCGTTACATGTTCCATATTGATCTGAGATGCTTCTTTTAGTTCATCGTAGGAAAAGTGGGCAACATGGAAGAAATTAAATGGCATACGATAGCAGCAGCAATAGTACTGGTTGCATTTGTAGCACAGCACATCCTTTGAAGATTTAACTTACCTGTAAAAAGGACACACATGCACCCAGTCTCAAATGGACAAGGATATTAGACAATAGCCACCAGCAGAGAACTCAGTATCTTGAAAGACGCAAAGAAAAGATAATATACTATGTCCTATGTCTCCCTTCATTGCCTCATCTCACCAAAGAAGTGGTCCTGTGCTTGCTGAGAAATAATACCACTGGCAGGACATTTCTGAGGAAGGACGGATGGAGGCAGGCAGACACTGCATCCCTCTCAACACCAGCATAATTCTAGGCTCTTTTGGTGTGGTCGTTGCTATGTGGTGGCTGTGTGCAGCTTACTGGGTGCCGAGATTGACTGTCCATGTCAGGAAAGTGACAGGGCCAGGAAACAACAAAGGCGAAGCCCTTTCCTTTTTATCTATAAATTCTATTGTAAATTAGAACAAAAAATATTCTTATCCTGGAATTCCTTAACCTGACCGTTCGTTGCAGAAAGTCTCTGGCAATCAGGTCATACCCGAGAACCTTTATTTTTCTGCAGTTTGCAACAAATACCTGGCCATGTAAAATGTATCCCATTTTAATGTGCTCTGGTGAGTAAGTAAACACTTGACAGCTTTCTGGCATCTCAACTGAGTCATTTGAGTTACCCTTGTGGCCAGAAAAAAAGCACAAGCAAGCAAAGTGATGGGAAACACTGGGTGATGTGGTGTCATTTTTCCACCGGCTGGTACCCTCAGGTTGTCGCCTAAAACCCTGCAGGTTCGTCAGATGGAGGGGGTTGGGAAGATTGAGAAGGTGGTGACAAGAAAGAAAAGAAATTAGACACGTTCCCAAGACATGCCACCTGTGTCCTAAACTCACAGTGAACTCAGCAAGGGGAGGGAACATGACAATTTCAGGCACTCAAGACTGAAAAGTTCCTCACAGGCACTAAGCTCTCCTAATCTTTGTACATTGTGAGAGTACACTTCGATAAAACACAAATTTATTGCCAGCTCTTTCATGCTATTCATATCTAATACTTAGAGTAAAACCAACTTGGAGGGAACATTGTGCTCCCCCTAAGCAAGTTGCTAATCCTCTCAATCTCCCATAAGACAATGGCCATGCAGTGTGTGTGTGTGTGTGTGTGTGTGTGTGTGTGTGTGTGTGTGTAAGGACATCTGTCTTCCAAATACAAGACCTTCTACATGGAGTGTGACTTCGCCTTTCATCACAGCAGCATCCCACTTTCTTATAGAAGCAAGTTAAGTGAACAGTTCCAGGGATTCCAAAGGTGACCCTGAAGAGGCTGGTTTGGTCTGCTGACCCAGATCCACGCTGCTTCAGATGCAGGACTGCTAAGCCAATGCCATGCCTCCCAATCAGGCAGGGAGCCAATCAAAGCACATGGGCAGGTGCAGAGCTCTCGAGAAGCTAACGTGACCACATGAGCCTTGAGTCCAAGACAGCAAAGTTGAGACATCGGTCACTCCAGGGCAGTTCCTCTTGGGTTAGAGGACTTTGCCCATTTCAATCTAGCACAGCTATATAAACCAACACTGGTTTATGTCTGAAGGGCATATTGGGGGGTTCTGAGGTGTTTTGTAGAAGCTGAACGTGGTTCCATCTCACAGAGCAAGATGTCAGACTTATAGCATAATTAAAGTTCTCTTCACCCCTAAATCTGAAAGACCATTAAAACTGCAGTAATTTTCACAGCTAGAGCCTCAGAAAACATTGCTTTCTATGTGTCCACACCCTTCCTATCAGTAATTCCAATCCAACAACTTTCTTTGCAAGGAATTAACTAACATGGTGGAAATATATGTGCAAGGCTCTATATGTGTGCGTAAACACATGTAATATGTTACTTTAGGCACCCATATACATTGTAAGATGTTTGTTATCATCTTAGCTATACAACTGTCAATAGCCTATATATTTGCTATTAGAAAAATATTGAATTACAGTTACCTCTTTCAACTGAATAATTTGTAAGTATTATAAAGAATGCGCTTAAAACTGCAGTAAACTTGTCTTGAGTGTTATTTTACTTTTTCATTAGTATTTTTAATTAGCATACAAATAATATGACTCATTACGGCCTTTTCATCCATACATTGTTTTTGTTCATCCTTCGCTCCAATTCCCTCCCCAACCCTGTGCCTTCCTGCTTATCCCCTTCCTCCGCAAATTGCTCCCACAAGAATGTCATGTGAAGTCCACTGCCCTCTTTTTCCCTCCCCCACAAGGGCCTCTTTTCAGCTGTGCGTGATCCCCTTTTTAGTTTCATGACTCACACAAGCCCCAGTACACACCGACCTATGTACACGTGGAAAAACTGAAGCTTGTCCTCTGCATGTGAGCGACAACTTGCAGTGATTGTCGCTCTGCGATGCTTTGCCTAATATAGCCATTCTTCCCAGGTCCACACGCTTTTTGGCAAATCTCATAATTTCAGTTTCCTTCATGGATAAACCTGCACGGTGTGCGTGTACCACATTCCCTTTATCCTTCCATTTGCTTATAGGAATTGGGCTTTTCTCCTCAGCTACTGAGAACGGTGATTCAAAAAACATGGCTGCGCAAGAACATCCGTGATAGGGCTGAAACCTTGTGTTCTTACAACTCAGAAGTTATAAGGCTAAGTCATATGGTATTTTCACTTTTCATCTCATTATTTGCTTGTTTTCTGTACAGTCCAAAGAATGATGTATGATAGTCATGCTTTTAGTTTCAAATGAGTGAGTTTAGTAACTACATGCCAAACAGAAGTAAAAGAATAAACAGCAGGTGGCAGGTAGATAAATAGGCACATAGCACAGCATCATCAGGTTGGGAAGTTGACCCATTCAACAGAGATTGACTGAGAAGGGCCCACTGAAGCAGCCAGCTGGAGATTTCCATCTCGGGTCCCAGGCAGAGAAGAATGTCCCCTCAGGTGAGGCTTCCAAGCAAAGAACAAATAACAGGATCAGAGACAACATCATTAGCTTGGTCTCACTCAACATGCAATAGAATCCAGCTGCGGAAGTTGGAGAGGTCAGCTGGGGCTCCCAACTGAACTTCCTGTGGATGAGATTCCCGTGGCTGACTGTGGCTTCTTGCCCTCCGTGGGCACATTTCTATCATGAGGCAAGCAATGCTTTATTCTCTGTAGGAAATGGTTTGACCTCTTTGGGAAATGCTCTAGTTTCTCGAGGATTGATAGTTTCATCCTCTTTATTGTCTTCCCTCCCTGTCACAGAGTTAGGGGAGCCAAGGCAACCTCAGGTAAGGAGCCTTGAAGGACATTTTGTGACAAACATGCTTGAGTCTGAAATGGGGGTAGGGGTTCTTATGGCATCCCACATCTAGAACCAGCTCCCCAGTGAGGACAGATAACTCATGACCAATACAATGTGAACTACAGTTTGTTTTGTTTTGTGATACTGGAAATTGAGCCTAGGCAATAGCTAGGCAAGCCCTCCACCTCTGAGCTCAGCCAAAGCCCTGGTTTTGGCTCATGGAAAATTCCTGCACATTGATTTCCGCAGTGGTTGCCCCAGTTTTCACTGGCATCAGCAATGAACAAGGACTCTTCTTTCCCACACCCTCACTAGCTTTGCATGTCATTTTTTTTCTTGATGTTCATCATTCTGATAATATTTTTAATGATGTCTAAGGATGTTGAACCCTTAAAATATTTATTTTCTATTTGTTTTTTCCCCTTGGGAGCTATGACTTATTGGCTGTGTTTGGGTTTTGCAGGTCTTTATAGATTGTAAATATTAAATCCCTGGCAAAGTTTCTCTCCATTATGTAGTCTAGACTGCCGCTTCTCCAACAGATGGCTTTGCTGAGCAGAGCTTTTTAATTTCATGCAATCCCATTTGTAAACCCTTGGCCTCTTTCCTGTCCACTTCGGGGAGTTCTCACCTGTGCCCGTATCAAGGGTTTTCCTTGAGCAGCTGCATGCGGAGTTTTAAACTAAGGCCTTTGATCTACGTTGAATTGGTTTTGTGTAAAGTGAGAAATGCGTATCTAATCTCATTCTTCTACACGTGGAAACCAGCATTTTCCAGCACCATTTATTGAAAAACTGTCTTTTGTCGGCTGTGTGCTTTTGACACGTCTGTCAAACATTAGAGGGGATTTATCACCGAGACCTGTATTCTCCTTTTCTGTTTGTTATTTGACACTTTCGTCGGTATGGATACTGTTTCCCCACCCCTACCTCCCTCTCCCATCCATCCCCATCTCTCCTACTGAAATCTTTCCTGCTAAGCCTCCTCCCACTTTGCTATCTCCCTCTCACCACCACCACCACCACCACTGAGTTTAAATTATATACTTGCTTCCATGACCATGCACTTACTAAGACATGGTAACTTAACAGTGGGTATGTTACTGAAGAAACTGCATCCCTCCCCCAGCTCACTAACTACCCATAATCCCTCAGTGAGAGGGGCGGGGCCTGGTGATCCCTGACCCACACATGATACAGTGGTGATGGGTGTAACTTCGTACAGTGAGTTCATGAGTGCTGTGGCCCTATCATGTCCCAAAGACACCGCCTCGCAATGCTCCTACCCGCGCTCGGGTCCTTACGTTCTTTCCGTTGCCTCTTCCGTGATGTTTCCTGCACGATGCGGAGGCTGATTTGGATGTCCTGTTTGTGACAGAGCTGAGTTCTCTGTCCCATTCCACTGAGCTACATGTCTGTCTTGTGCTAGAACTACACTGTCGTTATCACTATGGTACACGATGTGAAGCAAGATATTGTGGTGCCTCCAGCACCATTCTTTATGCTTATTATTGCTTTGGTTATCGGGAGGTTTTTGTGTTTCCATGTACATTTAAAATTTTTGTTTCAACCTGACATAGTAACACATGCCTATAATCCTAGCACTCAGGAGGCAGAGGCAGGCGCATCTCTGTGAGTTCTAGGCCAGCCAAGGTCTACAAAGAGAATCCAGGACATCCGAGGCTACACAGAGAAACCCTGTCTCCAAACAAAAACAAAACGAAACAAAACAAAAAACAAATTTCTAGTCTGTGAAGACTATCATTGGAGTGTTTATGGCCTCTTCACTTTCTACTGTTTTCTTAAATTTCTTTCTTCAGTGTCTTTTTGTTTTGTTTTGTGTTTGGAGACAGGGTTTCTCTGTGTAGCTCTGGGCTGCTTTAACCTCGGAGATGTACCTGCCTCTGCCTTCCTAATGCTGGCGTTAAAGCTATGGCCCGCTACACCCAGCTTTCTTCAGTGTCTTAAGCTATACATTGTAGATTTCTTTTACCTCCTTGGTTATGTTTATTCTTAGCGGTTTCTAAGCTCTGATAAGAGGAATATTTTTCCTACTTTCTTCCCAAGTTTTGTTTTGTTTTGTTTGCAGTGATGGTTAGTATATGAGAAAGCTGCTAATTTTTGTAGATTGATTTTATACTCCCTCTAACTTGCCAAACGTATTTCAGATCTACCACTCTGGTAGAGTGGTCAGGCTCTTTTTAAGTATTTGGGATCATGTCATCAGCAAATAGAAACAGTTTGGGTTCTCCACAACTTATCTGTAGCCCTTTCATTTCTTCCTCTTGCCAGGGTGCTCTCGCTAAGAGTCCATGCACTACTGAGTAGGAGAGGTGTAGTGAGGAAAAGGCACAAGCTCTCCTTCAGGCTTTCAGAAGAGACTTGTCTCCAGCACGCTGGAAGGTTGGCTGGAAGTCTGTCCCTATGTAGCATTTGTTATTTTGAGATAGCTCCCTTTTATCCCTGTTTTCTTCAGGACTTTTATCATAAAGGTATATTACGTTTTATCAAATGGGTTTTTTTCCCTCTGCATCTACTGAAACTGTCATGTGACTTCTATCCTTACGTCTACTCTTAGGTTACATTACATTCCTTGAACCAACCTTGCATCTCTGAGATGAAGCCAACTCAACCCTGCTATACAATCTTCTTGATATGTTCTTGAGATCAGCTTGCAAGGGTTCTGTTAGAATTCTGGAGGCAACACTCATCAGGAAAGGGTAATGAGTTTGGCATTTGTTCTTTCCTTTTCTGTTTTATAGAAGCATTTTAAGAAACCTCAGCAATAGGTCCTGAAAGTCCAGTGGGATTTAGCAGTGACTCCATCTTTCCTTTATGAGAGACTTAACGACGACGTCGAACTCATTATTTATTATAGACCCCATCAAAATCAATTCTTGATTAAATTTGTCAGTTCACATGTATTTAGACATTTTTCCATTTCCATATTCTTGGAATATAAGTTTGTTAAGGTGGAATTTTGTAACAACTTCTTTAATTTGGGCTTTCTCTTTTGGTTTGGCTAAGACTTTGTCAGTTTAGTTTATCTTTACAAAGAACCAACTCATTGTTTGACTGGTAATGTTTATTTTCCTTTTAGTCTACATCTTATTGATTTCTGCCCTAATTTGTATTACTTCCTGATGTCTACTACATTTGTGTTTGGCTTCTTGTTTTTCTATAACTTCGCGAATCATTGAGTTATTTATTTGAGGTATTACTGACTTTTAAAATATAAGCAATTATACTATAAATTTTCTAGTTATGACAGTCAAGTTTGTAGCAGAAGTTCTGATAGGTTGTGGTGTCATTTTCATGCCTTTTGTTCCAGCTACAGTTATTTGCAGATCTTGTGTGGGTTCTCTTGCTGTTGGTTTCTAATTTATTCCACCATAGCCTAAAAGAAAGAATGAGTTATTTTTCAGGGTATATGAATTTTATTTTTTATTGGTTTTATTTTTTGTGTTTGTTGTGGTTTGTTTTGTTGCCTATAACATTATCAACTTTATAGAATAGGCCAATGGCCACTGAGGAGGTTATATATGTGTTCCTCATCTGTTGGAGGGCACATTCTGTAGATATATGCTAAGTCCAATTGTTTTGTGGTAAGTTTAGCTCTTTCTTTGTTGATTTTTAGTTGGGTGATTTCTCTAATGATGATTTAATGATACATCATTAAACAAAACGTCTATATCATCCCCTCTAAGGCTGCAGGAACATTGGAGAAGAGGGGGCAGAAAGAATGTAAGAACTGAAATACAGTGAGAAAGCCTACAAATGTCATCAGTGCAAGACATAACTATGAATTCATGGCAGCTATCGATGCAAAAGAATGGGCCTACCAACAATCAGGCTTGGATGAAGAGAGAACTCAGGGAGTCCTGATCCTCACTGCAAACCTATTAGCTACTGTTGGAGTCAGGAAGGTAAAAAATCATGGCCTGTCTTTATGTACCCATCAATGATCCCACCAGGCTCTAGTGGGCATTTCCAATACAAGAGTCATGCAGATGGTCCTAGGTAAATTAAGTGAGTTACAAAGCAAATCCTAAAGTCATGAACCTGGGGACAGCAGTGAAATAGTGAAGAAGAGTTGACAGAAATAGGACAGGGATGAGAGAAGAGGAAGGGATAAATAATCAGAATACGATCTATATTAAACTGTCAAACAACAAAACTAATCAATTAAAAAGTGCATGCCAAAAGATGAGAATGAGGTGTTAAAGCCATTCACTATGACTGTATCAGGGCCTATCTGACATTTCAAACAACATATTTTTCAAACAACAGATGGTTGGACCATCTTATCAAGATTTAAACATAATATTTTTTATTAAGTCTTTGATAATTTAATATATATGCAATGTATTTGGTCACATTTTTCCTTCTAAAGTGGATCACATTGATCCACTTTTCCCTCTAATACCTTCAGCACCCATGGAAAAATCCCTGTCTCTTTTACTCAGAAGCTGATATAATTCTTTTTTTATTATTTTTTATTAATTTATTCTTGTTACATCTCAATGGTTATCCCATCCCCTGTATCCTCCCATTCTTCCCTCCCTCCCATTTTCCCCTTATTCCCCTCCCCTATGACTGTGGCTGAGGAGGACTTCCTCCCCCTGTATATGCTCATAGGGTGTCAAGTCTCTTCTTCATAGCCTGCTATCCTTCCTCTGAGTGCCACCAGGTCTCCCCCTCCAGGGGACATGGTCTTTTAACTCTTCATGAACCCAAGAGAAAGAGAAAGAAAACCATGCACTCATACACATAGTCAATGGGTGAATCAAAGGGAGCTCCCACAAACTTCATACATGCACATACACACATGCATATAGACAGACATACAGACATATAGATATACAGATCTATACTTATATAAAACTGGATGAAGTAGATCCTAATAGGCTGCAACATTTATTCTTTGTTCTCAGCTGTTTTTATACCATCAAAGATAAAGTCTTTATATCAGAAGTGACAGACACTGGGCATGGCTTAAGCATTTGAAAACCCAAAGCCCATTTCCAACCACACACTTCCTCCAGCAAGGCCACACCTACTCCAACAAGGCCAGGCTTCCTCATCTCTGCCAAGTATTGCCACTCCCTAATGACCAAGCATTAAAATATATAAGGCTCTGAGGGCCCTTCCTATTCAAACCACTACGTAGGACATGGAGAAATCAAGATAGTATTGACCAAGAAGTTTCCTCTCTACTGGCTAGCTTTTACAATACTCGAAGGTTCTATGCAGGCTGTTGAAGAAAAAGCCATTAACAGTGTCACACAGCCGCAAACACAATGATGACGAACATGGTGAAATGTGTTCCTAGGTTCAATAGTGGCGTGAACATTACAGGGCTAGTTTTTAATCTGGCCAGTTAATGTCTTGTCTTTTAATTGGTGCACTAGGAGATATTTCTGTATTACACTTGTGTGCACAGGAAGGTTCTGGGCTTTCTGTGACTGAGACTCTGAGATGGCATGGAAAGTCTGCCTATATGTGTTTAGCTCTTTTGCACCCACAGGATAAGGCACCAGTTTTCACAGCAAACCCCATGAAGCTCACTGAGGCAAAGGTGGGAGATGGGGATTGCCTTATTTGAGGAGTATCTTCCAATCCCAGTTTCAGGCTCTCATACCACTCTCCTCCTCCTCCTCCTCCTCCTCCTCCTCCTCCTCCTCCTCCTCCTCTTTCTCCTCCTCCTCCTCCTGTTTCCACAGTACGCTCTGTTCCCGCCCTCTTTCCTCTCACCACACTGCCTTTTTCAATCTCTGTTTGTTGCTGCCCAGACAGACCTATACTCTCTGGCTTTCACCCATGAAAATTCTTCCCTGGCAGCTACAACTGACACTAGCTGGCCAGCAACATGGCATGGCTCGATGGCAGCACCTTAGCAGTTTCTTTATGGAGAATTCCTCACTTCAGTTGCTCTCTGTTGTCTGAAGCTCTTTCTCTTCTGAGATAATATGCTGCTGCTTGGTCTTAGGTGGTTTTCATCTGGTCACAGATGCAGACCACTTTCTGCCTCACCTACAAGTTCCCTGCACCCTGTAACAACCTCTGTAAATATTCATAATACAGTAAGTTTTGTAAAATTTACAATTAAAACATTGTACATAAAAATGGTGTTTACATATGGAGAAAACCTGAATGGAAACTCTTTAATGAAATTATAGCACAAAATTTCTCAGCCATGGACATCCAAACATAATAGGCATTTAAGAACCTACACATAGGCACAACCAGAGAGGAGCCTGATCACTCACAGTCAAGATGCCAAAAATTCAAACAGGTGGAAAATGTCTTTAGTGGAGAAGAAAACATACTTTTAAAAATATCTCTTTCATTTAAGTATTTACTTCCTGCTGCTTTTCTTCTGTTATGGTAACTGTCTTTATCATATGAAAGCTGTAGGGTTCGTGTGTAAAACTGGGAAACTTGGAGCAAAATAACCTGCAATAAAACTATAATATGTAAACTTCCCCCCAAAAAATAACATCCCCTGGGCATATTTTCAGATTCTGCCTTGATTTCGAAAGAAGCTTTGTTCTATCCCACAATCTCTTTCACACAAGTGCAGGAGAGTTTGGCAGTGCTGGGCCAGTAACAAAAGGCTTCCTTCTGCTAATCGTGCAATTTCATGAAGAGCAGGCTGTTTCTACGAGATGGAAGTTTAAAGTTTCCAAGTCCGTGCATAACTAGCCAAAGAGCTAGTGGCTACTGTTGCATCTCATATGTCGAAAACAGCTCATCAAATATGTATAGTGCTACATCCTAAGAAACAGCTGTATTAATATAGTATTTACTGTCTTAGTCACTGTTCTATTGCTGTGAGGAGTCACCATAATCAAGGCAACTCTTGTGGAAGAAAGCATTTAATTGGGGGCTTGATTACAGTTTTAGAGGCTTAGTTCATTATCATCATGGTAGGGGGCATCCCAGAACATGTGGTGCTGGAGTACTAGCTAAGAACTACATTCTGGTCCACAGGTAGGGGGCAGGGGGTGGGGGTGGGGCAGGTCCTGGCTTGGGCTTTTGAAACCTGAAGCCCACCACCAGAGACATACTTTGTCCAACAAGGTCACTCCTTCTAATCCTATCCATCCTATCAAATGTGAGGCTTATTCTTGGTGACTGAATAATACATACATATACATATTAATATATACGTATTAAGGACTCACTCCTTAAAAATGTGGTATCCAAAACCATAAGGAAGGCAGACAGATAAACTCACCTAGAGATCAAAAGAACAGCTGCAAATAATATAACACAGAAAATACCCTTGAACTAGAATAAGATGGACTCTCACCCAGAAGTTCACCATCCCAAGAACAGCCTAAAAGCAAAAGCAGGTCACAGTCCCTGATGGACTGATTCAGTCAGGCCCTGGGGTTGTGGCAAAGCTCCCCAAGCGCCCTGAGTCTAAACACACCAACACTCCAAAGTACACCTACGCCAGAGCTTTTCTCCTCGGCTCCCAATTTGTCTCTGCCCACCTACCCCAGAATAGACTCAGTCTCTGCCATCCTCCAGCTTCACAGCTTCCTGCTCTCACCCCTCCCCTGCCCTGCCCTCCGCTCCCCTCCTCTCCCTTCTGTCTGTAAGAGGACTGTCTGCACTTCTCTCTAGATGTAAAAGACAGAGAAGAAACAAGCTGACAAGACAAGACAGCAGAGGGGTGGGAGCAGGCTGTTCTTAAAACCTCTCACAGGTGAATAGTAAGTTTCCCTTTCGGAGGACTGGACACAAACTATTACTGTAGTCTGTCTGTCTGTCTGTCTGTCTGTCTGTCTCTCTCTCTCTCTCTCTCTCTCTCTCTCTCTCTCTCCTGTGCTACCTTTTAAAACCAAGGCTAAAGAGCCCCCCTCCCCCACTCTGGAGATCAGCTCTTTTTTTTTCTGGCCTTCATAAGAACAAAAAGGAATAACTTGTTTACTTGGGGAAATGAGGTCTTGAGTGCACTTTCATGCTCACTTATTGACCATGTTCTCTTTGGGCCACTTTCTCATTTGGCAACTGAAGTCAGTTGTTCCCCTCTCTGCTTCTTGGGGTGCCTAATCAGACATAGTCTCACTCATTTCCACTGGTGCTGTGTCTTTCATCCATCTACTATGGCCCACCTGGGCCACAAAGAGACCACTATATGATGTAACAGACTCAAGAGCTGAAATAATTTCTCCACCATACAGTACTTAGCAAACAAACAAAACACCGTGCCTGAGATAGAAACTATAAATAGTAATAGTCATTTTCACACTTCAGGCCAAGCCTAGGGAACCACTCAGTTGCAAGGAATTTCTTCCACTCTCTGGTAACCTAGCAGCTGTGATGTTGTGTCTTCCCTGAAGTAATTCCTGAAGAGCCATTCTCCATGTTGCATTCCTCACATATTTTAGTACATGCCCTGGGATTAGCAAGTGTCTCCGGGAAGACAGCAGAAGTTATGGAGTTACTAGTGAGACTGCAGGCCACAGGCTCTAACTTATGCTAAAAGATATATTTAAGTCTCTCTTACACTCAAATTCCATGACGGGGCGAAATATATTATGCCCACAAAGGTGTGCCAGGCAAAAGATGAAAAGTTGGCTCTCTTACTTGGCTCACTATCTGTCAGGCACAGGGCTGTCATTCAGTCATGACCCTGTAAGAATATTGTTATTATAACCCTCACTTTACAGAAAAACAAACAATGGCTCAATGATCCAAAATAATTGTCCACAAGCTGGCAACTGCTTCATATTAGCTAAGCCAGAGTTTGCACTTAGGTCTGTCTGGTACACAAAGCCAGATCCTTACACTGAAGTGTGCTATGTCACCTACTGATGAAAGCCTAATTCACAGTGAGCCTGGTGACAGCACTTCTCTCTGCATACCCCAGTACATTTTGAGCCAACTTTAAAAGCTCTGATAAGAGACAAATTCTGTGGTTTTGAAAGGAATCACGTAAAGATAATAGGCTCACTAGGCCTTTACTCACTGTTTTTCTATGCATGCAGGAGAGTAAGAAATCATCACCTTTTCTATTACTGTGATAAAGCACCAAGGCAATTTATAGAAGGAAGGATTCATTTGGTTTGAGATTCTAGAGAGGTAAGATTCTGTCATTGTGGAGAAACTTTGCAGCAAGTAAACTGGAGCAGGAAGCTGAGAGGTCACATCTTGAACCACAAGCAGCACCACAGGGAGAGAGAGCAAATTTAAAATGATATGAATCTTTAAATTCTAAAGCCTGCGCCAATAACATACTTCCTCCTAGAAGACCACGCCTCTTGGGCCTCCCGAGACAGCGCCACCTACTGGAGGCCAGATATTTAAATGTTGGAGACAAGAAAAGAATTCTCATTCAGACTACCAAAACGTCATGGCTAGATTCAACGTATTATAGAAAAAAAAAATGATGGCGCTGGTATGCTGAATAAAACTGAAAACATGCTGGAAGGTCTCTAAAGCATTAGAGGACTTGAGGGCCAAGACTGTAAAGAAAGGAAAGCTCCCGGAGGCATCCCCAGCATGGCTGTGTTGTGCTGGGTTTCTTTCTCTGGGTAATCTCTATTTGCTTATTTCGGAGACTTGTGTGCGATCTCATTTGGGCAAAGTCTTTGAGCTTTCCTTTGAACTTCTGAACGAATATTTTATTCCTCCCAAGTCCCCAAGTCTTATTTGTTCTGGGTTTGGGCGCTTGGGTTTTTACAGATCGCCGAGAATTCTGTTTTCTAGAATGAAAACGCTTTATTACAGGACAGTACTGACACCTTATAACCTCAGGCTGGTCACAACCTTCCCTGATCCTAGGCACTTGGAGCCATTATACCAGCTCATGTGGACCACCAAGTCTAGTTGAGTGTTTAGTTGTTTGCTGCTTTTGTTTCCTGAGCTCTGGGTTATGGGTGGGGGAGGGGGCAGGAGGGCACTAAAAACTCAACATGCTTGAAACATTGATAGGACATGCTTTCAGCACTCAAGAAGTCACATAGCCTAGAATGCACGACAGAAAGTAAATAACATTTGTCAACCAATGTGAGAAGGAGCAGAGGAAAAAGAGAGGTACCAGCTCTGATTCAAAAAGGGCGAGAACTGCAAGAGGGCTCAGCACTTAAGGTTGCATGCTATCCACTCAAGAGGATGAAAATTCAAATCCACCCCAGCAGCTGCTTAAGAAGCCTGGTTTCCCCCCCCCAGGCTGGAAAGATAGATGGCTCAGAGGTTAAAAGCACTGGCTGTTCTTCCAGAGGCCCTGAGTTCAGTTCCCAGCAACCACATGATGGCTCACAACCATCTATAACGTGATCTGATGCCCTCTCGTGGCCTGCTGTCTCACATGCAGCCAGAATAGTGTATAAATAATAAACAAATAAATCTTTTGAAAAAGAAGAAGAAGCCTGGCTCCCGACTCATGCCTGTAAGCTTAGGTCCAAAGCAGCTGGAGACTGAACAATCACTGTGCAGAGCTCTATCCTGTCCTGGAATTCCTCTACATCAAGGGTGGGGTGCCATACTGTGTGCAGCAGGCTCTGCTGGCTATACATAGCCACCTGCCCAGTCTTATGGTGGTAGACCATCCCAGGTCCCGGGATCTTCTCAGTATGGTTTAGAACAAAATCTCTACTGTAGCCAGCCTACTACAATGACTTGGAACACCCGGGAAGCAATCCAGCCAGGTCCCAAATTTGATGTTATGAGAGATAAGGAATTCTCCATAGATCAGTGAAGGGATTTAAGACAGAGCAGCAGTCATTTGTAGATGTTGTGGCCAACCACCCAACAGCCAGAGGCAAGAACTTACAGAAGCTTTTAAGATCATGTGTGGTAAGGGTTTCATTAAAGATCTCCAGTCAGAGCTGAGCAAAAACAAGAAAAGTTTATATCTTAATTAGGGTTACTATGGCTGAAATGAAACACTATGACCGAAAGAAAGTTGGAGAGAAAGGGGTTTATTTGGCTTACACTTCCACATTATAGTCCATTACTGAAGGAAGTCAGGACAGGACTCAAACATGGCAGGAACCTGGCGGCAGAAGCTGATGCAGAGGCTGTGGAGGGGTGCTGCTTGCTGGCTTACTCCTTGTGCCTATTTTCCTATAGATCCCAAGACCACCAGCTCAGGGATGGCACCACTCTTAATTGGGTAGTCATTTGTCCACCAAATACTAATTAAGAAAATGCCCTACGGCTTGATCTTATGGAGCCATTTCTCAGTAGAGGTTCCCTCCTTTCAGATAGCTCTAGCTTGTGTCAAGTTGACGTAAAACCACCCAGCACAGTTTGCTCCTTGTCCTGTCTGTGCCATCTAGGTCTTAGGCTTCCCAGAGGCTCTAGAAGCAATCCAAGGAGAAGGGAGTCCAGAATGTGAAGTGACAGAGACTTTGGGAACAAGAAAAAAAAAATCAAAAAATTCTAGAAACTGTCAGAGGCTATCAATCAAAATTTGCACAAGACCTTTGACAATGACATTATGTCACCTACCCCAGGACATTTGGAACATCTACTTGTATCCGTGCACCAGGGAAACTGTAGCAAGAGCTGAGGTGTAACCCTCCAGATGTGTTAGGAATGTGCTCCACATCTGGGTGACGAGGAAACAGGGACAGGTGCATCCTGTTTTAACCTTATCCTTGACACAAGGTATTTTCCTCAGCTGGAAGCTGAAGCACTACACGATGGAGATTTGTTTCTGGGTGGCTAGTTGAGGTTTGTTAAGCAGGGCCAGCCATGTGATTTCTGGATACGTTGAAAGCGACTTGAAGACCATCTCGCAGTGTTCCCTAAATGTGCCTGCCTCTTTGCTGAGCAACTCTGACCATTCAGTGAAAGGCACCTGCATGAATGACTCCATCCTGGTCAGAATTGTGGTCATGAAAAGGTGACGTGACTGACCTTCCTTGTTCAGACAAAACAGATGTTCACTTGATGTGTGAGAAGACCCTACTTCAATGACCACAAGTGGCACAGTAGGTTACTGAAGCTGCTTCTGGCCACTGGAGACTAGTGAGAGGGATATTTTTGATGAGTGAAGCTATTTATAGCTTACCCTTTAAAGCAATGAGACTTGCACGCAGCAATACCAGCTAACACCTAACCAGGACAGCTTTTTACTAGGGATTGTGTCAGAGACATGTGCTAATGCTCTCTTTTCTTCTGTGTCCAACAACATAAAAGCCATGTCGATGATGTATAAATTATATAATATTGATAAAGCTTCGTTCTCACTGCTTACATTTTAATGAGACTCTGAAATCACAGTAATCTCTAAAAAAAATAATAAAATAAAAATGTAGCTTAGGAAACCTCTCTTGTCCTGATCCGGTGACCATCCTTAGAGCTCTAGCCATATAAAGTGCCCATACTGCACAAGCCAAGATGTCCACAGCCTCCAGCTTCAAAGAGATGATCCTCCTTGGAGAGCAGCCGCCTCGCTGCCCTGGAGGACTCTGCAGATAAGGAAAGGAGCCAGAGCAGAAGCCCTGCATGGGAAAGAATGAAGGATGCCCCCCACCAGCCTGGTTTTCCTGGGTTTCCATCTCCTTTGAGGGTGTGTGGTGCTTGTCCAATGTGAGGGAGTAAACACTTGGCCCCAAGACTTTCCTTGCTCCATCCCACTCACTTTCCTTTGGCTAGCTGCTGCCAGGAGTGAGCAGAAACAAAGAGAACCTGGATGGTACCTTAGTTAGTTGTTTATTATTATTATTATTATTATTATTATTATTATTATTATTATTATTATTATTACTATTACTACTACTACTACTACTACTACTACTATTACTATTATTATTTATTCAGATTACATCCCGGTTGTTATCCCCTCACTTGTATCTTCCTATTCGCACCCTCCCTCCCTCCGCCATATTCCCCTCCCCTAGACCTCCTCCCCCACCTTCCGACCACAGTCTATCAGGTGTCATCCCAATAGCCTGCTTCCCCTTCCTCTGTGTGCCGTGGGACCTCTCCACCAAAGGGAAGTGCTTAAATCAGGAGCACTAGAATTCATGTCAGAGGCAGTCCCCTGCTCTCCCCATAGCCGTGGAGAATGAGCTGTCCATTGGCTAGATCTGAACAGGGGGTCTAGATTTACTCCCCTGCGTCCTTGATGGTCTTAGTTAGGGCTTTATTTATTTGCTGTGATGAAACACCATGACCAAAAAAGCAAGTTGGGGAGGAAAAGGTTTATTTGGCTTACACTTCCATATCGCTGTTCACCATGGAAGGAAGTCAGGATAAGAACTCAAACAGGGCAAGGACCTGAAGGCAGGGAGCTGATGTAGAGGCTAAGGAGAAGTGCTACTTACTGGCTTGTTCCCCATGGCTTGCTCAGCCTGTCTTCTAATAGAACCCAGGACCACCAGGGGAGGCATGGCACCACCCACAATGGGCTGTGCCCTCCCCCATCACTCACCAACTATGAGTAATGCCTTACAGCCTGCCAACAACCAGAGCTTATGGAGGCATCTTCTTAATTGAGGTTCCCTACATTCAGATGACTTCCGCTTGTGTCAGTTTGACAGAAAACAATCCGGGACAGATGGTAAAGTGAGGAGAGTCTCCAATCAAGAGAAAGCCTTAGATATTAACTCTCAGCAGTGGGTCTGAAGAAAACAGTCTGGTTTGAAGTGGTAAAACAGAGGGCTAGAGAATAAAAGGTGTCTGGTTAGACCCGAGTAGAACAATCAAATGTCATCCCATATTAGGAAGGTATTAGCACATAGGCATCTGATAGAGCTTTGGGGCAAAGGGGAACGGGGAGTTCTGCAATGCAGATGTGAGCCCACACGTAAAGTGGAGAAAACCATTAACCACTGGGGGGGGGGGGGGGCGAGGAATCTGCAAACTGAGACTAAGTTGCTGACTCTCCAGTACCTATTGTCTAGTGGAAATAATTTAAAGACTATTTAACGTAGGCAAATGTGGTGACAGGTGACTAGCACAGACTATGGAGAAGTTTAGAGATGTTTGGAAGAGTCTGGAGAAGTAAGTTGAGAGCTTAATAAAAGGAGGGGAAGACATGGTGTCTAAAACTGGTAAACAAACAATAGTGACATCAACATGCTGCCTAGGAAGGAGAGAGGGTGTATCCCAGAGAAAAAAGGCAGTTGAGCACGGTAAGATGAGTTGCCTCTGGGAGGGAGAAATGAAATATCATCTGTGGTACTTGGAACACTGTAAGTGAGGGAATAAATGGGGAATCATATAAACGTTTCACTCTATAAACATCAGGGGCTAGGCAGATTCCAATTAGTAAAGCACTTACCTTCAAGCTTAACTTGAGTTCAACACCAGGAAGCGCACACTTGTAATCCCAGGACCAGAGAAGTGAAAACCATGGGGTCCCTAGGGCTCTGACCAGAAGGTCTAGCCAGGCAGGCTAATTCTGCACCAATTAAGATGTGGGTGGAAAATAAGAAAAAAAGATGTGCGTGGAACTCCTGAAGCTGACACCCAAGATTGTCCTCTGCCTACACACACACACACACACACACACACACACACACACACACACACACGTGCAATGGAATCAAGGATTTCCAGCCAAAGTAATCTGCACAGCTGGAGAGCTACCTCTCAGTTTGGTAGCTGGTTTAACAAAGACAAACAACTAAATGTTATCTCCCTTTGTTGTGACTTCCACACTGATTTTGACAGATTTCCCGGGGGCGCCTGAGCTCCACTGCAAATTGATGCTTGCTTGGGTGGCCACAGGAGCACCGGCACAGCGTTCCGGCTGAAGGGAATTGTAGGTTCCTCTCAGATTTGTTTGTACAGCACTTCCTCCCTTGCCCAAAGTATACATTATGTGTGAATGAGGCTCGTCACCGCTCTGCATAATTACCGCATTTGGAGCCATTCTTTTCAGAGAGTTTTCTCCTGTTTCTTATGATTTCTGGTACTTTGCAGCAACCGTTACGGGTTTTTTTTGATGCTGAGGTTTAATAGCGCCTTCAAATGCAAATTTGACAACACAAGCTGGAAATTATGGGTGACAAACAAAGGAACTAAACTTCCCCTCCAGTGTTTCCACAGCTCCACCTGATCCATAAAAGACCTGCACACAACGAAGGCTTTTGTATTTTATAAGAAGAGCCAGAATTTTCTGAAGACACTGCAAACTTGAGTTCCACAGTGGAACCGCGGTGCCATATACAATCCTAACTTCACAGACAGTTACGTCCAGTGTGCATCCCAGTGAATCTGTCCCAATTTTTGTCACGTCATTTATCCAAGAGCAATAAATCAAATATTTCCTTACCAGAACCACCCACTAAATGACCGATCCAAAGAGCTGCCCAAGGCTGGTGCTCCTGGCCAGTACATGTTTCCTGGGTTTTATCTGCAGGATTATGGGAAAAGGGAAGGTGATCTCCAGCCAGGAAGCAGGGGCAAGGTGGGTGACTGACAGACATAGGAAGCATTTAAGTGTGGGAACACCTGATAGTGCCCTATCAGTGAGTCTCCTTGGTCTATAGCATAGTTACGTCAGAATCCAGTCTCTTCTCCCGTTCCATCCTGTATGTTCCCTGTGGGAGGCAAGGAAGCAAACGCCTCTGTGTGACACTGCCTCTGGGTGAGGTAAGCAGATAACCACATCAATGAATGACAACTGATCCCTGCTTCCAAGCCCTGCTTACTTAATCCCACGGGTGTCATCTGCCTCTGCACCCACCATTTCAACTCGGTCTGCTTTGAAACTTGACATGCTTTAGGGTGTGGAAGACTTTTCGGAATCAAAAATACGGTCCTTTTGGTGGGGGGTGAGGGGGCGGGAGGTGGGGTTGGGGGGTGATAGTTATCATTGACATAATGGGTGCTTCAGAGAAAATGTGAGAATATGTTTTGTTTGTCAGTTTTAGAGGTGGATGTGAAATGTTGTGGGGAAAAAAAAATTCAACCCAGAATGTTGTCTTTGGAGGAAGATAAAGATTTCATTCATTGGGTGGCTCTAATAGTTATTTTCCTTGTGATGACAAAACACTTAACAAAATCAGCTTAAAGAAGCAAGGCACTGGTTATGGCTTACAGTTGTGGGGGCTACAGTCTATGGCTTCCCTTGTGGTGGCCAGAGCCTAAGGGCACACTGTGTTTGCAGCCAGGAAGCAAATGGGAATGCTGGCCTTCTCCATGCAGACAGTGGCAACTAGGATAGGTCAATTCTCTCAGTAAATGCCCTCCCTCATAGACACACCCAGAGGTACGTTTCCATGGTGATCCTAATCCAATCAAGTTAACAATGAGGATTAAGCATCAACCAGCATTCTCATTTTGCAGTGTTTCAGGCTTGAATTAACACAAGACACTCAATCTATAAGCATCACACTGGCCACTCCACTCCCCCCCCCCAACACCCCTGCTGAAGCTAATTGAAGAATAGAAAAGGGAAGAAATCCATAAATAGCAAGCAGGAAATTAGATTGTTTTTTTTTTTAAATCAATTCTCAGGGCCTAAGTTATCAAGCTCTAAGGGTAAGAGACTGTAAAGAAATATGATTTTTATCTAGGTCATAAAATTTACAGCTGTTTTCCTTCCTTAATTTAAATGAAGAAGCCATCGGCACGTGTAATGTGCCAATCCGGCAGGACCTGATGTGTGGATTCACAGGTGAAAACGTTTATATATTTATCCAGAGTCAAATTGGCATAAAATAAATTTATCAAGGGATTAGAGTTTTAAAGCATGCATTGCATGGCTGCATGGGACAAGAAGAGAATTCTAGAATATTAAAGTAATAATTCCTTTTGAACTATGGCTATTAATGTAAGATGAGAGAAGCGGGCTGAAATAAACAATTTTCAAAGAAGGGACTAAAGCCAAATTATCTTGCCTTTCTCATACTTGTCAGTTGTAGCTTGAGCTATTCATGCTCTCAAAAGATAGCTACCTGGGATTCTCTGCCTCGTTCTGGGGCTGTGACAGAATTAAATTATTGATAGCCACCCTCCTGACATGAATCAAGCGCAGGGTGTTCCGTTACAACAGCTGAAAGGTTTCCTGAACGCAGGAGCCGCTGATGCTTTGAAGGAAAGCCAGTTACTATGACTCGTCTATGTTAGACTGTGGAGTTCTTGGCACTGTTCCTTAGCACGATTTTTACACTTCACTTTTCTCTAATAGTGCATTGCAGGACCTAGACACTGAGGTTGTAGAAACAGAAGAGACACAATCGAGGGACTCTTGGAGTTCAAGACTTAGAGAACAGACAATGCTACAAGTGCCTGCAGAGAAGCCTAAGGAACTCCATAAGAGCAGCACACGCGCACACACACACACACACACACACACACACACACACACACACACACATCAAGAAAAACCAGCTCGCCAGCTCTCCACTGAATGCAAGAAGCTAGGGGAACCTGAAGGTCTGAGCAGCCTGTCTGCTAGGTTTGCCAGAAAATTGAGACCTTATCCAGGTAGGAAAGGCATTCCAGACAGGAAGACGGAAATTCACTCTATGTAGGTACAATTACAGGAGTGTAAAAATCTCCCAGAAATCATTCAAGGAAGCCCTATGTTTAAATGATTGGAATGTACAAAGGTTGAAGGAGTCCTTTGGAAAAGTCATAGAAAGTCACATAATTAATATTTTTTGTTTGAAAGCTATCATTGCATTATCTTCTCGGTTGGTTTCCATTAAAAAAGAAAGAGAAAGAAAGAAAGAAAGAAAGAAAGGCTTTCCAAGTACTCACTGTAAAAACACTTGGAAGAACACCAACATAGGCCGTTACAAGATATTTCTATCATATCTAAAATGGTCTGTCACTGAGAGAATAACTAAAATATTAAATGGTTTATGCCTGGAGAATTAAGGCCAAGACTTGCTGAATTTAGATATTTTTTTGACGTTACATATAGTTCACCCATGCAACACCATACACACTTGCCTGAGTTAGGGTTTTTATTTCTGTGATAAATCACCAAGGCTAAAATCAACTTGGAGAGGAAAGGTCTTGGTTCATCCTATAATTCACAGGTCACCCTCCAACACTGAGGGAAGTCAGGGCAGGAACGTGGAAGCAGGAAGAGAAGCAGAAGCCGTGGGAAAAATGCTGCTCACTGGCTTGGTCCAAATGGTTTGCTGAGCCTGCTTTCTTATACCATCTAGGACCACCCACCCAAGAATGTACTGCCTCTAGGGATGGGTACACCTACATTAATCATTAACCAAGAAAATGCCCCAAAGGCTTGCTCACAGGGCAGTCAAATGGGGAGCATTTTCTCAGTTGAGGCTCCTCCTTACCAAATCACTCTAGCCTGTGTCGAGTTCTCCTCACCCCTCCCTCCCTCCTTCCCTCCCTCCCTACCCTGCCCCCCCAACACATACATATGGTTTGCTATACAAGAGAGAAAGAAAGGCTAACATGTCACATAGCATTTACATTCCTTATGGTACTGCCTAGGGCTACAAGAATGTGTTCGTTTTCTCCATTGATTTAAAGAATCAAAAGGCAGGAAAGGTTTGAAAATCAAGTAAAACTGAAGTTTATTCAAAATGGACAGTTTTATCAGAGTTTAGAGGAAGATCCCCAGGGAAGGCAAGCTGTAAAAGTCAGAAGCTGCCTGGAGGAGGAGAATGACAGAGAGAAAGGAGGGGAAAGGACATGTCAGTTGAATTAAGCCAGCATGGAGGTCAGCCACATCGTGGAGGTCAGCCACATCGTGGAGGTCAGCCATACCGTGGAGGTCAGCCACACCAAGACAAGCAGCCACATGACAGAGAAGAGAATTTCAGAGAAAGAGTAGGAGTCCCAGAGATCCTGAAAAAGCATACTTAGGCTTCCTCTCTCCCTCGCCAGTAATGGAAAGAAAGACCTAAGCAAAGAAAAAAATAAATCACCATGCACAGGGCACAATGACACACACCTGTGATCCTAGCACTTGGGAGGCAGAGGCACACAGATAGCCGTGAGTAGGAAGTTAACCTGTCTACAAACTGAGTCCAAGACAGCCAACGCTACACAGAGAAACCCTGTCTCAAGAAACCAAAAAAGAAAAGAAAAAAAGAGAGAAAGAAAGGAAGGAAGAAAAGGAAATACAAAATCCCTATGCCTTTTTGAGTCAGGACTCAGATGGACAGAGCCAGCCAAACATCACAGCAGCTCTTGGACTGCTCTAGGGTGCAAGGGTTGGGAATTCTGGGAAAGGAAAGTCCAGTAAAGTACATAAAGGGATAATTAATTATTCTTTCTCTCTCTTCATCAGGGCTTAGGGCAAGCCTGCCTTCCTAGAGGTGGTCTACCCTTCTGAAGGGTGGTCCCTTGGCCAAATAATTGGTGGCATAAACTGGGTTAACTCATTTATGTTTGGGGTCACTTGGAGTTTTCCCACCCAGACCAGAGACTTCATCCTCTTAACCAAACAATGCAGCTTTCCCTTAATGCCCATTACTATTGTCCTGTCACTCACAAAGTACTATGTCCTCCTTTTGAGCCTGGCTAAGATTTAGGTTGGCTCAGAAAACACTATCCTCACATCCTACATGAATGAGATGCTTGCTCTGACACCAGGTACCTCGTTTGCTACCTTGGTGAGGGTGGACCGCATGATGCTCCATCATCCTCCAAATGATGACAGCAGAGTTTCAAGGGCCCAAGAGAGGGTCCAAGTCTTCAGTCCTGTAACAAGGAGCTGAATGGCCTGCACATTAGAAACAGAGGAAAGTTATTAAGATATATTTCCACAGGAGGAAGCAGGCCAAAGCAAAGGGACAGTTTAGTGGCTCAATGGCAGTGTTATTTTAAAAAAATATTGGGGCTTTGTGTCACATTGTATGGTCTTTCTGGATAACTTGCATAGTGTGGGCTTTGGGGCTCAGTGAAAGCTTTCTTGCACATGCTATGTAACATGTATTTCTATTTACAATTCATATATCATATGTCTTATTAGTATTTTAGATCTCAACACAGAGGTATGTGTTTTAGTATTCTAATGAGTCACAAATCACCCTCAGACACTCTGGATTGCCTCTAAACCTCTACCAGTGGTCAGATTTAGCCAAGCTCAGCTGAAGGCTTTCTAGCCTTCTTCTATCAACTGTGTCCATTCTACACGCTAACTCTGCAACCTTTGTAAGGTCTTCCAAACCCCACTTCCACCACACTCTCCTGCCTCACTAAGGCTTCTCAACTACAATAGTCTCTCTGTGGGTTGTAGGTAATTTTTTTGTCTATTATAATTCATAATTGACATTTAGTGACTTTCCTAGACTGATCAGTAAAGGCCTGTCATCAGCAAAGGCCCCAGCCTTGATGATCAAGGAGCCGTACATGGCCTTCTCTTATAACCATAGGTTTTGACTATTTAATTAGGTTCTTTTTCCTACCTCCCTACACCACCTCTATCCCTTCTAAACCCCTAACACTAGGTAGGAGAGAAAGAAGATTAGACTAGGTAGAGGGGGGAAGGGCATTGATATTGTTAGATTACTTCCTGCCAATTAGGGGTGTTGAATTCCTTGGGGCAAATTTGATGATCTTCATCATCAGGATATCTCCAACCAGAAACCAGGAATCCAGGAAACAGCAGGGGCAGCAGAGGAGATGTCAGCTGTCACGTGCTCTCTCTAGCATTTATACCCTCTCAAGAGTCCCCAGAATTCCAAATTGGAAACTATCTTCACCTGGCAGAGCGTGAGACAAATCATAGTCAGCTACTGTGGTGACTCTGAAGCAGCCCCATATCCCACAACATAGCCCATAGCCCATAACATTTCTGAGTTCTTAAGGAAACCAAAGATTCTCACTGTGCGGTGTCTCCCCAGAGTCACGCTTGAATGTCTCCACCTGAAAGTGAAGCACTTTAGATTGAGATTCTACTTTTGAACTTTCACCCAGCAATGGCAGCTTACTCAGCTGTGTCAAGTCCAACTCACAGCTAGAAAAGACTATAAGTCTGGCTATCTGAATATCACTCTAAGCTACCTCATCTTGTCTTCTCTCTATAGGGCTTGGGTATTATTGAGATATGGGAATATGAATTATTCCAAACATTCAAAGTCATCTCCAGAGGCCCTTATGGTCTGTGTAGAATACAATCAATCACCAAGGCTCTCCTGTTAGATGCATTTATGTTGTTCTCACTGAGCTTGCCCCTTGTCTTCAGCCATTCCAACCCTGACTGTGCCTGATCTTGGGAGCTAAGCAAAATCAGGCCTGGTTATAATTAGATAGGGGCTTGTTCAACTTATGGATCTGCATGGGTCTAGAGCATCTCCCCCAAAGTGTTGTGATTGTATAACAACTCAACATTGAATATGTCAAGATTTACAGAAACACTTTCATTCTTACATGTATGTATCATACAATACTCATATATATGAATATGAATTCATATATGTATATGAATGATGTCCATGTAATACCAAACTGATAAATATGAACCAAAAAAGGCCCCTCAAGGGCACGAGAATCTAGAAAGTGAGTAGAAATGGAAGTTGCAATAGCCTCTTAATCCTTGGCGATCATCTTGAATGCTTATGAGTTGTTCAATTAAAAACACTCCTCTGAGTGACCCAGACATTTGCATCATTAGTGTGCTGCTTAATAAGTACCCATCTACAATCTTAAAACTTGTTTTTATTTAAAATTGTTAGGCTTCTATACTTATATCAAAAGTGGTCAGTTTTGTCTTTTTTCTTTTTTTTTTAATTTAAAAAATTTTTATTTTAGTTTATTTTATTACACATGCATAAAACAAACTACATACAGCAGGAAGAATCATGTGATAATCGTGAGTTATATAAATGCTACATTCATAGTGATTTGGCTATTTGTGTTTGTCAAACTTGAAGTAGACATCTTTCCTGTCTTGTAGGGTCTAAATTTCTGAATGAAATTCAATATCTATTCCATCTCATCTCCATTAACTTAACTTCTTTATCTTGATGTGAAAAGATCTTATCCCCTAACCAACTAAACCTGATTGTAAAACTAAACTATCTGGTCTTCAACGCCCCTCAGAGACTTGAGAAGGAATAAGACTTAAATGCCTGAGTGAACCAGTAGTGCAGGTTAGCAGATTCCAAAATGAACAAAATGACTGAGACCATTCACTGCCTGAACAGTCACCCAATACTCTCTATAACACTGGAGCATCATCTTTGGACTTCTAGTCCAATATCTCTGCCAAAATTATTCATGAGGCAGGGACTATTGAGGACTTACTTACTCTGTCTTGGCAGAGCTCAACAGTCAACTCTGCCTGCATCTAAGCTGCCCATTTTTAGGCAGAATTCTGTTTGTGGCAGGAACGAGGATATTTTATGCAGTGGCTGGTTTACCACATTTGAAGCCATCTCCATAAGGAGGCTCTTTGATGCTCATCATCTTCTTTGAGGTTGCCTGGGTGTTGTCAGGAGTTAACTTGTCTTGTTGTCAAAGAAACTTTAGAATAAAAAAAAAAATCTTTAAGTGCCATATTCTGTGAGTCCCTGAGGCTTTTGAAGACCTTATTTAACTATTTTACCTCATATAGCTACAGAATCATATCTATCTGTTAGACTTAGGATATATATTCTTGTGCTAAAATCTGGCTATTATTTGGCATGCCCATGTTTCGCATCAATATACAAAATTCTATACCAATGACTTAGAAATAACTTGTGAGTAACAAGTTAAGGCCTAGACTTAAGGAGTAGAGTCAATAATCTACTTTTTGTTCTATCCTCCCCTATATTTCTATATCCCCCTTTCTTTCTTTTCAGCTCCTATCTCCTTACCTCTGGATAAAAGATAAAGGAAAAGAGAGATGTCCCTGAGTTCCACCTAGTTTTCTCTCTGTATAAGACCAATAATAACTTATAACCACCTCCCGATGAAAATAAGCATTTGTAGACCAAGAGAACAAACAGAAACCTACCTGACACCCTTAGAGAGAATGGGGTGTTGTTCTCTTAAGGTTTCTTCAGGCTGAACTGGCGTGAATAATTCCTTAGAAGAGGCCAAAAACATGGGGAAAATGGTTAAGCAAGTCAGGGATTGCATTTGTGGTCCAGATTCTAAATGTTGAGGCTTAATAGGATATTGAAATCCTGGTCCAAATGGGATCAGAAGCTTTCTACAATGCTGTCCAGGGAGCTGTCCAATCCTGATGGGTAACAGCAACAGAGGCATCTGGGGTTGGAGCAAGGAGGATGCAGGATGTCAGCATTCAGCATGCTGAGAGGAATGAATCCTGTCAGGTCTGATCGAGAGGAATGAATCCTGTCAGGTCTGATCCAGCATCCGTGTCTGGTTCTTTTGTTCTGAAAACATAATTTCTCACAAGCATTATACAGTTCTATCATTATAATTGTATGAGGTGTGCAGGATGTACACAGCAATTAAGGCTGATTCTCTGCTCATTGTATGAGCAGAAATAAGGCATCTGCAAATCTTCCTTCGTGCCGTACTAACTAACGATGGCTTCTAGTAATAAGTCGCAGAGAATCTGTGGCCGACATGAAGCCTCTCTATGCATTTGCATTTGTAACCTTGCTACTCTCAGAACTATCCCCATGTAGTGAGATTAGGAATATAAGTTACCTGCTTGTTCTCCAGTTTGAATTCTTTACATCCCAATTGCAGCCCACTCCCTCAGCCCCTCCTGATCCCACCCCCTCCCTCATCCCCTTTCTGTCCCTCCCTTAGTCCTTAGGAAGGGGGGCCCTCCTCCCCTAACACTTGACCTTAGCTTATCTAGTGTCCCCTGTACTACATATAACCTCTTCCTCTGTGGCCTGGCAGGGCCACCCCACACTCTCAGCACTCTGCCCAGTGTCCAGTTTCAAGTCTCCTTAACTTTCCCTATCCTCTGCTGGGTGGAGTCTCTCAGAGGATGTCTATGTTGGGCTAAAATCCACATATAAGTGAGTTTATACCATGTGTGTCTTTTTGGGCCTGGGTTATCTCACTCGGTATTATCATTTTTATTCCATCTATTGGCCTGCAAAATTCAAGATTTCCTTATTTTTAGTAGCTGAGTAGTATTCCATTGTGTAGATGTAACACAGTTTCTTTATTCATTCTTCGGTTGAGGGACATCTCAGTTGTTTCCAGGTTCTGGCTATTATGAATAAGACTGCTATGAACATAGTTGAGCAAATGCCCTTGTTGTATAGTGGAGCATCTTTCAGACATATGCCCAGGAGTGATATAGCTGGATCTTGGGGTAGAACTATTCCCAATTTTCTGAGAAAGCATCATATTGATTTCTAGAGTGGGGTTGTACAAGTTTGCACTCCCATCGGCAGTGGAGGAGTGTTCCCTTTTCTCCTCATCCTCACCAGCATGTGTTGTCATTCGAGTTATTGATCTTTGCCATTTGGATAGGTGTAAGATGGAATCTCAAGGTCGTTTTGATTTGCATTTCCCTGATGACTAGCAATGCTGAGCATTTCTTTAAGTGTTTCTCAGCCATTCAACAGTCCTCTATTGAGAATTCTCTGTTTAGTTCTGTACCCCATTTTTTAATTGGATTATTTGGTTTGGTGGTTTTAATTTCTTGAGTTCTTTATATATTGTAGATAAAAAAAAGACAACCAAAGGTCAAGTTCTCCAAGCACATAGTAGAGCTTGATCATTATCAGTAAGACTCTTCGCCCATCCAGCCTTCAAAGTGCCTCTTCATAATCTTCCACCTTGTTCATACAAGCAACCATAATTAAATGTACACAAACACACACAGAGAGAAACACACACAAAGCCAACAACAGAAAGGGCCTTAAAATAAGAGAAGGACTTACTGGGGAATAGAGTTCAATGGCAATAAAAATGGATGAAATAAGATAATGGATAAATCCATTTTTTGTGTGCTCACACACACACGTGTGTGTGTGTGTGTGTGTGTGTGTGTGTGTGTGTGTGTGTCTGTCTGTCTGTCTGTCTGTCTGTCTGTCTGTATATGAAACTGCCAAGGAATAATGTCTAAAAATAAAAACACTTGATTTTAGAAAATTTTTATACAATTTAATTGATTTAGTAAAATTTTTATTTGTTCATTTATTTACTTTGGGAGACAGGAGTTCATGTAGCCCAGGCTGGCCTTCAACTCACTATGTAACCGAGGATGACCTAATACCCTGATCTTTTTGCTGCTGCTTCTCAACTACTGAGTGGGTATTAAATATGTTCCCTTCTTACTGGGAAGCTTTCTTACATGCATGTGAAGTATAACAACAAGATGGCAAGTGCTGACTCAGTAACAAACGCTCCTGAGTACATAATTACATCTTACTATTGCAGGCTCACTTTTCTTAACCAATATATTTTATTACAACTTATTAACTTAGCATACGTCATTTACAACCTGACTAACCAAAATAATAGGAAGAGAGAATTAAGGAACATAATTACAAAACCAGAAAGATATCAGTTCCAATGAATGATTCTCCTGGCGTAATCAGCAGGATTTCTTCTGCTGGAACCAGGAGTAACCAGAACCTGGAATCTCAGCAGGAGCTGGAGCCCTGAAGCCTTCCCTCAAGCATTTCTCTCTAGGAGCGTCTCGAAGTGGAGTGATGAACAGCCAAAACTATCCCAAGTCTCCAAAAGCCCCGCCTCCAGTTCTGGGCTCACTTATAGATCTCCTCCCAGAATCTGTTCACAGGATCTTTTCAGCTGGCAACAATCAAGCCCCAGCATGAGGTGGTTGGTCTTCTATTGGATTAACCTCACCTGTTCTCTCACAAAACTGTTCCAATCCCACACTTGGGATCATAAAAACAGGTTTATCTCTCCTTCATACTATTTTATGATCACACTTTGCTTTCTTTCCCTTATTGCTTTTTAGTTCTGTTACCCGGTTTACCCACACAACTCATACACTGGATTGTCCTATTAACAGCTCTTGATAATTTCCAAATCAGACCCAGACAAAAGATGCTTTGCGTTTGCGTATTTTGTTTGCATTTACAAAGCAAATGCCTGCTCTCCCTGAGTCTACTGGGCACATGATGTTCTAGAGTTGTCACAGTAATGCAACGAGGATTGGCAACATACATGTCACAGTATATAAACAGTCCGTGCATTAAGGAAACAGCATAAACTATGTTTTTAAATCCATTTTATTTCCTCATAGATGTTCATCACTTCAGCTGGATGGACATCAGATATACATTGCACAGAGCCTTAAAGCAGAGTTTAATCTCTATCACTAGCCAATGACATAATTAGCCTTGAATGTTGCTCCCCTGCCAAGTCTGTGTTTCATCTTCTGCACAATAGGACACTATGTACCTTTTAACCTTGCTGTGAAGGCATGATGTTTACAGACCTGTTGGGACACTGTCAACAAAGAGCAGTCACATCCTTATTAAATGACAGCAGTGCTTGCTGTTTTTCCCCTTGCTCAGTAGCGAGCAGCTGCCTTAGCTGGAGTCAGTGTCCAGTAGTTTTCTATTGACTAATACAGATAATCCCTTACCCTTTGGTAGTTTTATTGAACCCCATGGAAGTAACTGATGCTCCGATGCTTCTTACATTTTGGAGATTGAAGATAAAAGAGCCTGAAAGGCATAAAGCAATAGGCACAAAAATTGCTAGTGCATTCCTGTCTGCTCTTCTGGGAGATGGCGCCTCAATTCCCAGGGTGTGAAGTTATCTGAGAGCTGAAGCACAAATGAGAAATTGAGGTGCTCTAATCCAGATTCTAGCAGCAACTGTGTGAGATAGAGCCACAAATCCTTTCTCAGGGTCAGCCCTACAATGCAAGTCTCCGCAGCATCTGGGGGCCCAACTCTAATCCTCTCCGTTTGGTGATGTGAGTAATCCTCCGGCCTCCCTCTTTAGGGATAAACCTTATCTTACTTCTAGGAGGGAAGCAGGGAACATTGGCTTTTCTGCCCAGATGTGGTCGGATTCGGCTCTGCATGAGTTGTGTCTGCACATAAAAGAAAAACTGTGACTCTGCCTTCATGTATAAGAAACATGGGCCGGAATTTCTCTTGTAAACTCCCAAGCAAGAAAATAGGTTAAAAAAAAAAAAACCTTCCAGACCAAGAGAAGGTACAGGCTGGTAATGAGATACACAGAGAGGCTATCATGCCTAACCTCAAGGCTTCATCCAGTGGGATGGCCAGAAAGTCCCACACTAGTGCCCCTGGGACTGACAGATGCAGTGAAAAGATCATCATCATCTTCTTCTTCTTCTTCTTCGGCTGCTGGTCCCCCTGTGAAGAGAAACACAGAAAGTTCATCAGTTCTGAGGCGCCCTTTGCCAGGCTTAGAAGACAATGATTACATTTGTATAATCTGTTTGGAAGGGGGTCTGTCACAGTGGATAGACAGTTTTGACGGAAAATCAGATGACCTGGGTTAGAATTCATTTTTTTCCCCTTTACTATTTATGTGAGATTGTGTGTGCGAGGGGGAATCCTAAAATAGAAGCTTATATGGGTTCCTTATATGGAAAATGTGTAAGATAATACCGTCCGAACAGTTGGGAGGAGAGCTGGTTAAAAAAACAAGCCGCCTCCTGTCCCTGGTACCTGGTGGTCTTTCACTAGCTGTTATTTGCATTTGGTACTGATAAGAAGTATCAGTTCTGTTTATGTTCCTGTTTGTGCCTTCTTTCCCCAGCCTGGGATTTGACAGAAAAGTTAAGTTCTCTTTTAAAAGCATTTATCATTGATGAGGATTTATGCTCCTCTGGATAATCAATTATTCATCATTAATGATTTTTATTGCATCAGAATTGAGACCTAAAGATTTCCCTCTGTACAGATTTTTAACACTCCTAACATTTGCCCATATTTGCATAGAACTATGTTCTTCTAAAGCTTTCCTATTTTTCTCATTCATCTAAGAGTGAGTACAGTTTTGCCCTTAAATGTTAATATCAATTTCAAGGAGGTGGTTTTAAATGGTTTTTCTATGGCTGGATATGAACAGGACTTTTTCTTTTCAAAACTTCATTTGAGAACTGCAACCACATCCTATAACTGACTGAGAAAAGGCACTTGAATGAAGCAGTATTTCACGGGAAATTCATAAAAACTGTAAGTGTGAATTACAAAGCGAGGGTCTGGTATTTGCGTTGGCTCCTCACTGAGCATAATTCACCCAAATGGGTGGCACGTGTTTGGTTTCCAGTGCACTGGGAAATACCAGAGGCCCACTCTCAACAGTAGATGCCCTGACATGGGTGGGAAAAAAATGTTAGGCTCCAAAGAATAAGATAGCAGTGTTAAATTCTTTATGGACGTTTTATTGAAGCACCAAGGATGTCCACATTAAGGCAGAAAAGGGAAATGATTTTGTTAAACTTTTACATGAGATTTTTTTTTTATCACTTTAATCTCAATTTGAGCTAGATGTCCATACAGCTCAATTTTGCAAACTCACTGTGTGTGAACAGAGGGGGGAAATGGGGAGGGGACACTGGCTTTTGAATCCCCCTTCTGCCTTTTGTTCACTCTGTGATCAGTGCCTTCACTTCGGAGCTTCCATATCTCTGTATGTAGGATGGCTGCGCACAATAAAATAAATAAATAAATAAATAAATAAATAAATAAATAAATGCCTCGCTGTTTACTAGGAGGGCTAAATAAGATAAAACAGAAATAGCCCTGGATCCTCCCTAGGGTAGTCAACCTGAATGGTAGTGTAGAGTTGCTATGGGAATAGTGCTGGCAGTAATGCTGACCCAACCCTCATAGTCTCCCCTGCCTGCCCCCCCACTCCCCGCCCCTCTTTGCTCTAAGTATATAACAGAAACTGACCTTGTTGCTATATGAAAACCCACCTCTGCCTCTGGAAAATCTGTACGCATAGACAAGCACACAAGTGCCGGAGAAGACCATTGCTATCCTACCCAACCACACTCAACCTTATTTCCTTGGGACAGGGACTCTTACTGGATCTGGAGCTAGCGTGATGGTTACAAAGCCCCAGAACCCTTCCTGGTTTTTGTCCCCCATGACCCCAGGGTTGCATGCTCCCACATGGACACATCAAGATTTTTATATGCATTCGGGGATTTGAACTCGGGTCCTCCTGCTTGCTCAGGTGGCACTATTGCCCACTTAGCCATATTCTCGGCCTCCAGCTGTTTGATTTCTATAGCCGGGCTCTGTAAGCACAGCAAGTGAACAACTAACCCCTCAGGGTAGGTTTGCATTAGCCAAGTTCAGGGATGCAGAGCTAACAGGCCAGGAACTATTACTATCACAGATCCCAGAATCCTCAGTTGGCTCAACCAGAACATTCTCTCCTTAAGCAAGCCCATGAGGAAAGCAAGCTTGCAACAAAATTGTTTAGTGAACACAGGTTTAGAGAACCAGGAAAGAGACTATTTGGATACCTAATGGCATTGAGTTACGATCTGAATAGGACTATTCTTGTCTATCTGAAGAACCAGAACCCCACTGTTCCACATCTCTTCCTCCTTGAACTGAACTCAGCGAGGCATGATGGTTCATTTTCTCTATGATTCATTTCTTCCCTAGGGTTCCACCTCTCTAATTGGTGTTTTCTTCCATATTCATTTAATGCGTTTTTAATCTGGCATAGAATCTTTCTCATCACACAGCATGCACAGAATGGTATGTTTTTACCTAGGAGTCACTTGCAGGAAGGCTGAAGTCAGTGGAGAGGGCAGAGGGCACCCTCACCAGCATCCCTCTGTACTCACAGTAGTTACAGCACATTTAAACTGAGCCTCTACTTTCCCAACTAGACATAAAGCATAGGAATTGTCCCTGTGCATATCTTTTAGCTTTACATGCCTCGTGGAGATGCACAGTTTAATGGTAGAGCACTTGCCTATCGTGGGTGCAACTCCAGGTTCAAGCCTGGTCAGTGGGGGTGGGGGGGTGGGGGAAACCTATTGCAGGTATGGCTTAAGGGTCTCTCTGAAACTGTAATCCAACCACACTCTTTTCTCAGCTTTCCACTTGTAATAATTCATCCTGAGCTCAAACCAAAGACAGCTCTCAGCACCCGTGGTGCATTGTTGACTTGTATTCAAATAAATGGAGCGCCTGAAATTGCCTTTGAGGTCACACTGTGTCTCCCTGACTTTTGAGTTCTGCGTTTTCTCTACTCATTGTATTAGTTGCTTTTCTTATTGCTGGGACAAAATACTTGTAAAATCAACTTAAGGAAAAAGTGGGTTCGTTGTGGCTCACAGTTTGGGGACATAGTCTACCAAATGTGACGAGGTAGAGAAGTGAGAGCCCGAGTCTGCTGTTATACTGCATTTACTGTTAGAAAATGAGGGAGATAAATGCTGGTAGCCAACTCACTTTTACTCTAGAATTCTGTCAGGGTCCCCAGCCTTTAGAAACCCCCTCATAGAAGCATGCACAGGGACATTTCCAGTGATGCTAACAGTGGAGAGTAACCACCACACCTCCATTAAATTTTTTCCCATATGTTGTTATATCAATACAGCCTACCAAACATGTTAGAAGAGGTTTGTCACTAATGGTGATCTATAGAAATATTTGATTACATATTATAGACTATCTACAAATGGCTGTCTTCTGTGACAACTGTGAGACGAATGTCCCCAACGCCACCACCACCACCACCACCACCACACACTTCCTCTTCATCTTTTTATGAAGATCTATTTGGATCTCTGTGAAAGTCATTTTTCTTTTCTGCAAGTGACTACAGGAGGATAGGCACAGGGTTAGCTTAAACATTCATCTCCCAGTGACCAATAAACAGGACCAAATAGGTGTTCCCTGCAGCAAGAGAAAGCAAAGTGGAGCACAATTCTAAAGACTGAGTAATCCAATCAAGTTCAAGCTAATTTGGTTGGGTTGTTGCATTATTTTTTTACAAAATTAGAACAATATCGGTTTTTCTAACCTTTCAAGTTGACATGTAAGCATTCTGTAACAGATAGTGCCACAATTACCAAAGAAAGAAAAGACTTGAACTATCTGCCATAAGCTAGGAATGCTGCGGAGGTCCACCCACACGATAGTGTGGATGTGGAAGGGCTGTGACTAGGTTATTAACCTGAACTTTGATAGTCCTCTGATGATGTGGCTGCTTCTAAAACACACACCAGCAGTTTTCAACGGGAGGCAGAGGCAGGCAGATTGCTGTGAGTTCAAGGCCAGCCTGGTCTACAGAGTCCAGGACAGCCAAAGATAAACAGAGAAACCCTGTCTCGAAAAACCAAAAAGAAAAAAGAAAAAAAAGAAAAAAAAAAAGAAAGAAAGAAAGAACACTTACTTGCCTTGACCCTCTTTTCAATTTTATCTAATAAATGTATATTCAAGTAGAGAGGAAGGTACAAGGTAGTTGTTTTCACTTTTAGAAGTTCTTAAAGGGCAAGATAATTCATAGGCGTGGAGTGAAAGAAACTATGTCTGGGGCATAAACTTCAGAAAGACCCTCCTTCAGTTGCTTCCTCTCTTCCCAGTCTGATCCTTTGATCACCCTTATCTAAAACAAGGAATGCTACCTACAATAGTATCCAAGGCCTAGGACTTCTGATAACCCAAAAGTGCCCATCACATTGGTTTCTTCAAAAGCAGACTCTTCAAAAGTTGACTCTTCCTTAGACCTCTCTAACCAAAAAAAGACATCCTGAAAGGTTCTTTCCAGAACAAAGTCGTAGATTGTTGTCAGGTTGGGTTTTTCCTCCCATCCCTTAGCTCCTAGAATAGTGACTCATGGGAGTGAATTGTTATTTTACAAACCATAGGCTATATAGCTAGCCTCTTCTCTGACTGGCTCATAACTTAAAAAAAACCATTTATACTAATTTAAATCCTGCCACATGGCCAGTTACTTGAGCTCAGGTACCATGCGTCTATCTCCTTCACATCTTGTGAGCTAAATCCTGCATGCCTGGCTCTATCCCAGAATCCCTTCTGCCTGCTGAATGTCCCACCTATTTCCTGCCTCAGCCATAGGCCATAAGTTTACTAATTGACAGGTGTTGCATCCGTACAATACACAAGAGATTCCTTCTACAGTGGATTACTCTAAAAGTAAATGCCATTTCACACTCAATAACAGAGAGCCAGCTTGCTACCTCCAGAATGACCACTGCAGTCTTGCAGTGATTTATGGGTTCTGCCTCTTCCAGACACCTACGGGATGCTTGGCTCACTTGCACTGTGCTATGGAGAATGGTTTGGGCTAGGGTGTCTGGACAGGGATTCACTGGCATAAAGATGGTGAGGAAGAATCCATGGGACAGGAAGCTGGTCCAGTTTTGTTCCTGTTATGATGAAACATCCTGACAAAAGCAAGTTAAAGAGAAACAGTTTCTTTGTCTTACAATAATGCCAGGTTACAGTCCACCTCTGAGAGAAGTTGAGGGAGAAATTCAAGAACCTAGTCCCATCACATCCGCAGTAGAAAGCAGAGAAGTGAATGTGTGGATCCTCACCTGCTTGCTTTCTCAGTTACGTACATGCAGCTTTCCTCATTCCCACAAGCAACTTAAAAGGAAAACTTAAACTTGGGAACAGTCTCTCTATGGAGCCCAAATGAACCCCAACTTGTAATCCTTCTAAATACATGAGATTACAAGAAGGACCCACCATACCCAGCTGGATCTGAAACTAGTATTTAACATAACTAGGTGTGTAAAGTAAAGATGGGTAGGAATGAAGGACCAGTGCCGATTTCAGGCTAGAATGACTAGGTGAACAGAGGTGCAGCTTGTTGTGAAAGATGAAAAATCTAAATGAAGACTGCCATGGCCCGCCAGGGCTTTAGGGATTGACCTAGCCAGGGCAATGAAGAAAAGACAGACACACATACAGAAAAGCTGGGATATGGAAAGTTATGCACTCTGTGGAGATGCATCAACAGCAACCCAAAAACTCAACTCATTCACTACACAAAGAGGAAAAATGAGGAGGAAGAGGTGGGGGAGGAGGAGGAAGAGGAGGAAGAGGAGGAAGAGGGGGAGGAGAAGGAGGAGGATGAGGAAGAGGAGGAGAGGAGATCTGGTAAACTAACCTGAGTAGGCTCCTCTGTAGGGAAACAGTCTCAGGTTGCATTGATCCAGGAGAAGGAAGCTGCAGTCGCTATGTTCTGTGCTTAACGGTTTTAGCAAAGTATCAACCTTTCATAAACGTCTGTACTTGGAACACAGGAAGGTTTTCCCATTCATCTGGCCTGACTGGGGAAAGCCTTGCCATTCCCATGGATCTGAGGCAGTGGGATCCCTGACATGGCTGTGCCCTTGCCAATTACAACCACTCATTCAGGACTTTATTGGCTCTGCGCAGAATACAACTGCGTCCAGTTTTCATGCAGTTATAAAGTTTCCGAAAAAAAATAACAAAAAAAGAGAAGAAATGAAAAGGAAAAAAAAGCTGGGTGTTGGTAGTACACACCTTTGATCCCGGCACTTGGGAGGCAGAGGCAGGGGGATCTCTGTGAGTTTGAGGGCAGCCTGGTCTACAGAGTGAGTTCCAGGATAGCCAGGCTACAGAGAAAAACCTTGTCTCAAAAAAAGAAAGAAAGAAAGAAAAAGAAAAAGAAAGAAAGAGAGAAGAAGGAAGGAAGGGAGGGAGGGAGGGGAAAGCATAGCCTGATAGGTTTTCAGCCTGCGGTTAGGGCCTCTGGATTTGCCTGCAGCCAGTGCACACCAGAAGTTCTGCTTCCCAGGAAGATTGGTCAGGGTGAGGGGAAGCTGGATGAGCGGAGGGAGAAGTCAGACGAGGATGTGATCTCACGCAAGTATTCTAGAGTATGAGCTTTAGCCTGGGCCCTGGAGAACTGAGGTAGGTGAATTATAGCTTCCACTTATGGAGCCCCAGCAGCGAGCATTTCAGATCCATCTTCTAGGCGTACACTGAGCTGAGAGCAGTTAGCTCCTGGTACTCGCAGCAGCAACTCCCAGCTGAGAGCCTCTAGCTAACAACTAGAGTCACATGACTCACTTATGAGCCTCCTCTAAGAACACCTCTACACTGGAAGCCCACACTAGGCTTTCCAGAATGTTCTCAGGGCCATCCAGGTTCTGTCTGAGGCTCCTTCTCTGAGTCCTCCTTCCTTCTTCCTCTCTTCACAGGAGTCAAACCTGCCTAATGCTCTACAAAATTTCTCTGTCTCCTTTTTCTCTTCTTCCCTTTTGTCCTCAGACACATTGTACTCAGTTATGAAATAATCTGAAAACTTCTAACTCCATCTTGGCCTCTACGTCCCGCAGCTTCAGCATACCACACCACGTAAAGAATGAGTCTTTCACAGTCAATACCCAGTGGCCACTGTCAAGGAGTTGGCAACGGGCCAAACAGGGAGATGAAAGGCACATAAGCACACAAGAGGTTGCAACTTTCAATTCATTCAGGCAAAGCGATACCAGGAAGCCTCCGTGGAACAACTACAATGGCAGGCCTTGGAGAGAGGACAAGGAATGTGACATACAGAAATTCTAAAAAAAAGAGACCTAAAAGGATCTGAGAAGAGTATTAACATCATGAGCTATACCCAGCAAGGAAGCCGCTGTCTGCATGGGTCTGGAACACAGGAGAGCAGTGTGTGCTCCAGACTGGAAAGTCTTGGTAGGATCTAAGGTCCCCAAACCAAGGTAGAGAATGTTAAGGAAAGATTTACAACAGCTGAGAAAAGAGCCAGAAAGTGATCACACTGAGAGTTCAGACTTAAACATGAAGTCAGTAGAAAGGGACGAAGCAGAAAGACAGAAGGAAAACTAGAAGAAAGCATTGTGAGAAAAAGCCAAGAGGAATAAGAAAGGCAAAAATAAGGGAGGAAGGGACAGTGACAAATGCTTCAAAGGTCAAACGAGGCCATGAGTCAAATGCATTCAGTGTGTGGTGAGGCTGGAGAAAGAGATGGCCAAGCTGCCAGAGATGAGAGTTGGGCAGAAAATGCTACAAGACTGGAAATCTCCAATGTTCCTCGTAGAACTTTTTCACTGAATTGAAGGAGAGAGACAGAACTCTGGGAGGAGGCTGTCTCTTTCAAGGTCTTTGTGTTTTGAAGGGTGCTGTGTGCTTGTGAGAATTCCCAACAGTAACAATGAATTTCACATGGATAAACATGCCCCCATCGTAGTATCCATCCATGAAGGCCTTGTATTATTGAACATATAAGATGTCAAAATACTTTACAGTGATGCCAACTGCGTGGCTATTTCCATCCTGTGTCAGCTGCACTGTGACCAGATTTTGCATGAACCCAATGAGCAGCCTCTAGTGACACCTGAGAGCAGATGACCTATGAGCATCTGCTTCCTGGTTTTAGAGGACTCCATGAGCTGTGGCCTGCCACATAAAAATCTACCTGGGCTCCTGATTCCTGTTGAACTCCATTAAATATTTCCTTCCACATCTGCTGTCCTTGAAATAGCCAACCCAACATGAGCCAGTTCTCCTTTTCCCACTGGGCCATCTATAAAATGTGGCCTTTGAATACAGCCCAATAATCAATACAAATTGTCACAAGCCAAGTCTCATGGGTTATTACCGCCAATAATGCTCTTTACTCGGCTCAATGGCTACATTTCCTTCTCCTTTCTTCAGCCACATGGTGTCTGTGCTCACGTATTTATCCTTCTGTCCATTACTGCTTGGTGCTTCTGCTTATACTTTCTACGCATCAAGCATCTCTTTTATCACTCTATCCAGCTTAGCTATTGATTCAATTATTGGAGGGGGCTCAGTGGTTTGAAAATAAACTGGCCCCAGCACACTAGCATGGCTTTGATAGAAGGGCTTACAGGTACCACACCATATTACTGCAAAGTGTCAGTTGTTCAGGTAAAGGATCAGGGCTGGACACTGCAGCAACTATTGAGGGGACTGACTGAGTGTAGCTCTAACCCACAGCCATTTTCCAGATTCCCTAACTCTTGTTCACAAGCTGTTCTGAGCTATTCAAAGAGCTTTAGGCTGAGCAAATAATCTCTACCTCTCTTAACTCCTTGATGATTTCTGTAATTTCATCATAGTCCCCAGGCTGCCTATACTGTTTGGTATTTAAAACACACTCTGGGTAGACAACATGACAGGTTCCCATTTCATCCAGTCACACATAGCTTCCTTTACCCTTGGACCCAGCTCTATGATGGTGGTCTGTAGGGTGTGCCCCAGCAATACATATGCCCCATGAATGTTCTCTTGCAGTGGAGAAACACACACATGTACTCCTGGGAAGGCTAGTTGTCCATATCTGGCACAAGCTTGGTCCTTCTTACTTATGTGGGTTTAGCCTGGTATCCATCCATGCTGTACATGTGCCTGGAGCTTTGGGTGCTGAAGTGAATTAAGTACCCTCAGCTCCAGTTTTTACCAAAGCCCTGGTATTTTGTGCATTGATAGTGGGCCAATGAATCCATAATTTGACATGAGATTTCTGGTCTCCATGTATGGCCCTCACCTGAAGGGACCTTTATCACCAATCAGAGGAGTGGCTTAGGAGGTCTCTACCTCAGGACCTCAACTTGTGCTATAACAAGAGGTGCAGTAGGAACCACCCTACCTCCTTCTCTGCCACTCAGTTCAAACCTTTGGTAAACTGCTGGCCGGATTTAAAGTCTCCCCAATACTCACAAGCAGAGCATTTGACCTTGTATTATTTCCCCCTAGGATTTCACCTCAGTACAAATGTTAACATATTTGTTTTCAAGTAATTTTGACAGAACCCATCTTTCGTTTTCTCCATCTCCTGAGTGCTTTAACACCTGTCTTAGTCAGGGTTTCGATTTCTGTGATTAAACACCATGACCAAAAGCAACTTGGGGAGGAAAGGGTTTATTTTATCCTAAAACTCTTGGGTCATACTTTCTTATTGGCACCACCCCCATCAATCATTAATCAAGAAAATGACTGCCAGACTTGCCTTTAGGCTAATATTATGGAGGCATTATCTCAATGAAGAGAGTCCTTCTGCCTAAACGATTTTAGCTTGTATCATACGGACAATAAAACTAACCAAAACATCATCACACGATTTTGATTTGCATGATGGCGTGGATCACTTAGGTTTTCAAATCCCTCCTACCACATAAAGATTATGTACCATCATAGGACTGACTCAGTAGAATTGAACTGACTCAGCAGAATTGTACTGACTCAGCAGAACCACTCAAGCTCCACAACGGTCTCATGCACCCTGCTGAATCAGCTTCCTTCTGAACTCTCTATGAACTTAGTCCTATCTGGTCCTAGGCATCAAAGACTGACTCGTTTCCAGTTCTCTCAGTAATACCTGTCCATCCTCTATTGTATTCCTCTCCGTGTTACTCCTGTGGGCACCTCGGCTGGTGATAAACATGTATATGAAGTAATATAAGCCAGTCCGTGGCAGGCATATTTCTCTTACATTTCCTCAAGTTATACAGCCTTCCAGTGTCTTAAGTGGGGATGGACTGGCGGTTATATGAGGTAGTTCTTCTGCCTCCAGACACTCAAATTGATCCCATCTGCCCCTCCATCTGGCAGCTTTGTAAGTGGAATTTTATTACCCGCTAAGAAGTCTTTCCCAGTTCGTGCATTTCAGGTGCCGAGTGTCCGTCCGTTCTCACATTTTTTTGTATTGGACCATTGATAAGGCCTGGTCTGCATACTGAATCATGGACTTTCTCTTCTCCTCTATTAGGGGAGAGACCTGATGGGGATCTTCTGCTACTTCTACCATGTCCTCTGTCTCCTCATGCTGCAATTCTGCCCATGGATTTCAAGTTTTTGGATCCTTGGAAGGACCTTTTAGTATAATCTTATTGATCTAACTGTAACTTGTCTCCTTCACCCCAAGTCATAAGATATGACAAGCCAGCATGACTACCTCATCCTTTCTTTTATCCAATTTACTCACGAAATCAGAGACCAACCAGAGGAAAATAGTCATGTGTCCCTTTTGCACTACAATTTTCCCTTTACTTAAACAAGAATGTTCTGGGTAGTCATCTCAGCCCCACATGTATTTCTTATTAAACATAGCAATGGCCAAGCTAACTCTATACCTGCTTGTCAATACACTCATCCCTTACATGTTACGCTCAGGGACTACAGAATTTGCTATAAACCTTGGACCATTCTCCAAGCATCTTCAAGCCCCCATGTAAAGGTGGGACAATCAGCTCCAAAAGTTGTCCATTGACAGCCACATGAATGCTATGGTACATGCACACCTACACACACACACACACACACACACACACACACACACACACACATACACATACACACACACTAATAACAATAATAATAATAATAATAATAATAATAATAATAATAATAAATTTTACTAATATTTTAAAGTGGATACTAGAATATTGTCCACTGAAGACTTGGAAGAAGAGGTAAGATTGAGTAAAGTTACAGTTTCCAAAATACCAGAGCATAGTTGGGTACAAGCTCGTGCTCTGAGGCACATTAGGGAGAGACCACAGATGACAATGTCAGCTATAGGTTTTATAAAGAACAAGGGAGAGGCACTGAAAGCCTCTCAATACAAAGAGATGCTAAGTGTTTAAGGACCTGTACATGCCAACGTGGTCACTGCACAGTGGGTGTGTGTACCCAGTGACCACCATGCTGGGTGTGTGTACCCAGTGACCACCATGCTGGGTGTGTGTACCCAGTGACCACCATGCTGGGTGTGTGCATCCAGTGACCACCATGCTGGGTGTGTGTACCCAGTGACCACCATGCTGGGTGTGTGTACCCAGTGACCACCATGCTGGGTGTGTGTACCCAGTGACCACCATGCTGGGTGTGTGTACCCAGTGACCACCATGCTGGGTGTGTGTACCCAGTGACCACCATGCTGGGTGTGTGCATCCAGTGACCACCATACCCATTCAAAAAACAAAAAAGCTATGAAATGGGTAAAACGCAAGACAAAATACAGTTTACATTGGATAAACCAGGTTTGGGAACTATGCAAAGTTGATCAAAAGATTTATATCCACTTCATGAAGTCTGTCTCAGTCATTGAATCTAGAGATTCTATTTCCTGGGACAGAGGACACAGGCCATGTTTTAATAACATAGCTCCAGGATCTTCTTCTTCTTCTTTTTTTTTTTTTTTAAATAGAACCACACTCCCTATAAAATCACAGGCCAGCATCCTGAAGTGTGTAGCTTGACTCTTTTTCCCATTCATGTTCCTCAAGAGTTTTTGAGCTGGGTGGGACTTTGGAAGATCATCTGGCACAAACCTATTGGAGACAGATGGTGATCGGAGAGACGGACGAGAATGACTAGCCAGACTGAACCTGGTTGCCAGAAAAAAAAAAACAAATCTTAAAACTGGGGAAAATTCTAAACTTTTAGTTCCCCCATTTTCTTTTCCTTTTCCTTTTATTCTTGTTTCTTGGTTTTTTGAGACAGGGTTTCTCTTGTAGTCCTGACTTGTTTGGACTCGCTTTGTAGACCAGGCTGGCCTCAAACTTACAATGATCCGCCTGCCTCTGCCTCCCTGAGTGCAGGGATTAAAAGCATGCACCACTACACCCGGCTTTAATTCTACCACTTAATTATTTTTGTTTCCACTTATTTAAGTGGCTTATGATCAGCCCACAAATATTGTCTTAGGAATAAAATAAAATAGCAACAAAAATTTATAAAATGTCAACCATTATAATTATATATGTATGTGTGTGTGTACTTCAATTTTTATTAATTCATTTATTTATTTATTTGTATGTGTGTGCACATGCCGTGGGGCATGTGAGAAGGTCTAAGCACAAGCTTTGAGAGTCAGTTCCCTTCTTCTCCTACATGGATTAGTAGAAACGCAACTCATCAGGCTTGGTGGCAGCACCTGTAATTGCTGAGCCATCCTGCTGGCCCCATGAAACTACTTTCACTCAAAAGACTAGGTGGCAAAAGGAGACTTTGGCTGAGTAGACTGAGCAGGTACCTCAAGCCCCTCCTGGCACAACTACAAGTTTCCACATCTGGGAGAGCTAGTGGCAACATTTATTAAGATAATTTGAGAACAATAAAAATGCCAGTACATCGGTTCATATACAGAGTGGAATTAAAGCAATCTACATGCTCATCACAGGCTGGAGGCAAAGTAGCCATTCACATGCATTTCTGGATCAATCCTTATTACACCACAAAAAGAGGAGTGATGTTGTTAGGTGTATGACAAGACCATATGACACATGATGGACAGTCCTTTTCTGTAAATGAGCCCAAAACACTGAGCATGAGTGAGCACAGAACATAGTGATCAGGAACACCTGCATTTGACTGCTATGTCTGCTAATCAGTAGCCCCATGACATTTGGGGAATTAATTGACCTCTCTGTCAGCTTCCTAATCTACAAAATAAAATGAATAAGTGAATAATTCTTTCATAGGGTTATGTGAATAATATAATACAATAGCTATCTAGTCCTTTAAAAAGTACTTGCTGTAGCCTACGCACTGCCTAAGTGTTGCTATTGTTTTATTATTATTACAGTTCGGCACAGATGTTTATAAGCAAAAGAGAAGTATAGACTTCATATAGGTAGAATTATAAGACAAGGACTACAATTTTCACAGTGATAGTTCATCTGTTTGAACTATTGTGTCAGAGTGTATTACTTTTATAGATAACTGAAAGTTTTAAAAGAAAAGCAGGAAGAGATGTGTTTAGCAGGGTGATGGGTCAGTCTGGTTAGAAATGCCAGGTTGCACTTGAATCTTTGCTAAGTGGACAGTGTAGACAGCCAAACTCTTGTCGACACCTGGAGCAGAGATGAGCCCGATGTCTCTAAGCGCCACATTCTGGGCCACGGCCACCACTGCTGCTTATGCCATGCTTCCTTGGTTATTGCCTCAACTACGTTAAATGCATTTTTGCTTCCATGAGTGCACTAAAGATTTGACCTCTGTAGCACCTCTGTAGAGAAGTTGGAAAACAAAAGAAAGAAATTGTATAATTATGAAAGTGTTCAACCATTTTTTTGTCATTTCTATTACTTTTAGATCAGTAAACCTTCTTTTTACTTTAAAAAAACACCACCACATAGAGCATTTGCAAAGGCCTATAGCAGTTTATTGCTGCACTCTTCCAAGCATCATAAATACAGCAGAGTCGCTCATACTACATTAAATGTACAGAGGAAAGTAAAGCGCGCCTTTGCTACACCTTTGCGCACTTGGGCCACACTGGCTGGCTATAGGCAGTTTCTTCATTCATCCAGGCTCCTGCTTTCATCAGGACCTGTAGCATCGCCAAGATACTGTTGCTATCAGGAAAAAATTGCTCTTGCTATTTTGCATGTATTTGCTGCATTTATTGTCTTCGATGATGTAGTTAGTTCAACAGCTATGGCTCCTGCTAGGTACACAAAGGGGAACTGAAAGCAGAAAAGTCCCTGTTGACCTTGAGGTTATGAAAGCTTAGCTTCCCTGAGCTAGTGGGCGAACCCCGGTGCAGTCTGCTCCTTGGTGGGCATTACTCTGATCAAGTGGCAGCCCAGGTTGGGAGGATCCATGGTGCAAATGCTTTACAACTGTCACGACACCATGGGTGTTGTGATAGACATGCTAAAGGCAATATGAAGGGGATGAGTGCATGGGCAGAGTAGGTGTCTGGGACCACTGCCACGGAGAAACCTCGGAGGAAACTTCATCGGAAGTGTACCCACTCGTGTGAGTCCTGGCTCTCTGTGACATGGAGACCTGAGCTTGTGTGAAAGGGAAAATGGAGTCATGGGGCAGGGTATGTGCATGTGTGCTTGTGTGTGTATATGCATGTGTGCTTGTGTGTGTATATGTGTGTGCATGTGCGTGCGTGTGTGCGTGCGTGTGTGTGTGTGTGTATGTATGTGTGTATGTGTGTGTGCATATGCGCGTGCGCGCGCGCGCGCGCGCGTGTGTGTGTGTGTGTGTGTGTGTGTGTGTGTGTGTGTGTAAAATAAAGATCCAGATAGAGCTTAGGTGTGGACAGGATGGAGCTGAGAAACACTGCAATGCCTATTTCTATCTCATTGAAAAATTGAAGCTACTTTACAATACAGACTAGGACCTTAAGTAACAAAATTCCCCATAAATCATGCAAAGACAGTCTGCATACATGCCAAGTAGCATGTCGATTTGTTCTCAGTTGACATTGGTGGATGACAGTGAGCAGTGCTGACTATTACTGGGACTGGCTGCCTCCCAGGCCCTTCATGTCACTTCCCTAGCTGGGCTTCCAGGCACCCATAGGCCCTCTCAGGGGAGTACAGTTAGGCTGTCGGGGGCATGGAATTCGACCAAGACCTCTGTGTTGTTCCGTGAACTTAAGCAAGTCTCCGGAACTCTCGGGGCCTACTTTATAAAAAGGAAAAAGGAAGCATCTAGCACATAGTGGCTGCTTCATTAGTGGGATTAGCTAACTAGACTTTGGCATAAATTACTTGATTTGCATATCTAAATGTGGAATAAAGGGCCATGAATGACTTTTAGATGTCAGCCTTTTTGGAATAGATAATCCTGACACAGGTGACTGGAAATGGAGCAGCAGTGGTGTTCAATGACTACCAAGCACTTATCCATAGCCAGCTAGTTCGCTCTCACACAGAACAAGGTGTGAATTCCTAATCCCTCTCAGCACTCAATGATCTGTGGCAGCAAGGGGTAGAAACGTCACCCAAACAGAGAAGGACACAGTCCAAAGAGACACTGAGGCATGGAATGGAGGGCATAGCAAGGGTTTTTGTGGACTGGGTCCTGAAGGATGAACAAGAGTCTTTCAAAATAAGGAGAAGAGGTGTATTCCCAACACAGCAATCTGCAGATGTGAGCTGGCAGCGCTGGGAAGTCTGACTGTCTGGGAGTAGGTCAGAGGGCTAATTGCTCGGCAGACAATGGAGGTAGAACACAGATCTGGTCTGACGACTCTGATCACTAAGCAAAGGGAGGGGGGCGTGTCACAGATGATCTCTGTGAACTCTGAATATCCAGGAGGATTAGCTGTGCTCTCTCTTTACATAGATCCTGAAATTAGATTCAGCAGAGCCCCAACTGCCCAGACACCACAGCCCCATGGCACAGCCAGCAGAGCATAGATGCTTCTGACTCCTAAGCTTCTTCCTCCTGCCCACAGCCACCTGCTGGACCCCAGAGAGGTCCCAAGGGAGGAACAGCCCTTCTGACTCATCCTGCCATCCCCAGGCTCCTGCACTTCCAAGGTGAAAATCAGTGACCTATTAATAGCTATGTCACCATGTCATCTATACTAACTCCTTCAATAGCCCATACAAGAACACGGTATTCTGAGGTTACAAAGCACTTTGGGCTGGTGACTTTGGGAAAGTCACCCAACTTCCTCAGTGACTTGGTTTTTCTTGCCTGGATTATACGATGCCCGCTTCAAATGGTTTCCCTGAGGAAAATGAAACCACGCGGGCAATATCCTTCAACAGTTCCTGTACTAAAAGTCCTAATGTGCTCACTGTGAGGTACTCATTACCTTCATTAGCTCCTTAACGCTCTGGATACAATCATGTGTGCAGTTCAGGGATAAAGAATCCGAGGCCCAGAGGGATTTAAAAACCACCCAGCTACAGCTATACATCTGCACGATGACAGATAGCATCCCAAGCCTGGTCCTCTGCTCCCAGCGCTGCCATCTCCCACACCGCCTCTTCCGTGGTGGTGATGTATACCCACAAGACAGCCTGCCTCTTTCTTCCAAGTGACACCTTGGTGCCCTTAGAAACACATGACTGTGTCCCACTATCCTGTCATACTCATAGAAGCTGGGTAGGGAGTCATGTCTTAAGGGCGAGCTCTCGCAAAGCACACAGCAAAGAAATGAGTAGAGATACAGTGGATTTGCCCTGCACATCACACTTTCATTGACATTCCATACACATTAAGAGCCACAGACATCATGTCAATTACTTTGGATGAAAGACGCTTTGAAGCAAGAGCGAACCACTAGGAAGTAGACGAAAGTGACCATCTTCCAACAGAGACACACATCAGTGACCTCCTCAATTGCCCAAGCTTCACCTAAAAGCTCAAGTCAGCCACCAGAGCACACCTACAGCCCCCTTCAGACTTATGCCACAGGCACTGGTGTGTCCATTTCTTCCAGCCTTTATATAATTAGCCTACAGATATTATTAGATGCTGATAATGTCTGGGCACATCACGCTCCGTTTACAGGCTTGTAGTTAAGGCTGTTAGTCACGCTCCGTGTGACTACAACCAAATCTGTCACACAGTCTAAACTGACCAATAAATCCATGTCAAGTGGGGAGAATAATTTAAGTGATAATAAAAGGCAACCAGTTTAGGTTTTGATTTTATTGGCAGACGTTTCCCGCTGCCTGAATGTCATTTAACTCGCCGGGAAGCAGTGATAAGCACTCAGAAGCTTCTAGGCAGAGGTGCAGCAGTGGGAATCAAAAGAGATATTAGCTTCCTGAAGACAAGCTAATTGTTGGATCTGATGTTGAATTAATAAGTGCCATCCATGGGGAAGAAGCGACTGGAAGGATCTGAGGGGCACTCGGTTGTGCAGCACATGAATGTGGTTGCTATGGTGATATGTTTGTTCTCCGGGAGACCAGAAGCTGGAACACAGGATGCTTGGAACCAAGGTTGTCATTGTCTGCATGAAGACCTTTGCCTTGACTTACAGCTATGAAGCCTCTGAGGTGACACCAAAGGCTGTTTTGGGTCCAGCATCATTCTGGCAGAAGCAGAGGCTTAGGGGCTAGTGCCATGAAGTCTAGCAGATGTTCCAACAACAGAGACTGGCTCACTTCCTACCACTAGAAAGGGCTGCAAATTGCCTGCCAAAGTGAGGAGGAGGTGAGAGGGAGCCCTGACATCAAAAAGACAGCTGCAGATCCAGGTCCTTCTGATGCACAGAACCAGCAGGGCCATTTAGCTCACTCACCAAATCCATTCTGTAACAGACAGGCAGGCAGGTGCCCATACTGTGGAGTCCTTTCCAAACCTGACACTGAAGGGTAGGGACTAGATCTTCAGGTCTCTGAAAATGTGGACAGTCACAAACACACACACACACACACACACACACACACACACACACACACACACAACTGGTTGGATAGTCTTAGACTAAAAATCTCATATAGCATTCCAGACACGCGTGCGTATGTGCATGCATGTGTCTGCATGCACTGTGTGCATGTGTCTGTGTCGGTGTCTGCATGCATGTGTGTGTATGTGAGGGAGTGGGGAGAAAGAGAGAGGGGGAGGAGAGAGAGAGGAGAGATTCTTGTGCATGTTTCCGTCTGAGACAGAGGAAAGCACGGATGCTCTGCACCTACAATTCTACTGCGGAAAGCTCTGCTCCTCCACCTCATCACCTTGCCTCTTATAAGCTGAGCTGTCTCCAGCTCTGCCTCCTCAGCCTGTTCTCATCTGACTCCTTCCTCTGCAGACCTAGTTCAATCTCTCAGCTTTAACTCCACCCAGCTCCAAATAGAGATCTTTAGTGCAACTTCCTGCCCAGTTCCAGATCCACATACCCAGCATCTACTCTGTCCGCCTGGCACACCGTAAAGTCTGCTCTCTTACAGTCTTCCCTTCTCACTGGCTCATCCCTTTTCATGTCTATGAACTCAGATCACTGGAGTTTCTCTAACTCATGCACCCCACATCTAATCCAACAATAACCAATGCCATTGACTTTTCTTCTCCCAGAATTACCCGATGGCCCAACAATTCACATCCCTAGGTATAAACTGCTCTAACTCAATAAGTAGCAAATGTGGTCCTATAGTATAGAATAAGTTATACTGTATTTCTGAAAGATGTATGAGACCTGGCACATACTATGTACTAAATGAGATTTTTTTAAATAATTTGTTTTTTTTTTAAGTACATTACTGTTTTGCCTGCATGTATGTCTGTATGATGGCATCAAATCCCCTTGAAGAGGAGTTACACCCAGTTGTGAGCTGCCATGGGAGTGCTACGAATTGAACCTACATCTTCTGGAAAGACAGTCAGTGTTCTTAACCACTGAGCCATCTCTCCAGCCTCCATACTAAATAAGTTTTAACTGGATTTAGAATGTGAATTTTGTTTGATGAGACTTCAAACATATTAATTTTATTTTCCTTTTTATTTATTCCTCTCTCTCTCTCTCTCTCTCTCTCTCTCTCTCTCTCTCTCTCTGTGTGTGTGTGTGTGTGTGTGTGTGTGTGTGTGTGTCTGTGTGTGTGTCTGTGTCTGTGTGTCTGTGTGTTTCTGGGCATATGTAATTGTGTATGGCCCTGTGGATGTGTGTGTGTGTGGATGTGGAAGGCAAAGGTTAACATTGGGTGTTTTCCTCTATAGCTCTCTTCCTTACTTTTAGACAAGGTCTCTCACTGTACCTGGAGTTCCCTGACTGACTACATAGATCTGCTTGTCGCTGTCTCACAGTGCTGGGGGTTCAGACACACAGAACAACCCTAGGCCTTTATGTGGACACTGGAGATCAAAATCTGTCCTTAAGCTTGGAGAGCACGTTCTTACTGCGTCATCTCCCCATCCCCAGGCACAGTATTATCAATAATATCAATAAGTAACCTATAAGCCATCTTCACTGCTGTTCTACACTGGCATGTTCCTGGGCTCGGTGTAAAGATCCCAAATGCTGTGGTGATCTGGCACTGAGACAGCAGCATGAGAGCAGAGCAACCTCGCCTGCCACCCTGCTTGTGCCAGTTCCAGCCTGCCTCAAAGTCATTTGGAGTGTTGCTTGGATTAAGACTAGGCACTCAGTATTTCTAATTGATGAGCCTTTGTTGTTATTTTATTTATGTTTACAAAAATGAAGGTTGAGCTGCTTCAGCAAGACATTGCTTCATTAGCTGTCGAACCACACACCTTCATTTCCAGTCACTGCCCCGAGTCTGATAGCACCGTTCACAGCAGCCTACTGAAGGGACAGAGTCCTCAGTATCTGTTTCACCAAACATTCAGTACTTCTAAAATTGTGTTAATAAGGTTGAGGAGAAAATGAACTAAAACTCTAAAAATAATGCCCATGTTAGTGAGTCATGATACCTTTTTGTGGTACTGCATTATTTTTGGGGGGGGAGGGGGAAGTGAGAAAGCCAAATGAAGGAAAGTCATGACATATTAATGATTTCAAGTGTGTGCTGAGCTGGAATTGGCAGAACAGAAAGTGGCATGAATAATTCACATAAGACATCAATTGTTCCTCCTTCATGCAAAAGGTTAAAATGTGAAAATGGGGGGAAGGAGACATGCAGAGAGACGGGCGTGTGTGTTACTGTGCCCCTTGATACAAGTTCACGCAATGCCGTCACCACCAAGTCAATTCAGGGGATGACACTGACCGCTCTTGACGCCGCCTTTATTTCTTTCTCACTCTGGTAGCTGTTGGAGAGAATTAAGACTATGTATTTGATGCCCAGCGAGTTTGAGTCTATTTTTGAATCCAGACCTCCATATCCTGAAGGAACGATCCCCAGGAAAAAAGGAAAGAGGAAACAGCAGTGAAGGCCTTTGGTTTAACCCAGTCTCTGCTTATCTGCACCATGCCAGCAACCTCACCAGGGAGGGGTGGGGGATGGGGGGAGTAGAGCTGGATCCGAAAGGATGCTCTAACAGACAGCAACTATGAACTAGCCAGTGGACCAAACCCATAGGGTCACGCCTTCGCTTTACTATGATCCCATTTGGCTTTTTTCCCTTCAGCTGCTTTTGGAAGCAAAACTATAATACACCAAAGAAAAGTAGAGCCTAAGCCCGGTGTGGTGTGCACAGCTGTAATCCCAGCACATGGGAAGCTTAGCAGGAAGACTACAAATGTGGGGTCATCCGGGGCTGCACAGTGAAATCCTGACACTATAACTTAATTAGACAATAGCGTATTTCATTTGTATATAGGTTGTCATGTGTTAATGCGTGCAAAATTGAATTTCTGTCAGATCTATATGATGTAGTTATCTTATGTAAATAGAGCACATTGTGTGTATCCATATATATTAAACTTTCAGTAAGTATAGAAAATTAATTTAAAAAATAAAAAAAGACCAGCAGGGGCTGGAGAGATGGCTCAGTGGTTACGAGTACACACCGTTGAATCGTGAGCACAGGAGTTCGGGTCCCAGCACCCACATCAAGCAGCTCATGACCACTCGTAACTCACAGCCTCTGTAGGCACCTGCACACACTCTGTGTCACGTAGTCACATAGAGACACATACACATAATCATAAAAAAATAAGAGTAGATCTTTTAAAAACAATTCTGCTGAATTCACACGGCAGCTCCTCCCTTACAAACTGCCAGGCCTCGATGCATCTCTTGTCTTCAGGTGCTTCAATTTCCTGTGTGGAGGAAAGATAAGAAAAGCACCTGCCTCCCGGGAAATGTAAGTCAAATGGTGTATGTATGTGTTTATACACTCACCCATCACCTAGGACAATGCCTAGGCTGCTAAAGGCAGTGGCTATTTTCCCTGTTTAGGTGCTTCCTCAGATGGAGATATATATTCATATATATATATATGTACGTGTATATATATATATATATGAATACAAATACTTCCCTCCTATTACTACTGTATACCAAATGTATAATTACATTTAACATGTGTAATGGAATTGCTTCAGACCTCAACTTTGGCAGCCCTGGTAAGTTTTCCTTACTTTTAAAATCACTAACTCAGAGTAAAAAGGCCAAGCTTACACTGGACAGTGTCACTGATTTCATCATCTGGATTTTTCCGTGTTTGCTTGGGTTTTGGTTTGGTCCCTTTTCTGGAGCGTTATGGAAACAGGGGAGCCTTGTCCAGCAGCCTGCAGGAGAAAACACTGTTTCTCTCATCACTCAGCCCAGTGTCTTTCTGCTGGAGCAACAGCATCACCACCACAAAAGGAGGAGACGCTGGAGAGAGAGCGGAGAGACGCTGCACCCATCGGGTATTGACGCGCTTGGTGTCACATTTGTGTTTCTACTGTTAATAATATAACAATTCTTTATAATTTATGGTCTGAAGAGACCCAGAGTGACGCAAAAAATGTGTGAAAACATCCCTGGTGCCTTTTCATAAGAGGACAACCGTGGTTCATTTTTGGACGCCCTCCAACGTGGGAATGAAAACCTTACTTAATGAAAAACAGCATGTTGCAAAAGTATGTATATATTAATATTAACAAATTCAATACAATTTCCTTGATTGGAAAAAAGACCAATTATGGAAAATGGCATTGTGGAGTCTTTTCAGGGTAGTGGTTTGTCCCCTTCGCCACATGGAATAAAGCTGCGGGGAAAGGCACAGACATTCAGAGACCCAGCTGCAGGGCGAGGCAAGCACACTGCTTGAGAGGATCTGGATGAAAAAAACAAGAGTGGGAGAAAAGGCAAGAACTGAAGCTAGAAAGAACCCGAATCCTGATGGATGCTAGTTGACTGTACAAGTGACCCCTAAGATGTGGCTTGGAACCAGGAGCAGAGGCCAGGAACTTGTGAGGCATCTACATCCTCCGTCCCGTCTCCCGTCTGCTGAATAGTGACTCTGGGGTGAGCTTCTGCAGTCTGTTCTGCAAGAGCACCTGGCATCAGACTCTGATGCTTCAGGTCTTAGTGGGCGGAGAGCAACTCAAAGGTACTATGGAAAGGTAACCCGTTAGCCCAGCCAAGCAACTGTAACTACAACCATAAGTACGGACAGCTGAGACCCACCCAAACCAATTAAGTTGGTGTGTGAAACACACACAGTGGTGTTTTCTGAAAGCCCACCAGGTCACGTTAGTGTGGGACCAGTTCTGAAAAGTGCTTACTTAGACTACAGGCTTGTAACATGCAACACACCAATCACAGGGAGATGGTTACGTGGAAAAGGAGTCCTCTCTAGTTTCAGTCTGATACTGTTGGGCTGTAATTAACATCGTCTTCTAAGAGCCAACACCAGTTGCCCATCAACTTGGTAACAATGCTCCATGACTGTTGATATCAGAAACTTCTTCTTTTCTAAGTAATATGAAGGCAACTTTTGTTTGTGCATAGACATACATACATGTATATATAGACACATGTGTATAAATGCACACATAGGCGTACACACATTCACACACGACAGCAATAACAATAACAAGCCAATGGTAGTATCTCAAGCTCCCTCTCACCCTGCATTCTGGTACTATTATGGCCAGCCTTGTATTTTTGTTGAACGCTGTCCTGTTTTAGTTTTTAAAACACTGCTTTATGAGGAAAACAAAGAAGAGTCTGGCAGTAGGGGGCAGGGAAGGGACCTGGGCCCAAGCCAGTAAGAAGTTTTGTTGAAAGAGGCACTCAGTAGTAGCCTGGCTCAGCAGTAGACTGTATCAGTGACTCACTAGCCTGGTTCCTGAAGCGCTTATGCCTTGTGCAGAGAAGGTCCTCAAGAAAGGAATTTTAACCAAACAAGCTGTCTTAACTGAAGGGAAACTAGTCTGCTCAAATGCGCAGGCCTCTGGGGGCCCAGCTTAATAGTCTAACCAGGACTTGTATCCTTACCTGACCTTGAAATAAAGGCGCTTACAGGAGAGAGCTGAAGGTTACACACTCAAGTAGGGCCAGAGCACCAGGCTTCTCTGAGGGAATTCTCCCAAGGGAGTTAGTGTTCGAGTTGACATCAGTGGGATGCTTCCTGAAACTAGCTCGGGCTATTACATAGATATTCTAGAAACGTTGCTCAGTCGATTCCTGTTCCTTCTCTCTCCTTCCTGGTCCTATGGTACAGATCTGCCTTTTTTTTTTTTTCTCTCCTCTCACTCGGTACAATCAGACTTCTGACATTAAAATGTCTGTCAAGGTGTCTTTTACTAGCAAGTGAGTGTAAGAGAGGGAATAGCCCCTTCAGAGTCAGTACAGGACACATCCAGACACCAAATTCTCGGCACAAAGGAGACTTATTACTCCAGAGGGGCAAAGCAATGGGAGAAGTTGCAAAAGCAGACAGCAGCAGAGGCAGCAGAAAGGAGCAAACAAGCAGAGTTTGCTGGGTCTTTTGGTTTGGTTTGGTTTGGCTTGGTTTGGTTTGGTTTGGTTTGGTTTGGTTTGGTTGGGTTGAGTTGTTGTTGTTGTTGGTGGTGGTGGTGGTGGTGGTTTTGTTTGGTTGGTTTTGAGTGTTTTTTGTTTGTTTGTTTGCTTGCTTGCTTGGTTATTGGTTTGGTTTGGGTTTTTGTTTGTTTGTTTTTTGTTTTTTTGGGTTTTTTGTTTTTTGTTTGGTTTTTTTTCAGGAGTGAGTCTTTTTAGGAGAAACAGGGTGAGTCTGTGCTAGGGTAACTTGGTGAGTCCTGATTGGACATGTTAGCCAAATAATGAATTTTGGTTGTTGGACCTTGGTGTTTAGTCTCAGGAATGAGTCAGTGGCCAAACAAGGGAGTGGACCTTGGGGGCCAGCTTTAGGAATGTACTCTAATGGTTTTTTAGCAAGGGGGAGGGATAAGGGGGAAAGGCCTGTGTTGTCCATGCTCTGAGAGTCCTTCAGTAAGTACTTCACCCGTTCCAGAATTATGAAGCTGAACTAAGAGGGAAACATTGATGAGCAGGCTATAGCCAAGGACTGGCAATTCCCTTTCCAGGCAATGTGGTTGGGATCCGCCCCCTCAGCCCTTAGCCTTGGTGCTCCTGGAGGACTGCTCTCTAACACTAGGTGCAGGCTACAGTGAAACGGGAGTGGGAGCCAGCTGCTGCCAACCTTCATCGCCACGTCTGGGGCAAGTCGCTTTATGTTCTGACCTTCCATTTCTTCTGGAAGACTAGCATAATAATAAATGCCTTGTGGTAGTGTTATAAAGGTCAGAAGTAACGCATGTAAGATGGGAGAGGACCTGTCATTCAGCATGTAGAGGAGCGGGAAAGGATCACAGCTGCACTTGTCATTGTTATTTCCGTTGTCAAAGGCTGATTGACAATGGAAGAGGAAACGGAGAGTGACTATAGTCACCATGATCCATTGTGTAGGAGGTGCCCTCTGCCCACCTCAGTACACAAACAATACTGGAGCCGGCGCCTACACACTTGGAAGGTCCCCATGGAGGACAAGATGTGTTTGAAATGGCAGCAACCCAGTCACAGTGTAAAGAGAGGCTGGGCAACTGGCTTCCCTGGAGACCAGAAAGGTCTTCTTAATTCCCCTACATTAAGAGACACCTCCTCCCAAGCCCTAGATCATAGGCTTGTTTTCACTGTCTTTAAATTCTTCCAACCCCTCACTTCACTGTTTTTATGCACATAGGGATGCTTGCCAATACCTTGCCGTGAGGGATTGAACAATCCTGCAGCTCTGAATTTGATACTTGAGAGGCTTCCTGATGGTTGGGGAGTAAAAAGCCAACACAGAGTCTCTTTGCAAAGGTAGCATGCTGGATTCTATCTGCAAGCCCAGGAAGGGGTGCACTAATGCTTTTCAAGTCAAGTGGTAAGGGGTACCTGAGGGGAGATGCGCCTGAAACTATGGCAGGAGCCATGAGTCAATGTCTCCACTGAGCCATGAACCCCATGGTAAGGGCCTCTTTGGAAAGAAAGATGTGTCAGTCCAAGAATTTTGCACAGATAAGAAATATTCACACTGAGGGAAGATGTCAATCAAAACTCAGAAGATGGGCTGATAGGAGCAAAGTTTGCTCGGCTTGATAGTAAAATCTTGATTACATAATTAGACCATTTGGGCTGTTAGGTCAGGCCTGACTGAAGGAAGATGAGCAGAATAATCAAACTCAGCACAAGGGAAAGCTGGATGGCTTCCCCCTCACTGGTTCTCTTCCTTTCCTTAGCGTTCTGAGACAGGGTCTCGTGTAGCCCAGGCTGGCCTCAAACTTGCTGTGTAGCTGAAGATAACTTCGAACTAGACTGTGGGGATTACAGGTATGAGCCATCCTACCTGGTTTATATGGTGCTGTGTATGGAACACGGGGCTTTGTGTATGCTAATTTGGCAAGTACTCCGCCAGATGAGTCAGGCCAGTACACTAACTTTCGACGTCATCAGTTAAGTCTCAGAGTCTATGCATGCTTCTGGCGGCTCCGAATCCTTTATCTTTCAACCAATCTCAGGAGAAGAGTACCTTCATTGCTATCTTTCAGATTTTACCAATGTTTAGTTGGATGTAAATGATCTAAAAACAGTTATTAAAACTTAAGAGATGAAATATCAACTCTGGATTTGCTGCCCAGGTTATGCTTGAGAATCCTGGGCAAGATCAATACCTTCCCTTGATGTTCAAAAGTCAAAGGCTGATGGCTCAGGAGTTACATTTCTGCCATTCCCCACCCTTCTCTTTTGTTACATAGTGTCATATTTTCTTAAGTCTGTGTAAGTTATATAATTTATATCAACAAGTGTATTTACTTTTCTATGAAAAGAATTTGCCACTAAGCCTGTGAAATGTCATATTTGATGGGATATTTAAAAAGGTGAGCATGCTATGGGCACTCTTAAGAACCTCCTCCGCTATGTCTTCACACAACACTTGATTTGCTGATGAGCCTCATCTTGGCTAAACCCATGCTTCCTGGAGTCCCGGAGTGGTGGGGACATGGCACATGGCAAAGGTGTATTGAGAAAGAGCTTCAATGACAATGGAAAAACCACCAGTCAAGCCTCATTCTTCAATAACCATTATGAATTCCAAAGTTCTAGCAGCTGGACTTTGCATAAGCACAGGACATGTGGCCATGTATGTGTATGTGTGTGTGTGTGTAGGTGTATGTGTATGTGTATATGTGATGTGTATGTGTATGTGTGTGTGTGTGTGATGTGTATGTGTATACGTATGTGCCAAAAGAGTTGGTTATGTTGAACCTTGAACACCAGGCCAGGCTTTGTATTCACAGAAAGCCTTTCCCTACAGACAAGCCAGGCTCTTTCCACTGAAATCTCCAACTACATCCTGCCATGCATCCTCGCACATTCTGTTAATACTACATACATTCAATTAGCCATTCACTCTTACAGAGGAGTGGGCGAGTGTGGGAGGACATGGTGAAGCCTCGGGATACCTTTCCCTGTGAGTATGAAGAACTATAGCTTCCCTCTGAGTCTGGACCATTCTGACAGCTTATTCTCACTGATTCGTTCTTACCATCCCTTAAGAAGCACCTCCCCCTTATGATCCAGGTATCCTCTGTTTATGATTAGCATCTATGCCTGTCTCAGGTTTATCTTTCTTGCTGCCCCTTGTTCAATCATTGTGTTCCATAAACCAACCCTCACAGAACATTCGGAAAAGAGATTTAGTATGATTACTGACCTGAAATTAGATTTCTTCTCTGTGTCAACTATACTGTAACCCTGTTTATTCTCAAGGTATAGACGAACTTCAAGGTATAGAAGCCAGGTTGTCCTTTGTATGGAGTGTGCTGCCCATGTCTGTTGTCTTCTGCTAATTAGTCTTTAGCTGCTTCTCCTTGAAACAATCACTCAAGTTATTGACTTAATCCAGTGAGCTGTCAGTCGCATGTCTTTTCTGGGACTGGAATTTTTATTTAGAAAATACTTTCAAAGGAGTTGCAGAGTTAGCTCAGTGGTTAAGAGTACTAGCTACTCTTCCCAAGGGCCTAAGTTTGATTCTCAGCATCTTCTTGGTAGCTCACAACCCTCAGTAACTCAGGTCCCAGGGGATCCAATGCCCGGTTTGAACTCCTCAAGCACCAGGCATGCATGCAGTGCCCAGATATACATTCAGAAAAAAAACACTCATACAAACAAAAAGAATAAAAAATTCATTAAAAAAAAAAAAAAGAATAATTCCAAAACCAATGGCCTCCTAGGAGTGACAGTGTTGGGGAGCCAAGAATCAGAAATGCAAGGGCCAATTTTAAGTAGATCCTGTTTTCCCAACAGGCCCACATACACACACTCTCCAAGGAGCCAATTATGCAGAAGTAAAGCATTTGATACCAAGATGGATTGTATCACCACATAAACTACCTGATTGACAAGGTGACAATTATTGAAAACGATCTCCCTTTGCGAGTTTGGCCAGGCATACACTACAGTCATGATTAATTAGATCCACAGGTGTCACCAAAGCCTGGTTACACATAGAACTACAGATCTGAACTTTGAAGGCCATTATAGATGCTCCCCAGTACTTCCTCCTCACATTTGGATTTACTGTGTGGCAAAGCTGCTGGTATATCATTTCCCACAAGGCTTTACAGACGATTAAGTGCACAAGTGTGTGTCAAGAGCAAGGCGTAGTCATTGAGACAGGGCAAGCGCTCAATAATATTTGCAATTGTTATTATCTCCTTTAGTCTGAAATGACAGCCCGAGTAGAGGAGATAATGATGCTGCTGTGCAAGGCCGTGTGATCACATGAGTACCACTGCTCTTGCGTTCCTTTCCTTCTCCGTGGATAAGGGCTAGCTTGGAAGGCAGGCAGGCTCAGCTTGCAGTCTGAATCAGACATTTGTTCTGTGAGCAGTGATTATTGACTAGCGGCCATGTTGCCTCCCACCCCCCACCCCCACCCCCAAATCAAGTGCATTTGGCAAAGTCCAGAGACAGTTTTCTTTGTCACAGTTAGTTTCACTCTACTGGCAGCCAGAACATAGAAGTCTTCCCATAACGCAGAGTTCAACTCCTCAGTCTCATGTCACCATTTACACCACATTGAGAGAATGCACTCTGTGAAACCCGTGTGTGTGTGTGTGTGTGTGTGTGTGTGTGTGGTGGGGTGCATATTGGACCTTGCTGGGACTCAGCTTCCTCACTGTCTATAAAGGAACCTGAGTAGCCCCTGCCTTCGTGGGCTCTTATGATATAAATGTGAGTGGGAAGCAGGCAGCAGATTCCTTGCCATATAGCCAAACACAGTGATGCCAGTGTTGACACAGGGTAGTATGGAAATGGTAGAACCTCCCCACAGGCTTCAGTCATGAGCTGCAAAGGGAGACATAAGCCACGTATGTAGACTTTCTGTCACTCAGAAAGGAAGTGGGTCAGACCGGCTTCCCTCTTACTATTTAAAGCCTCCTCAAATTGCCTAGCACATGCATTGAAAACACACTGTGTTCTATTACTCTGTTACTGATACATTGTCTCTCTGCCTTCATTAAACTGCTGCTCTCCTGGTAGGAAAGAAGATGTGTTTGAGCCTGTGTATTTGGTCACAGGAAGGTACAAGCATCTTAGCAGGCTAAGGGCAGTGGTACCACACAAAAGCAGTCTGCGTGATTGCATCCCAGTCACCATACCAGCACCCCAAAACCAAATCCAACTTATTCCTTCATCCTACCAGCTGATCCCCATGCTTCTGACCCCCCAATTCTGCACTATGCCACTTCTCAGACACGTGGCTATCAGAATTACTCTGTATTTGATTGTATTTATAAAAAGCTGTCACTAAGACTGACTTGACAAGTTCTCATGCGGGGACCTGTACAAGTGCAGGAGATGAAATCTTCCTCTGAAGGGTAAGTGCAATCCTCGCTTCCTAATGGAAACAAGGCATGTCTTTAGACATGCGTAGGCCAGCTTGCTGCTTACCAGAGGGAAAAGACAAGGAAGATGAACATCTATGTGGCTTACTATAAAAGACTCCTGTGGAGGCTTCATTCACTTTTCTTCAGTGAAAGAGAAACACATGTTGGGTATGGTAGTGCACACCTTTAATCCAGCACACAGGAGGCAGAGGTAGGAGGATCTCTGTGAGTTTTAGGCCAACCTGGCCTACAAAGTGAGTTGCATACCAGCCAGGGCTACACAGAGAAACCCTATGTCAAAAAAAATTAAATAAATACTGTCCATCAGACACTGAACTGTGCCTGAAGACACAACAACGAACAAGCCCCAGTCCCTGTTCTCCATCCTGTTCTCAGCACCCTCACTGTGCGTTCCTCTCCTCCTGAAAGCTTGTCCACCCTGCCACCTGCGAGTCTGAGATCAGTGTCTCCATCATTTCCAGGGAGTTATTCAACCTCCCTAAAATAACCTCTCTATGTTTGACAAGAATGCTTTCTTTGTCTATCTGAGTCAGTTCCACATCTAAACCAGCCACAAATTCTACTCCAAGTAACATGTATGCTCTGTTCATGCGGCAAAGTCACTCTCTTTCCCTCTGCCATTCCCTTTCTATGTGAACAAAACATAATTTACACACTCCTGTAAGGCAGGCCCACCTATGTTATGACCTAGCACAGGGCATAATTACTGATCCACTCTGAAAAGGGACACTTAGCTAAGTTGCTCTCGTTGGGTGGAGAAAGCCTGGCAAACAAGGCCAAGTACAGAGATGTCCTAAGGGAAACTCATTTCCCATGTCTGTACCTGACATATCCAGCAGGGAACTAGACCAAAGTTTGGAAAACAAATGGTTTTTGAAAGTTCAAGTCCGAACGTTTGGTACTTATTTTGTAAGAGACTTGTCCACACAAGGCAGGGCCTCAGCCTGGTATTTTAGGTATGCACCCAAGATCCAAGCATCCAGCAAGCACTGAGAAGATATAAACCTAAGGGGGAAATGGATCTGAATTGAGAATAGGAAGAAGAAGGAAGCATAGATGATGTAAGCAAATTCACTGATCAGGACACTAGAACCAAGAAAAATACAAGCCTAAAGACTAGGTCGCTTCCTGCTATGATCTCGATCTGGAGCATCTGGGTTGATGGAGCATGCCTTGTGAATGTATGGGACTAGCTCTAACTGGCAATCACTCATGAAGTAAGAGCAGGGATAAATAGACAGCAAGGAAACCTACAGAGGCAGCGGGGCCTGCAGAGCCCAAGCCGGGCACACCTTTGTTCTCACATCAGGAAGAGAGAAGAGGAGGATGCTGTTGGCAGCCATCCTACATCAGACCAGAGGAGCCAAGAACTGAGCCCAGGATACAGGCATGAGCTTGTGCTCAGAGGGTTGCAAACAGAGCTTCAAACAGAGGTAGGGAGAGTTTAGAATGGCAGATGTTGTGTCTTTAGAGAAACCGGGGCAGAAATGTTGGCCTTCTACTGGGACAGAGTTGTGTATCTCCTGACGGAGACTGGAAGACTGAAGATTGCAGGGCAAGATTCTCTCTGTTCTACAAAATCCCATGTTTGCTGTGGCTAACAATAAGAAGCAAACAAAGGCATACATAAATAATACACTCTGCAGGGGAACAAAAGCACAGCTGTGCACACGTGCCAGTGCGTCCCCAAACACTCAGGACGCTGCCAGCATGCCATCCCCGGAGGAGACAGTGAGCAGATTAGTTCAAGTGTGAGTCACACTGTGCTCTTTGTTTCTCACACTCTCAGAACAGTTATTGTACACAGGAGACACACAGTGTATGTTACCACACACTTTTTCTCCAGTACACTGCCAAACAACAGGAAATTGCCCTCGGGGCCTAAACGAATGGGTTTGGACACCTTAGTTTTGGATCAGACTAGATGTTTCCTCAGTTCTGGTGAGAACAATTCAGGAACAGCCTTAGCTTCACTTAGTAGTCAGTACAGTTAGCATCACGAATGTTCTCCCTAAAGTAGCAGAGAGAAAGAAAAGTCCTTCCTACCTAGCGATAAAAACCCTGTACATGGAGCTGTGGAGGTTGGCCAGCTTTGCCTCTGGCAGAAACGTGCAGTCGTGGCTAGGCAAAGCACAAAGTGTTGTCATTTATGACAAAATTGAGGCTTGTCTTTGTCCATAGAAGGTTCTAGAAAGAACCTTCTTCTGCCATTCTTCTTCTGAAAAGATATTCTCTATAAGAAGGATATTTTTCCTAAGCTCCCTCTGTCCGCATAGATTATGTTACACAAAAACAAGCTTGTCCCGCTCACGACTTGAAATATCTTCTATTCAAATCATAGCTAATTACTATTTAGCAAATTAAGCTCATGGAGTACTTCAGAAAGGGCTGTTTCACTGTTAGAATGGATGTTTAAGCAATCACGCCGTGTGGGGTTAATGTCTCTTAACACAATATTATCAGACTGGCCTGGGCAATTTCTTCTGGTCTCTTAAGCCAAATAAGCAGTTTCTCTGAAACATCAAGTCTTCAGGTGGATGTCCCTCTAGCAGATGGAATAGCCTATTGTCAACTTGATTGAATTTAAAGACACCTAAGAGACAAAGCTCTCATGTCCTTATGGGGAAGTTCCCTCTCAGGTTTAAGTGAGGGGGAGAGGCGTGGTCTGGATACAGGCAGGACTATCTTGGGATGATCCAAAGAAAGCAAGCTGAGCACCAGCACTTCTCTTTTCCTAACTGTGGATGCCATGTGACCAGCTGCTCGGTGCTTTTCCTTCCATGCCTCCCCACCATGACAGACTGTACCCTCAAACTGCAAGTCAAAGCAAGCCATTCCTTCTTCTCATTGTTCACGTCGAGTGTTTTCCCACAGCAATGGGAAAGCACCATGTCATGACATGGCAACATGTCATTATCTCTAGATGTGGACTGAGTCTCCCCCTATTTCTAGCCTCATCCCAAGCTGCAGGTTCTCTGTATGTCAAGGGGTCAAGGGGTCTTGTCTAACTGAATCCCCTGGCTGCCCTTCTTGGTGATGATCCAGGGACTCGGGACCCTAGGATTCTCTATTCAAATGTTCCTAGCCAGCATTCCCAGCTCACAAAAGCCCTTCCCCATTGGCTTTCCCCAAGGGCAGTCTCTGCCACTAGTATGCACCCTCAGAAGCCTAAGGAGGAATCTAGGCAGAACTTGCACATATGGTAGATGACTGAGGGTGTCCACATGTATCCTCACAAAGCCCCAAGGTGCAGAAGTGAGGAGAGAAAGGAGCAGTACACAGGACGAATAGAAGTAGACTTTCCTCCCAGCAGCACCACACTCTGTAGGAACTCCCAGAAGTGTTAGAATTCTAAATCTGAGCCTAATCCTCCAGGTATTTTTATGTATTAGAATATACTGCTTAGGGTCAATTGTTTTGGTATCCCAGGCTAGCTCCAAACTCACAACATAGCTGAGGAGAAGCTAGAACTCTCGACCCGCCTGCCTCCACCTCCCTGGAGCGTAAGTATTAACAGTTAACAGACAGCCTAATTGACAGCTTCTAACCACCTCTACAGGTTCCTATCTGTCCTCCTGTCCTCCTGTCCTCCTGCCCTCCTGTCCTCCTGTCCTCCTGTCCTCCTGTCCCAGGGCTCTTCCATGTTAGAGCTGCCAGGGCTGCCAGGGGCCTGCTCTGCTGCTCTACGGGCAGGCTTCCAGCCATCTCTTCCGAGCACAGAGTCCTCACTGACCCATCTGTCACTGCCTAAAGCCCAGCTTTGTGTGGACCTTTCCAGATGTGAATTTCTGCCTCTAGTTATTTCACACAAGCCCATGAGAGCTCTAGGAATTGAGGAGGGAACATTTTGAAGCATCTTATCAGCCTTTAATGTACATCTCATCTCTTTAAGTACGCGGCTTACATATACTATTTCCGGAGTTCCCACCCAAGTTTTCGCTCTCTTAAATTGTCCTCGTCTCCCCTTGGCACACAACTCTGTTACCGAGTCCCTCTTCCACAGCGAAAATAATTTTTTCCAAGTGAAAGAAAAGCAATCTACAGATTCTGATTCACACTAAAGTATGGATGATTGGCAATCACCTTCTTCATTTCAAGTACAATTGACTATTTCACAGAACTCTGATTGGCCAGGCACAGTGGCACATCCTTGCAGTCTCAAAACTTAGGAGGCTGAGGCTGAGAGTCACAAGTTCAAGGGCAGCCTAGAATATGTAATGAGACTGTCTCAAAAAAAGCTTTGATTAAATAAAGTTCATACGGTAGCTATTATATGTATATATTGGACACAAGATAGGTAAGAACTTTTGCTTTTCATGGTAAAACATTTTGCACTATTGATATTAATAAAATATAGTTATAATTTATTTATATTTAAGACCAACATAGTAAAATAAAAGAATGCAAGCTAATTGTAAATGTAACTGCTTATTTATTAAACCAGGGATGTGAGCTGACAAAACACAGGAGACACTTGCACAGTAGTCACTGCTGCCCGGAGGATGTTATTGATGAGCTATTTCCTCTAATCCCCAAGTTAATTCTCAGAGTACGAGTTTAGGAAGTCGTAATTAAATTTACATTGCAACCCTCTCCATTCTTCAAGCCTGTGGGAAGATGATTATAACCCCAGAGAATTACTTTTAAACTTGGCGAGAGTTTATTGGCAAATATGTATTATGAAGAGGGGAGAGATCCGCAAAGGGGTTTCCAATGCATCCAATACCTTTTCAAAGACCAAAGTGGATGGAGGAAAAGAATTGATTCCATCCTCCCTACCCAGCAGGAAAGGCTGTTCAGATCTGAATACTGGGGTGTGTGAGGGTAAGCTTTCCCTGGCTTTGACAGGAAGAGCGGGCAAGATACCGATGCTGTGGACCCACAGTTAACCTTATTTGTCCTCAGTAAAGGAACCTGTGACTGTGTAGTTAGGGGTGAGGAGACAAACAGTTCACTTCATATTCTCTCTCTCTCTCTCTCTCTCTCTCTCTCTCTCTCTCTCTCTCTCTCTCTCTCTCTCACACACACACACACACACACACACACACACACACACACACACACACACCCTTGACTTTTTGAGATGGGATCTCATATAGTCCAAGCTGGATTTGAACTTGCTATATAGTTGAAGCTGGTCTAGAACGCCCAACTCTCCTACTTCCAAATTCCAAGTGTGCAATTAAAGGGATGTGCCATGGCAGGGCTTCAGTCAATCATTTCTGAGACATATCAGAGGAAATAAGAGGATCCTGATCTCACTTCATCACAGGTGAGGCAAGAGGGTCACCCAGGAGTCTAGGGAAAACTGACTCTTTCTAGCCATGTGTCCCAGAAGACACAAATAAAGAGACTTCCTTTCTTGTCTGTTTTCTAGGGCTCTAGGCTGGAGGACTCAGTATTTTGCAGAAACTGCCCTGTGTCCCTGCTCCTGGACGCTGCTCCTGGATCTCAAATGCAGCATCTTTCTCATCCTCTTGATGGCACCTGCCTCTCCCTGCATCACACCCAGCACACTTGCAATTCAGGGCCTTTGCATCTGTTACTGCTTTTCCTGGGACTGCTCCCCCTGCAAGCTTCCTTTTTTTTTTTAAAGATTTTTTTTCTAATTATTGTTACTTATTCTGCCTGCATGTAGACCTGAAAAGGGCACCAGATCTTATTATAGATGGTCATGAGTCACCATGTGGTTGCTGGGAATTGAACTCAGGACCTTTGGAAAAGCAGACAGTGTTGTGCACTTGACCTCTGAGCCATCTCTGGCTGCCACATCTGTCACCCCGTTGATTGCCAGGGTTGATTCGGCTGATCTGGCTGGCTAGGCGGGTGTCCCCTTCCTCCCTCACCACCCCATGTGCATCCCTCCCAAAAGCTGCATGCTCGGTCAAAGAGAACAGGACAACGTTCCCCGAATAGAGGAGGACCGGTTTTCAGTCAAGGGTATATGAGTAGCTGCTCTCCCCTCTAGAACCTCCAAACAAGCTCAGCCACCCATTTCATGCTGCCAATGGAATTCCACCTTTCTCAGGGTCTTTTTTCCGCAAATCTCCCTTCCTTGCTTTCTTTTCTTCAAATCTCCCTTCTTTGCTTTATTTTCTCCTCAACATTCACAACACAGGAACATGTTTCTTATTTAACCAGTTTCTTATACAGTTCCCCATTAGAATGTAAACTCTTCCAGGCTCTTAGTAGGACTGCAATAATGCTTTTACAAAACAAAAAACAAAAAAACAAAAACAACAACAACAAAAAAAAAACAGCCAACAACAACAACAAACCACTTAGCAAATGCTTTGCATTGACACCATTTTTAGAGTTGCTTACTACAATAAACAGTGTCCTTTGGGGTTTTGCACAAAGCCTCATGAACCACAAGGTCCAAGGAATTGCATTCCTTGTTCTCTTCTGAATGCTCAGTGTAAAAACACATATTTAAAAGTGTTATTTCTATTGAATATCACCATGATCAAAATCTCATTGCCAAATATATTTCAGATACTAACTGATACAACCAAGTGCTTGTGACCCACTTATGCTATTTACCTGAGAGAAAGTAGCGAGTACTGCACACATCAGGAAATAACCACTGATTCGTTAATGATGGTTTCTCAATGCTAGTTCCCCAATTCTCACTCCTTGGTGCTGGTTCCTTGCTGTTCTTTCTGCAGTGCATAAGGCTGCACGATTTCTTCATTCTTTGCTTTGATGGCTGTGGGGAAAGTAAGCAAAACAGCAATTTCTTGAACTCAGATGAGGAGAAAAATGTTCTTATTGAAAATAGGTTTTTTTTCATATAATCTATCCTGATTACAATTTCTCCTCCCAGTTCCTCTTCACCTCCACTCCAATCTAGATCCACCCCTTTCTGTCTCTTATTAGAAAACAAACAGGCTACTGTGGGATAATAATAAAATATAGTAAGATAAAACAAAAACATTAGAATACGACGAAACAAACAAACAGAAAGAAAAAGCACAAGAAGCAGATATAGATGAAAAGATCCACACTTCCGTACAGTCAGGAGCCCCATAAAAGACACAAAATCAGCCGGGCGGTAGTGGTGCATGCCTTTAATCCCAACACTCGGGAGGCAGAGACAGGCGGATCGCTGTGAGTTCGAGGCCAGCCTGGTCTACAAAATGAGTCCAGAACAGCTAAGGCTACACAGAGAAACCCTGTCTCAAAAAAAAAAACCAAAAAACAAAAAACAAAAACAAACAACTCCCCCACAAAACCAGAGGCCCATAATGTGTATGAAGAAGATCCGTAAAATAAGAATAAATGAATAATCAACAAACAAAAACAAAAAGGTAAAAATTGAAAAGAAAGCCCTGACATGACATTGTGAGACAAGGAGCCTCCAAAGACGCCTTTGAGCTTGTTTTCTATTGGCCATCTACTGCTGGGCATGCACTCTACGCTTAAGAGTAGTTTGTTTCCCCAGTGAGACTCCCTTGGAGAAAACTAAATTGTCATTTACAAGTGTCTATCAATTGGAGATAGCTTCTGTCTTAGGAATATGTGTCCACTTCTCCTCTTAGCTCTAGGCCCTCACCTAGCACAGGCCTATACAGTCTCTATGTTTGCTGCCTCAGTCTCTGAGTTCATAAGTGCAGTGGTCCAACTTAGAAGGTCTCTGTCCTCTCTGGCTCTTAGATTCCCTCCACCTGCTCTTCTGCAGGGCTCCCTGAGCCCTGAGGGGACCGATATGATGTAGACACCTAGTTTTGGACTGAGTGTTCCAAGGTTCTTATCCTCTGCGTAGTGTCTAGCTTTGAGTCTCTGTACTTGTCCTCATCTGCTGAAGGAAGAAGCTTCTCTGGTGATGAAAAGGCAATGGTGTACAAGTCTAGAGAACATCACTAGGAGTGAATTTATTGCTGCATTCATTTAGTAGATCAATAGTAGTTGGTTTTACCCTATGTTCCTTGGCTATCTGGTTTCACGTTCTTGGTCACCTAAGCAGCATCTGGTATGAATTCCATTTTGTGCAATGGGCTTTAAGTCAAATCAGATACCAACTCAAGTTTTGTGCCACTATTACAGTAGCATATCTTGCAAGCAGGATTCCACTGTAGAATGAAGGGTTTGTAGTTGGGTTGATGTTGACATTCCTGGTCTGGTACTATGCAGAGTACCTTCTGACAGCAAGAGCAACAGCCCATAGGAGTCAAGCTCTAAGTAAGCACCAGCTTGACTTCTCCATAGTTAATGAGTTATATAAGTGTTGTCCGCAGCAATAGAGCCTTGCTGTCAGTCTGTAGAAAGCAATCTATAGCCTTGGCAACAGGCTGGGTTGTTGGAGATCCCCGTGGAACTCCTTTGGCCAACAGCTCAATTAAATATAACCCCAATCTAAGTACTGGAAGTTTCACTTAATGACAAGACGTGTCCAGCTGGGTCTCTGCTTCCTTCATTATTTGGTGATTTCATTTAGATAGCCAGTGTGTGTGTGTGTGTGTGTGTGTGTGTGTGTGTGTGTGTCCATGTGTGTCCCCGAAGCTTCTACTGTATTAGGTTTCCATACTATCCTTCAAATGCCCCTTAGTTTTAACTGTCTCTTCCCATATTCTCTCTCTAATCTCCCCTTCCCTCCCTTCCACATTTGATTCTCTCATTCCAGCCCTTTCCCATCAACACCTATGTATTTTGCCTTTTGTAGTGATATCTGTCCCCGCTAGACCTTTATTCTATACATAACCTCAGTGGGGTTGTTTGTTTGTTTGTTTGATTGTTTGTTTGTTTGTGTTATGAGACAGGGTTTCTCTGTGTAGCCCTGGCTATCCTGGACACACTCTGTAGACCAGGCTGACCTTTAACTCAGAGTCCCACCTGCCTCTGCCTCCCAAATGCTGAGATTAAAGGCATGCATCACCACCACTCAGCAACCTCTGTGGTCCTAAGAATTATAGCTTGGTTATGCATTCTACATCACATTTTTATTAGGGTTATCTGTTTTCTTGATATCTAGTATTTTTTAACTTTTTATATATTTTAGATATTAACCCTCAATCAAATGTGTAGTTGGTAAAAAAAAAAAAAAGTATTTTCTCATTCTGTAGGTTGCCTCTTTGTTCTAATGATGGTGTTTTTTTTGCCTTACCAGAGAGCCTTTCAATTTCATGAGGTCCCATTTATTACTTGTTGATTTTTGTGCCTGTGCTAATGGTGCTCTGATCAAAAAGTCTTTTCTTGTGTCAATGAGGCAAAGTATACTCCCCCCTTTTTCTTCTATCAGCTTCAGTGTACCTAATTTTACATTGGAGTCTTTGATGCATTTGGCATTGAGTTTTGTGCAGGGTGATAAGTATGAATTCATTTGGATTTTTCTACATGCAGACATCCAGCTGGACAAGAACCATTTGTTGAAAATGCTTTCTTTTTTTCCATTATGTATTTCTGGCTTTTTAAAATCAAAACTTAGGTGTCTGGTATATGGATTTATGCCTGTATCTTCTATTTAATTCCATTGATCAGTTTGCCTAGGTGTGTCAGTGCCATGTTGCTTTTATTATTATAGCTCTGTAATGAGATTTGAGGTCAGGGATGAAAATAGTTACCCTGGTTTTTTTTTTGTTTGTTTCCATAAAAAGCTAAAATTTTTCATTTCAAGATCTGTGAAGAATTGTATTAGAATTTGTGTGAGGATTGCACTGGATCTGTAAATTGCTTTTGGTGGGACATCCATTTTCTTTCTTATTTTTTTCATGTGTTTTTTATTTTTTTAATTTTTTACATATACATTTATATTACTACACACACACACACACACACACACACACACATATATATATATAATAAACTACCTATAGCAAGAAGAACCATGAGGCAATCAGGAATTATATAAATGTAACATTCATAATGTTTTGGCTATTTATATTTGGAAGCCTTGAAGAAAATACCTTTTCTATCTTGGTGCCTCTAAAATTCTGAATGTAAATCAATAAGTATCATATCTCATCACTATCAACTTAAAACATCTATCTAGACCTAAAAACATCTTAATCCCTAAACAACTAAGCTTAATTGTAAAACTAAACTATCTGGTGTTCAACCCAATCAGAGACATGAGAATATTACCTGAGTATACAGGGACTGCAGGTTAGCAGCTTTCCAGATGAAAAGATGACAGAGATAGTTTGCTGCCTGAACAGTCACTGGGGAAAGTGTCCTTGTTTCTAACACAGATAGGACATCCATTTTTGCTATATTAATTCTACCAATCCATGAGCACGGGAGATGTTCCTATCTTCTTCAATTTCTTCCTTCTTAACCTTTTTCACTTGCTTTGTTAGAGTAGGCCCAAGGTATTTTATATTTTTGAGCCTATTGTAAAAGGTATTATTTCTCTGATTTTTTTCTCGTCTATTTGTCATTTGTATATAGGAAGGCTATGAAGTTTTATGAATTAATTTTGTATCTTGCTACTTTGATTAAAGTGTTTTTCAGCTGTAAGAGTTTCTGGGTAGAATCTTTATGCTCACTTATGTATGCTATATCACCTGCAAATAATGATACTTTGACTTCTTCCTTTCCGATTTGTATCCCCCTTGAGTCCCTCAGTTGCCATCTTTCTCTAGCCAAGACTTCAAGTGCTATATTGAATAGGTATGGAGAAAGTGGACAACCTTGCCTTGTTCCTGATTTTAGTAGAATTGCTTTGAGTTTCTCTCCATTTAAGTTGAAGTTGTTTGTAGGCTTGCTGTCAACTGCTTTTATTACATTTAGGTGTGTTCCTTGTATCCTTAATCTCTCCAGGACCTTTGTGTGAAAAAGTTGGGTTTTGTCAAAGGCCTTTTATGTATCTAATAAGATGGTTATGTGTTTTTTCTTTCAGTTTCTTTATAAGGTGGATAATGTTTGTCAATTTATGCATGCTGAGCCATCTCTGCATATCGAAATTGAAACCTACTTGATCATGGTGGATTTGCAATTATTTATTGAGGTTTTTTTTGCATCTGTGTTCATAAGGGAAATTGATCGGTAATGTTCTTTGTTGGATCTTTGTTTACCACGCTAAAGGAAGAATGAAGCCTAAAACTGAGGCAGACTAAAGTCTCATGCAATAACCAACTTTATTCAGAGCTTCAGACAATTTGTACTCTAAAGGTTAAGAAAGGTCAGTTGAGTAAAGTTCTCATGAGTTCAAGCTGTATGCAGTCACAATGACAAGCTGCACATGGCAAATACACATGTTTCCATAGGGGCACATAAACAAATAACAATAGTCAACTGCAATGAATAGTCAAGTAAACTCCCTCTCACCTGCCAAACCTGGGAGGAGCACAAAGACATTCCAAGAACAATACCCTGTTCCGAAAAAATTTTGAGGTCACAAGACTCTTGTCTTGTTTACTTGGATCTTTCTCACAAGCACTCAGAAGTCTCCTCACATAGACTCCTTTCTGCACCGCATTCTGACAAGTCTTTGGCAATATTTGAGTCTCAGGGTAACTGTGGCCTCATAAAACAAATCAGTCGATGTTCCTTCTGTTTCTATTTTGTGAATTTGAGTATTGGCACGAACTCTTCTTTGAAAGTCTGGTAGAATTCTGCACTAAAACCGTCTGTCCCTGGGCTTTTTGTTGTTTTGTTAGGGGTGTTTTAATTGCTGCTTCTATTTCAGTAGGAGTTGTAGGTCTGTTTAAATTGTTTTTCTTATCTTGATTTAACCTTGGTAGATGCTAAATTAAGAAAATCATCCATTTCTTCTAGATTTTCCAATTTTATGGAGTACAGGATTTTAAAGTATGTCCTTATGAGTCTCTGGATCTCCTCAGTGTCTATTGTTAATATCCCCTTTTCAGCTCTAATTGTATTCATCTGGATAGCCTCTCTGTCTCTGTCTGTCTTTCTCTGTCTCTCTGTCTCTCTCTCTCTCTCTCTCTCTCTCTCTCTCTCTCTCTCTCTCTCTCTCCATCTTTTAGTTAATTTATATAAGGGTTTGTTGATGTTATTGATTTTCTTATTTAAAAAAAACAACTTTTTGTTTCATTGATTCTTTGTATTATTTTTTGATTGTTTGTTTCTATTTTATTGATTTCAGCCCTGAGTTTATTTTTTTGTCGTTCACTCCTTTTGAGTGGAATATCTTGAGCTTTCTAGAGCTTTCAGGTGTGCTATTAAGTTACTAGTATGAGATCCCTTGAATTTTTTGATGTAGGCACTAAGGCTATGAACTTGCCTTTTAGATTTTCATTGTGTTCCATAAGGTTTGAGTACATTGAGTTTTCATTTTCGTTCAATTCTAAAAAGTCTTTAATTTTTGTCTTGACGCATTTTTCATTCATTAGTAAACTGTTCAGCTTCTGTACATTTATGAGCTTTCTGTCATTTCCTTTATTATTGATATGCAGCTTTAATTCATCATGGTCAGATAGGATATAGGGTGTTATTTCAGTTTTCTTGTATATGTTGAGATTTGCTTTGTGTCCAAGTCAATGGTCAATTTTGGAGAAAGTTCCATGAGCTTCTGAGAAGAAGGTATATTCTTTTCTGTTTGGATATAAAGTTCTGTAAATATCTGTTAGATCCATTTGGTTTATGACATCAGTTATCCCCAGCATTTCTCTGATGAGATTTTTTTCTGAATGACCTGTCTATTGGGGAGAGTCAGAACTAAAGTCTCCCAGTATCAGTGAGTGAGGGTCAATATGTGAGGCTGGCTTTTATAGTGTTTCTTTAATGAAATTGGGTGCCCTGTGTTTGGTGCATAAATGTTAAGAATTGAAAGGTCCTCCTTTTGGTGGTTTATTTTCCCTTGGTGAGTATGTAGTGTCCTTCCCTATCTTTTCTGATTAGGTTTGTTTTGAAGTCTATTTTGTCAAATATTTACTCCGGCTTGCTTCTTGGATCCATTTGCTTAGAATATCTTTTTTTATCCTTTTATCCGGAATTGATGTCTATCCTTGATGTTAAGATATGTTTCTTGGCCACAGCAGAATGATGAATTCTGTTTTCATATACATTTTGTTACTAAGTATCATTTGGGGGGGCAGCTGAAACTATTGATGTTGAGAGTTAACAATGAGCAGTCTTTATTGATAATTGCTACGCTGTTGTCATTCTGGTGGTGGTGGTGGAGTGTGTGTGTGTGTGTGTGTGTGTGTGTGTGTGTGTGTGTGTGTGTGTGTGTGTGTGTGTGTTCCCTCTTTTGATTGGCTGATCTAGGATTATTTACTTTCTGTATTTTCTTGAGTATGATTTACCTCTTGAGGGGATCTGCAATTAGCCCAGCTGCTTTCTTGGTCTGTGTGGCCTGCAGGTTCCCAGAGAATTCCTGATGGAGATGGGGGCTGGGATAAGGGCATGAGTATGGAAAAGGAAAGCAGTGTGAGCTGCTGGAGATGAGGGGAGAGACAGCAGCAGATAGTCTGCTACAGAGCTGGGAGTGAAACTGGGGTGAGTGGGGAGAAGTGGAAATCTGTGTTCAGCCTACCTACTTCTCTGGCTGGTGTGGTCCATAGGTTCCTAGCAAATCAGAAAATACGTTTTTTGTTTTTTTTTTCTAGAGTTTGGTTTTTGTTTTGTTTTGTTAGTTTCTTTTTCTTTTTAAAATTTATTTATTTGCTTTATATCATGATCATAGCCTGCTCCCTCCTTTCCTTCTGATCCCATCTCCCCCCACCTCTCACTCTCTCTTTCTCTTCCCCACTCCTCAGAAAAGGGGAGCCCCACCACAACGACCACATCTCAGCACATTAAGTCACATCAGGACTGAGAACATCCTCTTCCTCTGAGGCCAGACAAATAAGCCCTACCAGAGGGAAGTGATCAAAACTAGGTTACAGCGTCCATGTCAAAGACCGCCCCATTCCTCTTATTAGGGGATCCACATGAAGACTAAACTGCCCTTTGGCTACGTATGTGCAGAAGGCCTGGGTCCAGTCCACGCATGGTCCTTGACTGGTGCTTCAATCTCTCTGTGCGCCCCCTAGGCCTTGAATGGTTGACACTGTTAGTATTATGACCTATCTTTTCCAGGTTCTTCTAGCCTTCGCCCCCACTTTGCCACCAGGTTCCCCATGTTCCACCTAATGTGTGGCTATGAGTCTCAGCATCTGTTTCGATACACTGCTGGGTGGAGCCTCTCAGAGAACAACCCTGCTAGGCCCCTGTCTGCAAGCACAGCAGAGCATCATTAATAGTGTCAGGGGTTGGCTCTCTCCCATGGGGTGGGTCTCAGGTTGGGCCAGTCATTGGCTGGACCTTCCCTCAATCTCTGCTCTAACTTTTCTTTTCCTGCACATCTTGTAGTCAGGGTAAATTTTGGGTCAAAGTTGTTGTGGGCGGGTGGGTGTTCCACTCCGTCCACTAGAAGTTCTGTCTGGCCTCTTCAGTCTCCATGACCCCAGCTACTAGGAGTCGTAGGCAGAAGACTATCCTCCCAGAAGCCTACCCCTTCACGGGTCTCCAGCTTGTCTCAGCGATGCCCCCGCCCTCAGTGTGTCTTCTCTCTCCAAGCCCTTTGACACCCCCACCCCCACCCCCACATTCTCCCCACATCTGATCCCCACCCTCATTTCCTTCTGCACTCTCTCCTGCCCTATTCCCCTCTCTTCATCCACTTCTGCTGTCTGTTCTATTTCCCCTCCTGAGTGAGATTCAAGCATCCTCGCTTGGGCTCTCCTTGTTTTTAATGAAAAGGAAAGGACAATCAAATTCTCAGGTGATATTTCCTTACTTACTTTATTATGACGCTAATAACATAATAAGTAGCAAATTTTTTGTACAGGCTTTGGTGGGTTCCCCCACTTTTTTCCCTTTTGTCTATTTTTAGTTTTCGGGTTAAAGATTGCAACTTCGTTTCTGCTTGCCCTTTGCTAAGAGCTACAAATTCTGCTTGTGTGGAAGCCCAATACCCATTACTTTCTCCCACCAGGAAAAGGAGGCACTCTTCTTCAGAAAGAGGGAGGGCAGGGAGGGAGCAATCATCAGAGGAAGCGAAAGTAATTAACTTCCACCAGGCAGAGGCAGAGGCAGAGGCCCTGAGGACTAACTTGATGGCCCTGAGTCCTCCAAGAATAAAGACCCAGACAAATCACGGCAAATGCTGAAAACTGGGGAGCTTCCTGGCTTGTCCTCACTTCCTGTTTGGCATTCTAAGTGAAAATCTGCAGAATATACACAACCATTGCAGGACAACTGCAAACAGAATGCAACACAGCGTGGTTGCAGCCAAGGAAGGTGCCACCACGGCAGTTTCTCAAGCTCCGTTGGCTCCTGTACAACAGGTTCTGTGTGCATGCATGCCTTCGTGGTCACAGGGTGTTATGCAAGTGGTTTCTGGTGTGCCTTGAAAACAAGAACCATCCAGGTCAGTGTGAGATGACTGACCCAAGAGTGGGTATTGCAGAGCATAGCAGGGTTCACAAGAAACGCGTGGCTAAAATAGAAGGGCCTGTAATGTTCAAGAAGGTGGGAGAATACAGCCCTGTGGGCCATCTTGGACATCAGTGCTGACTTTGCTGTCACTACCAATAGTGACAGCCAGGTTCTTCTCCTGACAGGCTCATCAGAACCAAGAAGTGTGCTGTCCTGAGTCTCCTTGTTTTCCCTGGAACCCAGACCCACCAATATGCTGCCTTCAGCATCTACCCCCACCTCAGCTCAGCTGTCACCTGTGAGAGACCACACTTCATAGCATATGCATCTTCCCCATGCCCCTACTACAGGGGCTCTACCTCACTAACCTGGACTTTGTCCATCCTCATGCACATGAGGTCCCAGTTGGGTCAAAAAACCGATGGCGACCGAGCCGTCCTCCTCCAATAGGATGGCCCAGGATAGATGCCAGCTGTTGTTCAGGAGCCCATAGGAACATCCTGAGTGGTTCTGCATTGCCAGACACTTTGAACTGCCTTGTGTAAAGCCACATGCCCCAACCTCAGTTCACCATTTCACAAACAAACATCCATTTTCATTATTTCATGTTTCCTTCCACTTCCAATTTAGGTGAATACCTATTTTCCTGTCATTACAATTAGAGCATAGATAGTAATTTCAAATTTTAGGATTTTTTTCTCTCTCTCTTTAATGACTCACTAGAAACATTACTCACATTATCTCAGTGTTTTAAAACTCATTATTTTTGTTCCTGAATAACAATTCTGAGTCACTGGCAGTTCAGGGAAAGTTGCCCTCTCTGCCGGCTTTCTCGTCTCTTTTCACTGGACTTGCTAGGGGTTGGACTTTGACTAAACATTTCAGTTTAGTTGGCTTAACCTGGCGTTATCCCAATCCCAATCCGCAAGCCTCTTTGTGCCTGGGAGACTTTAGCAGGTGAACTATACAGGACAGGTCAGAGGGAAGGCTGCTTAACGTTGCTTATCCTGCTCTGAGGCACCTTCCTTATCTTACAGACTCTGGGCTTGGGATGTAGCTCAGTTGGTAATGTGCTTACCCAGCATGCATCTCACCCTGGGTTTAATCCCCAGCACCATATAGACGAGATAGAAGAGATGAAGGCGAAGTTCTAGGTTAACTTGAGATACGAGAGACCCTGACTCTAAATCAATTAAATGTATTGTTCTTTACTTAGCTCAGCTAAAAGTAAAAGCCTGTAAGATAAACTTTTAAAAATAAGTGAAGTAGACTTCTAAAAATGTATTATTTTAATAAATAATTTTAAAAATTAATGCATGGTTCAAAGGCCTAGCCTATGGAAAGCACTCAATACACGCTGGCTTCTCCCCATTTCTTTTCCTATGGTAAATAAATAACAAGTGTTTTTAAAAGACTCCTTCTCAGATACAGTAACAGCTACTGGAAAAGCCAAAGCTTGAGCTGGCTCCTGTGGGAGGATGGGGCCTGAGAACGCGGACATTGGCCGGCGCTGCTCCTCCAGGGGCAGCTGTGGTGCTTACACTGTGCTGCTCTGTGTGGGTGCGCAATGATGTTAAGAACTATAAGTTCAAATGGTGGGTGATATATTCAAAATGGAGGATGGTTAGTGTAGGTGCTGAATCTTGGAGAACTCTGAATCTTAGAAGAAAATGAAGTTTGGTCCATAATTCTGAATGACAGAATTCCAAACACCGTAATCCTAGATGCTAAAACCTAAAAAGATCAAAATCCCAAAAATACAATTATAGAAAAAAATAACGCCAAATTTATCCTTTTCACTATGTGTGTATGCAGTATTGTTTATATATATGGTGTGTGTGTGTGTGTGTGTGTGTGTTTGCATGGTGTGTGCACAGGTGTATACAGCAGTGAGTGAGTATGGAAGCCATAGGTAAGCATCTGGTGTCATCCTCAACTGCTCCCTACCTTATTTTTTGAGACAGGGTCTCTCGCTGAGCCTGGAGCTCTCTGAGTCAGTGAGGCTAGTTGCACAGGGATCTGTCCTGACTCCTCTGCTGTCTCCACCTCCTCAGCTCTGGGGCTACAGACCTCTGCACCAGCTTTTGATATGGGGGCCAGGGATCCAAATTCATGTCATCAAGTTTACGCCATGGGCACTTTTATTTTTTATTTTTTTCTTGATAAAGACTTCTCCTTTGCCCCACTTTGTTTACATTTTTTAATTTTATTTTTAAAACATCATAAAAAAATGACAAAAAGGATGTATTGGTGCTCAAATGCATAAACCCAGACAAAGACATACACTCATACACAAAAAATTAAAAATTTTTTAAAAATTTAAATGGATGAAAAATGCCATCATTAGCCAATGTGAAGGATGTGATGTTTTGAGGTTTTTTTTTTTTTTAATTATTATTATTACTTTCATTGTCTGGTAAAGTGTTGTTTTGTTTTGAGGGAGCAGAGCTATGAAAATTGAATAGCCATAGCCACAACAATCCTATCAAAAATGCATTAACCTTGTCCCCAAAATTACCTTTTATATCTCCTTTATATGATATTTCCCCCCAATGAGAATTACACTCAAAGCCACAAAAAAAAAAATTGAAAGAATTTCAGTGTCAGGATTTCAACACTAATGCTTTTAATTATCCAAGATTGAGATTTTTCTAAAAAATATTTGGGGATTCTTATCTTTGTAGATTTTGCCTTTCAGGATTGTGGCTTTTTAGGATTAAATCTGCCCAAAGGAAAACTATGTTCTTTTTTCTAGAACCCCTTTGAGTTCATTAGAGCTTTGTTGCTGTGAAGAGACGACACCATGACCGTGACAACTCTTAAAAGGACAACATTTAACTGGGGCTGGCTTACAGTTTCAGGGGTTTAGTCCATTATCATCATGGTGGGAAGCATGACAACATGCAGGCAGACATGGTGCTGGAGCAGGAACTGAGAGTTCTACATCTTGATCCAAAGACAGCAAGGAGGAGACTGCCTGCTACCCTCGGTGTAGCTTGAGCATACATCATACCTCAAAGCCCGCCCTTACAGTGACACACCTCCTCCAACACTACACCTACTCCAATGAGGCCACACCTCTTAACAGTGCCACTTCCTTTGGGCCAAGCATTCAAACACGTGAGTCTCTGGGTGTCATACCTATTCAAACCACCACACATACGCATGCCTGAGCACACTAGAGAACGGATGCCATGTTAGTCTGACTGCCTTGATCTGGTTCTGGCAACTAGGACTACTTCTGTCGATGTGCTGCCAAAACCAAGGTGTCCTTTGTATAACCCACTGGTGTCTTTAATCATACAGCTGACTGGGGCAGCAGCCAAGAAAGCTAGGGGCTCGTTTGGGTTTTAAGCATACCTTTCACTGTGCAAACCAGTGCATCAAATCTCCATCCCCAGACCTCCACCCACCCTACCTCTCCCTCATCAAGCCAGTATTCTCTCTGCTCTAAAGCACTTGGGTTCAGAGAGCAGGCTGGAGGCCCTCCAGAGCCCCAAGCCCATTGCCCAGTAACCAGATCGCTTGCTTCTCACATCCATCACAGTTTCCCACTAAGGCTTCTTCCTGCCACCTGACACTGTGGCTTGCTCCCTGTGGCAGATACGGCATGATACATTCTTGCAGTGGCATTAGCTTCTTTGGGTTGAACTCAAGCATACATCTACAAGTTAATGTCTAGGTATGTTTTTAAAACACCCTCTGGGGCTGGAGAGATGGCTCAGAGGTTAAGAGCACTGTCTGTTCTTCCAAAGGTCATGGGTTCGATTCTTAGCAACCACACGGTGGCTTACAACCATCTACAATGAGATCTGGTGTTCTCTTCTGGCAAGCAGACACACATGTGGGCAGAATACTGTATAAATAATAAATAAATCTTTAAAAATAAACAAATACAAATAAATAAACAAATCACCCTCTGTCCCACTTCAAGGCTTCTGTTCTGGTTTCCTTTGTGTCACTCTGATAAAAGCAGCTCAGGAGAGGGAGGAAAGGGTTAATTTCATCATACAGGGGGTCATGATTGAAAGAAGTCAAGGCAGGAACTCAAGCAGGAACCTGAAGCAGAAGCCACGGCCGAGCACTGTTCGCTGGCTTGCTCGCTCGCAGGCTCACACTTAGCTAGCATTCTTACATATCTCAGGACCACCTACCTCTTGGATTTCCTCTTGGTTGACTGACTCCGGCATCTCTCAGGTTGACATAGTTAACTAGGACAGCATCCTAATGAACAATGCCTGACCACCCACCAACCTTCAAAGCCATCATGAAGACACAGCTATGTCCTACTTAACAGGCCAGCCTCAGGGTAGTCCTTCTCACCCTCAGCTCAGGAGAACTCCCTGAAAAGTCTTTATCCCAACTGCCATAGCATTCAGTTCATAGATATCCAGCCACTGCTCACCAAGATCCACTCTGGCCTAGAAAATGTAATAGTGAATAAAATGGACAGATAATCCTGCCCCTTTAGGAATCTGCATTTTTGTAGTCAAGATGACTTCTGAGAGACATGCATTTCATAACAGAAAGTTGGTCTCACATCCTTTCAGAGGGTTCAGTAAAACTAATTCAATTAAGCTCATAACAGAAACATACAAATTTAATGACAGAGCTATGTTCTATCCTAATGTCAAAATCCAAAGTAAAGAAGTCTTTATTTCAGTGAAAATTCAAAATGTAATTATGAATCTTAGCTTTTTTTATCTATTTATTTCCTGTTCATGCTTTAGGTTCTGTTTAGAATCAAAGACCCAAATTTCTTAAGGAAAAACTAATTATTGCAAATGGCTGTTGGATCACAGTCACAGGTGCCTCACTCTCTGCCCCTGTAGTTAGAGCACATCCTCTCTCTGCTGTTTCTCTCTTTGGGACAGAGAATTGATAAAGCATGCTGTGTGACCTTATAGTCCCCCTTCACAGCTGCCAACCTGTCCTCCTTCCTACTGGCCAGACCCCAAAGCACTATGAATTACAGCTATCCTCATCAGTATTTTCTTACTAGCCTCTTGGGCTAGGGCACATGGTATGGTGCCCGCCAAACCCAAGCCTACTCTACCCCTACCCAAAAAAAGCTTATAAAAGTCAAAGCTCCCTTTGTTCCACAGACCCAATAGGTCTGTGTCCCTTCAGCCCACTTCACAAGACTTCAGGTTGCCTTGAATCCTGGTCTCTGAGGTTCACCCAGCAGCCTTCAATCTCTCCCACTGAACTGCTCAAGTTCCCTCTCTATGAACTTGCTCTATCTTTTGTAAGTTACAACAATACGCATACATTAGATTTTTTCTCATCCCTTCACCTTGCATAACTCCATTATCCTTATAAGGAGACTTGTTGCATTGGGTGTGGTGCAGCATGCCTTCAATCTCAGCATTCTGGAGCAGAGGCAGGTAGAACTCTGTGAGAGTTCCAGGCCAACCAGGGCTGTGGTGTGAGAGAAAGAAAAAAACTAAATAAATAAATAAACAAGCCTAAATCTATCAGTGTGGATTCACTTCTGGTGCAAACCCCTAGAAAAAGCTTAACAAGGGGCAGTTTTATCCCACCAGTTCCGACTTCAGACCACTTACTTTTCTTGGGCTAACTCTAGGTACGGTGAGCATGGATTTTCCTGCCCACATCTCAGGTCTGACTTCTGGTATCCAGTTATGATTGGATAATTTATTCATACCAACGTTTCCACTTCCACTGAAAATTACTAAAACTATTGAATATGTTTTAATCTCTTTTAAAAACATTAATAAGCCAGGACACAGTGACGCCAAAACCAAGACTAAGGGAACATAAGGAGGCAGCCACTTACCGGAAGCTATTTGTGTCCCAAGTACGGTTGCCTATTTAGACTGTGGGACTAAACTGTGGCCTCCCTGCATTCACTGGGTGAGCTGAGTGAAGTCAGATCCCAAGACCCTTCAAAGGGAGACCATCACAAGCAAACGCCATGTAAAAGTGAAACACGAAAGGCTCAGCTGTGAAGAGCTGAGTCCCATCCCATAGTCATCAGGAAGGTGTTTAACCCAGAGCAAAGTCCAGGCAGGAGGAAAAAGGGGAAACTCGATTCTGAGAGGCCATAGGCACATGAGTATTTAAAACCCATACACAGGTCCCAGCGTTGCATTGCTGCCCAGAATCAATGCAGCTTAGTGTCGCCAGACTGATGTGACTCTGTGCCTCCTGGACAGCAGATGCCAACTTTCACCTAAGAGAAGAGCCCTAGTTGTATCAGACTCGGAGAGTCCTCAGCAATGCTTTGTCTCACGTGCCGTGAGCAGCACATGCTCAAAGGTAGCTAGGCACAGGAAGAAATAAAACACTGCAAGCAAGAGCCAGCAAGAACGCAGGGAAGAGAATCACTCAGACATTCCTTCCATATGGAATGGCCACATACGGGTTGTTAAATGAAAAAGCAATTGGCATATTTAATGAAATTTTAGAGCAAACATCAAGAATGGTCAGGAACGCATAAAATTTTTAAAAGTTCTTTTAAATGACAGTATCTCTACAAATTAAAAAGGGAATGATACAGGTCTTCATTTCCATAACTGAACCTAGCCCCAGTCTCATTGCTGTGGCAGAATCTCTGATGAAGTAACCTAAGAGGGGGGGGCAGAGTTTATTTGGCTTACAGCTCCAGGGTCTGCTGCCCACTACGACAGGGAAGGAAGGCCGGCAGGAGCATGGGGAAGCTGCTCATGTTGTGCGCACAGATCATATTTCTGATAAGGGTAGACATTTTAAATAACTGAAGATGGTCTGGTCACCTGCAGGTTAAGTTCAACCTCTCTGAAGGTCAGCAAGGACCCAGCACCCAGCAACCCAGAGGTTTGGTCTGGTCTTCTCTTGGGTAGTCTCCCCTATTTCCCCCCAATTCTTCTGAATTTGTTGTTTTATTTTGTTTTGGTTTTTGTTGTCACTGAGCCTTCCACAGATGTACCCACAGCCCCTCTCCACTGTCACTGGTGTAACTCCTTCACCCCAGCTATGAGGCATATTTAGGTCCACTGACCTATGGCCTGGTCTTCATTGTTCCTCTAATTCATGGAATTTTGTAGACTGAGAATCCAACTGGTTTATGTTTCAGGAGCCTAATCCTCTAAAAATGCATTAATTTACCATGTACTTCCCACAACAGAGGCAGACATGGTGTTTCAGGATCACTGAATTTTCTAAATAAAGACTTAACATTAACTTCAGCTGCCAATTATGAAGGTAGGATGAAAAATTTTAAATCCCAGAATTAAGAATGCTATCCTTAACATTAGAGGGTTTATTAAATTCATCCCTGAATACCAATGGAGGGATGTTATTCTTAGTAAGAATTGATGTCAGAGGGTTGGCCCTTGTGCTCTGGTGGAGGACCCAAGTTTGGTATCTAACACTCACGTACTGTGGAGGAATGCTGAGTGAATGTATCAGTCATCAGTAAAGCACTGTTTAGCCAGTCAGCTGGGTAGAAGGAGAGGAAGTAGAAAGTGGGACTTCCTGGAGGAGAAGAGAAAGTTTGACGGTTGGGGAAGGGACAGGAGTTGGACGGTTGGACAAGAACCAGCCCATGGGTCATAGTGGCAAGTGCCTGGAATATATGTATATTATAAGGTTTAGAGTAGTTTGTTTAGTTTAAGAGTAGGTTAGAATCAGTTTAGACTCTGCCCGGTGAAGTGCTGGCAGCTTTAAAGTACATTTCAGTCTCCCTGTGTCAGTTACTCGCTTTGTAGGCTGAACGGATACAAAATACTATAGCACATACTATCTCACAACCGTCCATAACTCACGTTCCAGGGGATCAATGCCCTTGTCTGACCTCTAAGGGTACCAGGCACGCATGTGCTATATATACATGCATAAAGACAAGCATTCAGGCCAGGTGGTGGTGGCACACGCTTTTAATCCCAGCACTCGGGAAGGCAGAGGTAGGCAGATTTCCTTGAGTTTGAGGCTAGCCTGGTCTACAAAGTGAGTCCAGGACAGTCAAGGCTACACAGAGAAACCCTGTCTCGAAAAAAACCAAAAACAAACAAAAGAAAAGAGATCACACACATTAAGTAAGACAAATAAATCTATTAAAAAACTGATTGCATAAACTGATAACACAAAAAGGACTCTGCTCATCACCTGACATCCTGCAGTGTCCGCAGTCCCCTGGGTTTCTTTGGAGGAGAAACTTTTGCTAAAAAAAAAAATTAAAAAAAAAAAAAAGGAAGAAAAAAAAAACACCACTCTTTCTTCAAAGATAAAAGCTACACATAGAGAGCTGGAGAAGCCTTCCCACTTTACACTTGGAAAGAAATTGAGAGATGGCTTTTCTGCCAGCAGTCTTGGATATAGACCAACTAGATACGATTAGCAGAAATGATTTAGTGGATCTCAACCTTCACACAACTGGGCTGTAGCTTTAGGAACCTGGTTCTCAGTGTTTTAGATGAGCGTACAGTGCCTTCCAGCTAGCATTGAAATGCTATGAAGGCAAACTGGGAAAAAAGCATTAGGAAGAGATGGCAATACCCATGATTCTCTTGGCACACTCCAGACGTTGACAACAGGCAGAGCCCACATCAGTGCCGTGGAATTGGCATTTATTTTCCATGCCTGCACCCCAAACAAACAACAGTGAAAAATCCTCCTGTTTCAAGGACTTAAGGTTCACCTAGGAATGAACTTCACAAAAGCAAGACTGCCGAATCTTTCTCTTTTCTAAGGTTTCCGTTAATAGGTTGTAAACATTGTTTCAGAAAGCGCATCCACCCATTACCCACTCATTTACAGAATGGATCGCTGAGGACAGATGTGTGGTGATTAATGTTTCCAAAGCACCGTAGTCTCCTTCAGTCCTCACTCTGTGCTTTAGTCTGTCTGGGCCAGTAACTCCGGTCCTTCGTGAGAACACACAACTAAGGTCACACACACACCCTACTGTGGGGACAAGGCCTTCTCAAGGTCTCTTTACATTGTGCCAGGCTCTATTTACCCTGTAGGGTTAGACCGTATGGGGTCTTTTTCAGGACTGTCAAATCCCATGCAGAGCCACAAAGTGTTTTTGCAATGAAAATTAAGAACAACCGCATATTTTAAAAATCAAATGACCACACAGTAAAACTTACCCAAACCCCTCTGGCTTCACAACAAATTCTGCCCTTGGTTCAAAATACAAGTTTCTCCTTGGCCCACTGTTAATGCCAGAAACTGCTGATAGCATAAATGGATATTTCAGCTCAATTTGCCTTGAAACTTGGGCTGTGGGGTTCACACAGCAGCCTTCAATCCCTTCCAACCGAGCTTCTCGATTGCTTTCTGGTTCTTGATAAATTGGTTGAACAAGCTCAATGTGTCCATCACACCAGGTCCCAATGCTCTGCTGATGGCTATGTAGTACAATTAGCAGGGTGATTTATTTAGAAAGCCTGTCCCCGCCGTGACTGACGATCTCCATCCTAACTGCTTGTGCTCCTGTTTCAGTGGCAAGATCTCCTTCCAAATAAAATGGCCCTTTGCAACTTGGAAGTGGATTAACACAGCCAACATTTACAGAATGCCTGCCATGTCGAGGAAGGGGCTTTGGAGGCTGTAGGCTGACCCTATAACCAAGCAGGTTCAAGGGGCTTTGTCAGGTACCCACAACACAGAGGACAGTAAGAGAGGAAGTTCTCACTCATAGCAGCCCAGCCCTTTAAATGGCTTTAAAATTAACCTCTCTCTCTATTAACCGTCTCATTACATTTCCGTGTCCCTCCTGCAAAGGCTTCCTTTTTCTCATGCATCCATCTCTCTTACCTTCAAAATTTGACAGTTGTTCCCCACTCTCACCCAAATCCTGCTTTTTAATTTCTAGAAAAATAGTAGATTTTTTTTTTCTAGAAACACTCAGCTAGCTGTTCCAACCAATGGCTATGCACTCTGTTTTGTTTGTATCGTGTGCTTTGGCTTGAGTGGTTTATTTTGTTGGCTGCTGGTGGCGGCATTTTCCTACTTTCATTTCTTTTCTCATTGAGGATTCTGAAATGTTGAAGACACAAGAGGGCATCCGTCGGTCATCATGAAGGTCCTTGGAGCTTGATGAAGTACCCGGAACCAGAGTATATTCTGGTTACCGTGAGCTTTGTGGGCCTCGTGCTGAGTCACTGCGTCCACTGCTCTAAAAGCCCCCATGTTTCATCCCTTCCTGTTACCTTCATCTTCTCCCCAAACCAGCCAGAACTCAGGACCACCATCCATCAATCACCTAAGCCAGAATTCTAAAATCAACGCAAGATAGGTCCGTCCCACTAGCCGTTCCTTACCTTTTGCAAACCTCTTGGGTTTAGTTTCACATCTGCCATATTTGAACCCTTATCCTTTCTGGCCTGAATTGTAGTCCTACCCTCTCAGAGGACCCCCTTCACCATTCAGAGCCATCTTTCCCTGCACCACAATATTTTTTTAACATATCGTTTCATGTCCTGACTCCTTACAGCTTTCAGGCTAAATGTCAGAAGTCTTGATTCTGTTCTGCTTTTCTGTTGCTGTGACAAACACCATGACCAAAAGCACTCAGACCGCACATGTGCAGCTGTCCTATTGTGTCCTGAAAGCTCTGCTTCTCTGTAGTCATCTGCCCCTTCTGGCTCCTATACTCTTTCTGCCCAGTCTTCCTAACGATTCCTAAACTTTGAGAGAAGAGGTTGTGAGGTAGATGTTGAAAAGAAAGGTATCATCAGCTCAGGTCCTCCAGAACAAGTTCTCAGCACAGAGGAGATTTATTAGTCCCAGAGGGACAGGGGGCTGAAAATCAGAGACAAAGACAGGAGAGAGAGGATGTGGGAGAAGGGGAAGGGAACAGGGGAGAGGGAGGAGAAGGATTTGTCCCAGGAGACTGACTGCCTTTGGATCGAGAGGAGACAAACATAGCACATGGGAAAATGGCAGTTCATCAAGGTACACAGGGAAACCTCATGTTAGGATGAGGTATTTCATTGTAATTTGGCATGACAAGTAGGTGAGCCAAAGGGGGCTTTTGATTGCTAGATTTCAATACTTTGATAGCTGGACCTCGGTGGTCAGCTTCAGGAGGAGGAAGTGGTCAAGTAAGGGAATGGATCTCAGGAGGCAGCTTTAGGAATGTACCGTAATGATTTTTAGAAAAGCAGGGGCATGGGGGAGAAGGACAAGACCTGCCAGAGCCGCACTCCCCATGCTCGAGCAGGACAGAGTCCTGTCAGATGTCCCATGAACTAACAGGTGATTGGGACAGCATACGTGAGACCTGTGCAAGGTTAAGCCAGGGACAATCCCACCACGGAGGGGAAAGGTAGTCAGGAAGTCTTCCGCTTAGCTGGGGAGCTGTCAGCAACTGATGGCTGCATGGAGTAGAAAGGGTGTTCTTGTAGACGGTGAGTGGATTCAGTCGCCAGGGAGAGAAAACAAAACACGAAGCAGAAAGAAAATAACGACACCAGGACAGAGGAATTGGAGTGGAGGAAGTTGGGGGTCAACATGATCAAAACACACTATGTACGTTCAGAGAATTCTCAGACAACTTTTAAAGCAACTTAGGAGACTTGAAAGGGATTATTTAGCCTATACTTCTAGGCCACGATGCATCATTAAAGAAAGTCAGGGCACGAGCTCAAGCAGGAACTGAAGCAGAAACCATCGGGGGGGGGGGGGGGAGTGGCCAGGGGAATGCTGCTTTCTAACTCAATCACAGGCTTACACTTAGCTTCATTAGGCGTGCATCATATATCAGGCCTTATCTAGGAACGGTGCTGCCCACAGTGGGCTGGGCCCTCCCACATCAATCATCAGTGAAGACAATCTCAGGCATGTCCACAGACTGGTCTGATGGAGGCAAGTCGTCAGTTGAGGTCCATCCTCCTGAGGCTGTGTCAAGGTGACGATAAAAACTAACCAGCTTAACGATCGTATCCCGTATTGTTTTCATTGTCAGTGACATCTGCGACAGAATGCCTGACATTAACAATGTAAGAAGAGGAAACCTAAGAAAAAGTTTGCTTAGGTCCACTGTTTCAGAAAGTTCAGCCCATGGACACTACTACACTTGGCCCCATCTACTTGGGCAAGAGTATCTCAGCAGCAGGAGCATATGACAAAGGAGAGCTGTTTACTTCCTGTCAGCCAGGAAGCAGAGGAAGCAAGACAGGAAGCAGCCAGGGACAAAATAGCTCCAACACACACACACACACACACACACACACACACACACACACACACATGATCTTCTTCCACCTAGCCCTCATCTCCACAGCTTCTCAGAACCTCCCAGAATGGCACCACCAGCTAGCGACCCTTAAGCATTTAAGACGTGAGACTGCAGGGAGAATTTCATACCCAAACCATAGTGTGTCCTGTCTACATTTGTGGCTTCATTTTCCACCCACCTAACATGTGTCCCTCATCTCCATCCATCCATTTGGAATATTGTATAGCACCTCTAATTTCTGCTGGCTTGGCCTCCATTATTTCATAAGTGACTGCTCTTTCTTCTCCCTGGATGTCTCTCTTCCCATGAATATTGACATTAGCTGGTTTTGGTCCTTCCAATTTAGTTTACTATGTGTCATACACTATGTTAAAAAATAGTGCATCCTGGAGGCCAGAAACATGTCTCAGTCACTCAGTGGTCTTGTTGCTCTTGCCTAGGACAAGAGTTCAGTTCTGAGTACCCACACCACACACCTTACAACCATTGTGACTCCAGTTCCAAGGGATCTGACACCTTCTGGTTTTGAAAGACAGCCACATACATATGCATATATATATACATGCATTGAATAAATAAAATAATTTTTGAGGGCAGGTTTTGAGACAGGGTTTTTCTGTGTAGCCTTGGCCGTCTTGGACTTACTTTGTAGACCAGCCCAGCCTCGAACTCACAGACACCTTCCTGCCTCTATGTTTATATTCCTTAAGCCCCAGGTCCACTTTGATGGCCATCACTCACTCAGCATCTATGAACATCTCCATTAGAATATCAAAGATAACATTTCTGAGTCTGACTAGGCCAGAAAAAGTCCTTGCAGCCAAGCCTGAAGCTCTGAGTTCGGTCCCCAAGGATCCACAGGTACAAGGAAATACCCTACTCCTGAAAGTTGTTCTTTGACCAACACCCCCCCCCACACACACACACACACTCATGCTGTGGCACTCATGCCTACTTACATATACACACAAATGAATAAATGCACCTTTTAAATCAAAGAGCATCTCATGCATGTAGTCAAACGCTATTTTCTGCTGTGTCATACAACAGTGAGCAGCAACTTAGGTGATTTGTACTGACAGGCTAATAGGAAGAAAGACACCTGAGAAATAACATGTGTGATCACTAATACCAAAGGTCAACTTGATTATATTAAGAAATGCCTGGGGTGGGGGGGAAGGCAATAATGAGGCGTTCCTCTTTGGGTGTGTCTGGGAAGGCTTTTCCAGACAGGATGACCCGAGGGAGGAAGAACAACTCAGTATGAGCAGCACCATCCCCTGGGCTGGGGGCAAAGACTGAATAAGAAGCCAGATGACCTCTGCCATCTCCACTTCCTCTGTCTCCTGACCCACTAGGACCTGAGAAAATAGCCTGGTGCCCCAAAAGCCTTAGAGCTACCAGCCCACATGCCTTTCCCCACCAGGAAAGACTCCAACTCTGAGCCAAAATACACATTTTGCTCTTGAGTTACTTCTGTCAAACATTTGGTCACAAGAATGAGTAAAGTAAGTGATATAGTAGTTAAGTATGATAACAGGCAAAATGAAAATGTCAGGGTGTTTAGGGGCTCTCAAGCAAACTTGAAGGCCAGGAAGCCATCCTTTAGCTGAGCATGAGGTGTTTTCCAGGAAAAGAAAGTAGCCTGTTAAGAGCCTAGATATGAGGGTCCCTCTCCTGGGTGTGAGAAACCCATTTCAAATGAAGAAAGGCAGGAAACTGGCAAGACTAGTAGGATGGAGAGATCAGTGGGATGCTGGCTGGTAGATGCTCAGAAGACATGGTTAAGGAATTACGCCTTTAGCCCTTAAACAAAGGGGTGGCTTTAGGAAGAGAATAGCTTTTCTGTGAGGTCCCTGTGGCTCTCTGTCCTAGTACAGGGGGTATGGCGGGGGGGGGGGGGAGTGTTGGCAGTGAGCTGGACCACTTAGCACCAGAAGAAATGAAGAGCTGTGGAAACATTTTGCTTAATGTTCACAAGGTAGAATTGACAAAGCTGGTGGACTTCCTGGGGAGAAAAGCACTCGAGACTGAGCAGCTCAAGGTAACTTCAATCCAAATGTCTAGATTCCGGGAGTTGTAGGCACTGTTTTTATGTTCAGAGCATTTGGATGAAGATCCTCTTTGTGCCTAAGGTCAGGACATGCTGATGGGAGGGGCCTTTAAGACTAGAAGAGTTGTCTATGATGTGGTTTGAATATGCTCGGATCTAGAAGGTGAAAGGAGAGAGACAGGTATATGTAGGGAGCTGATGGTCATTGCATAGATTGTAATTAATGCCGAAACAATGGTCACAGTGTCATTACACTCTCGGTCCACTGAGGTAAGGACAGGGGTGACTCACCTCTGGGTCTCCAATACTCAGGCTCTTATACTGTGCCTGGAACGCAGCAGATTCATTGGCAGTTTTATTGAAGAATGGATGTAACAATCAGCTTACATTTTAAAGCCTTTTGAATGTAAGATACTGAAAAACAAAATATGTTATTGTATTGATATGACTCAACCAAACTTTTAGACACGCTGTACCAGAATGAATAATCTAAATTAGAAAAAAAAAGAGAGTTGGGTGGAATAATAACTGCTTTGAAGACAAATAAAATGCATTTCAGTTGTACAAATTAAGGCACAGCTACAGTCCAAAAATTACCAAAGCAGATTGCAAATGCTACTTTATTATGATCATTAGTACAAAGTCTGTGGCAGTGCAATTAAAATTTGATAATTGTATTTGTCTATGCATAATAATTAGCAGAGACAAAGAGATTAAAAAGGATAAAGAGAAATGAAAAACTTAGCAACCCCTAATCCATGCATTTGGCACCACCCAAGCTTGCCTTCAGCGAAGGCCAGTCATGGAGGCTCACTCGTCCTCCCCCACAGTTCCCATCGTAGAGTGTAAGTATGGCAAGACAACAAGCTTCTTTACATATTATTATGGTGATTTTGTAATTATTTTCCAAGGGAACTCATTGTATCTTTTGGTTCTTTTATTGAAATTATGAATCCATTCTCTGGGACCAATGTCATGGATATTGGCTGGACCATTCCAAGAAGAAGTATGCCCCCAATAATTTTTAAGCATGTCTCTTTTCCTTCCGTGTGTGTGTGTGTGTGTGTGTGTGTGTGTGTGTGTGTGTGTGTGTGTTTGTGTGTGAGCACTGTATGTTGTATGTGTTTGTTGAGAGGCTTGCACTCAATGTGTGGAGGCCAGATAATAATGCCAGATGTCTTGTTCTATCACTCCCTGACCTATTTTCTTGAGATAGGGTGTCTCTCACTACACCTGGAGCTATGTTGACAGCCAAAGTCCCTTCAGTCTTTCAGTCAGCTTCCCACTGAGCTAGAGCTATAGGCATATGCAGCCATGCCCAGCTTCTTACATGGGTTCTGGTGATTTGAACTCAGGTCCTCAAGTATTCCACCAAGCAGTCTTCTCTACTGAGACATTTCCCGAATCCCCAACCCCTCCTTAATTAAATTACTCTTTATTCTATCTATTAGAATACACAATTCAGAGTTTTCTTTCAATTTTTGTATATGATTCCATCATCCGTGTGAGGCTGACAGATAATTCTCATCAGAATCTTAGATAACTGTGTAAGGCAACACTCATGTAGCAATGGGACTGTGGTGAGGTAAAAAGTGTTAAAAGGAAATCTTGCAGCTTGTCTGCACCTTGACTTGTCTTGACTCTAAATTGAGAGATTAAGCTGTCTACTTGTAAGCTCCCTTCTACCTCTGTAATTTTACAATTCTCACCTTAGGAACATTTCATTGAGTTAAGCTATCTCAGCTTTATTAAAATTGACTTTACATCATTATTTTATTATAGTTTCTCCATTAAATGCTAATAGTTGATACACTGTGTCTCCATCCCCAGTGAAGTTAAAGGCCTAGAGATGTAGCATCACTCTTTATGGTCTAAGATGATCTAGCCAATGATAATGCTCCCATTCTCTAAGCATTGACCATGATCCAAGCATCTTCATAAGCACTTACCTCACTTTACCTTCACAAGAAGCTTATGTGATCAATACTAACAGTATTATAAGGAATGAAACTAATATTTGCACTCTACAGCAGGACAAGGCCATGGCTGGGCCTTGGCCCCAGGTCTACCTCTTTCCAGAGCCTGTATTCTTGACTGCAATGTTGGTATATATCTGATTTCTTGACAACGTCTTGCTCTGAGGGTAGAATCGAACCCATTGGAATATTGCTGAGTGAAGCCATCAGAGAAGTTTATCCACAAAATGCAAACTTATGGAGTAAGAAAGAAGAGAGAACCAAAAGTGTGCCGCAGGTTGCCAAGAAGACTGTACAAAGCATCACACCCAAGAGTGGAAGAAAAGGTAGGCATGCAGAGGTGAGGGAAAGCCTGGTGTAACCTAGCAGAAGCTTCTCCATGTCAGTAAATCAAGGCAGGTGCTGCAGGATTGCGTGGAAACTCCCTTCCAAACAGTACTTGGTAGTGGTATAAAGAAATGGGAGAGTTTTACTAAGGCAGGGAAGCAATGGAGTCAGCCCCAGTTGGCCAGTTGTTTGTGCTAGACCATCTCCCCAGGGCCCTGGATGGGACGGAGGAAATGAGACGGAGGGAAGGTAATCTAGGGAGTGATCTCAGGAGCCTGCAGCCTACAGCTAGGAAGACAAGCACAGCTGCTGTGTTTGTGACGTCAGGACGTCCACCTCCTCTGGTGTAGTCATCAGAAGTAGTCAGATACCCACAATCATATGCACAGTGCATTATGTTACACACATACACAAATAGAGAGATGATGGAAGGAAGGAAGAGGAAGAGAGGGAGGGAGAGAAGGAAAGAATGAAGGAAGGAAGGAAAGCAAGCAGGCAGGCCAGCCAACCGGCCATTCTTGAACTTGAGTCAGGCCTGACAGAGCACTTCAAATCCTAGCACTTGGAAGGCAAAGACAAGATGTTTCAAGTCTAGCCTCTGCTGGGTGGAGGCCAGTGAAATCCTATTTTCTTTAGGACAAGTCATATGGTTTCTCCAACCAGAATGACTCAAGTTTCTCCAACAAACCAATGTCATGAAATAGTAAGAATTGGAGTAAAATGTTAAAGATTATATATATATAATAGTACAATTTTTATTTTAAAAACCAATATATTTGTGCTGGGTGTGGTGGCACACACCTTTAATCTCACCACTCAAGAGGCAGAGGCAGGTGGATCTCTGTGAGTTTGAGGCCAGCTTGGTCTACAAAACAACTCCAGGTCAGAGAAATCTTTGTCTCAAAAACTAAAACACACACACACACACACACACACACACACACACACACACACACACACACTCACACAATAATTTTATTAATTCTTTGAGAATGTACATGTATTTTGACCATTTTCAGTCCCCCAGCTCTTCCTCAATCCACACATTCACCTTCCCACCCTCCCTCCCAACCTCATAATCTCACTTTGTGGTGTTTTGATAAACCACTGAGTCCAGTTGCCCATATACATATGGCTGTGGGACTTCCACTGGTCAACCTGCCAGTGACCACAGCCCTACGGAAGGTTGACCCTCCTTCTCTTGGTGGACATCAAGCTACAAGTGAAGGCTCATGAGCCCCTCCTCTCTCCATGCTGGAACACTGACTGGCTTGACTTCCTGTGAGTTCATGAGCACAATGGTCTGTCACATCCATAAGACACTTCTCTGCCCTGGTCCTTGGCCACTTCTGGCTTCTATAACCTGAACCTCCTTCTTCTTCAATGTACCCTGAGCCTTGTGGGGAGAGCTATGGTGTGTGTGTGTGTGTGTGTGTGTGTGTGTGTGTGTGTGTGTGTGTGTGCGCGCACTCGCCATGGATGGCTCAGGACTTAACGGACACTGATTCACTGTACTGTGACCAGTCAAGACTTCTGGGTTAACCATCATCCACTGGATAGAACAAATTTTAATATTTCTCCTAAGCATATATCTGGATAAGAGAGTGTAGGTGTATATGAGGTTATTCATTGCTTTATTATTACAGAGGTAGAAGCACTCTTCTTCTATTATAAAAGGTGTTACTAAGCTGTAAATTAATGTTGAGCAGAGGCACGAGTTACAGACCACAGCTATGACATGACATGGTACTGTAATCGGAAAACCTAGACTTTAATGTAAAGGCCGCTTCCCACTATTAGATCTTGAGTAAATTAACTTGAGACCTTTACCTCATCTGCAAATGAAGATGATTAACATTTCCATCTCCTCCTATGAAATTATATGCTAAGCATAAGGACCGGCAGAGTAAACATGCAGCAGCGTATCCTGCTGGGATGTCTGCTCGGCTTCCTGGCCTGATCACCCCTACCCAGAGGGGAAGCTGGGGCAAGAATTTTACCCTCCCTCTCTTAAGTAGACTGCCAAGTCTAAAGGCATCAGCTTCAAACAAGAGTGCTCTCTGCTGTGTATGTTCAGCCAGCGCCTCTTCAGACTCAGGGTAAAAAAATCTAAAAAATAAAACAGAGAGAGCCCACGCATATGTATCACCTTGGTACCCATAAACTTTATTTGTGGAGCAGCTTTGTCTTCAGAGCAACGTTGAGCCAACAGTGCAGAGCTCCCACATCCCCCTCATGTGTGTCTACCCGACACGAGAAATGGCGAACCCTCTTGAAACTCAGTTCCACGGGTGCACTTTTTAAATATCTGAAGAAATGGGTACTTTTACTATGAATATCCAGTGCACTTGCATACCCATCAGAGGAGTGTGTGTTTACTAATTTTATCTTTAAAGGATTTACGTTTGAGGCTGGTAGCTCAGTAGCACAGTGCCTGTCTAGCATGCAACCAGGTCTTAGGTTTGCTCTCCAGCCCTGCAAAAGAAAATATTCAAATTTTCTTTTCATGTGCAAACTAGCAGTAACAACTACTTCTAGCTTATATAATCTGTATGATTTGTAGTCTGTGTTTATTTGCGGCCTATATAATCTATCATTTTTGTATGTGTGAGTATAGATGTGTGGTATATTTGTGGATATGTGTATGTTCATATGTGGATATGTGTATGTTGGTGTACCTGAACCCAAGCACGTGGAGGCCAATGATCAATTGTAAGTGTCTTCCACTGTCACTCTCCACCTTTCTTTTTTCTTTTTGAGACATTGAACCTGGAATTCTCTGGTTTAGCTATTCTGTCTGGCCTGTGATCCCAAGGTGGGGGGCAGGGGGCAATGACAAAGCTTGAGTCAAACCGAAAGGAACCAAGCGTCTCTAATGAACAAAGCAAGTTAACTTACACTCATGGCTGAAAATAGGTAGCTCATAAACACTTAGCCCACATGAAATATTTATTTCTAATCTGCGAGTTTTAAATAATTGTATGAGCTTGGGGCTTTCTGAAAGAATCTCTAGATTTCAAAGTATAGCCTTTTGCACCCAAATTCCTGCAGTCAGTGATAACTGAAAAGTCTTGATCTCCATCCCTGTCTGTAGTCTGCAGCGGTCCCATACTTAGGTCATCTGCCTGATTGCCCCTCACTCCCACCCCATCCCATACCAAACACACAAGACAGATTTGTGAATAACCGGTGTTCATTTATACAGCACTTCCTGGCGCTATCTTATTGTTTAGATTTATTTTATTTTATGTTCATGAGTGTCTTGACTGCATGTATGTATGTGCGCTATGTACATGCTTTGTGCCCACAGAAGCCAGAAGAGGGTGTCCGATCCGCTGGAACTAGAGTTACACTCAGTAGTGAGCCACCATGTATGTGCTGAGAATCAAACCAGAAGCCACAAGCCCTCTGAACCACTGAGCTGTCTCTCCAGCCTCCTATGTATTTTTAACGTTTATATTTTGTTTTATGTGTACGTTTTGCTTTTGTGTATGCATGCACACACTATGCATGCCTGGTACCCACAGATACCAGAATCTTCTAGATCTTCTGGATCTTTTGGATCTCCTAGAACTAAAGTTACTGACGGCTGTGCTCTTCCACGTGGGTGCTGGGCATTGGATCCAAACTGAGGTCTTTCGCAAGAGCAGCGAGTGTTCTTAACTTCTGAGCCAGTTCTCCAGCCCTATAAGGCTGCATCTTGATCCTTTCTCATATGTAAATGCAAGATTCTTTAAAAAAAAACATTTTTAAATAAAAATAGTTTTTGAGACTGGGTTTCTGTAATTCAGGCTAGTCTTGAATTTCTGATCCTCCTGCCTCCACTTCCTGAGTGCTGGGATGGCAGGAGTGGGGCCACCCATTCCACGCTGCGCAGGCCTGGGAATAGCCTCACGCCTGCTAAGCAAACAAAATTATTTCAATCAACAGAGAAACCAATACAGTACACACTACAAGAGATCCTAGATAAGGAACAAGCTTGAGATTCCTTAGTTTTGAGTGGAGAGCAGGGTCTGACTTTCACACAAACCATATTTGACCACGTCCTCTGGATGGGAAGGCCTGGTGGCACTCAGAGGAAGGATAGCAGGCTACCAAGAAGAGACTTGATACCCTATGAACATATACAGGGGGAGGAGGTCCCCCTCAGTCACAGTCATAGGGGAGGGGAGTAAGGGGAAAATGGGAGGGAGGAAGGAATGGGAGGATACAAGGGATGGGAGAACAATTTAGATGTAATGTGAAAAAAATTAATAAAATATATTTTTAAATGTAATTAAAAATAAAGATAAATCCAGTCAAAAAAAATGTACAAAGCAAACGAAACTGTCCACACTGTGTTAGGCCAGGTTATTCTTTTGAAACGCGCTTCCCAGATTGATATTTGTTCAAAACGGCAAACCTGCACCTTTATGCTTTTGTCATCCTTTTGGAAAATAGCCTATAAATGTACATAGGAAGAAAAAAAACTGCTCTTAACCAGAGAATATCTGTAAAGTAACTGCCCGTTGAGTCACATCCTAACTCCAGGTGCCTGATGCAGAACTCTCTATATCTGAAAAATGTCAGCTAGCAAGAACAAGAAGCTGAAAGCTAAAAAATAAAAACTAAAAGGCACTCTGAGAACAAATCGCTCTTATTTCCCATAGCAGGTGAATTTCAAAGCTGGTGTTATTCCTGACTGAAATTTTCAGAAAATGAGAAAGCGTTTAAAAACTGAAAGTGCAATTACATTCATGAACTTAATTTTCCAGGCTTCAAGTATCACTTGGTTTGTACATTGAAAACCTTTAAAATATTTTTTTTTCAGTTCAATGTAAGGGTCATTTTCAAAACCAAGTCACAGCAAAAGTTAGTGATGACAACTTTTGAAACCAGTAGATTTGTCCATTAAAGCATACAATGCAATCTTCCAACATCTGTCTCCACTCAGAAATGACAAGTCTTCCTTTCAAAAGAACTGTCAGGATTGTTGACAGTGTGTACACGTTCACTCCTTGTCTGTCACACTCTTCACAATAGAGTTGTTGTAAAGGAGAGGACTGTTGTTTGGGACCTTGAGCTGACTCGTGGCTTTGATCTTAGCTCAGCCCAGTGACTCAGACCCAGTGTGATATGTTTCTGCTTGGATTGAAGTAGGGAGGAAAGATCAGGCGTAAGCAAAGGAATTGAGAACTTGAGTTGCAATGCCAAGCACAGTTCCGGGGAATTTGGTTAAACGAATCAGCAGCTTACTTCATTGAGGGGCTGGGAATGAAGTTTAGTTGGCAGAGGGCTTGCTTAGCATGCACAGTGCCCCGTTTCCTATCTCCAAGTCCACGTAACGTGGGCACAATAGAGCGCCTATAATTGTGGCATTCCAGAGTGATGGAAGGAGGAGCAGAATTTCAAGGTCATCTTTGTCTATAGACCAAGTGTCAGGCCAACCTGGGCCATATGGGAACCAGCCTAAGTATGTGTGACTGAGGAAAAGTTGAGCTGAAGCTTGCTATTAGGAAAATGTACCTAAATAGCCCGCAATGGATTTCACTCCAGATTTGTAGCTGGCCTGCCATTGAAATTAGGGTAAATTATGTCACACATATACTGTAGAGCTGAACCAGAGGTCCCTAAGCAGGACATATCACAAGATAAGCAGACAACCCTGATAGTGGAGTCCATCCTAATACATCTCCACTTTCAGAAGCATTGTTGAAACTCCACTGCCTCGCAGCATCATTGAGTTCATCCTCACAGCAAGCATTGAGTACCGTCTGCTTTCACTGCCTAGCTTTTATCAGTGGGGGAGAGAAAGAACAGGCTTTCAGAGAGCCTGAGCTCTTTTCTATTTGTTGATTTCTGTTTGAACAAAGGCATGTCAACGTGGCCTAACTCCGCAAAATTTGCCATTCTCCAAACATGATCCTTATCCGCTTGCCTCGGCATTTCTTAAGCTCTGAAGTCTCCACCCTGTATTTCTTCACTTGGTAGCTTTTCACTCATCCTAGCAGTTAAAGCGGAACCCTCACCTGCTCTGGGAATCCTTCTGTGACCTCCTCTCTTGTGACTTTCTTTGTATCAGATAACCTAAGTACTCTTGAGAGCTCTTACTATGTTACCTGCCCACAGACATGTACCATGCCTTCCCAGCTACATGCCAAAAGTGAGGCTGAGACTCAAAACCATGCTGAGTGAATGGATGGATGGATGGATGGATGCGTGGATGGATGGATGCATGGATGCATGGATAGATGGATAAATGAATGAATTTTTCCCCACAGCAAAATTGTGCTATAATGTTCCCTTATTAGAAGACACTACCTTCCTCATTAACAAAAGGCATATTGATTCCTGTGGTTCTGAGGTATATCCCTTTTTAATAAAGGAAGTAGAAGAACGAATCTTTTTGGCACCTAGCAGTAATTTTATAGAGATTTAATTGGTGAATGATTTTTTGAATGAAAATAAATTTCTCATATTAGGTAATTCTATGGGCAATTAAAATAGGAATTTCATTAAAAAGAAAATAATATTTTCAATGTGAAAGAGGTCTATCCATAATAATTTAGATCCCATTCTTAGACTAAAAAAAAAATCAATAGCACAAACACACATAGTGCTTATCAACAGTACAAGTGTAAAATGATGCTATCTTTAAAAATTCATTTTGTGCCTTTTCTTTTACAACTCTCATTTGTGTGACTCAAAGAAAGTAGGTTTGAGAATAAGAAGAAACGAATGCTTCGTTGTCATTTTGGTTTTGGGTTTGGTGTTTTTGTTTGTTTGTTTTTTACTCTGAAGCAGGCTTTTGAAATCTGACATCTTGAGGCGGTCTCAGCAAAATTAAAGGATATTAGATAAAGATCAATCCACCAACCTCCATCCTTCCCAAGGAGGACCACAAGGTACAGAGATGCTCACTCAATGCCTGCAGTAAGGGGATGAGAAGGAGATGTTCCAAGCTAGGGTACAACAGGGGGAAAAAAAGGTTTGGTGTAGATGAAGGCTTGAAAGTCAAACCACCAAGGTTGTTGAGTTCAGTGTTCTGGGAAAGTACACCATACAGCATACAGGGAGGTACTTTTGTGGTGGTTCTTATCAACAGGTGCTCCACCTGTAGCTTTTCCAGTTTAAGCACACCCCAAGACTTCTGAACCCCACTCACATAACTCCTTATAACTCAGTTACTCAATATAGCCTAAAGTTTCTTGCCAGTCTCTCTTAGTCAGGGTAAGTCCTTGATTTCCAGGGACTGCTGTTCAGTAGCAGAATGCTTGTCAAGCATATGTGAGGCCCTGGGTTCAATCCCCTGGGCTGGGGAAAAATATTTGATTGCCAGTGTGGCAAAAGGAAAAGAATGCCATGAAAGAGAGGGACCGAACACAGGTGCATAGAAGACCCTGAGTGACGATCAAATTATCGCCATTATTCACTTTAAATGGAAGTTGGATTGTCCAAAAGCTAAATATGGATCAGCAGTGAGAAGTTAATAAAATCTCTGCTCAAAATATAGTAAATCTGGGTAGAACATATCCAAAGTCCAAACACTTTTGGTAAGATCTGGATATTAGGGACACATAGTCAGAGAATCTAGACAAGATGATCACATGAGAACAGACTAACATGAAACATACTCAGAGCCTGAAGAAAAGATGCCATGTAAAGAATAAGATAACACTATTCCTTACAGCAGTCCCCAACAATTCTAGCCTGGGCAGACGCTTGACGCTTGTTCATATGGCTGCCCAGTCATTTAAAATGGTGCCAGAGAATCGGTGATGAATGGAGTTGGACTTTTGACTGTGGGTCTATAATTCCATGCAATAAGGAGAAAGAAATCATTCAATTGGATGACAATTGTTAAGCTTTCATTGTGTGTCAACCCATGTAATGGAGCAAAACAAGGCATAGACTCTACCATAAGCTTACAGTCTAGAGGAAAGAAGGCAGTCTGGCCAGATAACCATATAAGCAAGTACAAATTGCATTGGTGATAAGTGTTACATGAAGAACAACATAAGGCAGGCATGGTGACTCATCATATTTATAGTCCTAGAATTTTTAAGGCAGAGGCAGGAGGATTACTGCAAGTTTAAGGCTACCCCAGTATACTTAGTGAATGCCAGCTCATCCTAGTTGCAGAGTGAGACCCCACCTCAAGCAAATAAACAAATAACAACAAAAAAGATCTACCCACACACTATGAAAACCTTTATAAGGGGCTATATGAATACGGCTTTCTTAGTCATTTCCCTATTGCTGTAAATAGGCAACTGATAAGAATTAACTTTTAATTGAGGGCTTGCTTACAGGTTTAGTTTCCGCCATTATCATCTTGGTGGGAAACATGGCAGGATGTAGGCAGGTGCTGGAGCAACAGCTAAGAGCTACTTCCTGATCTCTAGGCAGAGAAAGACACACTGAACCTGACACAGGCCTTTGAAACCTGAAAACCCACCCTCCGTGATATACTTTTTCTAACAAGGCCACATCTCCATGTCCTTACAATCCTTTAAACTGTGCCATTCCTTAGTGACTAAGCATTCAAATATATGAGCCAATGAGGGTCATTTTTAATCAAGCAACCACATTGGCTCCCTTAGGATATTTGCCTCCTGATCAAGTATACAAAATATTTAAAGGATAATAGGGGAGAAAAACCAGGCATGGTGGTGCATACCTGTAATCTCAGGACTTAGGAGGCAGGCAGATATCTATGAGTCAGAGGCCAGCCTGGTCTACTAAGTGAGTTGAAGACAGCCAGGAATATTACATGGAGAAACTCTGTCAAAAAAAAAAGGGGGGAAGAAAAAAGAGAACAGTTGAGGTCATTGGAAGGTGCCTTTCTCTCTTTCCACTTCCAGGTTAAAAATAATAGATTTCATTGTAAGACGATGCATCATAATCTTTAAAAAGATAGAATCTCATACATTTTTATTATGTATATATCTTTGGACACCTTATAAGCTCATTAATCCTGACTTCTTATCTGTAAAATCAAGAAAATATCCCTGATTGTTGAATAAGATAAATGAGGTTAATGGATGTAAAGTGATTAACCTAAGTCAAATATAGACTATTTAGTAAGCTTTGGCTCCGGTACATGAATGGACATGACATGACATTGAAGTAGAACACAGAGACAGAAGCCCTTGGACAGGGGCTGAATAGGCCGGCAGTGAGCATGGCACACCAAGCTACTAACGGAGAAAGAGCACACTTGGTGTGAAATTTCATGACTCTTCATTTTTCTTTAAATCTAATTAAACCCTACTTTTACACAGATCAAAACCTTTTCTTTCCTGGATCAAAGAATTATTCTCTATCAGGAAATCCAATCTTAATTATTATTGGATTCTTGCACCCTCTCTAACCTGCAGTCTAGCAAAGTCATTACTGATAAAGTCATTGTCCAAGATAGCTTTGCCACTTGATGGTAAGAACACAACTGGCATTTTTTTTTCATCTAGGTGATTCCACCCTCTCTAATATTCCTCTTCCTCCTCTTCTTCTTTTCCCCTCCTCCTTCTCTTCCTCCTTTTTCTTCATCTTTCCTCTTTCCTCTCATCCTTTCTTCCTTCTCAAAGTAGCTCTTCTCTCCTCCAGATCACAAAGCTAGTGTCCTTGATGATTCATGCTAGACCACTGCCATGCTCAACATAGAGTCCGACCAACAGAGAACCTGAGGACCAGCTTTTGTACATCTTATACAGGGAGAGATGAAAGCACAAAGAAAAGGTACATGGAATTACTTCAAAAAGTAAGCTATGCACTCATTCCAAATGCTGATAATGTAGGAAAACAAATACATCTTACACACAGGGTGGATCTTCAGATAAAGCTGAGTCCTTTCTTTGGGAGTATAACTAGATAAGAGACTAAGCTGGAAATCTTCCTGGTACAGATTTCAAAGTATCTAGATAAAGCGTTTGGAATTTTGCTAGTGGTCAAGAAGCAAAGATGAAGAATGATGCACATAAAAAAAAAATGAGAGAATGAACACAATTAAATGTTTGCATAGAGGGATAGAAATTTGATAAGTAAGATTTTGGGCTCTTAAAGGCTTCAAACCAGGATCATGGGGAGTCCGTTGTCAAATCAGCTCATAAAGTCACCATCAGTGAGGTCCTAGCAAGGAGAGATAGGAACTCAAATAGTGTGATTGACGAGGTATCATGAGCCTTTCAACCTTTGCAGAGCTATGACAGAAAGAAGAAGGGAAAAAAAAAAGGTGAGATACCCATGAATAAACAAGACTAGGGAGCTGTCATCATCCCCAAGGCTGAAAGGAAGCAAACCAACTTACCAGAGCCTAAAGAGTCTCAAGCACAGGAAGTAGGCTCTAACTAGTAAAAAAACAAAACAAAACAAAAAAAAAACACCTGAACCAGCTAAAGTAGCCAAGTTCAAGCCATGATGAGGAACTGAGTCAGGGAAATGCACAGGAGAACCAATTATCAAACATCTCCCCTCGCCACCACCCTACCACCCCATCCTGACTCCTCCCACCCAACCCTGCCTTTCTTTGGCTAGTGCCTCTAGAGCTGAGCCCAGTTGGAAGCCAGAGAACAAGGAATCCTGAGTAATGTGGTGCCCCAGAGGGCAGCCCCCTGAGAAGCAGAGGCGTTAAAAAGGAAGAGATAATAGTGGGATAAAGTGGGAAGAGAGTGGTGTTAAATATAGTCACCCGTGATGATCATTGCCACTGCTATCAAAAAGATTTAATTCATTCTTAAAATGACAAGAGGTTAAGGCCATTTTCAGGGGGAGAAAAATGATCACCACAGATAAAATAAGGGATAGTAAAGGAATTAAGGCAGAAATATTGTTTATCTTGACAATAGCAATGTTGACATAGTAGGTCTGGTATTACAGTGTTGTGGTTTAGCTATGAAGTGTCCCCACAGGCTGAAGTGTTTGAACACTTGGTCCCCAGCTGGGGTCGCTGTTCTGGATGGTTGTAGAACCTTCTCCAGATGGACCTTGCTGTAGGAAGTGGGTCACTGGAGATGGACTGTGAGGTTTTGTGGCCTATCTCTACTTGCTGCCTGGGCCCTGCTTCCTGGCTGGGGGTGCACTGTGACCAGCCACATCATGGTCCTGCTGCCATGGCAGACTGTAGACTAATTAAAGCATGAGCTAAGGCAAACCCTTCCTTCCTTGGCTTGCTTTCATCAGGCAGTTCATCCCAAGAGAAGTATGTAATGCGTGTGCCGCAGCACCTAAACACTATTTCTCCATATTCTATTTTTGGGCAAATGATACACAGTCCTTCATATTATTCTTAAAACTGTGTGAATTATATCAAAGTAAAGTGTTTAGACAAGAAAAACAGGTAAGCTAAGATCAGTCAGTGGGTGTTTCTCCAGAGAACTGTAATTATTTGCTCCTCAAAATGTAGTGATTTCCATTTATCCAGACAGAAATCTGTAGCTCCTGAAAGCTTTATTCAGTAGTAATCATAAAATAAATTAGTTTTACTGAATGGCCTTAACACTTCAACTTTGCCCCATTAAAAAAAAATAGTTTATTACTCTTTTGAGAATTTTTTAAAGATTTATTTATTTATTATGTATATAATGCTCTGTCTGCATGTATGCCTGCATGGCAGAAGAGGGCATCAGATCTCATTATAGATGGTTGTGAGTTGCCATGAGGTTGCTGGTAATTGAATTCAGGACCTCGGGAAGAGCAGACTAAGCTCTTACTCTCTGAGCCATCCATCACTCCAGGCCCATCCCCCTTTTGAGAGTTTCATACCTCAGTGCAGTATTTATATTTCTACTCCCCACCCCTCCCCCAACATCTCCCCTGTCCCTGACTCCTCTCAGCTTTATGACCTCTTCTTCAGTTATTATTGTTACATATAAACGTGGATGTGTAAAAACACCTTATCCCTTCAGTGTTGCTTATATGTACCTGTGTTTAGAGATGACATTTTGGGATTAGATAACCTCTTAGGGGTTCCTTCTTGGAGAATTCTGACGTTCTCTGCAGCCAGGAGCCTGTAGCTTCTGTGCAGGGAGGAGGCCGTGTGAGAGTTCTCACACTGATGTTGAAAATAAACTGGTGTTGTCATTATACAGGGTCTTGTATATATTGCCCATACAGGCAACCAAATTGTTAGTATTCCATGGAGATAAAATTCCCATCTTTAAAATATTGTTAGATTGAAAAAAAAAAATGTTCAAACACAGCCAGGAAAACCTTGGTTGGCTGAGACGCAGGAGGAAATTCCTGGCTGAGGACAGGGCCAGGGAGGTTAAGGACAAGTGTGCCTCCAAGGTAATAGCATAACACCACAGTTAAGTGGGGCAGTTGGTCTAAGTCCTTCCTCACTGTCCGTCTTGTTACAAGAAGATCAAATATGGATGCAGCAGGCGTGCAGCCCAATAACTATCTCACACCTCTTAGAAAGGCTTATCAAAAAGCAAAATAAGAAGGAAAAAGCTTAGAGTTAGCAAGACATGAAGAGAAGGGAACCCCTGTACACCGTCGGTATGAATGTAAAGTAGTGCAAGCATTTGGGAAAACAATATGGCAGTGCCACAAGAAAATTAAAAAATAGAACTCCAACAGTGTGGCAATTCTACTTCTCGGTTCACGGCTAACGGGTATAGAGTCAGTGTGATGAAAGGATGTGTGTGCTCCCTTGCTCCCTGTGGAGCTATTCACAATGGCTGAAATAAGAAAGTGACCTAAGTGTCCATCAACAGATAAATGAATGTTTTTAAAAATACGGTATATATACATATTGGAGTAGTATTCAACTACTAAAAAGAGTAAAAAGCCTGTTATTTTCCGAACATAGTTTAATGCAGAAGACATTATATTCAGTAAAATAGGCCCTTACAGAAAGGCAAAGTGGCGCACGCCTTTAATCCCAGCACTCAGGAGGCACAGGCTAAAGGATCTGTGTGATTTCAAGGCCAGCCTGGTCTACAAAGCAAGTTCCAGGACAGTCAGGGCTGCTACCCAGAGAAACCCTGTCTCAAAATAAAATAAAATTAACAATTAAAAATCAGGGCTTGGGCTATAGCTCAGGGTAGCATGCTTGCCTAGAATGCACAAGGCCTTGGGTTATATCCTAAGTCTCACAAACATAAGAGGAAAGAAAGAAAGAAAGAAAGAAAGAAAGAAAGAAAGAAAGAAGATGGGGAGAGAGGGGAGAAGACAGACTAGAGACACAGCTCAATAATGTGTTTCCCTAGCATTCGATCCCCAGCACTGCGTAAACTTAGAAGGACTGTGCAGTTTTGCAGTGCCATCACTCAGGAAATAGAGGCCGAAGGGTCAGGAGTTCAAGGTTATACTTAACTACATATAGGCCAGCCTATCCTATATAAGATCTTTCTGTTTTGAAAATAATAAAATAGAGTTTAATTTCAATTTCTCAAGACCAATTAAGAGCTTCAATGTGAACACATGAAACTACAAGACTAAACAATGGCAACAGCAAGAAGTTTGGGGAGTGGAATGGATGGCTCAGCAGAAAAGAATAAGAACGTTGGCTGCTCTTCCAGAGGATGGAGGCTCAATTCTCAGCATCCACGTGGTAGGTAGCTCACACCCATCTGCAACTCTAGCTCCAGGGGCATCCAAGACCCTCACACAGGCACACATGCAGGCAGAACACCAATGCACATGAAATAAAAAGTAAAGTAAAAAGAAGGGGGGGGATGAAAACTTTTTTTTAAATCTCTAAAAGAAAAGAAAAAGGACAACAAAATTTCCTAGAAATGTGTGAGTAGATCCAAGTAAGAAGAAATCAGGATGGGAAGTGACAGAGGAGGAAGTCCAGAGGAAGATTTGACACCTTTGACAGGCATGAAGTCTGCTACTGCAGTCCCTGGTCTGTCCGTTCTAACAGTAAAGTAGCAAGCAGAGGGCTGAACGTCTGAGACCAAGTTTGACATGAAGTGACTCCGGCTGTGCCCTTGCTGCAGTCCACCCAACGGCATCACTAGGCCTGGCAAAGCTAACTACATATTTTGGTAGAAGCAGCAGAGACCCGGCCAGGGCAATTTAGGTATACAGCTTCCTGGCTGCATTGAGACTATTTTGGAAGATGCTCAAGAAAAGGATAACTTTTTTCAAGGAATCAAAAGTAGCTTTTAACCCAGGCGTGATGGCGAATGCTTGTAATCCCAGCACTCTGGGAGGCAGTGACATATGGATTGCTATGAGTTCCAGGCCAGCCTGTCTCAAACAAAACAAAACAAAACAAAGCAAAAGAGAGTTTTAAATCTTTAAGCAGAGGCTTTAATCCCAGCACCCAGGAGGCAGAGGCAGGTGGATCGCTGTGAATTTGAGACCAGCCTGGTCTACAAAATGAGTTTCAGGAAATGCAAAGGTACACAGAAACTCTGTCTCGAAAAAAAATAATAATTAAATTAATTAATTAAAATAATGTTAAAGATGTATTTTATTAAGTGTGGGCCTGTGTGAGTGCACACGTGTGTATGTCTGTGTGCACACGTGTGGGTAACTGTGGAGGCCAGGAGCTTTAGAAAATTCTTGGAGCTGGAGTTGCAAGAAATTGCCAGCTGCCTGAAGTGGGTGCTGCACGCCTCTAGGACTGAGTTCCCCTAGAAGAGAAGTAAGTGTTCTTAACTATTGAGCTGTCTCTCCAGCCACGGGAATTAACGAGGGCGCGGCGGGGGGGGGGGGGGCGGGGGGGGGGAAGAGACAGAGACCGAGAAATTAAATAATGAACTTTATTTTCAACCAGGTTAGGATAAGACCCAGAGAGAACTCAACTCAATATAGGGCCCGAAGGAAAAATGATTAAGAGAAATCAGATGCCTGTCAAAACAAACACTTGAAGTACAGGTGAGCAAAGTGGCAGCTGACAACTAGCTGCAAGGTATAGGGGAGACGCTGCCACCCGAGGGTCCCCTGCTCCTCCCCAGCCTCTGTCTTCATAACCAAAACAGGGACCAGATGTTGCCAGCCGGCTTCCCTTTCCTGTGGATTACGGATCTGTTACAGATGACAGGAGTCATTCTATTTTAAGTACAAAGAGCAAAGCGCTTCAGCACGGGAAATGAGGTGCTGAACATGAGCTGAGGCTGGGCTGACAGAAGAGCGAGGAGGAGCCAGCTGAGGCTCATGGGAAATCAGGATGACCCTCCCACTTCCCAACAGCTCAGAAGGAACGGCAAAGGTTAGGAGGCGCTGCTGCTGATTCTCCAGAGCTCGGTATACCCACGCCAGCCGTTGACATAGCAGTAGCAACCGATAAAGGATGCCACTGCGCCCCCCATCCTCACCCTTTGACCCCACAAAGCTGGTGGCCAGAATGTTGCTATAAAAAAAATCCCAACGTACCCTTGACAATTCAAGGCCTTGTCACTTGATGTGGCAAGACACACAAGATGCCACCTGATAAATGTCACTTCAGTGCGTATGACTGACTGATCAAAGACGACACAGGTCATAGCTGCACGTCTATCTCAGAACCAACCATTTTAAGTGCATGGCGGTGGGTGGACTGTAGACAAGACAGTAAACCTTTTTACCCACCATTTTGTATCTTTCCACAAAACTCATTTGTGATGGGTGTGGTGATGGCTTTCTTGCTGGCAGAATCCTGAGCCGGGCATGGAGGGAGTTCTTGAGTGACCTAGGCTAACTAATGTTTATATAAGATTCACTTTGGAAACAACCTATTGACCTATGAATCCATTAATCGGCTAAGAGTGGAGCCCCACCATTCCTTCCGGCTTCCTCCTGACCCTCTCTTTCACTATCGCGTAAAGGGGATTAAATTTTAACATGAGTTTCGGAGTGCACGTATCCAAATCATAGCACCAAAAAATACTTTCCACTTAAAACATAATTGTGGGCCTACCCAAAATGTGGAAGTGGAGAAAATACAGCAGTAACTGGCAGGGTGTGCTTCAGGGCAAGAAACCTGATCTCCTGCCTGTGTGTAAGTAGCTGTTTGTGCCGTGCCATACCATGATCAAAGCACTTAGACCTGCATTCAGTATCACAAAGGCAATAAGTGTTGGGTAAATTGCATGATATGGGTAGGGGCAGCTGAGGTGGTCAGGCAATGGTGGCACAAGCCTTTAATTCCCAGAGGCAAGCAAATCTCTGAGTTCCAGGCCAGCCTGGTCTACAGAGCGAGTTCCAGGGCAGCCAGGGCTCCACAGAGAAACCCTGTGTTGAAAACTAACAACCAATCAAGAACACATGAGGTGATGCAATAGGTGTTTTTCTCCTTGGCATGGCTGTGTGAAAGAATTCAGTTGGACTTCATGGTGTTTGAAATGGGATCTTTTGGGAGCCCCCTTTGTTTCTTGTGATCTAACTAAAGAAAAGTAGAGGCAAAACTATTGGAGTAAAGAGAGATGCCGTCCAGTATGGATGGAGTATGGAAGGGTTTGATTCAGCTGGGCAGTGCAGCAATCACAGAGTGGGCTAATCCTCCAGAGTGCAGAAAAACAAAATTCAATTTCTTATAGCCTAGAAAACAAATACAGTTTCCTGCATAATGTATTTTATGTGTTTTGGGCTAACTGTCCACATTTATTGTTAAAATTTTAATATCTTAGAGATTTCTCTGTGAACATTAAAAGAACAGAGCTATAACTTACTATATTCTAAAATGCTGTAGCAAGTGTTGGAATTTAAATAAGACCTTGTTTCCATGGCTTGTCTCTCAGCAACCTTTCTTGTTTATGGGTTCCTGTTTTCACCAGAAATAGATATTCTTTAACCTTTTCTTCCTTACCTGTGAAAAAGACTCATAATGAACATTTCTCAAAGCTCTCAGGTCATCCAGACTTCTTCTCTAAGAATACCAAGAAGTCCAGTGATATACAATTTCACTGAAATTGAGCCAAGGCCAAATCATGGCTTTAGGCTTCTAATCTTTGTAGCATTTGTAATATACAGATGTTTTGTAGATAGATGATGATGATGATGATGATGATGATGATGATGATGATGATGATGAAGAAGAAGAAGAAGAAGAAGATAGATAGATAGATAGATAGATAGATAGATAGATAGATAGATAGATATTCAGTGTGTATGTTTACAATTCATGCAACCTTATGAAGAAGCATATAACCTGTTAGGATCTCCATCTTACTGTAGCTCAAGAGGCTTATGACCTCAGTAAGATGACTAATGAACCAGATTTGGGTCCTGCACAGCTGAATCCCATACTCTTTTTCCTACACTGCACACCTTCACACAGCACACATTCATTAGCTATAGCCAAACTACTTGAAAGTTCTCAGAGAAAAGTGGAGAGCATAAATACAAATAGCCAAAACACTGTGAATGTAACACTTATATCATTCTTGATTGTTTCGTGGTTCTTCTTACTGTAGGTAGTTTATTGTATACATGTGCAATAATATAAATGTATATGTAGAAAATGAAAAATAAATAAATATATTGTTGCTAATTGAAAAAAAGACAAAATGCTTGTGATGTGTTTCAGGCATTGCCTATATATGCAAATCCATCACAGCTTTGTGTCTGAACACATAACACGCATGTTTCATGATGTGCATGTTGGCATACCATGCAACAACAGTAAGCCCTGGGACCCCTCAGCTGAGGCAAGACTATTGTGAGTTCTGAGTCACCTGATTTCCCTCTACATACAAAGCTTTCTGCTCTTTTGGAAGCATCATGATTTAGTATGAGAACACAGAAATTTGTAATGATCACCTGTTATAATTTCACAGCATGGCTATCAAATTAGTACATCTTTGTGTTGTGTTAGAATGTTTTATTTTATAAATTGCTCTCTGAGTGTCTTAGTTGGGTTTCCTTAGCCATAATGAAATATATATTTGGCTCAGGATTAGGACAGACTTTTCTAACAATTTCTGGAAGAGCCCTAAACATACTTCTGCTATTTTCTACTACATATGTCTGTGTCACGGTATTCTCAAGATTGACAATTATAAAACAAAATGGCAGTCAACTCAAAACTGTTGAAGGTATTTTCTGCCCAGCAGAATAAAGCACTCAGTCACTATCTAACCCTTTACAGAAAAAGAAATGAACATATTCATCTCTTGGGGGGAAAAAAAAGATGGGTAGCTACGTCTTCCTCACCCATTTAGCTTGCTGTCACTGCCAAGCCTGCCATGTGCTCTCTGCTCAGGAACTGGGCAAGTGTTGGCACTCTCTTGCCTGAGTCCCAGGCCAGCGTCTCTCCACCAGGAAGTAGGCCCTACTCTAGTTTCCAATCCTCTTAAAGCCCAACAAGTCTTGAATCTTGATTTTTGTTGTTGTTGTTGTTGTTGCTGTTTTGGTTAAATGCTTGCAAAAGCTTATTGTAATTCATTCAGAAAGAAACAATTTCCGAGCTGGAGAGATGGCTCAGTGGTTAAGAGCACTGAATGCTCTTCCACAGGTCCTGAGTTCAATTCCCAGCAACCACATGGTGGCTCACAACCACCTATGATGTGATCTGATGCCCTCTTCAGCAGGTGTACATGCAGGTAAAGCACTGTATACATAATAAAAACAAACAAACAAACAAAAGAAACAGTTTCAGAAAGACTAGACATTTAAAATAGCCGATTGTCCCTTCTCCCAACTATCCCTACCACATTCCTTCCTTTGAGAGCACATTAAAAATGTGAAAGTAAATTGTATACTCTCTTTTGCAATTCTCTCTCATCAGCATGGGCCGATTTCCACATCCTTTATCCTCTTTAAGGCTATTTTTAGACCCAACATTGTGTCACACTCTTTTAATCCCAACAACAGGGAGCCAGAAGCAGGTGGATGTCTGTGAGTTTAAAGCCAGCCTGGTCTACACAGCACCTTCCAGAACAGGCAGAGCTACATAGTAACACTGTCTCCAGAGGGGAGAAAAAAAATGACTATCTCATTGCATGATGTGAGAGTTTATTTCTTACTCCTGACTGGATTTTTAAATCAGTTCCATTCTTCCGCACAGTAGATACGCTAGGCGTATCTCACATCCCGTCTTTTGCAGAAAAATTGACCCTAGATCCACACGAGAACCCTGAAAGATGATCCCGCCCATCATGTCACGTTTCTCCTGTCATATAAACAACAGCTAACTGGATGAAGTCAATCAATGTACTGGCACCCAAGTCACTCCTTTAAACTGATTAAGACTTAGCCAAGAGAAGCAGGGGAACGCAGTAGAGAGGAGGCTTTCCAGACACATTTGCAACCCAAAGAACTTTGACTAAAGTCCACACTGTGGTAAAACCTGAGACAATCTTCCTGGCACACCTGTGTTCTCTTCATTAGAAGAATTCTGAGCCTGGGGGTTGCCAGCTCAAGTCTGCATGTCCTAAGACTTTTATGTGGATTGTCTAATAGCTGCCTACATTCACAGAACCCTTTATTCTCCACCCAACCACCACTAAATATTAATTTTTTTTCTAATTTGACTTTCCAAATGTTATTTGTTGTCTTAAGTGACAGCTCCATGATCTCAGAGGGGGGTTTAACATGTTCTGTGGGATTAGTCTATTGGAAATTCTTCTTGTGGGAACTGCCTGTTCATATCATTGGCCCAGCTCTTCATGATGGAATCATAGTTTTCTCGATTTAAAATGACTCCTTGTATATTGCAAATTTTTATTTTGATCATAAGCCTTTTTTTTCTGTGATCTAGTGGGAGTCAGAAGTAAGGACAGGAAAAGATATGCCAAGCAAGGATTTCTGGAAAGATCTAAGGCCAAGAGTTTCAGGAAAAATCTATAATCCTAAAAGGATTGGGCTAGAGGTTCCTTAGAAGCTCTTCTCCAAGGCTCTAGCCAGTCCTGATTCCATTTTTCATCTCTGTTGTCTCAAAGTTATTAACATTTAACCATCAAGAAAGTGACAAGTGGGTGTGGGAGGAGAAAAGAAGAGAGGAGGGAGAAAGAGCAGGGAATAGAACCCAACCCAGCCTTAGGACGTCCTGACCCAACGGCTCCACGTCATGACACTTGTCCCCTCTTCTCTAGTCCAGTGTCCTCACTGGGCTACAATTATCCTTGGCATCCATTCATAGAGACATTCAAAGACATGTAGACACATATGGTTGTAAATAAGAGCCAGATCTCATGTAATGAGTTCTACCCAGCATCCTTTTCTAATAGCACATTATTATTATTATTATTATTATTATTATTATTATTATTATTTATTATTTTTTTAGACAGCATTTCTCTTGTAGTACTGGCTGTCCTGGAACTAGCTTTGTAGACCAGGCTATTCTCAAACTCACAGCAATCCCTCTGTCTCCCAAGTGCTGGGATTAAAGGCATGAGCCACCGTACCCATCTGTCCAATAGCATTCTTAAAGCATTTTGTGATGGTGATCCATACTGGTGTGCAAAGTACCCTGAGACCCAAACTAAAATATAAAGAAGCAAATAAATACAATCTGAAATATTAATTTAACATGCTTTTAATCCCAGCACTCGGGAGGCAGAGACAGGTGGATCACTGTGAGTTCAAGGCCAGCCTGGTCTACAAAGTGAATTCAGGACAGCCAAGGCTACACAGAGAAACCCTGTCTCAAAAAATAAAAATAAAAAAATAATAAATAAATAAATAAATAAATAAGGTTGGTAAGAATGTTAAGAAAATGAATTACTTTCATGTCTGAGTAACAAATTCCTGTGCAAGTCAAATGGTTGCTAAATCTTTGACTTCAGTAAAATTAAAATGGGATTCAGCTCAGTCAGCCGTTGATAGATTGTTTTAAAATTTTGTTATAGATCACTGTATGCATACACCTCTGTAAGCGGTGAGGGACACAGCCAGAGCGGCCTTCATCCCTATTCCATGAACAGGATTTGTTTTCACTGAGTGCACTTTTAAATTTGCTAAGTTATTTGTTTTCTAATATACTGATCAAAAGTTATAATATGCCCACAGGGCTTTGATCAGTTGTGGCAGTACCCTCCCCAGGATGACGAGAGCTGCCTTACAACTGCCAACACAGTAGCAGACTTAGAAGCTGAGTTTCTCCTATTTTTACTCATTAATAGTAGTGGTAATATGTTGATTTTTTTGGGGGGGGGGACTATGTGTCAAGCTGGAAAGTGGTGGCGCACACCTTTAATCCCAGCCTGCAGGAGGCAGAGGCAGGTGCATCCCTGTGAGTTCGAGGCCAAGCTGGTCTACAAAGTGAGCCCAGGACAGCCAGGTCTACATAGAGAAACCCTGTCTCAAAAAATAAACAAACAAACAAACAAACAAAGACTATGTTTCATATAACCGAGGTTGAAGTCCAACTTACTACAGAGCCAAGGATGACCTTGAAATCCTTATCTTCCTGCCTTTGCGTCTCCACATGTTAAGATTATAAGCATATGCCACCGTATCCTGTTAGAAACCGCATATCCTGTACACCACTGACCCACAAAGCTGAAAGGTAGTTCATGCCTGCCTGTAATTAGAGCACCAAGGGTATCTGATGCCCCTGGCTTCCTCTGGCACCTGCACTTATGTGCATATCACCACATATGCACACAATTAAAATTAAGTAAAACTCTTTTTAAAAAATAAAAGAGGTAACAGACTGGAAATATAGCTTAAGTGGCAGAATACCTGCCTAGAATCCTGAAGCCCTAGGTTCAGTGCCCTGTGACAAACTGGAAGCAGTGCTGGAAATTCCAACAAAAAGCTAAAGTGATTGTAAGTGGAACCACTCTACTTTGCTGCGTTTTGCCTCTCCACTGTCTTCAAAGTACAGGCATTTGTAACATCTGCGTCCTGGAAATCTAGGCAAAGAAAGTTCCAGGCACAGAGGTGTTGCCATTCTTGGCCGAGTTCACACATCAAGATAACAATCAATCCAAAACAAACAAAAAAACCAAAACAAAACAAAAACAAAACCAATAAACAAAACAAAACAAAAAAACAATCAATCCAAAGACTGCCATACCTTCTCAGCTTTTCAGTCAAGGTCAAGCTGCCTCAGGACTTCGGAATTCTGCACTGAAATCGAGTTCTTATAGCCTTGGTCATGAGCTGGTCAGACCCAAGCACTCTCCCTAGTAAACAAAAACCTACCTCTTCAGAAGAGCCTGTCATTTTGTCCGCTGCAGATGGCAGTTTGAGATAGGGGTCTAGCTCCCCTCCCTAAAAAGGCCCATTGACCTTTATTGCAAGTGAAATAGCTCATGGGAACAGTAAATGGCTAACCTTACTGTACTATAAAACAGGGCTCCCGGTAGCCTCTCTCTGCTCAGCTCCGCTGAGAGTCCTGTTAATAGCACTCCTCATAAAAGCCCTGTGCCACTGCCCAGGTGCAAACCTTTACAGAAATACAACTGGAGCTTCCAAAACCACTTGAAGAAAAAAGTGTCAAAGGATTGGCAACTATTTAGCAGCTGCTTCTTGGCCAGAATTTGAGATGACTATTTTTGCATATATATATATATATATATATATATATATATATATATATATATATATATGTTTTTGCTTTTATCTGGAGGAAATGGAAACTACAACAGGAGAAGCAGCATAGATTAATTCTGCACTGATAGCTCCATCTGACCTGGAGATCAAAAATAAATCAAACTCTGAACCAAAGAAATTAAAATCCACAAAAAGCCAGCAGTTGGTCTTCCAAAGCTTTTTTCTTAGTAAAAATAAGTGTAAATGTTCACTAAAGATAAATAAGCATGGGCTGGAGAGATGGCTCAGAGGTTAAGAGCACTGTCTATTCTTCCAAAGGTCCTGAGATCAATTCCCAGCAACCACATGCTGGCTCACAACCATCTACAATGAGATTTGGTGCCCTCTCCTGGCCTTCAGACATACATGCAGACAGATACTGTATAAGTAATAAATAAATAAATCTTTTTTTTAAAGATAAATAACCATGACATGCTTCAGGATAATATTAAGTATGAACATGAAAAGTAGTATATTATGCCTTTAATTCCAGCATTCCCATTCTGGAGGCAGAGGGAGGGAGATAACTGTGAGTTCAAGGCCAGGTTACATAGTGAGTTCCAGGACAGCCAGAGCTACATAATGAAACCCTGTCTAAAAAATAAATAAATAAATAAATAAATCATACAGAAAATATCTGTTACAAATACCTCTCACCGCAGATCCAAAAAGTATGTGTCCATCAAAGGATTTATAACTACCTGACGCACATTGGTGATTATTTTTATTGTAATCATTTTTTTTCCAATATATATAATATACTAAACTATGATTTTATTGGTTACTTTTCATGACTGGGACAAAATCTAACAGAAGCAACTTAAATGAGGAAGGATTTATTTGGCTCACAGTTGAGGAAAGCACATTCCATCATAGCCTGGAAGGGATGGTGATTTCATGACGGTGGGATCGTGTGATGAGGCTTTCTAAGGAATTAGAGAGAGAGGGCTCTCGGGCTAGAATTGAGGCTGGGATACATGCCAAGACATCCCCTCCCCACCCTCATGCGCGCGCACGTGCACACACACACACACACACACACACACACACAAAGGCCCCAAAATGCCCCATGTATTCAAGCTAGGCCCTACATCTAAAATTTCCACAGCCTTTGAAAACATCACCACCAGCTACAGACTAAGCATTATAACACATGAGCCTGAGGGAGACAGCTGACATTCAAATGATAACATCCCACTTCTGACTCTCATAGCTTATAGCCACCTCATAATTTAAAGTGCATTTAGTTCAATGTGAAAAGTCCCGATGACCTCATAGTTACAGCAATGTTCAACTCAAGGCAACCTCTTAGCTGTGAGTTCCTGTAAAAAACAAAACAAAACAAAACAAAACAAAATGACTCCTACTTCCACCCCACAAAGGCACAGAATTAAACAGTCCCCTTCCAAAGAGGATGAATGGGGCATAGTGAGGACAAGTTAACCAGCATGAAACCAAAATCCAGCAGGGCAGACAGAAAGCCCTATAGTTTCACGTCCAGTGCTCATGGCAAGTGATGTCCTCATCTGGACTCTAAGCAGCTTGGATAGTCCAGCACACATATGTCTGCTGTCTGCAGCAAAGCATACTCTCTTTGGGGCTGCTCCTTTGGGTGCCGTCTGCTTTCCAGGGAAGATAGCACCTTACAGTGATATATATATGTGTGTGTGTGTGTGTGTGTGTGTGTGTGTGTGTGTGTGTGTTTATGTATGTATGTATATGTATGTATACATATATGTATATATATCTACATATGTATGTATATATGTGTGTGTGTGTGTGTGTATATATATATATATATCCAGTCAATAAGCATATTAAGATATTAAATAAATTAAGCCAACCTATATTTCATTTAGTGAATTATGGTTGACATAATTACCTTTTTAACAGAAAAGTCTTAATACGTTTACTCATTTTTAGGGTTGCATTGTTTCCTTTTTCCCTTTCTTCTAATTACTATGAACAGCATTGTTAGTAGGGGGCCACACCAATGATGCTACAGCCAGTCTCCTGCGTTGGTTGCTTTGCTTGTAACTGATAGCAACAGTGTTAATCCCACTGGACTTAACGACTATCAGATAGTTTTTTAGCCAAATCTGAAGCAATCTTTATTAAGTCTGGCCAGGATATAGACACTAACCAGGTACATACCCGGGATTTCCAGAGGACGGCTGCAAGGTAAGTTAGTCTGGTGTTTATAAAGGCAAAACCCACAAGGAGATGTACTTCCTGCCTTTGTCCAATTGAGGTGAGTATACATCTTGACATCCTGCCTGCCTCCCTCCCATTTCCATGTGACTAAACACATCCTGTGCAGTTGGGGCAATCAGCCTTATTTACTGAAGTGAAAATACTTCAGTGACTTGTTATCTTACGGGAATAATGGCCCCCAGCATTCCAGGACATTGTCCTTGGGCAAGTAGGGTTTACAGGTTTATCTGTCCTTGGGCAAGTAGGGCTTATAGTTTAGAGGCATTTTTGTTTTATAGATCTCTTAAGCACAGTAATTAAAACTTAAAACATAACTTTGGCCCTCATAGCAACTTAACAGGTAAATAATTTACATTGGTTCATGGCTTAGAGAGGTAGGGTTCATCACAGCAAGAAAGGCATTCCAGAGGTCAGTCTGTGTGTCAGCTGCTTACCAAGTGACGCTTAACAGAGGTGATGTGTCAAGAGCCACTGACACAAGATTCTTGACTTTGCTACAGAAAAGAATTTTAAGACAAGTCAGTTTGAAGCAAGTTGGAGTTTAATAAGAAGAGATTTTAATTTAAATTTAAGTGATGGGTCAGCAGACATTTAGGAAAATGGGGGCACACACCCAACATGGGCGTGTGGCTTTCAAGTGAGTCACATTTAACACTCACACTTTGATTGGTTCCTGAAGTTACATCTCAAAGGGTTGCTAAGGAACTGAGATGAGATTATAGGGTGGGGCCTGATATACTTTGAATACAAGTAAGAAGAAAAACTATAGTTCCCAAGGGCTGTATCTGAGCTAAGATATGTTTTCACTATAAACAAAGTTTATGGCCTTGTTTATGAGATTCCCTAAAGATTGCAGGTTCACATTTGGGAAAAGGCCATATTCCAATGTCATATGTTCTCAGGCCTTAAACATAGTTCATTGCTATTTTAATGTTTTATTTTAAAATATCTCTACATAAAAGGGTATTATCTCTGGAAGGGGAGTGGGTTTGGTTTTTCGAGACAGGGTTTGTCTGCATGGCTTTGGTTGTCCTGGACTCACTTTGTAGACCAGGCTGAATTCCTCTTTTTTTTTTTTTTTAATTAAAATATGATTACATTATTTCCCCTCTTCCTATCCTTTCTCCCTTTCAAATCCATGACCTAATTTTCTTTGTTATACACACACTATATATATATAATTTATTTATATACTGTGTACATGTATATTCATTTATATAATCATTTATATGATTATATATATATGATTATATAAATGAACATATGTAATCATATAAATACAAAAATATATCTGCATCAGTTCTGCCTCCAGGTTTCTGCCCTCTCTGAATTTCTGTCTGAGCTTCCTTCAGGAAATGTAAGCCTAATTAACCCTTTCCTCCCCAATTTACTTCTTGGTGATAGTGTTTCATAGCAGCAATAGAAACACAGACTAAGACAGTACCTCAATTCAAATACCAGTTTCTGCATCTCCCCACCTCCGTCTGATGGCCTAGGATGGCAGGATGGCCATTCCATCTTAGAGGTTTGTCCTGAGGGTTGAGTTGTCCCTAGGAATGTTCTGGAGTAGTGTGTGGTACATAATGAACAATCATCAAACAAGAGCCGCTATTGCTGGTGTACAAAGTGACCTTGGAGTCTGAGCCACTTCTTATTTTCTTCACTACAAATAGTGATATGAGCCGAGCATGGCGGTGCAGGCCTGTAATCCCCAGCACTCTGGGATTTTGGGGCCAACCTAGTCTACACAGCAAATCCAGGACAGCCAAGGCTACACAGAGAAACTCTGCCTTGGGGGTGTGGAGGGGGGAGCAATATAAGGAACATCTTCACATCATGAGTTCCTTCTGATTAGTTATTTCCATGAGATCATGTTATGGGATCAAAGAGGTAGCCGAATGAAAACTTTAAAAAGTATTTTCTTTGATCTCTGCCCTTGAAGAAAGCTTAATGGTAGGGAAAAGCAACACTAACTGAGCTAAAAGAGACAATGAAGCAAAGAGGCCCACGTCTATTGGACAACAACTTCAACAACTTAGCAAACACCCACTGTGATCACAGAACTATACTACGGACACCAAACAGAAGCCCCTGCTTCTACCCAGGTGAACGACTTTGACAAGTGCCTCCCAGTCTGCTCTGTGCATCTTTCACGGTACATGTAACTGGAGTATGGAGGGAACCGAAGTGCTCTTTGTCCCTAAACACACAAACAAAAATCTGTGCAAGAAGGTAACACGAGACTATGTAGCCAGGTGCCAAATCACATTCTTCAAGAATCCCAGATCTACGGTACAGGCAGAGTCAGCTAAACAGTGCAGAGTGGGTGCTGGCTAGAGCTCGCTGGCAGACTTAAAAGCATTTTCAAAGGACCATAGCCAGTTGGCTGCCAAAAAAAAAAAAAAAAAAAAAAAAAAGCACCCAAGTAATGACTACATTAAATTCCACTTTCTTCCTACAATGTAGCCTTCTTATAATTGCCTTTAATCCATCCTCAAATGAACAGGACAGCTTTGCATCCAACATCAGCAGCAGGAACCGTTTTTTCTCTTGCTGAAACACAGTCCCCCTAACCCTGTTGGAAGGTGAAGGCATCTGCCAGCTTCATCTGGAGGTTAAGTCCAGAGTGGTGACTGCTGAAGCGGGGGACTGATGGCCCTGGCATTTGTCTGTTTGGGAAGGAGCAAAATAAATACCGATTATTTTTAGGATGCGTTATGGTAGGTATGGGGGTTGGTGGGCATCCAGGGGTTAGTTCTAGGTTCAGATGCCCTAAAAGAAGAAATTAGCCACAGGCGCATGCATGGTTGGTTTCTTGCTGGAGAAAAATCACTTCTAACAGTGGAAATGCTAGAGCTGGAAACAGGTCCAAGGCTCAGTGGCTCCAGGACCAGAACCTTGAAAGTGTTCCGGAATGCTACAAAAGGCCTGCCCTTTTTTGTGTGTTATTTTCATGCCACCTGTTGTTGTTTTGTTTTTCCTGCACATGTTTTATGTTTTATTTTGTTACCTGTAGGCCAGAGTCTGGGGTTTCCAGTCTTTTACTTTGCCGGTGGTGTCTTTCATCTGATGATCCTAACGTTGCTTAGACCTCACTCTGCCTCCCTTTCCTGCCTCTGGTACAGAAGTAATGTGTCCTCAACAAAAATCACATCGCAAACCTCACCACTCTCCAGTGCCTTTGCCTCCTTCTCTGTTTGCCTGGTTAAAGAGAGCAGGGCCACTCATTTCCAAAAAGCCAAAGAACCCTTTCCTGGCATTCAGGAAAACTTTCAAGTTGCCAGGAATCTCCTATGTAAGAAGACAAACCCCTATAAAGGCTTTTCTGGCCTTTAAAATGCCCAGACAAGCATTATTCATGTGCCTTACCAAGGCTCAATTAACCTGCCTCCGGAACTGACAGGATCCAAAGGACCCCAGAAGCCTCCTCAACACTCAGAGACCAGCTACTTTCCCCAAGCAGCAGACAAGCAAAGCTGCCTTCCTTATATGGTGAAAAGTGCCCTGCCCCTTTAAGGCCAAGATACTTGGCTGCAGTCAGTCCCTGGGAAGTTTGCGGGCAGCCAGGTCCTGTGTGGCTGATCCTTGCTGTTACCCTGCAGGTGAGTTCCCAAACCTTCCCTTCTCCCCTTGCGACGCCCCCCCCCCTCCCAGAATTGCTCCCAAAACAGTTTGCAAATGCTTTTATGAAAGGCTAGAGCATTTTAGGGTCAGCAAATAGGGGGTTGCTTGCAGAAGTTTGAGTTGAAGGAAAAGCAAGGTTAGTAAAGACATGTGCAGCAATGCAGGCGATGCGTCTAACTTCCCAAGCGAGGAAGCAGGAAGATGATGACCGAGGCCCTTGGGCATTCTGGGACAGGAAAAGTGAGAGCAGATTCTAGGCTATGCCTTAAAGGGTGAATTTAAAACTCTTGAGCTATGTAAGCTGGCGGGTTGCGAGTTTAAAGCAAACAGGAGCGGGAGGAGAAACAACGCTTCTGCAAGTGCTGGTGGCTTGGGGAAGCTGGAACACGGGGCTGACTGCAGAGGAGAAAAGTACCGGCGAATGCTCACGCAGCTGGGGCATGGAAGGCTGCAGCCTTAACCCTTTGTCTGGATGACTGTAAGGCTTGGCTGTCACGCACTCAAGGTGGGACTAGGGAGGGGGGTGTCTTGTGATGTTTTGCAATCGGATGAGGTTTGGGCAAAGTGTCGCTGCTTGCTCCCTAGCACCACGTGAAAGAAAGCGCTCGGGAATTCTGTCACCCTCCAGCCTTTGGCTGGCAGACTTAGTCGCACTTAAGCTGATTATACCTCCGTCGTTTACTAATTCAGCTTCCAGCTGCTTCTTCCCAGGAAATATAGCCTCTTAGTTTAGCAGTCTGAAATCAACTACCAGAACTTTTGAAGGTCTAAAGACTCGCCAGCCCGGAGTGTGTGTCCAGGAAAGGCTAAAATGCATTTTCATCTGGGACTGGGATTTTATTGATAGCCTAAGGAGAAGTGGGTGTGGCAGAGGAGCAAAAAGACTTGATGGTCATTTTATCTCCTGCCCCAAGCCTTTTTTTTTTTTTTTTTAAACCAAGCCCATTCATCAGCTACAGCCAAAAGAGAAGTCCGCCCAGGAATTTAAAAGAGAGGTGGTGTGTTGCAGGGTGTGGGTGTCGCCTCTCCTCTTTGCTCAGTCAGGGGTTATTCATCATCCTGAGCCCAGCTGGTTTCAGTGCAGTGGTGCAGTGGTCAGCGGTGGGAAGGTTTAAAAGTGGATTAAAATTCCTCACATATTCCCTGCCTTGTAAACATATTCGTATATCTTGAGTATTCGACCGAAGAATTTATTAACTGATTCATTAACTAATGAGTGCCCTATGTGCTCGTTAATGCTTCCTAGAGAAGACTCCTTGGAAAAATACTTTGTTTTTTATCAACAGGGCTTCCTCCATTCAAAGGCTTTTCCCTTGCCTGGCTTCTCATGGGTGGGTAAAGCCTACTTTGAGCTCTGAAATCATAAAAGACTCTCTTGAGCTTCACCTACACACAAATACTACTGTCCAGGAAAACAAAAAAAGTTCGTAGTCACAACATAGGCAAGACCGGAGCTTATGGGCCTAGATCTGCTTCATTTTGCATCAAGCTAATGCAGAAAGATGAGTCAAAGTATACCGCTTGCTGGCCTGGTGACTTGAATTCAATCCCTGGATCCCACGAGGTGGCAGGAGAGAACTGACTCCTAGGGATTGCCTACTGACTTCCAAGGGCACCATAGCATAAGAGCATCTGTCACACACACACACACACACACACACACACACACACACACACACACACACACACACACGTGCACTCTGCTTTCACTCTGCACGTAGCCAAGAAAAGGGAAATCTCATCCCCGGATCTGGGAAATCTCTACAAGGCAAACACTGTGATCTTTTGTAAACTAAATCAAGGCATTTAGCAAGCACAGCTTCTTAAACATCTCCCACACTGACCTTCAGTCACATACCAACTGCATGACTTCACAGGGCCATTTAGTTGAAGCGTGCTTCAGTTTCCTCACTACTAACACGTGGATTGGAAGGGACTTTCCGACCATGTAGGGCGACCAAGTGGAATTCAGCAGGTCTGGGCTATATTCCCGGTCTCTTTACTTATTCTAGGACTGCAGAGAAGTTCCCTAGCTGGTGCGCACCTTAGTGACCTTGTTTGCAAAGTAAATGAGTAACTCATTTTTTTTCTCTCCCTGCGACCTGGAGAAACATAGCATTCCTGGAGGAGGAAATGAGGTTTGGAAGCAGAAACCAGCTCTGTAGCCCTTTAGAACCACAGTGGGATCTTGTTCCTCCTCCCCCCCCCACCCCACCCCGGTCCCTTTAAAGGAAGGGCACCCAGCTCCCCGGAAAGCCATCCCTAGTTATTAGCCAGGCTTAGAGTAGATGCTCCTCAGCCGACTCACTTCCACTTATTCTGTTAGAATAGTTGGCTTTTTCCTTCGGTGCAAAAACATTTCATGAGCTCGAGGAGCAACATAAGGCATCTTAGCTTTTTGTTTGTTTGTGTTATTGTTGTTGTTGTTGTTGTTGACAGTTTCTCTGTGTAACAGCCCTGGCTGTCCTGGATGCACTTTGTAGACCAGGCTGGCTTCGAACTCACAGAGATTAGCCTGCTTCTGCATCTAAGCATCTTTGTAAAAGGGGTTTATTCCAGTAAAAAAGCATGTAAGGGAACTTTTTGCTACTATAAAGCAATTCTTACAATAACACCAATGGCTACTTTTCTATGAAATCTCTTAACACATTCACATTCTTTAAAAATGCCACTGTTGTTTGCGTTGTTTTCATCATTCCGGCTGCTCTGAGAGCAGAGTGTTTTACTGTAACAGGAATGCATAAGGCATGCTTCTATATGGAAGACAATCTCTCTGCCCTATTTGGAAAGCAGAGAGACATTTCAGCAGCAGAAATGCTTCAAGTATTTGTCACAGCACATAACACCAGTTGAGGATGCAGAATGACCCCCCAGCCCCACCTTGGCCACTGATCTCCTGGTCTGGATTAACACCTCTTCTATCAAGAGGCTGGATTTAGAGTTCACTGGACTGAGAGGTTAAATTAGTTGTGAGACTCCAGGCATCTTCCTTAGGATGTCCGAGCCTCAGTTCAAGTGCATAAAGCAAAGATGATGGTACCTGAGCATGCAGCCGGGGAAGAGTCAGAAACACGGCCAGTGCTGGGGGTGCTCTGTTTCATCCCAATGTGACATCATTTCTGCTACATCCCAAAGCCTAACAATTCCTAACAGAGTTGCTGTACTTCGCCTATAAAAAAGTGGCCCTGGGGGCTCAGCTGGTAAGAGCACACTTGCTGGGAAATCAAAAGGACCTGACTGCAATACCTAGCGCCCACATAGATATTGTCATGCCAGAGTTGAAAAGCAGAGACAGGTAGAGATCCCAAGACCTAGCTGTCTAGCTCCTGGTTTAGTGAGACATCCTGCCATTAAAAAAAAAAAAGTGGAAAGCAATCGAGACAGACACCCAATGTCCTCAGATTTCTGCATGTACACACACCTGATAACATACATGCACATACAACACACACATACATATACATATTCCACATATTTGTACAAAAATGGAATTCTGAAAGGACACTAGGCCTGGGTCTTGTGGGCTCTTCAAAATATTTGCAATTATTGGTATATTTCTAATAATACATATAGGAATGTTTAATTTTTGTAAAATTTATTTTATGTGTATAAATTTTTACTTGCATGTATGTATGTGCACTGCATGCATGCCTGGTGCCTTGGCAATCAGGAGAACATGTCGGACCCCCCAAAGACTGGAGTTACGTTAAAGATGGTTGTGAACCACCATGTGCATGCTGGGAACCAAACCTGGGTCCTCTGCAAGAGCAACAAGTACTCTGAATGATGGAGACAGCTCTCCAGCTACATAAATTCATTCTTTAATAATAAAAAAAAAAAGGTTAAGTTTGTGTTTAAGTAGAACCAAAAAGTAGTTGATGGGGTTTAAAAGCTGCTAGGTCTCAGAGGGCTTTGGATTGTCTTCTTTAGCGCCTTAAACCGCATGGAATGAGGAACCGGAAGTGAGCCTGCAGTTACCCAGGTGAGCTGGAGATGTGGGCGGAGCTGATCTGAATCTCTGCACACAGCTCCAGCTGTTTGCTTCCACTTCTGCAGCCCTGATGGAGACACTTGCGCAGTTGTCTTATCCAGTGTCTATCCTTCAGCTAAAGCTGTACTTGGAACAGTCCAGAACAACGGTGCTTCCCTTAAGGGAAAGGGGCAGTTCTCTGTTGCCCGTCTGCCTTAGGGCTGCCTTTGAAATAGCCACACACTTGCCTAGTGTTCTCTGAGTCTGTACTCAATGTTTGTGGCAAGCTGATATCTGCCTGCGGGAAATTGTCACTGGAGCAAGCCTTGTGGGATCTTGCCAGAGATGTGTGCTTGGCAGGACCTTCTGGGCTTTTCTCTATTAACCATCACAGAGGGAAGCAGACATTTTTCTTCTTCTTTCATCACACCTACCCTGGACTACTCTGACTTCCCAAACTAGAGAGAGCATAAAATGTTCATTAAGATGAGGTTGTGGCCCTATCCCTTGTGTTACTATATGTGGGTGTGGCCTGGGGCCAGAATATCTGCAATTTTCTGTCATTGCGGATGGTCTGGGAGCCCTACTTTGGAAACAGGTCTTATAACCTAACAGTAAATTTCAGCACCAGTGCTCCCAGGCCCTGCACCTCTTCTGTTCTGGTGTGTGTGTGTGTGTGTGTGTGTGTGTGTGTGTGTGTGTGTGTGTGATTTGCATAGCCATCTCTCTGTTAAAAAACAAAGACTAATGCTGGTGTTGCACAAAGGAACACAACAAAATGAAAGTACACCAGCAAGGCAATTCTTCCTGTAAAAAGGGTTCACCAAAAACCAAACCAGTCTAGAAAGCACACCAGGGACAAATGGCTTCCACCTTTAATGCCTGAGCTAGGTCAGGTGACATCTCATCTCATTAGTGGGGGCTCAGCTTCACAATCTGACTGGGTTAGCTAATGGGCACCAAGAAGAAGGGAAAGGTTCAGGAAATGAGAATCCTTGCTAGGCTTACTGCCTTTGACAGAAAAAAAATTTTTTTTCATCTCCTCACCAGATTTGCTTATTACTGTGTATTAAACTCTAATCATACAAGCATTGTGTCTTATCTGTATAATATGAAGTTCTCCCAATAGCCCAACCTACTTGTTTTTCCTAAAGCAAACTAGAAGGGATAAGATAACCAAATTCTCACTAGTGACAAGAGGGAGATTTGATCCTCAAATCAGACCTGTCTAGGAACTTCTCTTTCTTTCCTCTCTTCTTGGATGGAAAGTTAGTTCGAAGTTGTCTGTCAGCTCCATTTCACTGGTAGCAGCTGCCTAGGGTGCTGGGTTGCAGAGTCACAAGTGGGTTCAGTGATTGAGGGCCTGGGAACAGAGGGCAGCAATGTGCTCTTGCTCTGTCAGAGTCCTCACATCATGCCTTCCTTTGCCCGTGGACCATTTCTGTTACAGGTCAGGCTCAGATAGCAAGTGCAAGTTCAAGTTTCACTTCATTTTGATGCCGGCTCCATAAGGAAGGAAGAACAAAGTTTGCCTTTCCCTCTCCATCTGACAAGGGGAAGTCTTTTTCTTTTTCTTTTTTCTTTTTTTAGAACGCTTAATAAAAATAAAGGCAAAAACTACGTAGAAGTTGAAAAAAAAAAACAAGTAAAGAAAATGGGATGCAACTAATTTATAGGCAATAGTCCCTAATGTAGACCTTCTGCCATAAACTAGTGAGGACACAAGCCATTATGATTACAGCCAAGACGACAGCGTGAGACCCCGTCTGGAAATGAATGAATACGGTCCCTTGGGCCAGTAAAGTGAAGGGAGAACTAGGAAGAGCACAGAATCAAAGAACATGACTTAACAGGAAGTCATTCCAGAGTCCACTACAGAGATGCGGGTGGCCTGGATGAGGACCATAGTGGAGAGGATTCCAGAAAACACAGCATTCAAAAGGAAGGCTACTGTCAGGCGCAGTGTCACGGTCTTTCATCCCCGCACCTTCAAGTCGGAGGCGGGTAGATCTCTGTGAGTTCCAGGCCAGCTGGGACTGCACAGAGAGACCCTTTCTTGGACAAAAGAAGCGTACTAAGTACATATGTCGTTTCTTATCTACTTTACCTTCCCCGTTTTGAAATCAGTTGGTTTCTTCTATTCACTAAGGAGTCTTTGTGGGATCAAGTTCTAGAACTTAATCTTTCCAGTGTAAGCCCTTGAACTCTCGCCCTGCCATCCACCCACCTGCATTTTCAGATGCTCCTTCCTTGGGGAGAGAAGCCATTTGCTTCTAGTTTGAAGGGAGAGGTGAAATAACACCTGCTCCCTGAGCAACACTATGTAATTTCCCTCCACAAAGGTTAACAGGAGTGATCTTACTTGTACCATTTTACAAAACCTGTGTCTAATCACATGACAACAGGTACCAGCTTTACATTTTTTTTTTCTGCTGAAAGTATAGCATCAAAATATCTGGAAGAGACTGCAGGCATTTTAGTGCTAATTTTACTACAGTATTAAAATCTTGCAAATAGCTTCCAGGTGCACTAAACTCCATTTCCCCAACCCAGGCAATTCAGCTCCCATGACTTTAGAGGACCCTGTAACTGCCTCTCATAGCTGTGTCTTCTGTGTTCCTGAGCAAGTGGTCCCCACTTTTCCCTACATGCACAAAAAACAATGGGACCCTATTGAGTCACCTTCACAGGACCCATTTCTTGCCTGTAGGATAAGCGTCCTGTCCACTGGCTGAGCCTAGAGGCAGATAAAAAGAGGGAGAAAGTAGGTGGCTGGTTGGCTGCCTACTGCTAAGTGTCTCCACTGAGCTGCAGGTGCCTTGGCAGTCTTACGTGGGTCATCCACACATGTACGTTCAGAGTTGAGCATGGTGACTGGTCATGATAGGAACGCCCTACCGTCCTTCTAAGTGGGCGGAGTCACGTGCCCACCAGCTTGTACCCTGCCTTCTACTTTCTAAATAAAACTGAGGAAAACCAGAAAGACAATTAGGCCATTCCTGACCCCCCCCCAAAAAAACCCAAAACAATTATATCTTCTTTAAACTTATGAAAACTTTATTAGCCCAGGAACTAAAAAGCAACCAGGGAGAGGTGTAGCTCAGTGGTAGATCAGGCATGCTTAGTATGCATGAGGTCCTGGGTTCAATCCCTTATACTTTCACTTTTCTTTATTTTTTTTCGGTGGAGGTGGGGGGTTATTTGTTTTGTTTTGCTTTGTTTTGCTTTGAGACAGGGTTTCTCTGTGTAGTCCTGGCTGTCCTGGACTCACTTTGTAGACCAGGCTAGCCTCGAACTCACAGAGATCCGCCCGCCTCTACCTCCCAAGAGCTGGGATTAAAGGCGTGTGCCAGCACACCCAGCTTGACACTTTTCAAGGTACAAAATATTGTAGGAGTCCACCTCTTCCCTGGCCACCTTGCTTAGTGTGTGGGAGGCAGAGGCAGGCAGATGTCTGTGAATTCAGAGCCAGCCTAGTCTACATAGTGAGTTCCAGGATAACCAGGATTGTGTAGAGAGACCCTGTCTCAAAAGAAAAAGTAAAAAGAAAAAGAAGTGTGGCAGTGATGGCTTATTCCATTGATTTAAGCACTCAGGAGGCAGAGGTAGGCAGATCTATGTGAGTTCAAGGTCAGCTTGGTCTACAGATTGAGTTCCAGGACAACCAGAGTACACACACACACACACACACACACACACACACACACAAAACAAAACCCAGTGCTGAAGAAAAAAACAAACAAACAAGCAAAAAAGTAGCTAGGCTCTCTTATAGTAATAAAAACCCAGAGAGAAGGCTGGATGTACCTCAGTTAGTAGAATATTTGCCTAAGGTGCATAAAGCCTTGGAGATATATTTATATATCCTAGTATAGGCAAGGAGGGTGGTGGTGCATGCCTTTAATCCCAGAATTTGAGAGGCGGAGGCAGGCAGATCAAAGTGAATTCGATGCCAGCCTGGTCTACAAAGTGAGTCCAGGATAGCCAAGGCTACACAGAGAAACTCTGACTCAAAGAAAAAAAAAAAAAAACCCAAAACAAACAAACAAACGAAAATCCCAAAAAAAACTAGTATAAACTTACTAGTAAAAATTTCCAGATTCATGGGGTAAAGGTGGTGCATGCCTTTAATCCCAGCACTCAGGAGGCAGAGGCAGGCAGATCTGAGTTCAAGACCAGCCTGGTTTACAGAGTCAATTCTAGGACAGGCAGAGAATCAGAAAAACCCTGTCTTGGGGATTGTCAGGGTGTGTGAAAATCCAGATATCTTACTTAACTTTATGCCTCTTCAAGATCTGCCTAGTCGAGAAAAACAAGTACAAACTCTGAATTTGAGAGTATAAAATGGCCTGCCTTATTTGTATGAGCTTGGAGCCTTTTATTCTTAGAAATACACAACTTCCAGGCCTCATCATTAGAGTTACTAAAGAGCACAGTTGAGACTTCTGGCTTGTCCACACATGTTACCAAAAATGGTGATGCTTTGCTGATGCTGGAGCCAGGAGCAAGGAGGCAAAGCCAAGTCTGGATGGATTCTGGGAGATTGGACTTAAGTCAGAAACAGGAGCTGTGGCAAAACTCTGTCTTAGCTCAGGGATGGCTGGGCACAAGGCAGTTGAGGCCACCCTCAGGAAAGTGTCAAATGTGCCACTCCCTTTCACAGAAAGACCCTTTGTGAGGGATGCTGCCACCCCAGGATTACAGCAAGAACACTGACAGTCCTTCAAAGCGTAGAATTGCCAGTGGTATTCCCCCACAGCACTGTGTGGATATTTCCTTGAACACATTGTTGAACATAAGGAAGCTTCATCATCTGGGTGGGCTGTGGAGGACTCAGTCATCCATTTTTCTTTTCTTTTTTTTTTTTTAAGGTTTATTTATTTACTTATTATATATACAGTGCTCTGGCTGCATGTACACCTGCACGCTAGAAGAGGGCATCAGATCACATTATAGATGGTTGTAAAGCACTATGTTGTGGTTGCTGGGAATTGAACTCAGGACCTCTGGAAGAGTAGTCAGTGAGCCATCTCTCCAGCCCCATCCATTTTTCTAAGCCCTGCTTGCAACATGGATGGCAAAGGTTTTGAACTCAATTGTTTGTATTTTCCTGTTAACTTTGTAAAAAAAAAAAAAAAGGAAGTTCCTTGGTCTCTTATAATTCTGTCCTGGAAGTGACCCGTGATATAAATGGAGGTTGAATGGTGTGCTGCCTGCTTTTGTGTCAACTTGGCACAGGCTGGGGTTATCTGAAGGGAAAAAAGCTCGACTGAGAAGATGCTCCATAAGATCTGGCTGCAGGGCATTTTCTTAATTAGTGATTGGTTGGGGGTTGGGCGGCCAGCAGCCCATTGTGGGTGGGGCCATCCCAGGACTGGTGGTCCTGGGTTTTATAAGAAAGCAGACCTAGCAAGCTAGAAGGAGCAAGCAAGTAAGCAGCACCCCTCCATAGCCTCTGCGTCAGCTCCTGCCTCCAGGTTCCAGGACTATTTGAGTTCCTGTCCTGACTTCCTTCAGGGATAGACAGCAATGTGGAAGTGTAAGGCCAACAAACCTTTTCCTCCCCAAGTTGCTTTTGGTCATGGCGTTTCATCACAGCAGTAGCAACCCTAACTAAGACACATGGTGACAATCAACCTTATTCTGGCTCACTTTGGACATATTCTTCCTCTGTGTGATGGGTGTTTGGTACTGGGGATTTGACCCTGGGACTTGGGCATCCCCAACAATCACTCTGCTGCTAAGCTACATCTCCAATCATATGGGGGGGAGGTGAGGGGCCCAGGTTGGCCTGAAACTCATTATGTACCTGAGGCTGGACTTGAAATTCTGATCCTCCTGCCTCAGCCTTCACGATAGCAGGATTACCATCATGTGTCTGTCTCTGTCTCTTTCTGTCTCCCTCTGTGTTTCTCGGTCTCTGTCTCTCCCACTTTTCACACACACATACACGTTGACTGAGAAATACTTTGTGGGATTATTTGTGCATTTAAGGGGAAATACCCTCCCTGCCCACCCTGCATGACAAAGTGGAAAGGTCCAAGGACAGCCTCCCCCTCCCTAGAAGCTATTCTGGTATTGACTATAGGAGGTATTCTAGTACAAGGCAGCACTGGGTAGAAGCCTGTAGAACATTAGAGCATGTAGGATGTGGCTGTGGTACAACCCAGCACCAGGTGAGCATCTTGCTCTTAGCAGCCCTGCCTGGTGTCGCTCCACAGTCACATGGAACCTCAGCTAGCTCATTTCTTTTTTTCTTTTCTTTCTTTTTCCTTTCTTTCTTTTTTTTTTTTTTTTAAATCTCTGGCTTAGCCACATTCCCTGCATTTGGTTTCTCTGATCTTTCTGCTAAAATCGATCTCTTCTAATTATCTTCTGCTCCACTTCTTTGAACTCCTTCCAGGTGCCTCCATTTCTCAGGTGTCTAATACAGAATCTGGGTGAGGTAGAGGCAGCTGCGTACCTCTCTAGGAGCTAAGGTGCGTTGCCAAGGCACCCTCCACTGGAGAGCCAAGTGAGCCTGGCGCACAGGTGGCGCACAGCAAGTACTACCAACAGGGAGGGATCCATCCATCACGATGGCTTATAAGTACTGGCACACCCCAGCTGGCACTAAATTCGTTTCCCACCCCACCCTCAGCTCTGAGCTCTTTCTATTTTGTTCCACTCCCCCCAAGTCTAATAGTTATTTCAATGATTATTTCTTTGATAGTTTAGTTTGTGCATTAAAAAAAATAAAATTCCTTTGATTTTTACCCATATATTTAATTAGTTTAATGTATGTGATAGGAATTTGACAAATTAATATTATTTACGAATTACTCTGTTTTATCCCTTTCTGGAAATTACTCCTAATCATGCTAATATTCTCTTATTTCTAAATCCTATTAGAGGGTAGAATTGGTCTTGGTGTTGGGTAATTTTTAGTTAATGAGCTACAGAGCAAGATTCGTGCTGCTTTGATTGTGACATGGGTTTGGGCTGAGAAGATGGAAAAGCCGTGTCTTAAAATGGCGTGATTATCTGGACTGTGCTTCCAAATAAACCTGTTGGGGGAGGGAGGTGAGAGGCTCTGGGGAGTGAGATTGCAGTAGAGCCCCTTGAAGTTGAGAGAGAGCTGCTCTCTCACCCAGCTCTTCAATTATCCGATTATCTGGGTGCTGAAAGTGTTTCCATATTAAAAAGAGGGTCTGCCTGACATGGTGGCACACACCTGTAATCCCAGCACTCTGGAGGCAGAGGCAGGCAGATCAATGTGAGTTCAAGGCCAGCCTGGTCTACAAAGCAAATCCAGGTCAGCCAAGGGCTACAGTGAGAAACCCTGTTTCTGAAAAACTTGAGAGAGAGAGAGAGAGAGAGAGAGAGAGAGAGAGAGAGAGAGAAGAGAAGAGAAGAGAAGAGAAGAGAAGAGAAGAGAAGAGAAGAGAGAAGAGAGAGTGTGTCCAAAAGGAGGAGGGTGTTTTTAAGGAGCAGAAAATGGTATAGTGTAAACAGGCTGAAACCATTCTGAATTCTTGACAAATTTACAGACAGGGAAGGCCTCTGCTACCCTCACCCAGGCCACTGATACTCTGCAGGGCTGCAGCAACTTTTGTTTACTTCAAGATTCAGCTCAAGCATCTCTTTTGTTTGGGGGAGTTTTCTGAGTTTGATGCCTCCCTGGCATTTTTTTGCACAGCACCCTTTGATGATGCCTCCCTGGAGACTTAGAACCCTGACTGCGATCTCTGGTACCCTTGTGGACTGTAATTGGTGACATCCCTGTTGACTGTAATGGCTGGCATCCTTTTTTCCATCCTAGTTCCTGAGCCCTTTGGCCTCTTCCAATTCTCTCTCCACAGCCTGTGCCCAACACATAGGTATCTGGATAAGTAGACAACAAACTAAGCAAAAGAATGCACAAACACACACTATGGTATTTTCTTCAGGCTGCAGCTTTCTGTGCAAGGAGCTCCTGCAGCCTCGCCAGCCTCTGCCTTTTAGCATCCCTCTTTAGCCACCTTGTGACTGGCTACCAACCTCTGCTAAATCCTTCTTTGATGTTTCAACAGTGTGATACATACTTATTTTTTGATGGTACTCAGTTACATGTATTTTAACAGTTTATTAAAACTGTTTTAAAACTATTGTAAATTTTTTTTTACATTTTACATTTACATCTAAAAATTGTAGAATATATGTTTCTATATTCATACACACACACACACATACTGGGAAGAGGAATCACTGCATAAATCCTTGTGGTTTCACACAGAATATTATTTAGCACAAGATAAGTATAGGCAGTGCTATGTTATGCAACCTTACCCAGCCTCAAAAATCAGGCACAAGGTGCTCAGATGTAATCACATACCTCCCAAGCCCTCTATAGCTGAACTCTTGGCCATGCCTGTTAGAAGGTCATGACAGGATCACAGACATACTGAAAGGTCACTTTCTGAAGCTGCAAAGTATAAATGCAGACACTTTTTTTTTTCCTTATGAGATAGTATCTCCTATAGCCCAGGTTACCTTGAACTGTATGTAGCTGAACCTGGCCTTGAACTCCCAATGGCTGAGATCACAGGCTTATGCTACCACACCTGGCTCTACACATAGACAAAATTATAGCAGATGAGATGGTTTAAAATCTTTTGAGCTATACACCCACATCCTCACATATGCTCAGAGTTCTCGTGTGGGCTAAACTAAAACCAGGCAGGTGTGAATTCTTATCTTGGCGAGTCATGATCCATCAGGAAAGCCAGTGTTGCTCTTTCTCTTTAATTTAATGTGTTTCTCAAGTGCTGTGTTTGCATTTTTGTTTATAAAAGGTTAATAAGAGCCAGACGTAGTGGTGCATGCTTTTAATCCCAGCACTAGGGAGGCAGAGGCAGGTGGATTGCTGTGAGTTCCAGGCCAGCCTGGTCTACAAAGTGAGTCCAAGACAGCCAAGGCTACACAGAGAAATCCTGTCTCAAAGAACCAAAAATAAAGAAAGGAAGGAAGGAAGAACAAAAGAAAGAAGTGGCAATGAATGGGGCCAGAGAGGTGGCTCAGTGGTGAAGAACATGCGTACTGCTCTTCCCAAGGACCTCCGCTCAGATCCTAGCACCCACTTCAAGCAGCTCACAGCTGCCTGTAATTCCAGCCTCAGAGGACCCAAGGCCCCCTGTGACACCTGCATTTACATGCACTCACCCACCGGGCTCCCCATCTCACACACACATAATTTTGAAAGCAGAACAGCAGTGGGCTGGCGGGGGTGGGGGTGGGGAGCAGGGCACATCGTGTCTAGTGTGTATGAGGCCTAAGGTTTAATGCTCAGCACTGGCTCACAATATTTCTGTTATTTCCTAATCATAATTGCAAGGGCTGTGGCTCAGTAGTAGATCTGATTGCAAGATGCCGTCGATGCCTCCTAATTTCTAAAGTGTGGCTTAAAATCGATGAAATACAGAACTCGAATGCCACTTCTACTTTAACAAACAGATGTTTGTACTGTATTGATAGCAGCGATGTAAAACTTTGCCTTTGAGTGAGTTTAATTTTAAAATGAGCCACTTTAAAGAAAAATATAATAGAGACTGTGATACATCAGGACCCCAGTGGTGGTACTTAGGTCTTGGCCTAACTTCTGCTTGGCTCCATGTTCTTCAGAGCTCCACCTGCTTCGTGGAGCATAAGAAAATGGTTTGGGTCTAGGTTGAGGAGTATAACTATATAAAGAAAGTTCTAGAAAGTAGACAGATTATATATCCTAGAATGACTCAGAACTGGCTCTACTTAAACAATAGCACATTCAGAGATTTGCTTTGTTTTGAATCCATTCTCTAACAAGGAAAGGGAAGTGATGGTGGTTTTTAAATTTTAATAATTTATTAAAGAAAATTGCCTGACGAAACGTTTGGTTTCTGGGATTATCAAATCAAATCATGGTCTACTCTCTTTTCTTATAATAAGTTTGACATTTGGAATAGGAAGTTCTATCAAAACGTATTTCCTTGGGAATGTGCAAGAAGTAGATGGCTGCTTATTTCTGAAATAAGAAAAGTGAGGAAAGAATGGCATTGGTGTAGTTTGGGAGACTGCAGTACCCATTAGGATGATTTAGCCGGTACATGGATTTGTGCTTCTCAACCTCGTAGCTCCCTACCCTTGCCCTCAGCCAGGCCTTCCACTCCTGGGCACAGTGGCAGCATCTCCCAGAGAGCCTGGCAGTATCCCTTGTTCTAATGTGCACTTATTCCTGAAGGTTATTGTGGGCCGTTAGCCCCAATGCAACAAAACAGGAGGTCTCAAATCAAACAGGCTCTGCTGCGTGTGCATAGCTGACTTTTGTAAACTTCACTGGGATGGTTCTAATGTAGGTATAATTGAAAGAGAAATGGCATATCCTAATAAAGGCATTCTTTGTAGTCAGCAAATATTCATATAATAGTGTTGTTACAGTATAATAACATGTAAAGGTCCTAGAAAATCATATATGGGCCATTGGCTATTAGTGTGGTTCTAAGATATAATCAGTAACAATGAACAAAGCTGATCATGTGGCTGCAGCTATTTCTGCTCATTGGCACTAATGGTACTAGACATTCTGAATGGTGACGCCCGTTCAACACTGTCTCTTCTAAGCTCTTTGTGGGTTCTTCCATGTAATAACTTTATAAGGAGTATTTCCTGGTATTTTAAATAAGCCATTAGCACTGTACACTAAATTTGAAAAGTTAGACATACGAAAATAAATTTATAAGAATAGCCAAGGCTGGGCAGTGGTGGCACACCCTTTAATCCCAGCACTCGGGAAACATAGGCAGGCAGATCTACAAAGTGAGTTCAGGATAGCCAAGGCTATACAGAGAAACCCTGTATCGAAAAACAAACAAAACAAAGCAAAACAAAAATAGTGTAATTGCTCAAATTTTCCAGGCGTGGTGGTGCACGCCTTTAATTCCAGCACTCTGGAGACAGAGGCAGGCGGATCACTCTGACTACGAGGCCAGCCTGGTCTACAAAGTAAGTTCTGGGACAGCCAACACTAACACAGAGAGACCTCATCTTGAAAAACCAAAAACCAAACCAAACCAAACCAAACAAAACAAAAAAAACCAAAACCAAAACAAAACAAAACCAAAAAAACAGAATACCCTAGCCAGGAACTTATCTCCAAGCAGACATGCTGGTTAAAAGGGCCAAATTTCAAGGAAAAAGGAGGCGGGGCAGAGTGGGCTGGGAAGATGAATCTGCCAGTATTCCAGCCACAGCAGGACAACCATGAGGACTAGAGTTCAGTCCCCAGCACACACTTAAAGTTGCCCAGCCTGTGTGTGCCCGTGCACCCAAGGCTTGGGGGACAGCTTGTGGAAAAGAGACAGATCCTTGCGTTTTACTGGCCAGCTGGTCTAGTCAAAACACTGAGCTAGCTCCAGGTCCAGTGAGAGACCCTGTCTCAAAAAATAAGGACACACACCGAAGCATGATGAATTAATTTTGTCTTAGTGTCTTTTTCCCCCCTCCTCTTCCAGATAGGGTCTTCCTGTGCAGCTATGGCTGTTCTGGAACTTGCTGTGCAGACCATGGTGGCCTCCATCTCATAGAGATCGGGCGTCTCTACCTCCTGAGTGCAGGGATCGTGCCCAGCCTTTGTCTTAGTGTCTTAACGTCAGCTTCTCAAGGGTTTGCTACAGGCGGTTTGCTGAGAGAAGGCAGGGAGGAGAGGACAAGTAGACTGGATAATCATAAAGCCTGCTCGGATGGAGGCACGGAACTCATTCCATCCTACAGGAGGCCTGTGAGTCCTGTGGCCAAGCACAGCAGCTGAGGGTTAAGAACCAAGTCCTACTTGGCGCAACAGTAGCTTATAGCTCCAATTAGTGATGTGACTGGAAGGGAGGACAGCGTGGCTTCCATATCTATACCATGAAACTGAGCACAATGTTACGCTGAGCAGAACGTTATAAAGGCATAGAAGTTCCCTTCACGACATGGCACACCTTAGCATTTACAGAGGAAAGGTGAAAAGACTTTCGCTTAATTTTTTTTTTTTTATCTTAAACTTTTCCTTTAGCTTTTAGCCTGGAAAGTTAAAATGCCAACTCCGTGACGTATTTGCATAGAATCAATTTCCCATTAAAAACACATAAGCTTTTAAGATATTGCTCTTTTTGACCTTTTCCTCTTAGTCAGCTTCCTGTGGAAAACAAAGACGAATTCCCTCACCCCTAGGCTGATCTCTTTGTCTTCCTTTTTGTACTGGGAACAAACTCAGAGCTTCCCAGTGCTATTATCTGATTAATTGAAGATTCGTCTAGTTCCAATCCAAATGTTCTAATAGCTTCTTACTTTTATCTATTGATTTTTCATGTGTATGGGTGTTTTCCCAGTACAGTGTTAAGAATCAAAGGTCCTCTTAACTACTAAGAGATCTTTGCACTCCACTACCAGCTTTTTAATAAAAGTAGCTATAGTCAGGCATGGTGGTGCATGCCTCCAATGCCAGCACTCGAAAGGAAAGCAGATCTCTGTGAATTTGAAGCCAGTCTATTTTATATAGTGAGGTCCAGACCAGCCAGGGCTGTTACATGTGAGACCTTGTCTGACAATGAAATAAGTAATTATGTTTTTCCTTATGAATTCAATGAATTCATCTACTACTCCAAGCATTAACAGTCTCTTGGATATTTTCTATGATTTTTAAATTTACTACACATTGCTTTTTATTGATCTATTTTTGTTGGGATTATCTGGGAGCGTCTTTAAACGAGGTAGCATTCAATTTACAGAGCCACACCACCAAATGCACATGCCTTCATCTAGAACTTTGGGTGAATTTGGAGTAAAACGAGTGTCTTTCTCGAAGTTCACTTAGACCTTGACAATTACCTTCTAACTTGGCTGGGATTCTTTGGAGAATGAAAACCTGGTGATGACAATTAGGCCAAGACAGCAGGCATGATGCAGGACCAACCACACAAAATAGCAAGGATGAAGCAGGACCGTCCACACAAGCCTTATAAAATGCCAGTTCTTCAGCTCGGGCTTTGCAGACTTAAATTCTGGGTAGCCTGGAGCTAAGAACTGAAGTTCAAGTGATGATAACGAGGCAGGCAGAGAATGAACCTGCTGTTGGTTTTGAGTTTGAACTTACAATGACGCGATGACTGCTCCGGCCCTCCTTGCTCCCCCTAGTGCCCACTTCATGCAATTGCCTGGTTCCTACTGGCATCTAAGTCGCAGCACCTGAAGCTTCAGCAGTTTCTGGGCTCAATTTCCACTTCACAAGGATGCCAATTGGGCCAGAGAGCCGCAGGGATGGCCTTGTCCTCGAATACAGGCCTGCTCAGTGCCAGTGCCAATGTTCTTGGAAAAATTCCTTCCTCTTCCACAAGCTGTGTCCACTGTGCGTGCTGTTGGCAATGCCAACACCCAAGTCATATCACAAAGTGACCAGAACAGAGTTCTCACCTCCCCGAGCCTCCTGCAAAGATGTTCTTTGGCAAGCATAAGACACAAAGCAAAGCACAAGGCCTCCATCGCAGCTCCTCATGTACTGGGGTTAAATGCCTCAGGCGTCTGTGCCTGTCCTCTGGGATGCTCCTGTGAACCCTTGAAGCAAGTGCACTTACAACCTTCCCCAGCTTGCCGTAAATGATCTTCTACATTATACCTTCCAGTGAAGCTCAAAAAATTAGCCCAGCGTTGCTTCCAGATGGAGAGATAAACCTGTTTTTTGTTTAGATAACAAGTGGGGGGGGGTGTGTGTGAGAAAAAGACTTGTGAGAGAACAGGTGATGTCTATCCCCTTAGAAGTCGATCCATTGTGTGGAGGATATTAGTTGTTAACCAGCTGAAAAATCATCCTTGAACAAATTCTGAGAGGAGGTATAAATGTGAGCCAAAAACAGGAGGTGGGGTCCTTTGGAAACTCGGGATAGTTTTGGCTGTTCATCGCTCCACTTCAAGACGCTCCTAGAGAGAACTGCTCGAAGGAAGGCTTCGGGGCTCCGGGCTCTGGCTGAGGTTCCGGGTTCTGGTTGCTCCAGCTTCCAGCAGAAGAAATCCTGCTGATTACTCCAGGAGAATCGTTCCTCAGAACTGATATCCTTATGGTTTCATTATTGTATTCTTCAATCTTCTTCTCCTATTGTTTAGGTTAGTTGGGTTATAAGTGAGGTGCTCTTGGTTAAATAAGTTCATAATAAAATATATTTGTTAAGAAAATTGAGCCTATATCTAGACTTCTCAACTGCTGAGGACTTTAAGAACATGGAAGATGATGGCAGAAAACTAAAGTTTAGGCAGTTGACTTTTTGTTCTTTGCCTCTGAGGTATGACTTTATTAGAAGCATACCATGTTCCTTTCCTTGTTCTTGTCAAAAAAAAAAGAGCAAAATTCCTACTAATGGGGTCCCAGCAGGGCCTCTGGACACTGTTGTTCATATTGTACACTGCACATTCCCAGAGGGTTCCATTCACGTCGTCAGCTGTGTGAATAGCGCCAAATGGTCCCACCGATAGGGACCTATTGTGTAGGTGAGGGCCTGATGGACATCTTTATGTGACTTTTCTCTGATGAAGATAACATCTTTGCTGTGCTCAGCCATTTTGGATCACTAACCATGTGGGGTACTCTTCATCATAAACATACATTCTCCCCATTTCTGTAAAGACCAAATAAGGGTCCTGTGGTCAGGATGGGAAAACATGTCTCCAGACCTATTTTGCAAGTACTATTTGGTCTAGCTCTAACCATTGAGGAATTTATAGTGGGCAATCACATCATTTAGTGGAAAATCAAAACCATTAAGATGTATATTTTTTTAATTTTAATTTGCTTTATTAATTAAAATTATTTGTGTGTGATGAGGGTGAATGTGCCATGATGTATGTGTGGAGGACAGAGGACAACTTTCTGGAGTTGGTTCTCTCCTTCTACCGCCACAGGAGCCAGCACAGGGTGTCAGGCTTAGGCGGCGAGCTCCTATAACGGCTGAACTATCTCTTGCTGGCCGAAGAGGTGGGTTTTAAGCAATTTTTTCTATTAAAGTATAGCATTGTCAATGATGGGGGGAGGAAATATAATCTTAAACATATTAAGGATCCATCTCTAAAATGTATACACAGATAGGCTAGCAAGTGAAAGCTGACTCCTTGTGGAGGTCTCATGCACATGAGAGGTCCCACTTGCTTAACAGACATACACTTTGGTTTTAGATTAATACAGGAAATGTACTTGATATCTGGGGAAAAAAAACCTTTTTATTGTTCTTTGTTAATTTCCCTTCACGCATCTCCCCCATCCCTTTGTGTTCACGCTCTGGGACCTCCTCCCACTCAAATAAAATAAGACAGAGTAAAAATAAAACCTTGTCACGCACACTGTAGTGTGTCACAGTGTGTCACACAGTACACCCTTATGTCAACACGTCTTTATTTGCAAATGTTCATTGCAATGAGTCATTGGTCCCGTTCAAGGCCTCTGGCTTCTGCTACACTATTAGAAGAGTAGGCTCCTCTTGGATAAAGTTGTTTAGAGATTGTTGTTGCTCTGTGTCATAGAGATCCTGTAGTTTTGGATCTATAGGACCGGCCCTTTTGCTCACTCCTGCAGATCCTGGGTGAGGTGGATGTTGGGGGTGGGCCAACTCTCCTAAGCCTGCTCCATCAGGGTGAAAGCTCTCAAGCACTGCCCGGGCTGGCTTACCTAATGTGGCAGCCAGCGGGACAGGGTCAGTTTTCTTGCTCTCATGCTCTTGGGGCCAGCTCACCCACATCTTAGCCACTATGGCTAGCTCTAGCAGGCTGCCCATGTGAGGTGTACAATCACTCTTCTGGGTTGTTACAGCTGGTGAGGGGTGGGGGACAGCTCTCAGGCTTTCATGACCTCAGGGCCAGCTCTCCCACCTGCCCTGGGATGGGCAAGAGGCTGGGGAGATGAGAGCATTGGTATCTTTTGATAAGGAAGATAATAAAAGACTGAGGGACTTTTTTTTTTTTTTTGCATCCATTTCTCATCTTTCCTAGGATGAAATCCATAGGGTCTTTAGACTGGAAGAAACTCATTAACTTCCAGACATTTAACCAATCCCTGCTTTCTGCCAACTGCCTTCAACACGCAGTCTACCCTCTTTCATCCGCAAACTGGTCATAAAGTTGTTTAGAGACTGAGCTGGAAACAAGGCCCAGATGTTCTACATCCAGGACACTTCGCCCTACAGAGCTGTTCAGTATCCCCAGAGCTACATGCAGGTGATGAAACAGCAGAACATCTGTGTTCTGTGTGTGACTTGCATGGAATTCACACAGCACCGATGAAACACAAGCCCTTTGCCAACCAACTCCTTATATGCCACAATGTAAAGAAAGTTCAGTCTCCGGGCTGATTATCTCAGAGCTAGCTTGGAGCTTTTGCAAATAATCCATCCCCCACCCCCCACCCCCTCACACTCCTTTCCAGCTCATGTATTTCAAACAGGTCCTTCCTCAGATGTTGCCTTCACAAATTAAAGTCCCAGAAACAGCACTAACCATGACAGGCACGACCATCTCATCCCCATGGTCTGATTATAAATCTAGCTTCCTGTCTATGACAAATAAATACCTAAGCTGACCTTAGATGGCTTCCTCCTTAAAGGATGTTTTTTGGGGGGGTGAGTGGGAGGGAGACAGGGAAGGAACTTAACACAAGTAGCTAATAGCAACGTGGTATTTCCTTTCCTTAACTGTCTATACACTTCCTTTAAATTTTTTTTCCCTGTGGTTTGTTTTTAGAGATAGGGTTTCCCTCTGTGGCCTTGGCCATCCTGGAATTCGCTCTGTAGACCAGGCTGGCCTTGAACTCAGATCTGCCTGCCTCTGCCTCCTGGAAGTACAGGTGTGCGCCACCACTGCCTGTCAACATTTTTGTTTATTCATATGAGTGTTTTCCCCACACATGTGTGTGTGTTGCTTGAACATGCCATGCTTCTGGAAGCCAGAGGTAGGTGTCTGGAGTGTAAGAGATGTGAGAAACCATGTGGATGCTGGAAACAGAGCCCAAGGTCTCTGCAGGAGCAGCAAATACTCTCAACCACTGAACCATCTCTCCAGGCCCTATACTCTTCCTTTTCTAACGTACTCTCCTAATTTGTTGAATATTGCTGAATGTAGATGCTAAGCACTGAGCCTCCTTAGACATAGACACAAACACTATCTGCTGGGCCTTTCCCAGTAGGAGACAACGAACTAGTCTGAAGGTGCTGCAAGGAGACCCTTTCTGAGATTTTTTTTTCTCCTAGTAAATTAATCTACATGGCACCAAGAGCTATTGAGCTTGTAGACGAGGGAATAAGAACAAAACTTCTAAACTCAGAACTACGCAGTGTCAAATGCTGGCCCTGTCAGCTACCTTACCAGTTGTGGTATTAGGAAAATGACTTAATATCCCAGCCCTTGACCTCTTCACATGCAAATGAGTAGGAAAATAGTTTCCTCACAGAAAATTTGAGGATCGGATGAAAGAAAGTATTTGTAATAACTCCAACAACAAATGTCTGCCGAGTTTTTATTCCTTTCGTAGCCCTACTGGTCATGGAGTCCAGGGTGTGTAAGTGAAGAAACAGCAACGTTGGTAGTGTGCATCACACTGCAGTGAATGCCACAGGCTCAGGCAAATGTCCTCAGATCCAGGTGAGCAGGAAGAATCAGCTAAATCTTCCAAGAGGAAGTGGCCTGTTGGCTGAGATTTAGGATGAGTTTAAAAAAACAAAAAAACAAAACAAAACAAAAAAAACTGTGGGAGAAAGTTGGAGGCAGTGATAGGAAGCAGATCCTCTAGAGGCACCCTGTGAGGAGATTTGGAGAGATCTGCATTCCTAAGAATGCAGCTATTCCAGGCTGCAGTCCACAGTCAAGGTGAGCTAGGATGCTACTTTAGAGAGCAGTACTTGAGGTGAGGGCAGTGGATCTTCAAGAGGTACTCTTTTTTAAAATTTATTTATTATTATGTACACAATGCTCTGCCTTCATGTACACTTGCAGGCCAGAAGAGGGCATCAGATTACATCATAGGTGGTTGTGAGCCACCCTGTGGTTGCTGGGAATTGAACTCATGACCTCTGGAGGAGCAGTCAGTGCTCTTAACCTCAAGAGGGACTCTTAATCTAGACAAAGCTGACAACACTAGACGGACGGGGAAGCTTCTGGAAGTAGGACTCTCTTGTCCCATATCTCTGATGTCTGATTTACAGAGGTCTTAGGGTATAGAGCTAAGGAAGAAAACGCCAAACTAACTTGAGAGAAAGGCTCCCCTGAAGAGGAAGAGAAGACTCCTCAACCACTTTGCATATCATTTCTCTGTCCTGCTGGACCTAGCTGCTAACTGCTGCTACCTTGCAATTGGCCAGCCTTCCCGTTCCAAAGTGGGAGGGTTCCTGGCAAGAAATGGAAGCTTGGAGACAGAATGAATGATAGCCAGCCAAGCACCTTCCATGGAGAGTGGAGGAAAAGGAAACTGGGTATTTCCCATCTGAGGCAGACTGTGTGGTCAGAAAGCCGTGTGAACATACATACAGATAATTCCAAAATGTTTACAGCGGGCTTTCGAACGCTGTAAATTTTTTGGCAGTGCATTTGCCGTGCCGAATGTTTCATTTAGGTCTTATTTTACATTTCCTGGTCACAGGCCATCAGAGCAGATGAGGAGTAGTAAGTGCACTAGCTGTGTGCGTGGGTGGCTCAGGATGTCCTGGTGCTTAAGAACTGGCCTATCGCTTTAATGCTCCTGTCACCCCAGTTGATTAACATTCAACATTTGTCCACCTGCATCTGCCACAGAGCCGGTAGCTCTGTGTATGTGTCTTGTATGCATATGTATACACATGTGCATGCAGGTATCCTCGCCTGCGTAGCCATGTGAGGCCAGAGGCTGACACCAGGATGACTTCCTCAGTTACCTCACTTTTTATTTTTATTTTTCTTGAGACAAGGTCTCTCTCTCTGAACCCAGGGCTTGCAGTTTGGGGTAATACCAGGGATCTGTCTGTCTCCTCACCCAGATCCTGGCTTTCATAGAAAGGTCTTTACTCACTGTGTAGCTGCTATCACACGGTAATCTTTCCAGGGGAAAGTACTTCCTGCCCCCATCACAGAACACAGGGCCACCTCTCACTGCAACCTCACATCAAACCGTATGGGGGGGGGGCACTAAGCAGGCCGTTTACAGATGTTCCTGTGAATCATATTTTAAGCCATAACCAGTGCACTTTCCACTGAAGAGCTGGCCAGACCAGAAGGCCTCTTTTCCTGTTATTCACAGGATTGCTGCTTCCAGGCAAGTTAAAAGATTTGCTTACACTTCCTGGCCAGGGGCTTTAAGGAGAGGAAATGTCCGAGACAAAGGATCGTTGCACCAAGTCCCTACGGAGAGCCTAGATGGCCAGGGTGGCAGCCACTCCTTGCCAAGGAATCCCAAGCATGTTTCTGCTCTTCCATTCGGAGGGTGCCAAGCAAGGATGGGGGTTTGGGTCCAGACTAGCCGGCTGGAATAAATTAGCTACAGGCCTAGATCTGGAAGTCCCGGGAACCGAGTTTTTTCTGTTCATTTAGGCATTCTTCCATTCTCACTGCAGAGGAGGTATTTCCTAGTTCATATCTTACAGGGCAAGGCTGTTCAGAGGAAAGTTTTAGTCCTTAAAAGGTCGTCTGCAGCCCATCTACATTATCCAAGCAAGTATTTTCATATTATCCAACCTTCTTCCTAAAGAGAAGAGCTGGCAAGTTCAGGTAGCCCGTGTATGATCCTGGAAAATTCCCCATAGACGACTTTGATTCAATTTTCTGAAGGGGGAAAAAAATCAAGGAAGCAAAGCCAGCCAGTGAACCAGGGGCACCACCACTCAGCACCACACTTCTCTCTCCTTTACCATCTTCTGTGGGTAGGGATGCTTGGCCCCGCCCACCTCCCCACCCCCTTCAGGATAGTTCTCCCGACTTCCACTTGAAATAACAGTCTCAGTTCACACTCCCCCTCCTAGCCACACACACACCTCGCTGAGGTCATCCTCGGCGCGGCTGGGAAGGGGAAGGAAACGTGAGCAAAAGCAACAGGTTCCACCCACTGCCTGAACTTGGAAGTAGATAGCAGGGCGCGGTGACGGGGAGTTGGGAGGTGAAGGGAGAGGAAGCGGCTAGGGGAAAGGTGGAAAGGAAATGATGGGGCCTGACCACTGGTCACTTGAGCTCCCACACAGTTTGTGTGTTTGCTGGTGAGGGTCACAAGAGGTCCTTCCCAGGGTCACTTGGGGACTTGTGCGTGACTGGGAGGCACTGGGCCCGCGCGGCCCTCCAGGAGGCTTCGGCTCGGTAAAGAACCCGGCGGAGGAGGCCTTGAGGTGCGTTCAGGACACAACACCCTTCCCTGGATGCTCTTGCAAGCCTGGGGTCGGTACTTCCCCCACCTTCAGCCTTTCCGAGCTCTCCCTGCCGGCCTCTAGCTCTAGCCTCCGGCTGGGAAAGCCAGGCGAGCGGACTGCGCCGCACCCCGCAGCCTCTGGGCATGCTCCGTGGCGGGACCCGCTCAGTCACCGCCACCGGGAGGGCGCGTCCTCCTTCCCCCAAGGCGGCGGCGCCCGCAGCGGCAGTCGCTGCGCCTCGGCCCGGCACACCTTTGGCGGAAGCAAGAACTGAGGAGTGTCATCCTGCCGGGCGGGCGTGGGCCAACAGCGCCTCCGTCCCCAGCTTCCCCGGCTAAGGAGACTTGCAGGCGGGATGCGATCTGCGACTACAGCGGTTCCTTAGAAAGTAAAGCTAAAGCTCGCCCGGCGCGGGGCTCCCAGCGGCTGCCGGGAGGGGGCGGGGCGGGGCGGGGCCAGGTGGGGGGTGGTCCCAGTGCCCCCGCGAGGTGCGAAATCAGATTCCACCTCCTTCTCGGGTCCCGCCCCCAGGGAATCAGAATTCAGTGGGAAAGTGTAGGGGAGAATCCTTGGGGCGGAGTACCAGGGCACGCCTGGCGCAAAATGGTTAACACAAAGTCCGCGCGCGCCCCTAGGCTATGAGGGTGAAAAGTGCGCGCCCGTGGCTGCGCACCCTTTTGCTAATTTGCAGGTTAGTTACCCGGAGGAAGTCAACTTGTGTGGGGAGGAGTGGGGACGACAGCTCAGGCTGCTGCTGGCTCCTGTCCCCAGGCCTCCAAGGGCGATCGCACTTAACGGCAGGCGGGCGCCAGGCGCGGGGAGGTCGGGGCGGGCAGCGGGCGGCGGGAGCAGCGGGCTCGACCCGGCCACTCACTCTTTCTACCTCCTCCCGCCAGGACTACCGAGAGGATGGGATGGATCTAGGCAGTGACGCCGGCGGCAGCAGCAGCAGCAGCAGCCGCGCCAGTTCACAGTCCAACTCCACCAAAGTGACCCCTTGCTCCGAGTGCAAATCCTCTTCGTCGCCGGGGGGCAGCCTGGACTTGGTGTCTGCTCTGGAGGATTATGAAGAGCCCTTCCCGGTCTACCAGAAGAAGGTGATTGATGAGTGGGCTCCGGAGGAAGACGGGGAGGAGGAAGAAGAGGACTATAGAGGGTATCGGGATGACCGCTGTCCGGCTCGCGAGCCGGGGGACGTGAGTGCCAGGACCGGCAACAGCGGCGGCGGGGGCAGAAGCGCCATGCCATCCCCTATGCCTAACGGCAACCTCCACCCGCATGACCCCCAAGACCTCAGGCACAATGGCAACGTGGTGGTGGCCTGCCGGCCAAGCACCTCCCGGGCTCCTCGGCGAGCTATCCAGAAGACCCAGCCTCCTGGGAGCCGGCGGGGAGGCCGGGGCCGGGCATCTGGGGGGCTCTGCCTTCAGCCTCCGGACGGCGGGACATGTGTCCCGGAAGAACCCCCGGTGCCCCCGATGGACTGGGAGGCTTTGGAGAAGCATCTGGCGGGGCTGCAGTTCCGGGAGCAGGAGGTGCGAAACCAGGGTCAGGCGAGGACCAACTCCACCTCTGTAAGTTGGCCAGGGTGCGTGCCCACGCGCGCACACCGTGTACACACCTCGCGCGCAGCCCACACTCCCGTTCTCCGCGCTCCCGCCGATGGTGGCCCCATTCATCCTTTCCCGGGGGTGGGGGCTGGGCCGGAGAGCCTGCCTCCTGTTCCCCTGGGGTATGCTTGCTCAGTCTGTGAGCTGTCTGGGTTTACAGGATGGGCGGAGAGAAGGGAGGGGCAGCCAGAGGGCAGCGAGCGGAAAGTCGGGCTAGAGGAACCCGCGACTCATTTTGATGGAATTACTTGTGGAGACTAGGTTGTGAGTCACTTGCCTGAAAATAAATCTAGGGAGATTTCCTCACCGAAGCCAGCGCCTAAGGGCGCACTATTTCACATTATAATGTTGTGGCTTTGTCCATTCTGGTGGGTTGCCGCTCACATCTTCCTTAGCTAGGCTATGTCTACGCACTTGTACGCAGTCGCCTGCCCACACTTCAGATCTGGCAGCCGGGTGTATTCCATCCCGGCTGCTGATTCTGGATGGATTAAAGGCCCTCCTTTGACTTTTCTTCCACGAAACCTGAGCGATTGCTGACCCGGAGGAAGCCGGTGAATTGAACTGCCAGGATGAGGGAGGGGTTGCTGCCTCTGTAGCCTGACTCACTCCCTGTCGGCAAATCCCTTCTTGTTTTGATAAAAGAACCACTTATAGTTCCTTACCGGAGGCTACTGCCTCAATTCTGGAAAAGCCAGACAGGGAGGGAGGAGTGCCGTGCGGAGAGGGAGGAGGGAGAGAAGAAGGCTACATCTATAATAAGCTCAGGCAGGTTTGTACTTGTCTCAACATTTTTTTTTTTTTTTTTTTTTTTGCCCAAGAGGAGACCAGATAAATGACTTTAAAAGAATCGTGAACGTAGCTCCCCCTTTTATCAGTGTTTGAGATAAAGCAACAGTTGTAATTTGAAATCATTAGCGATATCCCTAAATAGGGCTGAAGGGCACAGTTTAAATGAGCTGCTTTCTGTGTGTGACAGCTGTGTGGCAGCGCAGGAAAATGCTTGCCTCGAAGGTGTAATTTGGGCTACTCTGAGTCTCCTGAGCTCCTGGAAATTGGGTGCATGCACTTCTGACTTCAGGGGTGAGGGTGGTAACAGGGTTTTACAGAGAAATTGGCACAGCGTCTGTCCGTCAGAGCCCTTGGTTGACAGAGCCCATTGGTTAGTGTCTCTTGAGAGATTACCTATTAAATTAACACACTCGTTTTAATCCCAGCTGTTTATAAGTTCACCATGTCACTAACAGACGTGGAATCTTTCCATTACAGCCACTGCTATTTCTTGTACCATGCAATAAACAGGAAACACCCTTTCCCCATTAAACTCCCAGGATTTGAGCCATGCTTAAAGATAAGCAGTTACATAGCTGTAACTGGGCTGTGAGTCTGGTAAGGTGAGATAGGGGCCGACCTGTCCACCTTCTGGGACCCTGATATTTAAAGGGTTACCTGAGAGAGCCCTTTTCACCCCAGCGCTCACACACTCTCTGCTTATTGCGGCTTCATCATTGGGTGGTCTTTAAAACCTAAGGAATTCCTTCCTTCCTCAACAACTTGGGGTTTCCTCCTCCTAATTTCCCAGATCCCCAGGCCTCCAGCTCTTCTAAAAATGTATGCACTTGTTATTTTTTAGAAGTCATTGCACTTTGTTTTTATTTTTAAAGAAGTTCATATATATATATATATGTATATATTCAGATATAATGTATAAATATACATATATACATATATACATACATACATATACATAAACATATGTTGGGGTAAAGGAAGTGCATGTGCCATGGTTCACATGTAGAAGTCAGAGAAAAACCTTTAAAAGTCTGTTCTCTCTTCCTGCAGCCCCTGAGGATTAAACACTGGTCATAAGATTTGCTGGTATTTTGACATGCTGAGCCATCTCACAGGCTGGTTTTGGTTTGTGTTTGAGTAAAGTTATTACTGCATGTTCACTTAGAATAGTGTTTTGAAATCACCTTAATACTTTTTTAAAAAAGCATTTTAGTACATGCATACACACTCACAGAGAGCTTGGTTTCTATGTCTTTTGGTTTTTGTATATGCACTCTGTGACAATCTGAAGTTTGTTACCGTGGGTTCCTATTTTAAAAAGTTTTAAAAACACAGTTTGAATCTCATTTATCATTAAGTCACCGTATGGTCAGGGGCCTGCGAACAGCAAGTAGTTGGTGCAGACTGCCTACCTTGAAGGAGACAGTCTAGTCCAGCGGTGTTGTAGGGCTCTTTAAGATGTGGTATACCAACATGTTTACAGGGCTGGGTGCATCCATGAGCAGTTGGGTGTAAAATGCAAAAGAGAGGATAGGTTTTCTTCACCCCAAAATCCAACAGCCCCATCAAGGATTTGTCCCTGGTCTCTCTGTTAGTTGCTTGATCAGTTTGGTTCCTCTGACTCTTCCAGGTTCTGGGCAGCTTTCACCAGCACGAGAGGTGACTCCTGACCACCCTCCCTCAAGCAGAGTGACAGTGCCCGTCACCCCAACCTTACCTCTGTTATTGTTTTCTCAGTGTTAGCATGGTCTCGTTTATAAACCCCCACTATTTTGGCTCTCACAGAAACCTAGGTGAGCTGGGACACAATGGTGCACGCCTTTCATCCCAGCACTCATCAGGCAGGGGCAGGTGCATCTCTGTGAGTTCGAGGCCAGCCTATGCTATGGAGTTCCAGGACAGCTTAGGCGACAGAGAAACCCTGTGTGGTGGTGGGGGGGGGGGAAGAGTGGTAGTGGTGGGGAATGTAGCCGAAGGCACAGGTATCTTACCTCACTATTTTGACCTGGATTGGGAGTTGTTTAAAATAATATTTTAGGCTTGTTTATTGTATTTTATGTGTAGGACTGTTTTTTGCCTGTGATGTATACATGTGTACCATGCCTGGTGCCTGCAGAGGTTAGACTGTGCCTGTGGGATCCCCTTGAACAGGAGGAGTTTTGAATGGTTGTAGGCCACTGCATTAGTTACTTTTCTACATGCTGTGTGATACAACACCATGACTAAGGCAGCTTATAGAAGGGTTTATTTGGGGCTTATGGTTCCAAAAGGTTCGAGTCCATGATGGCAGAACTCGAACTGCAAGTAGGAGGCAGAGGGAGATAGCTTGAAATGGCAACACAGTCTTTTGAAATTTTACCTCCCCACACGTCCTGATCCGCCCCAAACAGCCACCAACAGGAGACCAAAACTATTCAATGCCCAAGGCTTATGGGGGTTATCTCATTCAAAGGGCCACAGCTAGTATGCAGGTGCTGGAGACTGAGCCCAGGTTGTCTGGAGTTCTGAGGTAGGCTCTTTTGTAGCCCAGGCTGGCTACGCAACGTTCTCTAGATAGCAGAAGCTGGCCTTGAACGTGTTCTTCCTGTACTGGCTTCCCAAGTGCTGGGATCGTGTACCTGCTGTGCCATGACAGTGCCTGGGATGTTCGAGGTTCTCATCTATCCAGTGAGGGATGAAGTGTTTACAGCACCCACACATCCCAGACCTTATCAGAGCCCTGACATTACAACTGAGGACAGAAGCCCTGAGGTGCTGCATGGATTGCCTGAGATCCCAATGAGAAACCTTCAAAAGGGGTTTTTTGATCTTTCCTTCTTCCCATATAGGATCAACACCCCCCACTTTCCGTACTTAAAATGCTTTGAAATAAGAAAGGATGGAGTACCCTCCTCCCATCCCAAATAAGTTAAACAATTTCTTTTGCTTTTTTGTTTTTGTTTTTCAAGGCAGGGTTTCTTTGTGTAGTCCTGGCTGTCCTGGACCTCCTTTGTAGAACTCACAGAGATCCACCAGCCTCTGCCTCCCAAGTCCTGGCATTAAAGGTGTGTGACACCACACCCAGCTTAAACAACTTGTTGTTGCTGCTGTTTGTTTTTCCAGACAGGGTTTCTCTGTGTAATAGAGCCATAGCTGCCTGGCCTCACTTTGTAGAATTAGGTTGGCCTTGAACTCAGAGATCAGCCTACCTCTGCCTCCTAAGCACTGGAATTAAAGGTGTGTGCCACCACACCTGGCTGTGAAATGACTTTTCTTTTTGTTTTTGTTTCTGTTTTTCAAGGCAGGGTCTCTTCTCTGTGTAGCCTTGGCTGTCCTGGACTTGCTTTGTAGACCAGGCTGGCTTCGAACTCACACACAGCAACCCGCCTGCCTCTGCCTCCAGAGTGCTGGGATTAAAGGTGTACACCACCATGCTTGGCTGTGAAATGACTTCTTATTGACAAGACCTCTCCCGTAGCTTCCTCAGCAATAAAGATAGATGCACACTAAGAACTGACCAGTCCTACAACTTCCAACTTCAGCATCTCTCCTCCCAGGCAAGGCTTGGGTTGGTTTCTGACAGTGTCGGGCTCCTGCGGAGCTACATAGTAATGCGGTCAGGGTTCCCCTCTCCCACTCCCATGATTCTCCGGCTTCTCAGCTTCAGCCCCCCCCCCCCCCCCAAGAAAGTCTGAAGTCTCAGATGTGGCTTGACTTTTAGGCTTCCCTGGTCCTGGGAAGAGTCAGGGCCGAGTTTAAAACATACCTCGTGCACATGGAACTTAAAACCCCAAGCTGACCTTTACATGTGGAGTTCAGGGAATGCACACTCCCTTGAAGCCAGCTGATGGCAGGGTGTGCGCTAGGCTGCTAGAGAGCTTCTGGGGTCCTCACTGGGAAAGCGTCGAGTCCACACTGATGGAAGCTTGCTGATGACCAAACTCTATTGCCTTCACAGTCCTCCGTCGCCTCTGGTGGTCCAACCCCAACAGCAGGTTTAAACTATTCTGTAGCCCTGTCTCCAGTGGCTCACTTCAGGCTTGTCACACGTGAGGAACTCAGCTACCCTGAGAGGGCTGTCCTTGACAGGACTGGGCCTGCCCATGTGTTTGTCTTGTCTGGGCCTGCCTTCAACATCCCTTGATGAACTCAAGGGCCGGATACAGGCTAACGATAGTCCTGGATGTTGGTGGACTTGTTGTCAGATGAGAGCCTTGATCCCGGAAGTCCATCTTTAATTTTTACTTCCCTGCCTGTTTTTATTCTGGAGAACTGGTGCAGACAGTCCTGAGGGAAACAGAAACATCTCTCTTCCTTCTCGTGGCATCCTTCTTTGTGCAGTGACCATGCAGGCCTCCCCTGAATCTATCTCCAGCTTTAGTTGGTGCCCCACTCACTTTTCTTATTTGAGGGGAGGATGCTCCCTGGACCCTTCACTTAGGTGGGATTGTGCACTGGCTCACTGCTCCAATGTCTTCCTTCCCAAATGGAAGACCGTTCGCTTGCTTTCTTCATGGTTTATCATGAAGGACCGCCCTCTGGTATGTGTGATCTCTCATCTGCCTCTAAAGACTTGGCTCTGTTTCCTTCTCATCTTTCTCTAGAAGCAGGATCTGGTAGGCTGGGGATTTGGCTCACTAGGTAAAGCCAGATACAGTGCTCCACACAGGGCTTCCCAGCCCTCCCACAGTGAGATAGGGGCAGAGACAGAAGAATTGCTGGAAGCATATGAATCAGGAGGTAGTGAGCTCAAGGGAGAGCCTGTTTCAAGCAAGGTAGGAAGTGAAGCCCCACAGGTGAGGTTAGCTACCCTTTGACGGCTTCGTCTGTACCACCACAGGTGCTCTTACTCATACGACACACACACACACACACACACACACACACACACACACACACACACACACGCACACACATGCACACACACACACACACACTCAGAATCCTTGCCCCATGTTAGTGGCTGTCTAGCTGATGTATAAAATCAGTTGCATAGTTTATAATGTCAATTTGATTTTTTTTTAAAGATCAGAATGGACCAGGCCTTTATTTTCTTTATTTAATTTTATGTGCATAGGGGTGTGAGGGCGTTAGATAAACTGGAGTTACAGACAGTTGTGAGCTGACACGTGGGTGCTGGGAATTGAGCCCAGGGCCTTTGGAAAAGCAGACAGTGCTCTTAACCACTGAGCCATCTCTCTAGCCCCAATTTGATGCTTTCTATAATACTTCCTTGGCTTGCCATAGGTGTGAAAACATCATCCAAATCAAGGTACTAGATCTCTCAGCCCCCCAAGAACCATTTGCATTTCTGTTATCTTCTTCCCAGTCATCCCTGACCCTCAAATTCTGGGCTATAATTTGACTTACATTTTCGGAAATGCACATTCCTTAGTCATCTGGTAATGGGCACTTGGATTAGTTCTAGTTTTTAGCTATTATATATAAAATCTCTGTGCCAGTTATACACGAATCTTCATGTGAACTTTCATTCCTTTTTCTATATATGCATATGTGAGCGTAGGACTGGATCGTATGGTAAGATTGTGCTCAACTTCCTGGGCTGCTGCTTTCCGCTTCCAAGAAAGTATCATTTTAGATGGTCCTTTAAATTTCTCTCTTACATTTTCTTTATTTCTTTATGTATTCTCTCTCCCTGCCACCGTGTGTGTGTGTGTGTGTGTGTGTGTGTGTGTGTGTGTGTGTGTCAGTCAGTGTCTGTGTGGACACACGCACATGTCTGGCTGTATATGTACCACCATATGTGTTCCAGAGGTCAAACTCAGGTCATCAGGCTTGGTGGCAAGTGCTTTTACCTACAGAGCCATCTCCTCTGCACCATTGTCCCATTGTTGTGCCCCTTACACCGCTGACTCGCCCTTCTGTCCCCTCTCCTAGCAGCTAGTCGGTCCCATTGGATTCTTGCATCTCCATACAGGCTACTGGGAAAGCTGCTAGCAAAGACGTCATCCATTACATATAACCAAACTCATTCTACCATTGTTCCAAAGAAGAGAGGTGCTGTGCGGTTTTTTTGCTTGTTTGTTTTTCGGTTTTTTTGTTTTATTTTGTTTTGTTTTAATTAGATAAAGGTTCTAGTTGTAGACCCCACCTTTTAAAGTGCAGTTTTATTATATTTTAGTGGCCTTGGCAGGTATATTTTCCTCATTTAATGAGATCTTAAGAATTACTTTAATTGACACATTAATTGAAAGTAAACTTCCCCAATGAGGTCATTTCTAAAACACTTAGAAATAGTTCGTCTTCTTATTTGTTTATACTACTAGCGAGGAGCAAACTTTGAATTACTTACGTTTCTCCCTAGAATAGTGCTAATCACCAGTTATACTCAATATATTGTTCTGTAAGGATTACAGCCCAGTTATTCGGCACAATACTATAGAAGTAACTAAATGGCTGAGCAGTTTTTTCCCTTAGTTACTTGGGCTGTGGTTAAATGGCACGAATTCCTGTTCTATAGACAGAACTAAAAATCTCTTACTAGTCCTACAAAATCCAGGCAGGTTTAGATGTAAAGTCCGTGGATTATGCAGCTTGGAATCTAACAGTGGACACTTACTGAGTGGACACAAGTAGCATTTCTTTTAGAGAACACACTCTGTGACAATGGGAAAAGCCAGGCTTGTTTGTTTGTTTTTCTGTGATTAGAAATCATGAGGGCGCCAGACGCAGTGGCGCACGCCTTTAATCCCACTACTCGGGAGGCAGAGGCAGGTGGATCGATGTGAGTTCGAGGCTGGCCTGGCCTATAAAACGAGTCCAGGACAGCCAAGGCTACACAGAGAAACCCTGTCATGGGAAAAGAAAAGAAAAGAAATCACGAGGGCTAAATATATTTATTCTATGGTTCAACAATTTGCCCTGAGATATCTAGAACCATTGTCAAATTTTCTTTGCCTACTTTGCTAATGTCTGCTGCTTCTTAAGTGCACAGAGGCCAGCTTCTGAATCAGCATGAACCAGGATTTCAGAGACAGGTGGCTCAGTGGAAAGGGTGCTTGCCACCAAGCTTGATGGCCTGAATTCCATCTCTTGGAAGGACAGAAAACATGGACCCACACTATACATACAACATGTACCATGCACACCGTATGCACATGTACCCATACATAATAGCAACAAAAAGATATATATATATATCCTGTTAATATAGCCCTGGTTGTCCTGGAACTCACTCACTGTATGGATCAAGCCGACCTCAAACTGAAGATCCCTCTGCCTCTGCCTCTAGAGTTCTGGCATCAAAGGTGTGTGGTGCCACACCCAGCTTGAAGAAGAATTGTTTTTTAACTTAGGTTCTAAACACATTGGCTTGCCAGAACTGAAGCTACAGCTTAGTTGTGTGGTCCTGCTCAAGGCCCTGAGTTCAGTATCTAATATTAGTTGTAGGGTCCTTGTAGGGTGTTTGAGGCTCTAGATTCAGTGCCTAACAGTGAAAAAAAGAAAGAGACTTAAGGAGTACCTGAAGTCAGAAACTTCTTTAATATAATATTTTCATTCCTTGAAATTTTCATACATGTACTTTGGTCATATTCACCGAGACCTCTGTCTATCTATCTTTCTATCTAGTTATCTATATCTATTTATTTATTATAACCCACTGAGTCTAATTTGTGCTACCCCATACACTCCTGGGTGTGGGGTCACTGGGGCAACATGGTCCACCAACCAGGGGTCTCACCCTTAGAGAAAACTGACACCCCCTTCCTCAGAAGCCGTTATCTGCCCACAGTCCTCAGGTAGGGATGGGGCTTGTCAGTTCCTTTCCCCTCCATTCTAGAGTGCTGACTGGCTTCATGTGTGTACCGCGCATGCCCCTCAGAGGCAACCACAGCTGCCCTGAGTCCATGCACGCAACACACTTGTCACGCTCAGAAGATACCAGTTACCTCCAGCCCTTCCCAACCTCTAGCTTTTACAGTCCTTCTGGCCTCTCTTTCTTTGTGGTCCCTGAGCCTCGGAAGGGGGAGGGGTGTGATACCCCCTCCATTTCTAGCTGAGCACGCCACTGACACTTAACTCTGCACTTTGACCAGTTGTGAGTTTCTATATTAACCATAGTTCACAATAGTAAGAAAATTTGAAAATCTATCATTAACTCTGGATCTCTCTCTCTCTCTCTCTCTCTCTCTCTCTCTCTCTCTCTGTGTGTGTGTGTGTGTGTGTGTGTGTGTGTGTTGCAGAGGGCCATTTGAATTGTTGAAATGGAACTAAAAGACACCTCTGCTTCCTACCAGGTTTGTGTGTAGCAGTTTTCTCGAAGGGAAATGTTTATCTGAAACCCTGATACTGATATTTACTGTCATCACCAGCTGATTGAGCTCTCTCACTGCTGGCATCTGGCACCTTCCCTGCCTGGCTGTGCCCTCTAGAATGCTCTAACCACAGATCCCTGCCTGGGATTCCTTAGGAGGCCCACATGGGAAGCGTGTGCCCGCTCAATAGCAGATCCACAAGTTCACATCAGCTTCCACCAGGCCTATTTGAAAGTTGGCCCGTGCCTGCCTGGTCAGCTGAGCTCTGGGCAGCCCCCTCTTTCTCTGAACTTTTATTCCACATAGATACCATTTATCATAAAGGGCTTTCAGGATTTCATTTTCATAGTTAACTTCATGACAGACACCCAAATTGGACGAATTAAAGAGCCCCACTTTAAGAGATGGAAAAAGGAGGAACAGGAACAGAATTAAAGGCTAAACTTGGAGGCCATCTTAGGCTCCTGTAAGATCAAGGAACCTGGCTAAAACTTTGTGGCTAACAAAAATCAAATTAGACCTGTCGGATGCTGCCTGTGGTTCCAGGCTTTCAATGACAACAGTGGTAGTCTTGTTTCTATGGTTGTGGTTGGTTATTATCCTCCTATAGATAACAATATAGGTGTTATCAATATAAGTGTTCTATCCCCCTTGCCTTCCCCTTTAAACACACAGGCCTGAGTTCATGGCCTTCCTTGAAGAGCAGACCTCTGTTGCTCCCAGACTAGTTAGTTAGTGTATTTTGTACCATATTTTTTGAAACTCAGTTCTTTAATTTTCTCAAAGCTGAGAGAATCATGAACTTTATTAGTGCTAATAACTATAATTTCATCATTATTCCTTAACGCCTTGCTCAAATTATATGATATTGCACTTGCATATTAAAATAGAAGTTTGCACTCTTGGGCCTTGTCCCCTAAAGACTTGTGTAGTTTTGCTTTCTGAATTTTTGAAGTCCAGTCCTAGGTAACCTAACAAGAGACGACTCCCCAGCTGAGGCGCCTCTTCTGCTCTGTGATTCTGGAACCCCCCTAGGACAGGTGATGTTCGAGACTGTTAGTCTGTCAGGGACCCAGCTTCTGGACAGGTCAAGGGCCAGTTGTAAAGTTGAGGATTCTCAATAGGAAAGATAGAAGATTTTAAAGGGAGCACCTGGGAGGTCACCTCAGCAAACCTTCCCCCATTCAAAGGTAGAAATGGCCTGTGATCACCACTGCTTTAGTCCAGGCCTGACTGTCCCCCCCCACCCCCCGCCCCAGGCACCCCATTCCACTCTAGTGGCTAAAGCCATGCCTAGGCTGAGAATGCACTCTCTGTGGGTCCATTTGTTCCACCCTAACACTAGGACCCTTTATTTAATACAGTTCCTCATGGTGTGGTGAAACCCAACCATAAAAGTATTTTTGTTGCTACTTCGTAACTGTAATGTTGCTACTGTTACAAATTGTAATGTATCTATCTAATATGACCCCAGAAGGGGTCAAGACCCACAGGTGAAGAACCACTGATCTAGATGTTTTGAAGTGGATATTTTGTAGTGAACTAAAACACAAAACAAACAAACCCTACAGAAAGAAAAGAAAGTAAACAAACAAGAAAAGGCCTTCTTTAAAAAAAAAAAAAGTATGTTCAAGCCTAGTGTAGTAGCACGTGCTTCAAGTCCTGCCATTGGGAGTTTGAAGGCTGAGGTTTGAAGCCAGCCCATTTAGGAAGTCCCTGAAGTCAAGGGAAGGCCCAAGTCCCTTTGAAAGGGTGCTGCAGGCCGAGAAATGGGAAACTCAGTAGGAACCTGGGACCTGCGGGCAAAAGACCCTGAGTGGAAGCAGGCCAGCAGCTCAGGCTGGGCCTGCAGAGGGAAGAAGAGTTTATAGCCAAGGTGGCTGCAGCACTGATGTGGAGGAGCCCCAAGGGAAGAGGACCATCCTCCAGAACAGACATGGTGACCTGGATAATTTCTTAGCCTTTGTGTGGCATCAGGCCAGGAATCCAGGAAAACCACTACAAGAATGGATATAGATTGTTGGTGAGGGGTAGGATGCCATCACAAAGCATGGATTCTGTTCTCCTGAAAGGCATTATGTCATTGCTCTGTGCTGCAGTAGATGGGTCACTCTGCCCTTTGCAGGAACTTAGCCCTAAAAGGTACTCTTGTCACCTTGTGTCTTCGAAATGTAATCAGTATTTTTTTGTCTGTTTTTAGGCATCCATGTTGACTTTTGTGTTTTTTTTTTTGGTCTAGGACGTAAATAAGGCAATTCTTTGAAGAAAGAAAAAAGGGGGAGGATCAAATTGTTCTCAAAGGCTTTATCTGTGAAAAGTTGTGAGCAGTTTTGTAACTCTGTGGAGCTTCACGCTGCCCTCCATTAGTCTGTTCTGGATAATGAATGCTAACGCACCTGCCCAGGTTGCCTTCGCTTTGTTGGAATCCACATTACTAAAAGATAAGGCTCAAACCTGTTACCTGCCGTTTATGTATCAGTAATCATTTAACAGAAAGTATTTGTGATGTGAGGCACATGAAATAGTCTAAGTTGGAGCTCTTGGTTTAGTCAGAGTATGGATGAGCGCAAAGACTAGAAAAACAGGCCTAAGGAGAGGGAGGAATGTGTGAGCTTTCTGTTTCCTGTGTGATGTTCCTGCAATTTCCGGTGGATTTTTTTTTTTAACTTTTAGTTAGTTTGCTTTGTACTGTTGCAAAGACTTTTCAGAGACATATTTCAACTATAAGGTGTACACATTTCCAGAGTTTAAGCACAACTTTAAATCTCCCATCCTTTCTATCTTTAACTTGCTGGGTTTCGTTTTTGTATCTTTATTTTTCATTAATTTAAAAATTAGCGTCTGCAGTCATGTGTTCTGTTATGAAATCTTCATATAACTCTGTTCTCCGTGCTCTTCCTTCCCACCCGCTCTGACCAGCCCCTTCCTCTCCCTACAGCTCCTTTTCTGCTCTCCTGTCACATGGACTCCATTGCCTTTCTTTTTCTCCTCTGGTTAAGATCTTTTTCCTTTCTCATGGTCTTCTTTCTAGTGTTATGACTTAGACACAAACACACATACACACACACACACCACACCACACCACACCAGAGACAGAGACAGACAGACAGATACACACACACACACATACACACACACACACACAGAGAGAGAGAGAGAGAGAGACAGAGAGAGAGAGAGAGACAGAGACAGAGACAGAGACAGAGACAGAGACAGAGACAGAGAGAACATGGTGTTGGTCATTCTGAGTCTTCTATAGTTGTCTTTATTGTGATAACATCACAGTTCCTTTCATTTTCCTGTAAATGCCGTGGTTGCATTGTGCTTTATGGCTGAATAAAACTCCCCTGTGTGTTTATACAACACTTTATCCATCCCATACTGATGGATACCTAGACAAATTCTATTTCTTAGTGACCATGACACTAATTATAGCAGCAGCAGCAGCAGCAGCAGCAAACACGCATGTACAAGTGACTCCATGGCAGGAAACACAGGATCTTTTGGGTCCTGCGGTGTGTATTTGGGTACTATGGTGTGTAACTGGGTATGTTGGGAGTTCTCTTTTTATTTATTTATTTATTTATTTACTTAGGAAACCCCATGCTTACTTCCATAGTATCTGCACCAGTTTACACCTGAGCCAGCAGTAAATAAAGATTCCCCTGACATCTTCCACAGCATTTGTTGTTACCGTTTTCTTGGTGGTAGCCAATCTGACTGGGGTTAGATGAAATCTCAAAAGGGTTTCAGTCTGTATGTCTGGATGACTAAGGGTGTTGAACGTTGTTGGTAATATTTATTGGTCATTTGGTCTTTTGAGAAGTACCACATGTATTATATGGAGCCCATGCATTAGTGAGAAATTTATGGGTTTTAATGTATAATTTTTGTAGTTCTTACTATGTCCTAGCTATCAACAGCACCACCTCACCTGATACAGTTAATGAAAAATTTCCCGAATTCAGTAAGTCATATCTTCACTCTCCTGATAGCCTCCTTTGCTGTACAGATGCTTTTCAATTTCTTATAGTCTAATTTCTCAGTTCTTGGGGATATATCATGTGATATTGGAGTGCTTTTCAGGATGCACTTGCCTATATCCTAAAGTGTTCTCTCTAACAGTTTTCCATGTTTCTGGTTTTATATCAAGGTCTTTGATTCATTTTGAATTGATTTTTGCTAGGAGTGAGAGATACAGATCTGATTTCTCTCTCTGCACAGGGGACCTAGTTTCCCCAGCACCATCTGTGACATTGGCTCCGTAGTATCATATGTGCTCAGGTACTGTGGTATGGGCAGCGCTGCTCTGGTTGCTTAGGATTGCTTTCGCTATTGGGGTCTTTTGTGTTCCCACATGAGTTGTAGGACTGATTTCTCTCACTCCCTGAGGAACGTCATTGGAGTGTGGGTGGGGATCCTGTTGTGTCTGTAGACTCTTTTCAGTGTCAGCCGTTTTGACACTATTCTACCAGTCAATGAGCAAGGGAGCCTCTTTGTGTCGTAATGTTTCATTCTGTTTCTTTGTGTCTTAAAAGGCACTAGTTAGCAGCTGCTTTCCCAGGCATTGTCTGTTCAAAGGCCCTGGTTTTCTGTATCCTGAGAGAGTTGGTTGATCCTGTCAGAACTCCAGCAGGTAGAAATGTCTTAACTACTTTCGTCATCGGCTTTCATTGCTGTTGATTTGTTCTGTTCTTGTTTCACAAAATATTACAAAACCTCTTAACAAGCAGGTGTGTGTTGGGCTAGAGAGGTGGCTCTGTGGTTAAGGTTTCTTCCAGAGGACTGGGGTTTGATTCCCAGCATCCACATGGAGACTAACAACAGCCTGTACTCCAGTCCCGGGGGGGCCCGTGCTCTCTTCTGTTCTTCCTCAGGCACTGCATGTATGTGGTGCACAGACACGCAGCCAAAATAGCTATACATGTGAAAAAAAAAACTAAACTAAAAATAAGAGGAAGAATATGTAGCCTATAGTGGCAAACACCTTTAATCCTAGCACTTGAGAGGCAGAAGCAGGCAGATCTCTGTGAGTTTGAGGCCAACATGGTCTACAAAGTGAGTCCAGGACAGCTAGGGCTATTAAACAGAGCAGCCCTGTGTCCAAAAAATCAAGGCAAACCAAACCAAACCAATCAAAAAAATGTGTGTGGGTTAGATTTTTCTTAGGCCCATAGACAGAAGAAGATGCACCATTTCCCATAGGCAATTGATGTTAGGTTTTGGGATGCTTGGCAAAGGGCAGGAACTCAGCACCACCCATCTCTGTAGCAGAGCAGCAAGTCCTCAATACAGTGGCCTGCTGATCCATGTCTTCCCAGGCACAGTGATAACACTGCTTCCTCCACAAGCCTCTTTCCGCTATGGCCTTCAGGCTTCCTGGTCCCCCCATCCCCACCCCCTGGGCAAGTTATCTCTCAGTGATTTCTCCAAAGTCCCTGAGAAAATGACTTGCCTACCATGGGGGCCCCTCTGGTGGCAAGAACCCTTTGCTAGGTCTCCTCATGGTCTGCTACAGGATGGAGAGGAAGGGAGCCCTTCTACCTGGCAAGTGGCTGTGGCCGGGTGTGCCTGCTAAGGAGTGGGTTACAGGCATGCTGAGAACAAAAAAAAAAAATTAAAATAAATAAATAAATAAATAAATAAATAAATAAATAAAAAAAAGAATAGGTAACTTGTTGTAGTTCCTAAGCTAGTGTGGCTTGACTCTGTTCCCTTCTTCTTTGCCACAAATGGAAAGAGCTTAGTTCCCTAAAAGAGTTGAAAGGGAATGAGGTAACTTCTTGACAATTCCTAAAATCCCTGGCAGTGGGATAAATTTAGATTTCAAGTTAGGGAATCAAAAACAAAACAGTGCCGGGAATGCTGCTGTTATGGAATGCTGGCGTTTTCAATACCAAGCTCAGCAGTATACCCAAAGAAGAGTGTAGTGTTCAGTTGTAGGCAGAACAAGCGCCTGAACTTCTGGAAGCCTGGTGCGGTGTCTTAGACCCTTAAGGCTAATCTTCCCTCTGCTAAAAATAACACGTTTATTAATAGTTTCAAGATCAATTTAGTTCTCTGTGTGTGTGTTTTTTTTTTCTCATGGCCCCAGTAGCTAAATGCTATCCCGCTTATGAAAATCACAGGTTTTTTTTTATTCTGCAATCTTATACATTTTTGACCCATTTTTGACCTGATCTGACCATTTATTGTGGGCAGCTTCATCTTCCATGCCCCTGTCCACTCTGTTTTTACTCTAAAATTGGTTCCTTAAGGAACCAAAGAGCGGACAGTTGGTATTTTATTTTTGAGCACTTACATTATATAACCAGTGATCTGCTAGAGTGTTTTTATCCAGCCCGCAGAGGCCCCGTAGTCTGACCCAAATAGCCCTTAAAATAAGATCTCATTCTGGAAGGAATGAGTAAGGGGGAAAAAAAATCTGACTTACTATAGAATACAGTGATTCAATTTTTAGATTCACTTTTTCCCATGTGGCATATAGAAACCCTTAAGAAGACAGATGTACAGTATTGTTGGTGCGGGGACATAGGTACCCTCTCCCCCAAAGACCCGCTGTGCTTGAAGTGACATTGATTCATGTCTTTTGGGAACAATCAGCATGTCTTTTGGGAACCAGAGCAAGAGAGGTTCATTCAAAGGCTTTTCCAGACAAGCAACACATGGAAGCTATCCTTCAGGCAAGCAGACCCTTAGTCAGCTGCAGAATTTGTCCCTGAGATAAAAAGGAGGCTCTTCTTCCTTGCCGGCTACATACTGACACCCCATAATGTAGTTTTGGAATTCTGATATTTCAGGAGAAGCCAAACCCAGATTTTTGTAAGGAATATCTTAACTATCAGGACTCCAGGGATAAGAGGGCCTGTGGCCAAACCTGACCCACCTGATTTGGATTTATAGAACCTGTGTGGTTAAAGGAAATAGATTGTCCCTTGACTTCCACACATGTGCTGTCAGGCATGTGTCCCCCCCCAATACAATTAATACACTAAATACCTTGACTATCAAATACTGGCAAGGCACCATAAATACACATCTAAATGTGTGTCCGTCGACTGACTGCAGGTCAGAAGACGATTTCAGGATGCCAGCACCTCCTCTCACACCTCAACCTGCTAAGGTCTCAGATGAGAAAACCGAGGCCCAAGCAGATGACATGCCTTCCCTGAGGCGGGGTGAGTTGGGCCAAAGGAGGCAGTTTATGAGAGGTCTATGAGCTTCTAGAAATGGGGATTTCAAAGAGAACCCATGTGGGAGGCTGTTCTGAATTAATTAAGAGGCTTTTTGTTTGTTTGTTTTCTTTTCAGGGGTTACAGTACTTAGAAATGATGATATCGAGAGGGAGGAAAAGGGAAGCAGAACACATCTCACTATTTCATTTAACTTTCAGACTCATTACATTCGTTAGCATTTAGTTCTTTTTTTCCTCTTTAGGGTGGTTCCAAAGGGATTTTCTGTTTAGATTCAGGGAGGCTTGTCAGGATTCCGTGTTCATTATCATGGATAGTGAAAAGACAAGAGTTCTTTAAGAACAGACTACCTGTGTGATGCAAAATTGCAGTCTCAGGTCTGATGTCATTGGGAAGTCCTCTGAGACCCTTTCCCAAGGGTTGGCCATGGTGGTGAGATTCTGGAGGGGACTATTGAAGTTTGCTGAACCTCATGCATGCCAGCCTAGTGCTCAGCCACCAATTTCTGTCCCTAGCCCTCACTATGTAGTTTGACACCACATCTCAGGAAGCTGTTGAGACTGGCTTTCAACTCTGTAGCCCAGGAAGGCCTTCAACTTGGGATTCCCCTGCCCCAGCCTCTAAATAAGGCCTATTATTTATGCCATATGATATGTCCCACCATTACCCTCTCTCTTCTCCTTCTTCCTTCCTTCTTTCTTCCTTGAACTTGCTGGGTAGCCAAGGATGACCTTAAGTTTCTGGTCCCCCTGCCTCAACTTCCAGATGATTACAGGACTGTGCCCCCCCACCACCACCACCACGCTTGGTTTATACTGTGCTGGGGCTTTGTGTTTGCTGCCCACGCACTCTACCAACCAAGCTACACCCCAAACCTCTACTGGTTAGCTACTCATTTTGACAAAATTACAGCCCTTAGCCACCACTCTTAATAAACTCTCATGTACCCAGAATCTAGAGAAATTTCAACATTGCTGGATGGTGCTGAGATGTTATTTGATACATTTCTTTTTCTTAATATGGAGAAGGATTTGTTGAAAGATAACCGTTTAGATCTTTTTTTTTTTTTCCTTATTAGAACTTCTGGCTTTAAGTACAGAGTCAACATAGACAACAAACTAGACAAGTTTGAGTTATTCATTTACTTTCTTCCAAAAATGAGAGAACATCAATGCCATCTTTCTTTCAAAACCCATTTCGGAGTACTTGTAGACTTATAGAGAAGTTGCACCCGTTGTGAGTGACCCTTGCTTGCTGCTCCTAGTGTGACCCTTTTTGTAGCAATGGAACATCTGTCAATTCCAAGAGAGGAGCAATGCCACAAATTTGAACTGGACTTGTAGTGACTTTAAAAAATTTTAAGCTACCCAAGCTTGTAATCCCAGCACTCAGGAGGCAGAGGCAGGTGGATCCCTGTGAGTTTGAGACCAGCCTGGTCAAACAAGTAAGTCCAGGACATCCAGGGCCACACAGAGTAACCCTGTCTTGAAAAACCAACCAACCACGTAAATGAGTACATTTAATGGTTATATCAAAACTGTAAGACAAAATTCATTTAAAACACACACACACACACACACACACACACACACACACACACAGCCTACATTACAACCAAAGTCTTTAAGTAAGTAAAAGTTAGGCTACTGGACAGTGTTTGCTTTGTCCATGCGATTTGAAGATGGGCTTTGGGGCCCTCCTTCCAGCCAGCTGTTTTGCCTAAGCTCCTCTGGCAGGGAGCCCTGCAGCTGCCTCTGTGGAGAAGGCCAGTGTGAGAAAGGAACAGAAGGGAAGACAAAGCCAATCATCTCATCAGATGTGAGCTGGGAGCTTGAGGGATATCCTGATCGCAGAGTGTTGAGAAACACCTGGGCAGCTCTGGAGGCCTTGTCCCCCGAAACCAGACAAAGCAGATGAGAAAGGAAGGCAGCTGGAGAAACGAGAGAGGAACACCTGGTGCAGGAAGCGAGGGGCTTCAGAGTTCGTAAGCCGAGAGGAAGTCTGCATGATTCTTGCCCCAGGCTTTTCTTTTCTTTTTCTTTCTTTCTTTCTTTCTTCTTCTTCTTCTTCTTCTTCTTCTTCTTCTTCTTCTTCTTCTTCTTCTTCTTCTTCTTCTTCTTCTTCTTCTTCTTCTTCTTCTTTGGACCCCCAGGGCTTTTCTAAATAAGCAGTGGATAGCCACAAGCTGTCACTACCTTTGGCACTAACTCTGTGTTCACTAGGGAGCCTTATGGGAAGGTGATCTTCAAAGCTAAGTTGGGGTGAGGTGAATGTGCTGGGTGCACCCTGGCAGAGGGGTTGAGTGACAGTTTTAACAGAAAGGTGGAAGCAGCCTGCCGCTAAGAGGACTGGATTAGTTTTAAGGACCTTGTATGGGAGATTTTCCCACATTGGAAACAGCATACAAAGAGTGTTGAGACCCTTGCAGACGTGCAAAGAGAAACAGGAATTGGCAAATTGGGGTGTTCAGCATTTGTTGACTGGCCAGATGATTTGTGTTTCAAAATTAAACCCTGAATGGGTGCTGAGCATAGTGTGTCTCCAGGAGACGCTTGTTCTGGTGACTCAAAGTGGCCTCATAAAAATGGGTTTTCTGTTTACTCATCCTCTGCCTTTGTCTGACAAGACCAGTGAATTCTTCCCCGGGGCTTGTTAAAATTCTCTTCCTAATTACATGTTTGATGTATTGTAGATTATGATAGCACTAACCCAACATTTCTTTCAGCCGAACTGTGTCTCCCAAACCAAAATGTTTTGATTGACCGCTTCCGTTTATGCGATCCTTCCAACTCATTAGATGCCTTTGGGCATCCTGGACTGTAATCTGCAGCTTATTCCTCCTGGAGAGGATGCTTGTGGGTGTGAGGGCCAGCATGGGTTACCTTCCTAATGCTCTGCAGTTTCCTTTCGGTGGGGGAGGGGGGGTGCTGACCTCTTTCCTTTGTGTGCTGTGTGCTTTTGGTTAGTGACTGATTGTAAGTGGCTGACTCATGTTCTGGGAGCTTCCATCTGAGCTGCTCCTCCTCCGGCTCTGCCGTGGGTGGAAGAGCTCCTTGGACTCCACGTTCAGAGTTCCGGCTGTGAGGTCCTCTGAGCCCTCAGAAGGAACTGCTGCCCGCCCAGCCTGTGTCCTGATGGAAATGTGCTGTGCCTTTTCCCCTCCCCCAGCTCCTGCCTCTGCCCAGTGCCCTGTCCCCACCTCCAGGCCATTCTGTGCTTTAACACCAGCACTGATGGCTTCATTGTTTACCAGACAGGAACCCTAATGATAACAGCAGACAAGATCTTTTGGCATAAGACTCGAACTCAGATTGTGACAGTGGTAAGCCTGTTATCCCTTAACAGACCTCTTTAGCCAAGTTGTGGGATTTTGAAGCTTTGTTCAGCCTTCAGGCCCTCCTGGCCCAATGTCCTTTGTGCTGCAGATAGGGAAGTAACCACACAAAGTGAAAGAAATAAATATGCAAGCTGTCACAAACTGGGCACGATCCGTGAGTACTCACACAGACCACAGGACTCATCTGCCCCAGGGCATCCGGTCCACACACCCTCCACTCCTGCCCTTGTGCCCCATCATGCCATTTATGGGGCGATTGTATGGAAGCAAGGTAGTATTAGTGCCTTGGGAAGGGTGGAAGTGACATGCACATGGACGCATCCTGCTGTGTTAGCGGTGGAGGCAGAGACTGCTGCATTGTAGGCACACTTGTCCACTGTGATTTCAACCCATAAGGGAGGGGCTACTAACCTACCCTGGAGCTGGACAGCAGCCTCGTGCTTATCGGGGTGACATCTGGTAACAATACAGTATAGGTCTCATTTTAAATCTTAATTACATAAAAGAAATGCATTGCAACCATTCCTTATTTTGTGGGCTATGTTTCTGCGGGTGTTCTGAGATGCGAGGCTCTGAGGTTCTGAGGGTGTAAGTGCTCACTCTGTTTTGAACTGAGGGTTATGTTTTAAAGTTGTTTCTGCAAAGCTTTTCAGAAAAGCATGGAGGTACCTCACGAAGGGGTCCCTCTCATGCATTTTCTTAATCTTCATTGCTGTAGCTGCTCTGTAGCTACATGTGGAATACATGCATGCATGGGTGGATACATGTGTGCGTGGGTACATGTTGCATGGGTACATATGTGCGTGTGTGTGTGTCACAGCCTTTTCTACCCTTTGACACCCTTCTAAAAATTTTAAACACTAGCAGAAATAGTGAAAGAGCAAGCACATCCCCACTGTGTGGCGTCTAACTGTAATACCAGTAGCTGTGAGGGCTAATCTTGGTTGTCAACTTGAAACCTTGGCAAGAGGGCACCTAAAATGAAAAATTGCTTAATTAGATTGGCCTGTGGGACATTTCCTTGTTTACTAACTGATGTAAGAGTGTCCAGCCCACTGTGGGCAACACCATCCCCAGGCAGGTGAGCTATATAAGAAAGATAGTAGAGCCATGTGGTGGTGGCACATGCCTTTAATCCCAGCACTCAGGAGGCAGAGATAGGTGGGTCTCTGAGTTCAAGGTCAGCCAGCCTTGTCTACAGATCGACTTCTAGGACAGCCGGGCCAGGGCTATAAGGAGAAACCCTGCCTCAAAAAAAAACAAAAAACAAAAAACAAAAAAAGGAAAGGTGGCAGAACTTGAGAGCCTGGGAGTAGGCCAGGAAGCAGTGTTCCTCTGTTGGTTTCTGGTTCAAATTTTCCTGCCTTTACTTCTTACCATGGCTCCTTTTGATGATGACTGCAACCTGTGAGGGGAAATAAATCGGGTGTCCTTCCCAAGTTGCTTTGGTCATAGTGTTTATCGCAGCAACAGAAAGCCAGCTAGAGCAGGGACTCAGCTGGACACTTTTCCTTTGTTGTCGCTAAGGCTTACATGGAGGCAAATGGCCACTGTTAAGTTCTTTTCTCGTACAAGAGCTGCGGAGCCACAGAGACAGTGCTGGCCCCTCTGTCTGCAAAGGCCTCATACACTTTCAGATACAGCAAATATTTGGAAGTCAGCCACTTAGGCCTCCGTCACATGGGAACTGCCTGCCTGCCTACCTGCCTTGCGGTTTTGTTTTCCAGACAGGGTCTCACCATGTTGCTCTAGATAGTATTGATTCCAAGATCTTCCTGCCTCATGCTCCCAGATGCTGTGTTAACAGGCACGTGCCGCTTACGTAGTTTGTTTTTCATTGCCTGCAGCATGGCTACATCTGAAATTCTGTAATCTCTCGACACTTTCTTAGGCCTATTTTTCTTCTATTAAAAATCTGTCATAAATAACAAATGAGCTGGTGAGCTGACATTTTATTTAAACATAAGTGTACATGTGACATGCTTTTCTTTAAAGGTCTCCTAATCTCTACCTCTATGCTTATTTCCATTAAACCATTAGTCCTTAGGTGTCAAAAACTCACCGTGTGTATTGGATTAAAGAAATGAAATGATGCCTAGTTGAGCCAAAGCGGCGGCTGAAGCCCAGCAGCACTCTTGTTACCTTTCAGAGCAAGCTGATCCCAGCAACCCCTTTGTTTGCAGACTAGATCACTGGTCCTGGATGCTACAGACAGCCTGGAGATTATGGGGGCCTGTCTGGGAGCCCTTGCTAACTTGGAGGTGACACCTAAAGAACTCACCCTCCTCCTCCTGGGAACCCTGAAACTACATTCCCTAGGAACCTTGAAACTACATTCAGCAATTGCTGAATCTGTCACAGTATGTTATGCAAGAAACCCTGGGTTCTACACAACACCACCAAAGTACTAGTATACAGTGATCAGACTGGCACATTCCAGCACTGCAAAGGTAGAGGCAGAAAGACCAGGAATCCAAGGTCATCTTTGGTTACACAGCAAGACTGAGGCCAGTCTGGGCTACGTGAGATCCTGTCTCCAGACAAAACACCGCCCCTTGCACCCATCGCACGTGTGCGCTCTCTCTCTCTCTCTCTCTCTCTCTCTCTCTCTCTCTCTCTCTCTCTCTCTGTCTTTCTCTCCTTCGTTTTAGGTTATTCGAGACAGGGTTTTTCTGTGTAACAGTCCTGGCTATCCTGGACTCGCTTTTGTAGACCAGGCAGGCCTTGAACTCACAGGGATCCACCTGCCTCTGCTTCCCCAGTCATGGGATTAAAAGCATGGGCTACCACGCCCGGCTTTTTTTCTTTTTACTAACCTTGAAGTGCCATTTCTTTGTGCTTAGATGATAGGTGTGGTGTGGTCTGGAATGGCATCTTAGGGAACTAAGGGTTTGAATTTAGTAGTGACTTCCTGTGTAATTCTCAGGCCTCAGGAACTTCCTGAGTATTTTGGGCACGTCTTTGGGAGGGTCTGCAGATCTAGATACTGTGAGGTGGGACCATGTTAACAGGGAGAACCTGTCAGATTCGCACCACATGTCAGGTACCTCAGTAAGACATCGGGTAGAGATGTTGACAGTTGCCCATAGGTTAGGACACTTGCTGTGTGAGCTAGTCACACCCCCACCCCTTCTGAAATCCAGTGTGACGTTGGAGAAACAAGACAAGCCCTCCCTTCCCCAGCCCAGCCGCCTGGATTTGCAATGATTGGAGTTTGCAGTTTGGGTTTGGAGTGAAGGGTAATTATTCTGTCAGAGCGTGACCAGTGAATCGCAGCAAACTCGGGGGAAAAGGAGAAGACTCCCTCTCCCCACCTGCCATGAAGAGCTGCTGAATGTCAAATCTGGTTTGAAAATGTTTCCTTCCACGTGTCATCTAGTTGAGCAAGTTCACACCTGTTCACTCAGCCACTGGTGGGTGGAAAGAGTGAAGGGGAGCAGCGGGGCCTTGGAGTCAAGACATTCTCAGCATTGCCACTGTAAGCCCCTCTCCAGCTTTCACCTCCTCTGCATGTCCCTTCCATCTTAACTCTGTGTGATGTAGCCAACTGCGCCCCCCCCCTCCCGCTACCGCCCCAAAAAGAGTCTGTGAGATCTCCTTGCTGTGGTAAAAGCCTCTTCTGCTCAGCTGACATATTGGCAGAGGAGCCACTTGCTACACAGGAAACAGGAAAGGCTTGCTGGGGAGGAGCCGCTAAGAACTCCTTGGATGGTGGGCATCCTTTGCCATAGTCCTTTAACCAATGGCTTGTGTTCTTTTCAGTTAGCCTGCCAAATGAACGGGAAGTTAAATGGCTTCACAGCACTGTGTTCGGCTGGAGAAAACGGTTTACAAGTTAGTCAGGAGCAAAACTTCAGGCTGAGGTGATGGCTCGCAGTTAAAGGGCTTGCCATGTATGTATGAAGACCCAGGTTCCGTTCCCTGAGTCCAAGGCAAGCTGAGAAGATGTAGTGGCCTGCCTAAGTCTGGTATGCTGGGACCAACTGCAAGAGAAAAGGGCCAAGTAACATACGTGGGCAGACCTATTAGAACCTATTAGAATTAGATTAGAATTCTCAACAGAGACTCTAAAAGCTAGAAGGGCCTGGACAGATGTCTTGTGGCCCCTGAGAGACCACAGATGTCAACCTAGACTACTAATACCCAGCAAAACTCTCAATCACCGTAGATGGAGAAAACAACATATTCCAAGACAAAACCAAATTTAAACAGTATCTATCCACAAAGCCAGCCTACAGAAAATACTAGAAGGAAAAAAATCCAACCCAAGGAGATTAACTACATCCAGGAAAGCAAAGGAAATAAATTACTTCCGCACCAGCAAAAACAAAAGCACACACACAAACACCACCAACATCAAAAATAACAGGAATTAACAACCATTGGCCATTAATATCTCTCACTATCACTGGACTCAGTTCCCCCCAATAAAAAGACACAGGCTAACAGGATGGGTGAGAAAAGAAGATGCACTTTTCTGCTGTTTACAAGAAACACACTTCAGCCTGCTGGGAGGTGGGGGCGGGGCATTCCTAGAGGACCTCCTGAGTGAGCTGGTGTTGGGCTGTAGGTTCAGTGAGAAACCCTGCCTCAGTACATGAAAGACCAAGAAACAGCACTGATGCAAGGGCACGCACACCACACACCCATAGAGAAAGGGGAGAAAAAAAGAACAGTGAACTTTAACCTTAAGTAAAGGTGAGAGACCATCTGACCTTTGGCCTTATGATAACTGCCTGCTGTGTAACCTAGTGACTGAGCCTGGCCTGGAGCTAAGAAGGAGGTAAGGATGGTGGGGGAATTCTACAAACTTTTCTCCATCCTTAAATTTTAACAGGCAACGTGCGTTAGAGAGAATCCCACCTTCTGTAATACTTTTTCAAAAGTCACATTACGCATGACTCATCTTGCCCGCCTACCAGTTATTACTTAAAATGCTGCAGCAGGGCATTTTGTACAGACCCTCGGTTTGATCACTTCTCTAAGAGGCCCAGCCAATGCTTCCACAGACAAATGAAAGTGTTTTTCCATATTAAAGCCATGTTATTGGGGGCACGGAACGCTTCCCTCTGCCTGCATAACTGCACAGTGATTAAATATTGACTAAGAGCCAGCGTTTGACAGCCGGCAGCCTCACCCTGGTAAATGCTGATGTGCGAGGCTGAATGTAAATACAGAACCATCCCCGCAGGGCCCAGCCTTTTTCCTTGAGACGTGGGCAAGTCCTGAGTTATGCATGAGGTGTCAAATTCAACTGCTCAATAGGAGGGTGCGATTGGAAACAAGTAATTCCTTAAGAAGCAACCCAGTTCTGTCAGAAGAAAATATATTTTCCCAATCAATTTGAATAATAAAGAGGATGTTTGTGAGTTTTAGCAGAGCATCCAGGGTGCCCACTGAACGCCCTGTTTGATGGGAACAAAGGAGCTCTGACGTCACTGGGACAGCTCTTACTTTCAAAGCCTCTGATTGTTTAGTGTATATGAAACAAACCGATTGAAATCATCAGATTTACTTCTGGGCCATGACTATTTGATTGAGAAGTTTCAATACATTCTTTCTACCCGTTGTTTATCGCCTGTATTCTTTCTCGCCACGGTTGTAAATAGGTTGACCGTTGAAGTCACAGAATTGTTTTCCCCTTTTTATGGGGGCAGGGGAAATTAGATGCTTAGCTTGGTTTTCTAAAGGAAAATAAGATTATTGTTGGTTTTTAAATTTTCTTTCTTTTTTTTTGGAGATTATAATATAGTTACAGAAAATAAGTGTTCATTATTTTTCCTGGTAATAAGGTTTATTATAAAATCTGATCTTTTTTTTATTTCAGTGCTTTTTTTCATTGTGTACATACATCTATATGAATATGTTTTCATGTGCATGCTTGTGTGTATGTGTGGGAGAGAGGGAGGGAGAGATACAGAGACACAGGGACACACAGAGAGAGAAAGAGTTAGTTCATGTGAAGGCCAAGGGTCAATCTCTAGGGTATTTTTCCTTTTTTTTTTTTTTTTTTAAATAGATAAGGCTGGCTGCCCTTTCTATTAGGCTGACTGGTCACCAGACTTCAAGATCCTTTTCCCATAGGTGCTAGAGATCAAAATCCGTTCCTCACATTTGCTCAGCAGGCAGTTTACAGACGCAGCTGTCTCCCCGGCTCTATTAGGCTCTATTACAGGACTCTTACGCCCTGTAATAAACACCTAAAGACAAACCTCAACAGTTGTTTCTGCATGTTTGTGAAACTGTTTATTCATGAGAATGATTTAAACACAGGTCTCCTTCTTAGCAAGTACAGTCATTTAAAATGTCAGCATCTTATTCTATCAAACTTTCTAGACATTTCCCCAGCCGAGCTGCCTGGACCATGTTTGTGGTGACAGCTGTCTGATCATCAATGTCAACACCTTCAAGGTGTCTTGAACTTAGCAAATGCTTTATGAGAACGCTGTGTTTTGTTTTTTGTATTTTTCGAGACAGGGTCTCTCTGCGTAGCCTAGGCTGTCCTGGACTCACTTTATAGACCAGGCTGGCCTCGAACTCACAGCGATCTGCCTGCCTCTGCCTCTCAAGTGCTGGGAGTAAAGGCATGCTCCACCACCGTCCAGGGAAAACATTGTATTTCTTAGCTAGGTATGGTGCACACAACTGTAAAAATCAGCACTTAGGAGGCAGAGGCAGGAGGATCAACATTATGAAGCTATCCTGAGCTACATCTGGAGAGCTTGTCTCCAAAAAAAAAAAAAAAAAAAAAAAAACAGAAAAACAAACAAACAAAAAAACCAAAGACTGAATATTTGGCTCAGTAGCTCAGTGGTAGAATGTTGCCTAGTGTATACCAGGTCTTGGGTTCGAGTCCCACCCAGCACTTCAAAAAATTTTTAAAATCATATTTCTCAAATGATTCAATTTAGCCAAGACGGACTGCATACATACTTGAAGGGTTTAAAAATAATGTACATTGGAGGTATTTTTAGTATATGCCTATTCAAAAATGTATTTTTCTTAAATATTGATGATTCCATTCTCCTCTGAAGCATACAGAGGCATACTTAGTGGGAATGGGAGTTGCACGGGAGGGCACGGAACAGCCAGTGAGGTGCGAGGTGTGGGTCAGTGTGCTCTGGCTCACCCTCAGTCAGAAGCACAGCACTGAGTCCCAGAAAGACCAATCAGGTGTGCTGCTGGGCCAAGGAGCTGACAGACACGAGGCCCCACGTGAGACCAGCCACCTGTGCAGCCCTCACTTTGGAATAGTCTCTTTGTCCTTCAGAAAACCAGATGTTTTTGTGAAAAACAGATTGATGTAAGCATTAAAGACAGGTTTGGGTTGGTGTTTTGTTTTGTTTTGATTTGATTTTTTTTTTAATTTTTTAGTTTTTGAGATTGTGATTTCATCATTTTCTCCCTTCCGTTCCTCCCTCAAACCTCTCCTGTGTACCACCCCTTAATCTTTTCCAAATTCATAGACTCTTTTTCTTTCATTGGTGTGTGTGTGTGTGTGTGTGTGTGTGAGAGAGAGAGAGAGAGAGAGAGAGAGAGAGAGAGAGAGAGAGTGTGTGTGTGTGTTTGCATGTATTCTTAAATAATAAATACAACTTTCTCAGTATGTATAATGTTACTAGTATGTATGTTCTCAGGACCAGCCACCTGGTATTGGATAACCAAGTAGAGGACTTTTCCCTAGGAGGACTATTTCTCCTAGTCCCTTATATGTCTTGACTGGATCAGGGATGGCACTAATAGACATGCCAACATGGAAGGAAGCCCATGAGGACATTTGAAGACATCAGAGGATTCACAGAGAGACACAGCCTGGCAGAGGAATGAGCCGAGGACAAAGGTTGGTCAGCTGTGGTACTGACAGGCAGGAGAAGGCCTGACTTTGAATCTGACTCTGTGCACATTTTCAGTAACAAGATGAGGCAGGAAAGACCCAGGAAGATGCAGTACCTTCCATCAAGACAGCAGGGAATTATGTCAAAAGGCCAGATCTGATGAGGCATGCTTTAAAATCTATTTCAAAGCGGTTCCTGCATGAGTTCGCCAGAGGATGCTTGCCTCTGCCTTGTTCCCAGCCCGTTTGTGTGGCCCCACACTTGGTCTCTGTAAATGCTGAAAGCCACTGAGCCACCTTCTCTACTTTTCCAGTTAGCCACTGTTCGTCTCACGTGACCCTTCACCACGCCCGGGCTGCTCAGGAATCTTGTGCCGGCTGTGATGAGCTAGAGGAACTGAGTGGATGTGTAATGTAATAAGGAGTCCTTTTCTCATTTTCATAGTTTATTTTTTTTTTTTCTAAATATGTGACTGGAAAGCAGATTCAACAAGATGTGAGAACACATTTGGACTTGCACAAGGTCCTCAAAGATGCAGCCTGAGGGCTAGTGGGCGTTGGTGGCATACGTGCAGTCTCAGGTCCTCCCTCGGGCCAGCTGCCTTCATCTTCCTACTTTCAACCTGAGTGAGCGAGCATGGTCAACTAGCCCTGAGAACCTGGCAAGGCTTCAGAGAAAACCTGATTTAGACTTAAGTAGGAGGCATGAAAAAAATCAACTAAGGTGTGCTTTTACTCCTTTATAATTGTATACAGTAGGTGAAATTTCCATCCTGGAGGCTGAATAAAGAACCTCATCAACATGGCTTTCAGTGTGTTGAAGACGGTCTTCAAAGCTGGGAGACAACCTTGCTTTTTGTTTTTATAGCTCCCGCCCCCTGAAACTCACAATGTGGAAGTCGTGAATTCTTTTCTCCTGTCAGAAAACTGCATTATGTATCGTGGAAAGTACTGAAGTATACAACATTTTAGGGCTGAACTTTCGATCTTACTCTTTCAGAACAGCAGCGCACTGATAAGAACCTACCCTTGAGGCTCTCTCTGGTATAAAGCCTGGAAGAAAGGACAAGATGCAGCCACTACAGCAACATGCTTACAACAGCAGGGCCACGGCCTGGGGGGGCAAAGCTGAAGAGGGGCCTGCCGAGTGCCAAGTGTTCTTCCACTTATAAGAAATTAAACAAACCACACTCAACACATCCTTGGATGTGACTTCCTGTTGGCTCATGTATACAATCTGGATGATTCCTGTGGCGACGTTTGTTGTCCACAGAAATTGAGTGGAGGTGTCTTTGGGGTTGGCACTTTTCCAAGAGACTCCTCAGAACCAAATTATCCATTGCCCTTTCTTAGTGAGTTTACCAAAAATATATGGGAGGTTACTAATTGTGAACATATGGTGCTGGGGAAAAGAAAGAAGAGAATAAATTCCTACTCTTAATATAGGTTACTTTAAATCTACGGAACATATTAATCATAGTTCTCCAAAGAAAGAACCAAAAGAGTGTGTGTGTGTGTGTGTGTGTGTGTGTGTGTGTGTGTGTGTGTGTGTGTAGAGAGAGAGAGAGAGAGAGAGAGAGAGAGAGAGAGAGAGGTGAGGGAAGAGGGAGAGAGATGGATTGTAAGGAGTTGGTTTATGAAACTGTGTAGGTTGGTAAGATCAGGCCAACTGAGAGGCAGTCAGCCTCCTTTTCTGGGACCTCTGTTTCTTCTTTTAAGCTTAATGGGAGAGGCTGGCCTAACAAATGGAGAAGAACCTACTGTATTGCAAATCAGTTGATATAAATGTTAATCACATCTAAATCACATCACAGGGATATCTTACCCGATGTTTGACCAAACAGTGAGATGCTTTGGCCTAGTAAAGTTGGCACATAAAATTACTCATCCCTCCCTCCCTCTTTCCTTCCCTTCCCTCTGTTACTGCATCTGCCTCCACGTAATGATTTCCTTTCATTTAAGGACTCTGAAGTTTGCACAGACATTAAGAATCCCCTGGAACACTTGTTAAGACACCGATAGTCTGTGGAAGACTGGGTCCAGGGACTTGTGTTTCTTTTCTTTTCTTTTTAAGATTTTATTTATTTATTATTTATACAGTATTCTGCCCCCATGTGTGCCTACATGCCAGAAGAGGGCACCAGATCTCATTATAGATGGTTGTGAGCCACCATGTGGTTGCTGGGGATTGAACTCAGGACCTTTTGGAAGAACAGACAGTGCTCTTAACCTCTGAGCCATCTCTCCAGCCTGGGACTTGTGTTTCTAACAAGCCCCAGATGATGTTGCTGCCACTGTTTGGCCCAGGGGCCACATGTTGGGAACTGCTGGGTCTCTATGATCCAGGGTCTGCACTTTAGCCTCATGGCTCCGAAGATGATTTCATGCTCAGAGGAAAGTTAGGTTTCTTGCTCAGGGATGGGCCCAAGCCAAGCAAGATTGCACTAGTAATATATAAAACGCCGATGCCAATTCCCTGATCTGCAGTAAGAACTGAAACTTCCACTGCCACCAAATGCCTCGTAGAAGCAATTGCAAGGAGGGAAGAGTAGTTTACAGTTTCAGAGATGCCAGTCCAAGGCCCTTGACTCCTTTGATTCTGAGCCCATGGTGACGTCATAGAGGCAGGGGCATGTGAAGGAATTCATGTCATGATTGACAGGAAGCTTGAGTTATGAGGAAACTGGGGTCAGGTGTGACCTTTGAAGACACACCTCCAGTAACCTATACATTCCAGTTTAGGTCCCACCTCCTAAAGTTTCCAGAGCCTTCCAAAATAGCACCAGTCCCCAAAGGCCAAGTGTTAAGTCTGTGGAAGCCATTTCCTGTCCACACCATAATAAGCAGTAAGTAAAACAATCCCACTGGTGTGGGAGGCAGAGCAATCTCAGGCAGCTCTGTAGCAAGCTGAGCACCACACATAGGAAGGAGTCGGGAGATCAGTCAGGATTTGTGAGTTTGTCGCAACTACACCCAGCCCTGGGAGGGAGGATCGGAGAGTAGACCCTTCAGGCTTTGCCGCTGTGAAATGATGTCCTCTGTGCTCTGAACACTCTACTCGGCATTGGAGCTCAACATGCTGAGATTAGACACTGCTTTTTACAGAAACATGTGCGTGTGCATGCGTGTGCGTGCGGACACATGTGCATGTGCATGCTGAGGCTAGAGGTAAGTGTTAACTGTCTTAATCGGTTGCTCTCCTCAGTTTTTGAGTCAAGGTCTCTCACTGAACCGGCAACTTGTGAGTGGTGGGATTAGCTGGCCAGCAAGCTCTAAGGATTGTTCGGTCTTGACTTCTTGGGTGCTGGGATTTACAGAGTACATGGCCACACCCAGCTTTTACGAGGTTGCTGGGATCTGAATGCAGGCCTTCCTACGTGCACATGGAGCACTTTACTGACAGAGGCATCACCCCAAGCACCCCGAGACTTTTTGTTGCATGTGTCACACTGTTTATATGAAAGGTGAATTTGAGCAGCATGAGGATTTGTGATGTGTGTCCTGCATAGTCATTTCCTTTTCTGACTAGAATTTCTACTTCCATCTTTGCCTGCTGGTTGAGAGACATAGAGAAAACACATTTATCTGCTTTGGGTTTTCAGCTTTTGTGGTGTCTATTTAGAAGTTTCCTGCCTTTGTTGTACTGTTTGGTGATTTTCACACTAAGTGCAGGGTTCCTTTCTTATTTAGGAAAAAAAAAAATCTGTGGGGCAAATGAGATGGCTTGGTGCGCTCAGTGGATATCAAGTCTGATGAGCTGAGTTTGGTCCCCAGAATCCACATAGTGGGAGCAGAGAACCAGCTCCAGGCTCTCTAACTCACTCTACCCGCCATTTGCTAGAGTATGTGTGTGTTTAAATGATACATTCTGTTGGGTTTTGTTCATTTGCTTATTTGTTTTGTTTTTCGCCAAACCCTGAAATCCCTTCTATCCTGCAAGGTCCTCCTTCTACATAAGGACAGACCTTCAGAATTGCTTCTGAGTGCTCACATGTGCGCTGAGCCTGTGCTGGCCCCTCACACTTTAATTTAACTAAAGGTCCCTGCTTTTATCTTAAATTGTACAAATTAGTGTACGAATAGCATTAGCATGTAGGGACACTTGGCCTTGGAGCTGCCTCTAGGTGACATGGACAAGATAGCGACCTCAGCGTGCTGAGAGGTAGATCGACACAGGCTCAGCGTAATGGAGTGAGAGCAGTGTAGTCTCATGGTTAGCCTTAAGAGCTGTTGTGTCAACCCAGGCCCTTGCAGCAAAATGAAGCCATTTTAAGAAGTTCAGCACAATGAGTTGATTACACAAGTGAAGGAAGGCTGAAAGAGAAAAACAGACCCTGAGCTAACCCAGACACACTAGTTGCTAGAGACTATCAGCTGATTGCAGGTGCTGTTTTTGAACTCTACTTTATTTGGTGTTCCTTAATCATCTACCTCCCTTCCAGCCTCTCAACTCTAGGTAGGAGAGAAAGAAGGCTAGAAGGGAAAGGGGACATAGACCTCTTTAGACTTAGTTCTGTCAGGTTAGGGTTATAGGTTCTCTGGGAAAATGCCAGTCTCACTTGTCAGGATAGCTAACAGTCCAGCAACAGCAAATGGCAAACGTAGCAGGACAAACAAGCAGCCTTCTTTCTCTTCCATCCATCTCCTTGAAGCTCTCTCTCTCTCTGGGCTCTTGTATTTATACCCTCTCTGAGTCCTCAGAACTAAACTCTTTCCAGCTGGCAAAGATCATACCCTTCTCCAAGCCACATGAGGCAATTGTCAGCTGTGGATAAACTAAAGCAGTCCTATGTCCCACTCTTGGGATTAAAATAAAAACATATTTATATAACATAATTGAGTTGTTAAAAAAAAAAACAACAAACAACCCAACACTTCCATTATAGCCAATACTGCAGAATGGAGACAATCAAAGGGAAAGAGATGTGACCAGGATTTCCTTGGAGCTCTGTGACTCAGTCCTCTTTTGCAGGAGGGACAGTCAGAGCCACTGTCAGAAATTTTGTCCCAGGCTGATATTCCTGTGGTGGCTGGAGAGATGTCCGCTCAGGCTCCAGGTACTAGAGCCACATCTCACCATCTCCCTCCTCTCATGATGTTCAGCCTTTCCCTTTCAGGGAGTCAGGTGACAACAGAGCCTGGGGAACATCCTGCTGACAGTGTCAGCATCAGAGAGCAAAAGCCCTATGCTTTGGTGCCAGGCCTCATGATCGACTGTATTCACTTATCTATCTACAGATTTTGCCTTTGTAGATTGGTGCTAATGACAGGAGGGTGGGAGAAGGAGTGATGCTGTTAGTCTTTTTCAGTTAATCATATTGATCTTCTCTAGTTGTTAATAATATTATTAATGATGAAAACAAAAAACGTAATGCCAGAGAATAGAGTGCTGTGAAATTGTGAGTTTCTCAGACATTGGGATGCCTGTAGTCTGATTTCACTATTGTGGTGTAAACCCATATCCTTATAGTAACCATTCCTATCTCTATTTCTGTGTGTTCTTTCTTTGCCTGGGGGGCAGGGAGATGGGAGGGGGAGGGGGCTCATTTTCTCTCTAAAGTTCAGAATTCCATGGGTATCTCCTTTTGCTGTAGTTCCTTTGTTTCTTTCTAGAGATGATGGAGTTGGTATTGATGTTTCTTTCTCTGTATTGTATTGAATAAGCCATTACTATGGGCATGTCAGATGCCTGCTGTAGGATCTCAGGAGGTAAAGGGACCAGGTGGAGTATGGATTTGGCCATTTTACAAACTTCGACCTTCAAGGCTGGAGAAATGGCTCAGTGGATAAGGGCACTGTCTGCTCTTCCAGAGGTCCTGATCAATTCCCAGAAACCACATGGTGACTCATAACCATCTATACTGGGATGTGATGCCCTCTTCTGGTGTGCAGGGGCACATGCAAGTAGAGCATTCATACATAAAATAAATAAAATCTTAAAACAAACAAACTTCGACCTTCAATTTCAACATTGGTCCTTAAGTGCTCCTTATCCTATGGTGTCTGGTACCCTGTGAGGACAAACTCTAGTATATAGGGTTACCAAAGAACCAAGTGTGGTGGAACCAACATCAGTGTGGGCCACAGTGAATTTTCCATCAGTACTAATGTGTTACTATTTTGGTAACCATTCACAGTTTTGGTCCAGATATTTTACACACTATTCAACCTAGTAGAATTTACATTTGCTAGGATTTTTGCCTTTCAGTCACACATCTGACATTTTAGTTGTTTATTGATTCATATCATTTCCATAGAAGGGATGTTTGTTTTAAGTTGGTAGTTTAGGATTTGTCCTGTTCTGTTGTTCATATTTAGAAAAGAGCTGAGAGGACTGGCTTTAACCGTTTCTTGGCATCTGGGGTTACTTACAGGTTGACGGCTTGCTCATGAGAATAGAGATGTGGTGTGTGATTGAGTGGAAATAGTCTATCATGACTGGTACCCTATGAGGACAAACTCTAGTATATAGGGTTACCGAAGAACCAAGTGTGGTGGAACCAACATCAGTTGAAATTTAAGTAGGAATGTGGATTCTGGTTATAATCATACAGATACTTTATAACCATAGTAAACTATTCCTTCTGTTTTCTGTATGTCTTTTACTCCATTAATTCACTAATAAATGAAGCTGTTGACAAATAGTAAACAAGGGGCTCGGGAAATGGTTTAGTAAGTAAGTCTTGTACAAGCATGAGGACCTGAGGATCCAAGGTCAAATTCCAGCACCCATTTAAAAAGACAGGCGTGTGTTCCTGTAACCCCAGCATTGGGGGACAAAGACAGGCAAATCCACAACCTCCCCAGCCAGCCAGTCAGCCAGATAGTCCACCTAGCTGAAATAGTGAACTTTTGGTTCTGTGAAAGACCTATGTCATAAGAGCAATAGAGAAAAACATCCGATGTCCTCCTTTGGCCAATGGATATATACATGTAAATTAAAACAAAATAAATACCCTGTAAATTTACCTTGGCTATAAAGGGTTATAACCTACCCTAGCTTTGTCTTTATGAGGTAGGGTTCTTGGCTGTTCCTGTGGATAATGGCCCTCAAATAACTTTAACATGTTCTGGTCCAAGGTATTATGCACCCCACCATAGATTCTGATACATCTGGGGCCCCAACATTAGTATGTATGTGGTATGAACTATCTGTCAGAATTCATTATCTCTATGCTGTGTCTGCCTATCGCAAGGTCAAAAATACTGGTGTAACATATGGACAAAAGATGAAACTATGTGCTTAGCCATTTTGTCCTTTGTTGGAGAAAGGCAGATGCATCCATTTCTTATCGCTGCTGTAACAAATTGCCACAAAGAATTTTTTTGTGCGTATTTATTATCTCACAGTTCTGAGATCAGAAATCTGAAATGGGTTTACAGGGTTAAAGACAATCCTTCAGGAGCTAGAGGTTCTCTGGCCTTTCCTAGCTTCAAGAGTGTGTCTACAGCCCAGCATAGTGGCACACACCTGTAATCCCAGGACTTGGGAGGCTGAGGCAGGCAGATCTCTGTGAGTTCAAGGCCAGCCTGGTATACAGAGTGAGTCCAGGACAGCAGAGGCTACACAGAGAAACCCTGTCTCAGAAAAAAACAAACAAAACAAGAGGAAGGTGTCTGCATGCCATGGGGCATTGCCCTGCATTCTTCTCTCATCAATGTCAGCTGTCACACTCATCTTTAACACTCCTGCAGCGCTCTTACAGGGACACTGGTAATTGTGTTAGGGCCGTCTTCATTGTCCTGGATTAAATTTCTCCATACTTATGAAGTTTCCTTTGCTGTGTGAGAAAACATAAAGACCTAATCATGAGGTCTGAGAATTTAGACATGATATGCTGGGGAGGGCAGTACCCTGCCTACCTAAGCAGGAAAACATCCCCGCCCCCCCCCAACTCGTCTAAGTAGAGCAACCTCTGAGTCAGACCCACTTCCTCACTTCCTTTCCCCATAGCATCTGAAGGCAAGAGAGGAACGTTCTGTAAAGTCTGGAAGTGATGACACAGTGTTTAGAATTTTAATTCCATTGATTTTTTTTTTTTAAATTCTACCAGTTTTTAAGTTTTCAGATGCCCTAAGAATTTGTTCTAGAAGTAGATTATGTAACAGTAGACTCTTGTAAGCACTGCCATATTTTTCATTTCTCACAATTAGGGGTGCTTTCCTGCTCCCAAACCGAAAGTTCTCAACCAGAAGCGGGTGTGGCTTATTATTACATCCCCGGGTATACAGTCATCCACAGAGCACCAACCGTATGCTGGCCTCCTAGACATAAACATAACGAGTGACACTGGCAAGCTTTCAAGGGCAGGGACAGAGAAGTTACTGCTAGTGGTCAACACATCTGTAGCTCATTGTAACTGCCTTTCTTTGTGAGCCTGTTTTTATATGTTAGGATTTGTTTTTAATTTTGTTGTGGTGGTTTTTTTGTTTGTTTGTTTGTTTGTTTTGAGACAGGGTTTCTCTGTATAGCCTTGGCTGTCCTGGAACTCACTCTGTAGACCAGGCTGTCCCTGACCTGCCTCTGCCTTCCCGAATGCTGGTATTACAGGTGTGCGCCACTGTGCCCGGTATTGTTACTGTTCTTTGTGTTTTTAATATTTGCACATAGAAAGAACCTCTTGAAAAGAGGTCCCTTGTGGTGCAAAAATGATTAAAAACTTCCATGAGAGGCCAACAAAAAGGATTTGAATAAAGTGGTTGAACATAGCAAAGAGATGACCTGGAGGTATAGGAACCTGGCCAGGAGGTGAGGAGGCTTCAACCGCACTCCCGACTCCAGCTACTTACTGGAATTGTTGGAAAAGGGAAGTGTTACCCTTTTTCAAAGCCTAGACCATGAGGACCCACCCTTAGCAATTTAATTTAATTTAAAGAGGGCTGAAGCATCTGTCACAGAAGAAACAAGGTTGAGTTTGGGTGTATAGAAATGAAACAATGAAAAGACCTAAGAAAGAATGCCAGCGCTCAGGGACTCTGTGAAGGACTATAAACCTGTTGTCTGGGCTCACACATGTCCTGTAAAGCCTTCTGCCTATCCTGGCCTGGTCTGCCCTAGCTCTTCTGTCAGACTATCTGCTGAGGACTCTCTCTGACCTTTGAAGAGGACAGAACCAAGCTCAGATCCTACAAGTCCACTAGCTTCTGCTCCTCCGGTAGCTGGTTTATAACTGGGAAGGTCAGTCTCTAGGAGTTATGGCCCATGATGCATGAGCCTGGCTTCTGATCTCACTTTCTCACTTACTAAGTGTCCCGTCTTTGGAAAGTGCTTAATCTCTGCCTCGGTCTCCTCGCTGGTGACAGGAGTATGTGCGAGGAGGTGTTCCAGGCCGAGGGAATAGCATATGTTCAATTATGAGCGAGGATGTGCAAGGTGCACTGGGAGCCCGGTAGCCATGGAGAAGGATATATTGAGGAGGCCAATGAAAAGAGGAGGTAGAGTCCTGTCTGCAGGATTTTGCTGTATATGATATATAGATTCTGAGCCTTTCCTAAGTTAGAACGTGGAAATCTGCATTTTTTTAATAAAAAAAAAGGTTTTAAATGTTTACATATTATGTGGGGGGAGGGGCTGCCCACAGAGGACAGAAGAGGGTATTTGGACCCATGGGAGCTGAAGTTGTGGGATGTTGTGAGCCTCCTGGTAGAAATGCTGGGAACTGAACTCTGTTTCTCTGAAAGAGCAGCCACTGTCCTTACCCCGAGTTGTCTCTCCAGGCCTGAAATCTACATTGTTAAGTGAAGCAAACCACTTGAATGTAGGAAGACTGAAGTGTACTGTAGCACAGACAAGGATTCAGGCAAAAGCTAGATCACTTAGAACCTTGTCCTGTTAAGGTGGATGGTTTGGACAGAGCCCCTGAAGGCCAGATTCAGGTTTTCAGAAATATCACTCTCAACAAGCGGATGTGTGGGTGGGCGGATGAAAGGGACTTGTAGAGTGGTGAAGTCTCTTCCAGCAGGGAGACCACAGCCCTCAGTGAAGACTCCTGAACCTGGAGAGGCGGGAGCAGTAGATGACAGGGTGGCAGAAACAAAATCCACATAACGGAGGATGGACCAGCCAGAACTTGGTGATAAATGGTCTGTGTACGAGGGTAGCCTTGGGAAACACCAAGGAACCAGACAGAAGTCTTGCGTGTGCAGGAGTAATTGACACAACGGTTGGAATATGTAACATAACTTTTTGTAAGGGAGACCTGCATGCCCGGGAACCATGTTTTCTAGATGCCCTTACAGGAAAGCAAGATGTAAACACAGCATGACTCAGGCAAGGACACCTGTAGATAATGGACGCAGACACAGCTCTCTCTGTCTAGCACTTGTCAGGTGATGCTCTAGAGAGAAAATGGGGATTCCAAGTTGTGCTTTGGGACATAGGTTGCAGTGGAGCAGCATATCGCTGAAGCAAATGCTTTTGTGATATTGCCCGTACTCTGGTGACAAGTTCTGCATGGACTGTGGAGAAACAGAGAGTAGCGCCTACTCTTAAGAGAGTGCCGGGGGACAGTCATGGATGGGAGCTAAAAATCAGAGTTCTGCATTCTGAATGCCAGGGAAAGAAGTGACTGCAAGTTTCTGGACAAACCCCACAGTGTCTTTCTCCAGATGACATCATGGCATTAGAACAAGGACTCAAAGGGATAGCTACTGAATTAGTCAGTGTTCCCATGACTGACTTTGTCTATTGTCTTTGCACCCGGGTTGCCAAAGAGATTGGTGTCTACTGCTTCACCCTCAAACCCTTCAAACTTGTTCTTGACAATTCTTCTGTTGTATGGCTCTATTCCTGAGAAGTTGTGAACAAATGTCTACTTGCCCCACTTAGGGGACGGATGACAGACCAAAGTTCAGCTTGATAAACTAATAAGTTTTATTGGCGTTACTTGCAGAAATATGATTGAGGGGTTTGCTTACCAGAGCAGAAATGATTCAGAGACAGCAGCACTACCAGAGCCCACCCAGGATGGGTGACAGCCCACAAAAGCTAGGAATCTAGAGCACACTGTATAGCCTGAAGACAGCTCAATAGGTTGGAGAGGATCCATCCTTCTAGGTAGACCAGTTGGCCTGAGCCTCTTCCAGGCAGCTTAGTGTGTAGCAGAGTGCTTTAGCTGTCTTTACTACTTTTATATACTTGGGGAGGGAGGGGTCTGGAGAACCTGGTCAATTTAAGGGACTTTCTAAAGCTACTTTGATTTGTTTACTTCCTGAACTTAACAAGCTTTCCTGCAGGATGAAATACTTCACCTCTCCTTGGGAACAGAGTCTATCACCCTTCCTGACACTATGACCCTTTAGTAGAGTTCCTCATAGCCAGGTGGTGGTGGTGCACACTTTTAATCCCAGCACTCGGGAGGCAGAAGCAGGCGGATCGCTATGAGTTCGAGGCCAGTCTGGTCTGCAAAGCGAGTCTAGGACAGCCAAGGCTAAACAGAGAAACCCTGTCTCGAAAAGAAAAACCAAAAAACAACAACAACAACAAAAATACAGTTCCTCATGTTGTAGTGACACCCCCCAACACACACACACACACAAAATATAAAATTATTTCATTGCTACTTCATAACTGTAATTTTGCATGGTGTAAAAATCTGATTTGCAGGATATCTGATAAGGGGTCAATTGATAACTGCCGCCTTAGGACAACCTGCGTCTTTACATACTTCTTTAGAATATCCTGCTGTTTCAGCTCCCCCTTTTACCTGGAGTGTCCTTATCAGCCTCCTCCAAAGAAGGAAGCTTTAAACTGCCACACAGCCTCATTTCAGCTGGTGAGAGGCTCTGGCCCTACTCCTTCCTGCTGCCTCCTGTTGACAGTTACGTCACTCATCACATGCTTTTGAACCTGAACTTTTTGTATGTTAATAATAGTATCCCGCAGGTCACAGTAAAACTTGATCTAATAGAAGTCTGGGTTTCAAATGTGAAATTTTTTCCCCCCGAGATAGGGTTTCTCTGGGTAACAGCCCTGACTACCCTGAATGTGCTCTATAGACCAGGCTGGCCTCAAACTCACAGAAATCCACCTGTCTCTGCCTCTGCCTCCCAAGTGCTGGGATTAAAGATGTGTGCCACGCCCATTTAAATGTGGGACTTATACTTTCCTAAAGCTTGCCCTAAGATTCTTTTAACAAGGTATTTTTCTTTCTTTCCATTTTTTACTTTGAAAGGATCAAGCAGAATATTAGCATTGTAAAGTTTCTTATTGAAAATAGCATGTTGATAAGATAAATTTTTATTGAAATATTGTCAGACTTTGTTAAATTTTAAATTGATTCTTTTGGGAAAATAAAACTCTAATGATTAATTTGTATTACTGTTCATTCGTGTTATACAAACTAGAAAGTTAGGGGGAAATACAGGCTTTGAACAAGACAGACAGACAGACTCTGTGTGTGTGTGTGTGTGTGTGTGTGTGTGTGTGTGTGTGTGTGTGTGTGTGTGTGCATTGTGAGCCTGTGTTTGTGTATTGTAAGTCTCCGTGTGTGTTTGTGAGTCTGTGTGTGTGTGTGTGTGTATATTGTGAGCCTGTTGGTATATGTTTGTGTATTGCAAGTCTCTGTGTGTGTTTGTGAGTCTGTGTGTGTGTGTATTGTGAGCCTGTCAGTGTGTGTTTGTGTTTGTGTATTATAATTCTGTGTGTGTGTGTGTGTGTGTGTGTGTGTTCAGGTGTTTGTATGGTGTGTGTGTGTGGAAGCCCAAGACTTATTTCAGGTTCTTCAGTTGCCCTTCACCTTATTTTTTGAGACAAGAACTCTTGCTCAACCTGGCTTCTTCCCAGCCCGCAAACCTTGGCTCCTCTTGCCTGCCTCTGCAGTGCTGGGGTTACAGGTGTGTCCTAACATCCTCATGGTTTCTGGTTCCCATGCTTGCAAGGGAGGCAGGCCACCGAGGAGCTCTCTCCCCAGGTCGCTCTAATCCCTTTAGCTATTCACTCTTGAAATTTTCCACGACTCTTTGTTCTGCTTTCTGCATCTGTGGAGTGTGAATGTCAATGAGGATGTACCTGGCCCATGGCTAATGTTAGCTGCTTTTCCTCATCTTTATAATCATTATCATCTATTCCTTGTTTCCTGTGCTGGGGGACCCTTGTGTGCCAATCAAGCACTGTACCACCGAGCTGTACCTTAGCCCTGGTCCACACTTACAGCGTCCAACAAAGGCTGATTCTTTTTTTGTTTTGTTTTGTTTTGTTTTTTGGTTGCTCAAGACAGGGTCTCTCTGTGTAGCCTTGATTGTCCTTGACTCACTTTGTAGACCATGGTGGTCTCGAATTCACAGCGATCCACCTGCCTCTACCTCCTGAGCGCTGGGATTAAAGACGTGCGCCACCACGCCTGACTCAAAGGCTGACTCTTGCCATAGTGTTTATACCTGGTTGGTTGTTCACAAGTTGATGACTGTGAGATTTTTGAATTATAAGGAGCATGCACTAAAACAGAGGACTTGAAAAACCCTTAGTTTTAATGACAGCTGCTAAACTGGAATTTTCCATCTGGTGATTTTAGAGCATGGCCACACATATGCAAATGACAAAAGTTAGGCAACCAAGAGAGAGACTGGTCAGGGCAATTGTTTTGACCTACATTCCTCCATTCTGCTGTTTTAGAAGCTTTGTGCATATTTGAGCCACCACCAGCAAATTCTTTCTCCCCCAGGCATTCCTTCTTCCTGAGGTAAAAGAGGCCAGCACTGTGGAGGGCAGTTGAGCTCAGGTATGCAGCCTTAGCTACCCTCAGGGTAAAGAAAGGTGAAGTAATGCCAAGTAATGGAAAGAAAGCCAAGTTAGGAGCCTAGGAATCCTAGCCCTGTGCAAGCAGCTTCACCTTTCAGAACCTTCCTTCCTGTGAAATCAGAGTGGAGTATTACAACATTCACGGCATTGAAATTGGCACAAAATCAAATATGTTTATGCACTAAGAGTTGCCAAGTGGCCTCCTGGAGGCGTGACCAAAGTCACAGAAAAGCAGGACAGGGTTAACCTGGCACCTGCGAGACCCACCCAGCAGGGCTTGTAAAGGACACCTCAAGGGTGAGGAGGGATTAAGAGGTGGCAGACGTGGAAGACGTCAGAGACCCAGTGGCTGAGTTAGGAGTCTGCCACCCAGCTGGTTGGGGGGACCTGGACACACAGACATCAATCGCAGTTCTGGCTCGAGTGGGAGGGACTGGTGGGGCCAGGTTCTTCTCAACTTTGTCAGGAACTGTGGGCTTCATGCTAGGATGATGAAGACTTATCGAGGCATTTTCAGTAAAGCGTAGCAGTCCACTTGGAGTCTGGAACAAAAACTCAGGGCAGAGATTGGATGGGGAAGCTGCAGCAAAGCCTGGCATCCAGCTGAGGTAGAATGCCTGAGTTGAGGTCCTGCAGGGGAGATGGAAGGGGCTTGGGCCGGCCTGGAAAGGTTTCCAGGAAGAAGAGTTACTTTCAGCCACTCACTCCTTCCCCATGTGTGAATGGAACATCTTCATGAGCCACATGATCTTATGTACAAAACAATGTCCCCACCCCAGTGGAGCTACAGTCACCATATACCAGGAACCCATGAGTGAAAATAAATGAACTACCGCTGGGCATGTTGGCACATTCGCTGGAGGCAGAGGCAGGTGGATCACTGTGAGTTAGAGGCCAGCCTGGTCTACAAAGGGAGTCCAGGACAGCCAAAATAACACAGAGAAACCCTGTCTCAAAAAACTTAAAAAAAAAAAAAATTAAAAATTAAAAAAAAAAGAAATAAAAAAGAAAAAGAAAATAAATGAACTGACACTGATGCTGTGACCATGTTGATAGCCTACTTCTACAGTTTCTACCATAAAATGAGAGGTCAAGTGTAGGCAGAGGTCAGCCTCTCTAGCACCCTGAAGAGCACAGTGGTCACATATTGACTTGGTAAAAGTCATCCTTAGTCCCAAGATCCAGTCTTTGGTCTGTTCTGAGCCCTTCGTGGGTCCTCCCTTTCCCTCCAAGAGATGCAGCAAAGGGACTGATTCAGAGCTGCTCAAAACAGGATTCGCTATGTCCTTCACAGCTTCAAGGGTTGACTCACCGGGTCTGTAAGGGAATGAAGAAAGGACACACAAGGGCACACAGACAGGCCAGGATTGGGTGGACTGCGCTCTCTGATGCCGAAGCCACAGCATCCCAAAAGCTCCGCCTCTTTCTACCATACTGTGAGAGAGGGAGGTGGGATTTTTACATACAGATAAACAGGGAGTTAAGGTTATTATATACAGCTGAACAAGGACATAGGTTTAGATAATCTCAGTAGCACAGCCTCTGTAGGGAGCAGTTTTCAAGCACTAAACATCTGGGGAGATATAAAAATCCCTGGGGAGAAAGCGATGTCGGACTTTCTTTCTTTTTTTTTTTTTCATTTTCTTTTCTTTTTTTTTTTTTTCACACACTGTCAACATTCACACTTAGGTCAGAGGAAGTCTTTGCATCCCTCAGCCTCACACAGAGAAGGCTTTACCACCCCCTTAGCGTTAAAGCCTTAGTCCTCAATTATGGCCGCACCCATGTAAACAACACATATTTGGACTTCACTCACTCAGGGCTTCCCCGGGGACACAGCCACAACCCCCCCTGCCCCCTCCACCCCCCACCCCCCCCACCCCCATGAGGACAAAATGCCCTTGTCAGTTCTGGTCACTGAGGCGGCATCTTCCAGCAGGTCGCAGGTCTAGGGGACACTGACTTCAGTTGCAGTTGCTACTGGGTAGCGACCTGGAAGGAAGTCTCTACATGTGATCTCTGCTGAGTGCTAGGCTGTGAGGGTCCCAGTGACAGAAGAGGAGCTGAGCCATGCCAGGTCTGACCAGTCTTCCATTTCAGTGGGCCCTTGACCCACAGGGGCTTGTGTGTTCTCACAGGGGAGAGTGACAGGCAGGCCCAGAGGCCTTCTGCTCAGAGGTTCAGAGTCATAACCCCTTCAATGCAGGCCAAGCAGAAGGGGGTCCCCGTATATAGAGGGCAGGGGCGAAAGGGCTTCCGCATGCTCTGACCCAGTACTCTGCCTGTGCTGAAAATGCAGAGTGTGTGGGGTTAACCTAAAACATTCCCATGTTAGAATCTGGGCATCCCCCACCCCCACCCCCCCACCCCCGTTTTCATTTCTCAACCCTAGAGCTTATAATCCCTCTTTGTATGCAATACAAATGAACAACAGCTCTAATTTTTCTCCTTGCATTTATGGGAAAGTTATGAACACACACACACACACACACACACACACATAGGGAAATTTTCAGCTGAGGATGATAGCAGTTATTCTAAGTAAGATGTTTTAAATATTGTTCCTCTAAGGGGAGGAATTTCAGAATTTCAGACAAGTTGCACACATTCATAACCAAAAGAGAAAAAGCATATATGTTTGATATATGTTTGTATACACAGCACATATCAGTCATATTTTTCTTTATTATTTACTTTAAATTATGTGTGTGTGTGTGTGTGTGTGAGAGAGAGAGAGAGAGAGAAAGAGAGAGAGAGAGAGAGAGAGAGAGAGAGAGAGAGATGCAGCTGCCTATGGAGGTTGGAAGAGGGCTCTGTAAGCTGCCTGGGGTGGGTGCTGCAACCAGGCTCTCTGAAAGAGCAGGAAGTACTTCCAACCATGGAGCCGTCTCTCCAGCACCATATTTTTCTTAAAAATTGCCCAATACTTATTTTTGCCTGGACAAAATGATGAGGGACATTTAACGCAAGAAGGAAGGGAGTCCAGTATGGTCTGCGTTCACATCTTGTCATCTTTTCTAGAGTAAGCAATTCATAAATATTTTATCAGTATTGCCTTAAGTCTTTAAAGAAAACAGATCCACCCATTACAGTTTAAATCTTCTGGGATCCTTTTCTCCTATATTCAATCAGTAACAATTCCATATTTATGTATATCGTATCATCACTATGTAGTCCTTTTGGCTTGGAACTCTCTCTGTAAGCCAGGCTGCCTCAAACTCACAGATAGCCACTGGCCTCTGCCTCCTGAGTGCTGAGATTAAAGGCGAGCACCACCACCTACCATGTCTGACTTGAAATTTTCTTTTATAAGCAGCGTCTGTACATTTCTTCATTTTTATTCCCACCCTACAAACATCTCTAGAGGATGGGGGTGGGGACAGCGACAAGATTTTAATGCAATAATGAAAATAAAGGACTTGGCACGGTGCCTAATATCTGATAATCACGCAACATGTTAGCAATTTTTATGGTTACAATTAATCATTTCATTGCTGTTGTCACAATCCTGATGGAAGAAACCCAATCTTCAGTAATTAAGGGTACTATCGTTATAAAAACTCATGCATAAGGATGCAGTTCTGCAAATTTACAAGTAGTCTCTCGCTTGTACCAATGGAGAACCAAAGGAACAAGCAAACGAGCATTGTTTCTTAGTTTAGTTAGTGTTTCTGTTGGTGCCATGAAACACCAAGGCCAAAAGCAACTTGGGGAAGAAAGAGTTTATTTCGGCTGACTTGTCCTGATCACAGTCCTTCATGAGGGAAGTCAGGGCAGGAGCTGATGCACGGGCCATGGAGGGGTGCTGCTTACTGGCTTGCTCCTCACCACCTTCCACCTCATCAATAAAATGTACCACAGACTTGCCCACAGGTGACTCTGGTAGGGGCATTTTCTCAGTTGAGATTTCCTTAAATGACTCTTACCTTGTATCAAATTGTCATAAAAGTAGCCAGGACATTACTGAAACACCCAGTAAGTACTGGGAGACCTGCACGTCTTGGGGCATTTCGTCAATTAAATTTTTTTTTTTTTTGCAACCATAATGCGAGCTTTTGTTTTATAAGTGAAGAAGCTGGAAACAAGAGCCTAAGTCACTTAAGTGTAGAAGTTTAAGAAGGTGGCCCTGCCGCAGCTTGAGACCATTTTCTTATTTCCATAAAACTGCCAGTTACAGTAGGCAAAAGCAGTGGTTTGGAATAGATCAGTTTTCTCTATTAAAAAAAAAAAAGGGAGGTTTCATGCCCAGCTTTTTTTTTTAAGCCCCAATTCCTTTCTGCATCTGTGAGGCAACCTTTCCAATATAATGGAGGTAGGTAGAATTCATTCTGTAAGCTGTGAGTGGAATTTTAGATGAGAGTGACTGACGGCCGGAACCCCATTTATAAGTGAGTCATCATCTTAAAAAGCAGCGTGGTCCTGATGCCAGAGATGAGTGAGGAAACATAAACAGTAGGGTTGGCGGTCTCAGGCTATCACCGCGAGAGAGAGACCCGTGCCAAAGCTTCAAGGGGGAGTTCCGCTTTCACAAGGAATGTGGAGAAAGTGTGGAGGTCCGCTTCCTGACACAGCTTCAAGCCGGCTGAAAAGTCCGCTTTAGTGTTAGCTGGAGATTCCCGCACTGTCTTCCCGCCCATCCTCAGTTTCCTGTTTCCTGCTTATGGTCCAGGCAGGCTGCTTAACCTGTCATCACGGAATCCAACCCGTAGGAAGAACGCACACTTTAAAGACGTCTTACAGATGTTGTGGGAAACCGTGTAATTTTGCCAGAGAGAGAAGGAAAAGGGGTTAGCCATGCAGCATAGAGAGATTGCAACCCTTGTTGCTCCTGTCCACTGCCTTGAACGGGAATCTTGAAACAGATGTGTGTATGTGGGTCCTAAACTTCCTCTCTGGGCACTTGACTTTGAGTGAACGACTCAAATCCTTACAAACCAGTATTTTCATAAGAAGGAAACCAGGGGCCAGGGATACATTCCTTGCCTTACAGACACAACAACCTGAAGTTTATCCTGTTGCCCTGTGACAGTGCCAGGCCTGGTGGCACCGGCCTTACAATCCTAGTGCTGGGGAGGCAGAGGCAGGAGGATCCTGGGCTCACAGTCTAACCTAACTAACTGAGGAGCTCCGGGCCAGCAAGAGACCTCACCTCGAAGGATGCTACCTGAGGCTGTCTTCCATCCTCCACACACAGGCAGGCACTCACAACTGCGCACAGGTGCATCAACACACACACAGACATACTTGCAGCAAAGGAAAGGCAAAAAGGGCATGACTTTAAGCTTTTAGTGGCTCCTCATCAGGGAGTGAGTCATTCCCGAATCACACGCCTTAACCCTGTAGTTACCCTCAGAATCCTGTGGCTCATCTTAAGATTCCAATCAGAGATACAGACCCTGCATGGGAAGAGAACTGCATTTGGAAGTTGCTGCAACCCACTTTCATCAGCCTATACCTAGAGGATCTTGTGACAGGTGGGAATAAATAGAGACACTGGGAATGTATTGAGAGCTGGCTGCCTCTCTGACTTTGTAGGTCACAGCATGCTTTCCTCCTAAGGAACAGTGCAATTAGAGTCATGGCAACTGTTGCCTTGAATGCTAAAATCATTACCTGTGTTACACTAAACCTGAGAGCAGCCTGAAGGACAGATGTCGTCCACCACCTGTTTACGGATGGAGATGGAGTCACCCAATCCCAAGGGACTTGCCAAGATTCGAGCTGACGTGATGGACTCTGACAGCCACACCCTTTGTAGATGGGACCTCTTCAAAAGTATGGGAACACATGGCACCTTGGCCGTGTTTTGTAGTATGTGATAAACTGAGGAAAGCGACAGGTGGAGTCAGGTTTGCCTGTTCCCTGGAGTCTTATGTCATCCCTTGTGTCCTCTGGGGACTATTCCAAGACTCACCACGGTTACCAAGATACACAGGTGCACGTTTCCCAAGTAGTGCTTATATGCGGCCCATTCTGTACAGTGAGCCCTAGGTCAATTGCTTCTAATGACAAATACAGGGCAAACGGGATGAAAATAATTTTTATACTGCGCTCTTTAGAGAATAATCACAATATGAAGGTCTGCACAATTTCTTTACAGACACAACTTTAAAGTTATTACATTTTTTTATGCCTGTGTGTATCTGCCCTAGTCACCCGTGTGGAGGTCAGAGGTCAACTGACCTCTAAGGTCGGGAATACGTTTTCTCTGTTTGTGACATGGGTCCTGGGGATTGGGCTCAGGACATCAGGCTTGGCAGTAAGCACCTGTAGTGCCAGGGATCATCTCAACAGGCCTAAATGTCTCTTTTTGTTTTTAAAAAATATTTTTATTTTATGTGTACGATTGTTTTGCTCTCGTCGTATGTATGCCAAGTTTGTGTATGGTGCAGGAGGAGGCCAGAAAAGGCATTAAGGATAGATGTAAGCCACCATGTGGGCACTGGATACCAAACAGTGGCCCTCTGGAAGAGAAGCCAGTGCTCCTAGCCACCAAACCTACTCTGTAGCCCTCTTAGAAATATTTTTTTTATCTGTAGTTGATCCACAGATGCAGTCCTCACTGCTGTGGAGAGACGGCTATCTTTAGTGTTCCCTTCGTTCCTGGTTCTCTGCTGAGTTTCATATAAAACCATCTTCCTGCATGAAGGAAACAACCAGGCTGTTGACCTCTGAGGACCCAGAAAGGGCTTAGGGTGGGGCAGATGATGGACATTGGCAGACAACTGAGTGGAGGCCTGTGCTCTCCACTCTGCTTTTCCGAGGCCGTGGCATTAGTCTCCTGTTCATGTGAAACAAGAGAATATAATTCTGATCACACACACACACACACACACACACACACACACACACACACACACACGTATACACACATGTGTACACACACCCATATATGTATATACATACATACATATACACCTACACACATACACACACATATGTATACACAAATATATGTATATACACACATATATATACATATACATATACACACGCACACACATACACACACACACACACACACACATATATATATATGCTGAGCACATGGGAATGAAGAGGAACCAGCAATGAAATGGTTTTCACAGGAACTGGAAAGGAGAAAGAACCTGAGTATATAAGGCCCTCTTCTCCAGGCAAGAGTTCTGGGTACTTGGCCTCTTAGTTCCCCCATAGCGCTCTGGTGTCCCAGCACTGGTTGGGCTGGCATGAAACTTACAAAGTTTGAGCTTGCAGGTCACTAGCTCTCACATTTTCCATCTTGAAATGCTCTGCCCCCTCAGTGTGTTATGTAAGATGCCACTAAATGCAAATATGAAAATCCATGTTCAGCCTGGCTTCACAGCGAAGAGATTTGGCTTTTAAGGAGCTAGAAAGTTCTTTGGAAAACACTCCGGGAATGCGGCTGACGCTCAAGGGAAGAATACCCCTCTACAAAGCTCTGGGTTCTATTTTCAGCACAGGAGGGACACACACACACACACACACACACACACACACACACACACACACACACTTTAGAGTTTGTTTCCTTCTTTCGCTCAATAGGATTTTACCCAGAACTTGATCATTTTTATTAAACCTCTGCTGTGTTTCTTGCAGACAGCTGCATTCTATTGCTGTCCCTCCTTGCCGCACCTGGCTGTTGCCAGACTATCCATCACATGACTCGACATCTTTGAGTTTCTTATCCTAATTAGAAGAAAAGAGTGGTAGGGGGAGAGGCTTCCAGGCACTCTGTCAGAAGAGCCAGTTGTCCTTCCCAAATTTCTCTTTTATCCCCCCTCCATTCAATCTTTTAATAAATTGTAATTATGAGAGACAGACAGACAGACAGAGACAGAGAGACAGAGACAGAGATACACAGAGAGAGAGGGACAGAGAGAGAGAGACAGAGAGAGAGAGAGGGAGGGAGGGGGAGAGGGAGGGAGGGGGAGAGAGAGAGAGAGAGAGAAGAAAGAGGGAGGGGGAGAGGGAGAGAGAGGGAGAAAAAGAGCTCACTAATGTGTGAATGCCAGTGCCTGGCCTGTGGGGTCCAGAAGAAGGTGTTAGATCCTTGAATATTTACAGGCAGATGGGAGCCTCAAGATGTGGGTGCTTGTAAGTGCTGGGAACTGAACACACCTCCAGAGCACTGGGGGTCTGGAGTTGCCTGCTGAGCCACCTCTTCAGACCCTGCCCCACCCTCATTCCCACCTCCGTCCCTCCCATTTGATCTAAAGGAAAGTCCCAGAAGCAGGCTTGTGGATCTCATTGTCCAAATAGGGTCATATTTCTATGAACTGGCAGACAGGGCCAGTGCTGTGGGAGGTGTTAGCGTGGGCTGTGCCACAAACCCCATGACCAGATCAGCATCTCCCAGCACCCAGGCTCTGCAGGAGGACATCCGAGACCCGAATAAAAGTTAAAGCTGCTGCAAGGAGGAGGGTTAGGGTTGGTTAGGGAAGCAGCCACAGTGCTGGTTAGAAGCTTCCTGTTGTGGGCATCACTCCATCAAACCCCTGGGCACTAGGGCTCCTGGTCTCTCTCATAACTTCTGGGAATCTGCTGACCCCTAGTGTCTTGAGTGAAGCATTGATCTAAGATGGGGAGACCTACTTCCCACCTCTTCCCTCACAGGAGCCCCAGAGCTGTGTCACATTCACAGAGGTGGAGGTTGTGAGGGGAAAACAAACAAACAAACAAACAAAAAACAAAACCCCAATCTGTAGAACTTTAACAAACCCTGAGTTTAATGAGAAGCCTTCCAGGCCCCTTTAAGACTCAGCACAGACTTTTGGGTGGTGACTCCCTAACCTGTGAATCTCAACACTTAGCTGGTTAAGGCAGGATTTTTGTGAATTCAAGGCCAGCCTGGACTTCTAGTAAGTTCCATCCAGGCCGGCCTGGTGTACAGAATGAGATCAACAACAAAAGACTGAATATACATGCACGGGCCTTCCTGACCATCATCCTAAGAGAACTTTCTGTAGTCCTGGTCGCTCCTGTGAATCATATTCAAGTGGGTCTCTTCCTGGGATGCAGGACATGCTTTTGGAGGTGGGTCATAGGTGCACAGTGAGCCCCTTCCACTCTTAGGGAGTGTCGCCTGGGTACATGAAGAGCCCCACTATTATCCCAGCATTGAAGAGGCAGAGACAAGAGGAGATTAAGTAGGAACCCAGCTTGGGCCACATATAGCAAGTCCCCCACCAGCCCGGACTGTGCAGAGAGCCATTTCAAATAAACATAAATACATAAACAAACAAATGAAATAAAAGTGCAGGTGTTCCTCAGCTATGCTGTGCTCATAGACAGCACCTCTATCAGGGTAAATACACACAGTGATGAAGTCAGCAGTGTGGAAGGCACACCTGAGCAGCTGTTCCCTACTGTGGACTGGCTACCATGTGGCGAGCAGCCCTATCACTCACTGTGCAGAGCTTTTAGTACACTGTATCTGCCTGGGTTGCTGCTGTGAGCCAGACAGGAGCCATGGGTGAAGGTGTGTTACATATGACCTTCCTCTGGTCTGTGCACTTGGAGATACAAGACTTTAACTGCTTTCCCGGATTTGGCTTATAGGAAAAAAGGAAAGGCACAGACTTGGTAATTATACAACAAGGTGATGCCCAAGAAAAAAAGAGAATATGTCTTTATTTGTTTTGCTTGTAACTAATTTCTAACTGAAGTCTGAAATGAGGCAGCTCTCCAGCTAGGAGGAATTTTACACAAAGCAGGGATTAGAAATTAACTGCTATTTTATCCGTGGAGGGCACTGAAGGACAGATAGAATTTTTCAATCTGGGATCTGAGGAAAGTTCTGGAAAACAAGGGCAGCTGTTTTGACAGCTGTTTGGTTTTAGCAAGCAGAGGTCCTTCTGCTGCTGCTGCTAAGTTGCACTGCTTGCCGGCTAGGGATCCATGCAGCCACTGTGGAGATGGCGCCACCTTTACTGCCTCTCCCCACAGGGAAGGAGAGCACCCTCAGGTGAGCTGAACCCTCACTGGGTAAGCGCTGGGAGGAAGCAAAACCACTGATGATGCAGTGACTGGAAAAGCCAATCAGACATTGGCCTGGCTTGTGCTTGTCACTAGATTAGACAAACCAAGCTGAGTTTGCCATGATGATGCCTTTGATATTTTGCAGACAGTAAGTACACATATTAGATAGTTGTTCTATCTTTCCATTGACAACCTTGGAGTTCACCTTTGTGGTACATAGCTTTCTTGCTGAAATGGGGACCGGGACTGTATTCAGTCCCAATGGCTCAATGGGAGCTGTATAAAGCTACTACACTTGTATACAACTTAAAAGTTGTAGACTGATGTTTGTCAATTTGAATAGAGTCATTTTTTCTTATTCTTTTACATTTACACTCTCTCTCTCTCTCTCTCTCTCTCTCTCTCTCTCTCTCTCTGTGTGTGTGTGTGTGTGTGTGTGTGCGTGCGTGCGTGTGTGTGTGTGTGTGTGTGTGTGTGTGTGTGTGTGTGTGTGTGTGTGTGTGTAGATGGGATGGGGAGGGAGGGGGAGAGAGAGAGAGAGAGAGAGAGAGAGAGAGAGAGAGAGAGAGAGAGAGAGAGAGAGAAATGGTGCACATGTGGAGGATCAGGTCTTTGGGAGTCAGCTCTCTTTCCACTAGTGGATCTTGGGGATTGAACTCAGGCTGTCAGGCTTGGCAGCAGGTGTCTTTGCCAGCTAAGCTGCCTTACCAGCCTTGACTATATCTTGTTATAGGCGCATATTCATATTCACCCCCCACTGTGGTTTCTCCCACTCCCTCCCTCTGACCCCTTTTACTCCTTTTATGGATGACCTGAGCTTGTATCTGATGACCCTCACAGCCACTTTCACAAGCACCCAAACTGGTTTCTGCCTTTTGTCATGTCCCCAGGACTTGGACAGGTCAGCGTGTGTTCCCCAAGTGTTGTCTATGGTTTTGTGAAAGAATCAACCGTCAGGAAGATTACAACATTTGGCGGGTTTGTTGTTGTTGTTGTTGTTGTTTGTATGCTTTTATCTTTATTTTTGTTTTTCCTGGATTTGGGAGTTTGGGGTTTTTTTTGGGGGGGGGGTTGTTGTTTTGTTTTGTTTTGTTTTTTCTTTTTGTAGGTTGGGCTCCCCCACCCCCACCCCCTTCCCCAAATTAGTGTGTGTTTGTGTCTGTGCTGAATGGATGATCTCTAATTAGGAATTCCCATGAGAAGCATAATCAGCCTGGGAAATGTGGGGAAACTGTGGCTGGAAAGCTGTTTAATTTTGGCAAGAGAAGCAGTGAGTCCTCACCCTTTCTAGCTGTGGGAGGCAGCTGTGGCACTCTGCTGTGTGAGCCTTGAGAGCTAAGCACAAAAGCAGGGCCTTGATCCCCCTGTGTTTGCTCAGGCCTCTCCTCTCCTGTGAGGCAACTGTTGTGGAGACGAAGAAATTGAGGCTGAGCTACACTGACATTTGCCCAAGGCATAGTTACTTCAAGACACCACCAAGTTTCAAAATGCAGGCATTTCTAACTTGAGAATCCTGTTTTTCTACTGTACCAAATGTCCCAGCCTTCAGGTTTTTGTCTCTCGGAGCTAAAAATATAGAGAACAGTGAGCATTTGTCCAACTAACACACAGCTTCTTTGGAACCCTTCTGTTTTTACTAAGGGACTTGTTTAGTTTTCATTTTAATTAGCAACCAAGAGTAACAGGAACATCCTGGATCACCGCCTTATGCCCAGACACCGCCATACGGCGGCGTGAGCAGTGCTGGCTGGGTTTCTGTTTAGATTGACGGCAAGAACCATTTTTCACCACTGAGTTTGTGAGCTTTTCTTCCATCCTTTCTTGTTACTGGAACCTCAGGTGACTGAGAGCAACAACGTAGTCCTACTTTTCCTTGATGTTAATGTATGGGCCGAGTCCAGTGGTTCTCACCCTTCCTAATGCTGAGACCCTTTAATATATTAATTATTAATATATATAATATAATATATAATAAATATAATAAATATAAAATAATATATTTAATATAATATATATGGACCCCATCCATAATATTATTTTTGTTGCCACTTCATAACTGTAACTCTGCTTCTGTCATGAATCATAATGTAAAGATCTGATATTTGATATGTGGCGCCTCCTAAAGGATTGGGACCCACAGGGACCCGCAGGTTGAGAACCTCTGGGCTAGAACCATGGCTCAGGGGTTAAGAGCACTGCTTCTGCAGAGGACCCAGGTTTGGTTTGCAGCATCCATGTTGCATGGCTCATGATCACCTTTAACTTCTGTTCCAGGGGATCTGATGCCCTCTTGTGTTATCCTAAGGCATACAAAACACAGACATACGTGTGCACACACACACACACACACACACACACACACACACACACACAAACACACACACAATGTGTGGTGGAACATGCTTTAAAATCCCAGCATTTAGGAGACAGAGGCAGGTAGATCTATGAGTTTGAGGCCAGCCTGGTCTACGTAGTGTGTTCCAGGCCAGCTAGAGCTACATAGTGATTCCCTTTCTCAAGTAAATGAATAAATGAACCTTTAAAATGGTCATGTGCTATGTGGCATGGTGATTGGTGTTTCCTTGATAAAGTGGCCGGCTTAGCTAGCCAGTAACTTTGTTTGTTTGTTTGTCTGTTTGTTTTAACTCTACTAAGGGGTATTCTATTTCTCAAGGTAGAATAATGATAGAATTATGTGTGAAGTACGGGTCAAGTAAGCGCCTACTCTACCTCCTTGTTCCAGAAGTCCTCATAGATCTGTTAAGAACAGCTACCACAGTTGGTCTCATACAGAAGGCCAAGAGGCAGTGTGGCCAAGGTCTTCTCCACTGTCTAATTTCTTCTCCTTTGTAGCTAGGAAAGAAATTGGTGAGAGGGAGCCGAGGCACAGAGAGAAAGTCTGTTTCTTGCGAGGATCAAACACCATCATACCAGCCTGGACTTGCCAGCCCTCACTGTGTGGGCAAAATAAGCTCTCTAATTTTTAACTGTTTTACTGAGATAGACTTACATGCCACACCACTGGCCAGGTTCTGGTGCACAAATCAGGGATTTCAGTAAATGTGTAGGGTCATGCAGACACCACAGGAACCAATCTCAAAGCATTTCTGTCACCCTGAAGTATCACTTCTGCCCATTGGCTGTCACATTCCAGGCAGCCAGTACTGTGCTTGCTGGCTCTGTGGGTCTGTGCTTTCTGTGTCTTTCATTTAAACGGGATTATATAGTATGTCATCTTTTGCCTGGGGCTGCTCTCCCCTACCCTATTTCTGTTTTCTATAGACATCCATGTTATGGCCTGTATTCCTGTTTCCTTCTTGATATTTAAACACTGCCTTGCTGTATGTCTACAGCACAGTTACTCTATTCACTGCTGTGTATATGTGTTGTCTTCACTTTCCAGACTTGATGACTAATGGCCCTGCGATGGCTGAGCTTGACACACTTGGGAAGAGGAAACCCCAGTTGAGGAACTGCCTCCATCAATCTACTCAACAAGCCTGTCTGTGGGGCCTTTTCGTGATTGTTGAGTGAGGTGGAGAGCCCTGCCCACTGTGTGCAGTGCCACTCCTAGGCAGGCAGCCCTGAATGATGATAATAATAATAATAATAATAATAATAATAATAATAATAACAACAACAACAACAACAACAACAACAACATGTGTCTGGCAATAAGCTAGTAAGCAGCATTCATCTATGGTCTATGCTTCTGTTACTGCCTGGAGTTCCTGTCCTGAATTCTCTGCCTGCTGGACTGTTACCTGGGAGTATTGCTTTTGGTCATAGTATTTACTAAAGCAACAAAAACCAAAGTAGGATGGTTGCTATGAAAACAAATAAACATTCACACACTCTGCGTGTGCCCACACATGTGCATATTCTCCCAGATTATCCCTGTATTTCTTTCCTTTTTTTTTTTTCTTTTTTCTTTTCAAGACAGGATTTCTCTGTGTAGCCTTGGCTGTCCCGGACTCACTCTGTAGACCAGGCTGGACTCGAACTCACAGAGATCTGCCTGCTTCTGCCTTCCAAGTGCTATAATTAAAGGCGTGCGCCACCACTGTCCGGCTTGTCTGTATTTTCTTACTGATTATTTGAAGCCTATTTGTTTTGCTGAAATCATTTCCCCCCCCCCCAAAATTCTCTTCAGTTACCTTGATTTTCGATGTTATGTTTAGCCTCTCTTTGCCTAGCTCAAGTTTGTAAATATTATTTGTGTTTTCTTCTTCAGTTTTTAAAACCTACTTCATGTTCTGGTTCATTTTGAGTTCATTTTAGAATAGTTTGGCAATTTCTTAAAGTAAATTTAGGAGTTTGTCACATGGACTTCATTTCCTCTCCTGACAGCTTATCCCTTAAGTCCAGTTGGTTTTTGTTTGTTGGTTGGTTTTTTTGGTTTGGTTTGGGTTTTTTTTTTTTTTTTTTTTTGGCTTTTTTGTTTTTTTGTTTTGTTTTGTTTCTTTTGCTTTGTATTTAGCAATCCAGTTGTCCCACAACTGTCTACCAGAAAACCTACCCTTTTCCTATCCCATTTTCTTGGCCCCTTTCCCTAAAACCGATGCACTATGTCTGCAAAGGTTTGCTTGTAGAATCTTAGCTCTGCTGCATTGATTTACATGTCTTCCCCTTGCCAGTACCATGTTATTTTAATTAAGGTAGCTTACTGGTAAATTTTAAAATGAGAAGTATAGATTTTTCTCCTTTCTGCCATTCAAATTCATTTTGGCTTTTTGTTGTTGTTGTTGTTGTTTCATATTTTCATTTGTATTTTAGAATCAGTTCTTCAATTTCTGCTCAAAAGACTTGGAATTTTTTTTTTAAGACTTCTGTTGGATTCACAGATCAAGTTGAAGAAAATGTATGTCTTAATAATATTGAATCTTCTACCCTACTTCTTTAGAAGCATATGTTGATTATTAATTATTTCCGTAAGCCCTGCTAGGATATAAGGGTAAAACTTTTGGAAGCATTGAAGTCTCAAAAGAGATAAATCTAATTACCACACAGTACACAGAAGCTAGAGTCAACGTAATAGATTCCCCCCAAACCCAGCCCATAAGTTCTCATGGCAGAAGGCTGACTAAGTAATCTAGGGGGGCGAAGCACCACCAGAGCCGTGCAGACAATGTGGCTAGACTGCCCTAGCCAAGACACTCTGCCCGCCCCTTTCAGGCAGTCAGTCCTCCTTCAGCTGCCAAGAATGTTGGCATCTGACAGCGCTCAGCTGAGACCTTCTTTGGGGCTGACCAGAGCTGTTTTGCCTGAGGTAGTGCCTCCTTCTTCAGCTAAGGCCCTCTTTCTCTGGGGTTGGAACAACTTTGAAGGGGCCACCCAGCTCCAGGCCCACCCAACCCCCTGCTGCTTCAGCGAGACCCTGGTGTACAGGTGCGCTGGAGTTCAGGGTCCACCTTTGCCCTGCCTCGCTGCTGCACCGCTCTCAATTGTTGGTGTGAAGGGCACTCTTTGTCATTCGTCTCCCCTAAGATTCTGCTTAGAGGCCAGAGAAGTAGGACCCAATAGTGAGGGACTTTGAAGGACGCAGTAAGATGTTAGCCTCGATGGAGAACATCCTGGCATGCTTTAGCGTGGCCTTCATGGAGTATGTGATGCCAGCTAAAGCCACTGGGGACAATCCTGTCCTGGTTTGGATATAGATGCTTCTCAATGGCCTCCTGTGCTTTAATATTTTACTCCTCTTTCGGTCGTGCTGTTGTGAAAGGTGGTTCCCTACGTTGCTTTTCTGTTGCTGTTCCCAGCCAAGCTGGGAAGGAAAGGGTTTATCTCATTTTCTGCTGCTAGGTAGGTTACAATCCATCACTGAGGGAAAGGGATGGGAACTCAGGCAGAACTAGAGTGCTGCTCGCTGGCTTGCTCACACTCGGCTGGCTGCTTATTTCATACAGCCCAGACACACCTAGGGATGGTCTGCAAGTAGTGGTCTGGGCCTTCCTACATCAACAGCCAAGACAATCTCTTCTAGACAGACCACAGTATAGTCTCATGTGGGCAGTTCTTCAGCTGAAGTTCCCTTTCCCCAAGTGACTCTAGGTCAGCAGTTCTCAACACCCTGTTGGCAAACCTCACCCCACCCCTTGGGGGCATAGTCAGATGTCCTTATCAATAGATCTTGTGACAGGGGCTGGGAGGTAGCTCCATTGGTAAAGGACCTGCGTTTATCCTTATAACCCATATGAAGAAAGCCAGGGGTGCTAGTGGCGCACATATGTAATCGCAGCACTGAGGATGTGGAGCTTTGCAGAATCCTGAGGCTTGCTGCCTAGCCAGCCTCGCTTATTTGACAGGTTCCAGGCCAGTGAGGATGCCTTGTCCTGACAACAACAACAACAGCAACAAATAGTTCCGGAAGTATGGTACCAAGGTTGTCCTTTGACCTTCACACTGGGTGTGTATGTACACCTGCACTATATACAAACAAAATATATATGTAAGATAAGTATGTAACAAGCAGAATCATTGTCTCTGTGTCTAGTGTGGGAATGGGTCTTATTTTTTTTTTTCGAGACAGGGTTTCTCTGTGTAGCCTTGGCTGTCATGGACTCACTTTGTAGACCAGGCTGGCCTCGAACTCACAGCAATCCGCCTGCCTCTGCCTCCCGAGTGCTGGGATTAAAGGCGTGTGCCACCACGCCTGGCCTTATTTCTTATCTGTATTCCTGACTCCTCTTTTCATGCCTGCATTAGCTTAAGCCTTCAATTAACTGTGTCGTTCAGATGAGGGAATTAAATGTCAGTGATAGAAAAAGTTAGGCTGACAGTAGGCCAGGCGTACACACGAGGAGCCAGCTGCAGCTGGAACTTTCACCCATGCTCAGAGAATGCTCAGCGAGGAAGGCGCTTCTTTTTTTTCTTCATACTCTCATTAAATGGCCCCAGTTAGATAGAGCAGTGTGTCATATTCAAGTTCTAGGGGGAGGAAAAAATCACTGAAAAGCTGCATATAAATAGTAGTTGAATTTACTTTGAAATAGGGGCAGTTAGAGTATTAAGGTATAACAGTAACATGTATGTACCTCCTGACAACACTGGTAGACCCCACCCACTCAGGAGTATCATCCAGTACCCTTGGGTTCATATCTTTACCGGAAGGGCCATCAAGCAGCCACGGCTGGGCACGCTGGGCTTCCACAGGGCCAGCAGACCACCAGGCAGCGGCAGAGCCTCTGTATGACCATGGGCAGCATGGAGCTTAGTGTCACGGACAGACACCAGCACTGCCATCAGTGCCAGAATGGTGATGAAGGCTGGGCATCCCTGGTCTTGTGAAGCTTTCGTGCCTCACTCTGAGCAGGCTGTGCCTAAGGCTGCAGATAGGGATCAGCTGTGACCCACCTCCAACGCACAGCCAATCGCATCCTCTTCCTTTCCTTAGTAAAGTCATGTATTCCAGGATGTCTGAAATTCATGACCTAATTACCTGTTACTTTAAACCAGTTTACATACGTCAGCTTCTCCCAGGCTCTGACAGCCAGGAATCTGACTCAAAGCTCTGTAGCTCGGGTTCTAGCCCTGGGTGACTGAAGTCATCTGAAGGCTTGACTAAGGGGAAGGAGGAACACGTGGCTGGAGGCTGGGTGGCCAGAAGCCTCGCTTCCTTATCCACGGCTTCTCCACAGTCTGTTTGTTCCTAAGACTCAGGGCAAGCTCTGTCTGTACCAGTCATCCATCTACAGAACACAGTCTGTAAGCCCCGCCCACACTCACGGCAAAGAGAATTAGACCTACCTCTTCACAGAAAGGTATAAAGGGGTTATGGGTTCATTTTCAAAGTACCTCCTACTCCCTGACCCCTCTGCGTACATTTTCTGAGGCAAACAAACAAAGGAACAAGTGAGGAGCAGCGGCTACCGGAAGTAAATTACGGAGTTCTCGCTCTGATTTACTGTCACCTGTGTGCTTGCCCACCAGTGGCTCCAGCTGAGAAAGTACCTCACCACCCTGCTCTGCTTCCCAACGGAAGTGGTGTTGGCCTAGCACAGGAATCCAAACTCTTCAAAGGAATTTCGAGATCGTGTAGAGACAATCACGGCTCACCGTGATGGAACCCTGAAGGGCCAGGTAGTTACCTCTTAAACCCAATCCCCACTCTCCTGCTTGCCAGTGGGCTGAGGGAACCAGCCAGTTGGCAGAGACAGTGCCTGCCACACTCCTTCCAGGTCCTACCAGGCATGGCTTTCTTCCTGTCTTCTTTAATTGGACTCACTCTCAGAGGAAGGGGTTTGCGTCCGGGTATTCCCTTGGTGAACGTAGGTGGCTCGGGGAATCCGCTTCTGGGTGGGACTCATCTCCCCCTGCCTCAGGTAGGCTTTGTTGGGTTTGGTCAGGTCTTCCAAGAGGCTACCACACAGGCTTGAGTGAAGTGCTCCTACTGACACGTGATAGCCTGGACACTGTGTAAAAGGCTTCTGTGGCCCCAGAGGACAGCCCAAAGGATAACTGTAAAGTTGCAGAACCAGCTGGAGAGGCCAGGTATTTTATTTTCCCACCCACCATAGCCACCCTAATCAAAATATAGGCTAGGAACTTCCTTCTGACGAGAATTCAGACACCGGGGCCAAGCGCTTGGAATTATAGCTTCCTAAGAGAAGAAATGATTAAAACCTCTAACGGTAATAATTACAGACAAGTCATTCTTCAGGGAAAATTATATACATAGTCAAGTCAGTAGATTATAGAAACCTTTCAAATCTGTAACTTTCGTTCAGTCTGAAATGAAATGAACTTGACACGTCACGACAAGTGATGGTTGTAAGAACGAAAGGAGCTGGACCCGGACAGGAGTAGAGAGCGCATGCATGCAACAAAGGTGCTGGGCCCGGACAGGAGCAGAGAGCGCATGCGTGCATTTCTCTGCCGGTCAGGCTCAGTCCGAGACCCTGTACGGAAGTGACTTCCTGATGTTGCGCAATGTCTAAAGCTCGAAACAACTGAGAGCAAGATTGTCTCCTGACATCTTGAGGTCTTTGTAAGCTTGGAGTTCAGCCAGAAACAGCCAAGCACCAGTGTCACTCTTAGCATCAAATAAATGCGGAGACAAGAACTGGGGAGGGTGGGGCAGGAAGGGATATCCAGGAGAGGTTGCTACGTTTGTGGTGGAGTCCAGAGGCAACCCCGTCCCCCACCCCTACCCCCCAAGACTCCCTGGCAGACTCAGCGAATGGAGTGCTCAGCCTTGCCAAGGATGACCGCATCCTGTACTGTACTGCTTTGGGTTACAGTCTGAGCAGAAGGAAGAGTGGATCTCATTGGTGCTGCGAAGCAGGTGACACTGGCTCCTGCCTGAGGTTTGGTGTCTATTCTTAGAGAGGTGGAAGCTTTTTTTAAAAATTTGAGGGGAAGTGATAGAATCAGATTATCCTGTTATATTCTGGTTATTTCGCTGAGACTAGGCCAAGGTAGGAGAGGCTGGAAGGGCAGAATCAGGGAGTCTAGGGGGGAAAAAAGTGTATAATAATCCAGGGAAAGATGGTGGAATCCAATAATTCTAAGGGTTTCTGAAAGATCAGTCAAAGAAATTTTGCTCCTAGATTGTGGGAAGAGGAGCCAGGGAAGAGTCCAGGGTGACTCTTAGATCAGTCCAAAACATGAAGCTTACTTACCAGGAAATGAGAAAGACTGAGGCAGGAAGTTGAGGAGGTCAAAGGTCAGGAAAGGCCAGGAGCTTCCCTAAAGGAATCTGGAGTTCAAAGAAATGGCCAGGAGAGAGACAGGAGTATGAAAGTCGCTGGGGGAAAAGATGAAAGGCACATCAGAGAGAGTGGGAGAGAAGTTGGGAGAGGCGGGGGTGTCGTGTCAGAGACACAAAGAGACAGTTAATAAGCCTGTGAGTAAACCTCACATAGTCTAGTATAGCCATGTCCTATAGAGCATTCAGGGATTACAGAAATATTTTTTTATATATCATCCAGGTGTCCAGACACTAGAGCCATGCAGCTCTGGAACGCTTCAAACATGATGCGTGCAACTGGAGGGCACGATGCTTAACTCAAATACGCACACACAGCTGGCGGCAGCCATATTGGACCGGAAGCTCTTGTACATTAACAGAGCGAGAAACGGGAAGGGGCATGAACAGAGACAAGGCCTTGACCTCAGGAAAGGAGCAGAGGGAGCGGGGAGCCTCAGAAGATGACTGGGTTGAATCCTTCCTACTGGAGGATCTGACACAGAGAAGACCCCACGCAGATGTGGGGCTTAGGGAGGTATAAGGCAGCTGCTTCTGGGAACACAGGCAGCATTGCAGAGTATGCAAAGGAAACCGAGGAGAAGAGAGAAATTGCAGGCAGCAAGTCTGGATGGCTCTTTCAGAGAGTTCTGTGGTTGTGTAGGACAGCATGTGAGTGAATGGACCAGGGAAATATACCCAAGGGAAAATTTGAAGGTAGTATCCGTGAGTTTAAAGAAAGAGTAGTTAACATGACTCTATTTTTCTCTAGCCATCTACATCAGCCTGAGGGCTAACACAGGGTACCTGGGGGGGTGTGTAGGGGGGGGATTTAACTTAGTAAGTATGAAGTGAAGGGGCAGGTGAGCCGAAGTGAGGGATTACAGTAACAGGCCATAGAATCTAGGATGGGGAGATGTGCCAATATTAGAGCAAGGGAAAAAAATGGTGGTGATGCAGGGCCAGCTTGACACTCAGCAGCTGGCTAATGGGAGCTGCTTGGTAGAAATTAGGTCTGCTATGTTCTTCTTCATCTCCTTCTTGAGTTCCGTTTCCTCTAAGGGGGTTCTTTTTTTTTTTTCATGGGTATTTGCATGCCAAAAGTCATCTTATCTGCCTCCATCTCCTACCCCCCCCCTTTCCCCACCCCATCCAAATCCCAAATCCCAGGGCCTAGCACATTCTTAGCAAGTGCTTTACCACTGAGCTACGCTGCAACCTCATCCTGAACTTCATACTGAATTTTTAGCTATGGGTCTACAGTTGCATTTTGCTCAGGGCCATAAGAAATATTTCAGTGCGCAAAATGTGGAACTGGGGCTGGAGAGATGGCTCGGCAGTTAAGAGCACACACTGCTCTTACAGAAAGAACCGGGTTCAGTTCCCAGCAGTCACATAATAATCAAGTTCACACACACCAGTTCCAGAGGGTCCAACACCCTCTTTTGGCCTCTGAGGGCGCACGCGCGCGCGAGTGCCCACACACACACAGACACACACACACACACACACACACACACACACACACAAATAAATAAATATCAAAAGCCCACATAAGTGATAAGACATGATCATAGGACAGTCAGACCATTCGTCCTGTCATTTCATTGATGTGTCAACATTTTAGTAACAAAAGGTATGGTGGCTTGAATAAAAATGCCCCCCCATAGGCTCATGTCCCCAGTTGGCAGAGCTGTTTAGGAAAGATTTGGGGGTGTGGCCTTGTTGGAGGTGTGTTGCTGTGGGTGGGCTTTGAGATTTCAAAAGCCTACACCATCTCTCTGTCTTGTGGTTCAGATGTGGCTCTAGTCTCATGCTTCCTGCCACGCTTTCTTCCGTGATGATCATGGACTAAGTCTCTGGGACTATGAGGGCCCTAATGAAGTGCTTTCTTTTATTAGTTGCCTTGGTCGTGGTGTCTCTTTGCTGCACTAGAAAAATAAGTACGACAAAGGGTATTTTTAAAAAAATAATGAAAAGTACCATCACCATGTCATTTGTAAATAAAAAATATAATTGAGTCTATATTAAATCTTATGATGGACTGCCAATATTTAGTCACTTTTTTTTTTCAGAATGAAGAACTAGAGTCTCTTTCAGAAGGATTTGTTATCTTTGTTAGTTATTCTTAACTGAAAGCAAAGAGCAACTGAACTGCCAGTCAAGGCACAGCATTGAATCCTCCCTCCTGAGCATTTCTTGCCTAGAGCTGGGAGCTCTCCTGTTTGCACAGGAAACATTGATTTCCTGCAGTGTCTTATCTCAAGAAGATAACAGGAGCGGAGCTGAGCCAGAGCTCACACCACACTGTCCTCATTTGCACACACAAACAGGATTCTAGCTGACTCACTATCTTGGAAAAAGCCGTGTCCCTTCTCCTCTGTAGCCATCAAGCCGAGATGGTGGGGACTGATGTGAACCAGGAGTCCACAGGGCTTTTAGTCAACCCAGCCAGGTCTGCACTCTCTGAACCAAGCACAGACCCGTGACTGGTCTGTCACCACAGCCTGGAGTATGAGGTTGGCAGCCTCGGTAATTCTTCTGTGTGATCCCTTTCTGATGGCTCTGGGGTGAGGACAGGAGACATTTGCTACAGAGAGAATATGGGGGCTGGGGAGATGGCTTAGGGGCCAAGTGTTTGCTGTACAAGCGTACGGGCCGTAATGTGACCCCCTAAAACTCAGGTTTTTAAAAACCATACATACCAGTCTTTTTTTGCAATCCATGCCCCATGGAGATCAAGACAGGCTCAGCCTTGGGGCCAGTTGGCTGGCCAGTCTAGTTGAATCATCAAGCTCCAAGTTCAGTGAGAGCCACTGTCCCAAAAATTATGGTGGTGCGTGATCAAGGAAAGTTCTTGACATGGATTTCTGTCTTCCACATTAGTGTGCACACATACATAGGTACTCACATATACACGCACACAAAAATAAAAGAATGAATATGAATCAGAGAGACACAAGCCATATACTATCTCTAATACCTTAGAATATTTAATGGAAAGCCACAGCTTTTTTTTTAAAGATTTTATTTATTTATTTTATGTACGAGTGCTCCATCTGCATATACACCTGTATGCCAGAAGAGGGCATCAGATCCCAGTAGAGATGGTTGTGAGCCACCATGTGGTTACTGGGGATTGAAGTCAGGACCTCTGGAAGAGCAGACAATGCTCTTATCCACTTAGCCATCTCTCCAGCCTGGGAAAGCCACAGCTTAAACTATAGGTCTTACCTGGGTTTTCGGAGTTTGTTCTCCTTCTTTATTCTTTTTATCTCCTTTTTAAAATGTACCCTAAACTCCGTGGTCAGCAGGCAAATAGAAAAGTATCCATCTTTCACAAGCCCAGGTTGCCTTCAAACCAGTCTCTTAATTAGACAGTCACTTGGTATTTTATTAATCTATAAAGGTGAGAATTGACTTCATGTACTTATCGGTATGCTTTTGGAAGGTGTGCAGGTTGGCAACTGCCTATTTTACTAGGTTATTCCTTCCAACCAAAACTCTGTCCCCTAAGGTGGCAAACCAGGGAGGGGAGGGGGAGGACTCCATACTTTTTCTCTTTCCACTAATTTGACATCAGATTGTGAGCAGCCAGCTATGGCAGTCTTAATTGTTAACCTTACCTGAGTTCCCGTAAACAATTATTTGCTCTTAGGTCCAGGGGATGCAGCCAGTCTTGGCCCCGTGGTAGGTCGATCTGCAAAGTTAGGGGTCCCCCTAGAGCCTGCCATCACCATAGCTCAAAGAGAAGAGGGAATTGTGGCCAAAATGCCTCCAAGGCTTAGTTCCAAGCTGGCAGTCAGCCACTTGGCTCCCAGGTGAGCTTCGGCTGACTTCAGACAAGCAAGCAAGTAGCACGCGGGTAGCTTGGCTACATTGCAGTCCTAACAGCTGGCTATGGGCACATCCCTTCCCTGAAGAAAGAGACATCCTGGTATTGGTGTTTTAACTAAGTCAAATATCCATTGCTACATACTGCATGCCTGGTACTGTTCGATGCTAGATGCAGGGCTGCAGATATGAGCGATAGGACTCCAGCTGTGTAACGGAGCAATTCAACACTATACATCTCCAAAGTGACTGAGGTGTGGGGAGGGAGCCTAATAGAACCTGATTTAAAGTAGGGCCTAGGGAAAGGTTCTCAGCTTTAAGCAGTCAAGGTGGCTTATATGGTGGGGGACTAGTGTCCAGGGTAAGAAGCAGCTTGTGTGAAGACCCGAGCAGATGCAAGCATGGCTTTTCCCGGATGTCCATCCAAAGGCCACCTGTGGCTTACATCTCAATGAGTAAGTTCACTTTGCATCGCTCTGATAAAGTGCCTGAGGAAATCAACTTATAAAGGAGAAAGGTTCACATCTTCTAAGTTTTCGGTGTATGGTTGCTTGGCCCTTTGACGTGAAGCTATGATGAGAACACACAGCAAAGGAGGCCTGTTAACCTCATCGTACCCAGGGTGCAAAAATGGAATGACGTAAAAGGGACCAAGGTCCTAACTCCCTTTTCAAGGGCTGTCTCCCAAGCACTTAATTTTTATCCATTAGGCACCAAACGATCCATCAGTTCCAAACAGCTGGTAACCAAGCCTTTAATGCATGGGGGATGTTTAAGATCTAAGCTACAGGAGTGAGCAAGGTTTTGAGATGTGAGAAGGAAGTCTGGAGGAGAACTCAGCGACAGGACTAGGTTTTAAGGATGTGGTCTTAAGTGTTATGGGAAATGACTGAGGGTTTAAACCGAGATGTGTGACATCATCTGTAATAGTTTGGGATGCATATTTAATTTAAAACGGTAAGGCTGCCAGGCCTTAATATTTTATAACACTGAGACTGAAATCAAGGAGCAAGAAATTATCAAGCCAGAAGAATGGATAAAGAAGCTGTGGTACATATACCCTATGGAATACTGCTCAGCTATTAAAAACAAGGAATTCCCAAAATTTGTGGATAAATGGATTGAGCTAGAAATGATCATAATAAGTGAGTTAACCCAGAAGCAGAAAGACTCAAATGGTATATACTCACTTATATCTGCATACTAGCCCAAGGGGCATGTCCTACGAAAGCCTTCACTTACCAGGAAGCTGGGACAGAGGGGAGGACATCCTATTGGGACTCTAGATGAGAGAAGCATGGGAGAATAGCAAAGTAGAAGGATCCAGAGGGTCCTAGAAGCCAACAAGTAGAACATTATGAAAGGCAGATTTGGGCCCAGGGGTCCTGCTCAAACTAAGGCACCAGCCAAGGACAATATAGGCAGTAAACTTTAAACCCCTACCCAGATCTAGCCAATGGTCAGAACAGTCTCCACACTTGAGTGGAGAGTGGGATATGACTTTCTCACGTACTCTGGTGCCTCATATTTGACCATGTCCCCTGGAGGGGGAGACCTGGTGGCACTCAGAGGAAGGACAGCAGGTTACCAAGAAGAGACTTGATACCCTATGAACATATACAGGGGGAGGTAATCCCCCTCAGGAACAGTCATAGGGGAGGGGAATGAGGGGAAAATGGGAGGGAGGGAAGAATGGGAGGATACAAGGGATGGGATAACCATTGAGGTGTAACAAGAATAAATTCATAATAAAAAATTTAAAAAAAAATTATCAAGCCAGGGGAACAAGGCGAGTAGTGGGTTTAAATTTCTTTCTAAATGCTATTTTCTAAATTTATGCCATCAAAAAATAAGGCTAAAGGTTTGATTGCTGCACTTGTAGTGACGTCACTCAGAAAGCAATCTGTTCTGTGCTCTGGAAAAAGCACCGAGTGTGAGAATCGTGAGCAGCACTGCATTCTCATCAGCATGTTTCCACTGGTGTCTGTGGAGCAGATAGACGCCTTCAGCCACTCACTGTGCACAGTCACGACAGTGACAGCAGCGAGAGGGAGAGGACAGATATGGGTGTTGCACAGTGATCACGCTGCCTTTTCTAGTGTTTCCTCCTGTAGGTTAATGTCAAATGTGAAAATGGGGGTTGGAGAGATGGCTCTGTTGGCTAAGTGTTTGCCATGCAGTCACAAGGGCCGGAGTTCAAGTGTGTGTGTGTGTATGTGTGTGTGTGTGTGTGTGTGTGTGTGTGTGTGTGTGTGTGTGTATTGGATGCAGCTGATCTAGTGCTGCAGAAGACAAGCTAGGAGGACCCCAGGGGTGTGTGTGTGTGTGTGTGCTCATACGTGCTCGTGTGTGCTGGATACAGCTGACTCAGTGCTTCCGAAGACAAGACAGGAGGACCCCAGTTTTACTCCCTAGCCTGTCTGCTTGGTGAGCATCAGGTTCCGTGAGGGACCCTGACGCAAAACAGTCAGGAGGGAAATAATTGATGGAAGATACCAGAAGTCCACCTCTGTCCTGCACATGCATGCAGATGCGTAGACATGTACAGAGAATTAAAAACAACCGAGCCTCTAGAGAGGAGGACATCTGGGAGGAAAGCAAGCTTCTCTACAGTACCCTGAGCCTGAAACACGCTGTTCATTTTTGTCTTGACATAGTTAATAAATACTGAAGAAGCCCTGACAGTGAGCATCTTGGGGGCCCAGGTTGTGTGTCTGAAAGAGTCTGTCTTTGCTATTCTCAAAGGAGGAGAACTGACTTAATGTGAGTTTTAGAGGAGTTGGGTTTTACATCCTGATGGATGCGAATGCTTCGGAGCAGCCCGTGATGATGTCCGCCCTCCTCGGAGGTCGTCTTCCAGCTCTGTTCCACACGCCATCACTTCCTAACCCCCACTTTCACATCCTGCAAAGACAAGCCTCTCGAACAGAAGCAGCCTTGTGCACTTGCTTTAAGTTAAGCGAGTTAATTAGATCATTAAATGTGTTTCTGGCAATTTTGTTATACACATCAGAAAAAAAAAATCAGACTAGCGTTTGCGCTAAGCTAAAATCAGGTAAGGCCACGAGACTGCAAAGGATTGCAAAACGTGCTGTTACCCAGCTGGTTCTAGAAAAACTGACAGAACATTCCTGAAGAAACTTTTAGGAACCATCCCATTCTAAATAATAGCATTTCAACAGTACTCCTGATGAGTTTCTATAGTTTCTTAGAGATTACATTAACAGCTTAATCATACATTATTACATTCCAACGTGGAGATAAAATAGTAACTAAGGGCTGGCTGGCTCAATGGGTAAAGCATTTGCCATGGAAATGTGAGGGCAAATGTTCCAATTCCTTGAGCCCATGTAAAAGCTGGTTTTGGTAACACATTTTGTAATCTCAGTGCCCTGACAATGAGGTAGGAAGTGCAGACCGGAGACCTCAGAAGCTCGTGGGCTGGTCATCCTGGTGTCCACTGGGCAGACCAAGGAAAGAGAGACTTGGTTTCAAATGAGGCAAGGTTAGAGACCTGGGGTTGTCACCTGACCTCTATATGTGTGTCGTGACACCTGCACAAGTGTGTCACACACATCATTCACAGACACACAAAAATCAGTAACTGATTTTACCTTAGTGAAATTTACCTTCACTTGAAGTCTAGTGGGTTTTTCCTCCTGACTCGTCCCCTGTTGTGCACAAAACATAGGTTGTGATATGAATTTTGTATTGCTAATTTGGAAAACTCAGGATATACAAATCAACTTGACTTGAAAACACAGTCATCTCACAGCCCCCAAAGGGGAGAGGACAGTTTTTAAATCAACCTGTATTATACATTAGCAAATAGAGGGCCTTAGATATGAAGCAGTTGACCAAGGAAACATATATTGTCAAGCCTAGAAATAGTTATTGTTTTGTTTTGTGACAGAGTCTCATACAGCCCAGGGTACCTCTGTGCTGTGTAGCCAAAAATGACCAAGAATTCCAAATAGTTCTTAAAACCCTAGTCCAAGGCTATGTTAACTATAGACACATCTAAGAATGTCCTGGATGGTAACTTTGGATATGAACATTGTTGTAACCTTTATAATGCTTTCCCACATGACAGAGGACTTGTGCATATTATTATTGTTTCTTTGGATGGCACTTAGATTTATGTCTACCTTTGAGGATCTTTTTGTTTTGTTATCCTATCCCTAGTTGAAATTAATTGAGTGAACACAATTGCCCACTAGAGGTCACCTTTCCAACTGGTTTTAATCAACCACTCCCACTTTAGAGGAGTAAATAATAGTCTTCCTCACTGTCATTACCACCACCACCACTATCATTACCACCACCACTGCTATCGTTGTCATTATTATTGTCAGAAGTTCCATGTAGTGCTTTAGCTAAATGTACCTGTATCGACAGACAAGATTACATGGGCTACTTGATGGCCTTCTCTTGGAAAACTCGTTGATTTTATTTGCAAAATTGGAAAGCCTCAGTCTCCCTCATCCACCCCACCCCCCCCACCCCCCCCCACCCCGCCACACACACACACACACCCCACCTTCCCTGGAAGAGACCGATTAAGAACATAAACAGCTGGAGAAGAAAACATGCAGGCATCGCACCATATACGCATGCATTGGTTGCTAATTTTCTACAGCATGCAAGTTTCATCTTGCCTTGGGCAGAAAGCACCCTGGGGAGAAGCATAAGACGATGCGGTAAACAGGCACCTTGGCAGTTCCTGTGGCAATAGAACGGCCTCATTATTCTGCAGGGAGAGTGCTGCTGGAACACCACCCAGTGTCATCCTGTGTCTATAGAAACCCAGGGCGGCAGCAGGTATTTTTAGAGACTAATTTGCACTTATTATAGTGATCTGCTAAACACCTCATCCCCGCGTCCCCAAAACATAAAGCTGGAAATCAGAGTCTGAAAATGTAAAAGGAATCTCTGAGACATACACGCACGAGGTGGTCTCTAGGACTTGCTAGAAAAGTTGTCTATGACGTTGTGGTGAGAAGAGCTCAGCCTCCACCAATCACGCGAGTCTCTCCCCTTCTTATTTATGGGAAGTATTTCCACCTCCATCTTTGACGCCCCCAGCAGACTGAGTTTTTTCCCTGCCAGGTTGTCAGATAGTTGGACTGGTGGATATGCCTTTGACTGTGAAAGGGGTAGCTCTATGCCAGCCTCGCTGAAAACTTCATGCCTGCAAATCTTTAGAATGATCTGAGTTGCCCAAGAAGCCAGGCTTGGTTCAGCGCCAGGCTAAGGTCAAGGCTCATCTGCTTGGCACAGCTTGCCCAGTGACAAGAGAATAGCCAGCCCACCAAATGAGGAAGTCTTGTACAGATTGATGTCCTGCTGCAAATATTGGTCTTCCATCTTTTATTATCCTGTTTATAAGAAATGTGAGTAATTGCTGTACGTTGTCAGTAAATCACTGTGAATAAGATTCTCGCTTCGCTGCTACCACGGAGCTTCTGGATGTGCTCAGCCGGCAATTCTCCAGAGATGACAGCATCCACCATTACAGAAAGCTGGCTCCACTTACAACTACTTGCCTCCGCGAAATGGGATTTTTAAAATTAATTTATTCATATTACATCTTGATTGTTAGCCCTTCCCCTGTTTCCTCCCATTCTTCCCTCCCTCCCACTTCCCCCCTTCTCCCCTCCCCTATGTCTGTGATTGAAGGAGACCTCCTCCCCCTATATATGCTCTTAGAATATCGAATCTCTTCTTGGTAACTTGCTATCCTTCTTCTGAGTGCCGCCAAGCCTCCCCATCCAGGGGACTTGGTCAGAAAAGGAGCAGCAGAGTTCGTGTGAGAGTCAGATCTCATTCTCCACTCAACGGTAGAGAATATCATGTTCGTTGGCTAGGTCTTGGTAGGGGTTCGAAGTTTACTGCCTATTTCTCCTTGGCTGGTGCCTTAGTTTGAGGAGGACCCCAGGACCCAGGTCTGCCTGTCATAAAGTTCTTCTTGTAGGTTTCCAGGACCCTGTGGGTCCTACTATTTCCCCATTCTTCCATGCTACTCTTGCCTAAAGTCTCAATAGGATGGGGATTTTCGATAAGACACAACAGAGCAAAATACAAAAGGGAACGTCGGGATCTGATTGGAATAAGACTATAGCAGCCCTCTTTACTATTATGCCTTCAAATGTTCGTGCTTAACAGGAATGGCATGCTCTCATCTGATGAGATGCCTACTTGAGCTCAGGTTAATTTTCCCCTCACAAAAAACTTTTTAAAAGTCATTTTGCATTTAGGCCTTAGTTTTAAACGGTGATTCTAATACTGTATAAAATAAAAATACAGCTCCAATGATTCACACTAATACTCTCTGAGGAAGTTATTTTCAGTGCAGCCTAAAATAATAAGCATTAAACTGGAGTCAGAGCAGTCAAACTTTAGAGCAAATTATTTTACATTCTTTGTAAGTATCTCAGGTTTCTTGCTTGCAGTTTACAGGGGTAGAAAACTAACATGTCTCATTTTTATCTTCCTCCAAGTTCCAGTTTCTGGTCTTCTAAGCATTGCTGGGGGAAAGGGTAGAATTATCATCTTCTGGGACTCCTGCTCCTCTGTAACATGGAGACAGGCTCTGATGAATAGTAGCCTACAAGCGCTCTACGAGGGTCCCCACCCCAGAAGTTACAGCCCCAGTTAAGATGCTCGTTTTGACCATGTAGCTAAAACTCAAAGCAAAGATAGGAAAGAGGCGGGATGCACTGAGATACGGCGATGTAAAGGCTGTAGGAGGGCAGGATACACTGACATACTGCGATGTACAGGTCTGTGCAAGGGCGGGATGCACTGACATACTGCAATGTACAGGACAGTGCAAGGACAGGATGCGCTGGCATACTGCGATGTACAGGGCTGTGGGAGGGCCACCCTGCCTGCATTTTGCCAGCCTCTCCCCAGCAGCCTACCTGGCAGGTGATGAGGCTGTGCACCAAGATAGCGGTTTTGAAAAATGATTCGCAATGAAATAGAAGGTGTCTGCCAGCGGCACACACTTCCCTTATCAGAGACACAGAGGAGGCTTCCACTGACTTCTTTCATATTTCACCTCTTCTCCGAGAGTACAAACTGGGCAAGAATGGAAGTGGCCAGTAGGCAGTCCTTGAATCTACTGAACACTGGGTGTCCCAAATGTGCCAGGTTATTCAGTGTGTGAGTGGCAAGTGGTTCTGTAGACTTCTCATCTCTTTCTGTGCTCAGCACACCTGCTTGGTGTAGGTCCAACACGGTACTGAACGTGTGTCATGGCCTCTGACTGTGTCTGCTTGTTTATCCATTGTCTTATTTACACACACACACGCTGCCCTCTCACCTTCAGCTCCGGCCTGCTCACTAGCTACACTTAACACATCCAGGAGTTCCAACTGCCCTCTTTGTTTCTGTTGTCCTTCTGTACCAGAGTTCTCAAAGAACACAACAAAACTCCTAGGAGATCTGTTGGGAAAGGTCTCCCTACAATTGCCCAGCCGCTCTGACCTCTCTCCAGCCCCTCTGCCATCGGTAGCTCATGCCCACCAGAACATCCTCCGTAGTCAGCGTTCTTTTTGTAACCTGACATTCATGTCTTCATTTACAAAAAAATGGGATGGACATGGGCCAGATGTTCACTATCCACCTTTCTAGTGCCTGGCTTTTTTCAGTTACTTCCCACAACATTTGCCCAGCCTCTCCCCAGCTGGATGTTTCCTTCCCTGATGCCCTTCTGGATGTTTCCTTTCCTGATGCCCACCTCATGTGCCCTTCCCCCTCCTCCCCCCTCTTAAGACAGGCTTTCTCTGTGTAGTCCTGGCAGTCCTGGACTCACTTCATAGGCCAGACTGGTCTCAAACTCCCAGAGATCTGCCTGCCTCTGCCTCCTGAGTGCTGGGATTACAGGCGTGCGCTACCATGCCTGGCTCCTCTCTTTGTCTCTTTTTTTTTTTAAACCTTTATATAGGTATGTATAGGTGTTTTGCCTGCATGTCTGTATATGCCTGTGAAGACCAGAAGAGGGTGTCAGATCCCCTGGCACTGGGTTTCAGACAGTTATCAGTCATCACGTGGGTGCTAGGAGTCAAACCCAAGTCCTATGGAAGAGTAGCCAGTGACCGTAACAACAGTACCACCTCTCCAGCCCCTGGTCCCTCCACTTAGAAGCACCAGCAAGGTTCTGTAGTATGCTCATGGACCCACCCTGGCACTCCAAATGATCAACAGGATTGTTTAGAGACTGCCGTTTTTACTCAGTCTCGCAACTTCCTAACCACAGCTGCAGGGCTTTCTAGCCCTGACACTGGACTGCTCACAGTTTCCTAAGAGTAACTTATAACTTTCTCTTCCTCAGGGCCCGTGGCTTTGGCTGCATTTCTCCTGTACTGAAGCATCTGAAGCAGATTTCTGTCAGCTCCACTCGCTCTTTACTCTTGCACGGCAGTTCACCTTCCTCTCACCTTGCTAACCACATCCCCGTGCCTTCTTGCCCTAAAACTGTGGGCTTTCACCAAAAAGGCTAGTTTCGGATGCATGCAATTATAAGCCATTCCAAGTCAAGCTTAAAACACAAATACATGAATTTACTGTATTACAGCTGCAGACGCAAAGAATTTGACAGGAGTCTTGCTTGACAAAAATCAGGATGCTAATCAAGTTTCGTTCCTTTGGGAGGCTCTGGAGAAAATTCATCTCCTGCCTCTGGAGCACCTGATCGTCCTTTCTCTTATGGCTTCTTCCTTTATCTTCAAAGCTCACACTACCAGGCAAACCTTTCTTATACAGAAGGAAAAAGAATCTCAGTTTGTTTTTGGGTTTGGTTTTGGTTTTTGACATGTGCACGCCTGCGTGCGGGGCTGGGGTTGGGGTTGGGGGTTGGAGGCGTAGGGAGGTGGGGAGGTAGAGGTAGAGGTAGAGGGTATTATTAATTGCTAGTTTCTGAAATAAAGACTTGCTAGGTAGTCCAGACTGCCCCAGTATCTTCATTGTCAACATTAGTCCTGTCCCATTGTGCCTGTTGAGATCCAAGCTCCAAGGAAATTTCTTAGATCAGTCTAAGAAAAATGGGCATTCAAGAAGTGAACTGCAGAGTGAGCAAGATGCTTGCATCTCGTGTTTCCCCCTAGCTGAGAGCTCTCTTCATCTTTTCATTTCCTGGTGGGCACACACACACACACAAAGCCTCTCTGGGGGCGTCTGGTTCACTCTTTATTATATCCAGTTATCTGTGCACTGTAATCTCTCCCAACCCTGAGGGCAGAAACCCTGCATTGAGTCGTACCTAATAGGAATTTGTTTTAATTACCAGGTTGTAAGAATCAAAAGGACTGTTGGGAAAGTGCTTGCTGGATTGTGAAGCATCTTCAAAGGTTAGAGTTGACACCAGTGAAGGTGACAACAAAGAGAACTCCCCCTTCTTCAGGCTGGACATTCAAGGACTCAGATTTTATAGGATTTGTTTTCCTCCCAACTCCCCTGCCCTCCAATTTGGATTTTTTGAGATAGGACATCTCTATGTAGCCTTAGCTATCCTAAACTTTGTAGACCAGGCTAGCCTCAAACCCACAGAGATCTGCCTGCCTCTGCCTCCCCGAGTGCTGGGATTACAGGCGTGCACCGCAGCACCCGGCCAAAGTTTTTTCTTTTATCAACCTAAAAAGTCACATACCTATCTGCAAGCATTGCAGATCATCACTAATAGTGTCAAGGGGGTGGCTCTCTCCCATGGGGCTGGTCTTGGGCTGGTCCAGGCACTAGTTGGCCCTTCCTTCTTTTCACATCTTATAGGCATGATAAATTTTGGCTCAAAGTGTTTGTGGGTGGATTGGGGTGCTCCTCTCTCCACTAGCAGACTTGTCTAGTTAGAGGGTGTCCTCTTTGGTATCCATGGCCCCTGCTACTAGGAGTCTCAGGTATCGTTCCCCTCATAGCCTCCCAGAGGCCTATTCTGACTTAGGTCTCCAGTTTATCGCAGAGATGCTCTCATCCATAGTTTCTCTTCTCTCTCTCTGCAGGCCCTCTATCCCCCCACCCCCACTCTCCCCGGGTCTGACTTCACCCTCATTTCTCTCTGTGTTCCCTCTCTTACCTTGTTCCCTCTCTTCAGCCACTTCCACTGTCTGTTCTATTTCCTCTTTGGAGTGAGATTTAAGCATCCTCCCTTGGGTCCTCCTTGATGCTTATCTTCTTTGGGTCTGTGCATTGTAGTATGTTTATCCTGACCTAAATGGCTAAAATCTGCTTGTGAGTACATGCCATGTGTGTCTTTCTGGGTCCGGGTTACCTCACTCAGATGATCGTTTCTAGTTCCATCCATTTGTCCACAAATTTTGGAATCCCCTTGTCTTTTATAGCTGAGTAGTATTCCATTGTGTAAATGTACCACAGTTTCTTTATCCATTCGTTGGCTGAGGGACATCTAGGTTGTTTCCAGATTCTGGCTATTACAAATAAAGCTGCTATGAGTATAGTTGAGCTGAGTTATCCTCTGAGAGGCTCCACCCAGCCGCAGTTCGAAGCAGATGCTGAGACTCACAGCCAAACATGGGGCGGAACACAGGGAGTCTTGTGGAAAAGTTGAGAAGGATAGAAGGACCTAGAGGGCACAGGAGCTCCATGAGAAGAGCAACAGAGCCAAATAACTAGGGCCCAGAGGGGCTGATGTACCAACCAAGGACCATACATAGACTGGACCTTGACTCCTACACAGATGTAGCCAATGGGCAGCTCAGGATTCATGTGGGTCCCTTCCTTAGTAAGGGGAGAGAGGTCTGTCTCTGACATGGACTCTGTTGCCTGCTTTTTGATCACTTCCCCCTTGTGGGTCTGCCCTGCCAGGCCACAGGGGAAGAGGAAGCGCTCGGTACTGATGTGGCTTGATTAGTTGGGGTGGGTGGGTGATGGCGGGGGGAGGGGGGCTCCCCTTTTCTGAGGAGTAGGGGATGGAGGGGAGGGGAGGAGGGAGAGAGGGTGGGACTGGGAGGAAAGGAGAGAGGGGGTTACGACTGGGATGTAAGGTGAATAAATTAGTTAATAATTTAAAAAAAGTCACATCCCTTAAAGGTACATACCACCTAGCTGCTTTCCATTGTCGTGAAGGGTTGTTACTGCCTGGTTTGTCCCCATTACTTCATTTACAACCCCTAACATTTCATTGTGAACATGATAAAGCGGGAATTTATTTCACAAATACTAATTTATATATTCGGTTTTTTTTTTTTCAGAGCCCATGAATCTTCACCCTTTTACAAATGGTGGGTTTTATACCACTTAAGAGTCTGCAATTGATGTTTTAGCAAACATGCTTTGTCAGAGCTTTCCACTGACCTGGCCCTCTTACTCATCCATCAATTCTTTTCATTTATTTGATTCATCTCAGTGTAAGTTTCGCATATCAGCAAGTGTCGCTGTAAATACTTTAGCCTGCGTAAACTTAACTAGAGTGAAAAACAAGTGTATAACCGGCTCTTATTTCTATTCTTTGGGGCAAATACTATATGTAATAAAATGCGCAAATCTTAAAATATTTTACTCAGTGAAGGTTGGCAAATGCATAGACCCATGTAAGCCAAACAGTCTGCTCTTGTTGCTTACGCCGAAAGTCTCCTGTGCTCCGTTCATATCAGTCCCTGACCCAAGTTCAGTTTACTCCGAACTGGGCCAGGAGGACCTGTGAATGTGATGTTTTACTACTTCAACTGCTGTTCAAACCGGCTCTCTGGGGCTGCGAAGATGGCTCAGGAGGTAAGGGCACTCGCTGCTCTTCCAGGGGGCCCAGGGTCCAGTCCCAGCATGCACAGGCATGCAACATCTCTTACTCCAGTTCCAGGCTATTTGACCTTCTTCTGGCCTCCATAGGTGCTGCGTGCATGTGGTACCCAGACATGCATGCGAGTAAACACCTATACACATAAAATTAAAAAAATAAAATAAAATAAATCTAAGGAAAAAATTTTAAAACAGCTCTGCATTGTGTTTTCCCCTACTTGCCACAATAGGGAAGGAAAAAATAAAAAGCTCCTTTTGAGATTTAAAAACATAGCTATTTTATAATGGCATAGACAGGATGTTAGTTGAGAAAAGCTCTAACTTTTCTTCCTTGCACGCATACCTTAAATGAGGTCTAGGTAAAGTCATGCTGACTTGGGTTTGTGCCCAGTCCAGAGGAGCTGGTTTTTAAATATGAAACATGAAACGCCAGGCAACAGAGATGATATGGAGAAGTTTATTATATGAGCATGGGGGAGCAGGAAAGTGGGAGGGGTACCCCAGAGAGAAAAAGTGAGAGACAGAGAGAGAGAGAGGAAGGGGAAGAGAGAAGCAAGAGAGGGGCAAAAGAAGAACAGGGGATGAAAGGGAAGAGAGGGAGGCAAGAGGGAAGAGAAAAAGAGCGACAAGAAGTGAGCTTGCCCTTTTTATACTCATGGGCAGGGCACACCTAGTGGCAGGCCGGTAATGATGTCATAGGTTGCTAGGCAGACTCGGGGCAACCTGCTAACACTGGTCCTACTGAGCGCTGGTCCTGGTCTACGCAGGCTGCTGTAAACTAGAAACTCACAGCTTCCCAACAGCAGAACTTTGTCCCTGCCATTCTAGAAGCCCCGCCCCCCACCCCACCCCCATCAAAGCCCCTCAGGCTCTGCGTCTGGTGAGGACCTGCTTTCAGATTCACAGACAGCCAGTTCCCACTATGCCCTTATGTGATAAGAGGTGCAAGGCGACTGCCTGGAGCCTCCTTTAAGAGGGCGTGAATCCTATTCATGAGGGTTCCTTCTCCTGACCTCCCAGAAATCCCCTCCTAATGCCTTCACATTGTGGATAAACTGTCTTTTTTAATCAGGCAAAAGCAGCCTTGTGGGACCTAGAGACGACTCAGTTGATCAGAACCTGGCAGACAGTGTTACTGGTGTTCCTTTCTTGGCTTTCCTTACTTGGATGCTCTTTTCTTGTTAGTAGCCAGGTTACATGATCCCTAGGTCTCAGTGTACATAGCTGCAAAGAAACAATTTTAGGTTGGATAATTTCTGAGAGTCCCATTTAAATATGAAATATTGGTAGGGTTGTTGCTGTTGGTTTGCTTCCTTTATAGATTTCATTGTGTAGACCAGGCTATTAGAGATTTCACTGTGTAGCCCAGGCTATTGTGAATTTTACTGTGTAGCCCAGGTTATTATAGATTTCATTGTGTAGTGCAAGCTGTTCTCAGATTTAATCCTCCTGCCTCAGCCTCTTCAGTACTGGATATACAGATATATCACAGTGTTTGGCACTCGACTTAATATGTGTATGTGTGAGTGTGTATGTGTGTGTGTGAGTGTATGTGAGTATATGTGTGTGTGTCTGTGTGTGTGTGTGTGTGTGTGTGTGCATGTGTGTCAGTGGACAACTTTGTAGAGGCTCTTCTACCTTTATGTGGGTTCCAGGAATCAAACTGAGGTCAGACTTAACAAACACTCACCCACCAAGATATCTTATTTGTCCTTCAACTCACTGGTTTTAATGGAAAGTGAAACTAAAAGATTTTTTAAAAAATCAGTGCTATATAGACTTGAAACAAAAAAAATGTATTTTTAGACAAAAATAATAAATATTAATGTCCTTTGCTGAATAGTTTTAGCTTAAATGTTCTTGGGGCATCTGGTTTTTGTTTAAAGCCCCCCCCTTCCTTCATGTACTGGCAAATCATAATTTAAATCATAACATAAAGTCCTTTCTGGTGGATAGTTACACAAACAAGCCTGCTCAACCCATCCCTTTTTGTCTTGTTTATATCTTCTGGGAAGGGTGGTTTTGACAGCATTTGGGATGAAAGTGTCAGAAATCTGTTCTCTCCATAAAGCCACCTCTGAGTCACTCCCACTGTCTCTGGAACAGCAGCTGTGAAGAGGGGGCTCGTGTTTAGGCATAAAAAAAATAAAAATAAAAATAAAAAGCAACACTTGATAGATATCTTCAGGAGCTTATGTAATATATACCAGAAATCAACAGGCTCCAGAAAGCGAGTCTGTGTGTGTGTGTTTGTGTGTATGTGTGTGTGTGTGTGTGTGTGTGTGTGTCTATGTGTGTGTCTGTCTGTCTGTCTGTCTGTGTGTATGTCTGTCTGTCTGTCTGTGTGTATGTCTATGTCTGTGTCTGTCTGTCTGTCTGTCTGTCTGTCTGTCTGTCTGTCTGTCTTAGGCTCGTTTCCAGGTCTTAGGCTCGTAGACTCAGGAACCAGAGTCAGGTCATCAAGACCACTGCCTGAGTGAAGGTCCAGCAGCCTTTGAAGGGAGCTGTCTCGGCCAGTGTGAGTGCCACTCATGTCGCCTGCTCCCTTGCAGTGCGCACAGGTCTGCTCTCCGTGTGGATGGCACGGAAGGCTTGGGTTTGGGTGGGCTGAGTTGCTTGTTGTTTTTCTTTCCATCAGTGTTTGAGTCTTCTCCCATCTTAATGTCACATACTCCTTGTCCGACATGGCTGTCACCCTCTGTCCTAGAGAGTTTACAGAACACAGGGATGGGCCTCTCCTGTCACTTTTTATCCTCCTAATAAGAGGCCTGAAATGGGCGTACCAGAAAGCTAAAATAGGAAGTAGCATAGATGTCATCCTTGGCAACTTTTTTCTTTAAAGTTTGAAGCCAGTTCAGGACTCTCTGAGGACCATTTATGTCAAAGGGAGAGAGAGAGAGAGAGAGAGAGAGAGAGAGAGAGAGAGAGAGAGAGAGAGAGAGAGAAGTGATTAACGTGCTTGTCACCAAGGCTGATGGCCTGGGTTTGATCTCTGGAACCAAAGTGGTAGAGGGGAAAGACCTAACCTGACCGCCACATATGCACCAGGGCATGTGCACACCTACCCTACACAGAGACACAAATAAAAGAAACAACAATGTGAATTGTCTTGGGCAACCAAGGAATATAAAAAAGAACATTTTATTGTTTTCCCCCTTAACTTTATTTCATTATGTTGAAGAATGCCTTGCTTTCCTCCTAGGGACCTTGAGATTATTCAGAGATCGGCCCCATTGTCTCTCAGAAACATACATGATCCAGCTTGTATTTCATTTGATTACGACCTGCAGGTCCGAAGTTCTTCCCATTGCAGACTCTGAGAACATTCCGTCCCAAGGATTATCTGTGTTATGTTGAGTTGTCTGTATACTCAGGTCGCAGTATGGAGTAATATACACATGGGAGGCCCTACCTTAAAAAAAAAAATCTTAGTCTTTAGTTTTTATGAAATAAATAAATTATACTGACTTTAACATTTTAGTAAGTTTCCCTCAAAAAATATAGAAATAATGGTTCCATCATATTCTTATTTGACTTAAAAACAGTTAAGAAAAAGTAAACGAGGTATCTTTTTTTTAAATTACAAAATAATGACTATTTTAAAGAAAGTCTTACTCTAGTTAGAAAGTTGACAAGATACTTTAAAGGAAAGTATGAATACAAACCTTGCATGTTAGTGTTCAGAATGGACTGTTGTCCCTTCAGCACGTCGAAAGTTCTAAAAAGCTCTTTGAGGTCTGGCTTTCATAAGCACCAACCTAGCAACATTAGTGGGCAGGAAGGATGCTGCCTGCCGCAGGTTAGGGATGCCCAACTGCAGCATTGATTTGTGACTGTCTCTCTCTCTCTCCCTCACTGGCCTTTTTCTCTTTAATGAGTACTAGAATGTTTCCACATCAGTTAACTGCCTTCATAAAGCACCAGAAGGTCACACCAGCCCCAGACAGATCCTTTTCTTTGTGCCTATAATATAATTGGCTGATTGTGCGGGTGATGCGCCCGCCCCCTCCCCCAGGCCGGTCCCAGCTCGGCTCAGCAAGCCTGCCTCCTGGCTCCCGAAGAGCAGAGCAGCTTGGAGAGGCTGCAGAACGGAGCTCGGTGGCTGCGCGCTTCCCAGCACAGGCAGTGCCACTGCGCAGGTTGCTCAGCGGAACAGCATCCATTTTAATCTGCGGGGAGCCCCTGCCTAACCAGGGCGTTCTCCCGCGCCTGTGGATGCTCCGCGCTTCCCCTGCGCAGCCTCGCCCAGCAGTCCAGCTTTAGGGTTTGCGCCCTAGGATGTTCTGAGATGGTACATCAGGAGAACTGCTCGTACCAGGTAAGCTTGGAAAGCCTGATTCTGAGGCCCTCGCCCTATGGGAGAGGCCTTCCTCTTCTAGGGCAGCAGGTTGCCTCTTGCCGGATTTTCAGGGGAATTTTTTTTTCCCATCCTGGGCTCCGCTCCCGGCCCTTCATCGCATACAGTAGCTGAATTCTAATGAGGCTTTCTGAGGAGTAATGGGGCAGAAACACTGTTTCTTTGGCCTTTAAAGCGTTCATGGAATACACGGAGGTGATGCATGCTCTGCACACTGTAGGTCTGTGCAAATAAGAAGAACCTGCCCTGAACTGTAATTGAATTTAAGGGGGTTCGTACAACACTGAAAAATGTGATTATTGTTCATTGCATAAGAAGTGAATTACTTAGAGTTTTTAAGACTGTCTGTGAGAAAATTATGTAAATCAAGAGCCCTAATTGATGATCGTAGAGATTTTCATGAACCAGGCAGCAGGCATTTGGCATTTCAAGTTGCACTCACATGCCTTCATGAACCTGTGTTTACCAGTATGGCCTTTTAAATGGTTAATAGGAAAGAATGACAGTGCCGGTGTGAATTTAAAACTTCGCATAGAAAAAAAAAATCGGCAACACATGTTCATCTTTTAATGTGCTAATTTGCTATCTTGGGCTAGGAATTAAACGCTTAAACAGTTTCCGAAGCCCCCTTCTAGACTGTTTCATAACTCCTTCCTACCTCTTGGCCTGTGGAGGCCACACTGTAAACAGCAAGAACGTTCTCAGAGAAATGGCTCTATGCAGCGCCAGGCGTGGTTGGTCCACATCCTGGGCGGTTGGTATCAAGATATTCCTCACCTGATGGAGTTTCTCAGAGACCAGCTCTCTAACCTAACAATGCCTCTTCCTTGTGAGAGGTAGGTTACCTGAGACAAGCAGGTGTTTCTGTGAGGGTCACGTTTCACAGTGTGAATGTCTCCAGATAGAATGGTGCATTTCACGAGACTCCAGGCAGCTGTTGCTAGCTAAATGCCTGTAAAAACATGTCCGTATGCTATTTTTGTGCCTAATAATTACTTTTGTGCTTAATAATTGGGATTTTATAATCATGGGCTTTTTTTTTTTAAACAGCATTTTCATTTTATGGGACATTTAGCTACATACATAGATTTTTAGGTATCAAGATTCTGTATCACAGGAATTCTCT